>NW_027363010.1:1426681-2853363 GCF_046119375.1 Phyllobates terribilis | reverse complement strand
TACCGTATGCTGTGTGGGGGGGACTTGTCTATATACCGTATGCTGTGTGTGGGGGACTTGTCTATATACCGTATGCTGTGTGTAGGGGACTTGTCTATATACCGTATGCTGTGTGGGGGACTTGTCTATATACTGTATGCTGTGTGTGGGGGACTTGTCTATATACTGTATGCTGTGTGTAGGGTACTTGTCTATATACTGTATGCTGTGTGGTGGGGGACTTGTCTATATACTGTATGGTGTGTGTGGGGGACTTGTCTATATACCGTATGCTGTGTGTGGGGGACTTGTCTATATACTGTATGCTGTGTGTGGGGGACTTGTCTATATACCGTATACTGTGTGTGGGGGACTTGTCTATATACTGTATGCTGTGTAGGGGACTTGTCTATATACCGTATGCTGTGTAGGGGACTTGTCTATATACCGTATGCTGTGTGTAGGGGACTTGTCTATATACCGTATGCTGTGTGGGGGACTTGTCTATATACTGTATGCTGTGTGTGGGGGACTTGTCTATATACTGTATGCTGTGTGTGGGGGACTTGTCTATATACCGTATGCTGTGTGTGGGGGACTTGTCTATATACCGTATGCTGTGTGTGGGGGACTTGTCTATATACTGTATGCTGTGTGTGGGGGACTTGTCTATATACTGTATGCTGTGTGTGGGGGACTTGTCTATATACCGTATGCTGTGTGGGGGACTTGTCTATATACCGTATGCTGTGTGGGGGGGGACTTGTCTATATACCGTATGCTGTGTGGGGGACTTCTCTATATACTGTATGCTGTGTGGGGGGGGACTTGTCTATATACCGTATGCTGTGTGGGGGGGACTTGTCTATATACCGTATGCTGTGTGTGGGGGACTTGTCTATATACCGTATGCTGTGTGTGGGGGACTTGTCTATATACTGTTTGCTGTGTGGGGGGGACTTGTCTATATACTGTATGCTGTGTGGGGGGGACTTGTCTATATACCGTATGCTGTGTGGGGGGGACTTGTCTATATACCGTATGCTGTGTGGGGTACTTGTCTATATACTGTATGCTGTGTGTGGGGGACTTGTCTATATACCGTATGCTGTGTGTGGGGGACTTGTCTATATACCGTATGCTGTGTGTGGGGGACTTGTCTATATACCGTATGCTGTGTGTGGGGGACTTGTCTATATACCGTATGCTGTGTGTGGGGGACTTGTCTATATACCGTATGCTGTGTGTGGGAGACTTGTCTATATACCGTATGCTGTGTGGGGGGGACTTGTCTATATACCGTATGCTGTGTGGGGGGGACTTGTCTATATACCGTATGCTGTGTGTGGGGGACTTGTCTATATACCGTATGCTGTGTGTGGGGGACTTGTCTATATACCGTATGCTGTGTGTGGGGGACTTGTCTATATACCGTATGCTGTGTGTGGGGGACTTGTCTATATACCGTATGCTGTGTGTGGGGGCCTTGTCTATATACGGTATGCTGTGTGTGGGGGCCTTGTCTATATACCGTATGCTGTGTGTGGGGGCCTTGTCTATATACCGTATGCTGTGTGTGGGGGACTTGTCTATATACCGTATGCTGTGTGTGGGGGCCTTGTCTATATACTGTATGCTGTGTGGGGGGGACTTGTCTATATACTGTATGCTGTGTGGGGGACTTGTCTATATACTGTATGCTGTGTGTGGGGGACTGGTCTATATACCGTATGCTGTGTGTGGGGGACTTGTCTATATACCGTATGCTGTGTGTGGGGGACTTGTCTATATACCGTATGCTGTGTGTGGGGGACTTGTCTATATACCGTATGCTGTGTGTGGGGGACTTGTCTATATACCGTATGCTGTGTGGGGGACTTGTCTATATACCGTATGCTGTGTATGGGGGACTTGTCTATATACCGTATGCTGTGTATGGGGGACTTGTCTATATACCGTATGCTGTGTGTGGGGGACTTGTCTATATACCGTATGCTGTGTGTGGGACTTGTCTATATACCGTATGCTGTGTGTGGGGGACTTGTCTATATACTGTATGCTGTGTGGGGGTCTTGTCTATATACCGTTTGCTGTGTGTGGGGGACTTGTCTATATACCGTATGCTGTGTGTGGGGGACTTGTCTATATACCGTATGCTGTGTGTGGGGGACTTGTCTATATACCGTATGCTGTGTGTGGGTGACTTCTCTATATACTGTATGCTATGTGGGGGGGACTTGTCTATATACCGTATGCTGTGTGTGGGGGGAACTTGTCTATATACCTTATGCTGTGTATGGGGGACTTGTCTATATACCGTATGCTGTGTGTGGGGGACTTGTCTATATACTGTATGCTGTGTGTGGGTGACTTGTCTATATACTGTATGCTGTGTGTGGGGGACTTGTCTATATACCGTATGCTGTGTGTGGGGGACTTGTCTATATACCGTATGCTGTGTGTGGGGAACTTGTCTATATACCGTATGCTGTGTGTGGGGGACTTGTCTATATACCGTATGCTGTGTGTGGGGGACTTGTCTATATACCGTTTGCTGTGTGTGGGGGACTTGTCTATATACCGTATACTGTGTGTGGGGGACTTGTCTATATACTGTATGCTGTGTAGGGGACTTGTCTATATACTGTATGCTGTGTGGGGGGGACTTGTCTATATACTGTATGCTGTGTGGGGGGGACTTGTCTATATACCGTATGCTGTGTGTGGGGGGCTTGTCTATATACCGTATGCTGTGTGTGGGGGACTTGTCTATATACCGTATGCTGTGTGTGGGGGACTTGTCTATATACTGTATGCTGTGTGTGGGGTACTTGTCTATATACTGTATGCTGTGTCTGGGGGACTTGTCTATATACTGTATGCTGTGTGTGGGGGACTTTTCTATATACTGTATGCTGTGTAGGGGACTTGTCTATATACTGTATGCTGTGTGTGGGGGACTTGTCTATATACTGTATGCTGTGTGTGGGGTACTTGTCTGTATACTGTATGCTGTGTGTGGGGGACTTGTCTATATACTGTATGCTGTGTGTGGGGGACTTGTCTATATACTGTATGCTGTGTGTGGGGGACTTGTCTATATGCCGTATACTGTGTGTGGGGGACTTGTCTATATACTGTATGCTGTGTGTGGGGGACTTGTCTATATATTGTATGCTGTGTGTGGGGGACTTGTCTATATACTGTATGCTGTGTGTGGGGGGGACTTGTCTATATGCCGTATACTGTGTGTGGGGGACTTGTCTATATACCGTATGCTGTGTGTAGGGGACTTGTCTATATACCGTATGCTGTGTAGGGGACTTGTCTATATACCGTATGCTGTGTGTGGGGGACTTGTCTTTATACCGTATGCTGTGTGTAAGGGACTTGTCTATATACTGTATGCTGTGTGTGGGGGACTTGTCTATATACTGTATGCTGTGTGTGGGGGACTTGTCTATATACCGTATGCTGTGTGTGGGGGACTTGTCTATATACCGTATGCTGTGTGTGGGGGACTTGTCTATATACCGTATGCTGTGTGTGGGGGACTTGTCTATATACCGTATGCTGTGTGTGTGTGGGACTTGTCTATATACCGTATACTGTGTGTGGGGGACTTGTCTATATACTGTATGCTGTGTAGAGGACTTGTCTATATACCGTATGCTGTGTGGGGGGGACTTGTCTATATACTGTATGCTGTGTAGGGGACTTGTCTATATACCGTATGCTGTGTGTGGGGGACTTGTCAATATACTGTATGCTGTGTGTGGGGGACTTGTCTATATACTGTATGCTGTGTGTGGGGGACTTGTCTATATACTGTATGCTGTGTGTGGGGGACTTGTCTATATACCGTATGCTGTGTGTGGGGGGGACTTGTCTATATACCGTATGCTGTGTGGGAGGGACTTGTCTATATACCGTATGCTGTGTGGGGTACTTGTCTATATACTGTATGCTGTGTGTGGGGGACTTGTCTATATACCGTATGCTGTGTGGGGGAGTTGTCTATATACCGTATGCCGTGTGTGGGGGACTTGTCTATATACCGTATGCTGTGTGTGGGGGACTTGTCTATATACTGTATGCTGTGTGTGCTGGACTTGTCTATATACCGTATGCTGTGTGTGGGGGACTTGTCTATATACTGTATGCTGTGTGTGGGGGACTTGTCTATATACTGTATGCTGTGTGTGGGGGACTTGTCTATATACCGTATGCTGTGTGTGGGGGTCTTGTCTATATACCGTATGCTGTGTGTGGGGGACTTGTCTATATACCGTATGCTGTGTATGGGGGACTTGTCTATATACCGTATGCTGTGTGTGGGGGACTTGTCTATATACCGTATGCTGTGTGTGGGGGACTTGTCTATATACCGTATGCTGTGTGTGCTGGACTTGTCTATATACCGTATGCTGTGTATGGGGGACTTGTTTATATACCGCATGCTGTGTGGGGGACTTGTCTATATACCGTATGCTGTGTGTGGGGGGGACATGTCTATATACCGTATGCTGTGTGAGGGACTTGTCTACATACCGTATGCTGTGTGGGGTACTTGTCTATATACCGTATGCTGTGTGTGGGGTACTTGTCTATATACTGTATTCTGTGTGTGGGGGACTTGTCTATATACCGTATGCTGTGTGTGGGGGACTTGTCTATATACCGTATGCTGTGTGTGGGGGACTTGTCTATATACCGTATGCTGTGTGTGCTGGACTTGTCTATATACCGTATGCTGTGTATGGGGGACTTGTTTATATACCGCATGCTGTGTGGGGGACTTGTCTATATACCGTATGCTGTGTGTGGGGGGGATTTGTCTATATACTGTATGCTGTGTGTAGGGGACTTGTCTATATACCGTATGCTGTGTGTGGGGGGGACTTGTCTATATACTGTATGCTGTGTGTGGGGGACTTGTCTATATACCGTATGCTGTGTTGGGGGGAGTTGTCTATATACTATATGCTGTGTGTGGGGTACTTGTCTATATACCGTATGCTGTGTGGGGGGGACTTGTCTATATACCGTATGCTGTGTGTGGGGGACTTGTCTATATACCGTATGCTGTGTGGGGTACTTGTCTATATACCGTATGCTGTGTATGGGGGACTTGTCTATATACTGTATGCTGTGTGGGGGACTTGTCTATATACTGTATGCTGTGTGTGGGGGACTTGTCTATATACCGTATGCTGTGTGTGGGGGACTTGTCTATATACTGTATGCTGTGTGTGGGGGACTTGTCTATATACCGTATGCTGTGTGGGGGGGACTTGTCTATATACTGTATGCTGTGTGTGGGGGACTTGTCTATATACCGTATGCTGTGTGTGGGGGCTTGTCTATATACTGTATGTTGTGTGTGGGGGTCTTGTCTATATACTGTATGCTGTGTGTGGGGGACTTGTCTATATACTGTATGCTGTGTGGGGGGGACTTGTCTATATACTGTATGTTGTGTGGGGGGGACTTGTCTATATACCGTATGCTGTGTGTGGGGGACTTGTCTATATACCGTATGTTGTGTGTGGGGGACTTGTCTATATACTGTATGCTGTGTGTGGGGGTCTTGTCTATATACTGTATGCTGTGTGTGTGTGTGTGGGGGACTTGTCTGTATACCGTATGCTGTGTGTGGGACTTGTCTATATACCGTATGCTGTGTGTGGGGGTCTTGTCTATATACCGTATGCTGTGTGGTGGGGGAGGGGGTGCTGGACTTGGTTCTCTTTGCTATATGTGGGGGAGGGAGCCCTGGATAAATATGCTATACATGGAGGAGGGGATCTTGGCTATATACTTTGTGTAGGGGAGCGGGGACCTGGCTATATACTTTGTGTGGGGGAGCGGGGACCTTGGCTATATACTTTGTGTGGGGGAGCGGGGACCTGGCTATATACTTTGTGTGGGGGAGCGGGGACCTGGCTATATACTTTGTGTGGGGGAGCGGAGACCTGGATAAATATGCTATACATGGAGGAGGGGACCTTGGCTATATACTTTGTGTGGGGGAGCGGGGACCTTGTCTATATACTTTGTGTAGGGGAGCGGGGACCTTGTCTATATACTTTGTGTAGGGGAGCGGGGACCTGGCTATATACTTTGTGTGGGGGAGCGGGGACCTGGCTATATACTTTGTGTGGGGGAGCGGGGACCTGGCTATATACTTTGTGTAGGGGAGCGGGGACCTTGTCTATATACTTTGTGTAGGGGAGCGGGGACCTTGTCTATATACTTTGTGTAGGGGAGCGGGGACCTTGGCTATATACTTTGTGTAGGGGAGCGGGGACCTTGTCTATATACTTTGTGTAGGGGAGCGGGGACCTTGTCTATATACTGTGTGTGGGGGAGCGGGGACCTGGCTATATACTTTGTGTGGGGGAGCGGGGACCTGGCTATATACTTTGTGTGGGGGAGCGGGGACCTTGCTATATACTGTGTGTGGGGGAGCGGGGACCTGGCTATATACTTTGTGTAGGGGAGCAGGGACCTGGCTATATACTGTGTGTGGGGGAGCGGGGACCTGGCTATATACTGTGTGTGGGGGAGCGGGGATCTTGGCTATATACTGTGTGTGGGGGAGCGGGGACCTGGCTATATACTTTGTGTGGGGGAGCGGGGGCCTGGCTATATACTGTGTGTGGGGGAGCGGGGACCTGGCTATATACTTTGTGTTGGGGAGCGGGGACCTTGGCTATATACTTTGTGTGGGGGAGCGGGGACCTGGCTATATACTGTGTGTAGGGGAGCGGGGACCTTGGCTATATACTGTGTGTGGGGGAGCGGGGACCTGGCTATATACTTTGTGTGGGGGAGCGGGGACCTGGCTATATACTTTGTGTGGGGGAGCGGGGACCTTGGCTATATACTGTGTGTGGGGGAGCGGGGACCTGGCTATATACTTTGTGTGGGGGAGCGGGGATCTTGGCTATATACTTTGTGTGGGGGAGCGGGGACCTGGCTATATACTGTGTGTGGAGGAGCGGGGACCTTGGCTATATACTTTGTGTGGGGGAGCGGGGACCTGGCTATATACTTTGTGTGGGGGAGCGGGGATCTTGGCTATATACTGTGTGTGGGGGAGCGGGGACCTGGCTATATACTGTGTGTGGGGGAGCGGGGACCTTGGCTATATACTGTGTGTGGGGGAGCGGGGACCTGGCTATATACTTTGTGTGGGGGAGCGGGGACCTGGCTATATACTTTGTGTGGGGGAGCGGGGACCTGGCTATATGTGGTAGGTGTGGGGGAGCGGGGACCTGGCTATATACTGTGTGTGGGGGAGCAGGGACCTGGCTATATACTTTGTGTGGGGGAGCGGGGACCTGGCTATATGTGGTAGGTGTGGGGGAGCGGGGACCTGGCTATATACTGTGTGTGGGGGAGCGGGGACCTGGCTATATACTGTGTGTGGGGGAGCGGGGACCTGGCTATATGTGGTAGGTGTGGGGCAGTTGATGTTACGGGGGCAGCTTTATAGTGACTGTATATGTAGTGGGTACAATGTGGAGGACTCTTTATAGATCACAGACATCATATGTGCTGATCAGGAGCCTTTCTGTGAATGCTATGTGTCAGGTCAGAGCTGCACTATTGCTAGATGATCTTGTGGGGTGAACGTCTCATTCAGACGTCTGTTTTTTTACATCCATGTTATTGACAGACATAATACGCACCTTTATCATCTATGGGGCAGCTCACATATCCATATATATATATTTTTTTATTTGCATATAGTAACAAACATTGATACAATTCAGATCGATCCCTTTGATGAAAATCAGTTTTGTTTTTTTTGCTTTTTTTTTAATGTACCAGAAAACTACAGATGTCTGAATGAGGCCTGAAGATCTGTTCAAATGTGGCAGATTGTTCCTGGAGGATTTCCATAGAAAATCAGAGCAAATTAGCAAAAATCCACAAGAAAATCCACAACAGCAAATTTGCACTCCATGATTTTGGTGCAGATCTTTCTGGTAATTCACTTTGGAAAACAGCAGCGTGTAAAATAAAAAGAAATAAACTTGCTGGGAGTTGTAGTCCCTCACCACATACTGCAGTGTTATCATGACGCAGTGATGGTTTAGTTACATGACCGGTGCCTGCGCTGTCACTTGCTGGGAGTTGTAGTCCCTCACCACATACTGCAGTGCTATTATGACGCAGTGATGGTTTAGTTACATGACCGGTGCCTGCGCTGTCACTTGCTGGGAATTGTAGTCCCTCAGCACATACTGCAATTCTATTATGGCGCATTGATGGTTTAGTTACATGATCGGTGCCTGCGCTGTCACTTGCTGGTAGTTGTAGTCCCTCAGCACATACTGCAGTGCTATTATGATGCAGTGATGGTTTAGTTACATGATCGGTGCCTGTGCTGTCACTTGCTGGGAGTTGTAGTCCCTCACCACATACTGCAGTGCTATTATGACGCAGTGATGGTTTAGTTACATGACCGGTGCCTGCGCTGTCACTTGCTGGGAATTGTAGTCCCTCAGCACATACTGCAATGCTATTATGGCGCATTGATGGTTTAGTTACATGATCGGTGCCTGCGCTGTCACTTGCTGGTAGTTGTAGTCCCTCAGCACATACTGCAGTGCTATTATGATGCAGTGATGGTTTAGTTACATGATCGGAGCCTGCGCTGTGACTTGCTGGGAGTTGTAGTCCCTCACCACATACTGCAGTGCTATTATGACGCAGTGATGGTTTAGTTACATGATCGGTGCCTGCGCTGTCACTTGCTGGGAATTGTAGTCCCTCAGCACATACTGCAATGCTATTATGGCGCATTGATGGTTTAGTTACATGATCGGTGCCTGCGCTGTCACTTGCTGGTAGTTGTAGTCCCTCAGCACATACTGCAGTGCTATTATGATGCAGTGATGGTTTAGTTACATGATCGGAGCCTGCGCTGTCACTTGCTGGGAGTTGTAGTCCCTCACCACATACTGCAGTGCTATTATGATGCAGTGATGGTTTAGTTACATGATCGGTGCCTGCGCTGTCACTTGCTGGGAGTTGTAGTCCCTCACCACATACTGCAGTGCTATTATGACGCAGTGATGGTTTAGTTACATGATCGGTGCCTGCGCTGTCACTTGCTGGGAGTTGTAGTCCCTCACCACACACTGCAATGCTATTATGATGCAGTGATGATTTAGTTACATGATCGGTGCCTGTGCTGTCACTTGCTGGGAGTTGTAGTCCCTCACCACATACTGCAGTGCTATTATGATGCAGTGATGGTTTAGTTACATGATCGGTGCCTGCGCTGTCACTTGCTGAGAGTTGTAGTCCCTCACCACATACTGCAGTGCTATTATGATGCAGTGATGGTTTAGTTACATGATCGGTGCCTGTGCTGTCACTTGCTGGGAGTTGTAGTCCCTCACCACATACTGCAGTGCTATTATGACGCAGTGATGGTTTAGTTACATGATCGGTGCCTGCGCTGTCACTTGCTGGGAGTAGTAGTCCCTCACCACATACCGCTGTGCTATTATGACTCAGTGATGGTGAATTGTGTATCTAATCCTATCCTGTGTGATACTGTCTGCTGAGCCGTGTATCTAATCCCGCCCTGTGCGATACTGTCTGCTGAGCTGTATCTCTAATCCTCTTCTGTGTGATACTATCTGCTGAGCCGTGTATCTAATCCCGCCCTGTGCGATACTGTCTGCTGAGCTGTATCTCTAATCCTCTCCTGTGTGATACTGTCTGCTGAGCTGTGTATCCAATCCTGTCCTGTGCGATACTGTCTGCTGAGCTGTGCATCTAATCCTATCCTGTGTGATACTGTCTGCTGAGCAGTGTATCTAATCATCTCCTGTGTGATACTGTCTACTGAGCTGTGTATCTAATCCTCTCCTGTGTGATACTGTCTGCTGAGCTGTGTATCTAATCCTACCCTGTGTGATACTGTCTGCTGAGCTGTATCTCTAATCCTACCCTGTGTGATACTGTCTGCTGAGCCGTGTATCTAATCCTCTCCTGTGTGATACTGTCTGCTGAGCAGTGTATCTAATCCTATCCTGTGTGATACTATCTGCTGAGCCATGTATCTAATCCTCTCCTGTGTGATACTGTCTGCTGAGCTGTGTATCTAATACTCTCCTGTGTGATACTGTCTGCTGAGCAGTGTATCTAATCTTATCCTGTGTGATACTGTCTGCTGAGCTGTGTATCTAATCCCCTCCTGTATGATACTGTCTGCTGAGCTGTGTATCTAATCCCCTCCTGTGTGATGCTGTCTGCTGAGCCGTGTATCTAATCCTACCCTGTGTGATACTGTCTGCTGAGCTGTATCTCTAATACTACCCTGTGTGATACTGTCTGCTGAGCCGTGTATCTAATCCTCTCCTGTGTGATACTGTCTACTGAGCTGTGTATCTAATCCTCTCCTGTGTGATACTGTCTGCTGAGCTGTATCTCTAATCCTACCCTGTGTGATACTGTCTGCTGAGCCGTGTATCTAATCCTCTCCTGTGTGATACCGTCTGCTGAGCAGTGTATCTAATCCTCTCCTGTGGGATACTGTCTGCTGAGGTGTGTATCTAATCCTCTCCTGTGTAATACTGTCTGCTGAGCCGTGTATCTAATCCTCTCCGGTGTAATACTGTGAGTTGAGCTGTGTATCTAATCCTCTCCTGTGTGATACTGTGTGCTGAGCTGTGTATCTAATCCTCTCCTGTGTAATACTGTGTGTTGAGCTGTGTATCTAATACTCTCCTGTGTGATACTGTCTGCTGAGCTGTGTATCTAATACTCTCCTGTGTGATACTGTCTGCTGAGCAGTGTATCTAATCCTCTCCTGTGTGATACTGTCTGCTGAGCTGTGTATCTAATCCTCTCCTGTGTGATTCTGTCTGCTGAGTCATGTATCTAATCCTATGCTGTGTGATACCGTCTGCTGAGCTGTGTATCTAATCCTATGCTGTGTATCTAATCCTCTCCTGTGTATCTAATCCTCTCCTGTGTGATACTGTCTGCTGAGCTGTGTATCTAATCCTCTCCTGTGTGATACTGTCTGCTGAGCTATGCATCTAATCCACTCCTGTGTGATACTATCTGCTGAGCTGTGTATCTAATCCCCTCCTGTGTGATACTGTCTGCTGAGCCGTGTATCTAACCCTATGCTGTGTGATACTGTCTGCTGAGCCATGTATCTAATCCCCTCCTGTGTGATACTGTCTGCTGAGCAGTGTCTCTAATCCCCTGCTGTGTGATACTGTCCGCTGAGCCGTGTATCTAACCCTATGCTGTGTGATACTGTCTGCTGAGCTATGTATCTAATCCTATGCTGTGTATCTAATCCTCTCCTGTGTGATAATGTCTGCTGAGCCATGTATCTAATCCTCTCCTGTGTGATACTGTCTGCGGAGCCGTGTATCTAATCCTATCCTGTGTGATACTGTCTGCTGAGCTGTGTATCTAATCCTATCCAGTGTAATACCATCTGCTGAGCAGTGTATCTAATCCTATCCTGTGTGATACTGTCTGCTGAGCTGTGTATCTAATCCTCTCCTGTGTGATACTGTCTGCTGAGCCGTGTATCTAATCCTCTCCTGTGTGATACTGGTGTGCTGAGCTGTATCTCTAATCCTACCCTGTGTGATACCATCTGCTGAGCTGTATCTCTAATCCTGTCCTGTGTGATACCGTCTGCTGAGCTATGCATCTAATCCTGTCCTGTGTGATACCGTCTGCTGAGCTATGTATCTAATCCTTTCCTGTGTGATACTGTCTGCTGAGCTGTATCTCTAATCCTACCCTGTGTGATACTGTCTGCGGAGCCATGTATCTAATCCTCTCCTGTGCGATACTGTCTGCTGAGCTGTGTATCTAATCCTCTCCTGTGTGATACTGTCTGCTGAGCTGTATCTCTAATCCTACCCTGTGTGATACTGTCTGCTGAGCAGTGTATCTAATCCTCTCCTGTGCAATACTGTCTGCTGAGCTGTGTATCTAATCCTCTCCTGTGTGATACTGTCTGCTGAGCAGTGTATCTAATCTTATACTGTGTGATACTGTCTCCTGAGCTGTGTATCTAATCTCCTCCTGTGTGATACTGTCTGCTGAGCTGTGTATCTAATCCTCTCCTGTGTGATACTGTCTGCTGAGCTGTGTATCTAATCCTATTGTCGTCACTGAATTTTGGGTCTTCTATCCTTTGGATTACGAGCTCGGAGAGAATGAAGACACAGGACAGGATGTTTGTGTCTAAACATACTCTAAAAACTTTATTACAAAACACAGGGCTAATATACACCCTAAAAGGCAGGAAACGGATTTGCCATATATGGTTCGATTATACAGTTTAGCTGAACAAGTGAAAAAAAGCTAGTTTCTGTATGCTTTAAAATATTTAATTAGACTTATCTAGTTAGCAAGGTCATTTCATCTTTCTGCAAGAACACATTATTGCTACAAGAAGAAACATCTGGCCAGGGAGTATACTTTATCTTCTCCCAAGGACACGCTATTGATACAAGAAGGAACATTCATAGCTGTTGTTTTCACCTAAAATAACTGTCAGACTTATATAGCATAGATGGGGCCTTTAAACTTGAGGGACTCCATCTTCTGCTATAACATTCCATCCTTTTGTTCCTTCATTTATCAATACGAATTTCTATGTTTTCTTTTAGTACAACGCTGAATACACATTAAAAAAAGCTTAAAAACCAAATAAACCGCAAGACACATTAGCAAAACCTGTAAAATCACTTGTACTATACCAGCCAACCACCCACCAATACCTTTAAACCAATTTGTGGGATTTAGAAAGGAAAATCTCTGTGTGGAATTATTGGCCCAAGTATCTGAACAGTTCACCCAAAAGTTTATCTCTTCCAATGAGACCGGGACAGCGAGAAAGGGTATGCTAGTGGACGTCACAGGGGCATGTGTACATATCCAACAATTAGCAATGGTCTGGTTTTGCTCCTTTAGTCCATCGATTAGAGCAAGATGGTGTCTAATGAATCTATTGTCATCTCCATCCATGGTGCCTAACGTAGTCCATGCACCTGTGGTTGTAAGTATGCAGGTAAGTATAAATGTCATCATTCTTTGTCCGCTGGTTCTCCTAGTATCTTTTTGCAATGGGACGCGTGGATCCAGGTCTCTTTTCCCTCTAGCTTAACGGCTGTACTTGTGGTCAGCAGAACTTGAAAGGGTCCGTCAAACCGTGGATCTAGGCTTTTCCTCACGTGTCTTTTTATAACCACCCAGTCTCCAGGTTGCAGCATATGGCTGCTAGAGTCTTGATCTGGATCTGGAAGAGAACTGAAGACATTATCATGTACTTGCTTAATCTTTTTGTGTAAAGCCCTCACATAGGAACTTAGCACATGGTTGTTCATTTCTAATGCTTGCGGATAGAAACACCCTAGGCTGGGTACGTTGCCAAACAATATCTCATATGGAGAG
Organism: Phyllobates terribilis; assembly: GCF_046119375.1. NCBI lineage: Eukaryota > Metazoa > Chordata > Amphibia > Anura > Dendrobatidae > Phyllobates > Phyllobates terribilis. The sequence goes on along the minus strand of NW_027363010.1, from coordinate 2,839,926 downwards.
AGTCCAGTCTTTCTATTAGGCGTGTATCTTACTGAAAACAGAGCAAGTGGTAAACAGTCCGGCCATGGTTTTCCTGTCTCAGCCATGGCTTTCTGAATTTTTAATTTCAATGTCCCATTCAGTCTTTCCACTTTACCACTACTTTGTGGGTGATATGGGGTGTGGAATGCTTGTTGAATTCCTAGAGCTGACATGACTTCATTCATTATTTCACCCGTGAAGTGTGTACCTCTGTCACTCTCAATTACCCCTGGTACCCCATACCTGCAGACCACCTCCGCAAGCAGTTTCTTTGCGGTTGCCGCAGCCGTGGCTTTGGCAATCGGGAAAGCCTCTGGCCATCCTGAGAACAAATCAATACAGACCAACACATATTCCCATGATCCTGACTTTGGCAGCTGAATATAATCAATTTGCAGTCTCTGGAATGGATAGAGGGGCCGGGGGGTGTGTTTGGGTGGTGTTTTAACTACTCTACCCTGATTATGTGTAGCACATATCATGCACCCTTGTACCAGGTTTTCAATACAGGTGGAGAATCCTGGTGCCACCCAATGTTTCTGCATCACACCCGTTTTAGATTGGTGTGTCGGCCCATGTAGTATCTGGGCAGCTGCTGGGTACAGTGCCCTTGGAAGGCATCGTCGTATCCCTTTCCCCCATACCCCATTTGCTTCATTCAGGCATGCACCTTCCTTTAACCACTTATCAACCTCCTCCTTTTGAGCCTGAGCCTGCATTTGGGATAAGATGTCCTCCGACACAAAGGGGTTTTTAGGGGCACTTAACTGACGTACTGTTGACCCTTGTTGCGGCTTACAGGCTGCTGTTTTTGCCGCTGCATCTGCCATCGCATTTCCTCTGCTTACCTGGTCGGTGCGTCTGGTATGTGCTCTTACCTTTATGACAGCTACTTGTTTAGGTAGTTGTAGCGCATCAATTAACTGCTGGACCGCATCAGCATTCTTAATGGGGTGTCCTGCTGCCGTCAGGAAACCTCTTGACTTCCATATTGGACCAAAATCATGCGATATACCGAATGCGTACCTAGAATCTGTGTAAATGTTAACAATACTGGTCTGTGCCACTTGAGACTGGGTCTGTGCCACTTGATTGGCGACAGGCGAATGTAGTGCCAATATTCAAAAAGGGAGCGAAAAGTGACGCCGGAAACTATCGGCCGGTGAGTCTGACGTCTGTTGTGGGCAAAATTTTTGAAAGCTTCATTAAAGAGGCAATTACGGAGCATCTTGATGCTAATAATCTTTTAATCCCGAACCAACATGGATTCATGAGGAATTGCTCCTGCCAAACAAACCTGATTGACTTCTACGAGGAGGTTAGCTCTCGAGTAGATCAGGGGGAACCAGTGGATGTCGTGTATCTCGACTTCTCAAAAGCGTTCGATAGCGTGCCACATAATAGGTTGGTATACAAAATGAGAATGATGGGGCTGGGGGAAAATGTCTGCAAGTGGGTAGCTAACTGGCTAAAGGATAGAAGGCAGAGGGTGGTTATAAATGGAATATACTCAGATTGGGTAAGCGTCACTAGTGGGGTACCACAGGGGTCTGTACTAGGCCCAATGTTATTTAATATCTTTATTAACGACATAGTCAACGGGATAAATAGTAAAATATCAATATTTGCAGATGACACAAAGTTATGTAAAACAATTAATACAAAAGAGGACAGTGCAGACCTACAGAGGGATTTGGATAAGCTGGGTAGGTGGAGCATTAAATGGCAAATGAGGTTTAACGAGGAGAAATGTAAGGTCATACATATGGGAAGGAAAAATGGAAGTCACCAGTACTCACTGAATGGGAAATCATTGGGGAATTCAGAGATGGAGAAGGACTTGGGCATCTTGATTGAAAGCAAACTAAATTGGAGTGCCCAAAGTCAGGCGGCTGCTGTAAGGGCAAACAGGGTAATGGGATGTATCAGAAGAGGTATAGCTGCAAAGGATGAGAACATTGTTTTTCCACTGTACAAAGCACTGGTCAGACCACACTTGGAATACTGTGCTCAGTTATGGGCCCCAATATATAGAAAGGATATAAATGAGCTTGAAAAGGTACAAAGGAGGGCAACAAAATTAATAAAGGGAATGGAGGGACTGCAATACCCAGAGAGGTTGGCAAAACTAGGACTATTCAGCCTGGAAAAGAGAAGGTTGAGGGGGGACATAATAAATGTGTACAAATATGTTAGGGGACAGTATAGAGATCTTGCCCGGGATTTGTTCAAAAGGAGGGATATTACGGTAACAAGAGGGCACTCACTAAGACTGGAAGAGAAAAGGTTTCAGCACCAGCATAGGAAGGGGTTCTTTACGGTAAGAGCAGTGAGAATATGGAATTCACTGAGTGAGGAGACGGTAATGTCGGATTCACTACACCAGTTCAAGTGGGGACTGGATGCATTTCTAGATACCAGGCAGATTTCAGCATATACTTAAAAATAGAATAAAATAGTAGGTTGATACAGGGATTTATTCTGACTGCTGGTTTCAGAGTCGGGAGGGAATTTTTCCTCAGGTGAAGATTGGCCAAATCATTTGGGGTTTTTGCCCTCCTCTGGATCAACTTTAGCAATTACAGAACTAACAGGTTGAACTTGATGGACACAAGTCTTTATTCGGCTTTACAAACTATGTTACTATGTTACTATGTGCTGCTGAGAGGTGAGCGGGTTGCACTTGATTCAATATAGTGTAGACATCATGAGGTGTTAGAATGGTGAGCGGGTGGTCAAGAACAATGTCTGCGGATTTATGGAGTAATAGTCCAACAGCATACAGAGCACGTACGCAGGATGGTGCACCTCTGGCTACCGCATCCAATCTGCCACTAAAGTAGGCAACAGGTCTCTGATTATCACCGTGTGTTTGAGTAAAAACTCCTGCTGCATGTCCAGCTTGTTCATGAAGGTACAGAGTAAATGGGAGCTCATAATTAGGGGTACCCAAAGCTGGAGCGGCCAAAATACGGTTCTTGAGAGAATAAAAACAGTCTATTGCCTCTGATGTTAGTACAAAAGGTGTTGGAGTAAGACAGTCATAGAGGGGCTGCATTAAAACAGAGACGGCATGAATCCACTGTCTGCAATAGGAAACAAGTCCAAGAAAAGTTCTGAGGGCTGCAACATTAATGGGGACGGTGAATGCCTGTACTGCTTGTTTACGTGCATTTGTTAAATGACGAGCTCCTGGTGTAATGCAATGTCCCAAAAAGCTGACTGAAGATTTACAAATCTGAAGCTTATCTTTCGATGCCTTGCAGCCAGCGTGATAGAGAAACAACATAAGCGATATAGTTGCACTATGACATTGTTTCCTGGAGGGGGCACAAATGAGCAGGTCATCGACATATTGCAAAACAACGATATGTGGTTCAGACCATCCCTCCAGTATTTCCTGCAGACTTGCAGTGTACATTGTGGGTGAATTCTGGGCACCCTGTGGCAACACTGTCCATGTATATTGACTACCCTGGAATGTGAAAGCAAACAGGTACTGGCAGTCAGGATGTAATGGTACACTGAAAAATGCATTTGCCAAATCAACCACTGAAAAGCAAAGAGAGTTAGAAGGTATCTGTGACAGGAGAGTATGCGGGTTGGGCACAACTGGTGTTAGAAGTTCTGTGGCTTTGTTAACCAACCGGAGGTCATGGACCATTCTATATGCGGCTGGTTGTCCTGGCACGCTCTTTTTCTTTACTGGGAACAGGGGAGTGTTGCAAGGGGACTGGGTTTTTTACTAGGACTCCCCTCTGTAGTAATTTTTGGACCTGCTGGACTATGGCATTCTCCTGAGCCGAGCTAAGGGGATACTGCCTCAGTTGAGGCAAGATGGCTCCTGGTTTTAATTTCACCATTACTGGTTGAACTCTTAACCTACCAACATCTGTTTTGTCTGAGGCCCAAAAATCATGTGGTACAGCATGCTCCAATATCGGGGGAAACTCATTTGTCTCTTCTATGCTGGCAATATCTAGTGACATAATTTTGCAAAGGGTACTTGGTTTTAAACCTGGGGTCATGGTGACAGTGCCATCGGGATGATACTCAATATGTGCTTGTAATTGGGACAACACATCATTTCCCAAAAGGTTACATTGGCCTTGGGGCGATACCATGAGCTGGCTATGTACAGTAGCTCCTTGAATTTGCAGGGGAATTCTTTTAGTGACAGGAAGCAGGACAGACGGGGAATTGAAGGGGGTGGCAATGACAAGATGTGAAAAATCAGTGTCAGTATATGGCCAATCACCTTGCGTAATTACTGAATTGTCGGCCCCCGTATCTACTTGGAAATCGATTTCATGTCCCCCCTGGTAGGTTCACCTGCACTATACAACTGGGAGTTGGGGGTAAGGAGATGAGGGGGTTCATGTGCAAGCTACCCTCATCCTATAGGGGCGTTGTTTGGTCGGCTGGAGGACCCGTACTCTGAGCATTTGGATACGGGTTGGTCCTACAGTTCTTTCTAAAATGTCCTGGCTTTTTACATCCGTAACACAGTTTCTGTCCTCCTCCTTCAGTCCGTCCTCTGCCTCTGTTGTTTCTGGGGGTCGTCTCTACTATATGTATTCTGGCAGCTCTTTTTGCCTGCGCTATGTCATGCTGTGCCCCCTGAGCGATTCTAGCTAAATCTTCTGCCTTCACTGATCTCCAGTCCGGTCTACTTGCTTTTACCTTCTCTGCAATCTCTTTCTTTAGTCCATTCATGAAAGCACTTGCTAATACCCTCTCACTAGTCTTATTCCCGGGGTTGAACCCCATTTCTGACCAGGTTTTCTTTAGTGCATAGAAATAATCCTTAGGATCTTCCTCCTTTCCCTGCACTCTATCTTCTAGTGTAACTTGCTTTTCTGCTTGCCTGTCTTGACATGCTTTTACCAACGCTGCTGCGAATAGGACTCCAGCTGCTGCATCATTAGATTCTGCATCTACGGGTCCGGTCCTATTGGCATACTGTTTTTTTGTCTCATCTATCAACCTATCATAGCGGGCTTCATCTGCCAATTTTCCCTTAATTACCCCCTGCAGATCTATTCTAGTGGCATGGTACGTATCCTGTATGGTGGTGATCATTCTAGCGAAACCCATAGGGGACTGGGATGGGTCTGGCAGCTGGGAGATCAGTGCCAACTGCTCTGAAGGACTCCATGGTCTATACATTAACATTGTACGAGCTTCCTGACCTGGAACCACTGCATCCCCCCCTGCTGTTGCTGCTGCTGCTGCTCCCAGTGCTCCTGGCATAACTACCGTCCTCATTGGGAATAGACTAGTTGGGTGGGGTCTCGGTCCTCCACATGCCACACAGATGTCTACTGTCAAGGGGTTCTGCTGTCCACATCTGGGGCAAACCCAACATTTAGGTTCTTGAGAATTCTGGTACTGGGGTGGGGGTGACGTCGGGAGCGGACAGGGAGGAAAATCTGTCATTCCAGTTTTTGTCAGTCTGTAACGTCCGTCTCCTAATTCTTCAATCTTTCCTTCAAAATAAGCGCATGCATTCATCCATACATCCACTGTCTTCAACAGACCCTTATCTTTCAACCATCCATGATAGGAGTTAAAGAAGGATTTCCATTTCTCTCCATTCATCTCTCCATTCTCATTCATTCCCGCTTTACACAATATTTTGTCAATTCCAATCAGTGCCTGTTTCCCTTCTCTGCGTACCACTAAGTCTTTGGCTATAATGCCTTCCTTGGCATTTTGGTTCCCCATTTTTTTCGGTTCTCCTCACCTAGAAGAGACTCCTCAGTCACTTAGACAATGGTCACTTAGACAATGGGCCACAAAGGTTTCTGAACCATTCCACTTCTAGCCTCTCTAGGACTTATACGCCAACCAGAAAAACAGACCAAAAACATCAATCCCGGGACACATCCACAACACAATCATCGGATCCATACTTTCATTCTTAAATTCTCTAAAGGATAGAAGGCAGGACTGTCAATTTATCTAAGGGATTCTACTGGTTCAAAGGGACCTGAGCCAGACAACAATCTGTTGAATTACCTGGGGAGCCGACCGCTCGGGGGTGAGGGAGTCTCTTCTATGCAGTGATATAATTAGGTAGAATATAACAGTTATTCTTACCTCAGCGCTGTATATATCACCAACAGAGAGCTTCACTCGTCCCACGTCTTTGACCGGTCGAGCACCCTTGGGTAGATTAACTCAAGGTCCCTGTTCGGGCGCCAGCTGTCGTCACTGAATTTTGGGTCTTCTATCCTTTGGATTACGAGCTCGGAGAGAATGAAGACACAGGACAGGATGTTTGTGTCTAAACATACTCTAAAAACTTTATTACAAAACACAGGGCTAATATACACCCTAAAAGGCAGGAAACGGATTTGCCATATATGGTTCGATTATACAGTTTAGCTGAACAAGCGAAAAAAAGCTAGTTTCTGTATGCTTTAAAATATTTAATTAGACTTATCTAGTTAGCAAGGTCATTTCATCTTTCTGCAAGAACACATTATTGCTACAAGAAGAAACATCTGGCCAGGGAGTATACTTTATCTTCTCCCAATGATACAAGAAGGAACATTCATAGCTGTTGTTTTCACCTAAAATAACTGTCAGACTTATATAGCATAGATGGGGCCTTTAAACTTGAGGGACTCCATCTTCTGCTATAACACTATCCTGTGTGATACTGTCTATTGAGCTGTGTATCTAATCCTATCCTGTGTGATACCATCTGCTGAGCTGTGTATCTAATCCCATCCTGTGTGATACTGTCTGATGAGCTGTGTATCTAATCCTATGCTGTGTGATACTGTCTGCTGAGCTGTGTATCTAATTCTATGCTGTGTGATACTGTCTGCTGAGCCGTGTATCTAATCCTCTCCTATGTGATACTGTCTGATGAACTGTGTATCTAATCCTCTCCTGTGTTCTACTGTCTGCTGAGCTGTGTATCTAATCCTATGCTGTGTGATACTGTCTGCTAAGCTGTGTATCTAATCCTATGCTGTGTGATGCTGTCTGCTGAGCTGTGTATCTAATCCTTTCCTATGTGATACTGTCTGATGAACTGTGTATCTAATCCTCTCCTGTGTGATACTGTCTGCTGAGCTGTGTATCTAATCCACTCCTTTTTGATACTGTCTGCTGAGCTGTGTATCTAATCCTATGCTGTGTGATACTGTCTGCTGAGCTGTGTATCTAATCCTATGCTGTGTGATACTGTCTGCTGAGCCGTGTATCTAATCCTCTCCTATGTGATACTGTCTGATGAACTGTGTATCTAATCCTCTCCTGTGTTCTACTGTCTGCTGAGCTGTGTATCTAATCCTATGCTGTGTGATACTGTCTGCTGAGCTGTGTATCTAATCCTATGCTGTGTGATACTGTCTGCTGAGCCGTGTATCTAATCCTCTCCTATGTGATACTGTCTGATGAACTGTGTATATAATCCTCTCCTGTGTGATACTGTCTGCTGAGCTGTGTATCTAATCCACTCCTTTGTGATACTGTCTGCTGAGCCGTGTATCTAATCCTATGCTGTGTGATACTGTCTGCTGAGCTGTGTATCTAATCCTCTCCTGTGTGATAGTGTCTGATGAACTGTGTATCTAATCCTCTCCTGTGTGATACTCTCTGCTAAGCTGTGTATCTAATCCTCTCCTACGAGAGTCCCTATCCACATTCTACAAGTACTCAACAACAGGCCCAGCCGATCTAACCTTCCCGTCGCACCTGAGAAGGAAGATTAATTTCAATCATCAAATTTCTTTCTATGTTTTATGTTTTTATCATATTAGCCTGGTGCATTTTTAAAGAAATTTGTACACTAATCCTGGTGATACATATCACCCTTTTAAAACTTTTTTTTTTTCCCACCCCCATATATTTTATATTTTATATCTTAATAAAAGCTTCAAGCAAATTAAGTTATCCACCTCTGGTTTTCTTTCTCCAAACCCACTACCATTAGCGCGAATTTACACAATTATCTTAACCCTAGAACAAAAGATCCTCTAAAGCTAGACATCATGCTGCGATCCAAAGAAATTCAGGACCAAATGAGAAACAAAGTAATTGAGATCTATCAGTCTGGAAAAAGGTCTAAAGCCATTTCTAAAGATTTGGGACTCCAGCGAACCACAGTGGGAGTCATTATCCACAATAGGCGAAAATATGGAACAATGGTGAACTTTCCTAGGCGTGGCCGGCTGATCAAAATTACCCCAAGAGCGCAGCAACGACTCATCCAAGAGGTCAGAAAAGACCCCACAACAACATCCAGAGAACTGCAGGTCTCACTTGCCTCAGTTAAGGACAGTGTTCATGACTCCACCATAAGAAAGAGACTGGGCAAAAATGACACGCATAGCAGAGTTCCAAGACAAAAACCACTGCTGAGCAATAAGAACAAAGGCTCATCTCAGTTTTGGCAGAAAACATCTTGATGATCGCCAAGACTTTTGGGAGAATACTCTGTAGACTGACAAGACAAAAGTTGAACTTTTTGGAAGGTGTATGTCCCATTACATCTGGCGTAGAAGTAACACTGCATTTCAAAAAAGGAACATCATACCAACAGTAAAATATGGTGGCGGTAGCGTGATGGTCTGGGACTGTTATGCTGCTTCAGGACCTGGAAGACTTGCTGTGGTAAATGGAACCATGAATTCTGCAGGTTAACCAAAAAATCCTGAAAGAGAATGTCCGGCCATCTGTTCATGACCTCAAGCTGAAGTGCACTTGGGTTATGCAGCAGGACAATGATCCAAAACACACTATTAAGTCCACCTCTGATTGGCTTAAGGAAAACAAAATTAAGACTTTGCAGTGGCTTAGTCAAAGTCCTGACCTTAAGAAAGCGGTTCATGCTCGGAAACCCTCCAATGTGGCTAAATTACAACAATTTTGCAAAGATGAGTGGGCAAAAATTCCTCCAGAGTGTTGTAAAAGACTCATTGCCAATTATCCCAAACACTTGATTGTAGTTGTTGTTGCTGAGGGTGCTTCAACCAGTTATTAGGTTTAGAGGGCAATCACTTTTTCACACAGGGCCCTGTAGGTTTGGATTTCTTTTTCCCTTAATAATTTGGGTCTTCATTTAAAAACTGCATTTTGTGGTTACTTGTGTTATCTTTGTCTAATATTAAAATTTGTTTTGAGATCTGAAATATTTAAGTATGACAAACATGCAAAAGAATGAGAAATCAGGAAGGGGCAAACAACTTTTCACACATACACATATACATATATATATATTCATCCCACAATGTCACATTCATGGTAGAAGAGAGGGATTGGTAAGATGGGACAACCATTACAAACCAGCCACCTGATCAGACGTTATTGAACACCTTTCCAGAAGCTTTAATCAATCTTATCTACTGTTATTTTCTGAAGAGAGGAAACAAATGTCCTAAAAATAAAAAAATAGAAAAATGAAAGTTAAAAAAATAAAAATAAATAATAGCCTCACCTCCACTATGAGCATTTTTTGCTCTTCTAATAATCCAAGCTTTCCTAATTGTTCTTCTATTTGCTCCTGCGTCTTCATATTCCTCTCCAGCACAAATGATGCATGCTGGGGCTGTAAGAGCTGTAATAGAAGCCTAGAAGAACCATCAGAGGTCAGGCCCATCTGGTTACAGAAAGAACACAGATACACGCTGTATAAGACAATGGGATGGAAACAAGATTTTAAAAGGAGTTATCTAACACTTTTATACTCCACTGGATAGGTGGGGGTCCAACCATCGGCCCCCCGATGATCAGCCGCCATCACCTCTGGCAAGATGCAGGCAATGTTCAAAGTGGAACAAAACCGCTCCGTACACTGCGGCCGCTGCCGGGTGCAGACCAGCTATTGAGGAATACCGGAGGTGATCTGCAGCACCAGGCAGTGGCCACTGGGGTGCGCTCTGTTCACAAGTTACATCCGGCCGTTGCCAGAGCTATAAACAGCTTATTGGTGGGGAGCCAAGGGTCGGACCTACAACGATCTGATATAGACCACCTATTTTATGCATAAATCATCTGCATTAAAGTATTAGAGAACGTCTTTAAGAGCCCTGCATGTTCAGAGCCAAACTTCAGTCAACATCTAATAACCAATTACAATGTCTTTCTTAGGACTCGTTCACACGAATGTATTTTCAGTAGGAAAGTTGTCTGTGGAACAAATGGACGACACTCAGACCAATGGGATTCAATGGGAAAGTGCAGAGGAGTCATTTTTCTTTTTTGTCACTGATCGAATCTGTGTGTGAGCAAAAAATAAAGAAAGAAAATGGCAGCATGTCCTCGTTTCATCCGTCAGACAAGATTCACCCATTCAAGTCTATGGGTACAGAAAAAAATCTGCTTTTTACAGATACATTGCAATCCTGTAGCCCTGGAAACTGTAAATGGTTAAAAAGCCAGATTAGATCTGGACTGCACATGGACGACAAGTGAGGAAAGAATTCTCCCACTTTTCTGGATGAAACTCTGAATGATATTTTATCTGCTTGTGTGAACAGGCCCTTAGAGGTCTCGACAAGACGGAGGAGCTGATCCAGAGTGTCCAGGTAAAGCTAGCAGTCCAGGTAATGGTGGATACGGAGGCAACCATCCACATCATGCTCCATGCCCTTCTAATCTGACCTCCGTGACAGTGATGCTCAGTGTAAAGCCTGAGCTCAGGAGATGTGGGCTCGGACCCTGTTCAGACACACTGGAACTGATCAATCTCCATTCAACATTATGAACGTAAAACTGGAGCACTGGCCCCACTCAAATATATTGTATTATGGTCAAATCATTCCCTTTAGGAACTGAGTGCTGTGTAATAGAGGAGGATAAGGCCCCCCGTATACAGCAATCTATTCTCTGATAGGCGAGAGGGAAGAGACGTCATCTCCTCCTTTCTGATAATGTCACCTGTATCCTGCTGACAGTGATTGTGCCATCCCAGCAGGTGACACTAGAGCCGCTCCCCGCTCTTAGGCTATGTGCCCATGTAAAACCGTCTGCCATGCAAAGCAATGTGAATTGGGATGTGCTGTGCACATGATGCGCTAATTAGCGCGCCGAATCCGCATTGCATTGCAGAACGCAGCATGACCATTTCTACCGCGATTACACGGCCATTGAAAAGCAGCAAACCCGCAGGTATATGTGGATTTGCTGCGTTTCAATTAAATTCAATGGCCGAGAATTTGCAGCGTAATCGGGGTGCGTGTGGTACCCAGGATGAAGAAGAGACTACAACTCCTCTTCATCCCGGCTACCAAGCGGTGAAAAAAAGAAATAAATAAGTTAAAAATAAAAAACCCTGTATACTCACCTCTCCGGTCTGCTCCCGGCGGCGTCCTCTCTCCTCCGCGTCCAGCGGTGTACTGGCAGGACCTGCGGTGACGTCATCTAGTCAGCTGATGGTCACGCGACCGCTGACGTCAGAGGTCAGGTGATGGTCGCGTGACCATCAGCTGACTAGATGACGTCACCGCAGGTCCTGCCAGTATACCGCGGGACGCTGAAGAGAGAGAACGCCGCCGGGAGGAGACTGGAGAGGTGAGTATACAGGGTTTATTTTATTTTTAACTTTTTAATTCTTTTTTTTTTTTTTACTATAGATGCAGCATTTAAAGCATCTAAGTTGGTCACACAATATAAATCCATGCCGGTTGCATGGATTTATATTGTGTGACCAACTTGTCAAGCACTTTTCCAGGTGATGCTCAAAATCACTTGGAAAAGTGCTTGAAAAAACGCTGAAAAAATGCTGAAAAAAACACTTCTCTCTGGCAGAAAATCTGCATGTAAATCTGCATGTAAATCTGCATATGTTTTTTTCTGCCAGAGAGAGGCAAAAACGCTCTGCATCAAATCTGCTACGTGTGCACATAGCCTTAGCGTGTATGTGCTGTACTTATCATTCAGGACTGTGCAAAGACCTGCCTGTGACCAAAAGAACAACAAGGCTGTGTGCACACGCTGCAGATTTGGTGCGTTTTTCAATGGAACAGGCTGCCACGAGAGGTGGTGAATTCTCCTTCAATGGAAGTCTTCAAACAGAGGCTGGACAGACATTTGTCTGAGATGGTTTAGTGAATCCTGCATTGAGCAGGGGTTGGACACTAGGACCCTGGAGGTTCCTCCAATTCTAATGTTCTAGGATTCTATGTATAAACACCAGCTGCAATCTTCCATGGAGAAGTAACCGTGGTTTCAGGAGAACTTGCAGCAGAAGGTCTGTGCCTTCCGCTAGCTCCTCCCCCTTCCGCTAGCTCCTCCCCCTTCCTTCTGTAAAGAGTATTAATAGCACTAACTGTCATCTATCTCACTAATAGGAAAGTTTGTCTTCACTGAATACAGATTTTACAGATGTTACCGCGAATTGAGACTGAAAGATCAATCCAGCAGGAAAAAGAAGACTTCTCTGATAAGATTATAAAATTACTTATTTTCATGTGTAATATTAATTTACAAAACAAAAATTAAAACAACGGTTATTCTTTAACTAATAAAGCACTTAGGACACGGATTCATTAAGACTGGCCATATTCAAGCTGCTCTTGATGAGGGAGCGCGCTGGAGTCAGACGGTCCAGATTCATTAAGTGGCACATGAATTATGCGCTTCTGACAAGTGGTGTGTGCACCTTGCCACAAATCTTACTCCAGTCACGGACTGGAGTAAGATTTCTGGTGTAAGGGAAGCCACAGTTCGCTATGAATTAGACAAGCTGTGGTGCCACACTTCCATCCTGCCCCAACTCTGCCCATTTTGGTGAAGCTGGGCAAAACTGACGTGAAAACACCAAACGTCACAACATTTTTGATCAACTCAATAATGTACGAGGTATATGAAGCGGAGCCGCGCGAGGACAAGGTGTGCGGAGCTGCGCGTGTACGAGGTGTGTGGAGCGGAGCCGCGCATGTACGAGGTGAGTGGAGCCGCGCGTGTTCGAGGTGTGCGGAGCAGAGCCCCGCGTGTACGAGGTGTGCGGAGCAGAGCCGCACGTGTACTAGGTGTACGGAGCGGAGCTGCGCGTGTACTAGGTGTACGGAGCGGAGCCGCGCGTGTACTAGGTGTGCGGAGCAGAGCCCCGCGTGTACGAGGTGTATGGAGCGGAGCCGCTCGTGTACTAGATGTGCGGAGCGGAGCCGCGGGTGTACGAGGTGTACAGAGCAGAGCCGCGCATGTATGAGGTATGCGGAGCGGAGTCGAGCGTGTACGAGGTGTGCGGAACCACGCGTATACGAGGTGTGCGGAGCAGAGCCACACGTGTACGAGGTGTGCGGAGCGGAGCCGCGCGTGTACGAGGTGTGCAGAGCAGAGCAGCGCATGTACGAGGTGTAAGGAGCGGAGACGCGCGTGTACGAGGTGTGCGGAGCAGAGTCGTGCGTTTACGAGGTGTGCAGAGCAGCGCATGTACGACGTGTAAGGAGCGGAGACGCGCGTGTACGAGGTGTGCAGAGCAGAGCCGTGAATGTACGAGGTGTACGGAGCGGAGCCGCACGTGTCCGAGGTGTGCGGAGCGGAGTGGAGCCGCACGTGTACAATGTGTACGGAGCGAGGCTGCGCAAGTACGAGGTGTACAGCGCGGAGCCGCGTGTGTACGACGTGTACGGAGCAGAGCCGCGCGTGCACGAGGTGTGCGGAGAGGGGCCGCGCGTGTACGAGTTTTACGGAATGGAGACGCGCATGTACGAGTTGTACGGAGCGGAGCCGAGCGTGTATGATGTGTGCGAAACGGAGCCGCGCGTGTACGAGGTGTATGGAGCAGAGCTGCGCATTTACGAGTGTGCAGAGCGGATCCGCGCTTGTACAAGGTATACTGAGCGGAGCTGTGCGTGTACGAGGTGTGCAGAGCGGAGGCACGCGTGTATGAGGTGTATAGAGCAGAACTGTGCGTGTACGAGTTGTGCGGAGCCGCGCGTGTACAAAGTGTACAGAGAAAAGCTGCGCGTGTACGAGCTGTACAGAGCAGAGCAGCGCGTGTACAAGTGTGCGGAGCGGAGCCGCGCGTGTAAGAGTGTGCGGAGCCGAGCATGTATGAGGTGTGCAGAGCAGAGCCGCGCGTGTACTAGGTGTGTGGAGTGGAGCTGCGCGTGTACAAGGTGTGCAGAGTGGAGCTGCGCGTGTACGAGGTGTGCGGAGCGGAGCCGCGTGTGTACGAGGTGTATGGAGCGGAGACACGCGTGTACAAGGTGTGCAGAGCAGAGCCGTACGTGTACGAGGTGTGTGGAGCAGAGCCGTGCGTGTACGAGGTGTGTGGAGCAGAGCCGCGTGTGTAAGAGGTGTGCGGAGCGGAGCCGTGCGTGTACAAGGTGTGCGGAGCAGAGCCGCACATGTACGAGTGTGCGGAGGGGAGCCATTGGTGTACAAAGTGTGCGGAGTGGAGCGGATCCACACGTGTACAAAGTGTACGGAGCGGAGCCGCGCGTGTATGAGCTGTACAGAGCGGAGCCGTGCATGTACGAGGTGTGCAGAGCGGAGCTGCACGTGTACAAAGTGTATGGAGCGGAACCATGCGTGTACAAGGTGTACGGAGCAGAGCCAATCGTGTATGAGTTGTACGGAGCGGAGCCGCATGTGTACGAGGTGTACGGAGCGGAGCTGCGCGTGTACGAGGTGTACAGAGCAGAGCCGCGGGTGTATGAGGTGTGCGGAGTGGAGTCGAGCGTGTACGAGGTGTGCGGAACCACGCGTATACGAGGTGTGCGGAGCAGAGCCACACGTGTACGAGGTGTGCGGAGCGGAGCCGCGCGTGTACGAGGTGTGCAGAGCAGAGCAGCGCATGTACGAGGTGTAAGGAGCGGAGACGCGCGTGTACGAGGTGTGCGGAGCAGAGTCGTGCGTTTACGAGGTGTGCAGAGCAGCGCATGTACGACGTGTAAGGAGCGGAGACGCGCGTGTACGAGGTGTGCAGAGCAGAGCCGTGAATGTACGAGGTGTACGGAGCGGAGCCGCACGTGTCCGAGGTGTGCGGAGCGGAGTGGAGCCGCACGTGTACAATGTGTACGGAGCGAGGCTGCGCAAGTACGAGGTGTACAGCGCGGAGCCGCGTGTGTACGACGTGTACGGAGCAGAGCCGCGCGTGCACGAGGTGTGCGGAGAGGGGCCGCGCGTGTACGAGTTTTACGGAATGGAGACGCGCATGTACGAGTTGTACAGAGCGGAGCCGAGCGTGTATGATGTGTGCGAAACGGAGCCGCGCGTGTACGAGGTGTATGGAGCAGAGCTGCGCATTTACGAGTGTGCGGAGCGGATCCGCGCTTGTACAAGGTATACTGAGCGGAGCTGTGCGTGTACGAGGTGTGCAGAGCGGAGGCACGCGTGTATGAGGTGTATAGAGCGGAACTGTGCGTGTACGAGTTGTGCGGAGCCGCGCGTGTACAAAGTGTACAGAAAAAAGCTGCGCGTGTACGAGCTGTACGGAGCAGAGCAGCGCGTGTACAAGTGTGCGGAGCGGAGCCGCGCGTGTAAGAGTGTGCGGAGCCGAGCATGTATGAGGTGTGCAGAGCAGAGCCGCGCGTGTACTAGGTGTGTGGAGTGGAGCTGCGCGTGTACAAGGTGTGCAGAGTGGATGGAGCGGAACCATGCGTGTACAAGGTGTACGGAGCAGAGCCAATCGTGTATGAGTTGTACGGAGCGGAGCCGCATGTGTACGAGGTGTGCGGAGCGGATCCGCGTGTGTACAAAGTGTACAGAGAAAAGCCGCGCGTGTACGAGGTGTACGGAGCAGAGCAGCGCATGTACGAGTGTGCGGAGCGGATCCACGCGTGTACAGGGTGTACGGAGCGGAGCTTAGCGTGTACGAGGTGTGCAGAGCGGAGCCGTGCGTGTACGGGGTATGTGGAGCAGAGCCGCGCAAGTACAAGGTGTGGAGAGGAGACACGCGTGTACGAGGTGTGTGGAGTACAGCCGCGCGTGTACGAAGTGTGCGGAGCGGAGTCGCGCGTGTACGAAGTGTGCAGAGCAGAGCCGCACATGTACGAGTGTGCGGAGCGGAGCCAATCGTGTACGAGGTGTGCGGAGCGGATCCGCGCGTGTACAAAGTGTATGGAGCGGAGCCGCGCGTGTATGAGCTGTACGGAGCGGAGCCGTGCATGTGCGAGGTGTGCAGAGCAGAGCTGCGCGTGTACAAAGTGTATGGAGCGGAGCCGCGCGTGTACGAGGTGTGCGGAGCGGATCCGCGAGTGTACAAAGTGTACGGAGCGGAGCCGCGCGTGGACGAGCTGTACGGAGCGGAGCCGCACGTGTACGAGCTGTACAGAGCGGAGCCGTGCATGTACAAGGTGTGCAGAGCGCAGACATGCGTGTACGAGGTGTGCTAAGCGGACCCACGCGTGTACGAAGTTTGCGGAGCAGAGCCGCAAGTGTACGAGTGTGCGGAGCTTAGCCGCTCGTGTACAAGGTGTACGGAGCAGAGCCGCGTGTGTATGTGGTGTGTGGAGCGGATCCGTGTGTGTACAAGGTGTACGGAGTGGAGCCGCGCGTGTAGGAGCTGTACGGAGCGGAGCCGTGCGTGTACGAGCTGTACGGAGCGGAGCCGTGCATGTACGATGTGCAGAACGGAGCTGCGCGTGTACAAAGTGTATGGAGCGGAACCGTGCATGTACGAGATGTGCGGAGCAGAGCTGCGCATGTACGAGTGTGCGGAGTCACGCGTGTACGAGGTGTGCAAAGCGGAGTTGCGCGTGTACAAGGTGTGCGGAGCGGAGCCGCGCATGTACAAGGTGTGCGGAGCGGAGCCGCGAATGTACGAGGTGTGTGGAGCGGAGCCGTGTGTGTATGAGGTGTACACAGCAGAGCAGCGCGTGTACGAGTGTGTGGAGCGGATCCGCGCATGTACGAGCGGAGCTGCGCGTGTACGAAATGTGCAGAGCGGAGCCGCGCATGTACGAGGTGTGTGGAGCGGAGACACGCATGTACGAGGTGTGTGGAGCTGAGCCGCACGTGTACGAGGTGTGCGGAGCGGAGCCGCGCGTGTACGAGGTGTGCAGAGTGGAGACAAGCGTGTATGAGGTGTGTGGAGCAGATCCGCACGTGTACAAGGTGTACGGAGCGGAGCCGCGCATGTACGAGCTGTACGGAGCGGAGCCGCGCATGTACGAGCTGTACGGAGCGGAGCCGTGCATGTACGATGTGCAGAACGGAGCTGCGCGTGTACAAAGTGTACGGAGCGGAGCCACGCGTGTACGAGCTGTACGGAGCGGAACCTTGCATGTACGAGGTGTGCGGAGCAGAGCTGCGCTTGTACGAGGTGTGCGGAGCGGAGCCACGCGTGTACGAGGTGTACAGAGCAGAGCAGAGCAGCGCGTGTACGAGTGTGCGGAGCGGAGTCGCGCGTGTATGAGGTGTACGGAGCAGAGCCACGCGTGTACGCGGTGTACGGAGGGGTATTGCGCGTCTATGAGGTGTACGGAGCAGAGCCGCGCGTGTACGAGGTGTATAGAGCGGAGCCGCGCTTCTACGAGTTGTACGGAGTTGAGTCGCACATGTACAAGGCGTACAGAGCAGCGTCGCGTGTGTACGATGTGTGCGGAGCAGAGCCACCCATGTACGAGGTGTACAGAGCAGAGCAGCATGTGTACGAGTGTGCAGAGCTGGAGAGGAGCCGCGCGTGTACGATATGTACGGAGCGAAGCAACGCGTGTACGAGGTGTACGGAGCGGAGCCACATGTGTACTAGGTGTACAGAGCAGAGCAGTGAGTGTACGAGTGTGCGGAGCAGATCCGCGCTTGTACTAGGTGTACGGCGCGGAGCCGCACGTGTACTAGCTGTACGGAGCATAGCTGTGCATGTACGAGGTGTACGGAGCAGAGCCGCACGTGTACGAGTGTGCAGAGCGGAGCCGTGCGTGTACGAGGTGTGCAGAGCGGAGCTCAGCGTGTATGAGGTTGTGGAGCAGAAACACACGTGTACGAGGTGTGCGGAGCGGAGCCGCGCGTGGACGAGGTGGGCGGAGCGGAGCCGTGCGTGGACGAGGTGTACGGAGCGGAGCCACGAGTGTATGAGGTGTACGTAGCGGAGCCGCACGTGTACTACGTGTAAGGAGCATAGTCGCGCGTGTACGAAGTGTGCAGAGCGGAGCCGCGCATGTACGAGGTGTACAGAGCAGATCCGCGCGTGTACGAGCTGCACGGAGCGGAGCCGAGCGTGTACGAGTTGTACGGAGCGGAGTCGCACATGTACGAGTGTTTGAAGCGGAGCTGCGTGTGTACGAGGTGTACGGAGCTGAGTCGCGCTTGTACGAGTGTGCGGAGCAGAGTCGCGCGTGTACGAAGTGTATGGAGCAGAGTCGCGCGTGTACGAGTGTGCGAAACGGAGCTGCGTGTGTACGAGGTGTACAGAGTGGAGCCGAGTGTGTACGAGGTGTACGGAGCTGAGTCGCGCTTGTATGATGTGTGCAGAGCATAGCCGCGCGTGTACGAGTGTGCAGAGCTGGAGCGGAGCCGCACGTGTACGAGATGTACGGAGCGAAGCCACGCGTTTACGAGGTGTACGGAGAGGAGCCACGCGTGTACGAGGTGTACAGAGCGGAGCCGCGCGTGTCCGAGTGTGCGGAGCAGAGTCGGACGTGTACGAGGTGTACGGAGCGGAGCCGCGTGTGTACTAGGTGTACAGAGTGGTGCCGCGCATGTACGATTTGTACGAAGCTGAGCCGCGTGTGTACAAGACGTACGGAGCAGCGTCGTGTGTGTACGATGTGTGCGGAGCAGAGACGCGCGTGTACGAGTATGCGGAGCGGAGCCGCCCATGTACGAGATGTGCAGAGCGGAGCCGCGCGTGTACGAGATGTGCAGAGCGGAGCCGCGCGTGTACGAAGTGTGCGGAGCTGGAGCGGAACCTCGCGTGTACGAGATGTATGGAGCGGAGACACGCGTGTATGAGGTGTGCGGAATGGATCCACGCGTGTACAAGGAGTATGGAGCGGAGCAGCGAGTGTATGAGCTGTACGGAGCAGCGAGTGTATGAGCTGTACGGAGCAGAGCCGTGCGTGTACGAGGTGTGCAGAGCGGAGGCGTGCGTGTATGAGGTGTATGGAGCGGAGCTGTGCGTGTACGAGTGTGCGGAGTGGAGCTGCGCGTCTACGAGGTGTGCGGAGTGGAGCCGCACGTGTACGAGGTGTGTGGAGCGGAGACACGCTTTTACGAGGTGTGTGGAGCGGAGACACGCTTTTACGAGTGTGCGGAGTGGAGCTGCGCGTCTACGAGGTGTGCGGAGTGGAGCCGCACGTGTACGAGGTGTGTGGAGCGGAGACACGCTTTTACGAGGTGTGTGGAGCGGAGACACGCGTGTACGAGGTCTATGGAGCAGAGCCAATCGTGTACGAGGTGTACGGAGCGGAGCCGCGAGTGTACGATGTGTACGGAGCGGAGCTGCGCGTGTACGAGCTGTACGGAGCGGAGCCGCGCGTGTACGAGCTGTACGGACCAGAACCGCACGTGTACAAGCTGTACAGAGCGGAGCCGTGCATGTACGAGGTGTGCAGAGCGGAGCCGCGCGTGTACGAGGTGTGTTGAGCAGAGCCACGCGTGTACGAGGTGTGCGGAGCAGAGCCGTACGTGTACGAGTGTGTGGAGCTTAGCCGCTCGTGTACGAGGTGTACGGAGCGGAGCCGCGCATGTACGAGGTGTATGGAGCGGAGACACGCGTGTATGAGGTGTGCGGAGCGGATCCATGCGTGTACAAGGTGTACGGAGTGGAGCCGCGCGTGTAGGAGCTGTAAGGAGCGGAGCCGCGCGTGTACGAACTGTACGGAGCGGAGCCGTGCGTATACGACGTGTGCAGAGCGGAGCTGCGCGTGTACAAAGTGTATGGAGCGGAACCGTGCGTGTACGAGGTGTGCGGAGCAGAGCTGCGCGTGTACGAGTGTGCGATGCCGCACGTGTACAAGGTGTGCAAAGCAGAGCCGCACGTGTATGAGGTGTGTGGAGCGGAGCCGTGCGTGTACAAGGTGTGCGGAGCGGAGCCGCGCGTGTACAAGGTGTACAGAGCAGAGCACTGCGTGTACGAGTGTGCGCAGCGGAGCCGCACGTGTACGAAATGTGCAGAGCAGAGCAGCGCGTGTACGAGGTGTGTGGAGCTGAGCCGCGCGTGTACGAGGTGTGTGGAGCACAGCCGCGCATGTATGAGGTGCGTGGAGCTGAGCGGATCCGCACGTGTACAAGGTGTACGGAGCAGAGCCGCGCGTGTACGAGCTGTACGGAGCGGAACCGTGCGTGTACGAGGTGTGCAGAGCGGAGCCGCACGTGTACGAGGTGTGTGGAGCAGAGACATGCATGTACGAGGTGTACAGAGCAGATCCGCGCGTGTACGAGCTGCACGGAGCGGAGCCGAGCGTGTACGAGTTGTACGGAGCGGAGTCGCGCATGTACGAGTGTTTGAAGCGGAGCTGCGTGTGTAAGAGGTGTACACAGTGGAGCCGAGTGTGTACGGAGCTGAGTCGCGCTTGTACGAGTGTGCGGAGCAGAGTCGCGCGTGTACGAACTGTATGGAGCAGAGTCGCGCGTGTACGAGTGTGCGAAACGGAGCTGCGTGTGTACGAGGTGTACAGAGTGGAGCCGAGTGTGTACGAGGTGTACGGAGCTGAGTCGCGCTTGTATGATTTGTGCAGAGCATAGCCGCGCGTGTGCGAGGTGTACAGAGCAGCGCGTGTACGAGTGTGCAGAGCTGGAGCGGAGCCGCACGTGTACGAGATGTACGGAGCGAAGCCACGCATTTACGAGGTGTACGGAGAGGAGCCACGCGTGTACGAGGTGTACGGAGCGGAGCCACGCGTTTACGAGGTGTACGGAGCGGAGCCACGCGTGTACGAGGTGTACAGAGCGGAGCCGCGCGTGTACGACCTGCACGGAGCGGAGCCGAGCGTGTACGGAGCTGAGTTGCGCGTGTACGAGTGTACAGAGTGGAGCCGAGTGTGTACAAGGTGTACGGAGCGGAGTCGTGCTTGTATGATGTGTGCGGAGCGGAGCCACGCGTGTACGAGGTGTATGGAGCAGAGCTGCACAATTACAAGTCTGCGGAGCGGAGCCGCGCGTGTACGAGGTGTGCGGAGCGGAGCCACGCGTGTACGAGGTATACAGAGCAGAGCAGCGCGTGTCCGAGTGTGCAGAGCAGAGTCGGACGTGTACGAGGTGTACGGAGCGGAGCCACGCGTGTAGGAGGTGTACGGAGCGGAGCCGCGTGTGTAGGAGGTGTACAGAACCTACAAAAGACAAAAATATATCTCATACCCTACCATCATTATATATAAATGTAAAGCAAAATTGCATAATAAATATAGGGTACTTAGTGAACTATTTTTGATCAAAAAAAGTATACAAGCCGTCCCACCAGCGGCAAGGTGACCCTAAATTGGGACGGTACCTATACTGCCTATATTAAAAACCTTACTGTATATCAAAGTTGAAGTAATGCATATAAAAGGGTAGACAAATAGGACCGGGTCCCAACTCCAGACCACCCAGGCCCGTGGTAAGCTACATATATACCAATCAGCTCAACAAAGGGGATGCCACACCCTTAAATTGCACAGAATGCAAACAAGACAAAAAAACAAGCAATGTGAACTGAGGTCTAAGATGGTAGACATGCAAGAAATAGGAGCATGTTCACACTAGCAAAAAGAAGCAAAACCTACAAAAGACAAAAATATATCTCATACCCTACCATCATTATATATAAATGTAAAGCAAAGTTGCATAATAAATATAGGGTACTTAGTGAACTATTTTTGATCAAAAAAAGTATACAAGCCGTCCCACCAGCGGCAAGGTGACCCTAAATTGGGACGGTACCTATACTGCCTATATTAAAAACCTTACTGTATATCAAAGTTGAAGTAATGCATATAAAAGGGTAGACAAATAGGACCAGGTCCCAACTCCAGACCACCTAGGCCCGTGGTAAGCTACATATATACCAATCAGCTCAACAAAGGGGATGCCACACCCTTAAATTGCACAGAATGCAAACAAGACAAAAAAACAAGCAATGTGAACTGAGGTCTAAGATGGTAGACACGCAAGAAATAGGAGCATGAGTGGTGCCGCGCATGTACGATTTGTACGAAGCTGAGCCGCGCGTGTACAAGACGTACGGAGCAGCGTCGTGTGTGTACGATGTGTGCGGAGCAGAGACGCGCGTGTACGAGTATGCGGAGCGGAGCCGCCCGTGTACGAGATGTGCAGAGCGGAGCCGCGCGTGTACGAGATGTGCAGAGCGGAGCCGCGCGTGTACGAAGTGTACAGAGCAGAGCAGCGCGTGTACGAGTGTGCGGAGCTGGAGCGGAACCTCGCGTGTACGAGATGTATGGAGCGGAGACACGCGTGTATGAGGTGTGCGGAGTGGATCCACGCGTGTACAAGGAGTATGGAGCGGAGCAGCGAGTGTATGAGCTGTATGGAGCAGAGCCGTGCGTGTACGAGGTGTGCATAGCGGAGGCGCGCGTGTATGAAGTGTATGGAGCGGAGCTGTGCGTGTACGAGGTGTGCGGAGCCGCACATGTACGAGTGTGTGGAGGCCAGCGTGTATGAGGTGTGCAGAGCGGAGCCGCGCGTGTACGAGTGTGCGGAGTGGAGCTGCGCGTGTACGAGGTGTGCGGAGTGGAGCCGCGCGTGTACGAGGTGTGTGGAGTGGAGACACGCTTGTACGAGGTGTGTGGAGCGGAGACACGCGTGTACGAGGTCTGTAGAGCAGAGCCAATCGTGTACGAGGTGTACGGAGAGGAGACAATCGTGTACGAGGTGTACGGAGCGGAGCCGCGCGTGTACGAGGTGTGCAGAGTGGAGCGGATCCGCGCGTCTACAAAGTGTACGGAGCGGAGCTGCGCGTGTACGAGCTGTATGGAGCGGAGCCGCGCGTGTACGAGCTGTACGGACCAGAGCCGCACGTGTACAAGCTGTACAGAGCGGAGCCGTGCATGTATGAGGTGTGCAGAGCGGAGCCGCGCGTGTACGATGTGTGTGGAGCGGAGACACGCGTGTATGAGGTGTGTGGAGCTGAGCCGCGCGTGTACGAGGTGTACGGAGCGGAGCCGAGCGTGTATGAGGTGTACGGAGCAGAGCCGCACGTGTACAAGGCGTGTGGAGCCGCGCGTGTACAAGGTGTGCGGAGCGGAGCCGCGCGTGTACGAGGTGTGTGGAGCGGAGCCGTGCGTGTTCGAGGTGCATAGAGCAGAGCACTGCGTGTACGAGTGTGCGGAGCGGATCCGCGCGTGTCCGAGTGTGCGCAGAGGAGCCGCGCGTGTACGAAATGTGCAGAGCAAAGCAGCGCGTGTACGAGGTGTGTGGAGCTGAGCCGTGCGTGTACGAGGTGTGTGAAGCACAGCCGCGCGTGTATGAGGTGCGCGGAGCGGAGCGGATTCGCACGTGTACAAGGTGTACGGAGCGGAGCCGCGCGTGTGCAAGGTGTAAGGAGCAGAGCCGTACGTGTACGAGCTGTACGGAGCGGAACCGTGCGTGTACGAGGTGTACGGAGCGGAGCCACGCTTGTACGAGGTGTACAAAGCGGAGCCACGCGTGTAGGAGGTGTATGGAGCAGAGTCTCCAGTCTCCGAGTGTGCGGAGCGGAGCCGCGTGTGTATGAGATGTAAGGAGCAGAGCAGCGCATGTACGAGTGTGCGGAGCGGAGCCGCGAGTGTACGAGGTGTACAGAGCAGAGTCACACGTGTATGAGGGGTACGGAGCAGAGCTGCGCATGTACGAGGTGTACGGAGCAGAGCCGCGCATGTACGAGTGTGCGGAGCGGAGCCAAGCGTGTACGAGTGTGCGGAGCGGAGCCGCGAGTGTACGAGGTGTACGGAGCAGAGACGCGCGTGTACGAGGTGTACGGAGCAGAGCCGCGCGTATACGAGTGTGCGGAGCCGCGGGTGTACGAAGTGTACAGAGCAGAGCCGCGCGTGTACGAGTGTGCGGAGCGGAGCCGCGTGTGTACGAGATGTAAGGTGCAGAGCTGCGCGTGTATGAGTGTGCGGAGCGGAGCCGCGAGTGTACGAGGTGTTCGGAGCAGTCACGCGTGTATGAGGTGTATGGTGCAGAGCTGCGCGTGTACGAGGTGTACGGAGCAGAGCCGCGCGTGTACGAGTGTGCGAAGCGGAGCCGCCCATGTACGAGTGTGCGGAGTGGAGCCACGCGTGTACGAGGTGTACAGAGCAGAGCCGCACGTGTACGAGGTGTACAGAGCAGAGCAGCGAGTGTACGACGTGTAAGGAGCGGACCCACGCGTGTACGAGGTGTATGGAGCGGAGCCGCCCGTGTGTGAGGTGTGCAGAGCGGAGCCGCGCATGTACGAGGTGTGCAGAGCAGAGCCGCACGTGTACGCGGTGTACAGAGCAGAGCAGCGAGTGTACGACGTGTAAGGAGCGGAGCCACGCGTGTACGAGGTGTATGGAGCGGAGCCGCACGTGTATGAGGTGTGCAGAGCGGAGCCGCACATGTACGAGGTGTGCAAAGCAGAGCCATACGTGTACGAGGTGTACAGAGCAGAGCAGCGCATGTACGACGTGTAAGGAGCGGAGCCACGCGTGTACGAGATGGAGCGAAACCGTGCGTGTATGAGGTGTGCGGAGCAGAGTCGCGCATTTACAAGGTGAGCAGAGCAGCGTGTGTACGAGGTGTACGGAGCGGAACCGCACGTCTACGATGTGTGCGGAGCGGAGTGGAGCCGCACGTGTACAAGGTGTACGGAGAGACGCCGCCAAGTACGAGGTGTACGGAGCAAAACTGCGCAAGTACGAGGTGTACGGAGCGTAGACGTGCGTGTACAAGGTGTGCAGAGCAGAGCAGCGCGTGTACGAGTGTTCAGAGTGGAGCGGAGCTGCGCATGTACGAGGTGTACGGAGTGGAGCCACGCTTGTATGAAGAGTACGGACCGGAGCCACGCGTTTACGAAGTGTACGGAGCAGAGCCGCGCGTGTTCGAGGTGTACAGAGCGGAGCCGCGCGTGTACGAGTGTGCGGAGCGGAGTCGCGTGTGTACGAGGTGTACGGAGCAGAGTCACGCGTGTACAAAGCAGAGCTGCACGTGTACGAGGTGTACGAAGCAGAGCCGCGCGTGTACGAGTGTGTGGAGCGGAGCCGCCCGTGTACGAGGTGTACCGAGCGGAGCCGCACGTTTACGAGGTGTCTCTGCATACAGCTGAATTTTACCACCACAAAAGGACTAGGTGGACTCTGGCTAGCAACAGAAAAAAAATTATATTTTTTTTACTGTGCATACAAATCAATTTCACCCCCAAAAAATGATAAGGTGGGCTACTATAGCTTGCGCTATCACACTGGCAAATTATAAAAATATATTTTGTGTTCTGCACTCAGCTCTGTATAACAGCTGAATTTCAATCCCACAAAATGAAAAGGTGTGCTAGTCTTTATTAAAGCCATAAAAAATAAATAAAAAGTTGAATAAAATGTAACACTAAAGCCAAGTTCACACAACATGAAGACTGCATTTTTTTATGTCCGCACCATACAACAAAATAACAATCTTATTATTGTGTGTTTGCTGAGTTTCTTTTGAGTTTTCCCCCTTAAAATGTGTTTTGGTGAAGCTGTGAATCTACATTTTTAATACTACAGAAAAACTTAGATTTTTGAGCTTAAAAATGTTTTTTTTTTTTACAGGCTCCACAGAGGCTTATATATATATATAATAAAATGCATGAAATCCGCACAGTTCAGCAGCGTCTTTAGACTCACTGCAGGCGTAGATTTCATTAAATCACATCCACTGCACTTGCACATTTAGGCCGTGTTCAGATGTAGCATAAGTGCTGTGTTTTTTCAGCTGCTTTTTTGGAACAGTCATTTTGCAGCATTTAAATGGCCAAGAAAAGTGGATGTGATTTCATGAAAGCGGCTCTGTGGTCTAAAGACGCTGCTGATCTGTACGGTTATGGTTTATTTTACGTCTAGAGGCTTCTATGTGGAGCCTAAAAAGAGAGAAAACGCACGTAAAAAGACTGCAGGTACCTTAAGTGCAGAATCAAAGCCATTCTGTATTATAACAAAAAATGAACAATGCGGCTTCACATCTGCACCAAAAAACATCAAATAAGGGGGAAAAGGCATAAAAAAATGCAGCAAGTACGCAATAATCAGAGAAGATTGTTATTGTGTAGTTTGGTGTGGACATCTGCAGAAAACCAAAAAAAATACAGTATTTATTCAACATGTGAACACGGCCTTGCAGACACAAAAAAGCCAATGTCAAATAGTGAAGCTACATAAAGATGAGAAAGTGGAATGGACAGAAAATAAATCCATAGATCCCAAGTGAAAGAAGCACGACGCACAGATGACACCATGCCAGCTTCATCAAAAGTCACGCCGGATGAGGCAAGGTTAGTAGTGACGCATGAGCGTGTTCTCTTAACCCTCTCACAGAGCACGCTCAGGTGCTGCCTGAGTATTTTCGGCATCTATGCTCGAGCCGCCGCGGCTGCATGTGTCGCGGCTGTTAGACAGCTGTGACACATGCAGGGATTGCATGTTTGTTAGGCAATCCCTGCATGTGTCACAGCTGTCTAACAGCCCCAGCGGCCCGAGCATAGATACCGAACACGCCGAAAATACTCGGGCAGCAACCGAGCGTGCACGGTGAAAGGGTAAACCGAGCATGCTCGTGCAACACTATAGGTAAGAGATTCGTGGCCTCAAGTCCAGCGTCCCAAGAATTGATCCTCTCAGCTCTAGTTCCAACTGTCCCGGATACGGTGAACAGCCCCGTATAAATAAACTAGCTACTGTGAGCGAAATACGCTCTCTTCTATGCCTTCCGAACTCCAAATTAATAAGATTTGTTTTACGAGCGCTCGGGAAATCAATACAGCACAGCCTTGTATGGTGTACTAGAAAAGACTTCTGCTTTATTAGCACATGTGGCACTTTAAATAGGGTCAGAGACAAAGGAATAGTTCCCTCTGACCTATGAACCAATAGTAACCTTAAGGGAGTGAATAGTAATGTGAAACCTCACTGCCCATCAGTGTTACCTGATGACCATTACATAAGAGTGAAAACAAAATGGATACCACAGACAAACAAGATGGATTCTTTTCTCTCACACTACTGAATCCGTTCTACACCCGGGTGGCGAGCATCTTTATTGGTATATGGTCTCCCATGCTGGTATGTGCTGCCCCCCTCCTGGTATTTGTGCTGCCCCCATCATCCTATACTGGGATGCATGGCACCTCTCACCCCCCAATCCTGGTATGCGTGGCCCCCCTCATCCCCCAATGCTGGTATGTGTGGCCCCCTCATCCCCCAATCCTGGTATGCATGGTACCCCTCATCCCCCAATCCTGGTATGCGTGGCCCCCCTCATTGCCCAATGCTGGTATGCGTGGCACCCCTCATCCCCAATCCTGGTATGCATGGCACCCCTCATCCCCCAATCCTGGTATGCATGGCAACCCTCATCCCCCAATCCTGGTATGTATGGCATCCCTCATCCTCTAATCCTGGCATGCATAGGGCCCCTCATCCCCCAATCCTGGTATGGATGGGGCCCCTCACCCCCCAATCCTGGTATGTATGGGCCCCTTACCCCCCAATCCTGGTATGTATGGCATCCCTCATCCCCCAATCCTGGTATGCATGGCATCCCTCATCCCCCAATCCTGGTATGCATGGCGTCCCTCATCCCCCAATCCTGGTATGCATGGCGTCCCTCATCCCCCAATCCTGGTATGCATGGCGTCCCTCACCCCCCCAATCCTGGTATGCATGGCGTCCCTCACCCCCCAATCCTGGTATGTGTGGCCCCCTCATCTCTTTCACGCTGCACACACATACAAAAAAATAAACACTTATACTCACCTTTCTTCCCTGTGCTCCAGCGCTGCTGTGTCCTGCTCTGCCGGGGGAGGAGTGCGGCGCCGGAGTACGTGCGTGCACATACCGCGCTGTCCGGCGCCACTTTGCTGAAGAGACACTGCAAATGTGTCTTCAGTAAAATGGCGCTGGATAGCGCTATGCGCATGCGCCGATCCGACGCCTCACTCCTGCCCCGGCTCCGGCGAAGAGAGAGGCGCCGCGACAACGCTCCTCCCGGTCAGGTAAGTATATAAGTATGCATTCAGTGTCTAGGCATACCGCGATCTCCGGCGCCATACACTGCTCTTACCTGTAACGGCTCCATGCGTTCTTCTGTCTAGAGCCAGACTGCGCGTCGCACATGCGCAGTCTATCGAGGCTTCAGACAGAGGGACGCTTAACTGATTATATTATAGATATAATTATAACACTGTTTATAAATGTACTATATTTTGTTGCTGTGGTGCTCTTTCAGTCATATTTTGATTTATTTTTTTATCTGCAGCATGTGGTCTGAAGAACGGCAGGCACTATCTAGTACCGTCCTCCCGTGCGGTCTGAGGCACGGCAGGCACAATCTTGTACCGTCCCCCCGTGCGGTCTGAGGCACGGCAGGCACTATCTAGTACCGTCCTCCCGTGCGGTCTGAAGAGCGGCAGGCACTATCTAGTACCGTCCTCCCGTGCGGTCTGAAGAGCGGCAGGCACTATCTAGTACCGTCCTCCCGTGTGCTCTGAGGCACGGCAGGCACAATCTAGTACCGTCCTCCCGTGTGGTCTGAGGCACGGCAGGCACTATCTAGTACCGTCCTCCCGTGTGGTCTGAAGAGCGGCAGGCACAATCTAGTACCGTCCTCCCGTGCGGTCTGAAGCACGGCAGGCACTATCTAGTACCGTCCTCTCGTGTGGTCTGAAACACGGCAGGCACAATCTAGTACCGTCCTCCCGTGTGGTATGAAGCACGGCAGGCACTATCTAGTACCGTCCTCCCGTGCGGTCTGAAGAGCGGCAGGCACTATCTAGTACCGTCCTCCCGTGTGCTCTGAGGCACGGCAGGCACAATCTAGTACCGTCCTCCCGTGCGGTCTGAAGCATGGCAGGCACAATCTAGTACCGTCCTCTCGTGTGGTCTGAGGCACGGCAGGCACAATCTAGTACCGTCCTCCCGTGCGGTCTGAAGCACGGCAGGCACAATCTAGTACCGTCCTCTCGTGTGGTCTGAGGCACGGCAGGCACAATCTAGTACCGTCCTCCCGTGTGGTCTGAGGCACGGCAGGCACAATCTAGTACCGTCCTCTCGTGTGGTCTGAAGAACGGCAGGCACAATCTAGTACCGTCCTCTCGTGTGGTCTGAGGCACGGCAGGCACAATCTAGTACCGTCCTCCCGTGCGGTCTGAAGCACGGCAGGCACAATCTAGTACCGTCCTCTCGTGTGGTCTGAGGCACAGCAGGCACAATCTAGTACCGTCCTCCCGTGCGGTCTGAAGCACGGCAGGCACAATCTAGTACCGTCCTCTCGTGTGGTCTGAGGCACGGCAGGCACAATCTAGTACCGTCCTCCCGTGTGGTCTGAGGCACGGCAGGCACAATCTAGTACCGTCCTCTCGTGTGGTCTGAAGAACAGCAGGCACAATCTAGTACCGTCCTCTCGTGTGGTCTGAGGCACGGCAGGCACAATCTAGTACTGTCCTCCCGTGCGGTCTGAAGCACGGCAGGCACAATCTAGTACCGTCCTCTCGTGTGGTCTGAGGCACGGCAGGCACAATCTAGTACCGTCCTCCCGTGCGGTCTGAAGCACGGCAGGCACAATCTAGTACCGTCCTCTCGTGTGGTCTGAGGCACGGCAGGCACAATCTAGTACCGTCCTCCCGTGCGGTCTGAAGCACGGCAGGCACAATCTAGTACCGTCCTCTCGTGTGGTCTGAGGCACGGCAGGCACAATCTAGTACCGTCCTCCCGTGTGGTCTGAGGCACGGCAGGCACAATCTAGTACCGTCCTCTCGTGTGGTCTGAAGAACGGCAGGCACAATCTAGTACCGTCCTCTCGTGTGGTCTGAAGAACGGCAGGCACTATCTAGTACCGTCCTCTCGTGTGGTCTGAGGCACGGCAGGCACAATCTAGTACCGTCCTCCCGTGCGGTCTGAAGCACGGCAGGCACAATCTAGTACCGTCCTCTCGTGTGGTCTGAGGCACGGCAGGCACTATCTAGTACCGTCCTCTCGTGTGGTCTGAGGCACGGCAGGCACAATCTAGTACCGTCCTCTCGTGTGGTCTGAAGAACGGCAGGCACAATCTAGTACCGTCCTCTCGTGTGGTCTGAGGCACGGCAGGCACAATCTAGTAGCGTCCTCCCGTGCGGTCTGAGGCACGGCAGGCACAATCTAGTACCGTCCGACTTCTTTACAGCACTCTAGGGCATACAGGTGGTGGTCGTACTTTATATGGGGAAAAACAGGTGACAGGTTCCCTTAAGGCTGTGTGCCCACGATGCATTTTTTAAGCAAAAACGCTGCAGAAACGCTTAAAAAACACATGGTAGAAGGCCAGCCATGTTCCCCAAAGATAATCCGCATGTGCTGTGCACATGCTGCGGAAATTTCCTCTGCGGATCATCATTGCGGAAAAAAACACAGCACTACCAATTATTTTGCGGAAGTGCTGCATTTTCGCCGCCATTGACTTGCATTAGATCGCATGGATTACGCATCACTGTATATGTAGATGCGCATTCCATGCGTTCTAGTGTGCGGATGGTACCCAGGTATAGAGGAGAGGAGACTCCTCCGGACCAGGGTACCATAGAAAACTGCAAAGAAAAAAAAAAGAATAAAATAAAAAATAAATATATACTTACCTTCTGGCGGCCCCCGCTGCACTCCTCCTCTCATGCCGGCAGTTCGCGATGTACTGAAGGACCTGCGCTGACATTATAGTCATGTGACAGGTCACGCGACGCTGACGTCGGCAGGTCCTTCACTGTATCGCTGCTGGCAAGGGAGAACGGAGGGAAAGCAGGACACCGGGGGCCATCAGAGGGTAAGTATATATTTATTTTTTTAACATTCTTTCGGTCACACTATATAAATCCATGCCGGTTGCATGGATTTATTTAGTGTGACCAAGTTGTCAAACACTTTCCAAATGATGCTAAAATCGCTTGGAAAGCGCTTGACAACCCGCATGCGGAAATGCAAGTGAAGAACGCTTCACTTCCGCTTGTCCCTGGCAGCAAAACGCATGTACAATCCGCATGCATAATCCGCATGTACAATCCGCATTGTGATGCAGCAGGCATCCCTTTAATGGTTCAGTGTGTGTTTTGACGGACCACGTACCTCCCTCAGCTGACTGGTCACATGACTGTGACATCACACAGGTCCTTTTGCACAACAGAAGGTCTGGACATGTGACTGTGAGATAAGCACAGGTCCTGTGGCTGTTTCTATAGGATATAAAAACCCTGGTAATTTGAGACAGAAGTATGCAGGGGTGCAAGGGGTGTGATAGGCCTGAGGCCTGAGGCCTGTTACCTGTTACCCGTGTGTGTGGCACCGTGTGAGGCCTGATGAAGCTTGGTGGGCTCCTGGAGGGTGAAGCCTGGATCCTTGTGTGTGTAAGTGATGCCAGTAAGCCTTGGAGAGCCAGAGGCTTTGGAGGATAAGCGTCCTGGAGGGCAGAGCCTGGATCTGTGTGTGTGAGAGATGCCAGTGGCCTTGGACGGGATAAGGGCTGGAGACCACGTGTGGTAAGCTGTAGAGCCACAGTGGTGGCGGAACCAAATGGACTGAAGCAGCTAAAACCTGACAAAGGTAATACACTTTGTTATATGGACATTGCTATAGTATTACCTTGCTGAAGGCTGTATCTGGAGCCAAGTGGGCCTGTCTGCCACTTGAGCTCGTGGACATTATATGTGTGAACTGCGGTTTATGAAGTATAATAAACTGCTGAAGTGTGAAAACCAGAAAGACATTGCTGGTGTGCATTAATTGACGCGCTGCAGCGAGTATTCCCCAGGATGATGACTAGCGCTGCCTTACAGCATGCACAATCCGCATGCACAATCCGCATGCACGATCTGCATGGACAATCCGCATGCGTTTTTTTCTGCCAGGGAGTTGCAGAAACTCACAGGATAAAATCCTGAGCATTTCTGCATCGTGGGCACACAGCCTCAGGGTATGTGCACACGATGCAGAAATGAAGCAGAAAATTTCTGCATCATTTCTGCATCTCCCTGGCAGAAAAAACGCATGCAGATTGTGCATGCGTTTTTCCTGCAGAATACATGCGGATTCACATGCGTTTCCGCATGCAGATTGACAAGCGCTTTCCAGGCGATGTTAGCATCACCTGGAAAGTGCTTGATAACTAGGTCACACTATATAAATCCATGCAAACAGCATGGATTTTATACAGTGTGAACCGAGAGAGTGTATATACTTACCTCCGATGGCCCGCGCTGTCCTGCTCACTCCGTTCTCCCGGCTGCCGGCAACTTTGAATTGAAAGACCTGCCGACGTCAGCGTCACGTGACCCGTCACATGACTCTGACGTCACCGCAGGTCCTACAACTCACTGCAAGTGCCGGGAACCAAGCGGGAGCGCTGCGCGGGCCGACAGAAGGTATGAATACATTTATTTTTTATTTTATTCTTCTTCTTTTTACAGCTTTTTTAATGGTACCTGGGTGTGGATGAGACTCTCTTCTCCTCCACACCCGGGTACCATCCGCACATTAGAACGCACCAATTACGCAAGTACAAATGCTGTCTTGCGGAATTGGTGCGTTCTAATGCAAGTCAATGGCGGCGAAATCGCCGCGTTTCCGCAAAATTAATTGACATGCTGCGGATTTTTGACCGCAGCGTTAACGCTGCGGAAAAATCCGCATCATGGGCACAGCACATGCGGATTTCCATTGGGGAACATTGCTGCCCTTCTACCATGCGTTTTTCATGCGTTTCCGCGGCGTTTACGCAACTGCAAAAACGCCGCGGAAACGCATGAAATACGCATCGTGTGAACACAGCCTCAATCAGGTTTTCATCTATGCAGCTTGTACAAGTGAACTTCATTGTTTGAAAAGTGCGTTACCTGTCTAAGCCATGTTATTATAGTACCTTTTATATGGTTTACACAGGTGCATCATGGGCTTTCCCTGCCCTATGAGTAAAATGAAAGGCTAAAATACAATGTGGAAGCTTAATCAGAGAAATGTTTTATTTACATTCAGAACAGGTTTAAAAGAAACAAAATAACCATTACCACAGAAATCTCAAACGTTTAATTGTAGAAATATTATAGAAATAACATTTTACCATTATGTATAGAAATAATTCTAATTTAATAAAAGTGCATTTATGGGAGGATTGTGGGTAAGGTCTTTGGCTTTGCCCCGACCCCTCGGCCGGCCTCCGGTGTCTGATGTCTCAGCGTCCTGGAACTGAGATCATGATGCTGCTTTGGATAGCAAATCAATAGCCTTGAAAAACCCAGGAATAAGGGAAGGGGGTCTTTAGGGAAATTGGTCTCGAAAACAAGGCAGCGTGGAAAAATCTATTTTGTGGCTGTAGTCGACAACATCTCAGACCCAAGCGTTGTTGACTACCGAGAGCCACTGATCCCGGAACCAAAGGAGACGGCCGCCCACCCTGAGAAACATCCCAGGTGGGAATCTTCTAGATCCGGGTCTGGCAGACCAGCGCTGGTGGGTTCGTTGATGCCAGGAGGGGGCTAGCCTAAAGGAAGGTCTCTTCTTTTCCTGGTGGGCCGGAGTGTTGTCCTTTTGGTTGCTTTTCTACACTGAAAATTTCCGAAAGGACCATAAATGGACTGTGCGTCTCTTGGGAGGAGGGCATATGGCCCTCTGTTGCAGAAACAAAATACTCTTACCCCCCATGGCATTAGAGATCATCTTATCTAGCTATTCGAAAAGGCAGCAGCCCTGGAAGGTGAGGCTGGTGGACTTTTTGGAAGCTGAATACAAGTTCCATGATTTCAGCTATGAGGCCATGGGGATGGTGATGTTGCCGGCTGCCAGGGCTGAATAGGGGGCTGCAGGGGGGCGGGCACACTCTCCTTATGGGGTCTCTGGGGGGATATAATGTTTGCAGGGGGCCATCTGCTGGGACGCCCCCCCCCCACAAGCGCGCCCCCCCCCCACACACAAGCGTGCATCATCCGCCCCCCCCCCACACACAAGCGTGCATCATCCGCCCCCCCCCCCACAAGCGTGCATCATCCGCCCCCCCCCCCACAAGCGTGCATCATCCGCCCCCCCCCCACAAGCGTGCATCATCCGCCCCCCCCCCACAAGCGTGCATCATCCGCCCCCCCCCCACAAGCGTGCATCATCCGCCCCCCCCCCACAAGCGTGCATCATCCGCCCCCCCCCCACAAGCGTGCATCATCCGCCCCCCCCCCACAAGCGTGCATCATCCGCCCCCCCCCACAAGCGTGCATCATCCGCCCCCCCCCCACAAGCGTGCATCATCCGCCCCCCCCCACAAGCGTGCATCATCCGCCCCCCCCCACAAGCGTGCATCATCTGCCCCCCCCCACAAGCGTGCATCATCCGCCCCCCCCAAGCGTGCATCATCCGCCCCCCCACAAGCGTGCATCATCCGCCCCCCCACAAGCGTGCATCATCCGCCCCCCCACAAGCGTGCATCATCCGCCCCCCCACAAGCGTGCATCATCCGCCCCCCCCACAAGCGTGCATCATCAAGCCCGCAGCATCCCCCAGAATACCTCCAGAGCCCGCAGCATGCACCCAGAGCCCCCACAAGCCTGCAGCATCCCTCCAGAGCAACCACCAGCCCGCAGCATGCCCCCACCAGAGCCATAGACATGCCCCCACAAGCCTGCAGCATCCCTCCAGAGCAACCACCAGCCCGCAGCATGCCCCCACCAGAGCCATAGACATGCCACCACAGCCCGCAGCATTCCTCCAGAGCCACCACCAGCCCGCAGCATGCCCACACAGCCCCCACCAGAGCAATAGACATGCCACCACAGCCCGCAGCATGCCACCAGCATCCCCACCAGCCCGCAGCATCCCTCCAGAGCCCCCACCATGCCCTCAGCATCCCCACGAGCCCGCAGCATCCCTCCAGAGCCACCACGAGCCCGCAGCATCCCTCCAGAGCCCCCACCAGCCCGCAGCATGCCTAGACAGCCCCCACTAGAGCAATAGACATGCCACCACAGCCCGCAGCATGCCCCCAGCATCCCCACCAGCCCGCAGCATCCCCCCAGAGCCACCACGAGCCAGCAGCATCCCTCCAGAGCCCCCACCAGCCCGCAGCATGCCCCCACAAGCCCGCAGCATTCCTCCAGAGCCACCACCAGCCCGTAGCATGCCCACGGAGCTCCCAGAGCCCCCACACGTGTGCATCATCCGCCCCCCCCAAGCGTGCATCATCCGCCCCCCCCAAGCGTGCATCATCCGCCCCCCCCCCAAGCGTGCATCATCCGCCCCCCCCCCAAGCGTGCATCATCCGCCCCCCCCCCCCAAGCGTGCATCATCCGCCCCCCCCCCAAGCGTGCATCATCCGCCCCCCCCCAAGCGTGCATCATCCGCCCCCCCCCAAGCGTGCATCATCCGCCCCCCCAAGCGTGCATCATCCGCCCCCCCCCCAAGCGTGCATCATCCGCCCCCCCCCCAAGCGTGCATCATCCGCCCCCCCCCCCAAGCGTGCATCATCCGCCCCCCCCCCCAAGCGTGCATCATCCGCCCCCCCCCCAAGCGTGCATCATCCGCCCCCCCCCAAGCGTGCATCATCCGCCCCCCCCCAAGCGTGCATCATCCGCCCCCCCCCACAAGCGTGCATCATCCGCCCCCCCCCACAAGCGTGCATCATCCCCCCCAGAGCCCCCACAAGCGTGCATCATCCGCCCCCCCCCCACAAGCGTGCATCATCCGCCCCCCCCCCCCACAAGCGTGCATCATCGGCCCCCCCCCCCACAAGCGTGCATCATCCGCCCCCCCCCCAAGCGTGCATCATCCGCCCCCCCCACAAGCGTGCATCATCCGCCCCCCCCACAAGCGTGCATCACCAAGCCCGCAGCATCCCCCCCCAGAATACCTCCAGAGCCCGCAGCATGCCCTCAGCATCCCCACAGAGCCCGCAGCATGCACCCAGGGCCCCCACAAGCCTGCAGCTTCCCTCCAGAGCAACCACCAGCCCGCAGCATGCCCCCACCAGAGCCATAGACATGCCACCACAGCCCGCAGCATCCCCCCAGAGCCCCCACACGCGTGCATCATCCGACCCCCCCCCCAGAGCCCCCACACGGGTGCATCTTCCCCCCCCCCCCGCAGATTACCTCCAGAGCCCGCAACATGCTCCCACAGAACCCGCACCAGCCCCATAGAGCACCCACGAGCCCGCAGCATGCCCTCAGAGCCACAAGCCCACAGCATGCCCCCACCATCCCCCACAGACCCGCAGCATCCCCCCAGAGCCACCACGAGCCCGCAGCATCCCTCCAGAGCCCCCACCAGCCAGCAGCATGCCCCCAGCATCCCTCCAGAGCCCCCACAAGCCCGCAGCATCCCTCCAGAGCCACCACCAGCCCGCAGCATGCCCACAGAGCCCCCACCAGAGCCATAGACATGCCACCACAGCCCGTAGCATCCCCACAGAGCTCCCAGAGCCCCCACACGCGTGCATCATCAGCCCCCACCAGCCCACAGCATGCCCCCACCATCCCCCCCAGAGGCACCACCAGCCCGCAGCATCCCTCCAGAGCCCCCACCAGCCAGCATGCCCCCAGCATCCCTCCAGAGCCCCCACAAGCCCGCAGCATCCCTCCAGAGCCACCACCAGCCCGCAGCATGCCCACACAGCCCCCACCAGAGCAATAGACATGCCACCACAGCCCGCAGCATGCCCCCAGCATCCCCACCAGCCCGCTGCATCCCTCCAGAGCCACCATGAGCCCGCAGCATCCCTCCAGAGCCCCCACCAGCCAGCAGCATGCCCCCAGCATCCCCACAGAGCCCCCACAAGCCCGCAGCATCCCTCCAGAGCCACCACCAGCTCGTAGCATGCCCACAGAGCCCCCACCAGAGCCATAGACATGCCACCACAGCCAGCAGCATCCCCACAGAGCTCCCAGAGCCCCCACACGCGTGCATCTGCATCATCATCAATCATCATCATCATCCCAGACCACCCAAAGCCCGCAGCACCCCCCCAGAGCCCAGCACTGACCTCCTCCTGAAGCTTCACCGTATCACTTTCTGCATGAATCTATGGCGTCTGGTGCTAAACTAGAACACGCCCATAATGCAGTCAGGACACGCCCACGGAAACGACGTCATACCTGGAAGGAGCCCATACATTCTAGCGTTTACCAGGGAGGAGGCTGCAGAGCGAGTGGTTGGTGGTGAGGCTGCTGAGTATTGGGGAGACATGGCGGATGACTGCGCACCCCACACTGAGCTCCCGGGGGGCAGTCTCAGTCCTGGGGGGACACCCTGGCTTCCTGTGGATGTGGTTAGTCCCCTGCACTATAGAGAGCGGCTCATAGACTGCTGTAGAGCAGCAATGGTCGGTGACGGGTCAGAGCCGGTGATTACAGGGAGCCGCAGCCTCTCACCTGTCAGCAGTTGGACTATAAACCAGGTTTCCAGTCACTGACAGTATGGCTGGAGCTGCGCCCATTATGCACTGTTAGAACTTGGCGATGTCTGCCATGTTTGGAGGTTCCTGGATTCTGTATTTTTCTGCACAGGGTTTGTCCATGAGAAAAAGGAACACAGAGCGCCAGTCCTGGCCACAGGTTGTGTCTGGTACTACAGCTCCGGTCTAGTGACGTGACAGGTGCTGAGCTGTAATGCCACACACAGCCTGTGCCCAGGGGTGGCGCTGTAATACAACAGCTCTGACTTTCTACTCTAGGACAACTTCTGTAAGGCTGAATTCACACATCTGTGCTCCACGGAGCGAGCTCAGACCTGACAACCGCTGGGTCACCAGTGCTGATCTGTGATTACCTCCTAGGAATAGATGAGGCACTGATCAGGTCCGGAGAGCCGGGCCGGGTCCTCGGATCCCACCACGGATGTGTGAATTCCTCCTTAAGTTAATATCTTAGTGTTAGAGTTCTCCTTTAGAATTTCTGTTCACATGAGAGTAATTTATTATAGTTTATTGTGTAACTTTTGAAAAACGTATCGATTACTAATCCTGAGTTACAGCCAGTGATAGTCTAGAGCTGCATTCAGAGATCTGCAGGCTTCTGAGCTGAAATCTCCCAGCAGTCCTTGCTGAGATCACTATTGTTAGCGTTGCAATGTTAAGGCAGGTGCAGATAGCAGTGTTTTCGGTCGGAGTGCGATCTGACAAAACATTGAATCGCACTGTGACTAGTGTTTGTCCAAGAAGAAAAATCGGACATGTGCACGGCCCCATAGACAGTCTGTCCGAGGACAAAAATCACTATGCTTGAGTTTCATCTAATATTCGGATCATGCTCGGCCATACAAGTTAATGAGTTCTTGGAAAAGATCACACTGCACTCAGATGACATCTGAGTGCAGTCCCATTTTTCACGGATTGACGTAACGAAGAAGATGGAGAATTTTTTTTGACCTATGTCTTGTATCTTGTTTTGTGTCACTTTATGTACAGTTCTGGCCAAAAGTCTTGTGACTGATAGAAATTTTGGTGTTCACTTCAGTGATTTTAGATCTTTTAGTCAGATGTTTCTGTGGTTACTGCAGTACAATTATCAGCATTTTATAAGTTTTATACTTTTATTGACAAATACATCAAGTTTATGGAAAGATTCAATATTCACAGTGTTGACCCTTATTTTTCAAGACTCGTTCCCTTCGCCTTGGCAGCTGGATATCGGCTGCTGGGCCAAATCCTGACTGACGACGGACAATTTTTGTCTAATCAGTGCTAGGAGCTCACTACATACATTTCTGTTTGTCCACCCGCTTTTTGAGGAGTGACCACAATCGAATTGAGATCTGGAGAGTTTACTGGCCATGAACCCAAAATGTTAATGTTACCCAGACACTTGGTTGTCACTTTTGCCTTGTGACATATTCTCCGTCATGCTGGTATATGCATTGCTGTGTTCTTAGGTATAATTGTGAGTGAGCCCACTCCCTTTTGATGATGGATAACTCCACACATGACTCGTCTCGGGGTGCTTTACTGTTGGCATAACACAGGACTCAAAGTAGCGCTCAGCTTTTATTCTCCGGACATTCATTCTTCCATATGTCCCTAACAGTTTGAAGGGGGCCTTCATCAGGGAAATAACTTTACCCCAGTCCTCTGTAATCCAATCACTGTAGTTTACTGCATTTTATAATCCTGTTCTTAATCTTTTTCATGGAGAAAAGTGGTTTCTTTGCTGCCCTACTTGACACCAGCACAGCCTCCAAAATCCTTCTCCTCACGGTGTGTACAGATGCACTGACGCCCGCCTGCTGCCATTCTTGAGCAAGCTCTGCACTGGTGTTGAACCAATTCCATAGCTGAATCCTATGTAGGAGATGATACAGGGACTTGCTGGACTTTCTTCGGAGTCCTGAAGTCTTCACAGCAAATTAACCTCCCCCTATTAAGTTATTATTTATTATAGTGCCATTTATTACATGGAGCTTTACATGTGAAAAGGGATATACACAGCAAAAAACAAGTACAATAATCTTGAACAAAACGAATCACCGACTGGTACAGGAGGAGGGAGGACCCTGCCCGCGAGGGCTTACAGTCTACAATGAATGGGTGAGGATACAGTAGGTGAGGGTAGAGCTGGTCGTGCAGTGGTATGATGGAGCGGTGGTTACTGCAGATTGTAGGCTTGTTAGAAGAGGTGAATCTTCAGCTTCCTTTTGAAGGTTTCCACGGTTGGCAACAGTCTGATATATTGGGGTAGAGAGTTCTAGAGTAGGGGGATGCATGGGAGAAATCTTGCGTGTGATTGTGGGAAGAGGAGATAAGAGGGGAGTAGAGAAGGAGATCTTGTGAGGATTGGAGGTTGAGTGCAGGTATGTACCGGGACACTAAGTCACAGTTATATGGAGGAGACAGGTTGTGGATGGCTTGGTATGTCATGGTTAGGGTTTTCAACTGGAGTCTCTGGATAATGGGGAGCCAGCGAAGGGATTGACAGAGGGGAGAGGCCAGGGAATAGAGGGGAGGACAGCTGGATTAGTCGGCCAGCAGAGTACAGTTATCTGACAGGAGAAAACAAACTCCTTTGCCATGCTTGCCGATGGGGCGAGGGGTGTGGGAAAGGTGGAATCCAACGTATGAAAGTGCAGCTGGAGAGGCCATGTCAGAGGGGGTGAGTCAGGTACCATTGATGCCAAGGAAGGAAAGTTTGTTAGTAATGAAAAGGTCATGGATGTAGGAAAGTTTGTTGCAGACGGAGAGAGCGTTCCATAGAGCTCCTGTTAGTGGGATTGGGGAAGCAGGGGATGGGCAATGGGTATAGGGTTAGAAAGGTTGTGGAAATTTGATAGATTGTGGATGAGAGGTAGAAGTGACTGTGGGGATGTGGTGAGGAGGGCCATGATTTGGAGAGATATTGCCAGCAGTGAGGAGCAGCAGGAGAGAGCGTGAGGTGGCTGTCTGTGTTTGGAGACAGAGGATTGTATGTTGAGGAACAGATCTGAGGAGGAGGTGAGATGGAGGGAGAGATGACCAGTTCATTACTAGGTGTAGGGATGAGAAGGGTTAGTAGAACGTGTAGGACTATAGGGGTGAGAGTGAAAACAAAGAGAAACATTTTTTACTCTGGCTGTGCAGTTACCTTCAGTTATCTTCTGGTTCAATTCTGGTCTAACTCAGTGCACCACACTGTAAGGTGGCTGCCAGACAGGTCGTGGACGGGAGGTATGTGTCCCCGAAGTACCAAACTTCGGTGATGTAGGACATGGAGAAGCAGGCTCCAGAACACATAGTGCTGGGAGGGAGTTAATGGGCCTTATTAAAGGGCCGGGTTTCAAGAGCAGCTGAAAGAGTTGGGGGGGAAACAGCTGCTCACTTACCTCCAGTCCAGGTCTTGGAAGGCCTGATTTAAGACAGCTGCGCCTGTCTCAGTGGTGCTGTGTGTTGTGCATCGTGAGCAAACCTTGCATGTGCTGCTCAGTCTGCTGGAGGCAGAGAAAAGCACTAGATTTAAACGGCTGATGCCGTGCTGTATGGACTAGTTATTTTTAGTTTTGTTCTGTTATAGCAGTGTTTCCCAAACCCCATCCTCACGGACCCCCATAGGTCATGTTTTCAGAATCTCCTTAGTATTTGGGAAATACTGCGTTATACCTTTTGTGTATCTGTTGTATGGTGGCAGAAGGTGCCATGCACCCCCTGCTTTGGGCAGAGGGGGGGGGTATGTAAGGTTGCTGCCGGACAGGTCGTGGACAGGAGGTATGTGTCCCCGAAGTGCCAAGCTTTGGTGATGTAGGACCCGGAGAAGCAGGCTCCAGCACACATAGTGTAGGGAGTTAGTGGGCCCGGATTAAAGGGCCGAGTTTTACGAGCAGCTGAAAGAGCTGTTATGTTTTGGTTTCCTGGTTGGTTTATGGACATTTAATAAACCACCAGTTTGTTTTGGAACCTGTGGACTGCATTCCTGTGTGAACCTGCGCCTACCCAAGAGCTGATCCGTCACAACACATATATGATGCACCGCAGACTAAATTCTTA
Organism: Phyllobates terribilis; assembly: GCF_046119375.1. NCBI lineage: Eukaryota > Metazoa > Chordata > Amphibia > Anura > Dendrobatidae > Phyllobates > Phyllobates terribilis. The sequence continues at coordinate 2,798,427 of NW_027363010.1, read as the reverse complement.
ATGATCCCATAAATGGTTGATCTAGGGGCAATCTTACAAGCAGCAATGGCCTTGCCTGCAAAGCAATGATGACTGCACATGTTTTCTTGAAGGTAATCAGAAGACAATGATTTGAAGCACCAGCCTGCTCTTGTAATTCAGTAAGCATGACTGTGGAAATGGGGGTTTTGTGGTTAAGTAATTTCCTTGGGAAAAAATTAATATGCATTTTTTTTTTTTTTTTAACAATTCATCTGATCATTCTTCATAACAATCTACAGTTAATGCAAATTGACACTATAAAAACTGAAGCAGCAAACTTTATGAAAGCCAGAATGTGTTTCAGTCTCCAAACTTGCCGACTGTGTATTATTGTGTTACCTCTTTTGTATATTATTGTGTCACCTCTTATCTTGTGTGTCGCTTCTCTTTTCAGTTTGTTAGCCACATGCTGCCAGGCGAGAGCTTGTGGGCACAATCATGCGGCTGGTGATTCTTGATGACTATGCCCTGGCCAGCGAATGGGCAGCAAAATACATAAGTAATCGCATCGCCCAGTTCAATCCTGGACCTGACAATTACTTCACACTTGGGCTACCCACAGGTAATGTGCCTTTTATCTATCTTTATCCATGTGTACGGCAAAGCTTCATAGAGGAGGGAGACTCCAAGTTCACCGCTGAACATCTGCTCTCTCCATGTTTCGTTGCGATCTACCAGTGTCTCCGTAAGATTTGGCCATTCTCTACTGTTATATGCAAGAGTGTGCCAATTTTCCAAAGGAACAAGGAGATTGAGTAGCTCAACAGCCTCTTGCCACTGATCGGCAAACAAATTTGGAGAAAATAATTGGACAAAGCCTGAAGGACGCTGTAATGCAGGGCTGTGTTCTGGGGGATCGATGAAGACATAAGAAATAGGAGTGTGAGTTGGGGGGTCTCCCAGTGGTAATACAGTTGGAATCACTGCCTTATTAATACAACGGGGAACTGTTTTGATTTCAATTAACATTAAAGGGGTTGTCCGTACCCTACACTGATTTAATCCTAAATCTCTATTTAATTTAATAATCTACCGTATTTTTCGGACTATAAGACGCACTTTTTTTCCTCCAAAATTTTGGAGGAAAATGGAGGGTGCGTCTTATAGTCCGAATGGGGGGGGGTGTGTATGTGTGTGTGTGTGTGTGTGTGTGTGTATATATATTCCTGGTATTTGTGCTGCCCCCGCCATCCTATCCTGGAATGCGTGGCTCCCCTCATCCCCAATCCTGGTATGCATGGCTCCCCTCATCCCCAATCCCGGTATGCGTGGCACCCCTCATCCCTATTCTGGTATGCGTGGCTCCCCTCATCCCCAATCCCGGTATGCGTGGCTCCCCTCATCCCCAATGCCATTATGCGTGTCACCCCTCATCCCCAATCCTGGTATGCGTGTCACCCCTCATCCCCAAAAAAATAAACAGTTATACTCGCCTTTCTTCTCTGTACTCCAGCGCTGCAGCGTCCTGTTCTGCCGGAGGCCGGGGGAGGAGTGCGGCGACAGAGCACAGCGCCGACCGGCGCCAATTTGCTAAAGACACACTGTAAATGTGTCTTCATAAAAATGGCGCCGGATAGCGCTATGCGCACGCTCCGATCCGACGTCTCACTCCGCCCCCGGTCTCCGCTGAAGAGAGGCGCCGCGGCAACGCTCCTCCTGGTCAGGTAAGTATGGCGCCGGAGATCGCAGTGTGTTCAGTGCCTACACACACCACGATGTCCGACGCCATACACCTCTTACCTGTAACGGCTGGATGCGGTCTTCTGTCTGGAGCCAGACTGCGCGTCACGCATGCGCAGTCTATCGAGACTTTGGACAGAGACCCGCATTCCCGGTTATATTATAGATGTGGGGTGTGAGGGGAGTGGTAGCTGTGGAGGAGCGGGGCACAGGAGGCAGCGGTGCAGCCTACACTGTCCCTGCTGCTAAAGAAAATGAATATTCACTGCTCCTTAATAGCAGCACACAGTGTAGCCGCGCTGCGGCTCCTGCTGCTGCCGGAATCGCCTGTGTCCTCTGTTAAAGGGCATGAATATTCAACCTCTCTCCACGCCCATGGGCGTGGGGAGGGGGTGAATATTCATGCCTTTTAATAAGCGGGCACACGCTATAGCCCGGCAGCAGCAGGAACCGCAGCGCGGCCAAGCTGTGTGCCGGCTATGAAGGAGAGTGAAGTCACTGCTCCCCGCGCACACAGACCCGGCGTGGGGAGCAGTGACTTCCGGCAGCTGATCTCTCCATGTGAGCCGCGCATGGCAGTGACGTGTGACTCACATGGAGAGATCAGTGCGGGCAGACAGGAGGAGAGAGAAGAAAGGTGAGTATAAGTGTTTATTTTTTTTATGTGCAGCCTGATGGGGATTAGGGGGACCATGCATATTAGGGTATGGATGAGGGGGCCATACAAAACAGGATAAAGATGAGGGGGCCATACATACCTGGACGGGGATGATGGCCGCCGTGCGTACCTGGACGGGGATGATGGCCACGTATAAAAGGAAGGGGGTTGGGCATATATACCAGGATAGGGGATATTGTCAAAATTGGGTATTACCCCTATACCAGTGTCAGCAGAAGACCCCCCTCCCCCTTAAAAGTGCATCATGAACAATTTTTTGCTTAATTTTTTTTTTTTTTTCCTCTAAAACCTAGGTGCGTCTTATGGTCCGAAAAATATGGTAATTGCTTTTCTAATATACTTTAATTAAAAGTTAATCTAAATTTATCTAACTGGGGTGTGTTTGTATGTGTGTATACATTTGTTTTTTTTACCAACTTCCTGTTTGATAACATTTAGTTTGAAAATCCTCCGTGCATCCTGGGATATGAAGACGGACGTGATCAGGGAGCAGAGGCTGCGGTCCCTGCTGCTGCCTCTTTCCCCACCCTGAATGAAGCGTCATCAGTGATGCCTGTTTCAGGGGCTGGGCTAGTCCCTGCTACTCTGCGCATGTGTCGGTTGTCAATTCTAACTCTCAGTGGCTCAGCAGGATCTTGTCACTGTGCAATATTCTTTTTAATGCGCAGCGTCAGGGATTCCTCAGACGACACCGGGGAGATCACGCAATATCTCACCCTGCCGTCACTGTGTCATGGATTTCGTCTGGAATCGCGAGCACACGATCCAGATTACTTCGACAGTTCAGCAGTTTTTGGGGATTGCGAATCTCAAGAATGCTACCTCCCGGAAGCTAAAATACGATAAATGAGGGGCCCGGTGAAGAAAGCCATAGCAAATTCGGTCATGTCCCTTGGAGGTGCAATGTACCTGTTGGGTACCCTGATATCGTGGGTTCTGTGAGCACAATACCATTCCAGAGTTTTACAGTGGGATCTGCTACATAATGAAGTTTCTCTTAAGGGGCACTTGGAAGGGAAGATGTCCTTATCACCCCGGTCAGTAAAATCTTTATAGAGGTTAGGCTCATCCTGCCACCAATCTCGAGGGGTTCCCTGGGTACTTGGGGTCACTAGCACAATTACCACAGATGCGAGTCCCAGAGGGTGGGGAGCCCAGGGGACCTGGTCAGATATCGAAAAGGGTCTCTCCTCCAATGCAAAAGAACTTTTGTCGGTCCGAGCTCTGCTGTGCCTGTTTGGGGTGAAGTTTGGGTCCTAGGAGGCATCGACTATGCAGCCTGCACAGCAGATCACAGCCCGGGCACCACGTCTCCGGGTAAATCTCCACCTTTTGAGTTACTTCTTGTGCAGCAGCCCCATGCAAGTTGCTCTGCTCTCCTCGGCCAGCTCCTGCTGAAGACTGAGCTCCTCTGTCCAATCTAGGAGCTCAATAGCCCTGATCACGTCAGTGGTAGCCCAGCGCTGCTGGATCAGATTTACAAATGGCAAACTAATCAGCCCTAGGCATTTCTAATATGTGCAGAGCAGGCGACATAAGTCTGACCGGTGTCCTCATAGACCTTTCCTCGGCCGGGGTCTAATAGGAGCAGTAAGATGGCCGTCATGGGGTCCATTGTTAGATCTCGGCTGCCATAGAAACTCATCGGCACCATGATCGCGCCTCCCTCTCCTGTCTAAAGTGCCTAAATGCTGTGGAAGCCCCCTACTGTGTCATACAGTGGATTAAGCTGCCAGGATCAAGGTTGGCTCCACTGTCGGTGGCTGAGGCAGGAGCAGGACTGTGTTATACAGCCACACTTCTGCCGCAGATCTTGTAAGAGCCCTGACAGGACCTGCCTGATGATAATGTGTCCTATAGAGCGGGTCCTGGTACCAGACTGCCCTGTACATACTCACCACTAGCTGGGAACCAGTTACTTACAAGGTCTAGTTTCGGATGTGTTTCCAGAATCTGTAGTTATCAGCATTTTATCCTTAAGGCCGAGTTATAATATCACTGTAACACTCTCGCCCTGTACCTGTATCCCTGCCCTGTGTGCTGCACAAAATTATATAACAAAGTGTGTGTGTGTGTACACAGATATCTATCTCCTGAATGGAATTACTGCTAGATCTCCTGTACATAGAAATATGAGGTTCTTAGCGCACATTTTGAGCAAATTGTGCGAGCCCATCTGCCAACGTCAAGGCGACCTCTTCAGATGGGTCCCTACACTAACTTAGTAACTGGGACTAGTTTTTTTGTATTATTATTACCACCATTTTTACTACTTATTATTATTATTATTGCAATAATGCAATTAATTGTAACTGTTATAACACTAATTAAAAAAATTTAATTCAATTTTTTTTATTATACTTGTGATTCTAATAATGGTATTACTAAAATCCCTTTGCCTAAAGCTGTTGATCCAGAAGTAGGCAAAAACCCCAGGACACCTAACGCCAATATGTTTCCTAGGGGAAAAAATTCCTTCTTGACCTATGGAAAAGGCGATCAGTCCTAGGACCCTGGATCAAACCTAATAATATTATTACAAGTTATATAATATTACGCTAATTATTGTACTACTGGAGTTATTTTAATTTGTTTTTATAAATCTAACTATTTGAGATGGTTATTATTAACATTGTGCTATCTTATTACAGTATTATTCTTCTTTCCTATCACTACTAATACTGCCCTATACCTACAGTGTTGATCCAGAAGAAGGCAAAAAACCCAGGACACCTTCAGCCAATTTGTGTTACAGGGGAAAATGTCTTTTCTCGGGGTCAAGAAGGACTATCAGTCCTAGAACCCTGGATCAAACCTAATTATGTTACTAGTTATGTAATTACTATTACTGTACTAAATGTACTTCTACAGTTTTTAATATAATTTTTTTTTATATATTTTGTCTTATGTCCTGCTTTCTTATTAAAGTACTACTCTAATTTTTCTATAGCTATTTAATATTACAGTGTTGATTGAACTACGTCTATAATTATTTTTCTTTACTCTTTGTTCTTTCTATAGATATAACTAGTTTATATTTATTATTAATAATAATAACCTGCTATCTTATTACGGTATTATTCTTCTTTCCTATTACTACTAATACTACCCTATACCTACAGTGTTGATCCAAAAGAAGGCAAAAACCTCAGGACACCTTCAGTCAATTTGTGTCACAGCGGAAAAATTCCTTCTTGACCCCGAGAAAAGGCGATCAGTCCTAGAACCCTGGATCACACTGTTATTCTACCTACTACTATTACTACTGTTATTTTATTACTTTCTTACTATTATCACTAGTATTATTACTCAAATTACACTAATACTGATATACTACCACTAGATTACTACTATCCTGCGATTATTACTTTGGTGGATTTCTACTTACCAGTCGGTATTGCCGTATGATGATATCAGCAGAGAGGTCCCAGCAGGATGGTCCACATGGTGTTCCTCTTTCCTCTCAAATACCTTTTGATGTAATGGCAGATGTTGTTCTGCTTCTTCCTTTATGTTGTAGGATCGATTCTTCTGTCCTCTTCTGTCCTCTTCTGTCCTCTTCTGTCCTCTTCTGTCCTCTTCTGTCCTCTTCTGTCCTCTTCTGTCCTCTTCTGTCCTCTTCTGTCCTCTTCTGTCCTCTTCTGTCCTCTTCTGTCCTCTTCTGTCCTCTTCTGTCCTCTTCTGTCCTCTTCTGTCCTCTTCTGTCCTCTTCTGTCCTCTTCTGTCCTCTTCTGTCCTCTTCTGTCCTCTTCTGTCCTCTTCTGTCCTCTTCTGTCCTCTTCTGTCCTCTTCTGTCCTCTTCTGTCCTCTTCTGTCCTCTTCTGTCCTCTTCTGTCCTCTTCTGTCCTCTTCTGTCCTCTTCTGTCCTCTTCTGTCCTCTTCTGTCCTCTTCTGTCCTCTTCTGTCCTCTTCTGTCCTCTTCTGTCCTCTTCTGTCCTCTTCTGTCCTCTTCTGTCCTCTTCTGTCCTCTTCTGTCCTCTTCTGTCCTCTTCTGTCCTCTTCTGTCCTCTTCTGTCCTCTTCTGTCCTCTTCTGTCCTCTTCTGTCCTCTTCTGTCCTCTTCTGTCCTCTTCTGTCCTCTTCTGTCCTCTTCTGTCCTCTTCTGTCCTCTTCTGTCCTCTTCTGTCCTCTTCTGTCCTCTTCTGTCCTCTTCTGTCCTCTTCTGTCCTCTTCTGTCCTCTTCTGTCCTCTTCTGTCCTCTTCTGTCCTCTTCTGTCCTCTTCTGTCCTCTTCTGTCCTCTTCTGTCCTCTTCTGTCCTCTTCTGTCCTCTTCTGTCCTCTTCTGTCCTCTTCTGTCCTCTTCTGTCCTCTTCTGTCCTCTTCTGTCCTCTTCTGTCCTCTTCTGTCCTCTTCTGTCCTCTTCTGTCCTCTTCTGTCCTCTTCTGTCCTCTTCTGTCCTCTTCTGTCCTCTTCTGTCCTCTTCTGTCCTCTTCTGTCCTCTTCTGTCCTCTTCTGTCCTCTTCTGTCCTCTTCTGTCCTCTTCTGTCCTCTTCTGTCCTCTTCTGTCCTCTTCTGTCCTCTTCTGTCCTCTTCTGTCCTCTTCTGTCCTCTTCTGTCCTCTTCTGTCCTCTTCTGTCCTCTTCTGTCCTCTTCTGTCCTCTTCTGTCCTCTTCTGTCCTCTTCTGTCCTCTTCTGTCCTCTTCTGTCCTCTTCTGTCCTCTTCTGTCCTCTTCTGTCCTCTTCTGTCCTCTTCTGTCCTCTTCTGTCCTCTTCTGTCCTCTTCTGTCCTCTTCTGTCCTCTTCTGTCCTCTTCTGTCCTCTTCTGTCCTCTTCTGTCCTCTTCTGTCCTCTTCTGTCCTCTTCTGTCCTCTTCTGTCCTCTTCTGTCCTCTTCTGTCCTCTTCTGTCCTCTTCTGTCCTCTTCTGTCCTCTTCTGTCCTCTTCTGTCCTCTTCTGTCCTCTTCTGTCCTCTTCTGTCCTCTTCTGTCCTCTTCTGTCCTCTTCTGTCCTCTTCTGTCCTCTTCTGTCCTCTTCTGTCCTCTTCTGTCCTCTTCTGTCCTCTTCTGTCCTCTTCTGTCCTCTTCTGTCCTCTTCTGTCCTCTTCTGTCCTCTTCTGTCCTCTTCTGTCCTCTTCTGTCCTCTTCTGTCCTCTTCTGTCCTCTTCTGTCCTCTTCTGTCCTCTTCTGTCCTCTTCTGTCCTCTTCTGTCCTCTTCTGTCCTCTTCTGTCCTCTTCTGTCCTCTTCTGTCCTCTTCTGTCCTCTTCTGTCCTCTTCTGTCCTCTTCTGTCCTCTTCTGTCCTCTTCTGTCCTCTTCTGTCCTCTTCTGTCCTCTTCTGTCCTCTTCTGTCCTCTTCTGTCCTCTTCTGTCCTCTTCTGTCCTCTTCTGTCCTCTTCTGTCCTCTTCTGTCCTCTTCTGTCCTCTTCTGTCCTCTTCTGTCCTCTTCTGTCCTCTTCTGTCCTCTTCTGTCCTCTTCTGTCCTCTTCTGTCCTCTTCTGTCCTCTTCTGTCCTCTTCTGTCCTCTTCTGTCCTCTTCTGTCCTCTTCTGTCCTCTTCTGTCCTCTTCTGTCCTCTTCTGTCCTCTTCTGTCCTCTTCTGTCCTCTTCTGTCCTCTTCTGTCCTCTTCTGTCCTCTTCTGTCCTCTTCTGTCCTCTTCTGTCCTCTTCTGTCCTCTTCTGTCCTCTTCTGTCCTCTTCTGTCCTCTTCTGTCCTCTTCTGTCCTCTTCTGTCCTCTTCTGTCCTCTTCTGTCCTCTTCTGTCCTCTTCTGTCCTCTTCTGTCCTCTTCTGTCCTCTTCTGTCCTCTTCTGTCCTCTTCTGTCCTCTTCTGTCCTCTTCTGTCCTCTTCTGTCCTCTTCTGTCCTCTTCTGTCCTCTTCTGTCCTCTTCTGTCCTCTTCTGTCCTCTTCTGTCCTCTTCTGTCCTCTTCTGTCCTCTTCTGTCCTCTTCTGTCCTCTTCTGTCCTCTTCTGTCCTCTTCTGTCCTCTTCTGTCCTCTTCTGTCCTCTTCTGTCCTCTTCTGTCCTCTTCTGTCCTCTTCTGTCCTCTTCTGTCCTCTTCTGTCCTCTTCTGTCCTCTTCTGTCCTCTTCTGTCCTCTTCTGTCCTCTTCTGTCCTCTTCTGTCCTCTTCTGTCCTCTTCTGTCCTCTTCTGTCCTCTTCTGTCCTCTTCTGTCCTCTTCTGTCCTCTTCTGTCCTCTTCTGTCCTCTTCTGTCCTCTTCTGTCCTCTTCTGTCCTCTTCTGTCCTCTTCTGTCCTCTTCTGTCCTCTTCTGTCCTCTTCTGTCCTCTTCTGTCCTCTTCTGTCCTCTTCTGTCCTCTTCTGTCCTCTTCTGTCCTCTTCTGTCCTCTTCTGTCCTCTTCTGTCCTCTTCTGTCCTCTTCTGTCCTCTTCTGTCCTCTTCTGTCCTCTTCTGTCCTCTTCTGTCCTCTTCTGTCCTCTTCTGTCCTCTTCTGTCCTCTTCTGTCCTCTTCTGTCCTCTTCTGTCCTCTTCTGTCCTCTTCTGTCCTCTTCTGTCCTCTTCTGTCCTCTTCTGTCCTCTTCTGTCCTCTTCTGTCCTCTTCTGTCCTCTTCTGTCCTCTTCTGTCCTCTTCTGTCCTCTTCTGTCCTCTTCTGTCCTCTTCTGTCCTCTTCTGTCCTCTTCTGTCCTCTTCTGTCCTCTTCTGTCCTCTTCTGTCCTCTTCTGTCCTCTTCTGTCCTCTTCTGTCCTCTTCTGTCCTCTTCTGTCCTCTTCTGTCCTCTTCTGTCCTCTTCTGTCCTCTTCTGTCCTCTTCTGTCCTCTTCTGTCCTCTTCTGTCCTCTTCTGTCCTCTTCTGTCCTCTTCTGTCCTCTTCTGTCCTCTTCTGTCCTCTTCTGTCCTCTTCTGTCCTCTTCTGTCCTCTTCTGTCCTCTTCTGTCCTCTTCTGTCCTCTTCTGTCCTCTTCTGTCCTCTTCTGTCCTCTTCTGTCCTCTTCTGTCCTCTTCTGTCCTCTTCTGTCCTCTTCTGTCCTCTTCTGTCCTCTTCTGTCCTCTTCTGTCCTCTTCTGTCCTCTTCTGTCCTCTTCTGTCCTCTTCTGTCCTCTTCTGTCCTCTTCTGTCCTCTTCTGTCCTCTTCTGTCCTCTTCTGTCCTCTTCTGTCCTCTTCTGTCCTCTTCTGTCCTCTTCTGTCCTCTTCTGTCCTCTTCTGTCCTCTTCTGTCCTCTTCTGTCCTCTTCTGTCCTCTTCTGTCCTCTTCTGTCCTCTTCTGTCCTCTTCTGTCCTCTTCTGTCCTCTTCTGTCCTCTTCTGTCCTCTTCTGTCCTCTTCTGTCCTCTTCTGTCCTCTTCTGTCCTCTTCTGTCCTCTTCTGTCCTCTTCTGTCCTCTTCTGTCCTCTTCTGTCCTCTTCTGTCCTCTTCTGTCCTCTTCTGTCCTCTTCTGTCCTCTTCTGTCCTCTTCTGTCCTCTTCTGTCCTCTTCTGTCCTCTTCTGTCCTCTTCTGTCCTCTTCTGTCCTCTTCTGTCCTCTTCTGTCCTCTTCTGTCCTCTTCTGTCCTCTTCTGTCCTCTTCTGTCCTCTTCTGTCCTCTTCTGTCCTCTTCTGTCCTCTTCTGTCCTCTTCTGTCCTCTTCTGTCCTCTTCTGTCCTCTTCTGTCCTCTTCTGTCCTCTTCTGTCCTCTTCTGTCCTCTTCTGTCCTCTTCTGTCCTCTTCTGTCCTCTTCTGTCCTCTTCTGTCCTCTTCTGTCCTCTTCTGTCCTCTTCTGTCCTCTTCTGTCCTCTTCTGTCCTCTTCTGTCCTCTTCTGTCCTCTTCTGTCCTCTTCTGTCCTCTTCTGTCCTCTTCTGTCCTCTTCTGTCCTCTTCTGTCCTCTTCTGTCCTCTTCTGTCCTCTTCTGTCCTCTTCTGTCCTCTTCTGTCCTCTTCTGTCCTCTTCTGTCCTCTTCTGTCCTCTTCTGTCCTCTTCTGTCCTCTTCTGTCCTCTTCTGTCCTCTTCTGTCCTCTTCTGTCCTCTTCTGTCCTCTTCTGTCCTCTTCTGTCCTCTTCTGTCCTCTTCTGTCCTCTTCTGTCCTCTTCTGTCCTCTTCTGTCCTCTTCTGTCCTCTTCTGTCCTCTTCTGTCCTCTTCTGTCCTCTTCTGTCCTCTTCTGTCCTCTTCTGTCCTCTTCTGTCCTCTTCTGTCCTCTTCTGTCCTCTTCTGTCCTCTTCTGTCCTCTTCTGTCCTCTTCTGTCCTCTTCTGTCCTCTTCTGTCCTCTTCTGTCCTCTTCTGTCCTCTTCTGTCCTCTTCTGTCCTCTTCTGTCCTCTTCTGTCCTCTTCTGTCCTCTTCTGTCCTCTTCTGTCCTCTTCTGTCCTCTTCTGTCCTCTTCTGTCCTCTTCTGTCCTCTTCTGTCCTCTTCTGTCCTCTTCTGTCCTCTTCTGTCCTCTTCTGTCCTCTTCTGTCCTCTTCTGTCCTCTTCTGTCCTCTTCTGTCCTCTTCTGTCCTCTTCTGTCCTCTTCTGTCCTCTTCTGTCCTCTTCTGTCCTCTTCTGTCCTCTTCTGTCCTCTTCTGTCCTCTTCTGTCCTCTTCTGTCCTCTTCTGTCCTCTTCTGTCCTCTTCTGTCCTCTTCTGTCCTCTTCTGTCCTCTTCTGTCCTCTTCTGTCCTCTTCTGTCCTCTTCTGTCCTCTTCTGTCCTCTTCTGTCCTCTTCTGTCCTCTTCTGTCCTCTTCTGTCCTCTTCTGTCCTCTTCTGTCCTCTTCTGTCCTCTTCTGTCCTCTTCTGTCCTCTTCTGTCCTCTTCTGTCCTCTTCTGTCCTCTTCTCAGGAAACGCAACCCTCAACTGACAGAGCGCCATTACTGACCTCATCCCGCTAAGTAAAAGTGTTTTTCCTGTTTTACACAGAATGCAGACTACCGTGCAGCAACCTATACTCCCGAGGGGCCGCAGGAAACTGGAGTGAATAATGTCCCCCTCTTCCTTTGGATTACGCTTATGCCGTGTTCTCACTGGTGCTATTGGCTTCCATTGGAGATTTAAGCTTTTTGGTATTTTTGATGCTGTATAGTTAGTCACAAAGTTACCTGAGACGTAATAAATAGCATTAAAGCTGCAGTAATTTTTTTATGTACACTGCTCAAAAAATAAAGGGAACACTTAAACAACAGAATATAACTCCAAGTAAATCAAACTTCTCTGAAATCACACTGTCCACTTAGGAAACAACACTGATTAACAATCAATTTCACATGCTGTTGTGCAAATGGAATAGACAATAGATGGAAATTATTGGCAATTATCAAGACACCCTCAGTAAAGGAGTAGTTCTGCAGGTGGGGACCACAGACCACATCTCAGTACCAGTGCTTTCTGGCTGATGTTTTGGTCACTTTTGAATGTTGGTTGTGCTTTCACACTCGTGGTAGCATGAGAAGGACTCTACAACCCACAGAAGATGCTCAGGTAGTGCAGCTCATCCAGGATGGCTCATCAGTGAGAGCTGTGGCAAGGAGGTTTGCTGTGTCTCAGCGTAGTGTTCAGAGGCTGGAGACGCTATCAGGAGACAGGCCAGTACACCAGGAGACATGGAGGGGGGCTGTAGGAGGGCAACAACCCATCAGCAGGACCGCTACCTCCGCCTTTGTGTAAGAAGCAACAGGAGGAGCACTGCCAGAGCCCTGCAAAATGACCTCCAGCAGGCCACAAATGATCCTCCTTAAGACTGTCAGAGGGAGCTCACTGATAGATTCTCAGTTAGCTAATTTTGCAGCCAGGAATAGACAGTGCAGCACAGATGCTACAGAAGGCAACATTTTAAATGAAACTCAATTACAGAAATCAATTTTAGTCCCAAATACTTGCATTAAAGTAAAAAAAACAAATGGCCCCAAATCTGGACAACCGCTTTAACTCCTTACCAACATCTGCTGTACATGTATGGTATGAGTCAGTAGCGGGTGTATGGAGCAGAGTCAGCTCGCCCCGTACATGGCAGATAATGGCTGTGACAAACAACCAGGACCTGCCTCTAAGAGCTGCGAGTGGAGAGAAGATCTGCCCACCGCTGTTAACCTGTTCAGTGCTGCTGTCAATCACTAACAGCAGCATTAACAGCGCGCCGGCATTGGGATGCATCGTTCCATGCGCTCACCGGCGCTCCTGTGACGCGATCACAGGGCGCAGATGGACTGCTATGACATCCGGGGGTCTGCTGAAGCCTCCGTGCCAGTCATCATAAAGCTTCATTTGGGCTGTAAAGAAGACCGTGATTTTGCTATATGGAGCATTACTGTGGTATCGCTGTATATAGCACAAGCAATCAGATAATGTATACAAATACAGTGAAAATTTAAAAAAAAAAAGTTTAAAATATTAAAACTCCACACGTTCAACTCACCTCCCACTAAAAATAAAGATAATAAAAATATACACATTTGTGGTATGGTCTCTTTCAGAGAAATACAATCTATCCAAATATAAAAAACAAACGATCAGTGAACACAGAAAAAAATTCAAAAAGCCAAAATTGCATTTTTTTCGTTCGCCACAATACTGCAGAAAATCCTGTAAGAAGCGATGACCATGTCATATGTGTCCCAAAATGTTATCAATAAAGTCCTCTTGCCCTTCAAAAAATAAGCCCCCACACAGCTCCATCAACCCGAAAAACGAAAATGTTACGGGTCTCAGAAAAAATGGTGACGCCATAAAAAAAAGTTTTTTTCTTTTGCCAAAACTATTGGAGAAGTTTGTTCTTGCTGTAATCACACTGAGGAGTAGGATCCTATTACCAGGTCATTTTCACCACACTATGTGCGCCGTTAAAACCCTTCCCAGAAAAACAGTGTCAGGCTTTTTTTTTCCTCGCACTTTTACTGCACTTGGAATGTTTTTCCCGTTTTCTAGTACTATGTGGTAAATGAATGGTGGGATTTATAAGTACCGCTCGTCCTGCAAAATAACAAGACCTCACACTATGTGGACAGACATGAAAAAGTTATAGCCCTTGGAAAAAGCCAAGGAAAAAACAGAAAAAAACCATCAATTGGTTCTGTTGGGAAGGTGTAAAGCTGAAGAAACGCATGTAACAGCAGAATATGGAGGAAGGTGAAATATCACCGGCTGGTGGATACTACCTGCTCCATCACTGGCAGAGTAACCCATCCCCATGGAGGCCGCTGAGATCTTCTCTTGTAGAAACGTATCCAAAATCTAAAAAACATCAGGAACAGTCAGCAGAGGGTTTGGTGATTGGCTCATATTGGCGATATACCCAGGGGCATTACTGGGCACAGGGAAGATTGGGAATGAATAGGATTGGCTGTTAGATATGTGATCTCTTTAATTAAAGGGGATGTCTAGTTGGAACAAGTTCTCACTGATCTCTGGATAGGTGATGACTCTTAGATCGGTGGGTTTGGCCGCTATGACCCAATCAGCAGAACAGCACTTATAGATAGAAGTGAGCGAAGTGCAAATGTTCAACCGCCGGTCCGTTCATTCTCTATGGGGGGCGCTGTACTCAGCTTTCTCCTGCATAGAGAATGAATGGAGCGGTGGTCCGGGGAGGGTCTAGCAGGGATTAGTTGGGTTCCCAGCAGATCTAGAAGTTGTCACTTATCATGTGTTGGGGAATAATGACTTCTCCTCTGATAAATGTGCTGATTCCTGTCAGTTGTGGTCGCTGAGTGCGTGTGATGGGATGTGGCTCCGTCCGTTATATTATATCACGTCTTATACCTATAATCTCGCTGATCGCAGGTGTCTGTCTTCACACTCAGATGAGATGGAACAAACTGACCATATAGGACTTTTTTTTTTTTTTCAAATTCAAACCGAGCAATCCTATTGGCCGAGTATGAATGCAGTTACCATGGTGACAGAAGTAGCTGCAGATTTGAAGGGACAAGATACTAATATTGTACTAAAGTGTATTTTATTATACACTTCACATAACTGACTGGGTACACCTTGGTGCTGGTGGGATGGCTTTTTTTTAATCAAACAACATGTTTACTAAGTACCCTATATTATATATATTTCCTATTGCTTTTTACTTACTTATAGCAGGGTATATGTTCATATTGTTTCTATCCTAAGTTTGTCTATTTTCTAATAGACGGTGGCAAACTTCTTCCTGGCCTTTGAAGCACAGCTTTCAATTATTCCTATCGTAAACAAGGTAAAAAGCTTCGAGCCGAGCGCGATCAGACTCCTTCAGTCCCGCAGCAGGTAAATCTGTGAACATCGCCGGCACTCCTGCTGTTCCTAGCACCGATCCCTCTATGAGCGGCTGTGCAGTAATGAAGGCAGGATTCACCCCAAACTTGCTCGTCTTTTTTTTCGATTTCCAGTTCTGGTAATTAGTGATACACATGTGTATATCCAGTGGTCAACTCAAAACCTATGTATGGAAAATCAATTGTTTGCTGTATGCATCTCATTTGTAGGATGCACACTATTCATTTCAATATGGAGCGGAGCAGGAGGAGACTTTCATTACTGTTCCCTTTACTTCCTCCCTGCTGATAGGAAATGCCATGCTGTTTGCTTGTGTCCTGTGATTACAGCAGCCTGCAACAGTTTTCAAGCGTGCACTCCCCGGCTCAGGCATCAAGCAGTAAATGATAACATTAAAACGCTGCTACCCCTTTGTTAGTCACTTTTTTATCTTCTTCCCCTTCTACGAATGCTATAGTCCGTTATTCTAGAACTGCTCTGAAAATGGTTCTCTCTGGAGTGTTGGGATTTGGGTTTAGGGTGGGTTATGGGAATTGAAGTTCAGATACTTTGTTCATATTTTTACTATGGAATTACTATGTCATGTATGTTATTTGAAAGATGGAATATTTGTAGTTGGAGTTTTTCAATAAAAATGATTTGATTAAAAAAAATATGAAATTAAAATTCCTCTGTTCTTGAGAAAGCATAGGATTTTTACTAAGAGGTAAATTGCACGTTCCTTGTTTTCCGGGCGCTTTACATTTTTGCTAGTTTTGTGCGATTACACAATCCCTTTTATAGGCCAGTGCCAGTTGTACATCTCTCCCTAAACTCTTGTTCACACTATATTTTAAGCCAGTTTTCTTATATGGTTTCTAGATGTTGTCCAGCTTTGATAAATAATTAGTATTTATACTTTTGCTTTTAGATAGACTTGAAGAATGCAGATCCGGAAAGGGTGGAGAAACAAATTGAGAAGATGTTTGACGTTCCCGCTAGTGACTGTATCCGGGTACGATGCGCTCCAGATCAAAATCATTCCTGTAGGCAAATTTAACTCCGCTGTCTGTACCTTGTCTTTTTATTTTTTTCTACAAAATGTGGCTGGAAAAGGGGCAATGTAGCGAGGAATTTACATCAATTTTTGGTGTTAAAAAAAAAAAAAAAAAACTTTTGTGACGCATCATTTTTGCGCAAAAATGTGCAGCTTCCTATTTTACAGCACTCTTGCAACTTTTAGAAATTGGGCTTGGTAAGCTACACAGGTCTAAGAACGACGGGTGACGTTAAAAGTGGATAAAGATACACGGTGGCTCAGTGGTTAGCATTGTTGTTTTGCAGCACTGGGATCCTGGGTTCAAATCCCACCAAGGACGACATCTGCAAGAAGTTTGTATGTTCTCCCTGTGTTTGCGTGGGTTTCCTCCGGGTTCTCCGGTTTTCTCCCACACTCCAAAGACATACTGATAGGGAATGTAGATTGTGAGCCCCGATGGGGACAGTGATGATAATGTCTGTAAAGTGCTGTGAAATTAATGACGCCATATAAGTGAGTAAAATAAAGATAGATGGAAGTGCTACATAAACATTTATCAAACATCGTGCAACACTTTGATACATTTGGCACAAATAATGGTAACACAACCACAAGCAAAACTGACCTGAGAAAGTCCCTTTATGATACATTTTTCAGAAAGAATTTGAAAGATTTAAAGCGTTAGAAATGAAGAAGATTATCCAATATCACAGAAAAAGGAAAAGTCTCCAGATGTCTTTATGCCGGATGCCGGTCTGTGTCCATACCTAAAGAAGAGCTGCCAGAAGAATGGGGAAGGAATCCTTTAGTAAACATAAATATCCATTGGGGTTTTAGGTGTTAAAAAAATGATCATCTGAAAGATTTTGTGATCTGTGGTTACATGATTGTAATAACAACATTAAAGCCCCATTCAGATGTACAGGTTTTATCCCTGAGAAACTGAGCAGAACGATATATAGGTTTGTGGGAGAAGATTCAGTATAAATTGTAATTTATTCATTAGATTTGAGAGTCCTCAGTGGTTGATACCTTTAATGGCTAACTGAAAAGATGGTAACAAATTGCAAGCTTTCCAGACTACTCCGGCTTCTTCATCAGGCAGACCTGAGACCTGAGTAGTCTGGAAAGCTTGCAATTTGTTACCTTTTAATGGCTAACGGAAAAGATGGTATCAACCACTGAGGACTCTCAAATCTAAATACTCTTCTATCTACTGGCTAATACGGTACAAAGATAGATGTTTTTCCTGTATCAATTTATTCAGTGGAATCCTGCTGTTTGTACAGATGAGTCCAGTGGGCGGTCCTACTAGTGATTGACAGCTATCTTTGCCTGCATGGTCATACAAGGAACTGTCAATCACTTAGTAGGACCGCCCACTGGACTAGTGTACAAACGGCAGGACTTTTCACTGCATAAAATGCCAGTTTTGCTGACTCTCTTCCCACAGATATGTCTATCAGTCTGATCAACTTCTCTGCTCTACAACACCCCCTACAGATCTTATACCATTTCAACATGACAGGTTCCTTTAATCACCTGCAGATGACATAAGTAGCCATGTTCTGTTTGGCTTACGGAGGGGCTTGATTGCTTGTCAGCTTCAAACAGGTTTCATTTCTTCTGATTCGTTGTAGCCGAGTTCTAAACTGTATTAAGAAATTCATTTCTCTGTTTATTTCTATTAGATGTCGGGGAAGCTTGGAACAAATGTGGAAAGTGTTCTTCAAGAAGTTGTCAGGAGGCTTCCACCGTGAGTACGGACTAATGCGGCTCTATCCATCTTCTCTTTATTAAAGGGAACCTGTCACCTTGGAAAATGCTATGTACCTGCAGGTATAGGGTTAATCTGCAGATAAATATTGTTACAATGCTGCCCGGCCGCCTTATTGATAGTGTAGGTACCAGGAGAAAATTAACTTCTTTCCTCCCTGCAGCCGCCGGCCTTCACTCATCGTTGTGCACGGAGCGGCTACAGTCTTGGATCACAGCACCGCTCGCTATATCAGGGGCGACGGCTGTAAACCCGGCCCAGATTTTGATGGACAGCTTGCTCTGCACAGATGCGCTGCAGAACCACTTAGAATCTGAGTGAAGGAGTAGTATGTTCACAGATAGAGAATATGGCTCATCCACGTGCAGATCTGCTCCACGTCCGATTACATATTTGTGGGAGAAACCCTAGTGGCAGCCTCATATTTCTGACATGGATCCTCTAGCACTATTTGTGAAACTGCGGCTCCCAGCATAACTTGATGAGAGACCGTCAGTCTGCTGGGACCTGTAGTTTCACTACAGCAGGAGTGTCACAAGCTGCGGACCTCTGCTCACTCCAGCACTGGTCGGCATTTTCAGCACGTGAACGTACGCTATGCTTTCTGGAGACACAAGGGTGTAGATAATTTTATCAAACCCTTGACTGTAAATTTGCTGAACCCTAAGTGGATTATATTGTTCCCACAGTTTCAGTTTTGGACCATTTAAGGGGAATTTAAAGGGTTCTGGCCATTGATTTTCCTTAAAGGGGATCAGTATCCCTGTATGTCTTTGTATATACTTGATAAAGACCTATAACAGGTCGAAACGTTATGTGATGGCGGAATAAACTTTGTCTTTTGGAATTCATCACTCTGGACTGAACGCTGTTTACTTACCTTTTATCCCCCTTAACCGGTTCCCGACCGCCCACTGTAGATAAACGTCGGCGCTTGCTGGGCTCTGTGCAGCGCCGACGTTTAAAAACGGTGGGTGGTCTCGCAGCGCTCAGGACCCCCAGGGTCCTGCAAGCGCTGCGATTCCGGTGCAGAGCGTTAGCTCTGACAGGGGACATCATCGGGACCTGATTGGATCAGGTCCCAGTGATGTTAACCCTTTGCTATGTTCTATATGCCGCGATCTATAGTGATCGCGGCATATAGAAGATAGAAGGAGGAGAGAGGGTCGTCTTACTTACCTTTCTGAAGACCCCTGATACCTTCCAGGACCTGGGGTTGCTATGGCAGCTGGAGGTCACATGACCGCCTCCAGATCTGCCATATATGGTGTCCTGCCTGACTCAGCCTGCAGCTGAAGCCAGGCAGGAGACTGATTGTGAAACAGTCAGCGAAAATCTCATGTAATGTAATACATGTCTATTACATTACATGAGATCAGTGATCAGAAAAATAAAAATTAATGTCCCATACAGGGACTAAGTAAAAATCTAAAAAAAAGTTTAAAAAAAGTTTTTAAACTGTTAAAAAAAAATCACAAAATAAATAAAAATAAATAAATAAAATATTAAACCAATAAATCCGTATATTTTTACAAAACCAAAAAAAGTACACATATTTGGTATCGCCACGTCCGAAACAACCCGAGCTATAAAACTGTCACACTAATTAACTCCTTCTGTGCACACCGTAATAAAAATAAATAAAAAACGGAGCAAAAAAATATGCTTTTTCATCATATCGCCAAACAAAAAGTGGAAAAAAATGCGATCAAAAACAAAATAGAAATAAAAATGGTACCGTTGAAAACGTCATCTTGTTTCGCAAAAAAAAAGCCGCCATACAGCTCCATCAGCCGAAAAATAAAAAAGTTATAGTGCTCAGAATAAAGCAATGCAAAAAAATATTTTTTTCTATAAAATTGTTTTATTGTGTAAAAGCGCCAAAACATAAAAAAAAATACAGTAAGTGTAGTATCGCTGTAAACATACTGACCCGAAGAATAACGCTGCCTGATCACTTTTACCACACGCTGAACGGCATAAAAAAACCCCTCAAAAAACAATTCCTGAATTGTTTGTTTTTGTTAATTTTACCTCCCAAAAAACGGAATGTCACGTACCCAAAAATGGTGCCAATAAAAATGTCAACTTGTCCCGCAAAAAAGAAGCCATCACATGACTCTGTCGGCCGAAATATGGAAAAATTATAGCTCTCAAAATATGCCGATGCAAAAAGTAGATTTTACAAAAAAAAGCGTCTTTTAGTATGTGACAGCTGTCACTCATAAAAACCCGATATAAATCTGGTATCTCTGTAATCGCACCGACCCGAAGAATAAAGTAATCTAATCAGTTATATCACACTAGGAACGGCGTAAAAAATAAATAAAACCAATTCTTCACCTGCTACTGATTTGTTTATTATGTCTCCCAAAGATCGCAGTAAGACTCTGCTCACATTTATCCTGCGCTCTGCGCTGAGCACTTACACCAGAGTTTCTGTGTAAATCTCTGAAATATGTGATTCAGCCGGAACCCATGATGGAAGATTCCCTGTAATGAGGCAGATATAGGCCACTGTGGATGCCATCTGGCCTGTGATCCCACGGTGTCATTTGTTTTAGGCGTGCATAAAAGTGCGGTTGGCCACAGTTTTGTGCACTTCTGAGAAAAAGGACACCGCTAAACAGAGGCCAGACGGAGTCCAGAGTAACTCTGCTGCCTCATTACAGTGAATGGATCCCGCAGGGGTTTCATCTGAATTACATCACTTGGAAATTTAGATGGAAACCCCAATGTAAGTGCTCAGCCTAGAGCGCCGGATAAATGTTACGTAAAATGTTCCCAATAAAAGCTTCAACTCAGTCCTCAAAAAAAGCTAGTCCCCACTCAGGTCCTTCATCTGTTAAAAATATAAGGGACTTCCAAGTTACTGGTAGCAGAAAGGCTCTGGAAAAGCAAAATGGCTCTTGCCCCCCAAAAGAAATTCAGAAAACTTTGTGCTCCCAAATCTAAATGCCTATTCTACAATAATTTGTTCTCCAATTGTCAAATAGCACTCCGTCCCCCCCAGATCTCGCCGTATGGCTGAGCGGTACGATACAGCCACATATGGGGTATTGCCACTTTTAGAAGAAATTGTGTGACACATTTCGGCACCATTTTTACCCATTGCCCTGTGTGAAAATGTAAAATCTGAGGGTAAAACATTTTTTTGTGGTAAAAATATAATTATGCTTTTTTCACTGCCCAATGGTATAAATTTAAAAATTAAAAAATACTCACTACTTCCCTAGATGAATTCCTTAAGAGGTGTAGTTTACAAAATGGGGTCACTTGTGGGGGTTTCTGCTGTTTTGGCATGTCAGCGATTCTTCAAATGTGACATGGTGTCTGCTGCCTATCCCAGCCAACATAGCGCTCCTTTCTCTTCCGAACCCTGCCGTACACCAAAGCAGTGGTTTTCCCCCACTTATGGGGTATCAGCGTACTCAGGAGAAATTGTACAACAAATTTCATGGTGCAATTTATCCTGTTACCCTTATGATAATACAAAATTAGGGAATGAAAAACATTTTTTGTGGGAAAAATGTGAAAATTTTATTTTTACGGCTCAATATTATAAACTTCTGTGAAGCAGCTGGGGGTGCAAGATGCTCACCACACATCTAGATAAGTTCCCTAAGGGGTCTAGTTTCCGAAATGGTGGCACTTGTGGGGGGTTTCCACTGTTTAGGCACATTAGGGGCTCCCCAAATGCGACATGGCGTCCGCTAATTATTCAAACAAATTTTACATTCAAAAAGTCAAATGGCGCTCCTTCCCTTTCAAACCCTGCCATGCGCCCAAACAGTGGTTTGCCTCCACATATGGGGTATCGGCGTGTTCAGGAGAAATTGCACAACAAATTTCATGGTGCAATTTATCCTATTACCCTTATGATAATGCAAAATTAAGGGATGAAAAACGGTTTTGTGGGAAAAATGTGAAAATTTTATTTTTACAGCTCAATATTATAAACTTCTGTGAAGCACCTTGGGGTTCAAGGTGCTCACCACACATCTAGATAAGTGCCCTACGGGGTCTAGTTTCCAAAATGGTGTCACTTGTGGGGGGTTTCCACTGTTTAGGCACATCAGGGGCTCTCCAAATGCAACATGGCGTCTGCTAATTATTCAGACAAATTTTACATTCAAAAAGTCAAATGGCGCTCCTTCCCTTCCGAACCCTACCGTGCGCCCAAACAGTGGTTTGCCTCCACATATGGGGTATCAGTGTGTTCAGGAGAAATTGCACAACAAATTTCATGGTGCAATTTTTCCTATTACCCTTATGATAATGCAAAATTAAGGGATGAAAAAAGTATTTGTGGGAAAAATGTGAAAATTTTATTTTTACAGCTCAATATTATAAACTTATATGAAGCACCTTGGGGTTCAAGGTGCTCACCACACATCTAGATAAGTTCCCTGAGGGGTCTAGTTTCCAAAATGGTGTCACTTGTGGGGGGTTTTCACTGTTTAGGCACATCAGGAGCTCTCCAAACGCAACATGGCGTCTGCTAATTATTCAGACAAATTTTACATTCAAAAAGTTTAATGGCACTCCTTCCCTTCCGAACCCTGCAGTGCGCCCAAACAGTGGTTTTCCCTCACATATGGGGTATCAGCACGCTCAAGAGAAATTGCACAAAAAAATTTGGGGTCCATTTTTCCTGTTACTCCTGTGAAAATAAAAAAAATTGGGTCTAAAGTAACATTTTTGTGAAAAAAGTTAAATGTTAATTTTTTTCTTCCACATTCCAAAAATTCCTGTGAAGCACCTGAAGGGTTAATAAAGTTCTTGAATGTGGTTTTGAGCACCTTGAGGGGTGCAGCTTTTAGAATGGTGTCACTTTTGGGTATTTTCTGTCATAAAGACCCCTCAAAGTGACTTCAAATATGATGTGGTCCCTAAAAAATGTTTTTGTAAATTTTTTTGGAAAAATGAGAAATCGCTGGTCAACTTTTAACCCTTATAGCTCCCTAATAAAAAAAAATTTTGGTTCCAGAATTGTGCTGATGTAAAGTAGACATGTGGGAAATGTTATTTATTAACTATTTTGTGTGACATATCTCTCTGATTTAAGGGCATGAAAATTCAAAGTTTGAAAATTGCAAAATTTTCAAAATTTTCGCCAAATTTCCGATTTTTTCACAAATAAACGCAAGTTATATCGAAGAAATTTTACCACTATCATGAAGTACAATATGTCATGAAAAAACTCTCTCAGAATCAGGGGAATACGTTGAAGCGTTCCAGAGTAATTACTTCATAAAGTTACAGTGGTCAGAATTGAAAAAATTGACCCGGTCACGAAGGCAAAAACAGGCTCTGGTGCGAAGTGGTTAACAGGATGTCTTATTTTTGTGTTTTAGTCCCAAGATTGAAAAGGGCAGCCCTCTTAAAGCCCTGCTGTTTGACTCAACGTTTGATCACTACAGAGGCGTCGTAGCCAACATCGCACTGTGTGGAGGTGACGTGTGTAAAGGCAATAAAATAGTGTCTGCTCACTCTGGCAAGTGCTATGAAGTCAATGAGGTTGGCTTGGCATACTGACCCCAGAGGAAGTGCCAGCCGAAAAACTAATTTTTTTTTTAATAATTTTATTAGCCTTTCCCTCTGTCTTCACCAATCAGCCCTCTGAATTAATGATCAGATCAAAGACCTAGACAGGGATAGGAGGGGGCTGGAGACAGCACAGCTAGGGGGAAGCCACCCATGACCGGGGTTGGCCTGGAGGTTTCACCCCCCCCGTTTTGAATAAGGCTTTCTTGGGGATTGGATAAGGGGAAGTTGGGGGCGGGTAGTGGGAGAGGTGCATATGACGCACCCCTGGGCCTGTGTCGCGCTGCGTTGCGCACGCGGGAGCTTACCCGGAGCCGGATCTGTTGAGGGTTGTAGTCTCGTGGCGGTGATCCGGTCCGTGCCCAGGGAGTCAGACTAAGTGGCGCTGTATTAGCAGTAGATGTTGGATGACTACGCCACCCGTTGAGTACAGCTAAGGAGCTGCTGCTGCAGGGCAGACCGCTGAGGCCGGTGGTAGGATTGTGCAGCGTGATAGTATAACCCCCAACGGGAGGGGTATGGCCTCAGGGCAGCCGACGTGGATGATGGGGGTAGCAGGAACCACTCGGAGACGGTACTGTGTAGTTCAGGGTCTTTACTGGTGACAAAGATAGACCCTCCCGGAGTACTGGCTAGCGATTGGGGCCTGGTCAGTCCTTGAGCAGATGGGATCTCCCCTGGCCAGGCGGAGTTGTAGGCCTCCCAAACTAACGATACTCTTCTGGCTACCTTGCTAGAGGCGGGTATAAGTAGCCCACGTCCCTGAGTGTACCGTGTGGTGCTCACCCGTATGGCCGGTGACTCGGGGCCTTCGGGTTTCTGGGCCAGAGGACCTGCAATCCCCTGCCGGTCGGTTTCTGCTGCTGGATAGGAGTTAGTCCCCACAGCCTCGGACTCCGGGTCCGGTGATAACTTCTCAGTCAGGGCGAGCTCTGCAGCTGCCAGCCCCTGACTCCTTGTAACACTGCTCCCACAGAGCTCCTGTTGTTTCTTCCTATATTTGCTTCTTTTCTCTGCTTCTTCTCTACTCACTCACCCTGCCTCAGCCCTAGGTTTATATAGGGGAAGTTCTTCCCCTCCCAGGACTGGGCAGGAGGTGTGGCATGCATAGGATCCCTGACCAAGAGACCTCCCACCTGCTCTCAGACATAACATTGCTGTTACTGTGGAAAACCAGACCCCTGGGGTGCCACACATATATAGGGAAAAGTGCGGGAAAACCGCCATTACCTGAAGAGCAGCAGACTGATTACCAGAGATGGCGTCCATCGAATCCCTGGTGGGCCAACTCAGAGATCTCGCCAGGTCACGGAGAGGAGGATGGCTGGAGGCCCAGCTTTCTGCCTTGCTGGGAGCAGCTGAAAATATGGAGGTGCCGTCCGGAGCTGTGCGAAGGAGCAGGAGGACCCCGCCCCTGGAGAGACTGTCACCGGAGGGATCAACGCGCAACAGGCGCAGGCTCCGGAGCCCCTCCGGGTACCCTGCGGGAGGAGAGCAAGACGGTGCGGTCCCTGCCCGCCGCGCTCGTCCTGGCAGGAATCCATCTAGCCGGCCTTTTGGCGCTGCACGACGAGGAGCGCGGCCCGCACCGGAAGTCAGGGCCGCACCAGAAATGACGTCCGCACCGGAAGTGACGTCCGCACCGAATGTGCACTCCCCGGGAACAGCGTCGCTGGAGCCGGGGTTCAGGGCCCCGGCCGAGCGGCGATCGCGCACTGCAGCTGGGCCGCACAGGCCAGCTGCTACCAGCGGTGGGGGACAGAACGAGAAGAGAGGGCCCAGGAGGATCGGGGGAACAGAGCAAAAAACGGCAGGCGCCACTGGCGATGCTCCTATCGGGGCGCCTGCTGGGAGGACCACGACGACACCAGGAAGGCAAGCATCTGCGGGCAGGCAGCAGTCCAGGGATCCACTGCTGCCTGGCTCACATGGAAGATGTGGAAGGGAAGGAGCGGCGGGCGGCGACACCGTGCTGCCTGGCAGCGTCCATTCTGGCAGCACGGACCAGGCCCGTGTGTCTGGGTCTGGTAGCCGGAGGAGGCCCAGAGCTGCGTCCAGGAGCATAAGACGGTCCGGCGGGAGGCGAGCGTCGAGGAGAAGACAGTCTGCAGCATCTGTGACCGTTAAGGTCCCCCCTGGTGACGTGGAGGCCAGGGGCGCGGGCCTTGAGCGACGAACGGACACTGAAGGATCCTATTCCAGCGGTGATCGTGACGGAAGTGGTGATCGTCAGGACTCAGGAATTCTGTCTGGCGGGGACACAGCACCTGCGCAGCTGTGTGAGTATAGTTCTATGTCTCGTTTGGCGCCCGCAGGGGCTGTTTTGCAAGGGGTGTAGTGGTCAGTTTGCAGGTCCAGAGGGGAGGAGCTTAGGCGGTCCCGGGGGTGCAGAGGTATCTGGGATTAGGGATATCTTACATAGCATGTCTCAGATTTTGCTTAGAATGGAGAGCGGGGCAGCGGGTGGGTAAAGGGCATCCCCCGTAGGAGCCTGGTTACCAGGCCAGGAGGTGTTGCTGCAACCCAGTTGCGTTACGGTAGGGTCTGCGGCGGGCACTGAGGTAGCATCTACGGGCGTTTCGGTATCGGTTCAAACGGAAAACGACAAGGGCGATACGGTAAAGCTGGATGATAGGGCAAAGGGTGAGGTGTATGTGTGCTTCGAGGGGCCACTGGGGGCACATTTAAAAAAAGAGGTGAAGGAGAAAATTTGGCGTGATGAATACGTCAAAATTTTCTCCCTCCTTCCCTTGGAGAAATTGGAGAAATTTAATTTAGACAAGGGGAGGAAGGATGATAGCAAAAAGGAGGAGGAGGAGAAGCGCAGGTGGCGCTTGATTCCCTCAGACTTTTGCAAATTGGCTTCAACCATTTGCTATATTGGCTGGTGTCATTGGGGAAAAGTTTCCAGAAAATTGCTCGGGTTTATTCTGTTACTTAGACGCGATTGGGGAAGCGCATCGTACTTACGGGGGACAAACATGGCTGAGGTACGACGAGGCAGAGGAAGGCGGTGCGGCCTGAGATTAAGTGGGACCAGAAGGATATTGGCCTTTGGTTAAAAGTGATGGCCCCTGCTAGATACAGGCAGTCCTTTCACGGGAGCGGAGGAAGCGGGAGTCAATCGTCGGGAACGGGTGGAGGTAGTCAGGGAGCACAGGGAGGAAAAGAGAAGTTGGGAACGTGCTGGCAATTTAATGATGGCCAGTGCAAATATGGGAACGACTGTAAGTTCAAGCACGTTTGTTCTCATTGTAACGGGAGCTCCCATGGGGCAGCAAAATGCTTCAAAAAAGGAAAAGGAAGGATGTCTGTGGGTACCGGTCAAGGGGGTGACTCCAGTGAATCTGCTAGGGATGGCCCCCTTTCTAAGTAGATATCGAAGGCCAGGATTATTAATGATGGTTTTTTGGAAGGTTTCAGGATCTCGCCTCCTGGCCACACGGTTCCTTTCTCTGTTAATAATTTGAGGTCTGCTTTGTTGCATCCAGAGGTTGTCGGTGTTAAGTTGGCGAAGGAGGTGGAGTTAGGTCGTATGGCGGGGCCTTTTGGGGTAGTGCCTAAGAAGGAGCCGAATAAATTTCGCCTGATCCAACATTTGTCGTACCCGAAAGGTTGTTCGGTCAATGACGGTATAGCGCCGGAATTATGTTCGGTTGAATACACATCATTTGATGCGGCTGTGTCATGGGTTCGTAGGTATGGGCCTGGGTCATTGTTAGCAAAAACTGACATTGAATCAGCTTTTAGGTTACTCCTGGTTCACCCGGCTAGCATTCCACTGTTGGGTTGTTTTTGGAACAAAGGTTATTACCTGGATAGGTGTTTGCCTATGGGTTGTTCTGTTTCATGTTCCTTGTTTGAAACTTTCAGTACTTTTCTGGAATGGGTGGTCAGGAACGTTGCAGGCGTGCAGTCCGTTATCCACTACCTGGATGACTTTTTGTTCATAAATCCCCCAGATTCGTTTGTCTGTGGTTATTTGTTAGCAGCCATGGTGCGGGTTGCTGAACGTTTTGGGGTCCCTTTGGCCAAAGAAAAAACTGAAGGTCCTTGTACTGTATTGAGTTTTTTAGGAATATTGATCGCATGGAGTGTCGACTGCCCGAGCATAAATTGTTGTTACTCAGGCAGGAGGTCGTTCGAATTGGTAAACTGCGTAAGGTGACATTGAAGGAGCCCCATTCGCTGCTAGGGAGATTGAACTTTGCTTGTAGGATCATGCCTATGGGCAGAATATTTTGTCGCAGGTTGTCAAGGGCAACTGCGGAAGTGCGGGCATCGCATCACTTTATTCATTTGAATAGAGAGCACAGAGAGGATTTGTTGGTGTGGAAGCGTTTTTTGGACAATTACAACAGCAGGTCGTTGATTCAGCAGGAGTTTTTGAACAGCTTTGATTGCGAGATTTACACGGACGCGGCAGGCGGTGCTGGCTATGGAGCTTTTTGTAAGGGAAAGTGGAGCGTGGGAAAATGGCCCGATTCATGGAAAGATAAGGGTCTTACAAAGAATCTCGCTCTGTTGGAATTATTCCCAATTGTAGTTGCCGTCTCGATTTGGGGTGAGTTCTTTTTGAATCGGAGAGTCAGGTTTTACTGCGATAACATGGGAGTGGTGACGGTGATTAACAGCTTGTCGGCTTTATCTCCTCCGGTTATTAAGCTGGTCAGGGAACTGGTACTATGGTGTTTGGAGTTGAATGCGTTGATTTCGGCTGTGCATGTGCCAGGTGTCCAAAATTCTATAGCGGATGCTTTGTCTCGTTTCCAGTGGGAGCGTTTCCGTGCTCTGGCACCGGAGGCAGAGGTCGCAGGAGTGGAATGCCCTTCGCAGTTGTGGCAGCTGATTACGGACGAGCCGGAAGATTGATCCAGGAGTCAGTGGCGAGTTCAACCTGGTCTGCTTACGAGGCATCGTGGCGAGTATGGCAAAGCTGGGTGTCGCATTGGGGGGCAATAGAGAGTGACGAGGATAGGACGTTGGCGGTCTTGTTTTTGATTGGTAAGGCTGCGGACTTAGGGTGGTCGCCATCTAGAATTAGTAAATTTGTTGCTGGCCTCGCATTTGGTTTCAAGTTACAGGGTTTGACTGATGTTACTAAATCCTTTTTGGTCAAGCAGGCACTTAGAGGTATTCAAAAGGGTAGCAAGAGTGTGGATAAGCGTAGGCCAGTCACGTTTAGTATGTTGAAAAGGTTAGGTCTGGTTTTGGAAAGGATTTGTTGTTCTGCTTTTGAGGCGGCTCTGTTTAAGTTAGCTTTTTCTTTAGCTTTTTTCGGGGCAATGAGAGTAGGCGAGTTGGTCGCCCCCAGCAGGAATAGGGAGGGAGGTTTATTAGCCGAAGACATGAGTTGCTGGGCCTGGGGTATCTATTTTTGGATTAGACGCTCAAAAACTGAACAATTGGGTAGAGGTAAGCGCGTCGTTTTGGGTAGAGTGGACGGGGCACTGATGTGTCCAAGAAGGTGCTTGGAGGTTTATTGGCAAGTGTGGTCGGGTAGATCCGGCCCACTGTTACGTCATTGCGACGGGTCATTTCTTTCCCGTTTCCAATTTATAGCGGTCCTAAAAAAGGGGGTGCAGGAGTTGGGCCTTAGCCCAGGGGTTTATGGTTCGCATTCCTTTAGGATTGGCGCAGCGTCTGAGGCTGATAGGCGCGGTTTGGGGGCGGAGGTGATAAAGCGGATTGGAAGATGGAGTTCGGACCATTATTTGATGTATGTTCGTCGTTAAATACCCAGGACCTTGTTTCATTTGTGAGTTGTTTGGATAGTTGTTGAATATGCTTGTTTATTATTCTTTTAGGTGGTGTTCCCTCGTTAGCTTGGATTTTCGGACATTCGTATGTGCATTGGGGGGCGCTGCGTGCGGATGTAAGGCGTGACGGTAGGCAATTGGGCTTTCCGAGGGTACAAGTGGTTATAAGGTGGCTAGGTTTTAGAGGAATGGTATGGAGCCGGTTTTTGTCGGAATTTCATAAAGCGTCAAGATTGGACAGAACACCGGATATTCTGGTTGTGCATTTGGGGGGGAACGATTTGGGGGCAAGGCCCGTGAGAGAGTTGATTCGGGATATCCGTTTTGATTTTTTGAGATTGTGGACGTCGTTCCCGGGGGTTTTGACGGTTTGGTCGGATATAGTGCCCAGGAAAAAATGGCGGGCGGTCAGATTCGAAAAAGGTATAAATAGAGCGAGAGTGAAATTAAATAGGGCCGTGTCCAGTTTTGTGTCACGGAATGGTGGGATAAGTGTTAGGCACTTTGAGTTGGAATCGGGGGTTGGTAATTTTTGGTCGAAGGACGGTGTTCATCTCAATGATATCGGCATGGATCTTTGGGCCCTTGCAATACAGGAAGGGATTGAAAGGGCGTTGGTGGCTTTGGGGCACTCACGAGCCTAAGGTTTTTAGGGCTGTTCGTGGTTGGCGGGGGGTGGGGTTCTTGGAGTTGGTACCGAATTGTCGGTGGAAGGAATTGGGAAAAATTCCAGGTCATTTAAATTGAGTGGGGGGTGATCTGGCAGTCAGTTCTGGGCTCTGGACGGGGTTTTACCTCAGGAGCATTTAGTTTTGTTGGTCTTTCACGGAATGTGGAAGTTTTGGTGCCCTCGAGCTGGTGCTGAACGGCTGAGGGTAACATGGCGGTTGATTTTTATAGTTAATTTAAAGCCAGATCTATTAGCTCCAAGAACCCTCACTCTATATATATATATATATATATATATATATATATATATATATATATATATATATATATATATATATATATATATATATATATATATATATATATATATATATTTATTTAATTGTTATTTGGTTTGTTATTTGTTGTTTGTTAATAAACTGCCGCTGTGGAGTCTTTATTTCAGGGACGGATCATGGGATCCCGGGGTTTGTGGGAAGTGGGAAGACAACAGGGAAACCACATTGGCCGTAACAGGTCATGTCTCACGCTGCATCTCCTTCCTGATTGTATCACTGAGAAGACAGAAGCTGCCCCATCCCATTCTCAAAGAAATGCAGAACCCAATGGATCTGCTGTCCGTGATCCGCTTATTGTCAGAGGACATCATTAGGGAATGCATTTTCTCATTGCTTAAGAAATTGTTGGGGGATCCTGCTAATTGCTGAATAATAAAACTGCAGCACCGCTCCATTTAAAGCAGTGTTTCCCAAACTCCAGTCCTCATGGCACCCAACAGGTCAGGTTTTCAGGATTTCCTCAGTGTTACACATGTGATGAAAGTATCATCAAGGAATCAGGAATTCTCTCACCTGTGCAATGCTATGGAAATCCTGAAGACATGACCTGTGGGGGGCCGTGAGGACTGGAGTTTGGGAAACACTGATTTTAAAGGGACTGTCAGCACAGAATGACTGTTGAAACCAAGTACAAGCGCTCCGTGGATCACGGCGTGGGCCAATCCTTTATATACACCTTCCCACCTGCTTGTTTTACCTCTGTCTCTGGTTCTATGAAGCCAGAGCTGTCAATCAACTAGCGGTATTGGAGCCCAGGGTAAATACTAAAAACAGAGGAGCCAGAGGTGTAATTGGAGCAAGTTTTAAATTAGTAGTACAGTGGATGTGGACAGAGCAGGATAATTTGCCGGACACACAGCTGGGGATCAGCTGACGTTACTGAACCCCAATAACACTGGAGCAAGCGTTGACTGTGCAGACGGCACTTCTGAGCAGCAACTAGCGGTATTGGAGCCCAGGGTAAATACTAAAAACAGAGGAGCCAGAGGTGTAATTGGAGCAAGTTTTAAATCAGTAGTACAGTGGATGTGGACAGAGCAGGAGAATTTGCCGGACACACAGCTGGGGATCAGCTGACGTTACTGAACCCCAATAACACTGGAGCAAGTGTTGACTGTGCAGACGGCACTTCTGAGCAGCAACTAGCGGTATTGGAGCCCAGGGTAAATACTAAAAACAGAGGAGCCAGAGGTGTAATTGGAGCAAGTTTTAAATCTGTAGTACAGTGGATGTGGACAGAGCAGGAGAATTTGCCGGACACACAGCAGGGGAACAGCTGACGTTACTGAACCCCAATAACACTGGAGCAAGCATTGACTGTGCAGACGGCACTTCTGAGCAGCAACTGGCGGTGTTGGAGCTCAGGGATTACAGTTCAGGTTGTAGAAACATGAACACAACAGGAGACCTGGATACTGTTGCCAACCAATTATTTATTCTGGAAGAGGACTGGCAAATTCATGCGAGATCCAGGCCTTGTTCATTTTCAGAAAAGTATGCCGGTCAACGTTATCGGAGGATAGTCGCATGCGACGGTCTGTTAGTGTGTCACCCTGGCCTGGATGCCACAAATATAATAAAGCTGGGTCTGAGAGCAAGGGGGAGGTTCTCTAGTCAGGGGAACATTAGCATGCAATACCTCCTGTCTCAGGCCAGTAGGGGGCAGGCCTTATAAAAGCTGGAACTGGGGGCAGGGTTAGGGAGAACTGGACGACCTGTCTCAGGACTGAGAGGTGTCCCAGAGCAGAGAGAAACAGTTGTGTTGCACCCCAAGAGGACGTGTGGCAGTAGGAGAGCCACAAGTCAGGGACAAGAGGTGAAGTACGCCTGTCCTGGCAGACAAAGAACCAAATTTACCAGACTTTGGTGTCTGAGGCTGTGAGGATTCCACGTCCTGCAGCAGATAACCAGTCCGCGGGGGACTGTATGTTCCTTGGCCTAAGAAGCCTGGAGGCTCCGCCACAGCAGAAGGGACTAGCAAAGCCGTACCAGGCCGAGAGTAGAAAGGGACCCACGTTGCAAACCATACGGGCGAGAGGACACGGTGAGCTCGGGAACGTGGGCTGTTACCCTATAAGGAGGATATAGCCAGAAGGAGCGCAGAGAGCACGGTAGGCCTACACCCTCACCCTGACCAGGGCCAACTTCCCATTTGCTCTCAGACATCCAGGTCCCCTCTTAGCCGGGACTGTTTGTGGGTCAGTTCACCTGTTCTAGTAAAGACCCTGGACTGCAACCTGTTGTCTGTGTGCTCCTTGCTCCTCCAGCACTAACGGTACTGGGACGCCCTACACCATCACCCCCATCCTCCATTATACTGCCCTGGGGCCGCACTCTTCCCGTGGGGAGTCACACTACCCCAGCTGCATACATCATCAGCCCCAGTGCTCTGCCTGGCAGTGGCGGTTCGCACTGACTGCAATCCACGGGTGG
Source organism: Phyllobates terribilis (assembly GCF_046119375.1). Lineage (NCBI taxonomy): Eukaryota > Metazoa > Chordata > Amphibia > Anura > Dendrobatidae > Phyllobates > Phyllobates terribilis. The sequence continues at coordinate 2,766,415 of NW_027363010.1, read as the reverse complement.
CGTAGTCGGACATACCAACAGCGCATAGCAGACTACCACCGGTCTGACCACCCTGAGCCACGGAACCGGGGTGCCACCACTACCCCCATCGTTTCCCTATTGCTCGGATCCGAGTGCCCCACGACCCAGGGGGCGAGTCATTAGTACACCACCTGAGGCACTAAAGACGTGTTCCGATACTACACTAGCAGCAGGGCAAGCTAGCACCTCCAATGCATACTGGCTAAGCTCTAGCTATGTATCCAGCTTACAGACCCAAAACTTGAAGGGGGAAGAGCCGTCTGGGAGTACACTGAGAGGGCAAGACATGTAGTCTGTCACCATCTGACGGAAACGTTGCCTCCTGCTGACTGGAGCCGTCTGTGATGGTGTAGACATTTGTGGCGGCGGGGACACAAAACTTTGCCATATTTGGGTCATACTGGTCTTGCCTTGTGCTGAGGCGCTGCTTCTGCTCCCTCTTTGTGCAGAGCTTCCTCCACTGCCTCGACGCATTGAGCTGCTTTGTAAAGCACTAGCAGCACTGCTCTCGGTTGGAATGGAGAACATGATGGAATGCACCAGTGCGTCTTAGTACTCCCGCATTTTACGCTCCTGGTTCAACGGTGTTATGAGGCTTTGTAAGTTGTCCCGGTAGCGAGGATCTAGGAGGGTGGACACACAATAATCAGCCGTGTTGAGAATGTGGGCGATGCGGCGTTCGTTTCTCAGGCACTGCAGCATGAAATCAACCATGTGCTGCAGACTGCCAACTGGCCAAGAAACGCTGTCCCCTGCTTGAGGCGTGATCTCTGCCTGCTCTGCATCACCCCACCCTCGCTCTAGATACTAACTACTAGAGCATTGTGTACCTCCCTCCTCTGGACAGATGTCTTCCTCCTCCATTGACTTCTCCTCATCCTCCTCACAAAGTATCCCCTGCCTAGGCCTTTGTGAGGAACCACGTTGCGCAGACTGTAGAGAAGCAGGTGGCATTTGTGACTCCTCATCCTCCACCTCTTCCAAAACCTCGTCCCTTAGTGCTTGCAGTGTTTTTTCAAGCTGGCTGATAAGGGGGATAGTCATGCTGACTAGTGTGCATCATCTGCACTCGCCATCCGCGTGGAATAATCGAAGGCACAAAAAACGTGGCAAATGTCCTTCATAGAGGCCCACTCAGTGGTGGTGAAGTGTGAACGGCGCGCACTGCGACTTGTTTGCGCCTGCTGCTGCTGGTACTCCATTACTGCTGCCTGCTGCTCACACAACCTCTCCAACATATGTAACGTTGAATTCCACCTCGTGGGTAGGTCACATATAATGCGATGTTCCGGAAGACATAATCGGCGGAAGACATAATCGGCGCTGCAGAGTTGCAATGCGCGATCTTGCGTTGCTGGAACGCCGCAAGTGAGCGCACTCTATGCGGACCTTGTGAAGCAGTGCATCAAGATCTGGATAGTCCCTCAAAAAACTCTGCACGACCAAGTTGAGCACATGTGCCAGACATGGGATGTGAGTGAGGTTGCCTAGGCCCAGAGCTGCCACCAGATTTCGGCCATTGTCGCACACTACCATGCCTGGCTGGAGATTCGCTGGCACAAACCACACGTCGCTCTGCTGCTTGATGGCATTCCAGAGCTCCTGCGCTGTGTGGCTTCGATTCCCCAAAGAAATTAATTTTAATACGGCCTGTTGACGTTTGGCCATGGCTGTGCTCATATCGGTCATCATAACAGGTAACCGTTCACGGGTCAATGTGGAGGTAGACCGTGACGGCTCCAGCAGCGCTGATTCAGAGGAACTGGAGTATGAGGAGGAGTCAATGTGTACAGACTGGATTCCTGCAATCCTTGGAGTTGGCAGAACACGTACAGCGCCACTCTCAAGATCTGTACCTGGCTCCACAACATTTACCCAATGGGCAGTGAGGGAAAGGTATCGTCCCTGTCCATGCTTACTGGTCCACGCATCGGTGGTCAAGTGGACCTTGCTATTGACGGCATTTTGTAGCGCATGTTTAATTTTTCCCTCCACATTCTGTTGCAGGGCAGGGACGGCTTGCCTGCTGAAATAAAAGCGGCTGGGCACGTTGTATTGTGGGACTGCCAATACCATAAAGTTATGGAAGGTGTCAGTCTCCACCAGCCTGAATGATAGCATTTCAAGGGCCAGTAGTTTAGCAATGCCAGCATTCAGTGCCTGTGCTCGGGGGTGGTTTGCCGAGCATGGGCGCCTTTTCTCCCATGCCTGTGCTAACGATGGCTGTAGACTGGCCTGGGAGTGTGAGGATGACAAGGAAAGTGGTGCTGTGGGTGGAATTACACTGTGTCTCTGTACAACAGTGCCAGAGATTCTTCCATGGCGATCCTGTGAGGAAGCTGAACCAGCTGTGTGTGAGCTGGAGGAAGAGGCTACAACACGAGCTGAAGCGGTGGTAGGTGGCGCTGTAGGTTGGCCTAGGTCTTCAGTGTGTTTTTCTAACTCCACCACGTGCTTGGTCCGCACATATTTCCACATATTTGTGGTATTGAGGTTGCTGACACTTTTCCCTCTTTTCACCTTCTGATTACACAGCTTGCATTTGACAAAGCAAATGTCATCTGCAACTGTGTCAAAAAAGGACCAGGCACTGCAAGTCTTGGGAGCGCCCGCTTTGGATTTTGGAAGAGCCATGCTCCTAATGGGTGCCGAAGTGGAGGCTACAGGCAACCAAGTCTGCCCCCTCCCTCTCCCTCCTTTTTGGGCCGTTCGGGGAATCTCTTCCTCAGAGCTGCTCCCACCACCTTCCTGTCCCTCACGCCATGATGGGTCAAGGACCTCATCATCTACACCACCCTCTTCAAACAACTGCTTCTCCTGGGTAGTCTCAACAGCACAGTACGCACCAGAAAGTGGCACCTGAGTCTCATCATCAGATGCGTACTGAGGTGTGCTGCTGACCATAGGCACTGGCCCACCCGCCTCTTCAGATTCCGAGAGACAAAACGGTTGCGCATCACTGCATACTACCTCTTCTTCAAATTCTAGAATTCTGCTTGCCTGGCCCCCTCTTTCCAAGCAAAGAGATTCAGAGAACAGAAGTAGAGATGGCTCCTGTACAGGGCTCTCTGACTGCCTGGGCAATTTGGCAGGTGGTGAAGAGACAGATGGGTGCTCTTCAGTGCTCAGGACCTGAGAGGATCTGGAACTAATTGAAGTCGATGCGTTCGCTGCCATCCATCCGACAACGGCTTCAATTTGGTCCTCCCGCAGCAGTGGGGTACGGCTAGCTCCTACAAAGCTGCGCATAAAGGACTGTTCCCTGGTAAAACTGGGGGATGCTGAGTCACTGGTGCCCGCAGCAGGCACAGAATCCCCACGTCCTCTCCCTACAGGCACAGAATCCTCACGTCCTCTCCCTGCAGAAACTGCACGCCCACGACCACATGCCTTACTCCCTGCCTTCTTCATCTTGGTAGACTGATAAAGATAGGCAGAAAAGTACTAAGGGCTTAGTGTGCTTATTCCTGAACAGCTGCTAACAGGTATAAGAAACTAATTTTATAAAGTGTAGACTTTAACATGAGCTAATGTGGCCTACATAACTGTAAAGTGGAGTGTTTGGTGAGCTTTATTTAGGTCTTTTTTGTCACAAAAAGACACCGGATGTGCCCAAAGATGTAATACCGATAGTATCACAAACTTTTTGTAGCTATTACAATGCAGGAAGGTAACCTACAATGCAATAGATGAGGCTACAAAAAATAGGCTAATACTAATCTGGCTGGGGCTGCAGGGCCCAATGCTGCAGAAAGGCTCCTCTATCTACTCCTATATAGTGTGTTTGGAACCAGTTTAGCTGAATACGGATGGAACCACCACACTAATAGGAGAAATCAGGAAAAATGATCAATTAGCAAAAAAGGACAATGTATGAGGCAGTGACGCACGCTGAGCAGACTACAACCAGACGTGGCTGAAGCACACACTACAGCGTGAGCTGCACTCACACACAGAGACCTTGCAGACAGCCGTGAACAGCACAGAGAACTGTGCACTAGCGCTGCAAGGCACAGCGATTTATAAAGTAGCTTGGGTAAAGCAGAATAGAGCTAATAGGTAGCTAAAACTGTCCCTGAGAACAACAGCGTCCTATCCCTAACTGAATTCACAGCAGAGTGAGCTCAAAATGGTGGCGGCGGCTTTTATAGTGCATCATGACATCATTTCAGCAGCCAATCACAGCCATGCAATTAGTTAAGAAGCCTACATGCCTAACAGGATGTGCCCACACTTCTTAGGATCCTCATTGGCTGAATAAAATGAAACTGGCTCATTGCATTATGGAAACTTCCGATTCCGGTATACGATATTGCAAAAGTATCGGAATTCCGATACCGCGAATATCGGCCGATACCCGATATTTCAGCATCGGATGCTCAACACTACTGATGACACATTAATGACGTTGCACCAGCCAGACTAATCAAAAGCCACGTTAGGGACCCCTCCAAAGTAAGAGATTTGCGAGCCTCCTATCCAGAGGCCAGAGACTACTGACTTGGCTGATGGATCGGGATCCCACAAATGAGTACACCCCTCTGTAAAAATAAATCTTTTTTTTCTGTTTTATTGTTTTCATATTCTTAGGATCATAACGTGTTTTATTGGTACTATTTTGGGATATGTAAGTCTTTTTGGTCATCCTTATTTTTGTGATAAAATGACAAATGTGTGTGTTTTTTTTGTTGGAATTTGTTTTTTATTTGATAAAAAAAAATTATTGGGAAAACAAAACCTGTTTTTCAACATTTTTGTAAATGATTAGTTTCACAACGGGAACACGCAATGCGTTAGTTGCATAAATAATCCATTAGTGCAGTTCAATGTCCAGCCTGTGTGTGTTATATTGGCAGGCCGCCTATTAGATGGGGTCTCCAGTCGGATCTAATATCTCCAGTGACCATGGCATGTAAGGAGTTAACGGAGCAGCGGCAGAGTGCTGACAGTGCACCCTTTCACTGCTGGGTCCCTGCTTGATGTGGGTAGTGAGCACTGTTGGATGGAGCCCTGGGATCATGATTCCAGGATGAAGATGCAAGTCCTAATGTCAATGGGCATGTTCCATTAGGAAGTGCTTTGACGGGAAGTGGTTTATCTACTACATTTTTTTTATCTTAACATCCAATATTATGAAAGCTTAGGGTTGATCTCTCGTATCAAAGGGTTTTTTAATCTCCAGCATTCATGGTATATGCACAGGATATGCCATAATAGCTGGATAGGTGATGGTGTTACCTCCCGGGCCTCTGCCTGTCAGGAGTACAGGAGTTCCACTTTGCATTGGCTAACATTCTGAAGCCCGCCATCCTGTTCTTGGTTAGATATGGGTACCCATACTCATCTGCTTTTTCTTTTCTTTTCCAAGGACTTGAGAAGGTTCCTTTACAAAAAACTTCCAAGGTACTTTCTTTCCATAGTTTTTCGTATGATTAATGATTGCTATTATGTAATTATATTTAATAATTTAAGACCTCAACTCCCAAGGTCTGAATAACAAAACTCCTGCCCTCCTCTCTCTGACGATACAGCCTGGTCTCTGGGGCCTTTATTTCTGATACCAATGCCCATGCGTTGGCTCGTTAACAATGGTCATTCTGATGTGAGGTGTGTAGTAAATTATGTCTATTACTAACATAACCTTTTGATTGTTGTTTTATTAGTGTTGAAGGACTTCATGCCATTGTAGTGTCAGACAGAGATGGGGTACCTGTAATTAAAGGTAAGGAACTAGAATGGACATGCATGTCTCGGCATGCAGTTCTGCTGTAATGTGGTTCTCTGCCCTTATACCCACTCTTACAGCTAGGTTACACACCTCAACTGTTATCTCAAACTTCCAAATTAATGATGCGGATATGATGAACCACTGGTGAGCCCACAAGCAACTATCTGACCAGCAGATTTGTTCCTGCCAATATTGGAACTCAATCTAATAATTTCAGCCATAATGATAATTGAGATTAAAGAAGTTGTCCACTACTTGTACATTGATGCCCTATCCATAGGATAGGACATCAATGTCTGGTCGGTTGGGGTCCCACACCCGGCACTCCCGCCGATCCGCTGTTATCGGTGCCGCCGGCTGTAAGTGCTTACTTGCGGAGCTTGGCCATCAAGTTGTAGTGGCCACCGCAGGGTACTTCACATTCGCCTCCTATTCAGTTCAATTTAATAAGAGGCGGATGTGTAGTACTCCACGGCGGCCACTACAACTAGGCGGCCAAGATCTGCAAGTAAGCACTTCCGTCCGGCAGCACCGATTACAGCTGATCATCAGGGGTGCTGGTTGTGGGACCCCAGTTGATCAGACATTGATGCTCTATCCTACGCATGGGGCATCAATGTAAAAGTAGTGGATGGGTTTATTTCCATGTTGAGATTTTTTTTTTTTTTTTTAAGCGGTTTTTGTAGCTAAAGCCAGAAATGAATAATAAATGGTAGATGTCTCTTTTTTTTAATCCACTCTTGGTTTTGGCTTCAAAAACTGCATCAAAATCTGAAGTTGGAAACCACTTTCATTATTTTTAAAAGGAAAAAGAGGGTGATATGAATCTTAATACAATTAGTTTACTTTATTTTTTAGTCCGCTTAGAGGACTTGAAAACCTGTGATCCTTTGCTTTTTCTATATACTGCAAAACTATGATTGCTCTATTTAACTGCCACTGCCAGTGATTGACAGCAGCGCCTAGGTAGTTAAACATCAGCGACTGGAACAAGCGCTGCTGCTGAAGACTGATGGTGGCTGTATAGCAGCCGGTATATGGCGCAAGCTGAGCCCCCTCCACACATGCAGACCCCAGTACGAACATACAGGTACATGCATTTGCTCCAGAGTTGTAAAGAGCCATGCCACATGACTTGGGCTATAAAGAAAAACCAGGACCCTCTATTTGTGTACAGCCATTTTGGGCTGCTTGTACCTCATCAACCAAAAGTAGGAGACTGGATTATAGAAATGTTCACATTCAAACACTTATTGCTGTTTTCTTTATCAGTTGCAAATGAGAATTCCCCTGAACATGCTCTGAGGCCATGTTTCCTATCCACATTTGCACTGGCCACTGACCAGGGAAGCAAGCTGGGACTCTCCAAAAACAAAAGCATCATATGTTACTACAACACGTATCAGGTAGGTAAGGCTGTAGACCCAGGACGGCTTTGTGAGCATCAGGTGTGATTATCACAATCGGTGGTGGTGATGGACATGCTCATCCCAACCAGATTCAAGTGGTATCATCTTCTGGTTTAGAGTTTTTTGGGGGCAGGTATTTTCGGGCAGGTCTGTCTGACCTGCTATACAGTTGGCTTTAGATATGTAGATTGTAAATATTTTCCAAAGTTCTCAAAGAGATTGTCCCAAATCAGAAAATCGTGATCCCTGGGTGCAGTTTGTTATAAAACGATTGTAAAATTGTCTGGTGTAAGCCACCCTCTTCCGGTCCGGTGCTGAGCCTCTCCGGCTGCTCCATGTGTCCAGTATTACCTGCGGGGCCGATGTCACATCAGCAGCTTGGCAGCCAGTCAGTGAGCTCAGGTGTTTTGAGTGGGGTGTTTTGTCTACACCGCCAAGCTACTGAGCTCTCTGATTTGCTGGTGTGCTGTCGACATGACGTCAGCGCTGCAGCCCATATCCGTTACCGAGAGCTATGGTGGAGACTCAGCCCTGCACCTGGGGAGGGGGAGTAAAGCGTGGGGTCCAAGAACAAGCTAAACCCTGATGAAACACTTTGTTTTAATTCCATTTGTTATGAGGATTGTGTGTAAAGTGCCGGTGTTAATAGACATATTAATAGGCCCATCCTCCTTTTAGAATTGCTGTTTCAGTCCTCATTGCACTGATATTAACCGGATCTCACTGTGTTTTCTTTGTGGTCCACAAGTCACTTTCTCCATGCATACCTCACATTACGGTTCATAGGGATCCATTGGAAGTGTTTTCCATGTTCATTGTACAGTAAAGCATCATTTACACAATAGAAAACGCCTTTAAGCAGCATGGAAATATGGAGGTTATAAGTATCACTTCATTTCTATTGTCTGTAAGTCATTGATTTGTGTTTCAGGTTGTCCAGTTTAACAGATTGCCGTTGGTTGTGAGCTTCATAGCTAGCAGCAATGCCAATACAGGTAGGCGTTCTTCTGTATTATTTACATTGTATTTACATGTCTAGCCCGATAAAAGGTGCAGTGTACAGTACAGACCAAAAGTTTGGACACACCTTCTCATTTAAAGATTTTTCTGTATTTTCATGACTATGAAAATTGTACATTCACACTGAAGGCATCAAAACTATGAATTAACACATGTGGAATTATATACTTACTAGATGGTGGCCCGATTCTAACGCATCGGGTATTCTAGAATATGTATGCGACCGACCGGGCGCAATTAGCAGAGCGGTGTTTAAATTTGGCGCCAAAATCGCTGATTGGTCGCGTTTGGCAACCGCGACCAATCAGCGAAGCGGTGTTTAAATTTGGCGGCAATATCGGAGATTGGTCGCGGGCGGCGGCTGCGACCAATCAGCGAACCGTGTTAGTGAGAACTGGAGAGCGTGTTTAAATTTGGCACCAAAATCGCTGATTAGTCGCGACCAATCAGCAGAGCGGTTTTTAAATTTGGTGCCAATACTGCTGATTGGTCGCGGTTGGCGGTCGCGACCAATCAGCAGAGCGATGCAGAGCGTTGTTTAAATTTGGCGCCAAAATTGCTGATTGGTCGCGGATGGCGGCCGCGACCAATCAGCAGAGCGGTGTTTAAATTTGGCACCAATCTCGCTGATTGGTCGCGGCTGGCGGCCACAACCAATCAGCAAAGCGGTGTTTAAATTTTGGGCCAAAATCGCTGATTGGTCGCGGGCGGCGGTCGCGACCAATCGGCGAACCGTGTTAGTGAGGACTGGAGAGCGTGTTTAAATTTGGCACCAAAATCGCTGATTAGTCGCGACCGCGACCAATCAGCAAAGAGGTGTTTAAATTTGGCGACAATACTGCTGATTGGTCGCGGCCGGTGACCGCGACCAATCAGCAGAGCGATGCAGAGCGGGGTTTAAATTTGGCGCCAAAATCGCTGATTAGTCGCGACCGCGATCAATCAGCAGAGCGTTGTTTAAATTTGGCGCCAATCTTGCTGATTGGACGCGTCCGACATCCACGACCAATCAGCAGAGCGGTGTTTAAATTTGGCGCCAAAATCGCTGATTAGTCACAGCTGACGGCCGCGACCAATCAGCAGAGCGTTGTTTAAATTTGGCGCCAAAATCGCTGATTGGTCGCGGCCGGCGGCCTCAACCAATCAGCAGAACGGTGTTTAAAATTGTCGCCAATCTCGCTGATTGTTCGCGGCTGGCGGCCGCGACCAATTAGCAGAGCGGGGTTTAAATTTGGCACCAATAATGCTGATGGGTCGCGGCCGGCGACCGCGACCAATCAGCAGAGCGGGGTTTAAATTTGGCCCCAATACTGCTAATGGGTCGCGGCAAGCGACCGCGACCAATCAGCAGAGCTTTGTTTAAATTTGGCACAAAAAACGAAGATTGGTCGCGGCCGGTGGTTGCGACCAATCAGCAGAGTGAGGTTTAAATTTGGCGCCAATACTGCTGACTGGTCACGGCCGACAACCGCGACCAATCAGCAGAGCGGTGTTTAAATTTTGCGCCAATACTGCTGATTGATCTCGGCCAGCGACCGCGATCAATCAGCAGAGCGTTGCTTAAATTTGGTGCCAATCTCGTTGATTGGTTGCGGCTGGAGTCCGCGACCAATCAGCAGAGCGTTGTTTAAATTTGGCGCCAATCTCGCTGATTGGACGCGTCCGGTATCCGCGACCAATCAGCAGAGCGTTGTTTAAATTTGGCGCCAAGGTCGCTGATTGGTTGCGGCTGGCGTCCGCGACCAATTAGCACAGCAGTGTTTAAATGTGGCAGCAAGATCGGTGATTGGTCGCGGCCGCTATTTAAATGTGGCGCCCAAATCGGTGATTGGTCGCGGCCGCTATTTAAATGTGGCGCCCAAATCGGTGATTGGTCGCGGGCAGCGGCCGCGACCAATCAGCAGAGCGGTGTTTAACTTTAGCGCCAAGATCACTGATTGGTCGCGCTGTCCGCACGCGACCAACCAGCGAATCGTATTGGTGAGGAGCGGGGAGCGGAATTGTATTAGTGAGGACCGTACCTCCTATTTGAGGCCAATCAGCTGGGAAGTCTCCTAGGTCAGTGTGTATCACCGCTTCTGCAGGTTCTTCCTGGATTGTGAGAGGCACTTTTTCTTGGGGTTTCAGTAAATCTGGACACAATTTTAGGTGGTCCCTGGACACTGTTGTAGATGTTTTTCCTCCATCTCGACTGATTAAGCATGTTTTCTTGTTGTCAAACCTTGACGGTAACACAGTGTAGGGGTCTTTTTCCAACTGGTCATCAAGTTTGTGGTTACGTCTTTTTTTTTTCAATACTGTTTCACCAGGTGTGAAAGGTTCTGCGGGTGCTTTTTTGTAAGACTGTCCTTGACACAAGCTTGTACTCTTCTGTACTGCTCTTGTCTGGTCTTGTCCCAGTCTTCAGTGGTCATATCAGCTTCAGGCTCAACAACACCAAGCTCCAGATCCATGGGCAGCTTTCCTGGCCTTGCCCGCATGAGATATGCCGGAGTGCAATTGGTGGAACTCACTGGTATATGATTATACTGATCCACTAAGTCAGGTAGTAGGTCTGGCCACTGGTTTCTCTCCTCAAGTGGTATGGTCTTTAGCAGGTCGATGATGCTGTTGTTCATCTTTTCGCAGAGACCGTTGGTTTGTGGATGGTACGGTGTAGTTCTGATTTTTTTACAACCGTAGAGATGACAGAACTCCTTGAACAACTCAGCCTCAAAGGCCGGGCCTTGGTCCGTCAGCACCTGCTCAGGGTAACCATAGGGTCTGCAGAAATATGCTTGGAACGTCTTTGCTGCTGTCTCTGCCGTCAGGTCTTTGACGGGGGCGACCACCAGGAAACGTGAGTAGTGATCCACCATGGTCAGAGCATAGGAGTACCCTGACCTGCTGGAGGACAGCTTGACATGGTCCAGGGCCACGATCTCCAGGGGCCGAGTCGTCTTGATGGGTTGCAGGGGTGCCTTCTGGCTGCTGAAGTCTTTTCTTCTTAGGCCACAGGGTCCACAGTCCCGGCACCACCTCTCAATAGAGCTGCGCATTCCTACCCAGTAGAATCAACACTTCAGCAGGGTCTCTAGCTTTTTCCAGCCAAAGTGCCCCGCCTGATCGTAGTAAGCTTCTAATACCATCTGGATGTCTGTCTTCGGGACCACTATCTGCCATACCATCTCATGAGTTTTTGGATTGACGTATCTCCGGCACAGCTTCTCACGGTAGATAAACAGCCGGCTTCTTTCGTTCCACAGCTGCTTTGCTTGCAGAGACGCATCCTTCTCCAGGGAGGCACCTTCTTGGGTTATCAGCTGTTTGATGCAGCTGACAACCCGGTCGCTGTCCTGGGTCTCTTTCCAGCTGTGGTGAGTCAGGGGGTTTAACGTCTTTCCACGCTGCTTCCTGGAGGCTCGTTGCTCGTGGATCATCCCATTCCGGTGAAAGGCAGGTAGCTCAATCTCTTCCAAGTCATCCACTTCTTCTTCTGTGTCTGACTGGTGAGGCATCCTAGACAGGGCATCGGCATTGGCGTTCTTGCGGCCCGCCCGGTATTTGATTGTAAATTGATAGTTTGACAGCCGAGCCATCCATCGTTGTTCCAGTGCCCCCAACTTAGCTGTTTCAAGATGGGTCAAGGGGTTGTTATCAGTAAAGGCAGTGAACTTACTGGAGGCTAGATAGTGCTTGAACCTTTCAGTGATGGCCCAGACTAAGGCCAGGAACTCCAACTTGAAGCTGCTATAGTTCTCTGGGTTCCTCTCAGTCGGGCGGAGCTTCCTGCTTGCGTATGCGATCACTTTCTCTTGCCCATTCTGCTTCTGACTTAGAACAGCGCCCAGACCTTCGTTGCTGGCATCTGTGTACAGCAGGAACGGTTGGCTGTAGTCAGGGTAGGCTAGGATCTCATCACCTGTCAGGATCTCCTTCATCTCCTGAAACGACTGGGCTTGCTCCTTACCCCAGTGGAATGGGGGATTTCTGCCTTTGGGGGACTGTCCTACCAGGAGGTCTTGCAGAGGAGCTGCTTTCTTAGTGTAGTCCTTAACGAACCTCCAGTAGTATCCGACTAGTCCCAAGAACTGACGCACCTCCTTGAGGTTTTTCGGCTCCGGCCACTTCTGGATGGCAGTGACTTTCTCCGGGTCTGGTGCTACCCCTTCCGGACTGACAATGTGCCCCAGATACTGTACCTTTCTCTTGAGCAGGTGGCACTTTGAGGGCTTCAACTTCATCCCGTACCGGGACAGTGACTCAAATACCTCTGCCAGGTGCTTCTAGTGGTCCTCGTACCTTCTGGAGTACACTATTACATCGTCCAGGTAAAGTAACACAGTCTCAAAGTTGCGGTGTCCCAGGCAGCACTCCATCAATCTCTGGAACGTTTCGGGGGCATTGCAGAGTCCAAACGGCATACTGTTGAACTCGCAGAGTCCCATCGGGGTGGTGAAGGCCGTCTTCTCCCGATCCTCCTCAGCCACAGCTACTTGCCAGTAACCACTAGTGAGGTCAAGGGTGGAAAAGTAATTTGCAGACTTTAAGGCAGCTAGGGACTCCTCTATGCGTGTTAAAGGGTATGCATCTTTATGTGTAATGCGATTTACTTGACGGTAATCTACACACATTCTCATGCTCCCGTCCTTTTTCCTCACTAGCACTAGGGAGCTGCCCAGAGACTACAACTATCCCTTATCACTCCCGCCTTCCTCATGTCATGCAGCATTTCTTTTGCCTTCTGGTAGTGAGCTGGGGGTCTAGGCCTATAACGTTCTTTGATTGGGGAATGGTTGCCTGTGGGGATATGATGTTGAACCCCCTTAACCCTCCCGAAGTCAAGTGGATGTTTACTGAACACCTGCGAGTATTCTTGAACCACCCGGTGTACACCCTGTCTTTGATGGGCAGGAGTGGTGTCTGTCTCAACATGGAGCTGTTGACACCAATCCTCCACCTGAGTTGCAGGGTCATTATCCTCTACTTCATCTGGTGAGGTTAAGGACTCCGCCTCGTGAATGCAGTTGTTATTGACAGCATGTAATTTGGCAACAGTGGCATAACGTGGCAGTTTGACCTCATCTTCCCCTAAATTGAGAAGACGAACAGGCACCCTCCCATTACGTACATCTACCACTCCCCTGGCGGTTAAGAGCGTGGGTCTATGTTCGGAGCAAAGGGGTTCTACTACCGCCTGGTAGCTCTGTCCTCTAAGACCTATAGCAGCTCTACACCAGATGAGCATTTCATTCATTGGGGGGATGACAATGGGTATAGGGTCTGTTACCCGCACGTTACCGATTTCACCATCTGTTAACTTTACTTGCTGTTGATACATCAGGACTCGGATTTCCTTCTGCAGTGCCCTTCTCTGTCTCGGTCTGGCAGTGTCGGCGATCTGTTGGAGCAAGAACACAACTTCTCCCAAACAGTTACCAGCAATGTTAGTGCCAAGTACCATATACGGGTTAGCGTCATCAGGATTAGTCTCTACTACAATTAGTCCTTGATCCTTCGGCTCCACTCTCCCCACCTTTACAGTCACATTCTTAACCCCGTGTAGGTTAAGGGGGAGTCCATTTGAGGCGTATACAGACAAATTTGGAGCTGGCGGACGTAGGTCGTCCGTGGACCAGAACCTCTTGTAGAGGACTTCAGGCATGATGGTTACCTGAGATCCTGTGTCCAGCAGGGCATGCGTCGGGATCCCGTCCAACACAATGGACAGGAAAGGTCTTCCTCCGACGAACCTGTTGTACCAGTCTGATGGGCCTGGTGAGGTTACTCCTGGGTGTCGGCCCTCGGACCCAGGGTTTTCTCGTTTAAAGGACAATTCTGGGCGATGTGTCCAGTCTTGCGGCAGCAGTAGCAGGCAGGGTCCTTCTGTGGACGGCGCTGGTCACTGGTCCTCGGCGAGGGCGGTGTTGGCCTCCTCCAGGGGACATCCTCAGGGCTATCGGCTAGCAGGATCTTCCCTCCTTCCTCAGGCTCCGTCCGCAGCTGTAGAGCACTCAGCACAGTGGTCAGGGTTTTGCTCAACTGACGCACCTCAGAGCGCAAACTGTCCAGTTCTTTAGGGGACTTTGCTGGGATTTTAGCTTCAGCAGCCACTGGGGAAAAGGTGGGTGTAGCCGGTACTGGGGTAGCCCCACCCTGGTAACGTTGGATGACATTTGTTTCCAGGGGCTGCAGTCCTTTTACAGCCATGTCCTTGAGGTTGTCAAAGGTGGCATCTGGATGATCCAGGGACCACCAACGCACAGTCCTGCTCTCCTCTGGAGACCTCAGTCCCCGGACAAACTGTTCCTTCAGCATTTTGTTCTCATTCTCAACACTGGTTGGACTAACCTGGTTCAGAGCCCGCAGGGCCCCTTGAAGACGCCAGGCGTAGTCCCGAACATTGTCCTCTGGTTGTTGGGAACAGCTGTAGAACGTCATCCGGAGGTCCGCCTCAGTAAGGTCCTCAAAGACAGTCTGTAGTTTTTGAAGTATTGCGGACACTGACTGCTGGTCTGCGGCCGACCATGTTTCCACTTCCCGTTCCGCAGCACCGGTCAGTTGTCCTAATACAACGGCGGCTCTTTGTTTACCGGTCATGGAGTACATATCTAAGATACCACATATCTTCCGTTTGAATCCATACAGGGTATCTGGTTTGCCGTTGTACTGGGGGAGCCACTTTGCTCCAGGAATGTAAGGTAAAGTCATAGGAATTACAGGTGTTACAGGCGCTGCTGGTTGAGCGGCGGCTTCGGCCTGCTCATCGTCGGGCGCGGGTTGAATATCAGGGACGTTGGCCAGCATTTCGGCGTTCTGCTGCTGCTCGTCGGACATCTTGGCGCCCCCCTAGTTAACCGTGGCCTATCTTCTGGTTTTTCTTCCGGCAGGCCGCAGCTCCGCAGGTAACGGTCGTCTTCAGGACCTTGCGTCGCTTGCGTCCTACGTCAGAGCGTTCAGCAACACCCCTTATAGGACCTGGCGCTTCTCGCTTTGACGTCGAGGCATGGGGCGTGTCCGGGACTTCGCGCTCTTTTGCAGCTACACCCCTTATTTTCCAGCGGTTACGCCCATCTTCTCGCTCAGCGACCCAACAATGGCGGCAATCTTCACCACAACTTTACGTACACAGTTCAGAATAAAGGCGCACAGTACCCGGTGGCAACGGGCACAACACCTCATCGTTGCAGCGGGCACGCAATCCTGTTCGTGACGCCAAGTTGGAGATGACTCGCCCAGGGGAATGGGGACGACTCGGTACCCGGGCCTTTAGCCTGGCCTTTAGGGATGTCGCGGTGGTCGGCTCCCGTGCCCGTACCCTGGGGTCGCTCCTTTAAAAGGGTTAATAGGTATTTGTGAAATTTGTTAAAGTTATAAGAGTTCGTGATGCCACCGGTGGCTTCTGGTGAGGATCACCAGCGCTGCTCAGTCCACTGAGGCTGATGATAAGGCAGCTCGATGGTATGGCTCCCCACAGGTGGAGCTAGGCCTCAGGGCAGTGAATGAAGGGGGAATGCAGGACAGGCGAGACCCAGCCGGGTCAGAGCAAGAACAGGGACAGACACGATAGTCACTTCAGTACCTTTTACTGATGGAAATTCAGGCACGTCCCGGAGCACTGTAGGGTGAAGGGTGCATATCAGGATCCTCCCCAATGAGCAGGTGTTAGACCTCCTGTTTCTTGCTTCTGCGTAGTAAGTTTCTGACCTGCCTGGAGCTAGGCCTAACTTTGTCTCTGTCCTGCGCTGGCTGACCTTGTGGTAGGGCCTTCTCTTGGAGTGCATGCTCCCGACTTACGGGGCCTATGTGTCTCCTGGCTCTGTTACGTATCAGCACTTTAGCGATCCTGGGACTTGTAGTTCTCCAGGGATTCCGGTTATATCTTACTGGGTCATGGAGTCACCAGTAAATATTCTGCAGTAGATGAGCTGTACATTATAATATTCTGCAGTAGATGAGCTGTATATATAATATTTTGCAGTAGATGAGCTGTATATTATAATATTCTGCAGCAGATGAGCTGTATATTATATTATTCTGCAGTAGATGAGTTGTATATTATAATATTCTGCAGTAGATGAGCTGTATATTATAATATTCTGCAGTAGATGACCTGTGTATTATAATATTCTGCAGTAGATGACCTGTGTATTATAATATTCTGCAGTAGATGAGCTGTATATATAATATTCTGCAGTAGATGAGCTGTATATTATAATATTCTGCAGAAGATGAGCTGTATATTATAATATTCTGCAGTAGATGACCTGTGTATTATAATATTCTGCAGTAGATGAGCTGTATATTATAATATTCTGCAGTAGATGAGCTGTATATATAATATTCTGCAGTAGATGAGCTGTATATATAATATTCTGCAGTAGATGACCTGTATATTATAATATTCTGCAGTAGATGAGCTGTATATATAATATTCTGCAGCAGATGAGCTGTATATATAATATTCTGCAGTAGATGAGCTGTATATTATAATATTCTGCAGAAGATGAGCTGTATATATAATATTCTTCAGTAAATGAGCTGTATATTATAATATTCTGCAGAAGATGAGCTGTATATTATAATATTCTTCAGTAGATGAGCTGTATATATAATATTCTGCAGTAGATGAGCTGTATATTATAATATTCTGCAGAAGATAAGCTGTATATTATAATATTCTGCAGTAGATGAGCTGTATATATAATATTCTGCAGTAGATGAGCTGTATATTATAATATTCTGCAGATGAGCTCTATATTATAATATTCTGCAGTAGATGAGCTGTATATTATAATATTCTGCAGCAGATGAGCTGTATATTATAATATTCTGCAGTAGATGAGCTGTATATATAATATTCTGCAGTAGATGAGCTGTATATTATAATATTCTGCAGCAGATGAGCTGTTTATTATAATATTCTGCAGTAGATGAGTTGTATATTATAATATTCTGCAGATGAGCTGTATATTATAATATTCTGCAGTAGATGAGTTGTATATTATAATATTCTGCAGCAGATGAGCTGTATATTATAATATTCTGCAGCAGATGAGCTGTATATATAATATTCTGCAGTAGATGAGCTGTATATTATAATATTCTGTAGCAGGTGAGCTGTATATTATAATATTCTGCAGCAGATGAGCTGTATATATAATATTCTGCAGTAGATGAGCTGTATATTATAATATTCTGCAGAAGATGAGCTGTATATATAATATTCTTCAGTAGATGAGCTGTATATTATAATATTCTGCAGATGAGCTCTATATTATAATATTCTGCAGTAGATGAGCTGTATATTATAATATTCTGCAGAAGATGCGCTGTATATTATAATATTCTGCAGATGAGCTCTATATTATAATATTCTGCAGTAGATGAGCTGTATATTATAATATTCTGCAGCAGATGAGCTGTATATATAATATTCTGCAGTAGATGAGCTGTATATTATAATATTCTGTAGCAGGTGAGCTGTATATTATAATATTCTGCAGCAGATGAGCTGTATATATAATATTCTGCAGTAGATGAGCTGTATATTATAATATTCTGCAGAAGATGAGCTGTATATATAATATTCTTCAGTAGATGAGCTGTATATTATAATATTCTGCAGAAGATGAGCTGTATATATAATATTCTTCAGTAGATGAGCTGTATATTATAATATTCTGCAGAAGATGAGCTGTATATATAATATTCTGCAGTAGATGAGCTGTATATTATAATATTCTGCAGAAGATGAGCTGTATATATAATATTCTTCAGTAGATGAGCTGTATATTATAATATTCTGCAGAAGATGAGCTGTATATTATAATATTCTGCAGAAGATGAGCAGTATATTATAATATTCTGCAGTAGATGAGCTGTATATTATAATATTCTGCAGCAGGTGAGCTGTATATTATAATATTCTGCAGTAGATGAGCTGTATATTATAATATTCTGCAGTAGATGAGCTGTATATTATAATATTCTTCAGTAGATGAGCTGTATATTATAATATTCTGCAGAAGATGAGCTGTATATTATAAAATTCTGCAGAAGATGCGCTGTATATTATAATATTCTGCAGATGAGCTCTATATTATAATATTCTGCAGTAGATGAGCTGTATATTATAATATTCTGCAGCAGATGAGCTGTATATTATAATATTCTGCAGTAGATGAGCTGTATATTATAATATTCTGCAGTAGATGAGATGTATATTATAATATTCTGCAGAAGATGCGCTGTATATTATAATATTCTGTAGATGAGCTCTATATTATAATATTCTGCAGTAGATGAGCTGTATATTATAATATTCTGCAGAAGATGAGCAGTATATTATAATATTCTGCAGTAGATGAGCTGTATATTATAATATTCTGCAGTAGATGAGCTGTATATTATAATATTCTGCAGTAGATGAGCTGTATATTATAATATTCTGCAGCAGATGAGCTGTTTATTATAATATTCTGCAGTAGATGAGTTGTATATTATAATATTCTGCAGATGAGCTGTATATTATAATATTCTGCAGTAGATGAGTTGTATATTATAATATTCTGCAGCAGATGAGCTGTATATTATAATATTCTGCAGCAGATGAGCTGTATATATAATATTCTGCAGTAGATGAGCTGTATATTATAATATTCTGCAGCAGATGAGCTGTATATTATAATATTCTGCAGTAGATGAGCTGTATATTATAATATTCTGCAGCAGATGAGCTGTTTATTATAATATTCTGCAGTAGATGAGTTGTATATTATAATATTCTGCAGATGAGCTGTATATTATAATATTCTGCAGTAGATGAGTTGTATATTATAATATTCTGCAGCAGATGAGCTGTATATTATAATATTCTGCAGCAGATGAGCTGTATATATAATATTCTGCAGTAGATGAGCTGTATATTATAATATTCTGTAGCAGGTGAGCTGTATATTATAATATTCTGCAGCAGATGAGCTGTATATATAATATTCTGCAGTAGATGAGCTGTATATTATAATATTCTGCAGAAGATGAGCTGTATATATAATATTCTTCAGTAGATGAGCTGTATATTATAATATTCTGCAGATGAGCTCTATATTATAATATTCTGCAGTAGATGAGCTGTATATTATAATATTCTGCAGAAGATGCGCTGTATATTATAATATTCTGCAGATGAGCTCTGTATTATAATATTCTGCAGTAGATGAGCTGTATATTATAATATTCTGCAGCAGATGAGCTGTATATATAATATTCTGCAGTAGATGAGCTGTATATTATAATATTCTGTAGCAGGTGAGCTGTATATTATAATATTCTGCAGCAGATGAGCTGTATATATAATATTCTGCAGTAGATGAGCTGTATATTATAATATTCTGCAGAAGATGAGCTGTATATATAATATTCTTCAGTAGATGAGCTGTATATTATAATATTCTGCAGAAGATGAGCTGTATATTATAATATTCTGCAGAAGATGAGCAGTATATTATAATATTCTGCAGTAGATGAGCTGTATATTATAATATTCTGCAGCAGGTGAGCTGTATATTATAATATTCTGCAGTAGATGAGCTGTATATTATAATATTCTTCAGTAGATGAGCTGTATATTATAATATTCTGCAGAAGATGAGCTGTATATTATAATATTCTGCAGAAGATGAGCTGTATATTATAATATTCTTCAGTAGATGAGCTGTATATTATAATATTCTGCAGTAGATGAGCTGTATATTATAATATTCTTCAGTAGATGAGCTGTATATTATAATATTCTTCAGTAGATGAGCTGTATATTATAATATTCTGCAGAAGATGAGCTGTATATTATAATATTCTGCAGTAGATGAGCTGTATATTATAATATTCTTCAGTAGATGAGCTGTATATTATAATATTCTGCAGATGAGCTGTATATTATAATATTCTGCAGATGAGCTCTATATTATAATATTCTGCAGTAGATGAGCTGTATATTATAATATTCTGCAGCAGATGAGCTGTATATTATAATATTCTGCAGTAGATGAGCTGTATATTATAATATTCTGCAGTAGATGAGATGTATATTATAATATTCTGCAGAAGATGCGCTGTATATTATAATATTCTGCAGATGAGCTCTATATTATAATATTCTGCAGTAGATGAGCTGTATATTATAATATTCTGCAGAAGATGAGCAGTATATTATAATATTCTGCAGTAGATGAGCTGTATATTATAATATTCTGCAGTAGATGAGCTGTATATTATAATATTCTGCAGTAGATGAGCTGTATATTATAATATTCTGCAGCAGATGAGCTGTTTATTATAATATTCTGCAGTAGATGAGTTGTATATTATAATATTCTGCAGATGAGCTGTATATTATAATATTCTGCAGTAGATGAGTTGTATATTATAATATTCTGCAGCAGATGAGCTGTATATTATAATATTCTGCAGCAGATGAGCTGTATATATAATATTCTGCAGTAGATGAGCTGTATATTATAATATTCTGCAGAAGATGAGCTGTATATATAATATTCTGCAGTAGATGAGCTGTATATTATAATATTCTGCCGTAGATGAGCTATATAATATAATATTCTGCAGTAGATGAGCTGTATATTATAATATTCTGCAGCAGGTGAGCTGTATATTATAATATTCTGCAGAAGATGAGCTGTATATATAATATTCTGCAGTAGATGAGCTGTATATTATAATATTCTGCAGTAGATGAGCTGTATAATATAATATTCTGCAGTAGATGAGCTGTATATTATAATATTCTGCAGTAGATGAGCTGTATATATAATATTCTGCAGTAGATAAGCTGTATATTATAATATTCTGCAATAGATGAGCTGTATTTCATAATATTCTGCAGTAGATGAGCTGTATATTATAATATTCTGCAGAAGATTAGCTGTATATTATAATATTCTGCAGTAGATGAGCTGTATATATAATATTCTGCAGTAGATGAGCTGTATATATAATATTCTGCAGAAGATGAGCTGTATATTATAATATTCTGCAGTAGATGAGCTGTATATATAATATTCTGCAGTAGATGAGCTGTATATTATAATATTCTGAAGCAGGTGAGCTGTATAATATAATATTCTGCAGCAGATGAGCTGTATATATAATATTCTGCAGTAGATGAGCTGTATATTATAATATTCTGAAGCAAGTGAGCTGTATAATATAATATTCTGCAGCAGGTGAGCTGTATAATATAATATTCTGCAGTAGATGAGCTGTATATTATAATATTCTGCAGAAGATTAGCTGTATATTATAATATTCTGCAGTAGATGAGCTGTATATTATAATATTCTGCAGTAGATGAGTTGTATGTTATAATATTCTGCAGAAGATGAGCTGTATATTATAATATTCTGCAGCAGATGAGCTGTATATATAATATTCTGCAGTAGATGAGCTGTATATTATAATATTCTGTAGCAGGTGAGCTGTATATTATAATATTCTGCAGCAGATGAGCTGTATATATAATATTCTGCAGTAGATGAGCTGTATATTATAATATTCTGCAGAAGATGAGCTGTATATATAATATTCTTCAGTAGATGAGCTGTATATTATAATATTCTGCAGATGAGCTCTATATTATAATATTCTGCAGTAGATGAGCTGTATATTATAATATTCTGCAGAAGATGCGCTGTATATTATAATATTCTGCAGATGAGCTCTGTATTATAATATTCTGCAGTAGATGAGCTGTATATTATAATATTCTGCAGCAGATGAGCTGTATATATAATATTCTGCAGTAGATGAGCTGTATATTATAATATTCTGTAGCAGGTGAGCTGTATATTATAATATTCTGCAGCAGATGAGCTGTATATATAATATTCTGCAGTAGATGAGCTGTATATTATAATATTCTGCAGAAGATGAGCTGTATATATAATATTCTTCAGTAGATGAGCTGTATATTATAATATTCTGCAGAAGATGAGCTGTATATTATAATATTCTGCAGAAGATGAGCAGTATATTATAATATTCTGCAGTAGATGAGCTGTATATTATAATATTCTGCAGCAGGTGAGCTGTATATTATAATATTCTGCAGTAGATGAGCTGTATATTATAATATTCTGCAGTAGATGAGCTGTATATTATAATATTCTTCAGTAGATGAGCTGTATATTATAATATTCTGCAGAAGATGAGCTGTATATTATAATATTCTGCAGAAGATGAGCTGTATATTATAATATTCTTCAGTAGATGAGCTGTATATTATAATATTCTGCAGTAGATGAGCTGTATATTATAATATTCTTCAGTAGATGAGCTGTATATTATAATATTCTTCAGTAGATGAGCTGTATATTATAATATTCTGCAGAAGATGAGCTGTATATTATAATATTCTGCAGTAGATGAGCTGTATATTATAATATTCTTCAGTAGATGAGCTGTATATTATAATATTCTGCAGATGAGCTGTATATTATAATATTCTGCAGATGAGCTCTATATTATAATATTCTGCAGTAGATGAGCTGTATATTATAATATTCTGCAGCAGATGAGCTGTATATTATAATATTCTGCAGTAGATGAGCTGTATATTATAATATTCTGCAGTAGATGAGATGTATATTATAATATTCTGCAGAAGATGCGCTGTATATTATAATATTCTGCAGATGAGCTCTATATTATAATATTCTGCAGTAGATGAGCTGTATATTATAATATTCTGCAGAAGATGAGCAGTATATTATAATATTCTGCAGTAGATGAGCTGTATATTATAATATTCTGCAGTAGATGAGCTGTATATTATAATATTCTGCAGTAGATGAGCTGTATATTATAATATTCTGCAGCAGATGAGCTGTTTATTATAATATTCTGCAGTAGATGAGTTGTATATTATAATATTCTGCAGATGAGCTGTATATTATAATATTCTGCAGTAGATGAGTTGTATATTATAATATTCTGCAGCAGATGAGCTGTATATTATAATATTCTGCAGCAGATGAGCTGTATATATAATATTCTGCAGTAGATGAGCTGTATATTATAATATTCTGCAGAAGATGAGCTGTATATATAATATTCTGCAGTAGATGAGCTGTATATTATAATATTCTGCCGTAGATGAGCTGTATAATATAATATTCTGCAGTAGATGAGCTGTATATTATAATATTCTGCAGCAGGTGAGCTGTATATTATAATATTCTGCAGAAGATGAGCTGTATATATAATATTCTGCAGTAGATGAGCTGTATATTATAATATTCTGCAGTAGATGAGCTGTATAATATAATATTCTGCAGTAGATGAGCTGTATATTATAATATTCTGCAGTAGATGAGCTGTATATATAATATTCTGCAGTAGATAAGCTGTATATTATAATATTCTGCAATAGATGAGCTGTATTTCATAATATTCTGCAGTAGATGAGCTGTATATATAATATTCTGCAGTAGATGAACTGTATATTATAATATTCTTCAGTGGATGAGCTGTATATTATAATATTCTGCAGCAGGTGAGCTGTATATATAATATTCTGCAGTAGATGAGCTGTATATATAATATTCTGCAGTAGATGAGCTGTATATTATAATATTCTGCAGAAGATTAGCTGTATATTATAATATTCTGCAGTAGATGAGCTGTATATATAATATTCTGCAGTAGATGAGCTGTATATATAATATTCTGCAGAAGATGAGCTGTATATTATAATATTCTGCAGTAGATGAGCTGTATATATAATATTCTGCAGTAGATGAGCTGTATATTATAATATTCTGAAGCAGGTGAGCTGTATAATATAATATTCTGCAGCAGATGAGCTGTATATATAATATTCTGCAGTAGATGAGCTGTATATTATAATATTCTGAAGCAAGTGAGCTGTATAATATAATATTCTGCAGCAGGTGAGCTGTATAATATAATATTCTGCAGTAGATGAGCTGTATATTATAATATTCTGCAGAAGATTAGCTGTATATTATAATATTCTGCAGTAGATGAGCTGTATATTATAATATTCTGCAGTAGATGAGTTGTATGTTATAATATTCTGCAGAAGATGAGCTGTATATATAATATTCTGCAGAAGATTTGCTGTATATATAATATTCTGCAGTAGATGAGCTGTATATTATAATATTCTGCAGTAGATGAGCTGTATATATAATATTCTGCAGTAGATGAGCTGTATATATAATATTCTGCAGTAGATGAGCTGTATATATAATATTCTGCAGTAGAGGAGCTGTATATTATAATATTCTGCAGTAGATGAGCTGTATATATAATATTCTGCAGTAGATAAGCTGTATATTATAATATTCTGCAGCAGATGAGCTGTATATATAATATTCTGCAGTAGATGAGCTGTATATTATAATATTCTGCAGTAGATGAGCTGTATATTATAATATTCTGCAGCAGATGAGCTGTATATTATAATATTCTGCAGTAGATGAGCTGTATATATAATATTCTGCAGTAGATAAGCTGTATATTATAATATTCTGCAGCAGATAAGCTGTATATTATAATATTCTGCAGTAGATGAGCTGTATATATAATATTCTGCAGAAGATTTGCTGTATATATAATATTCTGCAGTAGATGAGCTGTATATATAATATTCTGCAGTAGATGACCTGTATATTATAATATTCTGCAGTAGATGAGCTGTATATATAATATTCTGCAGTAGATGAGCTGTATATTTAATATTCTGCAGAAGATGAGCTGTATATTATAATATTCTGCAGAAGATTAGCTGTATATTATAATATTCTGCAGCAGATGAGCTGTATATTATAATATTCTGCAGAAGATTAGCTGTATATTATAATATTCTGCAGCAGGTGAGCTGTATATTATAATATTCTGCAGAAGATGAGCTGTATATTATAATATTCTGCAGTAGATGAGCTGTATATTATAATATTCTGCACGAGATGAGCTGTTTATTATAATATTCTGCAGAAGATGAGCTGTATATATAATATTCTGCAACAGGTGAGCTGCATATTATAATATTCTGCAGTAGATGAGCTGTATATTATAATATTCTGCAGTAGATGAGCTGTATATATAATATTCTGCAGTAGATGAGCTGTATGTATAATATTCTGCAGAAGATGAGCTGTATATTATAATATTCTGCAACAGGTGAGCTGTATATTATAATATTCTGCAGTAGATGAGCTGTATATTATAATATTCTGCAGTAGATGAGCTGTATATTATAATATTCTGTAGTAGATGAGCTGTATATATACTATTCTGCAGTAGATTAGCTGTATATTATAATATTCTGCAGCAGGTGAGCTGTATATTATAATATTCTGCAGTAGATGAGCTGTATATTATAATATTCTGCAGTAGATGAGCTGTATATTATAATATTCTGTAGTAGATGAGCTGTATATATAATATTCTGCAGTAGATGAGCTGTATATTATAATATTCTGCAGCAGGTGAGCTGTATATATAATATTCTGCAGAAGATGAGCTGTATATATAATATTCTGCAGAAGATGAACTGTATATTATAATATTCTGCAGAAGATGAGCTGTATATTATAATATTCTGCAGAAGATGAGCTGTATATATAATATTCTGCAGAAGATTTGCTGTATATATAATATTCTGCAGTAGATGAGCTGTATATTATAATATTCTGCAGTAGATGAGCTGTATATATAATATTCTGCAGTAGATGAGCTGTATATATAATATTCTGCAGAAGATGAGCTGTATATATAATATTCTGCAGTAGATGAGCTGTATATATAATATTCTGCAGAAGATGAGCTCTATATTATAATATTCTGCAGTAGATGAGCTGTATATATAATATTCTGCAGTAGATGAGCTGTATATTATAATATTCTGCAGCAGGTGAGCTGTATATTTTAATATTCTGCAGTAGATGAGCTGTATATTATAATATTCTGCAGAAGATGAGCTGTATATTATAATATTCTGCAGTAGATGAGCTGTATATATAATATTCTGCAGTAGATGAGCAGTATATTATAATATTCTGCAGTAGATGAGCTGTATCTATAATATTCTGCAGTAGATGAGCTGTATATTATAATATTCTGCAGTAGATGAGCTGTATATATAATATTCTGCAGTAGATGAGCTGTATATATAATATTCTGCAGTAGATGAGCTGTATATTATAATATTCTGCAGTAGATGAGCTGTATATATAATATTCTGCAGTAGATGAGCTGTATATTATAATATTCTGCAGTAGATGAGCTGTATATATAATATTCTGCAGAAGATGAGCTGTATATTATAATATTCTGCAGTAGATGAGCTGTATATATAATATTCTGCAGTAGATGAGCTGTATATTATAAATTATAATATTCTGAAGCAGGTGAGCTGTATAATATAATATTCTGCAGCAGATGAGCTGTATATTATAATATTCTGCAGTAGATGAGTTGTATGTTATAATATTCTGCAGAAGATGAGCTGTATATATAATATTCTGCAGAAGAGTTGCTGTATATATAATATTCTGCAGTAGATGAGCTGTATATTATAATATTCTGCAGTAGATGAGCTGTATATTATAATATTCTGCAGTAGATGAGCTGTATATATAATATTCTGCAGTAGATGAGCTGTATATATAATATTCTGCAGTAGATGAGCTGTATATTATAATATTCTGCAGTAGATGAGCTGTATATATAATATTCTGCAGTAGATGAGCTGTATATATAATATTCTGCAGTAGATGAGCTGTATATTATAATATTCTGCAGAAGATGAGCTGTATATATAATATTCTGCAGTAGATGTGCTGTATATTATAATATTCTGCAGTAGATGAGCTGTATATTATATTATTCTGCAGTAGATGAGCTGTATATTATAATATTCTGCAGTAGATGAGCTGTATATATAATATTCTGCAGAAGATGAGCTGTATATTATAATATTCTGCAGAAGATTAGCTGTATATTATAATATTCTGCAGCAGGTGAGCTGTATATTATAATATTCTGCAGAAGATGAGCTGTATATATAATATTCTGCAGTAGATGAGCTGTATATTATAATATTCTGCAGTAGATGAGCTGTATATTATATTATTCTGCAGTAGATGCGCTGTATATTATAATATTCTGCAGCAGATGAGCTGTATATATAATATTCTGCAGAAGATGAGCTGTATATTATAATATTCTGCAGTAGATGAGCTGTATATATAATATTCTGCAGTAGATGAGCTGTATATTATAATATTCTGCAGTAGATGAGCTGTATATTATAATATTCTGCAGTAGATGAGCTGTATATTATATTATTCTGCAGTAGATGCGCTGTATATTATAATATTCTGCAGCAGATGAGCAGTATATATAATATTCTGCAGTAGATGAGCTGTATATATAATATTCTGCAGTAGATGAGCTGTATATTATAATATTCTGTAGAAGATGAGCTGTATATTATATTATTCTGCAGTAGATGCGCTGTATAATATAATATTCTGCAGCAGATGAGCTGTATATATAATATTCTGCAGCAGGTGAGCTGTATATTATAATATTCTGCAGTAGATGAGCTGTATATTATAATATTCTGCAGTAGATGAGCTGTATATTATAATATTCTGCAGTAGATGAGCTGTATATTATAATATTCTGCAGTAGATGAGCTGTATATTATAATATTCTGCAGCAGATGAGCTGTATATATAATATTCTGCAGTAGATGAGCTGTATATATAATATTCTGCAGTAGATGAGCTGTATATTATAATATTCTGCAGAAGATGAGCTGTATATTATAATATTCTGCAGTAGATGAGTTGTATATTATAATATTCTGCAGTAGATGAGCTGTATATTATAATATTCTGCAGTAGATGAGCTGTATTTCATAATATTCTGCAGTAGATGAGCTGTATATATAATATTCTGCAGTAGATGAGCTGTATATTATAATATTCTGCAGAAGATGAGCTGTATATACAGTGCCTACAAGTAGTATTCAACCCCCTGCAGATTTAGCTGGATGACACATGCGGAATTAACTTGGCATTGTGACATTTGTACTGTAGATCAGCCTGGAAGTGGGAAATGCACTGCAGCAAATATTGTTTTTGTTTTTTTTTTTGTTTTTTTTTTTTTAAAACGTTAAAAGTTAATTCAGAGTGTCATTTATTATTCAACCCCTCAAACCACAAGAATTCTGTTTGGCCCCCCTAAAGTATTAAGAAGTAGTTCAGGCACCAAGAATAATGAGCTTCACATGTGTGGATTAAAGATCTCTTTTGCCAGCCTTTTCTGACTATTTAAGACCCTCCCCAAACTTGTGAACAGCACTCAGACATGGCCAACATGGGAAAGACAAAGGAGCATTCCAAGGCCATCAGAGACAAGATCGTGGAGGGTCACAAGGCTGGCAAGGGGTACAAAACCCTTTCCAAGGAGTTGGACCTACCTGTCTCCACTGTTGGGAGCATCATCCGTAAGTGGAAGGCTTATGGAACTACTGTTAGCCTTCCACGGCCTGGACAGCCTTTGAAAGTGTCCTCCCGTGCCGAGGCCAGGCTTGTCCGAAGAGTCAAGGCTAACCCAAGGACAACAAGGAAGGAGCTCCGGGAAGATCTCATGGCAGTGGGGACATTGGTTTCAGTCAATACCATAAGTAACGTACTCCACCGCAATGGTCTCCGTTCCAGACGAGCCCGTAAGGTACCTTTACTTTCAAAGCGTCATGTCAAGGCTCGTCTACGGTTTGCTCATGATCACTTGGAGGACTCTGAGACAGACTGGTTCAAGGTTCTATGGTCTGATGAGACCAAGATCGAGATCTTTGGTGCCATCCACACACGTGACGTTTGGAGACTGGATGGCACTGCATACGACCCCAAGAATACCATCCCTACAGTCAAGCATGGTGGTGGCAGCATCATGCTGTGGGGCTGTTTCTCAGCCAAGGGGCCTGGCCATCTGGTCCGCATCCATGGGAAGATGGATAGCACGGCCTACCTGGAGATTTTGGCCAAGAACCTCCGCTCCTCCATCAAGGATCTTAAGATGGGTCGTAATTTCATCTTCCAACAAGACAACGACCCAAAGCACACAGCCAAGAAAACCAAGGCCTGGTTAAAGAGGGAAAAAGTCAAGGTGTTGGAGTGGCCTAGTCAGTCTCCTGACCTTAACCCAATTGAAAACTTGTGAAAGGAGCTCAAGAATAAAGTCCACATGAGACACCCAAAGAACCTAGATAACTTGGAGAAGATCTGCATGGAGGAGTGGGCCAAGATAACTCCACAGACCTGTGCCGGCCTGATCAGGTCTTATAAAAGACGATTATTAGCTGTAATTGCAAACAAGGGTTATTCCACAAAATATTAAACATAGGGGTTGTATAATAATTGACCCACACTTTTATGTTTAAAATTTATTGAAATTCAACTGAGCAACATAACTTTTTGGTTTGTAAGATTTATGCTTCTGTTTATAAATCCTACTCTCGTTTGCAGTTTGAAGGCTCTAACTTATTTGCATCTTATCAAACCAGCTAAATCTGCAGGGGGTTGAATACTACTTATAGGCACTGTATAATATTCTGCAGTAGATGAGCTGTATATTATAATATTCTGCAGTAGATGAGCTGTATATATTATATTCTGCAGTAGATGTGTAGCACCCTGAGGATTCGGCTGCTACAGGGGTATTACACCTCAAGCCAGAGGTGTGGTATTCCACTCCCGGGTAAGGATGGAGTGTGGAACTGAGCTTAGTAGGCTGCATGCACTACATACATCCCATTTCCGGGGGACAGAACTACGGTACTCCCACCAGTATATGTGCAGGTACGACAGCGTCTGTCCCTGGCTGGAGTGGGAGGGGGGTGGAACATCCCAGTAGTGTAGGGGCAGATAGGGGGAGTAGTCTGGGTAAAGCTAGGAGTTCATTGGGTGTTGGTCACCTGAGCTCACACATAGAGGGAGTATATAAGGTGGGCACCATCTTAGATCAGGGTTCAGTTCAGGCAGAGGAGAAGAGCAGAGGAGCTCAGCCAGGAGGGCTGACAGGGAGCTGTGGCTCCGGCTGGGCCCAGCTCCAGAGCAAGGCCTGCTGCTGAGAGAGAGAGAGAGGAGTCAGAAGGACCCAGAGAGGAAACAAGAAGGAACCCCAAGATCCCAGAATAAGGACAGAAGGGTGAAGGGTTGGCGGACAAGGGTACCGGATCCCAAGCTGGCAGAGGCCAAAACCAACCTTAGCCAGGAACCGGAGGTCGTGGTCAGGATCTGGCACGACCCTCACCAAATCCACTAGAAAGGCACACCGAGCATAGGGTCAGGGAGCCCAGAGGAGGCTTGACCACCAAGAGGCCCGAGGGAGCCGGCCAAAAGTGGAACCCTGGTGGGAACGACCAGAGGAAGGGAGAGTCAGAAAGGAGCTCAGGACCACGCTCCGGAATTGCCTGGGGGTTGGCCGAGTCCAGGACCTGGTGGACGCAGCACGGCTCGGGTGGTCACTCAAGGCCAGAGTGACCAAGAGGACACCAGTAAGTAAAAACCCTGAACTGCATCTCCCGACTCTGAGTCTCCTTACTGCACCGTCACAACCCCCACCATCTACACCTGCTGCCCTGAGGCCATACCCCTCCCGTTGGGGGTTATACCATCACTGCTGCACATATACCACCGGCCTCAGCGGACTGCTCTGCAGCGGCGGCTTCAAAGCCGCACTCAACGGGTGGCGTAGTCGACAATCAAGTTAACATCTACTGCCATAGACTGCCACTTAGTTTGACACCCTGGGCACGGACCGGGTCACCGCCACAAGGACTACTACCCCTATCCAGATCCGGCTCCGGGTATCCCCTACAGCACTGGCCCAGGGGGCGCGTCAACTTTTGGCGTAGTCGGCAGGATCACGTGCCCGCAACCACCGGGTACTGCGTGCCTGAAGAAAAGTTCACATTTACCTCAAAAAAGAAGTCTCCCGCCGGTTCCGGAGGGTCCCCGCCATCGGACGCCATCGCGGGTCGTTTCCCGCCGGTTGCCCGCCATCTGCAGCTTTTTCCCGCCATCCACCGAGTTTCCCGCCACTGGGAGGCGATTCCCGCCATTTCAGAAGATTTCCCGCCCTGGCAGAGCGGACGCCATTATGGGCGTGCCAGAGGGTGGCAAGAGGCCACCTCCCATCGTGGGCCAGGACCAAGAGTGGCGCCAAAAACGAAGACCGCCCCCACCAGCAGAGACTGCAATGATTGAGATGTCCATCAGCGTGGGGGGTCTGCCCCTGGAACTGACAATCACCAAGTTGCCCCGGGACCGCCCTCAGTATGGGCGTAGACAGAACAAAAGAGAGAAGATGGGAGCAGCTTGGAGGAGTCTGGAGGAGCCGTACCCGGAGATGGAGGGAGAGGCAGGCAGCACCGACCCAGTGGTCAGGAGCCTGTTGCAAGCGACAACCCCAGAAGGCCTGGTGGAGATCCTGGCGCAGCTCCCCAGAGATCGGGAGCATGCACGGACCGCACTGGAGGGCTTGGCTCAGAGGATGGCCCGAGTGCAGCGGGACGTACTGGCCGCATGGAGCAGAGAGATGGCCCAGCAGGCTGGAACCCGCCAGCGAAGCACGCCACCCACAACAAGGAGCATGTCCGCCTCTGAGGACGGTGCAGGAGGGACGACGGCCGGAGACGACGCCGCGGAGGGAGTTGAAGAAAAGGGAGCAGGTAATGGGGACGACAACATCCCGTGCCTGATGGTCGCAAGCCTGCCCCAACTCCCCGTCGCAGAGCCCGAGACCCCACTCACCACTCACGTTGCTGCATCGTCACCGCTCCAAGCTAGGCCTCAAGCGGCAGGAGCCGCGACCACGCCCCCTGTGACGTCACGCGCCTCAACCCTGAGCGCGGCCAAGCAGGAGACGCCACCGGCCTGGTCGCAAGGCCGAGTACCCCCGGGCGCCGCAGTACCAACAGCGCCCTCTACCTCCACTGAGCCACCGGCCTGGTCGCTGGGCCAAGTAACCCCGGGCGCCGCCGTCTTCACGGTGCCCTTTACATTCAGGGTGCCCCAAGCCTGGTCGCAAGGCCTGGTGAACCCGGGCGCCGCCACCACAACAGCGCCCTCAACGTCCACAGCGCCACACCTGGGTGAAGACCTATTTGCCCAGCACACATGCCCGGATGGGCAGCCCTTTGTGTGGCCACCGGAGTTCCACCATCCCCGACTCCGGAAAGAAAGACCCCTGGATGAGCCCCTAATCCCGGTTCCGGCGCCCGTCAAAATGACCCCGCTCTCGTTAGAGGAGGCGCAGTTTGAGTGGGACCCCGCAGGAGGAGACCTCATCGGGTTCACTCAAGAGGACCCGGACGGGTCTGAAGAATACAGGGAGGAAGCATCAGGAGGACGCCGTTATTAGAGTACGGTATGAGAACTGTTATAAGTACTGCTGCTAGTTAAAATATAGTCCCCGTTGGGACCAGTGAACTGTTCCAGTGTGTCCCATCTCCCCACAGGCTGAGGACTGTGAGCAGCCATCCCTTTTCCCCACTGGCCGAGGACTGAGAGCGGCCATACCTCCCCTTGTATATAGTTGCGCTTTCTAAAGTGCCCCCTACCGGTTTTATAGGAAACTGTTTTTTCTACCAGAGACTGTGGCACTTACCTGGTCACAATTTGCACAAGTGGCCAGAGGTCAAAAATGTTTTATATGAAGAGTATTATGCTGCTGATATATATATAGTGTTTTATATGTTTATGATGTTTTTGCAAAACTTTTGTATGTTTTTGGATATTTTGCTCTTTTACAGCCCGAGGACGTGCTGTGATTTACCAGGGGGGAATGTAGCACCCTGAGGATTCGGCTGCTACAGGGGTATTACACCTCAAGCCAGAGGTGTGGTATTCCACTCCCGGGTAAGGATGGAGTGTGGAACTGAGCTTAGTAGGCTGCATGCACTACATACATCCCATTTCCGGGGGACAGAACTACGGTACTCCCACCAGTATATGTGCAGGTACGACAGCGTCTGTCCCTGGCTGGAGTGGGAGGGGGGTGGAACATCCCAGTAGTGTAGGGGCAGATAGGGGGAGTAGTCTGGGTAAAGCTAGGAGCTCATTGGGTGCTGGTCACCTGAGCTCACACATAGAGGGAGTATATAAGGTGGGCACCATCTTAGATCAGGGTTCAGTTCAGGCAGAGGAGAAGAGCAGAGGAGCTCAGCCAGGAGGGCTGACAGGGAGCTGTGGCTCCGGCTGGGCCCAGCTCCAGAGCAAGGCCTGCTGAGAGAGAGAGAAAGGAGTCAGAAGGACCCAGAGAGGAAACAAGAAGGAACCCCAAGATCCCAGAATAAGGACAGAAGGGTGAAGGGTTGGCGGACAAGGGTACCGGATCCCAAGCTGGCAGAGGCCAAAACCAACCTTAGCCAGGAACCGGAGGTCGTGGTCAGGATCTGCCACGACCCTCACCAAATCCACTAGAAAGGCACACCGAGCATAGGGTCAGGGAGCCCAGAGGAGGCTTGACCACCAAGAGGCCCGAGGGAGCCGGCCAAAAGTGGAACCCTGGTGGGAACGGCCAGAGGAAGGGAGAGTCAGAAAGGAGCTCAGGACCACGCTCCGGAATTGCCTGGGGGTTGGCCGAGTCCAGGACCTGGTGGACGCAGCACGGCTCGGGTGGTCACTCAAGGCCAGAGTGACCAAGAGGACACCAGTAAGTAAAAACCCTGAACTGCATCTCCCGACTCTGAGTCTCCTTACTGCACCGTCACAACCCCCACCATCTACACCTGCTGCCCTGAGGCCATACCCCTCCCGTTGGGGGTTATACCATCACTGCTGCACATATACCACCGGCCTCAGCGGACTGCTCTGCAGCGGCGGCTTCAAAGCCGCACTCAACGGGTGGCGTAGTCGACAATCAAGTTAACATCTACTGCCATAGACTGCCACTTAGTTTGACACCCTGGGCACGGACCGGGTCACCGCCACAAGGACTACTACCCCTATCCAGATCCGGCTCCGGGTATCCCCTACAGCACTGGCCCAGGGGGCGCGTCAACTTTTGGCGTAGTCGGCAGGATCACGTGCCCGCAACCACCGGGTACTGCGTGCCTGAAGAAAAGTTCACATTTACCTCAAAAAAGAAGTCTCCCGCCGGTTCCGGAGGGTCCCCGCCATCGGACGCCATCGCGGGTCGTTTCCCGCCGGTTGCCCGCCATCTGCAGCTTTTTCCCGCCATCCACCGAGTTTCCCGCCACTGGGAGGCGATTCCCGCCATTTCAGAAGATTTCCCGCCCTGGCAGAGCGGACGCCATTATGGGCGTGCCAGAGGGTGGCAAGAGGCCACCTCCCATCGTGGGCCAGGACCAAGAGTGGCGCCAAAAACGAAGACCGCCCCCACCAGCAGAGACTGCAATGATTGAGATGTCCATCAGCGTGGGGGGTCTGCCCCTGGAACTGACAATCACCAAGTTGCCCCGGGACCGCCCTCAGTATGGGCGTAGACAGAACAAAAGAGAGAAGATGGGAGCAGCTTGGAGGAGTCTGGAGGAGCCGTACCCGGAGATGGAGGGAGAGGCAGGCAGCACCGACCCAGTGGTCAGGAGCCTGTTGCAAGCGACAACCCCAGAAGGCCTGGTGGAGATCCTGGCGCAGCTCCCCAGAGATCGGGAGCATGCACGGACCGCACTGGAGGGCTTGGCTCAGAGGATGGCCCGAGTGCAGCGGGACGTACTGGCCGCATGGAGCAGAGAGATGGCCCAGCAGGCTGGAACCCGCCAGCGAAGCACGCCACCCACAACAAGGAGCATGTCCGCCTCTGAGGACGGTGCAGGAGGGACGACGGCCGGAGACGACGCCGCGGAGGGAGTTGAAGAAAAGGGAGCAGGTAATGGGGACGACAACATCCCGTGCCCGATGGTCGCAAGCCTGCCCCAACTCCCCGTCGCAGAGCCCGAGACCCCACTCACCACTCACGTTGCTGCATCGTCACCGCTCCAAGCTAGGCCTCAAGCGGCAGGAGCCGCGACCACGCCCCCTGTGACGTCACGCGCCTCAACCCTGAGCGCGGCCAAGCAGGAGACGCCACCGGCCTGGTCGCAAGGCCGAGTACCCCCGGGCGCCGCAGTACCAACAGCGCCCTCTACCTCCACTGAGCCACCGGCCTGGTCGCTGGGCCAAGTAACCCCGGGCGCCGCCGTCTTCACGGTGCCCTTTACATTCAGGGTGCCCCAAGCCTGGTCGCAAGGCCTGGTGAACCCGGGCGCCGCCACCACAACAGCGCCCTCAACGTCCACAGCGCCACACCTGGGTGAAGACCTATTTGCCCAGCACACATGCCCGGATAGGCAGCCCTTTGTGTGGCCACCGGAGTTCCACCATCCCCGACTCCGGAAAGAAAGACCCCTGGATGAGCCCCTAATCCCGGTTCCGGCGCCCGTCAAAATGACCCCGCTCTCGTTAGAGGAGGCGCAGTTTGAGTGGGACCCCGCAGGAGGAGACCTCATCGGGTTCACTCAAGAGGACCCGGACGGGTCTGAAGAATACAGGGAGGAAGCATCAGGAGGACGCCGTTATTAGAGTACGGTATGAGAACTGTTATAAGTACTGCTGCTAGTTAAAATATAGTCCCCGTTGGGACCAGTGAACTGTTCCAGTGTGTCCCATCTCCCCACAGGCTGAGGACTGTGAGCAGCCATCCCTTTTCCCCACTGGCCGAGGACTGAGAGCGGCCATACCTCCCCTTGTATATAGTTGCGCTTTCTAAAGTGCCCCCTACCGGTTTTATAGGAAACTGTTTTTTCTACCAGAGACTGTGGCACTTACCTGGTCACAATTTGCACAAGTGGCCAGAGGTCAAAAATGTTTTATATGAAGAGTATTATGCTGCTGATATATATATAGTGTTTTATATGTTTATGATGTTTTTGCAAAACTTTTGTATGTTTTTGGATATTTTGCTCTTTTACAGCCCGAGGACGTGCTGTGATTTACCAGGGGGGAATGTAGCACCCTGAGGATTCGGCTGCTACAGGGGTATTACACCTCAAGCCAGAGGTGTGGTATTCCACTCCCGGGTAAGGATGGAGTGTGGAACTGAGCTTAGTAGGCTGCATGCACTACATACATCCCATTTCCGGGGGACAGAACTACGGTACTCCCACCAGTATATGTGCAGGTACGACAGCGTCTGTCCCTGGCTGGAGTGGGAGGGGGGTGGAACATCCCAGTAGTGTAGGGGCAGATAGGGGGAGTAGTCTGGGTAAAGCTAGGAGCTCATTGGGTGCTGGTCACCTGAGCTCACACATAGAGGGAGTATATAAGGTGGGCACCATCTTAGATCAGGGTTCAGTTCAGGCAGAGGAGAAGAGCAGAGGAGCTCAGCCAGGAGGGCTGACAGGGAGCTGTGGCTCCGGCTGGGCCCAGCTCCAGAGCAAGGCCTGCTGAGAGAGAGAGAAAGGAGTCAGAAGGACCCAGAGAGGAAACAAGAAGGAACCCCAAGATCCCAGAATAAGGACAGAAGGGTGAAGGGTTGGCGGACAAGGGTACCGGATCCCAAGCTGGCAGAGGCCAAAACCAACCTTAGCCAGGAACCGGAGGTCGTGGTCAGGATCTGCCACGACCCTCACCAAATCCACTAGAAAGGCACACCGAGCATAGGGTCAGGGAGCCCAGAGGAGGCTTGACCACCAAGAGGCCCGAGGGAGCCGGCCAAAAGTGGAACCCTGGTGGGAACGGCCAGAGGAAGGGAGAGTCAGAAAGGAGCTCAGGACCACGCTCCGGAATTGCCTGGGGGTTGGCCGAGTCCAGGACCTGGTGGACGCAGCACGGCTCGGGTGGTCACTCAAGGCCAGAGTGACCAAGAGGACACCAGTAAGTAAAAACCCTGAACTGCATCTCCCGACTCTGAGTCTCATTACTGCACCGTCACAACCCCCACCATCTACACCTGCTGCCCTGAGGCCATACCCCTCCCGTTGGGGGTTATACCATCACTGCTGCACATATACCACCGGCCTCAGCGGACTGCTCTGCAGCGGCGGCTTCAAAGCCGCACTCAACGGGTGGCGTAGTCGACAATCAAGTTAACATCTACTGCCATAGACTGCCACTTAGTTTGACACCCTGGGCACGGACCGGGTCACCGCCACAAGGACTACTACCCCTATCCAGATCCGGCTCCGGGTATCCCCTACAGCACTGGCCCAGGGGGCGCGTCAGATGAGCTGTATATATAATATTCTGTAGTAGATGAGCTGTATATATAATATTCTGCAGTAGATGAGCTGTATATTATAATATTCTGCAGTTGATGAGCTGTATATTATAATATTCTGCAGTAGATGAGCTGTATATTATAATATTCTGTAGTAGATGAGCTGTATATATAATATTCTGCAGTAGATGAGCTGTATATTATAATATTCTACAGTAGATGTGCTGTATATATAATATTCTGTAGTAGATGAGCTGTATATATAATATTCTGCAGTAGATGAGCTGTATATTATAATATTCTGCAGTAGATGAGCTGTATCTATAATATTCTGCAGCAGGTGAGCTGTATATTATAATATTCTGCAGCAGGTGAGCTGTATATTATAATATTCTGCAGCAGATGAGCTGTATATTATAATATTCTGCAGCAGGTGAGCTGTATATTATAATATTCTGCAGCAGGTGAGCTATATATTATAATATTCTGCAGCAGGTGAGCTGTTTATTATAATATTCTGCAGTAGATGAGATGGATATTATAATATTCTGCAGCAGATGAGCTGTATATTATAATATTCTGCAGTAGATGAGCTGTATATTATAATATTCTGCAGAAGATTAGCTGTATATTATAATATTCTGCAGTAGATGAGCTGTATATTATAATATTCTGCAGAAGATTAGCTGTATATTATAATATTCTGCAGTAGATGAGCTGTATATTATAATATTCTGCAGAAGATTAGCTGTATATTATAATATTCTGCAGAAGATGAGCTGTATATTATAATATTCTGCAGTAGATGAGCTGTATATTATAATATTCTGCAGAAGATGAGCTGTTTATTATAATATTCTGCAGAAGATGAGCTGTATATATAATATTCTGCAGTAGATGAGCTGTATATTATAAAATTCTGCAGTAGATGAGATGTATATTATAATATTCTGTAGTAGATGAGCTGTATATATAATATTCTGCAGTAGATGAGTTGTATATTATAATATTCTGCAGTAGATGAGATGTATATTATAATATTCTGTAGTAGATGAGCTGCATATTATAATATTCTGCAGTAGATGAGCTGTATATATAATATTCTGCAGAAGATGAGCTGTATATTATAATATTCTGCAACAGGTGAGCTGTATATTATAATATTCTGCAGTAGATGAGCTGTATATATAATATTCTGCAGTAGATGAGCTGTATATATAATATTCAGCAGAAGATTAGCTGTATATATAATATTCTGCAGTAGATGAGCTGTATATATAATATTCAGCAGAAGATTAGCTGTATATTATAATATTCTGCAGCAGGTGAGCTGTATATTATAATATTCTGTAGTAGATGAGCTGTATATTATAATATTCTGTAGTAGATGAGCTGCATATTATAATATTCTGCAGTAGATGAGCTGTATATATAATATTCTGCTGTAGATGAGCTGTATATTATAATATTCTGCAGTAGATGAGATGTATATTATAATATTCTGTAGTAGATGAGCTGCATATTATAATATTCTGCAGTAGATGAGCTGTATATATAATATTCTGCAGTAGATGAGCTGTATATATAATATTCTGCAGAAGATGAGCTGTATATTATAATATTCTGCAACAGGTGAGCTGTATATTATAATATTCTGCAGTAGATGAGCTGTATATATAATATTCTGCAGTAGATGAGCTGTATATATAATATTCAGCAGAAGATTAGCTGTATATTATAATATTCTGCAGCAGGTGAGCTGTATATTATAATATTCTGCAGTAGATGAGCTGTATATTATAATATTCTGCAGTAGATGAGCTGTATATTATAATATTCTGTAGTAGATGAGCTGTATATATAATATTCTGCAGTAGATGAGCTGTATATCATAATATTCTGCAACAGGTGAGCTGCATATTATAATATTCTGCAGTAGATGAGATGTATATTATAATATTCTGCAGTAGATGAGCTGTATCTATAATATTCTGCAGTAGATGAGCTGTATATTATAATATTCTGCAGCAGGTGAGCTGTATATTATAATATTCTGCAGAAGATGAGCTGTATATATAATATTCTGCAGAAGATGAGCTGTATATTATAATATTCTGCAGAAGATTTGCTGTATATATAATATTCTGCAGTAGATGAGCTGTATATTATAATATTCTGCAGCAGATGAGCTGTATATATAATATTCTGCAGTAGATAAGCTGTATTTTATAATAATCTGCAGTAGATGAGCTGTATATTATAATATTCTGCAGTAGATGAGTTGTATATTATAATATTCTGCAGTAGATGAGCTGTATATTATAATATTCTGCAGTAGATGAGCTGTATATTATAATATTCTGCAGTAGATGAGCTGTATATTATAATATTCTGTAGTAGATGAGCTGTATATATAATATTCTGCAGTAGATGAGCTGTATATCATAATATTCTGCAACAGGTGAGCTGCATATTATAATATTCTGCAGTAGATGAGTTGTATATTATAATATTCTGCAGTAGATGAGCTGTATATTATAATATTCTGCAGTAGATGAGCTGTATATTATAATATTCTGCAGCAGATGAGCTGTATATTATAATATTCTGCAGCAGGTGAGCTGTATATATAATATTCTGCAGAAGATGAGCTGTATATTATAATATTCTGCAGTAGATGAGCTGTATATTATAATATTCTGCAGTAGATGAGCTATATATTATAATATTCTGTAGTAGATGAGCTGTATATATAATATTCTGCAGTAGATGAGATGTATATTATAATATTCTGCAGTAGATGAGCTGTATATTATAATATTCTGCAGCAGGTGAGCTGTATATTATAATATTCTGCAGAAGATGAGCTGTATATTATAATATTCTGCAGAAGATGAGCTGTATATATAATATTCTGCAGCAGGTGAGCTGTATATTATAATATTCTGCAGTAGATGAGCTGTATATATAATATTCTGCAGAAGATGAGCTGTATATATAATATTCTGCAGA
Organism: Phyllobates terribilis; assembly: GCF_046119375.1. Taxonomy (NCBI): domain Eukaryota; kingdom Metazoa; phylum Chordata; class Amphibia; order Anura; family Dendrobatidae; genus Phyllobates; species Phyllobates terribilis. Next base: position 2,725,972 of record NW_027363010.1, on the reverse strand, counting down.
AGATGAGCTGTATATTATAATATTCTGCAGAAGATGAGCTGTATATATAATATTCTGCAGAAGATTTGCTGTATATATAATATTCTGCAGTAGATGAGCTGTATATTATAATATTCTGCAGTAGATGAGCTGTATATATAATATTCTGCAGTAGATGAGCTGTATATATAATATTCTGCAGTAGATGAGCTGTATATATAACATTCTGCAGAAGATGAGCTGTATATTATAATATTCTGCAGTAGATGAGCTGTATATATAATATTCTGCAGTAGATGAGCTGTATATATAATATTCTGCAGAAGATGAGCTGTATATTATAATATTCTGCAGTAGATGAGCTGTATATATAATATTCTGCAGCAGATGAGCTGTATATTATAATATTCTGAAGCAGGTGAGCTGTATAATATAATATTCTGCAGCAGATGAGCTGTATATTATAATATTCTGCAGTAGATGAGCTGTATATATAATATTCTGCAGTAGATGAGCTGTATATTATAATATTCTGCAGTAGATGAGCTGTATATTATAATATTCTGCAGTAGATGAGCTGTATATATAATATTCTGCAGTAGATGAGCTGTATATATAATATTCTGCAGTAGATGAGCTGTATATATAATATTCTGCAGTAGATGAGCTGTATATATAACATTCTGCAGAAGATGAGCTGTATATTATAATATTCTGCAGTAGATGAGCTGTATATATAATATTCTGCAATAGATGAGCTGTATATATAATATTCTGCAGTAGATGAGCTGTATATTATAATATTCTGCAGTAGATGAGCTGTATATTATAATATTCTGTAGCATTGAGCTGTATATATAATATTCTGCAGTAGATGAGCTGTATATATAATATTCTGCAGAAGATGAGCTGTATATATAATATTCTGTAGTAGATGAGCTGTATAATATTCTGCAGAAGATGAGCTGTATATTATAATATTCTGCAGTAGATGAGCTGTATATTATAATATTCTGCAGCAGGTGAGCTGTATATTATAATATTCTGCAGTAGATGAGCTGTATATATAATATTCTGCAGTAGATGAGCTGTACATTATAATATTCTACAGTAAATGAGTTGTATATTATAATATTCTGCAGAAGATGAGCTGTATATATAATATTCTGCAGTAGATGAGCTGTATATTTTAATATTCTACAGTAGATGATCTGTATATTATAATATTCTGCAGTAGATAAGCTGTATATTATAATATTCTGCAGAAGATGAGCTGTATATTATAATATTCTGCAGTAGATGAGCTGTATATTTTAATATTCTACAGTAGATGATCTGTATATTATAATATTCTGCAGTAGATAAGCTGTATATTATAATATTCTGCAGAAGATGAGCTGTATATTATAATATTCTGCAGAAGATGAGCAGTATATTATAATATTCTGCAGTAGATGAGCTGTATATTATAATATTCTGCAGTAGATGAGCTGTATATATAATATTCTGCAGCAGATGAGCTGTATATTATAATATTCTGTAGAAGATGAGCTGTATATTATAATATTCTGCAGTAGATGAGCTGTATATTATAATATTCTGTAGAAGATGAGCTGTATATATAATATTCTGCAGTAGATGAGCTGTATATTATAATATTCTGCAGAAGATGAGCTGTATATTATAATATTCTGCAGTAGATGACCTGTATATATAATATTCTGCAGTAGATGAGCTGTATATTATAATATTCTGCAGCAGGTGAGCTGTATATTATAATATTCTGCTGTAGATGAGCTGTATATTATAATATTCTGTAGTAGATGAGCTGTATATATAATATTCTGCAGTAGATGAACTGTATATTATAATATTCTGCAGAAGATGAGCTGTATATATAATATTCTGCAGTAGATGAGCTGTATATATAATATTCTGTAGTAGATGAGCTGTATATTATAATATTCTGCAGCAGGTGAGCTGTATATATAATATTCTGCAGCAGGTGAGCTGTATATTATAATATTCTGCTGTAGATGAGCTGTATATTATAATATTCTGCAGTAGATGAGCTGTATATTTAATATTCTGCAGTAGATGAGCTGTATATTATAATATTCTGCAGCAGATGAGCTGTATATATAATATTCTGCAGTAGATGAGCTGTATATTATATTATTCTGTAGTAGATGAGCTGTATATATAATATTCTGCAGCAGATGAGCTGTATATATAATATTCTGCAGTAGATGAGCTGTATATATAATATTCTGCAGTAGATGAGCTGTATATTATAATATTCTGCAGTAGATGAGCTGTATATATAATATTCTGCAGCAGGTGAGCTGTATATATAATATTCTGCAGAAGATGAGCTGTATATTATAATATTCTGCAGTAGATGAGCTGTATATATAATATTCTGCAGCAGATGAGCTGTATATATAATATTCTGCAGTAGATGAGCTGTATATTATATTATTCTGTAGTAGATGAGCTGTATATATAATATTCTGCAGCAGATGAGCTGTATATATAATATTCTGCAGTAGATGAGCTGTATATGTAATATTCTGCAGTAAATGAGCTGTATATTATAATATTCTGCAGTAGATGATCTGTATATATAATATTCTGCAGCAGGTGAGCTGTATATATAATATTCTGCAGAAGATGAGCTGTATATTATAATATTCTGCAATAGATGAGCTGTATATTATAATATTCTGCAGCAGATGAGTTGTATATTATAATATTCTGCAGTAGATGAGCTGTATATATAATATTCTGCAGTAGATGAGCTGTATCTATAATATTCTGTAGTAGATGAGCTGTATATATAATATTCTGCAGTAGATGAGCTGTATATATAATATTCTGCAGTAGATGAGCTGTATATATAATATTCTGCAGTAGATGAGCTGTATATTATAATATTCTGCAGAAGATGAGCTGTATATATAATATTCTGCAGTAGATGAGCTGTTTATTATAATATTCTGCAGCAGATGAGCTGTATATATAATATTCTGCAGTAGATGAGCTGTATATTATAATATTCTGCAGTAGATGAGCTGTATATATAATATTCTGCAGTAGATGAGCTGTTTATTATAATATTCTGCAGCAGATGAGCTGTATATATAATATTCTGCAGTAGATGAGCTGTATATTATAATATTCTGCAGAAGATGAGCTGTATATATAATATTCTGCAGTAGATGAGCTGTATATTATAATATTCTGCAGAAGATGAGCTGCATATATAATATTCTGTAGTAGATGAGCTGTTTATTATAATATTCTGCAGCAGATGAGCTGTATATATAATATTCTGTAGTAGATGAGCTGTATATTATAATATTCTGCAGTAGATGAGCTGTATATATAATATTCTGCAGTAGATGAGCTGTTTATTATAATATTCTGCAGCAGATGAGCTGTATATATAATATTCTGCAGTAGATGAGCTGTATATTATAATATTCTGCAGTAGATGAGCTGCATATATAATATTCTGTAGTAGATGAGCTGTATATATAATATTCTGCAGAAGATGAGCTGTATATATAATATTCTGTAGTAGATGAGCTGTATATTATAATATTCTGCAGTAGATGAGCTGTATATTATAATATTCTGCAGAAGATGAGCTGTATATATAATATTCTGTAGTAGATGAGCTGTATATTATAATATTCTGCAGTAGATGAGCTGTATATATAATATTCTGCAGCAGGTGAGCTGTATATTATAATATTCTGCAGAAGATGAGCTGTATATATAATATTCTGCAGCAGGTGAGCTGTATATTATAATATTCTGCAGAAGATGAGCTGTATATATAATATTCTACAGTAGATGAGCTGTATATTATAATATTCTGCAGTAGATGAGCTGCATATTATAATATTCTGCAGCAGGTGAGCTGTATATTATAATATTCTTCAGTAGATGAGCTGTATATTATAATATTCTGCAGTAGATGAGCTGTATATTATAATATTCTTCAGTAGATGAGCTGTATATTATAATATTCTGCAGTAGATGAGCTGTTTATTATAATATTCTTCAGTAGATGAGCTGTTTATTATAATATTCTTCAGTAGGTGAGCTGTATATTATAATATTCTGCAGCAGGTGAGCTGCATATTATAATATTCTGCAGAAGATGAGATGTATATTATAATATTCTGCAGTAGATGAGCTGTATATTATAATATTCTTCAGTAGATGAGCTGTATATCATAATATTCTGCAACAGGTGAGCTGCATATTATAATATTCTGCAGTAGATGAGATGTATATTATAATATTCTGCAGTAGATGAGCTGTATATTATAATATTCTGCAGCAGGTGAGCTGTATATTATAATATTCTGCAGAAGATGAGCTGTATATATAATATTCTGCAGAAGATGAGCTGTATATTATAATATTCTGCAGAAGATGAGCTGTATATATAATATTCTGCAGAAGATTTGCTGTATATATAATATTCTGCAGTAGATGAGCTGTATATTATAATATTCTGCAGTAGATGAGCTGTATATATAATATTCTGCAGTAGATGAGCTGTATATATAATATTCTGCAGTAGATGAGCTGTATATATAACATTCTGCAGAAGATGAGCTGTATATTATAATATTCTGCAGTAGATGAGCTGTATATATAATATTCTGCAGCAGATGAGCTGTATATTATAATATTCTGAAGCAGGTGAGCTGTATAATATAATATTCTGCAGCAGATGAGCTGTATATTATAATATTATGCAGTAGATGAGCTGTATATATAATATTCTGCAGTAGATGAGCTGTATATTATAATATTCTGCAGTAGATGAGCTGTATATTATAATATTCTGCAGTAGATGAGCTGTATATATAATATTCTGCAGTAGATGAGCTGTATATATAACATTCTGCAGAAGATGAGCTGTATATTATAATATTCTGCAGTAGATGAGCTGTATATTATAATATTCTGTAGTAGATGAGCTGTATATATAATATTCTGCAATAGATGAGCTGTATATATAATATTCTGCAGTAGATGAGCTGTATATTATAATATTCTGCAGTAGATGAGCTGTATATATAATATTCTGCAGAAGATGAGCTGTATATATAATATTCTGTAGTAGATGAGCTGTATAATATTCTGCAGAAGATGAGCTGTATATTATAATATTCTGCAGTAGATGAGCTGTATATTATAATATTCTGCAGCAGGTGAGCTGTATATTATAATATTCTGCAGTAGATGAACTGTATATATAATATTCTGCAGTAGATGAGCTGTATATATAATATTCTGCAGTAGATGAGCTGTACATTATAATATTCTACAGTAAATGAGTTGTATATTATAATATTCTCCAGAAGATGAGCTGTATATATAATATTCTGCAGAAGATGAGCTGTATATATAATATTCTGCAGCAGATGAGCTGTATATTATAATATTCTGCAGTAGATGAGCTGTATATTATAATATTCTGCAATAGATGAGCTGTATATATAATATTCTGCAGCAGATGAGCTGTATATTATAATATTCTACAGTAGATGAGCTGTATATTATAATATTCTGCAGTAGATAAGCTGTATATTATAATATTCTGCAGAAGATGAGCTGTATATTATAATATTCTGTAGTAGATGAGCTGTATATATAATATTCTGCAGTAGATGAGCTGTATATCATAATATTCTGCAACAGGTGAGCTGCATATTATAATATTCTGCAGTAGATGAGTTGTATATTATAATATTCTGCAGTAGATGAGCTGTATATTATAATATTCTGCAGTAGATGAGCTGTATATTATAATATTCTGCAGCAGATGAGCTGTATATTATAATATTCTGCAGCAGGTGAGCTGTATATATAATATTCTGCAGAAGATGAGCTGTATATTATAATATTCTGCAGTAGATGAGCTGTATATTATAATATTCTGCAGTAGATGAGCTATATATTATAATATTCTGTAGTAGATGAGCTGTATATATAATATTCTGCAGTAGATGAGCTGTATATCATAATATTCTGCAACAGGTGAGCTGCATATTATAATATTCTGCAGTAGATGAGATGTATATTATAATATTCTGCAGTAGATGAGCTGTATATTATAATATTCTGCAGCAGGTGAGCTGTATATTATAATATTCTGCAGAAGATGAGCTGTATATATAATATTCTGCAGAAGATGAGCTGTATATTATAATATTCTGCAGAAGATGAGCTGTATATATAATATTCTGCAGAAGATTTGCTGTATATATAATATTCTGCAGTAGATGAGCTGTATATTATAATATTCTGCAGTAGATGAGCTGTATATATAATATTCTGCAGTAGATGAGCTGTATATATAATATTCTGCAGTAGATGAGCTGTATATATAACATTCTGCAGAAGATGAGCTGTATATTATAATATTCTGCAGTAGATGAGCTGTATATATAATATTCTGCAGTAGATGAGCTGTATATATAATATTCTGCAGAAGATGAGCTGTATATTATAATATTCTGCAGTAGATGAGCTGTATATATAATATTCTGCAGCAGATGAGCTGTATATTATAATATTCTGAAGCAGGTGAGCTGTATAATATAATATTCTGCAGCAGATGAGCTGCATATTATAATATTATGCAGTAGATGAGCTGTATATATAATACTCTGCAGTAGATGAGCTGTATATTATAATATTCTGCAGTAGATGAGCTGTATATTATAATATTCTGCAGTAGATGAGCTGTATATATAATATTCTGCAGTAGATGAGCTGTATATATAATATTCTGCAGTAGATGAGCTGTATATATAATATTCTGCAGTAGATGAGCTGTATATATAACATTCTGCAGAAGATGAGCTGTATATTATAATATTCTGCAGTAGATGAGCTTTATATATAATATTCTGCAATAGATGAGCTGTATATATAATATTCTGCAGTAGATGAGCTGTATATTATAATATTCTGCAGTAGATGAGCTGTATATTATAATATTCTGTAGCATTGAGCTGTATATATAATATTCTGCAGTAGATGAGCTGTATATATAATATTCTGCAGAAGATGAGCTGTATATATAATATTCTGTAGTAGATGAGCTGTATAATATTCTGCAGAAGATGAGCTGTATATTATAATATTCTGCAGTAGATGAGCTGTATATTATAATATTCTGCAGCAGGTGAGCTGTATATATAATATTCTGCAGTAGATGAGCTGTATATATAATATTCTGCAGTAGATGAGCTGTACATTATAATATTCTACAGTAAATGAGTTGTATATTATAATATTCTGCAGAAGATGAGCTGTATATATAATATTCTGCAAAAGATGAGCTGTATATATAATATTCTGCAGCAGATGAGCTGTATATTATAATATTCTGCAGTAGATGAGCTGTATATATAATATTCTGCAGCAGATGAGCTGTATATTATAATATTCTGCAATAGATGAGCTGTATATATAATATTCTGCAGCAGATGAGCTGTATATTATAATATTCTACAGTAGATGAGCTCTATATTATAATATTCTGCAGTAGATAAGCTGTATATTATAATATTCTGCAGAAGATGAGCTGTATATTATAATATTCTGCAGTAGATGAGCTGTATATTTTAATATTCTACAGTAGATGATCTGTATATTATAATATTCTGCAGTAGATAAGCTGTATATTATAATATTCTGCAGAAGATGAGCTGTATATTATAATATTCTGCAGAAGATGAGCAGTATATTATAATATTCTGCAGTAGATGAGCTGTATATTATAATATTCTGCAGTAGATGAGCTGTATATATAATATTCTGCAGCAGATGAGCTGTATATTATAATATTCTGCAGCAGATGATCTGTATATTATAATATTCTGCAGAAGATGAGCTGTATATTATAATATTCTGCAGTAGATGAGCTGTATATTATAATATTCTGTAGAAGATGAGCTGTATATTATAATATTCTGCAGTAGATGAGCTGTATATTATAATATTCTGCAGCAGGTGAGCTGTATATTATAATATTCTGCAGTAGATGACCTGTATATATAATATTCTGCAGTAGATGAGCTGTATATTATAATATTCTGCAGCAGGTGAGCTGTATATTATAATATTCTGCTGTAGATGAGCTGTATATTATAATATTCTGTAGTAGATGAGCTGTATATATAATATTCTGCAGTAGATGAACTGTATATTATAATATTCTGTAGTAGATGAGCTGTATATTATAATATTCTGCAGCAGGTGAGCTGTATATTATAATATCCTGCTGTAGATGAGCTGTATATTATAATATTCTGCAATAGATGAGCTGTATATTACAATATTCTGCAGCAGATGAGTTGTATATTATAATATTCTGCAGTAGATGAGCTGTATATCATAATATTCTGCAGTAGATGAGCTGTATATTATAATATTCTGCAGTAGATGAGCTGTATATTATAATATTCTGCAGTAGATGAGCTGTACATTATAATATTCTGCAGTAGATGAGCTGTATATATAATATTCTGCAGTAGATGAGCTGTATATTATAATATTCTGCAGTAGATGAGCTGTATATATAATATTCTGCAGCAGGTGAGCTGTATATATAATATTCTGCAGAAGATGAGCTGTATATTATAATATTCTGCAATAGATGAGCTGTATATTACAATATTCTGCAGCAGATGAGTTGTATATTATAATATTCTGCAGTAGATGAGCTGTATATCATAATATTCTGCAGCAGATGAGCTGTATATATAATATTCTGCAGCAGATGAGCAGTATATATAATATTCTGCAGAAGATGAGCTGTATATATGATATTCTGCAGTAGATGAGCTGTATATATAATATTCTGCAGCAGGTGAGCTGTATATTATAATATTCTGTAGTAGATGAGCTGTATATTATAATATTCTGCAGTACATGAGCTGTATATATAATATTCTGCAGAAGATGAGCTGTATATATAATATTCTGTAGTAGATGAGCTGTATATTATAATATTCTGCAGTACATGAGCTGTATATATAATATTCTGCAGTAGATGAGCTGTATCTATAATATTCTGTAGTAGATGAGCTGTATATATAATATTCTGCAGTAGATGAGCTGTATATATAATATTCTGCAGTAGATGAGCTGTTTATTATAATATTCTGCAGCAGATGAGCTGTATATATAATATTCTGCAGTAGATGAGCTGTATATTATAATATTCTGCAGTAGATGAGCTGCATATATAATATTCTGTAGTAGATGAGCTGTATATTATAATATTCTGCAGAAGATGAGCTGTATATATAATATTCTGTAGTAGATGAGCTGTATATTATAATATTCTGCAGTAGATGAGCTGTATATATAATATTCTGCAGTAGATGAGCTGTATATATAATATTCTGCAGCAGGTGAGCTGTATATTATAATATTCTGCAGAAGATGAGCTGTATATATAATATTCTGCAGCAGGTGAGCTGTATATTATAATATTCTGCAGAAGATGAGCTGTATATATAATATTCTACAGTAGATGAGCTGTATATTATAATATTCTGCAGTAGATGAGCTGTATATTATAATATTCTGCAGCAGGTGAGCTGTATATTATAATATTCTTCAGTAGATGAGCTGTATATTATAATATTCTGCAGTAGATGAGCTGTTTATTATAATATTCTGCAGTAGATGAGCTGTTTATTATAATATTCTTCAGTAGATGAGCTGTTTATTATAATATTCTTCAGTAGATGAGCTGTATATTATAATATTCTGCAGCAGGTGAGCTGTATATTATAATATTCTTCAGTGGATGAGCTGTATATTATAATATTCTGCAGCAGGTGAGCTGTATATTATAATATTCTTCAGTAGATGAGCTGTATATTATAATATTCTGCAGCAGGTGAGCTGTATATTATAATATTCTGCAGTAAATGAGCTGTATATTATAATATTCTGCAGAAGATGAGCTGTATATTATAATATTCTGCAGAAGATGAGCTGTACATTATAATATTCTGCAGTAGATGAGCTGTATATATAATATTCTGCAGCAGGTGAGCTGTATATTATAATATTCTGCAGAAGATGACTTGTATGTTATAATATTCTGCAGTTGATGAGCTGTATATTATAATATTCTGCAGCAGGTGAGCTGTATATTATAATATTCTGCAGTAAATGAGCTGTATATTATAATATTCTGCAGAAGATGAGCTGTATATTATAATATTCTGCAGAAGATGAGCTGTACATTATAATATTCTGCAGTAGATGAGCTGTATATATAATATTCTGCAGCAGGTGAGCTGTATATTATAATATTCTGCAGAAGATGACTTGTATGTTATAATATTCTGCAGTAGATGAGCTGTATATATAATATTCTGCAGCAGGTGAGCTGTATATTATAATATTCTGCAGAAGATGACTTGTATGTTATAATATTCTGCAGTTGATGAGCTGTATATTATAATATTCTGCAGTAGATGAGCTGTATATTATAATATTCTGTAGAAGATGAGCTGTATATATAATATTCTGCAGAAGATGAGCTGTACATTATAATATTCTGCAGTAGATGAGCTGTATATATAATATTCTGCAGTAGATGAGCTGTATATATAATATTCTACAGTAGATGAGCTGTATATTATAATATTCTGCAGTAGATGAGTTGTATATTATAATATTCTGCAGTAGATGAGCTGTATATTATAATATTCTGCAGTAGATGAGCTGTATATTATAATATTCTGTAGGGATGAGCTGTATATATAATATTCTGCAGCAGGTGAGCTGTATATTATAATATTCTGCAGAAGATGAGCTGTATATTATAATATTCTGCAGAAGATGAGCTGTATATTATAATATTCTGCAGTAGATGAGCTGTATATTATAATATTCTGCAGAAGATGAGCTGTATATTATAATATTCTGCAATAGATGAGCTGTATATATCATATTCTGCAGTAGATGAGCTGTATATTATAATATTCTGCAGAAGATGAGCTGTATATTATAATATTCTGCAATAGATGAGCTGTATATATCATATTCGGCAGTAGATGAGCTGTATATTATAATATTCTGCAGTAAATGAGTTGTATATTATAATATTCTGCAGAAGATGAGCTGTATATTTTAATATTCTACAGTAGATGAGCTGTATATTATAATATTCTGCAGAAGATGAGCAGTATATTATAATATTCTGCAGTAGATGAGCTGTATATATAATATTCTGCAGCAGATGAGCTGTATATTATAATATTCTGCAGTAGATGAGCTGTATATTATAATATTCTGTAGCAGGTGAGCTGTATATATAATATTCTGCAGATGAGCTGTATATTATAATATTCTACAGTAAATGAGTTGTATATATAATATTCTGCAGCAAATGAGCTGTATATATAATATTCTGCAGAAGATGAGCTGTATATTATAATATTCTGCAGAAGATGAGCTGTATATTATAATATTCTGCAGTAGATGAGCTGTATATTATATTATTCTGCAGTAGATGAGATGTTTATTATAATATTCTGCAGTAGATGAGCTGTATATATAATATTCTGCAGTAGATGAGCTGTATATTATAATATTCTGCAGTAGATGAGCTGTATATTATAATATTCTGCAGTAGATGAGCTGTATATTATAATATTCTGCAGAAGATGAGCTGTATATTATAATATTCTGCAGAAGATGAGTTGTATGTTATAATATTCTGTAGCAGGTGAGCTGTATATATAATATTCTGCAGTAGATGAGTTGTATATTATAATATTCTGCAGTAGATGAGCTGTATATTATAATATTCTGCAGTAGATGAGCTGTATATTATAATATTCTGTAGTAGATGAGCTGTATATATAATATTCTGCAGCAGGTGAGCTGTATATTATAATATTCTGCAGAAGATGAGCTGTATATTATAATATTCTGCAGAAGATGAGCTGTATATTATAATATTCTGCAGTAGATGAGCTGTATATATAATATTCTGCAGTAGATGAGCTGTATATTATAATATTCTGCAGTAGATGAGCTGTATATTATAATATTCTGCAGAAGATGAGCTGTATATTATAATATTCTGCAATAGATGAGCTGTATATATCATATTCTGCAGTAGATGAGCTGTATATTATAATATTCTGCAGAAGATGAGCTGTATATTATAATATTCTGCAATAGATGAGCTGTATATATCATATTCTGCAGTAGATGAGCTGTATATTATAATATTCTGCAGTAAATGAGTTGTATAATATAATATTCTGCAGAAGATGAGCTGTATATTTTAATATTCTACAGTAGATGAGCTGTATATTATAATATTCTGCAGAAGATGAGCAGTATATTATAATATTCTGCAGTAGATGAGCTGTATATATAATATTCTGCAGTAGATGAGCTGTATATATAATATTCTGCAGCAGATGAGCTGTATATTATAATATTCTGCAGTAGATGAGCTGTATATTATAATATTCTGTAGCAGGTGAGCTGTATATATAATATTCTGCAGATAAGCTGTATATTATAATATTCTACAGTAAATGAGTTGTATATATAATATTCTGCAGCAAATGAGCTGTATATATAATATTCTGCAGAAGATGAGCTGTATATTATAATATTCTGCAGAAGATGAGCTGTATATTATAATATTCTGCAGTAGATGAGCTGTATATTATATTATTCTGCAGTAGATGAGATGTTTATTATAATATTCTGCAGTAGATGAGCTGTATATATAATATTCTGCAGTAGATGAGCTGTATATTATAATATTCTGCAGTAGATGAGCTGTATATTATAATATTCTGCAGTAGATGAGCTGTATATTATAATATTCTGCAGAAGATGAGCTGTATATTATAATATTCTGCAGAAGATGAGTTGTATGTTATAATATTCTGTAGCAGGTGAGCTGTATATATAATATTCTGCAGTAGATGAGCTGTATATTATAATATTCTGCAGTAGATGAGCTGTATATTATAATATTCTGCAGCAGATGAGTTGTAAATTATAATATAATGCAGTAGATGAGCTGTATATTATAATATTCTGCAGAAGATGAGTTGTATATTATAATATTCTGCAGAAGATGAGCTGTACATTATAATATTCTGCAGTAGATGAGCTGTATATATAATATTCTGCAGCAGGTGATGTGTATATTATAATATTCTGCAGTAGATGAGCTGTATATATAATATTCTGCAGTAGATGAGCTGTATATATAATATTCTGCAGTAAATGAGCTGTATATTATAATATTCTGCAGAAGATGAGCTGTATATTATAATATTCTGCAGTAGATGAGCTGTATATTATAATATTCTGCAGTAGATGAGCTGTATATATAAAATTCTGGAGAAGATGAGCTGTATATTATAATTTTCTGCAGTAGATGAGCTGTATATTATAATATTCTGCAGTAGATGAGCTGTATATTATAATATTCTGCAGAAGATGAGCTGTATATTATAATATTCTGCTGTAGATGAGCTGTATATATAATATTCTGCAGTAGATGAGTTGTATATTATAATATTCTGCAGTAGATGAGCTGTATATATAATATTCTGCAGCAGGTGAGGTGTATATTATAATATTCTGCAGAAGATGAGCTGTATATTATAATATTCTGCAGAAGATGAGCTGTACATTATAATATTCTGCAGTAGATGAGCTGTATATATAATATTCTGCAGCAGGTGAGGTGTATATTATAATATTCTGCAGTAGATGAGCTGTATATTATAATATTCTGCAGAAGATGAGCTGTATATTATATTATTCTGCAGTAGATGAGATGTTTATTATAATATTCTGCAGTAGATGAGCTGTATATTATAATATTCTGCAGAAGATGAGCTGTATATTATAATATTCTGCAGAAGATGAGTTGTATATTATAATATTCTGCAGATGAGCTGTATATTATAATATTCTACAGTAAATGAGTTGTATATTATAATATTCTGCAGAAGATGAGCTGTATATTATAATATTCTGCAGAAGATTTGTTTTATGTTATAATATTCTGCAGCAGATGAGCTGTATATATAATATTCTGCAGAAGATGAGCTGTATATATAATATTCTGCACCAGATGAGCTGTATATTATAATATTCTGCAGTAGATGAGCTTTATATTATAATATTCTGCAGAAGATGAGTTTTATGTTATAATATTCTGCAGCAGATGAGCTGTATATATAATATTCTGCAGCAGGTGAGCTGTATATTATAATATTCTGCAGAAGATGAGCTGTACATTATAATATTCTGCAGTAGATGAGCTGTATATTATAATATTCTGCAGTAGATGAGCTGTATATTATAATATTCTGCAGCAGATGAGTTGTATATTATAATATTCTGTAGTAGATGAGCTGTATATATAATATTCTGCAGTAGATGAGCTGTATATATAATATTCTGTAGTAGATGAGCTGTATATTATAATATTCTGCAGAAGATGAGTTGTATGTTATAATATTCTGCAGCAGATGAGTTGTATATTATAATATTCTGCAGTAGATGAGCTGTATATTATAATATTCTGCAGAAGATGAGTTGTATGTTATAATATTCTGTAGCAGGTGAGCTGTATATATAATATTCTGCAGTAGATGAGCTGTATATTATAATATTCTGCAGTAGATGAGCTGTATATATAATATTCTGCAGCAGATGAGTTGTATATTATAATATTCTGTAGCAGGTGAGCTGTATATATAATATTCTGCAGTAGATGAGCTGTATATTATAATATTCTGCAGAAGATGAGCTGTATATTATAATATTCTGCAGCAGATGAGTTGTATATTATAATATTCTGCAGTAGATGAGCTGTATATTATAATATTCTGCAGAAGATGAGCTGTATATATAATATTCTGCAGTAGATGAGCTGTATATTATAATATTCTGCAGAAGATGAGTTGTATGTTATAATATTCTGTAGCAGGTGAGCTGTATATATAATATTCTGCAGTAGATGAGCTGTATGTTATAATATTCTGTAGCAGGTGAGCTGTATATATAATATTCTGCAGTAGATGAGCTGTATATTATAATATTCTGCAGAAGATGAGTTGTATGTTATAATATTCTGTAGCAGGTGAGCTGTATATATAATATTCTGCAGTAGATGAGCTGTATATTATAATATTCTGCAGAAGATGAGATGTATATTATAATATTCTGCAGCAGATGAGCTGTATATTATAATATTCTACAGAAGATGAGCTGTACATTATAATATTCTGCAGTAGATGAGCTGTATATTATAATATTCTGCAGTAGATGAGCTGTATATTATAATATTCTGCAGTAGATGAGCTGTATATTATAATATTCTGCAGAAGATGAGTTGTATGTTATAATATTCTGCAGAAGATGAGCTGTATATTATAATATTCTGCAGAAGATGAGTTGTATGTTATAATATTCTGCAGAAGATGAGCTGTATATTATAATATTCTGCAGAAGATGAGCTGTATATTATAATATTCTGCAGTAGATGAGCTGTATATTATAATATTCTGCAGTAGATGAGCTGTATATTATAATATTCTGCAGAAGATGAGATGTATATTATAATATTCTGCAGCAGATGAGCTGTATATTATAATATTCTGCAGAAGATGAGATGTATATTATAATATTCTGCAGCAGATGAGCTGTATATTATAATATTCTGCAGAAGATGAGCTGTACATTATAATATTCTGCAGTAGATGAGCTGTATATTATAATATTCTGCAGTAGATGAGCTGTATATTATAATATTCTGCAGTAGATGAGCTGTATATTATAATATTCTGCAGAAGATGAGTTGTATGTTATAATATTCTGCAGAAGATGAGCTGTATATTATAATATTCTGCAGAAGATGAGTTGTATGTTATAATATTCTGCAGAAGATGAGCTGTATATTATAATATTCTGCAGAAGATGAGCTGTATATTATAATATTCTGCAGTAGATGAGCTGTATATATAATATTCTGCAGTAGATGAGCTGTACATTATAATATTCTGCAGTAGATGAGCTGTATGTATAATATTCTGCAGTAGATGAGCTGTATATTATAATATTCTGCAGTAGATGAGCTGTATATTATAATATTCTGCAGTAGATGAGCTTTATATTATAATATTCTGCAGAAGATGAGTTTTATGTTATAATATTCTGCAGCAGATGAGCTGTATATATAATATTCTGCAGAAGATGAGCTGTATATATAATATTCTGCACCAGATGAGCTGTATATTATAATATTCTGCAGTAGATGAGCTTTATATTATAATATTCTGCAGAAGATGAGTTTTATGTTATAATATTCTGCAGCAGATGAGGTATATATATAATATTCTGCAGCAGATGAGCTGTATAATATAATATTCTGCAGCAGGTGAGCTGTATATTATAATATTCTGTAGTAGATGAGCTGTATATTATAATATTCTGCAGCAGGTGAGCTGTATATTATAATATTCTGCAGAAGATGAGCTGTACATTATAATATTCTGCAGTAGATGAGTTGTATATTATAATATTCTGCAGCAGATGAGTTGTATATTATAATATTCTGTAGTAGATGAGCTGTATATATAATATTCTGCAGTAGATGAGCTGTATATTATAATATTCTGCAGTAGATGAGCTGTATATATAATATTCTGCAGCAGGTGAGCTGTATATTATAATATTCTGTAGTAGATGAGCTGTATATTATAATATTCTGCAGAAGATGAGCTGTATATTATAATATTCTGCAGAAGATGAGCTGTATATTATAATATTCTGCAGTAGATGAGCTGTATATTATAATATTCTGCAGAAGATGAGCTGTATATTATAATATTCTGCAGAAGATGAGCTGTATATTATAATATTCTGCAGCAGATGAGCTGTATATTATAATATTCTGCAGCAGGTGAGCTGTATATTATAATATTCTGCAGCAGCTGAGCTGTATATTATAATATTCTGCAGTAGATGAGCTGTATATATAATATTCTGCAGTAGATGAGTTGTATATTATAATATTCTGCAGTAGATGAGCTGTATATATAATATTCTACAGCAGGTGAGGTGTATATTATAATATTCTGCAGTAGATGAGCTGTATATTATAATATTCTGCAGTAGATGAGCTGTATATTATAATATTCTGTAGTAGATGAGCTGTATATTATAATATTCTGCAGTAGATGAGCTGTATATATAAAATTCTGGAGAAGATGAGCTGTATATTATAATGTTCTGCAGTAGATGAGCTGTATATTATAATATTCTGCAGAAGATGAGCTGTATATTATAATATTCTGCAGAAGATGAGCTGTATATATAATATTCTGCAGTAGATGAGCTGTATATATAAAATTCTGGAGAAGATGAGCTGTATATTATAATGTTCTGCAGTAGATGAGCTGTATATTATAATATTCTGCAGAAGATGAGCTGTATATTATAATATTCTGCAGCAGGTGAGCTGTATATTATAATATTCTGCAGTAGATGAGCTGTATATATAATATTCTGCAGTAGATGAGCTGTATATATAATATTCTGCAGTAGATGAGCTGTATATTATAATATTCTGTAGTAGATGATCTGTATATTATAATATTCTGCAGCAGGTGAGCTGTATATATAATATTCTGCAGAAGATGAGCTGTATATTATAATATTCTGCAGCAGATGAGCTGTATATTATAATATTCTGCAGTAGATGAGTTGTATATTATAATATTCTGCAGAAGATGAGCAGTATATTATAATATTCTGCAGAAGATGAGCTGTATATTATAATATTCTGCAGTAGATGAGCTGTATATATAATATTCTGCAGAAGATGAGCTGTATATTATAATATTCTGCAGTAGATGAGTTGTATATTATAATATTCTGCAGAAGATGAGCAGTATATTATAATATTCTGCAGAAGATGAGCTGTATATTATAATATTCTGCAGTAGATGAGCTGTATATTATAATATTCTGCAGAAGATGAGCTGTATATTATAATATTCTGCAGTAGATGAGCTGTATATTATAATATTCTGCAGAAGATGAGCTGTATATTATAATATTCTGCAGTAGATGAGCTGTATATTATAATATTCTGCAGCAGATGAGTTGTATATTATAATATTCTGCAGAAGATGAGCGGTATATTATAATATTCTGCAGTAGATGAGCTGTATATTATAATATTCTGCAGCAGATGAGTTGTATATTATAATATTCTGCAGAAGATGAGCGGTATATTATAATATTCTGCAGTAGATGAGCTGTATATTATAATATTCTGCAGTAGATGAGCTGTATATTATAATATTCTGCAGTAGATGAGCTGTATTTTATAATATTCTGCAGAAGATGAGCTGTATTTTATAATATTCTGCAGCGGAGGACAGAGGAGCGGAGGACGGAGGGGAGGCCGGAGCGGAGGACAGAGGAGCGGAGGACGGAGCGGACGGCGGAGCGGAGGGCGGAGCAGAGGACGGAGGGGAGGCGGGAGCGGAGGATGGAGGGTAGGCGGGAGCGGAGGATGGAGGGGAGGCCAGAGCGGAGGACAGAGCGGAGGACGGAGGGGAGGACGGAGGGGAGGATGGAGGGGAGGACGGAGGGGAGGCCAGAGCGGAGGACAGAGCGGAGGACGGAGGGGAGGACGGAGCGGAGGACGGAGGGGAGGGCGGAGTGGAGGACGGAGGGGAGGATGGAGGGAAGGGCGGAGCGGAGGACGGAGGGGAGGACGGAGGGGAGGACGGAGGGGAGGACGGAGCGGAGGGGAGGATGGAGGGGAGGATGGAGGGGAGGCCAGAGCGGAGGACAGAGCGGAGGACGGAGGGGAGGACGGAGCGGAGGATGGAGGGGAGGGCGGAGTGGAGGACGGAGGGGAGGACGGAGGGAAGGGCGGAGGGGAGTGCGGAGGACGGAGCTGAGGACGGAGGGGAGGACGGAGGGGAGGACGGAGGGGAGGACGGAGCGGAGGACGGAGCGGAGGACGGAGCGGAGGACGGAGGGGAGGGCGGAGGGGAGGGCGGAGCAGAGGGGACACTTCTCTGCAGCTTGATAAGAGACGTGTCTGAGCCGCCATGGGTCCCGCGGGGGAGTACAGAGACGCCGTCTATTCCTGGCAGCGGCCTCCGGCTTCCTCAGGGGCTTTCTATGGCGGAATCCGCCTGTGAGAGGCGCAGTGTGAACACAGCCTTACTGGCAGACACTGCGAGACTCTGTGCTGGACCCCACAATGTAACACGGGTATCCCCCGCTGAGAATAACCACAAGAGCCCAGCAGGGACACAGGAAACCCCGTGCTTTTATGTATCTTGGAGCCTACAGATTTACGTTACATAAGATAAAACAGATGAGACCCCCCGGGATGAAATCCTATAACCCCCCCTATAAAGCGCAGCCAAGCTCCTCCCCTGTACAGTGATAACAGGACTATTATAGCGCTATTACAGGCGAGTAGGTAACGTGTCTCCAGCCAATAAGAGCGGCCCGTCCATTATCCAATCAGATTACAGAGGTGCCGGGGCAGCGACCAATCAGGACGCGCTGATGACAGTTCTGGATCGGCGGTCCCGGCTTCCCGTCCGTGCTCTTTATCGGTGCCCGCTCCGCTCTCAGGAGCGGCTGTCAGGCGGTGTCTAGTAACCGTCTGTGAATACGTTCCCGGCTTCCCTGCCTGTTACGCTGCTGGTGGAGGGCGGTTTGTGTTATGGCGTCTTATTACCTCCGTTACATGACAAGCGCTGACTTGTCAGCTGCCGTGAGACTACAACTCCCAGCATGCCCGCCTATGTCCTGATGGTGCTGGTGTGCCGGGAGCTGTAATGTCGCCATGTTGGCTCTCCTGTGGCTTACTCTAGTCTTGCGCTGCTGCTAGACACCAGTAGGGGGAGCCCTGTGCATAGGATTTCATATATGGGCTCTATAACCCAAGTCTGTTCCCCGGGCTCCCCCTGGTGGTGGATGCTGGTATAGCATGGGGCTGAATGATGAGCTGCTCTTCGCCCGGCTTCTGTAGTTAGAGAGAAACCTCCCTACTAATTCTCTGGGGTTTCCTCTTCTCCTTGTCTCTACAGTCTGTGGTAGTGCAGATGAATCATGTACTGCTGAATACATGGACCTGATGCATGAAGACTAGTGATGAGCGAGCATGCTCTCTACTGCTCGGTGCTCGCCCCAGCATCTCACTGCTCGAGATGCTCCACGCTCCCCGAGTATTTCCGGGGTTGCTCGGCGGGAGCTCGAGTCCCCTCCCTGCATGTTTGTTGCTCTTTACCGAGCTAATGAACATGCAGGGATTGCCTGTCACTCATTGTAATGCTGCAGCCATGTTGGTTGTGGCATTACAGTGATTGGCTGGCCGCACAGAGTCATCAGGTCTATATCAGACCTGGGGCCGCTGTGCTCGTCAGTCACTCCGGAATCAGACAGTGGAGGGAGAGCAGGTAGATCTGTGGCTCACACCGCCGAGCCTAAAGCCAGGCATGGTCGTGTGTGACAATGGCCGGACCCTGGTGGCAGCTGTGAGGCGAGCTCACACACGTACCATGCCTGGCCCATGTG
Organism: Phyllobates terribilis; assembly: GCF_046119375.1. Lineage (NCBI taxonomy): Eukaryota > Metazoa > Chordata > Amphibia > Anura > Dendrobatidae > Phyllobates > Phyllobates terribilis. The sequence continues at coordinate 2,705,326 of NW_027363010.1, read as the reverse complement.
CTTAACCTCGTGGTTCAGCGCTGTCTCAAATCCTACCTGGAGCTGCCGGATCTGCTTGTTAAAGTACGCCGCCTGTGTGCCCATTTTAGAAAATCACCTCCAGCTTCCGCCGCCCTTGCCGTGTTTCCGCAGCGTTTGCAGCTTCCGGCTCATAGACTGGTGTGTAATGTCCCTACGCGTTGGAACTCTACACTGCAGATGTTGGGAAGGATTTGTGAGCAGAAGAGGGCAGTTGTTGACTACCAGCATCAACAAGGCCGTCGGTATTCAGTTCAGACTCCACACGTAACACCTCAGGAGTGGACATGGATGTCAGACATATCCTCCAAAACTTTGAGGACTCCACCAAGATGGTGAGTGGCGATGACGCCATAATTAGGCTATGTGCCCACGATGCAGAAATGAAGCAGAAAATTTCTGCATCATTTCTGCATCTCCCTGGCAGATTATGCATGCGTTTTTCCTGCCAAATACATGCGGATTTGAAGCGTTCTTCACATGCGTTTCCGCATGCGGATTGACAAGCGCTTTCCAGGCGATTTTAGCATCACTTGGAAAGTGCTTGACAACTAGGTCACACTATATAAATCCATGCAACCGGCATGGATTTATATAGTGTGACCGTAAGAATGTTTAAAAATAAAAAAATAAACCTATACTTACCCTCCGATGGCCCGGCGTGTGTAGCTGCGCTCGCTTCTGTCTGCTAGCTGATCGCAGGACACTGCACTGAAGGGCCTGCGGTCACAAGACTGTGACGTCACCGCAGGTCCTTCAGTCCTGCCCGCAAGCAAAGGGAAGGAGACCGGGGGCCATCAAAAGGTGAATATAAACTTTATTTTTTATTTTATTCTTTTTTTTACAGGTACAATGGTACCCAGGTCTGGATGAGAGTCTCCTCTCCTCCAGAACTGGGTACCATCCGCACATTGAAACGCATATAATCCGTGAGTACAAATGTACTGACACGAATTATGTGCGTCTCAATGCAAGTCAATGGCGGCGATTACGCTGCGCTTCCGCAAAATTAATGGACATGCTGCGGATTTTTGAGCGCAGCATAAACGCTGCGGAAATATCCGCAGCATGGGCATAGAACTTGCGGAATCCCCTTGGGGACCATGGGGGGCGGATTACCTAGCGTTTAACAAGCGTTTATGCTGCGGAAATTCCACAGCATATACGCTTGAAAAACGCTATGTGGGCACTTAGCCTTAGCGTCACCATCCTGCTTCTGTCTTCTGAAATGCTCTCTGCTCACAATAAAAGAGTATGCACTGCTGGCGGAGCACGATGAGATGGAGCAAGGAACCATACAGGGTGATTACACACAGCCCAGCCTCATCTCATCCCAATGTGGATTGGGTGACAATGAGGAAGAGGAGGAGTAAGAACAGCAGCTAGTTTCCTGCGCTATAGATGGTACTATCTGCACTACTGTCATACCGTCTGTTCAGCGTGGATGGTCTGAGGACAGAGAGGAGGAGAGCATGGTCAGTGGTCCTATTGGTGAGGACACAGAAGTATTGCCTGTTAGCAGTCTGGCATGCATGGCTGAGTTTGTTACGCTGCCTTTCCCATGACCCTCGCGTTCTCAAAATTTTGGTTGGTGACACTTCTAGACCCACTCTACAAGTAGAAATTTCTATCTCTTATTCCTGAGGCGGACAGGTCTACAAAAATGGGGCAGTACCAGAAGGCCCTTGTTGCGGAACTATTAAAAATCTGAAAACGCTGGTGGCAGAGGTCACAGTTCGTTGGACAACCAAGCAGCAGAGGCGAGAGACACAACTCCAATCCAGCAGAGGCAGTGGAACACTGTCCAAGTTCTGGGAGAATTTTCTCTGCCCCTCCCAGGCCCTGAGGCTCGGGGTACTCTCACAAGGAGAGCAAAGTTTGGGAAGATGCTGAGGGAGTACCTTGCCGACCGTACCAACGTCCTCTGTAATTCCTCTGTGCCTTATAATTGTTTGGTATCCAAGCTGGATACATGGAATGAACTGGCTCTCTTGGAGGTCCTGGCCTGCCCTGCCGCCAGTGTTTTATCAGAGCGGGTTTTTAGTGACGTTGGTGGAATTATAACTGATAAGCACATCCGCCTGTCAACTGAAAATGCTGACAGGCTGTCTCTTATAAAAATGAACAAGGGCTGGATTGGGCCAGACTTCTCAACACCACAGTATGAAAGCAGCGTAACATAAACTCAAACCAGTGTCTTTTTTTGGGAGGTGTTTTCACATGCACCTTTTCACACCCACACATGGGTATAAGCTTCCTGATTTTGGTGGCTATTTGCTCTTGTCCTCCTCCTTCTCCTCATCATCCACCACCATATCACCAGGGTGACCGTGGTCCGTGATGCAACACCCACAAATTTTTTTAAAGGGTGTTTATGATGCCCATAAAAAATTTTTTTTATGTTGTATGTTATCTGTCAGGACCCTGTAATGGGTAATTGCTGCAGTGTAGACATGGCGGCTGATCAGTGCTGCTCATAGCATTATGGATCTGTCAGGACCCTGTAATGGGTAATTGCTGCAGTGTAGACATGGCGGCTGATCAGTGCTGCTCATAGCACTATGGATATGTCAGGACCCTGTAATGGTAATTGCTGCAGTGTAGACATGGCTGCTGATCAGTGCTGCTCATAACACTATGGATCTGTCAGGACCCTGTAATGGGTAATTGCTGCAGTGTAGACATGGCTGCTGATCAGTGCTGCTCATAACACTATGGATCTGTCAGGACCCTGTAATGGGTAATTGCTGCAGTGTAGACATGGCTGCTGAGCAGTGCTGCTCATAGCACTATGGATCTGTCAGGACCCTGTAATGGGTAATTGCTGCAGTGTAGACATGGCGGCTGATAAGTGCTGCTCATTGCACTATGGATCTGTCAGGACCCTGTAATAGGTAATTGCTGCAGTGTAGACATGGCTGCTGATCAGTGCTGCTCATAGCACTATGGATCTGTCAGGACCCTGTAATGGGTAATTGCTGCAGTGTAGACATGGCGGCTGATAAGTGCTGCTCATTGCACTATGGATCTGTCAGGACCCTGTAATAGGTAATTGCTGCAGTGTAGACATGGCTGCTGATCATTGCTGCTCATAGCACTATGGATCTGTGAGGACTCTGTAATGGGTAATTGCTGCAGTGTAGACATGGCTGCTGATCAGTGCTGCTCATAGCACTATGGATCTGTCAGGACCCTGTAATGGGTAATTGCTGCAGTGTAGACATGGCTGCTGATCAGTGCTGCTCATAGCACTATGGATCTGTCAGGACCCTGTAATGGGTAATTGCTGCAGTGTAGACATGGCGACTGATAAGTGCTGCTCATTGCACTATGGATCTGTCAGGACCCTGTAATAGGTAATTGCTGCAGTGTAGACATGGCTGCTGATCAGTGCTGCTCATAGCACTATGGATCTGTCAGGACCCTGTAATGGGTAATTGCTGCAGTGTAGACATGGCTGCTGATCAGTGCTGCTCATAGCACTATGGATCTGTCAGGACCCTGTAATGGGTAATTGCTGCAGTGTAGACATGGCTGCTGATCAGTGCTGCTCATAGCACTATGGATCTGTCAGGACCCAGTAATGGGTAATTGCTGCAGTGTAGACATGGCGGCTGATCAGTGCTGCTCATAGCACTATGGATCTGTCAGGACCCTGTAATGGGTAATTGCTGCAGTGTAGACATGGCTGCTGATCAGTGCTGCTCATAGCACTATGGATCTGTCAGGACCCTGTAATGGGTAATTGCTGCAGTGTAGACATGGCTGCTGATCAGTGCTGCTCATAGCACTATGGATCTGTGAGGACCCTGTAATGGGTAATTGCTGCAGTGTAGACATGGCTGCTGATCAGTGCTGCTTATAGCACTATGGATCGGTCAGGACCCTGTAATGGGTAATTGCTGCAGTGTAGACATGGCTGCTGATCAGTGCTGCTCATAGCACTATGGATCTGTCAGGACCCTGTAATGGGTAATTGATGCAGTGTAGACATGGCTGCTGATCAGTGCTGCTCATAGCACTATGGATCTGTGAGGACCCTGTAATGGGCAATTGCTACAGTGTAGACATGGCTGCTGATCAGTGCTGCTCATAGCACTATGGATTGGTCAGGACCCTGTAATGGGTAATTGCTGCAGTGCAGACATGGCGGCTGATTAGTGCTGCTCATAACACTATGGATCTGTCAGGTCCCTGTAATGGGTAATTGCTGCAGTGTAGACATGGCTGCTGATCAGTGCTGCCCATAGCACTATGGATCTGTCAGGACCCTGTAATGGGTAATTGCTGCAGTGTAGACATGGCTGCTGATCAGTGCTGCTCATAGCACTATGGATCTGTCAGGACCCTGTAATGGGTAATTGCTGCAGTGTAGACATGGCTGCTGATCAGTGCTGCTCATAGCACTATGGATCTGTCAGGTCCCTGTAATGGGTAATTGCTGCAGTGTAGACATGGCTGCTGATCAGTGCTGCTCATAGCACTATGGATCTGTCAGGACCCTGTAATGGGTAATTGCTGCAGTGTAGACATGGCTGCTGATCAGTGCTGCTCATAGCACTATGGATCGGTCAGGACCCTGTAATGGGTAATTGCTGCAGTGTAGACATGGCTGCTGATCAGTGCTGCTCATAGCACTATGGATCTGTCAGGACCCTGTAATGCGTAATTGCTGCAGTGTAGACATGGCTGCTGATCAGTGCTGCTCATAGCAATATGGATCTGTCAGGACCCTGTAATGGGTAATTGCTGCAGTGTAGACATGGCTGCTGATCAGTGCTGCTCATAGCACTATGGATCTGTCAGGTCCCTGTAATGGGTAATTGCTGCAGTGTAGACATGGCTGCTGATCAGTGCTGCCCATAGCACTATGGATCTGTCAGGACCCTGTAATGGGTAATTGCTGCAGTGTAGACATGGCTGCTGATCAGTGCTGCTCATAGCACTATGGATCTGTCAGGACCCTGTAATGGGTAATTGCTGCAGTGTAGACATGGCTGCTGATCAGTGCTGCTCATAGCACTATGGATCTGTCAGGTCCCTGTAATGGGTAATTGCTGCAGTGTAGACATGGCTGCTGATCAGTGCTGCTCATAGCACTATGGATCTGTCAGGACCCTGTAATGGGTAATTGCTGCAGTGTAGACATGGCTGCTGATCAGTGCTGCTCATAGCACTATGGATCGATCAAGACCCTGTAATGGGTAATTGCTGCAGTGTAGACATGGCGGCTGATCAGTGCTGCTCATAACACTATGGATCTGTCAGGTCCCTGTAATGGGTAATTGCTGCAGTGTAGACATGGCTGCTGCTCAGTGCTGCTCATAGCAGAATGGATCTGTCAGGACCCTGTAATGGGTAATTGCTGCAGTGTAGACATGGCTACTGATCAGTGCTGCTCATAGCACTATGGATCTGTCAGGTCCCTGTAATGGGTAATTGCTGCAGTGTAGGCATAGCTGCTGATCAGTGCTGCTCATAGCACTATGGATCTGTCAGGTCCCTGTAATGGGTAATTGTTGCAGTGTAGACATGGCTGCTGATCAGTGCTGCTCATAGCACTATGGATCTGTCAGGACCCTGTAATGGGTAATTGCTGCAGTGTAGATATGGCTGCTGATCAGTGCTGCTCATAGCACTATGGATCGATCAAGACCCTGTAATGGGTAATTGCTGCAGTGTAGACATGGCGGCTGATCAGTGCTGCTCATAACACTATGGATCTGTCAGGTCCCTGTAATGGGTAGTTGCTGCAGTGTAGACATGGCTGCTGCTCAGTGCTGCTCATAGCAGAATGGATCTGTCAGGACCCTGTAATGGGTAATTGCTGCAGTGTAGACATGGCTGCTGATCAGTGCTGCTCATAACACTATGGATCTGTCAGGTCCCTGTAATGGGTAATTGCTGCAGTGTAGACATGGCTGCTGATCAGTGCTGCTCATAGCACTATGGATCTGTCAGGTCCCTGTAATGGGCAATTGCTGCAGTGTAGACATGGCTACTGATCAGTGCTGCTCATAGCACTATGGATCTGTCAGGACCCTGTAATGGGTAATTGCTGCAGTGTAGATATGGCTGCTGATCAGTGCTGCTCATGGCACTATGGATCGATCAAGACCCTGTAATGGGTAATTGCTGCAGTGTAGACATGGCGGCTGATCAGTGCTGCTCATAACACTATGGATCTGTCAGGTCCCTGTAATGGGTAGTTGCTGCAGTGTAGACATGGCTGCTGCTCAGTGCTGCTCATAGCAGAATGGATCTGTCAGGACCCTGTAATGGGTAATTGCTGCAGTGTAGACATGGCTACTGATCAGTGCTGCTCATAGCACTATGGATCTGTCAGGTCCCTGTAATGGGTAATTGCTGCAGTGTAGACATGGCTGCTGATCAGTGCTGCTCATAGCAGTATGGATCTGTCAGGACCCTGTAATGGGTAATTGCTGCAGTGTAGACATGGCTGCTGATCAGTGCTGCTCATAACACTATGGATCTGTCAGGTCCCTGCAATGGGTAATTGCTGCAGTGTAGACATGGCTGCTGATCAGTGCTGCTCATAGCACTATGGATCTGTCAGGTCCCTGTAATGGGCAATTGCTGCAGTGTACACATGGCTCCTGATCAGTGCAGCTCATAGCACTATGGATCTGTCAGGTCCCTGTAATGGGTAATTGCTGCAGTGTAGACATGGCAGCTGATCAGTGCTGCTCATAGCACTATGGATCTGTGAGGTCCCTGTAATGGGCAATTGCTGCAGTGTACACATGGCTCCTGATCAGTGCAGCTCATAGCCCTATGGATCGGTCAGGACCCTGTAATGGGTAATTGCTGCAGTGTAGACATGGCGGCTGATCAGTGCTGCTCATAGCACTATGGATCTGTCAGGACCCTGTAATGGGTAATTGCTGCAGTGTAGACATGGCTGCTGATCAGTGCTGCTCATAGCCCTATGGATCTGTCAGGACCCTGTAATGGGTAATTGCTGCAGTGTAGACATGGCGGCTGATCAGTGCTGCTCATAGCACTATGGATCTGTCAGGTCCCTGTAATGGGTAATTGCTGCAGTGTAGACATGGCTGCTGATCAGTGCTGCTCATGGCTCTATGGATCTGTCCGGTTCCGGTAATGGGTAATTGCTGCAGTGTAGACATGGCTACTGATCAGTGCTGCTCATGGCTCTATGGATCTGTCCGGTTCCTGTAATGGGTTGTTGCTGTGGTTGGAGGCACAGTCCACTATTCTCTGGTCCTGGCATCTGTAGGAGGATCATCGCTATAACACTGGGCACCTGCTTACCAGGAATGGCTTCCTCTCCTGAGCTCACGCTATACTCCTCCTGACAAGGACCAGCATTATGAAGGGCTCCTCTAATATTCCTGAGTTGTGGTGTGAGGAGATTGTCCAGGGGTTGGTGAGGAGGACACTACTTGTTGGTGTGTTCTAAAATGAAACGTGGCTCATTCTTATATTTTGCCTGCAGAATCTGACTATAATGGCGACCGTGATCTACAGTGACCAGGAGAACGGTGATGTTAATGCTGCGCTGTTGTCCAGAGATCGTGCACAACTATCAGGTGCCGGTAAGTGGTTTCTAAAGGTAACGGCCGATCTGGCCCCAATTCATCAAGGGGTTTAATAGATTTCTAGCAGAACTCTGACAGGTCAAAACTTTTATGCAACTAGATGTTAATTTTTTTATATAATATATATATATAATTGGTTAGTATATGGGTACAGGAGGCGCTGTGGGCTCGTCACTACTAGTGGCAGCAAATTTGTGGACAGGGAACCAGGGTTGTCCAAATAAGTGTTGATATAGCCGAGAAGAAGTAAATTTGCGCTAGTGGTAGTGAACAGAAGGACGGCACGAGAGATTTTGAGTGCAAGGGATAATTTTATTTAATCGAACATGTGCTTAAAAATAGCTAGTTAAAATGATTCAGACTCAGTGAGGTCACTGGGTCGGATATAAGAATAGTTATTAAAAGTATTAAAAGTTATAAAATCGATAAATAGATCGGTGTCCACTGATACAAGGTAATCACTGATTGATAAAAATAGGCCTTTTTCCCTCGTAGTCTGAGGATGTTCGGTTGCAGTAGATGTATAAGGAGGCAAAGGCTTGTAGACCTGGTGGGATAGAATAGGAATGTATAAATATGGTATACTAATGAGCGATGGGGGAAGGGGTAGGTATCTGTTTGTCTGTGGTTACCTGATACTGGTGCCTCGTATGGGGTATGGAGGTTCACTGGTGGCACATGTTGGTGCCTGGGAGGGAGGACGAGGGGTACCTAGAGTGGGGTACACAAAAAAATGTATGGATAAGTGGGGGTGGAACTCGACAGAGATGTCTCTGCTGGACTCTGAGTTGGGTCGTGAGTTACCTGTTCTTGGTATGGTACTCAATAGACTGTGGTAGTAGTTAGCTGTTGATCCACAGTAGCACTGCTACTGGTGTGACAGTCAGCAGGCTGTGTGGATAATACTGGATTCACCGGAGCAGTACTATAGGGAGTGAGAGGAGACAAGTATTAAGAATAGGGTGCAGGGCTCAAGGGTTAAGGTACAGGGTTCAAAGAGGGTAGTTTTGGATTAGTTACCTTCTAGAGGGTAGCGGGGGGTGTCCTGATTATTTTGGATGACTAGGAGGTATCGGTCCTGGTCCTTCTTGGAGAGAGGTAGAGGATATGTCACACACGGCTGTGGGTTGATGATCTGAGTTAGATCTGCAGGGGGAAGGAATAGGGATAGATCATAAATTAACTGATGTAGCTGTGGTACAAGCCTTGGAGACAAGAGTTTTGGGGTTACCTGTTGGTAGGTACAAGGGGCATCCAGGGACGTCTTAGAATGAGCTGGAGGTAGTAGTCCTGGTCCCTTGTTGAGTGGAGGTAGCACGAGGAGGTCAGAAGTAGGATGCAGCAAGAGGCTTGTACTAGCATGTAATGTCTCTGTTCGCTGTATAGAGATCTGTAGGGAGGGGGAGGGGGTGTATCTGTTAAGGTATCACTGGATTGTGGCTGTAGCCTCCAGTTTTTACCCAGAGATCGTGATTTACCTGCTTCGTAGGGATTAGGGTGTCAATAGTAGATGCTGGTTCAGGTCTCCATAATGTAGATACAGCAGGGTGCTGTAGTAGGAGGCTATAGTTATGTCAGAGGTAACCAGAGATAGGATACAGTAGGAGGCTTATGTTTTCCTATGTTGGGTGCACCAGGAGGCTCTGGCTGGAAACAGTGGGTGCCAGATTCAGCAATAGGGAGGGTGGCTGGTGCAGAGCCCAACTGAAGGGGTTGATAGCAAGTACTGCGGGGAACAGGGAAAAAACGTTAGAGGGTCAGCTGCGTACAGTATGGACTTGGTGGGGCAGGGGCCCGTTGTTACTTACGGTCTGTAGAGGGCTTCACCGTCTGGGGGTGGTCGAGGTCCGGAGCGAGAGCGGAGTCCTGGCCGGTGACTGCCGCGTGCTCGCTACTTCCGGGTAGGAGGAGGAGAGAGAGAGTATGTGGAGAGCGCACAAGAGGGGGGCAGCGTGACGTGGGGTCACGTGGTGTGCAGCGTGCACAAGGTACGGAGGCCTGTGGGCGCCTCTTTAGCTGTGTTAAGGGTCAGTCCGACGCGTTTCAACAACTGCGGCTGTCTTCCTCAGGGATGGCTTAACCCAGTCAAATGGTGTCCTTATATATGCAGGGCTGGTGACGTCATAGGTCAATTTGTTAGTCATTAAATGCAAAGAGCTCTATTTCGCTGTTCAATCCTCTTGGTCTTAAGGTGTTCAGTTTAAAAATCCACTCACTTTCTTTCCTGGACATGCTCTTAATAAAATCTCCTTGTCTCCAGTTCTTGTGGACGATTTGTATACCTACTATTTTAATTCCTTTTATTGACCCATTGTGTTTTTTTATAAAGTGTTTTGAGAGAGGGTGGCCCATGTATTTATTTTTGATGTTCCTTAAATGTTCGTTGATCCTGATGTTCATAGGTCTTTCTGTTCTGCCTATATATAATTTGCCACATGGGCAATATAGCCCGTATATGACCCCTGTGGTGTTGCATGTTATAAAATCTGTGATGGGGTATATTTCTTTTTGGTGGCTGACGGTGTGTTGTTTTGGTGTGTTTAGGGTTTTGCATGTCTTACATTTTTTGCATGGAAAGAAGCCTTTTAGTTTTTGATGGAATGGGGTTTGAGGTTTTTGAGAACTGGTGTGTATCCTTACTGTGGGGGCTATAATTGATCCTAGGTTACGTGCCTTTTTGAAGATGAATTTGGGTCGGTTTGGGATTTTGTCATCGTGTTCGATTAAATAAAATTATCCCTTGCACTCAATATATATATATTTATTTATTTAAGCACTTTCACTCCAGCTCTGCCAAGTGGACGGAGCATGGTGAAGCCACCTGAGTCACAACTTTCCATAAATTAAGTGCACCCCATCACTATGGTGCGCCTCACCAGAAGTGTTAAGTGGAGTCCACCTCATAATAAACTTTGCTTTTACTTTTGCCCACCCATCTTTAAAGAATCTCTCCCATCAGTTTTTATTCTCTATATATTGCAGTCATCATATTATATAGCACTGTGTACTTACAATTGCTCATTTTGCCTTTCTACCCAGCTTATTGTCATTTACCTAATGGAAAAGAGATGTGATTAAAAACTGACTAGCTGAATCCTTCTAATCTCTATGTTAACACAAGGTGAACTTTTCCTGCATGAGTCATAAGTCCCTGCAGAGGAGGAGGGAGCAGCTGGGTCAGGAGGTGAAGAGGAGAATGATTTTTGCAGGGAAGAGGCTTCCTGTTTCTACATAGAAAAGAATTTACTGGGTAGAAAGGTAAAGTGAGCAATTGTTAGTACACAGTCCTATATAATTACAATATATTAAGAGGATAAGCTCTGATGGGAGAGGTTCTTTAAGACTGTCATGTATTGGGTAATGAGTTGGGGTGTCAGTCTCCATCAGTGCTGGCTGAACACTGACTATCCTGCTCAGATTACTACACATGGCGCTGCTCCTCCCTGTAGTATGGGCTACGCAGGACGGTGCCGAGGCTCCAGATTCTACCTGCACAGCAACAAGGTCCCAACACTTCTACCTCTATAACTTGCCTAATGCAGACGCAAACCTGCAGCCTTTCCACTGAGATCTTGTCGGCCTTCTACACTGCCATGGCTTTGTCTGCACAATGTAGCTTAAAGGGAATGTCCACTTCTTAAGCATCCTAGAAGTCTACAATATAAGGTCAGTATTCCTCTAACCCTCTGCCTTATTTGGCTGCCATTGAAGGCAGTCAGCGAAATGGGTTCAATTTTCTATAGAAGTGGCAGAATTTAACCCCTTCCTGACCGTGTTATTTCCCATCTCTGCATTTTTCTTATTCTTCTAAGAGCAGTAACTTTATCTTTCTGTCAATACAGCCATATGAGGGTTTTTGTTTTTATGCCGTTCACTGATCAGGTAAATTATTTTTATATTTTGATTGGACTTTTACAGAAGTAACGCCCATATGTTTTATTTTAAAATGGGTCATAGAGGGGCAGGGGTGATTTGAAGGTTCAGATTATACTTTTTCCTTTTTGTCCCCTTAGGCTGTGTGCCCACGATGCGTTTTTTAAGCATTTCCGCAGCGGCAAAAATGCTGCAGAAACGCTTAAAAAACACATGGTAGAAGGCCTGCCATGTTCCCCAATGATAATCCGCATGTGCTGTGCACATGCTGCGGAAATTTCTGCTGCGGATTATCATTGCGGAAAAGAAACGCAGCACTACCAATTATTTTGCGGAAGTGCTGCTTTTTCGCCGCCACTTACTTGCATTAGATCGCATGGATTACGCATCACTGTATATGTAGATGCGCAATCCACGCGTTCCAATGTGCGGATGGTTCCCAGGTCTAGAGGAGAGGAGACCGTCCTCCGGACCCGGGTACTATAGAAACTGTGAAAAAAAGAATAAAATAAAAACTAAATATGATACTTACCTTCTGGCGGCCCCCGCTGCGCCCCTCCTCTCATGCCGGCAAATCGCGATGGACTGAAGGACCTGCGCTGATGTCATAGTCATGTGATGGGTCACGCGACGCTGACGTCGGCAGGTCCTTCAGTGCAGTGTACCGCGATCTGCCTGCAGTCAGCACCGAGTGAAGCAAGACTCTGGGGTCTATCGGAAGGTAAGTATAGATTTATTTTTTATTTTTTGACATTCTCTCGGGTCACACTATATAAATCCATGCCGTTTGCATGGATTTATATAGTGTGACCAAGTTGACAAGCACTTTCCAAGTGATGCTAAAATCGCTTGGAAAGCGCTTGACAACCCGCATGCGGAAATGCATGTTAAGAACTCTTCATTTCCGCATGTCCCTGGCAGGAAAATGCATGTACAATCCGCATGTACAATCCGCATGTACAATCCGCATGTACAATCCGCATGTACAATCCGCATGTACAATCCGCATGTACAATCCGCATGTACAATCCACATGTACAATCCACATGCGTTTTTTCTGCCAGGGGAGATGCAGAAACGCTCAGGAAAAATCCGGAGTATTTCTGCATCGTGGGCACATAGCCTTAGGGGACTTGAACATGCAATCATCTGATTTCTTGTTACGTACAGCAATACTGCAGTATATAGCCAGCATTCACAGATCTGTCATGACAGGCATGGGTCTTTTCAGCAGACTCCTTTCTGGCAGTGATGGCATCCCACGATCGTGTTACAGGAGCACAGATGGGCACATGGCATGACTCCCTTCTCAGTTCGCTGTTAATGCCGCTGTCCGTCTCTAACAGGTGGAGCTCTGCCCTACATGTGGCTATTAGAGGTTGATGATGGCTAAATATCACAGCTGGCATATGATGTAACTGCAAATCATGTTGGTAAGGGGTTAAAGTGCCACTCCAGTGGGTTTTTTTTCTTTCACTTTTAGTGCAGAAATGATTTTCAAGTATGTGCTCAGATTGGGCATGGGTGCTGGGATTACTAGTACACCTGACATCCAGGTGGGCATAATTCTGTTCCTTGCGTATTGGAAGACTCTGCCTCTGCTGCTTTGGTGTTGGCAATCTTTCAGTTTCTTGCCCATTGATGCTCGGGAACAGTCCTCAAAGTATCTATTTATCGGTCGACCATGACTGCACCACGAGAGAGGGAATCCGCCCACCAAGTACAAGAAACCTACAGGCTTAAAAGGGGCGGCACCTCTCGCCTCAGTTTGGTTTCCTATCCTTGATGAAGGGAACCTGTGGCAGGCTTACCTGTTGAAGATGTACGGATTCTGAAGAATCGAGCTGTCGAGCAGCGCCCACAGCCTGGGGTCGGCAGCTCCAGCATCGCTTTGCGTCAGTGGCTGTGGAGCGGCGCCTATGTCTGGGGTTGGCAGCCCCAGCATCAAATGGGCGCTGGATGGCAGCAGGGGCTGTGCCCCTGTCTGGGGTTGGCAGCCCCAACATCATGCTGGTGCCAGATGGTAAGGGGGAGCTGCGCCCCTGTCTGGGGTGGGCCGCCCCAGTGTCGTTCTGGCGCCAGGCAGTGGTGTCCCTGTGGGAAGTTGCAGCTTCAGTGCCGCATGATACGGCGGGGCCACACGCTTCCGGTCTCTCTATGTAGCCGGAGGCGTGGCATGATGCTGCTGTGCGCCCCGGTGGTCACGTGACCGGACCAGGAAGTTCCGGCCACATGTGTGCCGACTCCAAAGGGAGTGCTGCAATAACCTCTACGGCCAGCAGGTGGCACGCCCAGTGGTAGAATTAGCAACCCTTAAATCCCTCTCCCTTAAAACAGCACTACTAATAGCTTTAACCTCTGCTAGGAGGATTGGTCACATTCAGGCTCTGTCTACGGCCTTACCATTTACTCAAATCCTGGATGATAGGCAGGATCAGGTTTAAGAATGACTCTATCTCCCTAAGGTAGCTACTCATTTCCACTGACTTCAGGAAGTAGTACTACCCTCCTTCTGTCCTAATCCGAGTAACCAGAAGGAAGCAGAGTTGCATACATTAGACGTAAGGAGTTGTGTGGTTAGGTACCTCTCGGTTACCAAAGACTTTAGGAAAGAGAGCTCATTGTTTATATCCTACCAAGGGGTTAGGAAAGGGTTTAAAGTCAAGGTCCCCATAGCTAGATGGATGAGGGAGGCTATTTCTCTAGCTTATGCGTTTAGTGACGAAGAAGTATCACAAGGGTTGAACGCTCACTCCACCCGGGCTGTCTATCTCCTGGGCAGAGAAGACGGGTGTCTCGATAGACATATGTAAGGCTGCTACCTGGTCTTCTCCCTCTACATTCTATAGGCACTATAGACTGGATATGGGTGTTTCATCTGACCTCACCTTTGGGAGATGGGTGCTCCAAGCTGTGGACCCTCCCAAGACTTCTTAATCTCTACAATTCTCTCGTGGTGCTGTCATGGTCGACCGATGGTCATAAGTTACTTACCGGTAACGGGATTTTTCTGAGACCATGACAGCACCCTTATATTTCCTCCCTTCATGTTTGTGGGAGCACTCTGTTTGTTAGAATTTCACACTTAATGGGTGGTGTATGAGTAATTTTGTGATTGTTTGCTATGTTTATCCTGGCAGTCCTCTCAATACTCTGTAATCCAGACTGAGGCGAGAAGTGGCACCCCTTGTTAAGCCTGTAGGTTTGCTGTCCTTGGTGGGCTGACCCCCCCCCCCCCCATGGTGCTGTCATGGTCTCCGAAAGATCCTGTTACCGGTAAGTAACTTGACTTTTTCCCTATAGGAAAGTCGCTTGTCAAAAGCCACCAGGGCAAAGTGCGCAGTTCTGCATCAAGTGGGAAAACATCAAGAAAAGCTCTGGGAAATGTCAACAAGCAAGTAATGACCCAGAAGAACGGGCAGCCTCTGAAAGGAGACCGGAAAGTGCCAAAGCCTGCGCCCGCTGTTATACAGGTATAATGTATTACCGCAGCTCTGATCATACACCGCTCTTGTGTTCTGCCCTGTACTGATGTACCGACTTGTATCTACATAATCCTAAAATGCCACAGGAACATCTGCAAGAAGATCACATGGCATGTTCTACTATTACAAGTCCCATTATTATCTGTTGGATTAAAGTGGGCTAATATCTGGCTAATCTAGCTGTGTAATGTGTATGGGGGTCTCCTGGCTGCCCTAACAAATATTCAGTTCAAATACCCGCTCCTTGTTCTCTAGGCACAAATTGCTTAGAGGCAGCAGATTACCCTCCTCCCCACAGAACACATGAGAGCTCATCTGTATGTTGGGAGAGATGGCTGCTAGCCAAACAGTGTATGGCCAGGCCACAGCTATGCCACAGGGGCTTGGCTGACTCCTTTTCAGATCATATATGGAGAACCTAATGGCAAACACTGGATAAATGAAGCTTGTGACCTGGTTCCTGTTCCCCTCTAGGTTTCTGGCACTTCTGATAAGACAGACGAGCAGCAGTACCCCGACATTGAGAAGTTTGTTCCCTACAATCCTGCAGGTAACTCTTCCACACCTTGCTGTACCTATTGCCTGCCATTAGCCACTTGCCTTTACATTTAATTTTGAGCATGAGAATCAATTCTAATACTTGCACCTGAAGCTGGATGGGGTTAGTGAATTTGTCACCAGGATTTTGCTGCCCCATCTGAGAGCAGCATGACTTAGGGGCAGAGACCCTGATTACAGTGATGGATCACTTGGTGCAGTTCAGAGTAACTGTGTCTGCTGCAGATCTACAAATGCTCTGAATGCTGGGCTCTGTATAACCCCACCCACATCACTGATTGGTAGCTTTCTGCCTATGCACAGTGTACAGAACTATCCATCCATTGTGGGGACAGGGTTGGACTACATGGCAGAAGCTTTACTAGTCATCTGGTGGCAGTCTCCTGCTTGTGGAGGATCTCTTATCAAAACTACAGCAATCAGCCCAGAAAGCAACACGTCACTGGAATTGGGGATCTTTGTCCCCACGTTGTGCTGCTCTCAGATCAGGTGGCAATAAACCTGGTGACAGATTCCCTTTAAATGCAGTTTAGGGCCATCTCTGTTACACTCTTACTCTCTATTAGCTGCAATGTCCCATCTGCCTAATGCAGCCACAGATCTCATGGCTGCAGTATCCGGATCTTCAGAAACTCGCTGACATCGTGTCAGTTAATCCAATGAGTGTTTGCAGTGACAGCAATGTCTGTTAGCTGGGCTTCTGCTGCTGCTCAGTTGTGGAGGAGAGCAGACAGATGTCAGTGTGGTGTTCGGAGGCTCCTGGGGCCCCTGCACGTGACATTAGGAGTGCCAGAGATCCAGAGTGTGGTCTTGGGCTCCACTATACAGGTGGGACTTTGCAGCTATTTGGGGGTGGGGAGAGGAGGACACAACACTGACGTGTGCAGTGAAGGTGGTTAAAGTTCATTGACGCTAGATGACTCATTTTGTTGCATTGAGCCCATAGACAAACTAGGAATGCCAAAGAACCAATCAAGAACAACCGAACTAAATAGTCAAATTCTGCAAAAATAGGAAATTTAAAAAACGTATAATGAATACACGGTTAAGTAAGTGACACCGTAGAGACAGGCACTCACACCAATGTACATACAATAGTTAAAATAGAAAAATATAGAATAGATGTATACTACCAGGAGTAGTTCTAGAACGCACACCAGGGGTAGGTGTAGAACCGCCCGCCAGGGTTAGTACTGGAACCGCCCACTGGCACCAGGGGTAGTACTGGAACCGCCCACTGGCGCCAGGGGTAGTACTGGAACCGCCCACTGGTGCCAGGGGTAGTACTGGGACCGCCCACTGGCGCCAAGGGTAGTACTGGGACCGCCCACTGGCGCCAAGGGTAGTACTGGGACCGCCCACTTTTGCCATGGGTAGTACTGGAACCGCCCACTGGCGCCAGGGGTAGTACTGGAACCGCCCACTGGCGCCAGGGGTAGTACTGGAACCGCCCACTGGCGCCAGGGGTCATACTGGAACCGCCCACTGGCGCCAGGGGTCGTACTGGAACCGCCCACTGGCGCCAGGGGTCGTACTGGAACCGCCCACTGGCGCCAGGGGTCATACTGGAACCGCCCACTGGCGCCAGGGGTCGTACTGGAACCGCCCACTGGCGCCAAGGGTAGTACTGGGACCGCCCACTGGCGCCAAGGGTAGTACTGGGACCGCCCACTGGCGCCAAGGGTAGTACTGGGACCGCCCACTGGCGCCAAGGGTAGTACTGGAACCGCCCACTGGCGCCAGGGGTCGTACTGGAACCGCCCACTGGCGCCAGGGGTCGTACTGGAACCGCCCACTGGCGCCAGGGGTCGTACTGGAACCGCCCACTGGCGCCAGGGGTCATACTGGAACCGCCCACTGGCGCCAGGGGTCGTACTGGAACCGCCCACTGGCGCCAGGGGTCGTACTGGAACCGCCCACTGGCGCCAGGGGTCGTACTGGAACCGCCCACTGGCGCCAGGGGTCGTACTGGAACCGCCCACTGGCGCCAGGGGTAGTTCTTGAACCGCCCACCAGGAGCATACCAGGAACAGTACTAGAACCGCCCACGAGGACTTGCACGCTAGGAGTAATTCTAGAACCGCCCACCGGCACCAGGGGTTGTTCAGGAACCGCCCGCCAGGGGTAGATCTAGAACCGCCCTCCAGCACCAGGAGTAATTCTAGAACCGCCCACCATCACCAGGGGTTGTTCTGGAACCGCCCACCAGGGGTAGTTCTAGAACCGCCCACCAAAACTAGGGGTAGTTCTAGAACCAACCACCAGGGGTAATTCTAGAACCGCCCACCATCACCAGGGGTTGTTCAGGAACCACCCGCCAGGGGTAGATCTAGAACCGCCCTCCAGGAGTAATTCTAGAACCACCCACCATCACCAGGGGTTGTTCTGGAACCGCCCACCAGGGTAGTTCTAGAACCGCCCACCAAAACTAGGAGTAGTTATATAACCGCCCACCAGGAGCAGTACTAGAACTGCACACTAGGAGTACTTCTAAAACCGCCCATCAGCACCAGGGGTTGTTCCAGAACCATCCGCCAGGGGTTGTTCTAGAACCACCAGCAACAGGAGCAGTACTAGAACTGCCAACACCAGGAGCAGTACTACAACTGCCAGCACCAGGAGCAGTACTACAGTAGAACCGGCAGCACCAGGAGCAGTACTAGAACCGCCATCACCAGGAGCAGTACTAGAACCGCCCCGCCAGGAGCAGTACTAGAACCGCCAGCACCAGTACTAGACCCGCCCCGCCAGGAGCAGTACTAGACCCGCCATCACCAGGAGCAGTACTAGACCCGCCCCGCCAGGAGCAGTACTAGACCCGCCCCACCAGGAGCAGTACTAGACCCGCCCCGCCAGGAGCAGTACTAGACCCGCCCCGCCAGGAGCAGTACAAGACCTGCCCCGCCAGGAGCAGTAGTAGACCCGCCCCGCCAGGAGCAGTACTAGACCCGCCCCGCCAGCACCAGGAGCAGTACTATAACCGACAGCACCAGGAGCAGTACTAGAACCGCCAGCACCAGGAGCAGGACTAGAACCGCCAGTACCAGGAGCAGGACTAGAACCGCCAGCACCAGGAGCAGGACTAGAACCGCCAGCACCAGGAGCAGGACTAGAACCACCAGCACCAGGTGCAGTACTAGACCCGCCCCGCCAGGAGCAGTACTAGACCCGCCCCGCCAGGAGCAGTACTAGACCCGCCCCGCCAGGAGCAGTACTAGACCCGCCCCGCCAGGAGCAGTACTAGACCCGCCCCGCCAGGAGCAGTACTAGACCCGCCCCGCCAGGAGCAGTACTAGACCCGCCCCACCAGGAGCAGTACTAGACCCGCCCCGCCAGGAGCAGTACTAGACCCGCCCCGCCAGGAGCAGTACTAGACCCGCCCACCAGCAGCAGGAGCAGGACTAGAACCGCCAGCACCAGGAGCAGTACTAGAACCGCCAGCACCAGGAGCAGTACTAGAACCGCCCCGCCAGGAGCAGTACTAGAACCGCCCCGCCAGGAGCAGTACTAGAGCCGCCCCGCCAGGAGCAGTACTAGAGCCGCCCCGCCAGGAGCAGTACTAGAGCCTCCCCGCCAGGAGCAGTACTAGAGCCTCCCCGCCAGGAGCAGTACTAGAGCCGCCCCGCCAGGAGCAGTACTAGAGCCGCCCCGCCAGGAGCAGTACTAGAGCCGCCCCGCCAGGAGCAGTACTAGAGCCGCCCCGCCAGGAGCAGTACTAGAGCCGCCCCGCCAGGAGCAGTACTAGAACCCACCCGCCAGCACTAGGAGTAGTTTGAGAACCGCCCACAGTCAGCAGAGGGTAGTTTTTTGACCGCCCCACAGTCAGCAGAGGGTAGTTTTTTGACCGCCCCACAGTCAGCAGAGGGGGTAGTTTTTTGACCGCCCCACAGTCAGCTGAGGGGGTAGTTTTTTGACCGCCCCACAGTCAGCCGAGGGGGTAGTTTTTTGACCGCCCCACAGTCAGCAGAGGGGGTAGTTTTTTGACCGCCCCACAGTCAGCCGAGGGAGTAGCTTTTTGACCGCCCCACAGTCAGCCGAGGGGGTAGCTTTTTGACCGCCCCACAGTCAGCCGAGGGGGTAGCTTTTTGACCGCCCCACAGTCAGCCGAGGGGGTAGCTTTTTGACCGCCCCACAGTCAGCCGAGGGGGTAGCTTTTTGACCGCCCCACAGTCAGCCGAGGGGGTAGCTTTTTGACCGCCCCACAGTCAGCCGAGGGGGTAGCTTTTTGACCGCCCCACAGTCAGCCGAGGGGGTAGCTTTTTGACCGCCCCACAGTCAGCCGAGGGGGTAGCTTTTTGACCGCCCCACAGTCAGCCGAGGGGGTAGCTTTTTGACCGCCCCACAGTCAACCGAGGGGGTAGCTTTTTGACCGCCCCACAGTCAGCCGATGGGGTAGCTTTTTGACCGCCCCACAGTCAGCCGAGGGGGTAGCTTTTTGACCGCCCCACAGTCAGCCGATGGGGTAGCTTTTTGACCGCCCCACAGTCAGCCGAGGGGGTAGCTTTTTGACCGCCCCACAGTCAGCCGAGGGGGTAGCTTTTTGACCGCCCCACAGTCAGCCGAGGGGGTAGCTTTTTGACCGCCCCACAGTCAGCCGAGGGGGTAGCTTTTTGACCGCCCCACAGTCAGCCGAGGGGGTAGCTTTTTGACCGCCTCACAGTCAGCCGAGGGGGTAGCTTTTTGACCGCCCCACAGTCAGCCGAGGGGGTAGCTTTTTGACCGCCCCACAGTCAGCCGAGGGGGTAGCTTTTTGACCGCCCCACAGTCAGCCGAGGGGGTAGCTTTTTGACCGCCCCACAGTCAGCCGAGGGGGTAGCTTTTTGACCGCCTCACAGTCAGCCGAGGGGGTAGCTTTTTGACCGCCCCACAGTCAGCCGAGGGGGTAGCTTTTTGACCGCCCCACAGTCAGCCGAGGGGGTAGCTTTTTGACCGCCCCACAGTCAGCCGAGGGGGTAGCTTTTTGACCGCCCCACAGTCAGCCGAGGGGGTAGCTTTTTGACCGCCCCACAGTCAGCCGAGGGGGTAGCTTTTTGACCGCCCCACAGTCAGCCGAGGGGGTAGCTTTTTGACCGCCCCACAGTCAGCCGAGGGGGTAGCTTTTTGACCGCCCCACAGTCAGCCGAGGGGGTAGCTTTTTGACCGCCCCACAGTCAGCCGAGGGGGTAGCTTTTTGACCGCCCCACAGTCAGCCGAGGGGGTAGCTTTTTGACCGCCCCACAGTCAGCCGAGGGGGTAGCTTTTTGACCGCCCCACAGTCAGCCGAGGGGGTAGCTTTTTGACCGCCCCACAGTCAGCCGAGGGGGTAGCTTTTTGACCGCCCCACAGTCAGCCGAGGGAGTAGTTTATTGACCGCCCCACAGTCAGCCGAGGGGGTAGTTTATTGACCGCCCCACAGTCAGCCGAGGGGGTAGTTTTCTGACCGCCCCACAGTCAGCCGAGGGGGTAGTTTTCTGACCGCCCCAGTCAGCCGAGGGGGTAGTTTTCTGACCGCCCCACAGTCAGCCGAGGGGGTAGTTTTCTGACCGCCCCACAGTCAGCCGAGGGGGTAGTTTTCTGACCGCCCCACAGTCAGCCGAGGGGGTAGTTTTTTGACCGCCCCACAGTCAGCCGAGGGGGTAGCTTTTTGACCGCCCCACAGTCAGCCGAGGGGGTAGCTTTTTGACCGCCCCACAGTCAGCCAAGGGGGTAGCTTTTTGACCGCCTCACAGTCAGCCGAGGGGGTAGCTTTTTGACCGCCCCACAGTCAGCCGAGGGGGTAGCTTTTTGACCGCCCCACAGTCAGCCGAGGGGGTAGCTTTTTGACCGCCCCACAGTCAGCCGAGGGGGTAGCTTTTTGACCGCCCCACAGTCAGCCGAGGGGGTAGCTTTTTGACCGCCCCACAGTCAGCCGAGGGGGTAGCTTTTTGACCGCCCCACAGTCAGCCGAGGGGGTAGCTTTTTGACCGCCCCACAGTCAGCCGAGGGGGTAGCTTTTTGACCGCCCCACAGTCAGCCGAGGGGGTAGCTTTTTGACCGCCCCACAGTCAGCCGAGGGGGTAGCTTTTTGACCGCCCCACAGTCAGCCGAGGGGGTAGCTTTTTGACCGCCCCACAGTCAGCCGAGGGGGTAGCTTTTTGACCGCCCCACAGTCAGCCGAGGGAGTAGTTTATTGACCGCCCCACAGTCAGCCGAGGGGGTAGTTTATTGACCGCCCCACAGTCAGCCGAGGGGGTAGTTTTCTGACCGCCCCACAGTCAGCCGAGGGGGTAGTTTTATGACCGCCCCACAGTCAGCCGAGGGGGTAGTTTTCTGACCGCCCCACAGTCAGCCGAGGGGGTAGTTTTCTGACCGCCCCACAGTCAGCCGAGGGGGTAGTTTTCTGACCGCCCCACAGTCAGCCGAGGGGGTAGTTTTTTGACCGCCCCACAGTCAGCCGAGGGGGTAGTTTTATGACCGCCCCACAGTCACCAGAGGGTAGTTTTATGACCGCCCCACAGTCACCAGAGGGTAGTTTTATGACCGCCCCACAGTCACCAGAGGGTAGCCCCTAACCTATTAGTCCCCTGTGCAGCTGCACTGGTTGCACCAATGATATCCACTTAGCCTAGTAAAATCTATCATCCGTTATCAAAGCTGAGCAACAAAAAACTCTCCTAGTTACCCATAGCAATCAGAAATTAAAAGGGTATTCCCATCTCCAAGATCCTATCGCAATATATAGTAGGTGTAATAATAATAATATTAGCAAATACCTCCAATAAGAAATGTAGAATACTTTTTCTGATTCGCTATGTTTCTTTCCTCATGTGCAGGCATTGCAGGACCTTAGGTATCTATGGTTACGACCACTAGCAACTAGATAACTATCGCTATAAGTGGTTTGTAAGCATGGATAGCTAAGGTCCTGCAATGCCTGCACATGAGGGAAGAGACATGGCGAATCAGAAAAACTATTCTACATTTCTAATTGGAGGTATTTGCTAACATTATTATTATTACACCTACTCCATATTCCACAGTGATATAAAAAAAGAATAAAAAGGGGAGACAAGGGGCGCAGAGTCTAAGTGTAGATGAATATGTGCATTTGCCACAACAATATTTGTTTTTTGCACTCACCCTTTAGATGTCTTGTATTTTCACTCAAATGATCTGTATAGTGGATCAGCTCTTTGCAATCCTCTGGTCTGCAGCACAAATGCGGGAACTATGTCAGCCCTGGTATAAGGCTTGCATGTTGGATATTGTAGTGGAGAGAAGATTTCCCTTTTTCGGCGCTTCCAGAGGATAAGGATCGTTACAGATGAATTCTTTTTCTCAAAATCAGATTTATTCGGACACTATATTAAGAACAAACAACGTGTTTCTGCCAGCAACGGCCTTCATCAGGTATAATATGCACTTGTAAGGACTTTAAGGGAAGACCATCTTTATAGACTAGTTACTCTTAAGATGTCGTGTTTTTTTTTTTTTTTCTTTCCTTGACTTGGTTGAATTGATTAGGATTGACACCACACCCCAATTAAGTTAGGAGAGTGGGTAGTTGTTCAGCATTACATTCTAGCACCATTCTGTGTACTAGAATGGTAGATTTTTTTATATTAGAATGAACATATATATAATAAAATTCCTTTCTCTTATCATTTCCTTCACTTTCCCCTCCTTATATATATAGAAAGAGAAAGTGATATATAATAGTAATTTTAGAATACATAGTTGTGATTAAAATATACCTGGTGATGGTTATATTTATATATAAAAAAATAATAATAAATAAATTACATAGTACTGATCATAAAAATACAGAATTGTTAGTCTAGTATATAAAAAAATTCATAAAATATAACAGTTATTTTTACAGGAATGAGATCTTACAATAAAACAAATATTATTTTCAGTATTGGTAAATAGGGCTGTGCATTATTAAATATACATTTTTTTCTTCTTTTTCCCCCTCACACATTTTCCACTATATCATTAAGACCATCTGGATATAGGGTTTTCAATCTAAAGATCCAATAAGACTCTTTTCTGTTTAGTTTCTGGAGTTACCTTTATGTCAAATTGTTTGTGGTGTTTAACTAAAAGGTGTCTGGACAAACTGTGTTTTAAAAAACCTTTTTTGGTGTTGTGTCTGTGGCCATTCATACGCGACCGCAGTGTCTGTGTAGTGCGGCCCACGTATTGAAGACCACAGGCACAATTGATCACGTAGATAACGTGATCACTCTCACAAGTAAGGTGCTGGTTTATATTTATTGTCTCTCCTGTGCTTCTTGATGTGATACATTTTTGTTTGTGACTAATGATATTGCAGCAATGACATTTTTTTGATCCACATCTAAAAACTCCAAGGGGATTTTGTATAGGAGTCTTTTTTGGTCTTAAAGGAGAGAGGGGTTTCCCTAAGACACTAGGCGCAATAATGTTCCCAATAGTAACCACCCTCCGGAATGTGATACCAGGATTCTCCGGTAGCCACTTTTTGAGAAAGGAATCCCTTCTTAGAATGTACCAATACTTTTTTTAAAAATAATAAATACAAAAATACTGAAAAAATATCATTCAGTACCAAAGACAATATTTCAAAATCAGAGAAGTTGGCTCTCAAGCAATTGAAAAATAATAAAAAAAATAGTCATCAGACAAGCTGATAAAGGAGGTGGAGTGGTCATTCAGGACAGGGAAACATATCTGCAGGAAGCTCACAATATCCTAGCAGATAAAAAATACTATAACAAATTAGATACAGATCCTGCAAAAACATTTAAATCAGAATACCACATGTTCATAAATGTAGCATATTCACAAAATATTATCAATAAAAAAAAAAAACGTTTCCTGACAAACAAAAACCCAAACACAGCAATTTTTTATCATTTACCAAAGGTCCACAAAAACCCTGTAGTACCACCAGGTAGACCGATTATTTCCGGTATTGGATCTCTAACTAGTCAGTTATCTCACTATATAGACTTACATCTTCAGGACCTTGTAAAAAAGCTACCGTCTTTCCTCCATGATTCTTACCAACTTATAAAGGAATATAGTTCTTTAAACTGGGAAAATGATTATCTTTTCATTACACTGGATGTGAATGCTCTGTACTCCAATATAGAACATAATATGGGAGTTGAAGCAGTATCACACTATTTATCTGAGATTCCAAATATGCCGTCGGCCCAGAGAGATTTCCTTCTATTAGGCTTAAAGTTTATATTGGAGCATAATGTTTTTGAATTCCAGGGTGAATTGTTCCTGCAGCAGTTTGGCACCGCGATGGGGACTCGGGTCGCGCCAAGTTTCGCTAATCTTTTTATGGGGCGATTCGAGTCCTCATCTCCCATCAGCCAAACACCATTTAAGGAACACATATTGCTATATAGAAGCTATATAGATGATTTAATCATCTTCTGGAAGGGCACAGAAAAACAAGCTATTTCTCTTATAGAGGAACTTAACAAAAATAGTTGGGGTATTTCATTCACATATAACATGGATAAAGAAAAAATCCATTATCTGGACCTGGAAATCAGTCACTCTAATAATAAAATTATAAGTAAAACCTTTTTTAAAAAAAACGGATTCTAATGGATTTTTGGACTTTCGGAGCGCACATTATCCAAAATGGAAGCAGAACATACTGTTCAGCCAATAGCTGCGCATCCGAAAGAACAATACGAAAGACAAAGATTATGTGGAACAATCCAAAATTCGGACTAAAAAATTCTTGGATAAAAAACACCCCAAAAAATTGATAGCAGAAGCCTATGAAACCAACCTGAAAAAAACTCAAAATGAATGTCTGTATGAAAAACTCACAGAAAAAAAACAGTGCTCTGTTATAGACAATGAACAAACAAATACGTACAAAAAGAGAGATAAAGAAAATAATACAAGATGGCAATATAATTTTATTACTGCTTTTAATCAGGGAAGTGTGAAAGTAAGACAGATTTTAAAAAAGTATTGGTACATTCTAAGAAGGGATTCCTTTCTCAAAAAGTGGCTACCGGAGAATCCTGGTATCACATTCCGGAGGGGGGTTACTATTGGGAACATTATTGCGCCTAGTGTCTTAGGCAAACCCCTCTCTCCTTTAAGACCAAAAAAGACTCCTATACAAAATCCCCTTGGAGTTTTTAGATGTGGATCAAAAAAATGTCATTGCTGCAATATCATTAGTCACAAACAAAAATGTATCACATCAAGAAGCACAGGAGAGACAATAAATATAAACCAGCACCTTACTTGTGAGAGTGATCACGTTATCTACGTGATCAATTGTGCCTGTGGTCTTCAATACGTGGGCCGCACTACACAGACACTGCGGTCGCGTATGAATGGCCACAGACACAACACCAAAAAAGGTTTTTTTAAAACACAGTTTGTCCAGACACCTTTTAGTTAAACACCACAAACAATTTGACATAAAGGTAACTCCAGAAACTAAACAGAAAAGAGTCTTATTGGATCTTTAGATTGAAAACCCTATATCCAGATGGTCTTAATGATATAGTGGAAAATGTGTGAGGGGGAAAAAGAAGAAAAAAAATGTATATTTAATAATGCACAGCCCTATTTACCAATACTGAAAATAATATTTGTTTTATTGTAAGATCTCATTCCTGTAAAAATAACTGTTATATTTTATGATTTTTTTTTATATACTAGACTAACAATTATGTATTTTTATGATCAGTACTATGTAATTTATTTATTTATTTTTTTATATATATAAAATATAACCATCACCAGGTATATTTTAATCACAACTATGTATTCTAAAATTACTATTATATATCACTTTCTCTTTCTATATATATAAGGAGGGGAAAGTGAAGGAAATGATAAGAGAAAGGAATTTTATTATATATATGTTCATTCTAATATCAAAAAATATACCATTCTAGTACACAGAATGGTGTTAGAATGTAATGCTGAACAACTACCCACTCTCCTAACTTAATTGGGGTGTGGTGTCAATCCTAATCAATTCAACCAAGTCAAGGAAAGAAGAAAAAAAAAAACCACGACATCTTAAGAGTAACTAGTCTATAAAGATTGTCTTCCCTTAAAGTCCTTACAAGTGCATATTATACCTGATGAAGGCTGTTGCTGGCAGAAACGCGTTGTTTGTTCTTAATATAGTGTCCGAATAAATCTGATTTTGAGAAAAAAAATTCATCTGTAACGATCCTTATCCTCTGGAAGCGCCGAAAAAGGGAAATCTTCTCTCCACTACAACCTACTCCATATTGGGAGAGGATTTTGGAGATGGGAATACCCCTGTAATAAAAGCTGAGCTCTGACTGGTTGCTATGGGTAACGAGAATAGTTGTAATTCTGCTCCATAATCTACATAATTTCTCCCCTTTCTCATCATTCAGGTGGATGTGACGGGGTCCTGGGTCTCCTCCTCAGCTTCCATCCTGTCAGTCTTGTCATGGCTCAGTGAAGGCTAAGAAGCGGGTTATTCTGTTCTTCTTGGCTTTCTCCTGTCCCTATTCTCCAATCGATTCTTCTTGCCTTCCTTGTGGTTTGTGAGCTCCCGTGTGTCTCCTCTCACCTGCGCTCCTGTGTATGCAGGCACCTGCCATTGTGATGTCATCGCTATGTCATAGATTCCACATTCCAGCACCTGCCATTGTGATGTCATCGCTATGTCGCCATGCTTCCACATGCTGGTATGTGCCTCTGTGATATCACAGCTTTGGCCAATATGGCTGTAGTCCTGGGGCAGCATAAGTCACATGACTGGTACCAGTCGTATGGTTCAGGACATTGCAGTCCAATTGAAGAAATCATTGCTTGATTACAATCCGGTTTTCCACACAATTTACCTCACACACATTATTTACACCAGTGCATTATTAATGGCCGTACAGAACTAGGCCTCAAGAAGGCTGGGTTTATTGAGGTCCTGACAAGACCAGGTAATGAAGGGTTTATTACAGGGTTTGATATGGAGGTTGGATGTGGAACTAGGAATGTGATAGGCTGGTGGTGGAGTTATAGTGAGATTTATATAATAGGAGGGCAGCCATATTTGGCGTGACATTCAGTGCTGGCTTCACTTTCCTCTCCTACAGACATCATTGACATCTGGAGGAGGTGGGAGAGCAGCTGCAGCGGTCAATTCCTCCAAAGTACGAGAGAGTGACGACACCTCTGATTGGCCGCAGGGATCGCGGGCCCCGGGAGAGCCAGTGCTGACACTGCTGGAATGGCCAAACCAGGTCTTCATAGGTAATTGAATAAAATGGAGGTTTATTTAGAATAAAGTTACAAGTAAAGGTATAGATAAGGATAAGATATAAAAACCTTATCCAGAAACCCCTATGAATGAGAAGTGGGTCTGCCTTCTTGCAAAAGGGTGCAGTATTTAAATGTAAATTTCTCTCATGCATGGAGTTTCCACGCACGCCCAGACAATATAATGAAATGACATGGAAATCTGTATTCCAAGCAAAACATCCATATTCACAGGTGATTAG
This sequence comes from Phyllobates terribilis, assembly GCF_046119375.1. Taxonomy (NCBI): domain Eukaryota; kingdom Metazoa; phylum Chordata; class Amphibia; order Anura; family Dendrobatidae; genus Phyllobates; species Phyllobates terribilis. The sequence goes on along the minus strand of NW_027363010.1, from coordinate 2,677,333 downwards.
AATGAGAGAAAAATGTATTTTGAATAATAGTTACAGTTCAGAGATGGAGATGAGACATAAAATGCGTATACAGGACCCCTATGAATGAGAGAGGGACCTACTCTGTTACAGAAGAGTGCAGGATCTAAACCAAAGTTCTGGCTCACAGTAACAAAGTTTCCATGCATGTTCAGATTAAACATTACAATTCTTAGTTCTCAAGGATAAGTCTGTTGCAGGAGACCTCCAGACGCCTGGTTTCTGGGAGTACATTTTATCTATGGAATAACATGGTACAGAACTTTCTAACAATATCTGCAGGCTCAGCCTTGATTTCCCTTACAGAAACAAAACATGATTTAATAAAGCTAGACTATATCAGACGTATCACAAGTAATATAACATATTGGAAAATTATGGATTATAATTACTGTATTGATTATTTTATTTATTAGAAATATTTAAAGTAAAATATAATTAGTACTTAAGCATAAATCTGACAAGGAGGCTTCCAGGCGGTTTGTTTCTGAAAGAATATCTGATCTATAGTGCAATGTCTTACAGAACCTTCTGACCATATCGGAAGCTTAGCACAGAGGCAGATCTGTTTTCCGGCACCCGGAGCAAGAATTCAGTTTGGCGCCCCACACACACACCGCTCATGCAGTTTGAATAGTAGTCATGTGACCGCTCATATACGATTTGCTTTTTGACAGTCACGTGACTAGCTGCTCTTCCTAATTCTCTCAATTTCAGTGAAAAACGACAGCCCCTATTTCATGAAGAGAAGCAGGATTAAAGGCTAGTTGTCACATAACCGTAAGTATGAAAATCACATACGAGTGGTCATGTGGTGTCTGCTGGACCCAGCTAGCAGAGCTGAATCCTGACATTGAGTATATTGCACGCTGTTAAGGTTGGGCATGCTACAGTACTTAATTTTATAATTAAAAGGGTTGTCCAGGTTTGTGATTAAAGTCGGCAGTAACTCTAGGTGGCTGCAGACTTCTGAATACTTGCAGCACATGCACTGCACACTTTCACCTTTCCTCCAGCACAGGAGAATCCTGAAAGGTCATGTGAGTGCAAGTATGAGATTTTCATACTTCTGGCCACATTCCAACTAAACGTGACCAGCCTCACTCAAGTCATTTGTATAGAATGAGGCCATGCATGTCTAGTTGGCATGTGACCAAGTGTATGCAAATCGCATAATTGTGGTTTCAAGATTTCCTGCTCTCACCACTAGCGCCAGAGAATCCTGACCGCATGCAGTGCACATGCGCACGGTGAAAATTCAGAGGTCTGCTGTCAGTGATTGCAGACTTTCATCACAAATTTGAACAACCCTTTTAATTTTCCTAAAACAAATAAAAACAGAGTAACTCTTGTCAGACAGCACAACACTTTATTAATATGGCCATGTATCATGTAATTTTATAAGTTATGGACTGTTCAATGTGTACAGGATCAGAACCAATAACTGCACAAAAATACATCAACATAACTACCAGCAGTATGCAAAAATACAGCATCACAACCCTCATCAGTACAGTACAACACCAGAACCACCATCAGTACATACCTCCTTGGTATGTCCTCACACTGTCTCTTCATGTTACCCCTTTCCCCACATTACCCAGTCTCTATTATGTGCCCGCACTAACTTTTCTCCTCCTATACTGTCTCCTGACACCCCCCCCCACCATTCCTTATACTATTTCTGCACACATCCCCCCCCCCCGTTCCTCATTATTTCCACACACCCATTCACGCTTGCTCCTCACACATTCCCTCCCCGCAGTGTTTCCACACCCATTCCTCACCCCCGCTCACTATTCTGTTTCCTCACACATTCTCCTCTCGCTCTCCGTACTGTTTCTTCACACATTCTCTCCATACTGTCCCCTCAAATTCACCCAGCATTACAATAATTCTTTGGTTCCTTCAGCTTAATTGGAGTGCTTGCCACACCAACAGACATTCTTCACGCCTATGTGTCGCTGAAGAGTGTCATCAGCAGTGTAATCAGATGACCTGATGACGCTGCTGACGTCGCCCTGACCCAGAAGTGCGGGAAGTCAGTGCTTGAATTGTTCTTGTGCATGAAAGACGTGAGTAAAGTTGATTGCTGGGAGCCGTTGTTGCACCTTCTCTGATCCGGCCATCAAGCTAATAGCTGAATCCCACTATGGGGGCGGCAGAGACACGTCTGACCGCGACTTTAGGTGGCCCGATGGCGCCCCCTGGCCGGCTGCACTGAAGTTTAATGCCACACCTGCACCCCCTTAGATACGCCCCTGATTAGAATTGGTTTCTTTTAGCTGAAACAAAACATCACTTTATAAAGCTGACATATAATCCATCATTTGCCAATATGTTATATTACTTGTTATAATAGCTATACGGATTATTTTCATCAGTTCCCACCTTTGTTTTGCACGTAAACAACTCTATGAATCACAAAATTAAAAGCAATAGCTACTTTTTCAAGCTTAAAAGTACACTGTTTCTATTTTGAATATTCATGTGTATTTGCAATGTCTAGAATTATAATAACACAAATTGCAACAATAGGTTTTGAGGAATGAAACAAAGAACTCAATCAACTGAGCTCCTAGGGAACCTATTTTGGATGCTATCACTTGGAGCTCTTTTACATTCTTGAGATGCTCAATCACAACTTCAGAGCTATCAAAGATACAACATTAATCCTCCACGAATGAACACACAACCTTGAGCTGCCAGTAAGAAATCTGCTACTCTACATGTCTGTTCTAATTCTAAAGAGATTTCTGCCAGAGCATCAGAAGTCTCATTGATAACCTGGTCCATAATATTACTATACAGATTTAGCTTTTTCATAATGAGGATACCCCAACCTATCAAAATTGGGGCCATTGAATAGAATCATAGATTCGTAGCTGTAAGTGACCTCCAGGTTCATCGTGTTCAACCCCCTGCTCAATGCAAGGTTCAATAAACCATCTCCGGACAGATGTCTGTCCAGCCTCTGTTTGAAGACTTCTATTGAAGGCGAACTCGCCACCTCTCGTGGCAGCCTGTTCCACTCATTGATCACCCTGTCAAAATGTTTTTTCTAATATCTAATCTGTATCTGCTCCCTTTTCAGTTTTATTCCATTGCTTCTCGTGTTTCCATGTGCAAATTAGAATAAAGATGATCCCTCTACACTGTCCCATCCCTTCAGATATTTGTAGACAGCTATTAAGTCTCCTCTTTGCCTTCTTTTTGCAAGCTAAACATTCTCAGATCCTTTAACCGTTCCTCGTTGGACATAGTTTGCAGTCCGCTCAATATCCTCGTGGATCTTCTCTGAACTTGTTCCAGTTTTTCGATGTCTTTTTCAAATGTGGTGCCCAGAAGTGGACACAGTATTTCAGATGAGGTCTGACCATGGAGGAGTAGAGGGGGATAATTACTTCCCTTTATCTAGATTCTATGCTTCTCTTAATACATCCCAGAACTGTTTGCCTTTATTTCTGCTGCATCACACTGTTGACTTATGTGCAGTCTGTGATCTATTATTATACCCAAGTCTTTTTCACATGTGCTGTTGCTTGGTTCTATTCTTCCCATTCTGTAGATGTCCTTTTCGCTTTTTTCTTGCCCAATGAATGTAATTTTAAAAGTGGTAAAAATATCCCTTCTGATAATGATAGCCATGTCATGTGAAGAGCTAATCAGTTCTTTAACCCCTTCACCCTTGTTTCACCTTCATGACTAAGCCAACTTGTACAATTTAGACCACTGCCACTTTATATTGTAGTAACTCTGAACGCTTCAAATCCCAATGATTGAGATTGGGTTGTTTGTTTTTGACACATTGTACTTTTAGTGGTAAACTTACAGTTAGGTCCATATATATTTGGACAGAGACAAAATTTTTCTAATTTTGTTTCACAATATTTTTATTGAATTTTATTAACATTTAAACACGAACTCAAACATGGTTCGTATGGGGGGGGGGGGAGGGAGGGAAAGGGGGAGGGGAAAGAATTTGTGAAAGGGGAAGGAGGGTAATCAGGTACATTAGCATTGTTTATCCAAGATAATATAAATCAAAACAAAACAGAACAAGTAAAAGCGAATACGCTTAGCAATGACACATTGGAACAACATGTTAAACCTGTGTGAAAGGTTTGGGAATGACGATTGTCTGTCTATGGTTTCTCTTTAATCGGGGAATTTTTTTGACCATAATGACCATTTTTTTAAGTTTCTTGTTGAGCCATTTATGCTGGAAGCATATCTGAACTCATACGATTTATGGAGTGAGATTCTGCCTAGAAGTTCGAAGAAACGAGGGGGATCTGGTTTCTTCAAGTTATATGCGATTGAATTTTTTATTACCAAACATATGTGGATGATAAGGTATCTAGTGTGTGAGGTCAGTGATTCCAACTCTAAGGACAAGAGAGCCTTCTGAGGTGTAAGGGCGATTTCTTGGTTGGTTAGGTTATTAATTAGTTTAGACGTCTGAGCCCAGATTTTTTTAATTTTGGGGCAGTTCCAGAAAATGTGGATCAGATCTCCGTATTGCCCGCAATTTCTCCAACAGAGAGGGGAATTGTTGGGGTCTATATGCGAGGGTCTTAAAGGGGTATAGTACCAACGTGATAACGTTTTATAGTATCCCTCATGTAACGCCATGCAAATGTTGGAGGAATATGATGAGCAGAGGGCGTTTTCCCACATCTCCATTGTGAAGGATGTATTTAAGTCTACTTCCCATTTTTTCATGAATGTAGTTTTTTTTAAAAATGCGTCTTTGTTAAAACTTGAGTAAATATATTTCAGACTCCAGAAGATGTTATGGTTTGTATTACGAAGTAAGTTTATAGAGGCCTCAGACATTGATTTCCTGCTGGATAGAAATATTCCAATCATGTCCTTAGTCATTGAGTAGTAGAAGAACTCGTCGGATGTCAATTTAAATTTGGATTTTAGTTCTGCGAAGGGAATAAAATTGCTACTGTTAAAAATGTCTTTGATTTTGCTTATGCCTATGATGGGCCAATGAGAGGGGAATGGGTGATTGTAGATTGCTGCGATATATGAAAGAGGAAAATTCAGTGAGTTATTTGAATTGTTTTTGCTTCTATTGAGAGTAATGAACTTTCCCCAAGCAAATAAAGCAGCTTGGAAGATAGGGTGGGATGGAGTATACGGGGATTTTTTTAAAAGATTATTAAGGAGTAGATTTTGGGGAAGAAGGTTACCATTGAGCAATGTCTCCAATTCAATCCATGCTGGAGGGTGTTTTGAATGTAACCAGTATTGGCTTTGTTTAATTAAATTTGCTAAATAGTAAGTGTTCACATTGATGAGACCAATGCCACCGTTAACTTTGCTTTTATATAGCAAAGCTGTCGGGGTCCTCGCTTTTTTACCGCTCCAAAAGAATGTATTGATAAGGCATTGCATCTTGGTTATGTATGGGGCGGGAATAATTAAGGGAAGGTTTCTTAGTACGTATAAGATTTTAGGAAGTGCAAATGCTTTCAGGATTAGCGACTTGCCTAGCCACGATAGGTCTTTGTCGTTAAAGTATTGTAAGTCTTTATTTATTGTTTCTGTAATTGAAACCATATTTTTGGTGATAATTGAGTTTATATTTTTTGTGATGATGATTCCTAGGTATGTGAATTCTTCCTCTTCCCAATCGTAGTTAAAGTCTTTTTTTATTGTATTTATTATGCAGTTGCTTAGGTTGATTTGGATTATTTTTGATTTTTTGTTGTTTATTTTGAAATACGATATTTCTGAGAATTTTTCCAGGGTGTTTGTTACCTCTTTGACCGAATTGAGGGGGTCAGCTAGTGTAAGGAGAATATCGTCTGCAAACAGACTAATTGTAAATTGTGGGGAGCCTGCCTGTATCCCTTTGATATTTTCATTTTCCCTGATTTTTTGTGCGAGGGGTTCAATTGCCAAAGCAAACAAAAGAGGTGATAGGGGGCAACCCTGCCTGGTTCCGTTATTTATTTTTATTGGGCTAGATAAGTGATTGTTGGCGTATATTTTGGCAGAGGGGTTAGAGTATAACGCGAGGATGGAAGACAAAATTTTTTCGTCAAAACCAAATTTCATTAGTGCAAGTTTTAAATATAGCAAGTTGAGACGATCGAACGCTTTTTCAGCGTCAGGAGGATTGATGGGGTTTTGGATAAATTCAATAATTTGATAATATTAATGAGGCGTCTCGTTCCGTCTGTAGATTGTCTTTTTTCAACAAAGCCAATTTGATCGTTGTTTATTAAGGTAGGTAATATAGATTTTAATCTATTTGCCAACACTTTGGAGTATAGTTTGACATCGGTGTTTATAAGGGAGATGGGCCTGAAGTTTTTGACATCCTCCGGATTTCCTTTGGGTTTGGGTATAAGTATGATTATGGCTTCCAGCATTTCGTCTGGGAATGAGCCCTGAGACGCTGCCTTATTAAATACTTGGGTGAGGTGAGGGGTAAGAATAGATTCGAACGTTTTGAAATATTCGTTGGTGAATCCGTCGGGGCCTGGGGATTTATAGGGTTTTAGTTGTGTTATTGCCTCGACGACCTCTTTTTCTGTAAAGGGGGATGATAACGTTTCTAAGTCATGTTTACTGGCTTTTGGTAGATTAATTGAGGAAAGGAATTTGTTGATGAGTTCTTTGTTAGGCTTTGGTATGGAATCATTTGTGTTAATATTATATAGTTTATGATAGTCTCCACTTTTGAGAAATACTATCTCTTTTGGGTGATGTCTAAGTGTGCCATCCTCCGATAGAACTTTATTAATCCTGTTTTGTATCCTCTTTTTCTTAATACGGTTCATCATAAATTTAGTCGGTTTGTTCAAGGATGCATATACTTTAAATTGTGAGTTCTTGACTAGAGATTCAAAGGGGGCAAATAATTCTTTTTTGAGTTCTACTCTTAAATTATGAATTTCTTGGCCAATTTTTCGAGAGGGTGGGTAAGTGTTGGTTTGGATCTCCTCCTTAGATCTAATTAAGGCTTGGAGTTCTATAATTTTAGCCCTATTCTTCTTTTTGATGGAGGATGACAGTTTCAGCAATGTCCCTCTGAGGACTGCCTTATGAGCATTCCAGAGGGTAAATGGACTAATGGTTTCATCTTCATTTTCATTGAAGTATTGTTTTAAATTTTCCTCAATTATAGATCTGTACTCTGGTGAATAAAGGAGGGACGGGTTGCATTTCCAAAGAAAGCTATTAGTGAGGGGTGGGCCTAACCTAATTTCTCCCAGCTAAGGGGAGTAGTCAGAGATAGTTTTTGGGAGAATTTCAATTTTTTCAATTTTTAAGATGGAAAAGACATCAGTTAGAATAAGGTCTATTCTGGACGCAGTCTGGTGGACGTCTGAAAAAAACGTGTACTCTTTTGAGGTAGTGTTGATACACCTAAATGCGTCAAACAGCTCGTTTTTTATTAGCCACGGGTTTAGGGAAGCAGATAGACATCTTCTGGGGGATGAGGAGTCCATATGACCATCAGGAACCATATTGAAATCACCCAGTATAAACAGTTCTCCCTTCTTGATTTTGGAAATCTTTTTCATCACCTTGTTAAGAAAGCTGATTTGTCTTTTTTTGGGAGCATAAATGTTTACAATTGTACAAATCTTGTTATTGACCCCACAAACAAGAATGTGATATCTGCCATTAGGGTCAGAAACCTCTTCTTCAAGTTTAAAGGGGACGGTATTTTTGATTATAGTGGCGACCCCCGCTTTTTTTTTATTCTTGTTTGTAGACTCAAAAATGTTAGTAAAGTTTTTGTGGCCGAATTTGGGATGATTGGATTCAGAGAATTTTGTCTCTTGTAGACAGATAATGTCCGCTTTTTGGGAGTTAATTTCTTTCCAGAGGGAGAATCTTTTATTCGGGCTATTTAGTCCCTTAACATTATATGATGATATTTTAATACTCAAGTTGGAGAATGCTTATATTCAATTGGGAAAGGTGGAGAGATTTAGGAGTTGGAATCAGGTAGTATGTTAAAGCTTTTTAGATGACTACACAGGTGAGTTATTATAAATGTGTCATAAAATGTGTGAACAATTCACAATGCAAACAACAAACAAATGAGAACAATAACACAACTTTTGGATTGTACGTGTTAAGCGAAGTGAATATTTGTGTAATAAAATCACGACTTCTAGACAAACCTCCAGGGGATACCTACTGGTCCGTAGGGGTTTTTTTCTGGGGGAAAAAAGTTTGTGAAATTGTCCGATGTAGAACAACCAGGTTGTTAGAAGAGAAAATCCCAGTGTGAAGAGGTCCAGTTAGGATTGCATACAGTTGGTATATAACACACTATGAAACGCATAATACCTGTATGATGAAAAGGTTATATAATTATAACATAACATTAAATCCTTCAACAACGTGGAGGGAAACTGCAGCTTTAAGCAGTAAACACATTTTTAGAAAAGGTAATGGTTAGCCGGAAGTTCAACGATTGTCCCTTTGGGAGAGAGGAGAGACTTTAAATGAGGAATCGTCCTTCAGCGAGGCAATAAATTTACGCCCTTCCTCGGGGGAGAAAAGAACGATGTTTTTTCCTTCGTGAAAAACTAATAGTTTTAGCGGGAAGCCCCATCTGTAGGGCACTCCCGATTCTCTCAAATATGTCGTGGTGTCTCTGAAGGATTTTCTGGCGTCTATTGTTTCCTTAGACAGGTCTGTGTAGATTTTGAGATCTTTAAATGGTTCAGGAAAGGTTTTTTCTACCTTGATAAAGTTTTGAATTTTTTCTTTTGTTTGGTAGAAGTGAATTCGTAAGATTGTATCTCTTGGGGTGTCGGCTGCAACTGAGTTGGGACGGGGTAGTCTGTGGATCCTGTCTATAGTGAGTTCTTGATTGGATAATAAGGGCAGAGCTTTTTTGAACACTGATTTAGCGTATTCAGATAGATCTTGTGATGGGACCGTCTCCGGAATACCTCGTATTTTGAGGTTGTTCCTGCGGTTACGGTCCTCCAAATCTGCAAGTTTTGCTCTGAGATTGTTGATCTCTGCGTGGGTATTATACTGGTCGTTTGTTGCTTTTTCGGTTTTGACTTCTACAAGAGTAAGTCTTTTTTCATAATCCTCCAGTCTTTTATTGAAAACTTGGAAAGTGGAATTTATTGTTTCTGTTTGTTTGTCCAGAGTAATTTTCATATTATCGTTAATCACTCTGGCCAATTCTAACATGTAAGATTCAGTGTTATTTGAGGGAGGTGGAAATTCCTTGAAAATGCCTGAATTGTAAGAAGCTTTATCGGGGGTCTTGGGCCCGTGATCTGTTTTCTGCTTATTTTTTTCCGGGCTATGATTTGGGGATGAGTCTGTGAAGTCAGAGTCTGAGTCAGACTCAGCGTGATCCTGGCACACTGTGCCCTTGTGACCCCAGCTTTCAGGTTTCGATCTTTTATGAGATATTGAGGTGTCCATTCCTTCGAAGTTCAGATTGTTAGGTGCGATTGAAGGAGGATGGTCCTTGTTTATGACTGTTGGAGGGGATAGGATAGAGGAAGAGGGATTTTGGAAAGAAGTTTGTGACACTTCTTTTTGGGAATTTTTTCTGGAGGTTGATTTTTCTTCCCTTTTGAGGGGAGATCTGGACTTGAGAGGGCTTGCTGTATTTGGAGAGTCCTCCAGGGTATTACAGTATGTGTGGTAATGAGGATTTTTCTCGGCAGGATTTTTAGATTTATTTGTAGAATTAGAGGATTTGCTACTTGCAGTAGCACTTTTTTTTAGTAGAGCTCATGTTTGACTGTGTCAGTTAGAGCAAAATTTGAAATTTTTAGACAGGATTTGATTTTGAAATGAGTTTATCCGACACCTCTGTAGTTTATAGGTTTTTGTAAAGAAAAAAAAAATGTTATTGGATATTAAATGATAACAACCAAGCAGAGGTAATCTGTCAGAGATATAATTAAGCTGTATTACTAAGTGAGAAAAATACAAGTTAGACGGTTGGAAATAAGTCCGTGGGACTCTGTAATCCTAACGTTTAATATGATTTTCCTTCTTTTCCAGTGACAGGTTGAGACCTATTGCCTGAACATAGGAGAGTTTTGTAGGGGATCCAAGTAAATGATACGAGAATTGAACCTTAAGAGATCAGTAGCACTGATTTATTGTGCCAAAATTGAGGAAGTCACAACTTTGTCGTGTTATATGTGTCATAGATGCATTCAGATGTGATCTATGCTCAAGATTGGCAGTTGGCAGAAGTAATTCTGTAGATGCAAGTAGGGAACAGTGTTACGTTTTGCAATTCCAATTAGTGCTGCGAGATGCACTTAGATTCTGCTGTTGAGGCAGTTGACTGTCAGGTGTAACACTGTAGGTGTTAGGGGAGTTGTAGCTGTGATATGCAGATGGCAATCTGTATTCACACTCTGCATATATACATTGCAGTTCTGTCTCTTTTGGAACTCAATGTGCCACAAGGTCCAGTTAATATTTAAATGCAGAGCAGTCAGCAGTCTGTATTCACACTGTGGGAGCTGAGAAGGACGCGATGATTCCTTCGTTCGCCGGGTAGTAGGGGGGGACGGGACGGGGGAGTATGTACTAGCCTGTACTATGTCTCCGCTGATCCGGTGTCCTCTTCGCTCCCTCCGTGCAGTCCGCGCTGTCCTCCTCACCGTGGTGCTGGATCTTCTCCTCCGTGCCTTCCTGTGTGGGACCTCGGTCGGCCTTTTCGTGATCCAAGGGTGTCAGGAAGGATGTGGGTTTGTGATGAGGCACAGCTTGTTAATGGTGCCTGAGGTGCTGTCGCCTTCCCTCTTCTCCCTTGGGAACTTGAGCTGTGCTTCTGATGGTGGGAAAGTGCAGCCGCCGGCTTCAAGTAGCTGGAACAACTTCAATTTTGGTGCGATTTCTTCAGGGAAGGTCTCAAAATACTCCTGAGAAGTTCCCCAGACGGATTTTGTAGGAGCATTTGGGATTTCCTCATTTAAATTGCTTTGAGGTAGCTTTGATTTGGTTGCCTGTATGGAGCTCAGCTCTTCTGCGACCTACATCAGCCAAGCCCAGGCCACGTCCCCCACTTCTACTTTTTAAACCATTTTCACTATGCAGCATTTTTCCACACCTGCCTCTCTAGTTGATTGGAGGGGTGTCGGTCCTGAGGAAAGGTCTTGGGAGCCTACCGACAACATCGTTCTCCCCCCTGTGATTTTTGAGCAGTTTCTCTGTCGGGTTGGCCTAAAGAACAGTGGGGCGTAAGGGGGGTGCTGTCACAGCAGTAACTCACGTGCCTCCTCAGCGTCGTCCTACTCTCCATCGTCAGCGTTCGGCGTCTCCTCCCATCAGGTCGGCTCGCTGAGGTTTGCCTCTTGCAGCTCTCCTCTGCACAGCTGCAACAGCATGGTGTTTTCCATTTGACCTTAGGGGGCGTGGCCGGTCTCTGCAGGAATTTAACCCTGCTTTGTCCTGCAGAGATCAGGAGTGGTACCTGGCGACTACCTGCGGCCAAGACTATCCTCGCCACCAGAGGCTCTAGTGAAAACCAGTTAGTTGCTTAGTCACGCCACTCCAGGGTAAGCCCGGCCCCAGGAGCAGTGGGTCCACACCCAGCCGTGTTACAGGAAGTTTTCATCAGTTTTTATTTTAAGTACATTAAGACAACTTTTTCTGTTGAACAACTTCCTTTGTAGAGAAGCTGTCACTTGACATAAATGTGTAATTTTTTCCGTTCTCATGAATCTGCGTCATTTTGTTTTTCTTTCCTGTGCCCCTTCGTTTCTAAAATATGGCACTTACGCCTTGTGTAAAGTAGTCTTTTTAGCCAACTCGGAGTGGTCTTTAACCCCTTACTGGCCAGGGGCGTATTAGTACGCCCCAGGCCATCACCCCCGGTTCCGCACCTAGTGGTTGGCGCTCATAGCACATGAGCATTTCTACTACATAGAGGCAATCTGCTCATCGCCTTTCTGAAGCCGAGCCGATCAGGTAACTGCAGCTTCTGGTTTCCTGTGGAGACTATTGAAGCATGCAGAAAGTGGAAAAAATGTTTTTAAAAATATAAAAAAGGTAAAACAATATATAAAAGTTTAAATCGCCCCCTTTCACCCGATTCAAAATAAAATAATAATAAAGAAAAAACACATACACATATTTGGTATTGCTGCGTTCAGAATCGCCCATTCTATCAATATAAAAAAAAGAATTAATCCGATCAGTAAACGGCGTAACGAGAAAATTCTAAACGCCAGAATTATGTTTTTTGGTCGTCGCAACATTGAAATAAAATGAAATAACGGGCGATCAGCTCGAAACACAAAAAATAAGCCCTCACTTGGCCCCAGATCCCGAAAAATGGAGACTCTACGGGTCTCGGAAAATGGCGCCATTTTTAGCAAACTTTGGATTTTTTTTTCACCACTTAAATAAAAAGAACCTATACATGTTTGGTGTCTACAAACTTGTAATGACCTGGAGAGTCATAATTGCAGGTCAGTTATAGCATTCAGTGAACGTGGTAAAAAAAAACAACAACCGTGGAATTGCATTTCATTTGCAATTTCACCGTGCTTGGAATTTTTTCCCCCGTTCTCCAGTACATGATATGGTAAAACCAGTGATGGCGTTTAAAAGTCCAACTTGTCCCGCAAAAAATAAGCCCTCACATGGCAATATTGACCTAAAAATAAAAAGGCTATGGGTCTGGGAAGAAGGGGAGCAATAAATGAAAATGCAAAAATGGAAAATGCTCCGGTCATTAAGGGGTTAAAAAGCCTCCCATGTAGAGGAGTTTTGTATCACTACCACTTAGCTAAAGGGACAAGATGAATATATAAGTAAGAGGAGTGGAGTGGCCGATGGAAATGGGAATAAAACCAATCCCAGATCCAGAAGAACAGCGGCATTTACACCAAATAAATGTTCTAGATTTATGACAAGTGACAGATCCTATTTAATGTGATTGTTTCTGTGACAAAACAGACATTTTCTGCTATTCTAGAACTCCTTTCCTTATAAATGTATTGTGGGCTCTAGATGGTACCGTGTCTGCGATCATTGTAATCTCCATTACTGGATAGAATTAGAGAAGAAAGACTAAGGCTCGAAGCTGTGACCAAAAATTATCAAAAGTGACTGCAGATTTTATTTGTATCTTTTTTAGGCAAAAGGAGTTAATAACAGCGATCACCTGACCGGGGTCTTACATCTTCAAGCAACTATTCCCAATCATCTGGGGAATCTACAAGAAGAAATGTCTTGTTTGCAGCCACTGATTTCTCTGCCTCCATTCAGTCCACAGTTGTGGATTTGTCCGGCTGAATCTTCCATGAGGCTTTTCCTCCATCACTGACTGCGAGGATCCATCACAGAACTGCCATAGATTCAGCTTATGTGCTCAGACATCACTGGGAGCCCCCAGCAATGTATACATGACATTGCCAGAACAGACCACCCCACTGTATCCAGAGCTGATCACTCCGTACTAGGACCCTGGAATAGAAGTGGACGGCCCCCACACACAGGGGGCAGCTGTGGACGTGGTCCTGTGCCGGCTTCATTAGGGCAAGGTATATAGAGGATCTCATCTGTACCGAGAAGCCGGACAAGCAGTCCTGCAGCAGAAGTGACCGAACACTGCGAGGGTCAGGACCTAGGACCACCTCTTGGGAGGAGGATGATGGTTTAATGAAGTATAAAAACTTAGGACACTATAGTCCTGATTGATCAATGCAATTATGCCAGAATTCTGGTGTAAATCACTTTGAAAAGTCACAATTTTTGTGCATTGTTGAGTTGATCAAAAATGTTGTAACGTTTGGTGTTTTCACGTCAGTTTTGCCCAGCTTCACCAAAATGGGCAGAGTTGGGGCAGGATGGAAGTGTGGCACCACAGCTTGTCTAATTCATAGCGAACTGTGGCTTCCCTTACACCAGAAATCTTACTCCAGTCCGTGACTGGAGTAAGATTTGTGGCAAGGTGCACACACCACTTGTCAGAAGTGCATAATTCATGCGCCACTTAATGAATCTGGACCGTCTGACTCCAGCACGCTCCCTCATCAAGAGCAGTTTGAATATGGCCAGTCTTAATGAATCCGTGTCCTAAGTGCTTTACTAGTTAAAGAATAACCGTTGTTTTAATTTTTGTTTTGTAAATTAATATTACACATGAAAATAAGTAATTTTATAATCTTATCAGAGAAGTCTTCTTTTTCCTGCTGGATTGATCTTTCAGTCTCAATTCGCGGTAACATCTGTAAAATCTGTATTCAGTGAAGACAAACTTTCCTATTAGTGAGATAGATGACAGTTAATGCTATTAATACTCGTTAAAGAAGGAAGGGGGAGGAGCTAGCAGAAGGGGGAGGAGCTAGCGGAAGGCACAGACCTTCTGCTGCAAGTTCTCCTGAAACCACAGTTACTTCTCCATGGAAGATTGCAGCTGGTGTTTATACATAGAATCCTAGAACATTAGAATTGGAGGAACCTCCAGGGTCCTAGTGTCCAACCCCTGCTCAATGCAGGATTCACTAAACCATCTCAGACAAATGTCTGTCCAGCCTCTGTTTGAAGACTTCCATTGAAGGAGAATTCACCACCTCTCGTGGCAGCCTGTTCCATTGAAAAACGCACCAAATCTGCAGCGTGTGCACACAGCCTTGTTGTTCTTTTGGTCACAGGCAGGTCTTTGCACAGTCCTGAATGATAAGTACAGCAGATACACGCTAAGGCTATGTGCCCACGTAGCAGATTTACATGCATTTTTTCTGCCAGAGAGAAGTGTTTTTTCAGCATTTTTTCAGCGTTTTTTCAAGCACTTTTCCAAGTGATTTTGAGCATCACCTGGAAAGTGCTTGACAAGTTGGTCACACAATATAAATCCATGCAACCGGCATGGATTTATATTGTGTGACCAACTTAGATGCTTTAAATGCTGCATCTATAGTACAAAAAAGATAAGAATTAAAAAGTTAGAAATAAAAAAACCCTGTATACTCACCTCTCCAGTCTCCTCCCGGCAGCGTTCTCTCTCTTAAGTGTCCCGTGGTATACTGGCAGGACCTGCGGTGACGTCATCTAGTCAGCTGATGGTCACGCGACCATCACCTGACCTCTGACGTCAGCGGTCGGTTGACCATCAGCTGACTAGATGACGTCACCGCAGGTCCTGCCAGTACACCACTGGACGCCGAGGAGAGAGGACGCCGCCGGGAGCAGACCGGAGAGGGGAGTATACAGGTTTTTTTTATTTTTAACTTATTTATTTCTTTTTTTCACCGCTTGGTAGCCGGGATGAAGAGGAGTTGTAGTCTCTTCTTCATCCTGGGTACCACACGCACCCCGATTACGCTGCAAATTCTCGGCCATTGAATTTAATTGAAACGCAGTAAATCCACATATACCTGCGGGTTTGCTGCTTTTCAATGGCCGCGTAATCGCGGTAGAAATGGTCATGCTGCGTTTTGCAACGCAATGCGAATTCGGCGCGCTAATTAGCGCATCATGTGCACAGCACATCCCAATTCACATTGCTTTGCATGGCAGACGGTTTTACATGGGCACATAGCCTAAGAGCGGGGAGCGGCTCTAGTGTCACCTGCTGGGATGGCACAATCACTGTCAGCAGGATACAGGGGACATTATCAGAAAGGAGGAGATGACGTCTCTGCCCTCTCGCCTATCAGAGAATAGATGGCTGTATACGGGGGGCCTTATCCTCCTCTATTACACAGCACTCAGCTCCTAAAGGGAATGATTTGACCATAATACAATATATTTGAGTGGGGCCAGTGCTCCAGGTTTACGTTCATAATGTTGAATGGAGATTGATCAGTTCCAGTGTGTCTGAACAGGGTCCGAGCCCACATCTCCTGAGCTCAGGCTTTACACTGAGCATCACTGTCACGGAGGTCAGATTAGAAGGGCATGGAGCACGATGTGGATGGTTGCCTCCGTATCCGCCATTACCTGGACTGCTAGCTTTACCTGGACACTCTGGATCAGCTCCTCCGTCTTGTCGAGAGCTCTAAGGGCCTGTTCACACAAGCAGATAAAATATCATTCAGAGTTTCATCCAGAAAAGTGGGAGAATTCTTTTCTCACTTGTCGTCCATGTGCAGTCCAGATCTAATCTGGCTTTTTAACCATTTACAGTTTCCAGGGCTACAGGATTGCAATGTATCTGTAAAAAGCAGATTTTTTTCTGTACCCATAGACTTGAATGGGTGAATCTTGTCTGACGGATGAAACGAGGACATGCTGCCATTTTCTTTCTTTATTTTTTGCTCACACACAGATTCGATCAGTGACAAAAAAGAAAAATGACTCCTCTGCACTTTCCCATTGAATCCCATTGGTCTGAGTGCCGTCCATTTGTTCCACAGACAACTTTCCTACTGAAAATACATTCGTGTGAACGAGTCCTAAGAAAGACATTGTAATTGGTTATTAGATGTTGACTGAAGTTTGGCTCTGAAAATGCAGGGCTCTTAAAGACGTTCTCTAATACTTTAATGCAGATGATTTATGCATAAAATAGGTGGTCTATATCAGATCGTTGTAGGTCCGACTCTTGGCTCCCCACCAATAAGCTGTTTATAGCAATGGCAACGGCCGGATGTAACTTGTGAACAGAGCGCACCCCAGTGGCCACTGCCTGGTGCTGCAGATCACCTCCGGTACTCCTCAATAGCTGGTCTGCACCCGGCAGCGGCCGCAGTGTACGGAGCGGTTTTGTTCCACTTTGAACATTGCCTGCATCTTGCCAGAGGTGATGACAGCTGATCATCGGGGGGCCGATGGTTGGACCCCACCTATCTTATATTAATGACCTATCCAGTGGAGTATAAAAGTGTTTGATAACTCCTTTTAAAATCTTGTTTCCATCCCATTGTCTTATACAGCGTGTATCTGTGTTCTTTCTGTAACCAGATGGGCCTGACCTCTGATGGTTCTTCTAGGCTTCTATTACAGCTCTTACAGCCCCAGCATGCATCATTTGTGCTGGAGAGGAATATGAAGACGCAGGAGCAAATAGAAGAACAATTAGGAAAGCTTGGATTATTAGAAGAGCAAAAAATGCTCATAGTGGAGGTGAGCCTATTATTATTTTTATTTTTATTTTTCTTAACTTTCATTTTTATATTTTTTTATTTTTAGGACATTTGTTTCCTCTCTTCAGAAAATAACAGCAGATAAGATTGATTAAAGCTTCTGGAAAGGTGTTCAATAACGTCTGATCAGGTGGCTGGTTTGTAATGGTTGTCCCATCTTACCAATCCCTCTCTTCTACCATGAATGTGACATTGTGGGATGAATATATATATATGTATATGTGTATGTGTGAAAAGTTGTTTGCCCCTTCCTGATTTCTCATTCTTTTGCATGTTTGTCATACTTAAATATTTCAGATCTCAAAACAAATTTTAATATTAGACAAAGATAACACAAGTAACCACAAAATGCAGTTTTTAAATGAAGACCCTAATTATTAAGGGAAAAAGAAATCCAAACCTACAGGGCCCTGTGTGAAAAAGTGATTGTCCTCTAAACCTAATAACTGTTTGAAACACCCTCAGCAACAACAACTACAATCAAGTGTTTGGGATAATTGGCAATGAGTCTTTTACAACACTCTGGAGGAATTTTTGCCCACTCATCTTTGCAAAATTGTTGTAATTTAGCCACATTGGAGGGTTTCCGAGCATGAACCGCTTTCTTAAGGTCAGGACTTTGACTAAGCCACTGCAAAGTCTTAATTTTGTTTTCCTTAAGCCAATCAGAGGTGGACTTAATAGTGTGTTTTGGATCATTGTCCTGCTGCATAACTCAAGTGCACTTCAGCTTGAGGTCATGAACAGATGGCCGGACATTCTCTTTCAGGATTTTTTGGTTAACCAGCAGAATTCATGGTTCCATTTACCACAGCAAGTCTTCCAGGTCCTGAAGCAGCATAACAGTCCCAGACCATCACGCTACCGCCACCATATTTTACTGTTGGTATGATGTTCCTTTTTTGAAATGCAGTGTTACTTCTACGCCAGATGTAATGGGACATACACCTTCCAAAAAGTTCAACTTTTGTCTTGTCAGTCCACAGAGTATTCTCCCAAAAGTCTTGGCGATCATCAAGATGTTTTCTGACAAAACTGAGATGAGCCTTTGTTCTTATTGCTCAGCAGTGGTTTTTGTCTTGGAACTCTGCTATGCGTGTCATTTTTGCCCAGTCTCTTTCTTATGGTGGAGTCATGAACACTGTCCTTAACTGAGGCAAGTGAGACCTGCAGTTCTCTGGATGTTGTTGTGGGGTCTTTTCTGACCTCTTGGATGAGTCGTTGCTGCGCTCTTGGGGTAATTTTGATCAGCCGGCCACGCCTAGGAAAGTTCACCATTGTTCCATATTTTCGCCTATTGTGGATAATGACTCCCACTGTGGTTTGCTGGAGTCCCAAATCTTTAGAAATGGCTTTAGAACTTTTTCCAGACTGATAGATCTCAATTACTTTGTTTCTCATTTGGTCCTGAATTTCTTTGGATCGCAGCATGATGTCTAGCTTTAGAGGATCTTTTGTTCTAGGGTTAAGATAATTGTGTAAATTCGCGCTAATGGTAGTGGGTTTGGAGAAAGAAAACCAGAGGTGGATAACTTAATTTGCTTGAAGCTTTTATTAAGATATAAAATATAAAATATATGGGGGTGGGAAAAAAAATAAGTTTTAAAAGGGTGATATGTATCACCAGGATTAGTGTACAAATTTCTTTAAAAATGCACCAGGCTAATATGATAAAAACATAAAACATAGAAAGAAATTTGATGATTGAAATTAATCTTCCTTCTCAGGTGCGACGGGTAGGTTAGATCGGCTGGGCCTGTTGTTGAGTACTTGTAGAATGTGGATAGGGACTCTCGTAGGAGAGGATTAGATACTCAGCTCAGCAGACAGTATCACACAGGAGAGGATTAGATACACGGCTCAGCAGACAGTATCACACAGGAGAGGATTAGATACACAGCTCAGCAGAGAGTATCACACAGGAGAGGATTAGATACACAGCTCAGCAGAGAGTATCACACTGGAGAGGATTAGATACACAGCTCAGCAGACAGTATCACACAGGAGAGGATTAGATACACGGCTCAGCAGACAGTATCACACAGGAGAGGATTAGATACACAGCTCAGCAGAGAGTATCACACAGGAGAGGATTAGATACACAGCTCAGCAGAGAGTATCACACAGGAGAGGATTAGATACACAGTTCATCAGACAGTATCACATAGGAGAGGATTAGATACACGGCTCAGCAGACACTATCACACAGGAGAGGATTAGATACACAGCTCAGCAGACAGTATCACACAGCATAGGATTAGATACACGGCTCAGCAGACAGTATCACAAAGGAGTGGATTAGATACACAGCTCAGCAGACAGTATCACACAGGAGAGGATTAGATACACAGTTCATCAGACAGTATCACATAGGAGAGGATTAGATACACGGCTCAGCAGACAGTATCACACAGCATAGGATTAGATACACAGCTCAGCAGACAGTATCACACAGCATAGGATTAGATACACAGCTCAGCAGACAGTAGAACACAGGAGAGGATTAGATACACAGTTCATCAGACAGTATCACATAGGAGAAGATTAGATACACGGCTCAGCAGACACTATCACATAGGAGAGGATTAGATACACGGCTCAGCAGACAGTATCACATAGGAGAGGATTAGATACACGGGTCAGCAGACAGTATCACACAGCATAGGATTAGATACACTGCTCAGCAGACAGTATCACACAGGAGTGGATTAGATACACAGCTCAGCAGACAGTATCACACAGGAGAGGATTAGATACACAGTTCATCAGACAGTATCACATAGGAGAGGATTAGATACACGGCTCAGCAGACAGTATCACACAGCATAGGATTAGATACACAGCTCAGCAGACAGTATCACACAGCATAGGATTAGATACCCAGCTCAGCAGACAGTAGAACACAGGAGAGGATTAGATACACAGTTCATCAGACAGTATCACATAGGAGAGGATTAGATACACGGCTCAGTAGACAGTATCACACAGCATAGGATTAGATACACAGCTCAGCAGACAGTATCACACAGCATAGGATTAGATACACTGCTCAGCAGACAGTATCACACAGGAGTGGATTAGATACACAGCTCAGCAGACAGTATCACACAGGAGAGGATTAGATACACAGTTCATCAGACAGTATCACATAGGAGAGGATTAGATACACAGCTCAGCAGACAGTATCACACAGCATAGGATTAGATACACAGCTCAGCAGACAGTATCACACAGCATAGGATTAGATACACAGCTCAGCAGACAGTAGAACACAGGAGAGGATTAGATACACAGTTCATCAGACAGTATCACATAGGAGAGGATTAGATACACGGCTCAGCAGACAGTATCACACAGCATAGGATTAGATACACAGCTCAGCAGACAGTATCACACAGCATAGGATTAGATACACAGCTCAGCAGACAGTATCAAAAAGGAGTGGATTAGATACACTGCTCAGCAGACAGTATCACACAGGAGAGGATTAGATACACAGTTCATCAGACAGTATCACATAGGAAAGGATTAGATACACAGCTCAGCAGACAGCATCACACAGCATAGGATTAGATACACAGCTCAGCAGACAGTATCACACAGCATAGGATTAGATACACAGCTCAGCAGACAGTAGAACACAGGAGAGGATTAGATACACAGTTCATCAGACAGTATCACATAGGAGAGGATTAGATACACGGCTCAGCAGACAGTATCACACAGCATAGAATTAGATACACAGCTCAGCAGACAGTATCACACAGCATAGGATTAGATACACAGCTCATCAGACAGTATCACACAGGATGGGATTAGATACACAGCTCAGCAGATGGTATCACACAGGATAGGATTAGATACACAGCTCAATAGACAGTATCACACAGGATAGTGTTATAGCAGAAGATGGAGTCCCTCAAGTTTAAAGGCCCCATCTATGCTATATAAGTCTGACAGTTATTTTAGGTGAAAACAACAGCTATGAATGTTCCTTCTTGTATCATTGGGAGAAGATAAAGTATACTCCCTGGCCAGATGTTTCTTCTTGTAGCAATAATGTGTTCTTGCAGAAAGATGAAATGACCTTGCTAACTAGATAAGTCTAATTAAATATTTTAAATCATACAGAAACTAGCTTTTTTTCGCTTGTTCAGCTAAACTGTATAATCGAACCATATATGGCAAATCCGTTTCCTGCCTTTTAGGGTGTATATTAGCCCTGTGTTTTGTAATAAAGTTTTTAGAGTATGTTTAGACACAAACATCCTGTCCTGTGTCTTCATTCTCTCCGAGCTCGTAATTCAAAGGATAGAAGACCCAAAATTCAGTGACGACAGCTGGCGCCCGAACAGGGACCTTGAGTTAATCTACCCAAGGGTGCTCGACCGGTCAAAGACGTGGGACGAGTGAAGATCTCTGTTGGTGATATATACAGCGCTGAGGTAAGAATAACTGTTATATTCTACCTAATTATATCACTGCATAGAAGAGACTCCCTCACCCCCGAGCGGTCGGCTCCCCAGGTAATTCAACAGATTGTTGTCTGGCTCAGGTCCCTTTGAACCAGTAGAATCCCTCAGATAAATTGACAGTCCTGCCTTCTATCCTTTAGAGAATTTAAGAATGAAAGTATGGATCCGATGATTGTGTTGTGGATGTGTCCCGGGATTGATGTTTTTGGTCTGTTTTTCTGGTTGGCGTATAAGTCCTAGAGAGGCTAGTAGTGGAATGGTTCAGAAACCTTTGTGGCCCATTGTCTAAGTGACCATTGTCTAAGTGACTGAGGAGTCTCTTCTAGGTGAGGAGAACCGAAAAAAATGGGGAACCAAAATGCCAAGGAAGGCATTATAGCCAAAGACTTAGTGGTACGCAGAGAAGGGAAACAGGCACTGATTGGAATTGACAAAATATTGTGTAAAGCGGGAATGAATGAGAATGGAGAGATGAATGGAGAGAAATGGAAATCCTTCTTTAACTCCTATCATGGATGGTTGAAAGATAAGGGTCTGTTGAAGACAGTGGATGTATGGATGAATGCATGCGCTTATTTTGAAGGAAAGATTGAAGAATTAGGAGACGGACGTTACAGACTGACAAAAACTGGAATGACAGATTTTCCTCCCTGTCCGCTCCCGACGTCACCCCCACCCCAGTACCAGAATTCTCAAGAACCTAAATGTTGGGTTTGCCCCAGATGTGGACAGCAGAACCCCTTGACAGTAGACATCTGTGTGGCATGTGGAGGACCGAGTCCCCACCCAACTAGTCTATTCCCAATGAGGACGGTAGTTATGCCAGGAGCACCGGGAGCAGCAGCAGCAGGGGGGGATGCAGTGGTTCCAGGTCAGGAAGCTCGTACAATGTTAATGTATAGACCATGGAGTCCTTCAGAGCAGTTGGCACTGATCTCCCAGCTGCCAGACCCATCCCAGTCCCCTATGGGTTTCGCTAGAATGATCACCACCATACAGGATACGTACCATGCCACTAGAATAGATCTGCAGGGGGTAATTAAGGGAAAATTGGCAGATGAAGCCCGCTATGATAGGTTGATAGATGAGACAAAAAAACAGTATGCCAATAGGACCGGACCCGTAGATGCAGAATCTAATGATGCAGCAGCTGGAGTCCTATTCGCAGCAGCGTTGGTAAAAGCATGTCAAGACAGGCAAGCAGAAAAGCAAGTTACACTAGAAGATAGAGTGCAGGGAAAGGAGGAAGATCCTAAGGATTATTTCTATGCACTAAAGAAAACCTGGTCAGAAATGGGGTTCAACCCCGGGAATAAGACTAGTGAGAGGGTATTAGCAAGTGCTTTCATGAATGGACTAAAGAAAGAGATTGCAGAGAAGGTAAAAGCAAGTAGACCGGACTGGAGATCAGTGAAGGCAGAAGATTTAGCTAGAATCGCTCAGGGGGCACAGCATGACATAGCGCAGGCAAAAAGAGCTGCCAGAATACATATAGTAGAGACGACCCCCAGAAACAACAGAGGCAGAGGACGGACTGAAGGAGGAGGACAGAAACTGTGTTACGGATGTAAAAAGCCAGGACATTTTAGAAAGAACTGTAGGACCAACCCGTATCCAAATGCTCAGAGTATGGGTCCTCCAGCCGACCAAACAACGCCCCTATAGGATGAGGGTAGCTTGCACATGAACCCCCTCATCTCCTTACCCCCAACTCCCAGTTGTATAGTGCAGGTGAACCTACCAGGGGGACATGAAATCGATTTCCAAGTAGATACGGGGGCCGACAATTCAGTAATTACGCAAGGTAATTGGCCATATACTGACACTGATTTTTCACATCTTGTCATTGCCACCCCCTTCAATTCCCCGTCTGTCCTGCTTCCTGTCACTAAAAGAATTCCCCTGCAAATTCAAGGAGCTACTGTACATAGCCAGCTCATGGTATCGCCCCGAGGCCAATGTAATCTATTGGGAAATGATGTGTTGTCCCAATTACAAGCACATATTGAGTATCATCCCGATGGCACTGTCACCATGACCCCAGGTTTAAAACCAAGTACCCTTTGCAAAATTATGTCACTAGATATTGCCAGCATAGAAGAGACAAATGAGTTTCCCCCGATATTGGAGCAGGCTGTGCCACATGATTTTTGGGCCTCAGACAAAACAGATGTTGGTAGGTTAAGAGTTCAACCAGTAATGGTGAAATTAAAACCAGGAGCCATCTTGCCTCAACAGAGGCAGTATCCCCTTAGCTCGGCTCAGGAGAATGCCATAGCCCAGCAAGTCCAAAAATTACTACAGAGAGGAGTCCTAGTCAAAACCCAGTCCCCTTGCAACACTCCCCTGTTCCCAGTAAAGAAAAAGAGCGTGCCAGGACAACCAGCCGCATATAGAATGGTCCATGACCTCCGGTTGGTTAACAAAGCCACAGAACTTCTAACACCAGTTGTGCCCAACCCGCATACTCTCCTGTCACAGATACCTTCTAACTCTCTTTGCTTTTCAGTGGTTGATTTGGCAAATGCATTTTTCAGTGTACCATTACATCCTGACTGCCAGTACCTGTTTGCTTTCACATTCCAGGGCAGTCAATATACATGGACAGTGTTGCCACAGGGTGCCCAGAATTCACCCACAATGTACACTGCAAGTCTGCAGGAAATACTGGAGGGATGGTCTGAACCACATATCGTTGTTCTGCAATATGTTGATGACCTGCTCATTTGTGCCCCCTCCAGGAAACAATGTCATAGTGCAACTATATCGCTTATGTTGTTTCTCTATCACGCTGGCTGCAAGGCATCGAAAGATAAGCTTCAGTTTTGTAAATCTTCAGTCACCTTTTTGGGACATTGCATTACACCAGGAGCTCGTCATTTAACAAATGCACGTAAACAAGCAGTACAGGCATTCACCGTCCCCATTAATGTTGCAGCCCTCAGAACTTTTCTTGGACTTGTTTCCTATTGCAGACAGTGGATTCATGCCGTCTCTGTTTTGATGCAGCCCCTCTATGACTGTCTTACCCCAACACCTTTTGTACTAACATCAGAGGCAATAGACTGTTTTTATTCTCTCAAGAACCGTATTTTGGCCGCTCCAGCTTTGGGTACCCCTAATTATGAGCTCCCATTTACTCTGTACCTTCATGAACAAGCTGGACATGCAGCAGGAGTTTTAACTCAAACACACGGTGATAATCAGAGACCTGTTGCCTACTTTAGTGGCAGATTAGATGCGGTAGACAGAGGTGCACCATCCTGCGTACGTGCTCTGCATGCTGTTGGACTATTACTCCATAAATCCGCAGACATTGTTCTTGACCACCCGCTCACCGTTCTAACACCTCATGATGTCTACACTATATTGAATCAAGTGCACCCCGCTCACCTCTCAGCAGCAAATAGTAACATAGTAACATAGTTTGTAAAGCCGAATAAAGACTTGCGTCCATCAAGTTCGACCTGTTAGTTCTGTAATTGCTAAAGTTGATCCAGAGGAGGGCAAAAACCCCCAATGATTTGGCCAATCTTCACCTGAGGAAAAATTCCCTCCCGACTCTGAAACCAGCAGTCAGAATAAATCCCTGTATCAACCTACTATTTTATTTTATTTTTAAGTATATGCTGAAATCTGCCTGGTATCTAGAAATGCATCCAGTCCCCGCTTGAACTGGTGTAGTGAATCCGACATTACCGTCTCCTCACTCAGTGAATTCCATATTCTCACTGCTCTTACCGTAAAGAACCCCTTCCTATGCTGGTGCTGAAACCTTTTCTCTTCCAGTCTTAGTGAATGCCCTCTAGTTACCGTAATATCCCTCCTTTTGAACAAATCCCGGGCAAGATCTCTATACTGTCCCCTAACATATTTGTACACATTTATTATGTCCCCCCTCAACCTTCTCTTTTCCAGGCTGAATAGTTCTAGTTTTGCCAACCTCTCTGGGTATTGCAGTCCATCCATTCCCTTTATTAATTTTGTTGCCCTCCTTTGTACCTTTTCAAGCTCATTTATATCCTTTCTATATATTGGGGCCCATAACTGAGCACAGTATTCCAAGTGTGGTCTGACCAGTGCTTTGTACAGTGGAAGAACAATGTTCTCATCCTTTGCAGCTATACCTCTTCTGATACATCCCATTACCCTGTTTGCCCTTACAGCAGCGGCCTGACTTTGGGCACTCCAATTTAGTTTGCTATCAATCAAGATGCCCAAGTCCTTCTCCATCTCTGAATTCCCCAATGATTTCCCATTCAGTGAGTACTGGTGACTTCCATTTTTCCTTCCCATATGTATGACCTTACATTTCTCCTCGTTAAACCTCATTTGCCATTTAATGCTCCACCTACCCAGCTTATCCAAATCCCTCTGTAGGTCTGCACTGTCCTCTTTTGTATTAATTGTTTTACATAACTTTGTGTCATCTGCAAATATTGATATTTTACTATTTATCCCGTTGACTATGTCGTTAATAAAGATATTAAATAACATTGGGCCTAGTACAGACCCCTGTGGTACCCCACTAGTGACGCTTACCCACTCTGAGTATATTCCATTTATAACCACCCTCTGCCTTCTATCCTTTAGCCAGTTAGCTACCCACTTGCAGACATTTTCCCCCAGCCCCATCATTCTCATTTTGTATACCAACCTATTATGTGGCACGCTATCGAACGCTTTTGAGAAGTCGAGATACACGACATCCACTGGTTCCCCCTGATCTACTCGAGAGCTAACCTCCTCGTAGAAGTCAATCAGGTTTGTTTGGCAGGAGCGATT
Organism: Phyllobates terribilis; assembly: GCF_046119375.1. Lineage (NCBI taxonomy): Eukaryota > Metazoa > Chordata > Amphibia > Anura > Dendrobatidae > Phyllobates > Phyllobates terribilis. Next base: position 2,650,983 of record NW_027363010.1, on the reverse strand, counting down.
CCTCATGAATCCATGTTGGTTCGAGATTAAAAGATTATTAGCATCAAGATGCTCCGTAATTGCCTCTTTAATGAAGCTTTCAAAAATTTTGCCCACAACGGACGTCAGACTCACCGGCCGATAGTTTCCGGCGTCACTTTTCACTCCCTTTTTGAATATTGGCACTACATTCGCCTGTCGCCAATCAAGTGGCACAGACCCAGTCTCAACAGAGTCCTTAAATATAAGATATAACGGTCTGTCTATCACATTACTTAGTTCCCTTAGTACCCGTGGGTGTATGCCATCAGGTCCTGGTGATTTGTTTATTTTAATGTTACTGAGGCGTTTCTGTACCCCAGCTTGGGTTAGATTTGTCATACTTAGTGGAGGATTAAGTTTGTCACTTCTCATTTCTCCTGTTAGTTCGATTTCCTTTGTGAAAGTTGTCGAAAAAAAATTATTTAATAGATTAGCTTTATCCTCATCTTTCTCTATGATTTTGCCTTCCTCACTTTTTATCGGTCCAATATTATCCGATTTAATCCTTTTACTATTTATATACGTAAAGAACAGTTTGGGATTTGATCTACTTTCCCTAGCAATACGTCTCTCTGTTTCCTCCTTCGCTATTTTTATTTGTTTTTTACAGGTTCTCGTTTTTTCCTTGTAACACATTAGTGCCTCCTTACTGTTTTCCTGTTTTAATCTCTTGAATGCCTCTTTTTTGCTATTTAACGCCCCTTTTACGTTCTTGTTCAACCATATTGGTTTCCTCTTATTTCTGGCCCTTTTATTCCCATACGGTATATATCTCTCGCACTGAGTATTCAGAATTCTTTTGAAGGTTTCCCATTTACTATTCGTATTCCTTTGATTAAGAACTTTGTCCCAGTCAATAAGTTGAAGGCTTTCTTTCAGCTGATCAAACTTCGCCCTCCTAAAGTTTAATGTTTTTGTTGTTCCCTTATTGATAACCCTACTGAAGGGCATTTTGAAGTCGATAATATTATGGTCGCTATTACCTAGGTGCCCCCCTATCTGTACCTCAGTTATTCTATCAGGCCTATTAGTCAATCTTAGGTTACAATGTGCACTGTTAATGCCTCCCAATGTTTCTTTACAGAGGTGTACTACCCTGAATCCAGCAACTTTGTTACCTCTCTCGGATCTGAAGGAGGGGTCAGGTACTGTGCTTTATAAGGAAGATCCAAGAGAGGAAGTTCCTCATGACTGTGTACAAATGATGGCACAAGAAACGGCAGGTTTACCTACTGTATTTGAACATGAATTACAAAATGCAGATTTTGAATTTTTTGTAGATGGATCCCGTCATCAGGACGATTCAGGTACCTTCCATACTGGATATGCAGTTGTCTCCCTCAATGCAGTAATCAAGGCAGAACCAATGCTCCCACACCAGTCGGCTCAAGAAGCTGAACTTAGGGCCCTAACCGAGGCCTGTAAACTAGCGGAAGGTAGTATTGTTAACATTTACACAGATTCTAGGTACGCATTCGGTATATCGCATGATTTTGGTCCAATATGGAAGTCAAGAGGTTTCCTGACGGCAGCAGGACACCCCATTAAGAATGCTGATGCGGTCCAGCAGTTAATTGATGCGCTACAACTACCTAAACAAGTAGCTGTCATAAAGGTAAGAGCACATACCAGACGCACCGACAAGGTAAGCAGAGGAAACGCGATGGCAGATGCAGCGGCAAAAACAGCAGCCTGTAAGCCGCAACAAGGGTCAACAGTACGTTAGTTAAGTGCCCCTAAAAACCCCTTTGTGTCGGAGGACATCTTATCCCAAATGCAGGCTCAGGCTCAAAAGGAGGAGGTTGATAAGTGGTTAAAGGAAGGTGCATGCCTGAATGAAGCAAATGGGGTATGGGGGAAAGGGACACGACGATGCCTTCCAAGGGCACTGTACCCAGCAGCTGCCCAGATACTACATGGGCCGACACACCAATCTAAAACGGGTGTGATGAGTGTGATGCAGAAACATTGGGTGGCACCAGGATTCTCCACCTGTATTGAAAACCTGGTACAAGGGTGCATGATATGTGCTACACATAATCAGGGTAGAGTAGTTAAAACACCACCCAAACACACCCCCCGGCCCCTCTATCCATTCCAGAGACTGCAAATTGATTATATTCAGCTGCCAAAGTCAGGATCATGGGAATATGTGTTGGTCTGTATTGATTTGTTCTCAGGATGGCCAGAGGCTTTCCCGATTGCCAAAGCCACGGCTGCGGCAACCGCAAAGAAACTGCTTGCGGAGGTGGTCTGCAGGTATGGGGTACCAGAGGTAATTGAGAGTGACAGAGGTACACACTTCACAGGTGAAATAATGAATGAAGTCATGTCAGCTCTAGGAATTCAACAAGCATTCCACACCCCATATCACCCACAAAGTAGTGGTAAAGTGGAAAGACTGAATGGGACAATGAAATTAAAAATTCAGAAAGCCATGGCTGAGACAGGAAAACCATGGCCGGACTGTTTACCACTTGCTCTGTTTTCAGTAAGATACACGCCTAATAGAAAGACTGGACTCTCTCCATATGAGATATTGTTTGGCAACGTACCCAGCCTAGGGTGTTTCTATCCGCAAGCATTAGAAATGAACAACCATGTGCTAAGTTCCTATGTGAGGGCTTTACACAAAAAGATTAAGCAAGTACATGATAATGTCTTCAGTTCTCTTCCAGATCCAGATCAAGACTCTAGCAGCCATACGCTGCAACCTGGAGACTGGGTGGTTATAAAAAGACACGTGAGGAAAAGCCTAGATCCACGGTTTGACGGACCCTTTCAAGTTCTGCTGACCACAAGTACAGCCGTTAAGCTAGAGGGAAAAGAGACCTGGATCCACGCGTCCCATTGCAAAAAGATACTAGGAGAACCAGCGGACAAAGAATGATGACATTTATACTTACCTGCATACTTACAATCACAGGTGCATGGACTACGTTAGGCACCATGGATGGAGATGACAATAGATTCATTAGACACCATCTTGCTCTAATCGATTGACTAAAGGAGCAAAACCAGACCATTGCTAATTGTTGGATATGTACACATGCCCCTGTGACGTCCACTAGCATACCCTTTCTCGCTGTCCCGGTCTCATGGGAAGAGATAAACTTTTGGGTGAACTGTTCAGATACTTGGGCCAATAATTCCACACAGAGATTTTCCTTTCTAAATCCCACAAATTGGTTTAAAGGTATTGGTGGGTGGTTGGCTGGTATAGTACAAGTGATTTTACAGGTTTTGCTAATGTGTCTTGCGGTTTATTTGGTTTTTAAGCTTTTTTTAATGTGTATTCAGCGTTGTACTAAAAGAAAACATAGAAATTCATATTGATAAATGAAGGAACAAAAGGATGGAATGTTATAGCAGAAGATGGAGTCCCTCAAGTTTAAAGGCCCCATCTATGCTATATAAGTCTGACAGATATTTTAGGTGAAAACAACAGCTATGAATGTTCCTTCTTGTATCAATAGCGTGTCCTTGGGAGAAGATAAAGTATACTCCCTGGCCAGATGTTTCTTCTTGTAGCAATAATGTGTTCTTGCAGAAAGATGAAATGACCTTGCTAACTAGATAAGTCTAATTAAATATTTTAAAGCATACAGAAACTAGCTTTTTTTCGCTTGTTCAGCTAAACTGTATAATCGAACCATATATGGCAAATCCGTTTCCTGCCTTTTAGGGTGTATATTAGCCCTGTGTTTTGTAATAAAGTTTTTAGAGTATGTTTAGACACAAACATCCTGTCCTGTGTCTTCATTCTCTCCGAGCTCGTAATCCAAAGGATAGAAGACCCAAAATTCAGTGACGACAATAGGATTAGATACACAGCTCAGCAGACAGTATCACACAGGAGAGGATTAGATACACAGCTCAGCAGACAGTATCACACAGGAGGGGATTAGATACACAGCTCAGGAGACAGTATCACACAGTATAAGATTAGATACACTGCTCAGCAGACAGTATCACACAGGAGAGGATTAGATACACAGCTCAGCAGACAGTATCGCACAGGAGAGGATTAGATACACTGCTCAGCAGACGGTATCGCACAGGAGAGGATTAGATACATGGCTCCACAGACAGTATCACACAGGGTAGGATTAGAGATACAGCTCAGCAGACAGTATCACACAGGAAAGGATTAGATACATAGCTCAGCAGACGGTATCACACAGGACAGGATTAGATGCATAGCTCAGCAGACAGTATCACACAGGATAGGATTAGATACACAGCTCAGCAGACAGTATCACACAGGAGGGGATTAGATACATAGCTCAGCAGACAGTATCACACAGGAGAGGATTAGATACACAGCTCAGCTGACAGTATCACACAGGAGAGGATTAGATACACAGCTCAGCAGACAGTATCACACAGGAGAGGATTAGATACACAGCTCAGCAGACAGTATCGCACAGGAGAGGATTAGATACACGGCTCAGCTGACAGTATCACACAGGAGAGGATTAGATAAACAGCTCAGCAGACAGTATCACACAGGAGAGGATTAGATACACAGTTCATCAGACAGTATCACACAGGAGTGGATTAGATACACGGCTCAGCAGACAGTATCGCACAGGGCGGGATTAGATACACGACTCAGCAGACAGTATCACGCAAGATAGGATTAGATACACAGTTCATCAGACAGTATCACACAGGATGGGATTAGATACACAGCTCAGCACACAGTTTCACACAGGAGAGGATTAGATACACGGCTCAGCAGACAGTATCACACAGGAGAGGATTAGATACACAGCTCAAAAGACAGTATCGCACAGGAGAGGATTAGATACACAGCTCAGCAGAAGGTATCACACAGCTTAGATACACTGCTCAGCAGATGGTATCACACAGGAGAGGATTAGATACACGGCTCAGCAGACAGTATCACACAGGAGAGGATTAGATACACTGCTCAGCAGACGGTATCACACAGGACAGGATTAGAGATACAGCTCAGCAGATGGTATCACACAGGGTAGGATTAGAGATACAGCTCAGCAGACAGTATCACACAGGAGAGGATTAGATACACAGCTCAGCAGACAGTATCACACAGAAGAGGATTAGATACACGGCTCAGCAGACAGTATCACACAGGAGAGGATTAGATACACAGCTCAGCAGACAGTATCACACAGGAGAGAATTAGATACATGGCTCAGCAGAAAGTATCACACAGGAGAGGATTAGATACACAGCTCAGCACACCAGAATCACACAGGAGAGGATTAGATACACGGCTCAGCAGACAGTATCACACAGGAGAGGATTAGATACACAGCTCAGCAGACAGTATCACACAGGATAGGATTAGATACACTGCTCAGCAGACAGTATCACACAGGATAGGATTAGATACACGGCTCCGCAGACAGTATCACACAGGAGAGGATTAGATACATGGCTCAGCAGACATTATCACACAGGAGAGGATTAGATACACAGCATAGGATTAGATACATAGCTCAGCAGACAGTATCACACAGCATAGGGTTAGATACACAGCTCAGCAGACAGTACTACACAGGATAGGATTAGATACACGGCTCAGCGGACAGTATCACACAGCAGGGGATTAGAGACACTGCTCAGCAGACAGTATCACACAGGAGGGGATTAGATACATGGCTCAGCAGACAGTATCACACAGCATAGGGTTAGATACACGGCTCAGCAGACAGTATCACACAGCATAGGATTAGATACACGGCTCAGCGGACAGTATCACACAGCAGGGGATTAGAGACACTGCTCAGCAGACAGTATCACACAGGAGGGGATTAGATACATGGCTCAGCAGACAGTATCACACAGCATAGGGTTAGATACACGGCTCAGCAGACAGTATCACACAGGAGGGGATTAGATACACAGCTCAGCAGATAGTATCACACAGGAGTGGATTAGATGCATAGCTCAGCAGACAGTATCACACAGGAGAGGATTAGATACACAGCTCAGCAGATAGTATCACACAGGAGAGGATTAGATACACAGGAGAGGATTAGATACACAGCATAGGATTAGATACACAGCTCAGCAGACGGTATCACACAGCATAGGATTAGATACATAGCTCAGCTGACAGTATCACACAGGAGGGGATTAGATACACAGCTCAGCAGACAGTATCACACAGGAGAGTATTAGATACACAGCTCAGCAGACAGTATCACACAGGAGAGGATTAGATACACAGCTCAACACACAGTATTACACAGGAGAGGATTAGATACACAGCTCAGCACACAGTATCACACAGGAGAGGATTAGATACACATCTCAGCAGACAGTATCACACAGGAGAGGATTAGATACACAGCTCAACTCACAGTATTACACAGGAGAGGATTAGATAACGGCTCAGCAGACAGTATCACATAGGAGAGGATTAGATAGACACCTCAGCAGACAGTATCACACAGGAGAGGATTAGATACATGGCTCAGCAGACAGTATCACACAGGAGAGGATTAGATACACGGCTCAGCAGACAGTATCACACAGGGTAGGATTAGAGATACAGCTCAGCAGACAGTATCACACAGGAGAGGATTAGATACACAGCTCAGTAGACAGTATCACACAGGAGAGGATTAGATACACGGCTCAGCAGACAGTATCACACAGGGTAGTATTAGAGATACAGCTCAGCACACAGTATCACACAGGGTAGGATTAGATACACGGCTCAGCAGACAGTATCACACAGGAGGGGATTAGATACACAGCTCAGCAGACAGTATCATACAGGAGGGGATTAGATACACAGCTCAGCAGACAGTATCACACAGGATAAGATTAGATACACTGCTCAGCAGACAGTATCACACAGGAGAGTATTAGATACACAGCTCAGCAGACAGTATCACACAGGAGAGGATTAGATACATGGCTCAGCAGATAGTATCACACAGGATAGGATTAGATACACTGCTCAGCAGACAGTATCACACAGGAGAGTATTAGATACACAGCTCAGCAGACAGTATCACACAGGAGAGGATTAGATACATGGCTCAGCAGATAGTATCACACAGGAGAGTATTAGATACACAGCTCAGCAGACAGTATCACACAGGAGAGGATTAGCTACACGGCTCAGCAGACAGTATCACACAGGAGAGGATTAGCTACACGGCTCAGCAGACAGTATCACACAGGAGAGGATTAGATACACAGCTCAGTAGACAGTATCACACAGGAGATGATTAGATACACAGCTCAGCAGACAGTATCACACAGAAGAGGATTAGATACACAGCTCAGCAGACAGTATCGCACAGGGCGGGATTAGATACACGGCTCAGCAGACAGTATCACACAGGATAGGATTAGATACACAATTCACCATCATAATAGCACAGCGGTATGTGGTGAGGGACTACTACTCCCAGCAAGTGACAGCGCAGGCACTGATCATGTAACTAAACCATCACTGCGTCATAATAGCACTGCAGTATGTGGTGAGGGACTACAACTCCCAGCAAGTGATAGCACAGGCACCGATCATGTAACTAAACCATCACTGCATCATAATAGCACTGCAGTATGTGGTGAGGGACTACAACTCCCAGCAAGTGACAGCGCAGGCACTGATCATGTAACTAAACCATCACTGCTTCATAATAGCACTGCAGTATGTGGTGAGGGACTACAACTCCCAGCAAGTGACAGCGCAGGCACCGATCATGTAACTAAACCATCACTGCGTCATAATAGCACTGCAGTATGTGGTGAGGGACTACAACTCCCAGCAAGTGACAGCGCAGGTACCGATCATGTAACTAAACCATCACTGCGTCATAATAGCACTGCAGTATGTGGTGAGGGACTACAACTCCCAGTAAGTGACAGCGCAGGCACCGATCATGTAACTAAACCATCACTGCGTCATAATAGCACTGCAGTATGTGGTGAGGGACTACAACTCCCAGCAAGTGACAGCGCAGGCACCGATCATGTAACTAAACCATCACTGCATCATAATAGCACTGCAGTATGTGGTGAGGGACTACAACTCCCAGCAAGTGACAGCACAGGCACCGATCATGTAACTAAATCATCACTGCATCATAATAGCATTGCAGTGTGTGGTGAGGGACTACAACTCCCAGCAAGTGACAGCGCAGGCACCGATCATGTAACTAAACCATCACTGCATCATAATAGCACTGCAGTATGTGCTGAGGGACTACAACTCCCAGCAAGTGACAGCGCAGGCACCGATCATGTAACTAAACCATCACTGCATCATAATAGCACTGCAGTATGTGCTGAGGGAGTACAACTCCCAGCAAGTGACAGTGCAGGCACCGATCATGTAACTAAACCATCACTGCATCATATAGCACTGCAGTATGTGGTGAGGGACTACAACTCCCAGCAAGTGACAGAGCAGGCACCGGTCATGTAACTAAACCATCACTGCATCATAATAGCACTGCAGTATGTTGTGCGGGAGTACAACTCCCAGCAAGTGACAGCACAGGCACCGATCATGTAACTAAACAATCACTGCATCATAATAGCCCTGCAGTATGTGGTGAGGGACTACAACTCCCAGCAAGTGACAGTGCAGGCACCGATCATGTAACTAAACCATCACTGCATCATAATAGCACTGCAGTATGTGGTGAGGGACTACAACTCCCAGCAAGTGACAGCACAGGCACCGATCATGTAACTAAATCATCACTGCATCATAATAGCATTGCAGTGTGTGGTGAGGGACTACAACTCCCAGCAAGTGACAGAACAGGCACCGATCATGTAACTAAACCATCGCTGCATCATAATAGCACTGCAGTATGTGGTGAGGGACTACAACTCCCAGCAAGTGACAGCACAGGCACCGATCATGTAACTAAACCATCACTGCATCATAATAGCACTGCAGTATGTGGTGAGGGACTACAACTCCCAGCAAGTGACAGCGCAGGCTCCGATCATGTAACTATACCATCACTGCATCATAATAGCACTGCAGTATGTGCTGAGGGACTACAACTCCCAGCAAGTGACAGCGCAGGCACCGATCATGTAACTAAACCATCACTGCGCCATAATAGCATTGCAGTATGTGCTGAGGGACTACAACTCCCAGCAAGTGACAGCGCAGGCACCGGTCATGTAACTAAACCATCACTGCGTCATAATAGCACTGCAGTATGTGGTGAGGGAGTACAACTCCCAGCAAGTGACAGTGCAGGCACCGATCATGTAACTAAACCATCACTGCATCATATAGCACTGCAGTATGTGGTGAGGGACTACAACTCCCAGCAAGTGACAGAGCAGGCACCGGTCATGTAACTAAACCATCACTGCATCATAATAGCACTGCAGTATGTGCTGAGGGACTACAACTCCCAGCAAGTGACAGCGCAGGCACCGATCATGTAACTAAACCATCACTGCATCATAATAGCACTGCAGTATGTGGTGAGGGACTACAACTCCCAGCAAGTGACAGCGCAGGCACCGATCATGTAACTAAACCATCACTGCATCATAATAGCACTGCAGTATGTGGTGAGGGACTACAACTCCCAGCAAGTGACAGCGCAGGCTCCGATCATGTAACTAAACCATCACTGCATCATAATAGCATTGCAGTGTGTGGTGAGGGACTACAACTCCCAGCAAGTGACAGCGCAGGCACCGATCATGTAACTAAACCATCACTGTGCCATAATAGCATTGCAGTATGTGCTGAGGGACTACAACTCCCAGCAAGTGACAGCGCAGGCACCGATCATGTAACTAAACCATCACTGCTTCATAATAGCACTGCAGTATGTGCTGAGGGACTACAACTCCCAGCAAGTGACAGCGCAGGCACCGGTCATGTAACTAAACCATCACTGCGTCATGATAACACTGCAGTATGTGGTGAGGGACTACAACTCCCAGCAAGTGACAGCGCAGGCACCGATCATGTAACTAAACCATCACTGCATCATAATAGCACTGCAGTATGTGGTGAGGGACTACAACTCCCAGCAAGTGACAGCGCAGGCACCGGTCATGTAACTAAACCATCACTGTGTCATGATAACACTGCAGTATGTGGTGAGGGACTACAACTCCCAGCAAGTGACAGCGCAGGCACCGATCATGTAACTAAACCATCACTGCGTCATAATAGCACTGCAGTATGTGGTGAGGGACTACAACTCCCAGCAAGTTTATTTCTTTTTATTTTACACGCTGCTGTTTTCCACAGTGAATTACCAGAAAGATCTGCACCATAATCATGAAGTGCAAATTTGCTGTTGTGGATTTTCTTGTGGATTTTTGCTAATTTGCTCTGATTTTCTATGGAAATCCTCCAGGAACAATCTGCCACATTTGAACAGATCTTCAGGCCTCATTCAGACATCTGTAGTTTTCTGGTACATTAAAAAAAAGCAAAAAAATACAAAACTGATTTTCATCAAAGGGATCGATCCGAATTGTATCAATGTTTGTTACTATATGCAAATAAAAAAATATATATATATGGATATGTGAACTGCCCCATAGATGATAAAGGTGCGTATTATGTCTGTCAATAACATGGATGTAAAAAAACAGACGTCTGAATGAGACGTTCACCCACAAGATCATCTAGCAATAGTGCAGCTCTGACCTGACACATAGCATTCACAGAAAGGCTCCTGATCAGCACATATGATGTCTGTGATCTATAAAGAGTCCTCCACATTGTACCCACTACATATACATTCACAATAAAGCTGCCCCCGTAACATCAACTGCCCCACACCTACCACATATAGCCAGGTCCCAGCTCCCCCACACACAGTATATAGCCAGGTCCCCGCTCCCCCACACACAGTATATAGCCAGGTCCCCGCTCCCCTACACACAGTATATAGCCAAGGTCCCCGCTCCCCTACACAAAGTATATAGCCAGGTCCCCGCTCCCCCACACACAGTATATAGCCAAGATCCCCGCTCCCCCACACACAGTATATAGCCAGGTCCCCGCTCCCCCACACACAGTATATAGCCAGGTCCCCGCTCCCCCACACACAGTATATAGCCAAGATCCCCGCTCCCCCACACAAAGTATATAGCCAGGTCCCCGCTCCCCCACACAAAGTATATAGCCAAGGTCCCCGCTCCCCCACACACAGTATATAGACAAGATCCCCTCCTCCATGTATAGCATATTTATCCAGGTCTCCCTCCCCCACATATAGCAAAGAGAACCAAGTCCAGCACCCCCTCCCCCACCACACAGCATACAGTATATAGACAAGTCCCCCACACACAGCATACGGTATATAGACAAGTCCCCCACACAGCATACGGTATATAGACAAGTTCCTCCCACACAGCATACGGTATATAGACAAGTCCCCCCCACACAGCATACAGTATATAGACAAGTCCCCCCCACACAGCATACAGTATATAGACAAGTCCCCCACACACAGCATACAGTACATAGACAAGTCCCCCATACACAGCATACGGTATATAGACAAGTCCCCCCCACACAGCATACAGTATATAGACAAGTACCTCACACAGCATACGGTATATAGACAAGTCCCCCACACACAGCATACAGTATATAGACAAGTCCCCCCCACACAGCATACGGTATATAGACAAGTCCCCCACATAGCATACGGTATATAGACAAGTCCCCCACACACAGCATACAGTATATAGACAAGTCCCCCACACACAGCATACAGTATATAGACAAGTCCCCCACACACAGCATACAGTATATAGACAAGTCCCCCACACACAGCATACGGTATATAGACAAGTCCCCCACACACACAGCATACGGTATATAGACAAGTCCCCCACACACAGCATACAGTATATAGACAAGTCCCCCACACACACAGCATACAGTATATAGACAAGTCCCCCACACACAGCATACAGTATATAGACAAGTCCCCCACACACACAGCATACAGTATATAGACAAGTCCCCCACACACAGCATACAGTATATAGACAAGTCCCCCACACACAGCATACAGTATATAGACAAGTCCCCCACACACAGCATACGGTATATAGACAAGTCCCCCACACACAGCATACGGTATATAGACAAGTCCCCCACACACAGCATACAGTATATAGACAAGTACCTCACACAGCATACGGTATATAGACAAGTCCCCCACACACAGCATACAGTATATAGACAAGTCCCCCCCACACAGCATACGGTATATAGACAAGTCCCCCACATAGCATACGGTATATAGACAAGTCCCCCACACACAGCATACGGTATATAGACAAGTCCCCCACACACACAGCATACGGTATATAGACAAGTCCCCCACACACAGCATACAGTATATAGACAAGTCCCCCACACACACAGCATACAGTATATAGACAAGTCCCCCACACACAGCATACAGTATATAGACAAGTCCCCCACACACACAGCATACAGTATATAGACAAGTCCCCCACACACAGCATACAGTATATAGACAAGTCCCCCACACACAGCATACGGTATATAGACAAGTCCCCCACACACACAGCATACGGTATATAGACAAGTCCCCCACACACAGCATACAGTATATAGACAAGTCCCCCACACACACAGCATACAGTATATAGACAAGTCCCCCACACACAGCATACAGTATATAGACAAGTCCCCCACACACACAGCATACAGTATATAGACAAGTCCCCCACACACAGCATACAGTATATAGACAAGTCCCCCACACACAGCATACAGTATATAGACAAGTCCCCCACACACAGCATACGGTATATAGACAAGTCCCCCACACACAGCATACGGTATATAGACAAGTACCCCCCCACACAGCATACGGTATATAGACAAGTCCCCCACATAGCATACAGTATATAGACAAGTCCCCCACACAAAGCATACAGTATATAGACAAGTCCCCCACACAGCATACAGTATATAGACAAGTCCCCACACACAGCATACGGTATATAGACAAGTCCCCCCCACACAGCATACGGAATATAGACAAGTCCCCCCCACACAGCATACAGTATATAGACAAGTCCCCACACACAGCATACAGTATATAGACAAGTCCCCCCCACACAGCATACGGTATATAGACAAGTCCCCCACCACACAGCATACGGTATATAGACAAGTCCCCCACACACAGCATACGGTATATAGACAAGTCCCCCACACACAGCATACGTTATATAGACAAGTCCCCCACACACAGCATACGGTATATAGACAAGTCCCCCACACACAGCATACAGTATATAGGCAAGTCCCCCACACACAGCATACAGTATATAGACAAGTCCCCCACACACACAGCATACGGTATATAGACAAGTCCCCCACACACAGCATACGGTATATAGACAAGTCCCCCACACACAGCATACGGTATATAGACAAGTCCCCCACACACAGCATACAGTATATAGACAAGTACCTCACACAGCATACGGTATATAGACAAGTCCCCCACACACAGCATACAGTATATAGACAAGTCCCCCCCACACAGCATACGGTATATAGACAAGTCCCCCACATAGCATACGGTATATAGACAAGTCCCCCACACACAGCATACGGTATATAGACAAGTCCCCCACACACACAGCATACGGTATATAGACAAGTCCCCCACACACAGCATACAGTATATAGACAAGTCCCCCACACACACAGCATACAGTATATAGACAAGTCCCCCACACACAGCATACAGTATATAGACAAGTCCCCCACACACACAGCATACAGTATATAGACAAGTCCCCCACACACAGCATACAGTATATAGACAAGTCCCCCACACACAGCATACGGTATATAGACAAGTCCCCCACACACACAGCATACGGTATATAGACAAGTCCCCCACACACAGCATACAGTATATAGACAAGTCCCCCACACACACAGCATACAGTATATAGACAAGTCCCCCACACACAGCATACAGTATATAGACAAGTCCCCCACACACACAGCATACAGTATATAGACAAGTCCCCCACACACAGCATACGGTATATAGACAAGTCCCCCACACACAGCATACAGTATATAGACAAGTCCCCCACACACACAGCATACAGTATATAGACAAGTCCCCCACACACAGCATACAGTATATAGACAAGTCCCCCACACACACAGCATACAGTATATAGACAAGTCCCCCACACACAGCATACAGTATATAGACAAGTCCCCTACACACAGCATACAGTATATAGACAAGTCCCCCACACACAGCATACAGTATATAGACAAGTCCCCCACACACAGCATACAGTATATAGACAAGTCCCCCACACACAGCATACGGTATATAGACAAGTCCCCCACACACAGCATACGGTATATAGACAAGTACCCCCCCACACAGCATACGGTATATAGACAAGTCCCCCACATAGCATACAGTATATAGACAAGTCCCCCACACAAAGCATACAGTATATAGACAAGTCCCCCACACAGCATACAGTATATAGACAAGTCCCCACACACAGCATACGGTATATAGACAAGTCCCCCCCACACAGCATACGGAATATAGACAAGTCCCCCCCACACAGCATACAGTATATAGACAAGTCCCCACACACAGCATACAGTATATAGACAAGTCCCCCCCACACAGCATACGGTATATAGACAAGTCCCCCACCACACAGCATACGGTATATAGACAAGTCCCCCACACACAGCATACGGTATATAGACAAGTCCCCCACACACAGCATACGTTATATAGACAAGTCCCCCACACACAGCATACGGTATATAGACAAGTCCCCCACACACAGCATACAGTATATAGGCAAGTCCCCCACACACAGCATACAGTATATAGACAAGTCCCCCACACACACAGCATACGGTATATAGACAAGTCCCCCACACACAGCATACGGTATATAGACAAGTCCCCCACACACAGCATACGGTATATAGACAAGTCCCCCACACACAGCATACGGTATATAGACAAGTCCCCCACATAGCATACAGTATATAGACAAGTCCCCCACACAGCATACAGTATATAGACAAGTCCCCCCCACACAGCATACGGTATATAGACAAGTCCCCCACATAGCATACAGTATATAGACAAGTCCCCCACACAGCATACGGTATATAGACAAGTCCCCCACACACAGCATACGGTATATAGACAAGTCCCCCACATAGCATACAGTATATAGACAAGTCCCCCACACAGCATACAGTATATAGACAAGTCCCCCACACACAGCATACGGTATATAGACAAGTCCCCCACATAGCATACAGTATATAGACAAGTCCCCCACACAGCATACGGTATATAGACAAGTCCCCCACACACAGCATACGGTATATAGACAAGTCCCCCACATAGCATACAGTATATAGACAAGTCCCCCACACAGCATACAGTATATAGACAAGTCCCCCACACACAGCATACAGTATATAGACAAGTCCCCCACACAAAGCATACAGTATATAGACAAGTCCCCCACACAGCATACAGTATATAGACAAGTCCCCCACACACAGCATACGGTATATAGAGAAGTCCCCCCCACACAGCATACAGTATATAGACAAGTCCCCCCCACACAGCATACAGTATATAGACAAGTCCCCACACACAGCATACAGTATATAGACAAGTCCCCCCCACACAGCATACGGTATATAGACAAGTCCCCCACCACACAGCATACGGTATATAGACAAGTCCCCCACACACAGCATACGGTATATAGACAAGTCCCCCACACACAGCATACGGTATATAGACAAGTCCCCCCCACACAGCATACGGTATATAGACAAGTCCCCCACACACAGCATACGGTATATAGACAAGTCCCCCCCCACACATCATACGGTATATAGACAAGTCTCCCACACACAGCATACGATGTATAGACAAGTCCCCCCCACACAGCATACAGTATATAGACAAGTCCCCACACACAGCATACGGTATATAGACAAGTCTCCCCCACACAGCATACGGTATATAGACAAGTCCCCCACACACAGCATACAGTATATAGACAAGTCCCCCACACAGCATACAGTATATAGACAAGTACCCCACACACAGCATACAGTATATAGACAAGTCCCCCCCACACAGCATACGGTATATAGACAAGTCCCCCACACACAGCATACAGTATATTGACAAGTCCCCCACACAGCATACAGTATATAGACAAGTCCCCCACACACAGCATACAGTATATAGACAAGTACCCCACACACAGCATACAGTATATAGACAAGTCCCCCCCACACAGCATACGGTATATAGACAAGTCCCCCACACACAGCATACAGTATATTGACAAGTCCCCCACACAGCATACAGTATATAGACAAGTACCCCACACACAGCATACAGTATATAGACAAGTCCCCCCCACACAGCATACAGTATATAGACAAGTACCCCACACACAGCATACAGTATATAGACAAGTCCCCTACACACAGCATACGGTCTATAGACAACTCCTCCACACAGCATACGGTATATAGACAAGTCCCCCACACAGCATACGGTATATAGACAAGTCCCCCACACACAGCATACAGTATATAGACAAGTCCCCCACACACAGCATACGGTATATAGACAAGTCCCCCACACACAGCATACGGTATATAGACAAGTCCCCCACACAGCATACGGTATATAGACAAGTCCCCCACACACAGTATACAGTATATAGACAAGTCCCCCACACACAGCATACAGTATATAGACAAGTCCCCCACACACAGCATACGGTATATAGACAAGTCCCCCACACAGCATACGGTATATAGACAAGTCCCCCCCACACAGCATACGGTATATAGACAAGTCCCCCCCACACAGCATACGGTATATAGACAAGTCCCCCCCACACAGCATACGGTATATAGATAAGTCCCCCCACACAGCATACGGTATATAGACAAGTCCCCCACACACAGCATACGGTATATAGACAAGTCTTCCCCACACACAGCATACGGTATATAGACAAGTCCCCCACACAGCATACAGTATATAGACAAGTCCCCCTCACACAGCATACGGTATATAGACAAGTCCCCCACACACAGCATACGGTATATAGACAAGTGCCCCCCACACAGCATACGGTATATAGACAAGTCCCCCCCACACAGCATACGGTATATAGACAAGTCCCCCCCACACACAGCATACAGTATATAGATAAGTCCCCCCCACACAGCATACGGTATATAGACAAGTCCCCCCCACACAGCATACGGTATATAGACAAGTCCCCCCCACACAGCATACGGTATATAGACAAGTCCCCCCCACACAGCATACAGTATATAGACAAGTCCCCCACACACAGCATACAGTATATAGAAAAGTCCCCCATACACAGCATACAGTATATAGACAAGTCCCCCCCACACAGCATACGGTATATAGACAAGTCCCCCCCACACACAACATACGGTATATAGACAAGTCCCCCCCACACACAGCATACAGTATATAGACAAGTCCCCCACACACAGCATACAGTATATAGACAAGTCCCCCCCACACAGCATACGGTATATAGACAAGTCCCCCCCACACACAACATACGGTATATAGACAAGTCCCCCCCACACACAGCATACAGTATATAGACAAGTCACCCACACACAGCATACAGTATATAGACAAGTCACCCACACACAGCATACGGTATATAGACAAGTCCCCCCCACACACAGCATACAGTATATAGACAAGTCCCCCACACACAGCATACAGTATATAGACAAGTCCCCCACACACAGCATACGGTATATAGACAAGTCCCCCATACACAGCATACGGTATATAGACAAGTCCCCCACACACAGCATACGGTATATAGACAAGTCCCCCACACACAGCATACAGTATATAGACAAGACCCCCACACAGCATACAGTATATAGACAAGTCCCCCACACACAGCATACGGTATATAGACAAGTCCCCCACACACAGCATACGGTATATAGACAAGTCCCCCACACACAGCATACAGTATATAGACAAGTCCCCCACACACAGCATACAGTATATAGACAAGTCCCCCACACACAGCATACAGTATATAGACAAGTCCCCCACACACAGCATACGTTATATAGACAAGTCCCCCACACAGCATACAGTATATAGACAAGTCCCCCACACACAGCATACGGTATATAGACAAGTCCCCCATACACAGCATACAGTATATAGACAAGTCCCCCACACAGCATACGGTATATAGACAAGTCCCCCACCACACAGCATACAGTATATAGACAAGTCCCCCACCACACAGCATACGGTATATAGACAAGTCCCCCACACAGCATACAGTATATAGACAAGTTCCCCACACACAGCATACAGTATATAGACAAGTCCCCCACACAGAGCATACAGTATATAGACAAGTCCCCCACACAGAGCATACAGTATATAGACAAGTCCCCCACCCCCTCCCCCCACACACAGCATACAGTATATAGACAAGTCCCCCACCCCCTCCCCCCACACACAGCATACAGTATATAGACAAGTCCTCCACACAGCATACAGTATATAGACAAGTCCCCCACACACAGCATACAGTATATAGACAAGTTCCCCACACAGAGCATACAGTATATAGACAAGTCCCCCACACACAGCATACAGTATATAGGCAAGTCCCCCACACACAGCATACAGTATATAGACAAGTCCCCCACACACACAGCATACGGTATATAGACAAGTCCCCCACACACAGCATACGGTATATAGACAAGTCCCCCACACACAGCATACGGTATATAGACAAGTCCCCCACACACAGCATACGGTATATAGACAAGTCCCCCACATAGCATACAGTATATAGACAAGTCCCCCACACAAAGCATACAGTATATAGACAAGTCCCCCACACAGCATACAGTATATAGACAAGTCCCCCACACACAGCATACGGTATATAGAGAAGTCCCCCCCACACAGCATACAGTATATAGACAAGTCCCCCCCACACAGCATACAGTATATAGACAAGTCCCCACACACAGCATACAGTATATAGACAAGTCCCCCCCACACAGCATACGGTATATAGACAAGTCCCCCACCACACAGCATACGGTATATAGACAAGTCCCCCACACACAGCATACAGTATATAGACAAGTCCCCCACACACAGCATACAGTATATAGACAAGTCCCCACACACAGCATACAGTATATAGACAAGTCCCCCCCACACAGCATACGGTATATAGACAAGTCCCCCACCACACAGCATACGGTATATAGACAAGTCCCCCACACACAGCATACGGTATATAGACAAGTCCCCCACACAGCATACAGTATATAGACAAGTTCCCCACACACAGCATACAGTATATAGACAAGTCCCCCCCACACAGCATACGGTATATAGACAAGTCCCCCACACACAGCATACAGTATATTGACAAGTCCCCCACACAGCATACAGTATATAGACAAGTCCCCCACACACAGCATACAGTATATAGACAAGTACCCCACACACAGCATACAGTATATAGACAAGTCCCCCCCACACAGCATACGGTATATAGACAAGTCCCCCACACACAGCATACAGTATATTGACAAGTCCCCCACACAGCATACAGTATATAGACAAGTACCCCACACACAGCATACAGTATATAGACAAGTCCCCCCCACACAGCATACAGTATATAGACAAGTACCCCACACACAGCATACAGTATATAGACAAGTCCCCTACACACAGCATACGGTCTATAGACAACTCCTCCACACAGCATACGGTATATAGACAAGTCCCCCACACAGCATACGGTATATAGACAAGTCCCCCACACACAGCATACAGTATATAGACAAGTCCCCCACACACAGCATACGGTATATAGACAAGTCCCCCACACACAGCATACGGTATATAGACAAGTCCCCCACACAGCATACGGTATATAGACAAGTCCCCCACACACAGTATACAGTATATAGACAAGTCCCCCACACACAGCATACAGTATATAGACAAGTCCCCCACACACAGCATACGGTATATAGACAAGTCCCCCACACAGCATACGGTATATAGACAAGTCCCCCCCACACAGCATACGGTATATAGACAAGTCCCCCCCACACAGCATACGGTATATAGACAAGTCCCCCCCACACAGCATACGGTATATAGATAAGTCCCCCCCACACAGCATACGGTATATAGACAAGTCCCCCACACACAGCATACGGTATATAGACAAGTCTTCCCCACACACAGCATACGGTATATAGACAAGTCCCCCACACAGCATACAGTATATAGACAAGTCCCCCTCACACAGCATACGGTATATAGACAAGTCCCCCACACACAGCATACGGTATATAGACAAGTGCCCCCCACACAGCATACGGTATATAGACAAGTCCCCCCCACACAGCATACGGTATATAGACAAGTCCCCCCCACACACAGCATACAGTATATAGATAAGTCCCCCCCACACAGCATACGGTATATAGACAAGTCCCCCACACACAGCATACGGTATATAGACAAGTCCCCCCCACACAGCATACGGTATATAGACAAGTCCCCCCCACACAGCATACAGTATATAGACAAGTCCCCCACACACAGCATACAGTATATAGAAAAGTCCCCCATACACAGCATACAGTATATAGACAAGTCCCCCCCACACAGCATACGGTATATAGACAAGTCCCCCCCACACACAACATACGGTATATAGACAAGTCCCCCCCACACACAGCATACAGTATATAGACAAGTCACCCACACACAGCATACAGTATATAGACAAGTCACCCACACACAGCATACGGTATATAGACAAGTCCCCCCCACACACAGCATACAGTATATAGACAAGTCCCCCACACACAGCATACAGTATATAGACAAGTCCCCCCCACACAGCATACGGTATATAGACAAGTCCCCCCCACACACAACATACGGTATATAGACAAGTCCCCCCCACACACAGCATACAGTATATAGACAAGTCACCCACACACAGCATACAGTATATAGACAAGTCACCCACACACAGCATACGGTATATAGACAAGTCCCCCCCACACACAGCATACAGTATATAGACAAGTCCCCCACACACAGCATACAGTATATAGACAAGTCCCCCACACACAGCATACGGTATATAGACAAGTCCCCCATACACAGCATACGGTATATAGACAAGTCCCCCACACACAGCATACGGTATATAGACAAGTCCCCCACACACAGCATACAGTATATAGACAAGACCCCCACACAGCATACAGTATATAGACAAGTCCCCCACACACAGCATACGGTATATAGACAAGTCCCCCACACACAGCATACGGTATATAGACAAGTCCCCCACACACAGCATACAGTATATAGACAAGTCCCCCACACACAGCATACAGTATATAGACAAGTCCCCCACACACAGCATACAGTATATAGACAAGTCCCCCACACACAGCATACGTTATATAGACAAGTCCCCCACACAGCATACAGTATATAGACAAGTCCCCCACACACAGCATACGGTATATAGACAAGTCCCCCATACACAGCATACAGTATATAGACAAGTCCCCCACACAGCATACGGTATATAGACAAGTCCCCCACCACACAGCATACAGTATATAGACAAGTCCCCCACCACACAGCATACGGTATATAGACAAGTCCCCCACACAGCATACAGTATATAGACAAGTTCCCCACACACAGCATACAGTATATAGACAAGTCCCCCACACAGAGCATACAGTATATAGACAAGTCCCCCACACAGAGCATACAGTATATAGACAAGTCCCCCACCCCCTCCCCCCACACACAGCATACAGTATATAGACAAGTCCCCCACCCCCTCCCCCCACACACAGCATACAGTATATAGACAAGTCCTCCACACAGCATACAGTATATAGACAAGTCCCCCACACACAGCATACAGTATATAGACAAGTTCCCCACACAGAGCATACAGTATATAGACAAGTCCCCCACACACAGCATACAGTATATAGGCAAGTCCCCCACACACAGCATACAGTATATAGACAAGTCCCCCACACACACAGCATACGGTATATAGACAAGTCCCCCACACACAGCATACGGTATATAGACAAGTCCCCCACACACAGCATACGGTATATAGACAAGTCCCCCACACACAGCATACGGTATATAGACAAGTCCCCCACATAGCATACAGTATATAGACAAGTCCCCCACACAAAGCATACAGTATATAGACAAGTCCCCCACACAGCATACAGTATATAGACAAGTCCCCCACACACAGCATACGGTATATAGAGAAGTCCCCCCCACACAGCATACAGTATATAGACAAGTCCCCCCCACACAGCATACAGTATATAGACAAGTCCCCACACACAGCATACAGTATATAGACAAGTCCCCCCCACACAGCATACGGTATATAGACAAGTCCCCCACCACACAGCATACGGTATATAGACAAGTCCCCCACACACAGCATACAGTATATAGACAAGTCCCCCACACACAGCATACAGTATATAGACAAGTCCCCACACACAGCATACAGTATATAGACAAGTCCCCCCCACACAGCATACGGTATATAGACAAGTCCCCCACCACACAGCATACGGTATATAGACAAGTCCCCCACACACAGCATACGGTATATAGACAAGTCCCCCACACAGCATACAGTATATAGACAAGTTCCCCACACACAGCATACAGTATATAGACAAGTCCCCCCCACACAGCATACGGTATATAGACAAGTCCCCCACACACAGCATACAGTATATTGACAAGTCCCCCACACAGCATACAGTATATAGACAAGTCCCCCACACACAGCATACAGTATATAGACAAGTACCCCACACACAGCATACAATATATAGACAAGTCCCCCCCACACAGCATACGGTATATAGACAAGTCCCCCACACACAGCATACAGTATATTGACAAGTCCCCCACACAGCATACAGTATATAGACAAGTACCCCACACACAGCATACAGTATATAGACAAGTCCCCCCCACACAGCATACAGTATATAGACAAGTACCCCACACACAGCATACAGTATATAGACAAGTCCCCTACACACAGCATACGGTCTATAGACAACTCCTCCACACAGCATACGGTATATAGACAAGTCCCCCACACAGCATACGGTATATAGACAAGTCCCCCCCACACAGCATACGGTATATAGACAAGTCCCCCCCACACAGCATACGGTATATAGACAAGTCCCCCCCACACAGCATACGGTATATAGATAAGTCCCCCCCACACAGCATACGGTATATAGACAAGTCCCCCACACACAGCATACGGTATATAGACAAGTCCCCCCCACACAGCATACGGTATATAGACAAGTCCCCCACACACAGCATACGGTATATAGACAAGTCCCCCCCCACACATCATACGGTATATAGACAAGTCTCCCACACACAGCATACGATGTATAGACAAGTCCCCCCACACAGCATACAGTATATAGACAAGTCCCCCACACACAGCATACGGTATATAGACAAGTCTCCCCCACACAGCATACGGTATATAGACAAGTCCCCCACACACAGCATACAGTATATAGACAAGTCCCCCACACAGCATACAGTATATAGACAAGTACCCCACACACAGCATACAGTATATAGACAAGTCCCCCCCACACAGCATACGGTATATAGACAAGACCCCACACACAGCATACAGTATATTGACAAGTCCCCCACACAGCATACAGTATATAGACAAGTCCCCCACACACAGCATACAGTATATAGACAAGTACCCCACACACAGCATACAGTATATAGACAAGTCCCCCCCACACAGCATACGGTATATAGACAAGTCCCCCACACACAGCATACAGTATATTGACAAGTCCCCCACACAGCATACAGTATATAGACAAGTACCCCACACACAGCATACAGTATATAGACAAGTCCCCCCCACACAGCATACAGTATATAGACAAGTACCCCACACACAGCATACAGTATATAGACAAGTCCCCTACACACAGCATACGGTCTATAGACAACTCCTCCACACAGCATACGGTATATAGACAAGTCCCTCACACAGCATACGGTATATAGACAAGTCCCCCACACACAGCATACAGTATATAGACAAGTCCCCCACACACAGCATACGGTATATAGACAAGTCCCCCACACACAGCATACGGTATATAGACAAGTCCCCCACACAGCATACGGTATATAGACAAGTCCCCCACACACAGTATACAGTATATAGACAAGTCCCCCACACACAGCATACAGTATATAGACAAGTCCCCCACACACAGCATACGGTATATAGACAAGTCCCCCACACAGCATACGGTATATAGACAAGTCCCCCCCACACAGCATACGGTATATAGACAAGTCCCCCCCACACAGCATACGGTATATAGACAAGTCCCCCCCACACAGCATACGGTATATAGATAAGTCCCCCCCACACAGCATACGGTATATAGACAAGTCCCCCACACACAGCATACGGTATATAGACAAGTCTTCCCCACACACAGCATACGGTATATAGACAAGTCCCCCACACAGCATACAGTATATAGACAAGTCCCCCTCACACAGCATACGGTATATAGACAAGTCCCCCACACACAGCATACGGTATATAGACAAGTGCCCCCCACACAGCATACGGTATATAGACAAGTCCCCCCCACACAGCATACGGTATATAGACAAGTCCCCCCCACACACAGCATACAGTATATAGATAAGTCCCCCCCACACAGCATACGGTATATAGACAAGTCCCCCCCACACAGCATACGGTATATAGACAAGTCCCCCCCACACAGCATACGGTATATAGACAAGTCCCCCCCACACAGCATACAGTATATAGACAAGTCCCCCACACACAGCATACAGTATATAGAAAAGTCCCCCATACACAGCATACAGTATATAGACAAGTCCCCCCCACACAGCATACGGTATATAGACAAGTCCCCCCCACACACAACATACGGTATATAGACAAGTCCCCCCCACACACAGCATACAGTATATAGACAAGTCACCCACACACAGCATACAGTATATAGACAAGTCACCCACACACAGCATACGGTATATAGACAAGTCCCCCCCACACACAGCATACAGTATATAGACAAGTCCCCCACACACAGCATACAGTATATAGACAAGTCCCCCCCACACAGCATACGGTATATAGACAAGTCCCCCCCACACACAACATACGGTATATAGACAAGTCCCCCCCACACACAGCATACAGTATATAGACAAGTCACCCACACACAGCATACAGTATATAGACAAGTCACCCACACACAGCATACGGTATATAGACAAGTCCCCCCCACACACAGCATACAGTATATAGACAAGTCCCCCACACACAGCATACAGTATATAGACAAGTCCCCCACACACAGCATACGGTATATAGACAAGTCCCCCATACACAGCATACGGTATATAGACAAGTCCCCCACACACAGCATACGGTATATAGACAAGTCCCCCACACACAGCATACAGTATATAGACAAGACCCCCACACAGCATACAGTATATAGACAAGTCCCCCACACACAGCATACGGTATATAGACAAGTCCCCCACACACAGCATACGGTATATAGACAAGTCCCCCACACACAGCATACAGTATATAGACAAGTCCCCCACACACAGCATACAGTATATAGACAAGTCCCCCACACACAGCATACAGTATATAGACAAGTCCCCCACACACAGCATACGTTATATAGACAAGTCCCCCACACAGCATACAGTATATAGACAAGTCCCCCACACACAGCATACGGTATATAGACAAGTCCCCCATACACAGCATACAGTATATAGACAAGTCCCCCACACAGCATACGGTATATAGACAAGTCCCCCACCACACAGCATACAGTATATAGACAAGTACCCCACCACACAGCATACGGTATATAGACAAGTCCCCCACACAGCATACAGTATATAGACAAGTTCCCCACACACAGCATACAGTATATAGACAAGTCCCCCACACAGAGCATACAGTATATAGACAAGTCCCCCACACAGAGCATACAGTATATAGACAAGTCCCCCACCCCCTCCCCCCACACACAGCATACAGTATATAGACAAGTCCCCCACCCCCTCCCCCCACACACAGCATACAGTATATAGACAAGTCCTCCACACAGCATACAGTATATAGACAAGTCCCCCACACACAGCATACAGTATATAGAAAAGTTCCCCACACAGAGCATACAGTATATAGACAAGTCCCCCACACACAGCATACAGTATATAGACAAGTCCCCCCCACACACAGCATACGGTATATAGACAAGTCCCAGCCCCACACAGCATACAGTATATAGACAAGTCCCCCACACAGCATACGGTATATAGACAAGTCCCCCATACACAGCATACAGTATATAGACAAGTCCCCCATACACAGCATACAGTATATAGACAAGTCCCCACCACACAGCATACAGTATATAGACAAGTCCCCCCCACACAGCATACGGTATATAGACAAGTCCCCCACCACACGGAATACGGTATATAGACAAGTCCCCCCCACACACAGCATACAGTATATAGACAAGTCCCCCACCCCCTCCCCCACACACAGCATACGGTATATAGACAAGTCCCCCCCACACACAGCATACCGTATATAGACAAGTCCCCCACACAGCATACAGTATATAGACAAGTCCCCCATACACAGCATACAGTATATAGACAAGCCCCCCATACACAGCATACAGTATATAGACAAGTCCCCCCCACACAGCATACGGTATATAGACAAGTCCCCCACACACAGCATACAGTATATAGACAAGTCCCCCCCACACACAGCATACAGTATATAGACAAGTCCCCAACACAGCATACGGTATATAGACAAGTCCCCCATACACAGCATACAGTATATAGACAAGTCCCCCATACACAGCATACAGTATATAGACAAGTCCCCCCCACACAGCATACGGTATATAGACAAGTACCCCACACACAGCATACAGTATATAGACAAGTCCCCCACACACAGCATACGGTATATAGACAAGTCCCCCACACAGCAAACAGTATATAGACAAGTTCCCCACACACAGCATACGGTATATAGACAAGTCCCCCACACACAGCATACGGTATATAGACAAGTCCCCCCCACACAGCATACAGTATATAGACAAGTTCCCCACACACAGCATACAGTATATAGACAAGTCCCCCACACACAGCATACGGTATATAGACAAGTCCCCCACACCCCCCCCACACACAGCATACGGTATATAGACAAGTCCCCCACACCCCCCCCCACACACAGCATACGGTATATAGACAAGTCCCCCACACACACAGCATACGGTATATAGACAAGTCCCCCACACACAGCATACAGTATATAGACAAGTCCCCCACACACACAGCATACAGTATATAGACAAGTCCCCCACACACAGCATACAGTATATAGACAAGTCCCCCACACACACAGCATACAGTATATAGACAAGTCCCCCACACACAGCATACAGTATATAGACAAGTCCCCCACACACAGCATACGGTATATAGACAAGTCCCCCACACACACAGCATACGGTATATAGACAAGTCCCCCACACACAGCATACGGTATATAGACAAGTCCCCCACACACACAGCATACGGTATATAGACAAGTCCCCCACACACAGCATACAGTATATAGACAAGTCCCCCACACACACAGCATACAGTATATAGACAAGTCCCCCACACACAGCATACAGTATATAGACAAGTCCCCCACACACAGCATACAGTATATAGACAAGTCCCCCACACACAGCATACGGTATATAGACAAGTCCCCCACACACAGCATACGGTATATAGACAAGTACCCCCCCACACAGCATACGGTATATAGACAAGTCCCCCACATAGCATACAGTATATAGACAAGTCCCCCACACAAAGCATACAGTATATAGACAAGTCCCCCACACAGCATACAGTATATAGACAAGTCCCCCACACACAGCATACGGTATATAGACAAGTCCCCCCCACACAGCATACGGAATATAGACAAGTCCCCCCCACACACAGCATACAGTATATAGACAAGTCCCCACACACAGCATACAGTATATAGACAAGTCCCCCCCACACAGCATACGGAATATAGACAAGTCCCCCCCACACACAGCATACAGTATATAGACAAGTCCCCACACACAGCATACAGTATATAGACAAGTCCCCCCCACACAGCATACGGTATATAGACAAGTCCCCCACCACACAGCATACGGTATATAGACAAGTCCCCCACACACAGCATACGGTATATAGACAAGTCCCCCACACACAGCATACGTTATATAGACAAGTCCCCCACACACAGCATACGGTATATAGACAAGTCCCCCACACACAGCATACAGTATATAGGCAAGTCCCCCACACACAGCATACAGTATATAGACAAGTCCCCCCCACACACAGCATACGGTATATAGACAAGTCCCCCACACACAGCATACGGTATATAGACAAGTCCCCCACACACAGCATACGGTATATAGACAAGTCCCCCACGCACAGCATACGGTATATAGACAAGTCCCCCACATAGCATACAGTATATAGACAAGTCCCCCACACAAAGCATACAGTATATAGACAAGTCCCCCACACAGCATACAGTATATAGACAAGTCCCCCACACACAGCATACGGTATATAGAGAAGTCCCCCCCACACAGCATACAGTATATAGACAAGTCCCCCCCACACAGCATACAGTATATAGACAAGTCCCCACACACAGCATACAGTATATAGACAAGTCCCCCCCACACAGCATACGGTATATAGACAAGTCCCCCACCACACAGCATACGGTATATAGACAAGTCACCCACACACAGCATACGGTATATAGACAAGTCCCCCACACACAGCATACGGTATATAGACAAGTCCCCCACACACAGCATACGGTATATAGACAAGTCCCCCACACAGCATACGGTATATAGACAAGTCCCCCCCCACACATCATACGGTATATAGACAAGTCTCCCACACACAGCATACGATGTATAGACAAGTCCCCCCCACACAGCATACAGTATATAGACAAGTCCCCCACACACAGCATACGGTATATAGACAAGTCCCCCCCACACAGCATACGGTATATAGACAAGTCCCCCACACACAGCATACAGTATATAGACAAGTCCCCCACACAGCATACAGTATATAGACAAGTACCCCACACACAGCATACAGTATATAGACAAGTCCCCCCCACACAGCATACGGTATATAGACAAGTCCCCCACACACAGCATACAGTATATTGACAAGTCCCCCACACAGCATACAGTATATAGACAAGTACCCCACACACAGCATACAGTATATAGACAAGTCCCCTACACACAGCATACGGTCTATAGACAACTCCTCCACACAGCATACGGTATATAGACAAGTCCCCCACACAGCATACGGTATATAGACAAGTCCCCCACACACAGCATACAGTATATAGACAAGTCCCCCATACACAGCATACAGTATATAGACAAGTCCCCCATACACAGCATACAGTATATAGACAAGTCCCCACCACACAGCATACAGTATATAGACAAGTCCCCCCCACACAGCATACGGTATATAGACAAGTCCCCCACCACACGGAATACGGTATATAGACAAGTCCCCCCCACACACAGCATACAGTATATAGACAAGTCCCCCACCCCCTCCCCCACACACAGCATACGGTATATAGACAAGTCCCCCCCACACACAGCATACCGTATATAGACAAGTCCCCCACACAGCATACAGTATATAGACAAGTCCCCCATACACAGCATACAGTATATAGACAAGCCCCCCATACACAGCATACAGTATATAGACAAGTCCCCCCCACACAGCATACGGTATATAGACAAGTCCCCCACACACAGCATACAGTATATAGACAAGTCCCCCCCACACACAGCATACAGTATATAGACAAGTCCCCAACACAGCATACGGTATATAGACAAGTCCCCTATACACAGCATACAGTATATAGACAAGTCCCCCATACACAGCATACAGTATATAGACAAGTCCCCCCCACACAGCATACGGTATATAGACAAGTACCCCACACACAGCATACAGTATATAGACAAGTCCCCC
The DNA here is from genome assembly GCF_046119375.1 of Phyllobates terribilis. Classification (NCBI taxonomy): domain Eukaryota; kingdom Metazoa; phylum Chordata; class Amphibia; order Anura; family Dendrobatidae; genus Phyllobates; species Phyllobates terribilis. Next base: position 2,620,507 of record NW_027363010.1, on the reverse strand, counting down.
ACACACAGCATACGGTATATAGACAAGTCCCCCACACAGCAAACAGTATATAGACAAGTTCCCCACACACAGCATACGGTATATAGACAAGTCCCCCACACACAGCATACGGTATATAGACAAGTCCCCCCCACACAGCATACAGTATATAGACAAGTTCCCCACACACAGCATACAGTATATAGACAAGTCCCCCACACACAGCATACGGTATATAGACAAGTCCCCCACACCCCCCCCACACACAGCATACGGTATATAGACAAGTCCCCCACACCCCCCCCCACACACAGCATACGGTATATAGACAAGTCCCCCACACACACAGCATACGGTATATAGACAAGTCCCCCACACACAGCATACAGTATATAGACAAGTCCCCCACACACACAGCATACAGTATATAGACAAGTCCCCCACACACAGCATACAGTATATAGACAAGTCCCCCACACACACAGCATACAGTATATAGACAAGTCCCCCACACACAGCATACAGTATATAGACAAGTCCCCCACACACAGCATACGGTATATAGACAAGTCCCCCACACACACAGCATGCGGTATATAGACAAGTCCCCCACACACAGCATACGGTATATAGACAAGTCCCCCACACACACAGCATACGGTATATAGACAAGTCCCCCACACACAGCATACAGTATATAGACAAGTCCCCCACACACACAGCATACAGTATATAGACAAGTCCCCCACACACAGCATACAGTATATAGACAAGTCCCCCACACACAGCATACAGTATATAGACAAGTCCCCCACACACAGCATACGGTATATAGACAAGTCCCCCACACACAGCATACGGTATATAGACAAGTACCCCCCCACACAGCATACGGTATATAGACAAGTCCCCCACATAGCATACAGTATATAGACAAGTCCCCCACACAAAGCATACAGTATATAGACAAGTCCCCCACACAGCATACAGTATATAGACAAGTCCCCCACACACAGCATACGGTATATAGACAAGTCCCCCCCACACAGCATACGGAATATAGACAAGTCCCCCCCACACACAGCATACAGTATATAGACAAGTCCCCACACACAGCATACAGTATATAGACAAGTCCCCCCCACACAGCATACGGAATATAGACAAGTCCCCCCCACACACAGCATACAGTATATAGACAAGTCCCCACACACAGCATACAGTATATAGACAAGTCCCCCCCACACAGCATACGGTATATAGACAAGTCCCCCACCACACAGCATACGGTATATAGACAAGTCCCCCACACACAGCATACGGTATATAGACAAGTCCCCCACACACAGCATACGTTATATAGACAAGTCCCCCACACACAGCATACGGTATATAGACAAGTCCCCCACACACAGCATACAGTATATAGGCAAGTCCCCCACACACAGCATACAGTATATAGACAAGTCCCCCCCACACACAGCATACGGTATATAGACAAGTCCCCCACACACAGCATACGGTATATAGACAAGTCCCCCACACACAGCATACGGTATATAGACAAGTCCCCCACACACAGCATACGGTATATAGACAAGTCCCCCACATAGCATACAGTATATAGACAAGTCCCCCACACAAAGCATACAGTATATAGACAAGTCCCCCACACAGCATACAGTATATAGACAAGTCCCCCACACACAGCATACGGTATATAGAGAAGTCCCCCCCACACAGCATACAGTATATAGACAAGTCCCCCCCACACAGCATACAGTATATAGACAAGTCCCCACACACAGCATACAGTATATAGACAAGTCCCCCCCACACAGCATACGGTATATAGACAAGTCCCCCACCACACAGCATACGGTATATAGACAAGTCACCCACACACAGCATACGGTATATAGACAAGTCCCCCACACACAGCATACGGTATATAGACAAGTCCCCCACACACAGCATACGGTATATAGACAAGTCCCCCACACAGCATACGGTATATAGACAAGTCCCCCCCCACACATCATACGGTATATAGACAAGTCTCCCACACACAGCATACGATGTATAGACAAGTCCCCCCCACACAGCATACAGTATATAGACAAGTCCCCCACACACAGCATACGGTATATAGACAAGTCCCCCCCACACAGCATACGGTATATAGACAAGTCCCCCACACACAGCATACAGTATATAGACAAGTCCCCCACACAGCATACAGTATATAGACAAGTACCCCACACACAGCATACAGTATATAGACAAGTCCCCCCCACACAGCATACGGTATATAGACAAGTCCCCCACACACAGCATACAGTATATTGACAAGTCCCCCACACAGCATACAGTATATAGACAAGTACCCCACACACAGCATACAGTATATAGACAAGTCCCCTACACACAGCATACGGTCTATAGACAACTCCTCCACACAGCATACGGTATATAGACAAGTCCCCCACACAGCATACGGTATATAGACAAGTCCCCCACACACAGCATACAGTATATAGACAAGTCCCCCACACACAGCATACGGTATATAGACAAGTCCCCCACACACAGCATACGGTATATAGACAAGTCGCCCACACAGCATACGGTATATAGACAAGTCCCCCACACAGCATACAGTATATAGACAAGTCCCCCACACACAGTATACAGTATATAGACAAGTCCCCCACACACAGCATACAGTATATAGACAAGTCCCCCACACACAGCATACGGTATATAGACAAGTCCCCCACACAGCATACGGTATATAGACAAGTCCCCCCCACACAGCATACGGTATATAGACAAGTCCCCCCCACACAGCATACGGTATATAGACAAGTCCCCCCCACACAGCATACGGTATATAGATAAGTCCCCCCCACACAGCATACGGTATATAGACAAGTCCCCCACACACAGCATACGGTATATAGACAAGTCTTCCCCACACACAGCATACGGTATATAGACAAGTCCCCCACACAGCATACAGTATATAGACAAGTCCCCCTCACACAGCATACGGTATATAGACAAGTCCCCCACACACAGCATACGGTATATAGACAAGTGCCCCCCACACAGCATACGGTATATAGACAAGTCCCCCCCACACAGCATACGGTATATAGACAAGTCCCCCCCACACACAGCATACAGTATATAGATAAGTCCCCCCCACACAGCATACGTTATATAGACAAGTCCCCCCCACACAGCATACGGTATATAGACAAGTCCCCCCCACACAGCATACGGTATATAGACAAGTCCCCCCCACACAGCATACAGTATATAGACAAGTCCCCCACACACAGCATACAGTATATAGAAAAGTCCCCCACACACAGTATACGGTATATAGACAAGTCCCCCCCACACACAGCATACGGTATATAGACAAGTCCCCCCCACACAGCATACGGTATATAGACAAGTCCCCCCCACACACAGCATACAGTATATAGACAAGTCACCCACACACAGCATACAGTATATAGACAAGTCCCCCCCACACAGCATACGGTATATAGACAAGTCCCCCCCACACACAACATACGGTATATAGACAAGTCCCCCCCACACAGCATACGGTATATAGACAAGTCCCCCCCACACACAGCATACAGTATATAGACAAGTCACCCACACACAGCATACAGTATATAGACAAGTCACCCACACACAGCATACGGTATATAGACAAGTCCCCCCCACACACAGCATACAGTATATAGACAAGTCCCCCACACACAGCATACAGTATATAGACAAGTCCCCCACACACAGCATACGGTATATAGACAAGTCCCCCATACACAGCATACGGTATATAGACAAGTCCCCCACACACAGCATACGGTATATAGACAAGTCCCCCACACACAGCATACAGTATATAGACAAGACCCCCACACAGCATACAGTATATAGACAAGTCCCCCACACACAGCATACGGTATATAGACAAGTCCCCCACACACAGCATACGGTATATAGACAAGTCCCCCACACACAGCATACAGTATATAGACAAGTCCCCCACACACAGCACACAGTATATAGACAAGTCCCCCACACACAGCATACAGTATATAGACAAGTCCCCCACACACAGCATACGTTATATAGACAAGTCCCCCACACAGCATACAGTATATAGACAAGTCCCCCACACACAGCATACGGTATATAGACAAGTCCCCCATACACAGCATACAGTATATAGACAAGTCCCCCACACAGCATACGGTATATAGACAAGTCCCCCACCACACAGCATACAGTATATAGACAAGTCCCCCACCACACAGCATACGGTATATAGACAAGTCCCCCACACAGCATACAGTATATAGACAAGTTCCCCACACACAGCATACAGTATATAGACAAGTCCCCCACACAGAGCATACAGTATATAGACAAGTCCCCCACACAGAGCATACAGTATATAGACAAGTCCCCCACCCCCTCCCCCCACACACAGCATACAGTATATAGACAAGTCCCCCACCCCCTCCCCCCACACACAGCATACAGTATATAGACAAGTCCTCCACACAGCATACAGTATATAGACAAGTCCCCCACACACAGCATACAGTATATAGACAAGTTCCCCACACAGAGCATACAGTATATAGACAAGTCCCCCACACACAGCATACAGTATATAGACAAGTCCCCCCCACACACAGCATACGGTATATAGACAAGTCCCCCCCACACACAGCATACAGTATATAGACAAGTCCCCCACACAGCATACGGTATATAGACAAGTCCCCCATACACAGCATACAGTATATAGACAAGTCCCCCATACACAGCATACAGTATATAGACAAGTCCCCACCACACAGCATACAGTATATAGACAAGTCCCCCCCACACAGCATACGGTATATAGACAAGTCCCCCCCACACACAGCATACGGTATATAGACAAGTCCCCCACCACACAGCATACAGTATATAGACAAGTCCCCCACCCCCTCCCCGCACACACAGCATACGGTATATAGACAAGTCCCCCACACAGCATACAGTATATAGACAAGTCCGCCACACACAGCATACAGTATATAGACAAGTTCCCCACACAGAGCATACAGTATATAGACAAGTCCCCCACACACAGCATACAGTATATAGACAAGTCCCCCACACACAGCATACAGTATATAGACAAGTCCCCCCCACACACAGCATACGGTATATAGACAAGTCCCCCCCACACACAGCATACGGTACATAGACAAGTCCCCCACACAGCATATAGTATATAGACAAGTCCCCCACACACAGCATACGGTATATAGACAAGTCCCCCACACACAGTATACGGTATATAGAGAAGTCCCCCACACACAGCATACAGTATATAGACAAGTCCCCCACACAGCATACGGTATATAGACAGGTCCCCCATACACAGCATACAGTATATAGACAAGTCCCCCACACACAGCATACGGTATATAGACAAGTCCCCCATACACAGCATACAGTATATAGACAAGTCCCCCACACAGCATACGGTATATAGACAAGTCCCCCACCACACAGCATACAGTATATAGACAAGTCCCCCACCACACAGCATACGGTATATAGACAAGTCCCCCACACAGCATACAGTATATAGACAAGTTCCCCACACACAGCATACAGTATATAGACAAGTCCCCCACCCCCTCCCTCCACACACAGCATACAGTATATAGACAAGTCCCCCACACACAGCATACAGTATATAGACAAGTTCCCCACACAGAGCATACAGTATATAGACAAGTCACCCACACACAGCATACAGTATATAGACAAGTCCCCCCTACACACAGCATACGGTATATAGACAAGTCCCCCCCACACACAGCATACAGTATATAGACAACTCCCCCACACAGCATACGGTATATAGACAAGTCCCCCATACACAGCATACAGTATATAGACAAGTCCCCCATACACAGCATACAGTATATAGACAAGTCCCCCATACACAGCATACAGTATATAGACAAGTCCCCCCCACACAGCATACGGTATATAGACAAGTCCCCCACACACAGCATACAGTATATAGACAAGTCCCCCATACACAGCATACAGGACAAGTCCCCCCCACACAGCATACAGTATATAGACAACTCCCCCACACAGCATACGGTATATAGACAAGTCCCCCATACACAGCATACAGTATATAGACAAGTCCCCCATACACAGCATACAGTATATAGACAAGTCCCCCATACACAGCATACAGTATATAGACAAGTCCCCCACCACACAGCATACGGTATATAGACAAGTCCCCCCCACACACAGCATACAGTATATAGACAAGTCCCCCACCGCCTCCCCCACACACAGCATACGGTATATAGACAAGTCCCCCACACAGCATACAGTATATAGACAAGTCCCCCACACACAGCATCCAGTATATAGACAAGTTCCCCACACAGAGCATACAGTATATAGACAAGTCCCCCACACACAGCATACAGTATATAGACAAGTCCCCCCCACACACAGCATACGGTATATAGACAAGTCCCCCCCACACACAGCATACAGTATATAGACAAGTCCCCCCCACACACAGCATACAGTATATAGACAAGTCCCCCACACAGCATACAGTATATAGACAAGTCCCCCATACACAGCATACAGTATATAGACAAGCCCCCCATACACAGCATACAGTATATAGACAAGTCCCCCCCACACAGCATACGGTATATAGACAAGTCCCCCACACACAGCATACAGTATATAGACAAGTCCCCCCCACACACAGCATACAGTATATAGACAAGTCCCCAACACAGCATACGGTATATAGACAAGTCCCCCATACACAGCATACAGTATATAGACAAGTCCCCCATACACAGCATACAGTATATAGACAAGTCCCCCCCACACAGCATACGGTATATAGACAAGTACCCCACACACAGCATACAGTATATAGACAAGTCCCCCACACACAGCATACGGTATATAGACAAGTCCCCCACACAGCATACAGTATATAGACAAGTTCCCCACACACAGCATACGGTATATAGACAAGTCCCCCACACACAGCATACGGTATATAGACAAGTCCCCCCCACACAGCATACAGTATATAGACAAGTTCCCCACACACAGCATACAGTATATAGACAAGTCCCCCACACACAGCATACGGTATATAGACAAGTCCCCCACACCCCCCCCACACACAGCATACGGTATATAGACAAGTCCCCCACCCCCCCCCCACACACAGCATACGGTATATAGACAAGTTCCCCACACACAGCATACAGTATATAGACAAGTTCCCCACGCACAGCATACAGAATATAGACAAGTCCCCCACACACAGCATACGGTATATAGACAAGTCCCCCACACCCCCCCACACACAGCATACGGTATATAGACAAGTCCCCCACACCCCCCCCCACACACAGCATACGGTATATAGACAAGTCCCCCACACAGCATACAGTATATAGACAAGTCCCCCACACACAGCATACAGTATATAGACAAGTTCCCCACACAGAGCATACAGTATATAGACAAGTCCCCCACACAGCATACGGTACATAGACAAGTCCCCCCCACACAGCATACGGTATATAGACAAGTCCCCCACCACACAGCATATAGTATATAGACAAGTCCCCCACCCCCTCCCCCCACACACAGCATACAGTATATAGACAAGTCCCCCACACACAGCATACAGTATATAGACAAGTTCCCCACACAGAGCATACAGTATATAGACAAGTCACCCACACACAGCATACAGTATATAGACAAGTTCCCCACACACAGCATACAGTATATAGACAAGTCCCCCACACACAGCATACGGTATATAGACAAGTCCCCCACACCCCCCCCACACACAGCATACGGTATATAGACAAGTCCCCCACCCCCCCCCCACACACAGCATACGGTATATAGACAAGTTCCCCACACACAGCATACAGTATATAGACAAGTTCCCCACGCACAGCATACAGAATATAGACAAGTCCCCCACACACAGCATACGGTATATAGACAAGTCCCCCACACCCCCCCACACACAGCATACGGTATATAGACAAGTGCCCCACACCCCCCCCCACACACAGCATACGGTATATAGACAAGTCCCCCACACAGCATACAGTATATAGACAAGTCCCCCACACACAGCATACAGTATATAGACAAGTTCCCCACACAGAGCATACAGTATATAGACAAGTCCCCCACACACAGCATACAGTATATAGACAAGTTCCCCACACACAGCATACGGTATATAGACAAGTCCCCCCCACACAGCATACGGTATATAGACAAGTCCCCCACCACACAGCATATAGTATATAGACAAGTCCCCCACCCCCTCCCCCCACACACAGCATACAGTATATAGACAAGTCCCCCACACACAGCATACAGTATATAGACAAGTTCCCCACACAGAGCATACAGTATATAGACAAGTCCCCCCCACACAGCATACAGTATATAGACAAGTTCCCCACACACAGCATACGGTATATAGACAAGTCCCCCACCCCCTCCCCCCACACACAGCATACGGTATATAGACAAGTCCCCCCCACACACAGCATACAGTATATAGACAACTCCCCCACACAGCATACGGTATATAGACAAGTCCCCCATACACAGCATACAGTATATAGACAAGTCCCCCATACACAGCATACAGTATATAGACAAGTCCCCCATACACAGCATACAGTATATAGACAAGTCCCCCCCACACAGCATACGGTATATAGACAAGTCCCCCACACACAGCATACAGTATATAGACAAGTCCCCCATACACAGCATACAGTATATAGACAAGTCCCCCACACACAGCATACGGTATATAGACAAGTCCCCCCCACACAGCATACGGTATATAGACAAGTCCCCCACACACAGCATACAGTATATAGACAAGTCCCCCATACACAGCATACAGTATATAGACAAGTCCCCCATACACAGCATACAGTATATAGACAAGTCCCCCATACACAGCATACAGTATATAGACAAGTCCCCCATACACAGCATACAGTATATAGACAAGTCCCCCCCACACAGCATACGGTATATAGACAAGTCCCCCACCACACAGCATACGGAATATAGACAAGTCCCCCCCACACACAGCATACAGTATATAGACAAGTCCCCCACCCCCTCCCCCACACACAGCATACGGTATATAGACATGTCCCCCACACAGCATACAGTATATAGACAAGTCCCCCACACACAGCATCCAGTATATAGACAAGTTCCCCACACAGAGCATACGGTATATAGACAAGTCCCCCCACACAGCATGCAGTATATAGACAAGTCCCCCCCACACACAGCATACGGTATATAGACAAGTCCCCCCCACACACAGCATACAGTATATAGACAAGTCCCCCCCACACACAGCATACAGTAGATAGACAAGTCCCCCACACAGCATACAGTATATAGACAAGTCCCCCATACACAGCATACAGTATATAGACAAGCCCCCCATACACAGCATACAGTATATAGACAAGTCCCCCACACACAGCATACAGTATATAGACAAGTCCCCCCCACACACAGCATACGGTATATAGACAAGTCCCCCCCACACACAGCATACAGTATATAGACAAGTCCCCCCCACACACAGCATACAGTATATAGACAAGTCCCCCACACAGCATACAGTATATAGACAAGTCCCCCATACACAGCATACAGTATATAGACAAGCCCCCCATACACAGCATACAGTATATAGACAAGTCCCCCCCACACAGCATACGGTATATAGACAAGTACCCCACACACAGCATACAGTATATAGACAAGTCCCCTACACACAGCATACGGTATATAGACAAGTCCCCCACACACAGCATACAGTATATAGACAAGTCCCCCCCACACACAGCATACAGTATATAGACAAGTCCCCAACACAGCATACGGTATATAGACAAGTCCCCCATACACAGCATACAGTATATAGACAAGTCCCCCATACACAGCATACAGTATATAGACAAGTCCCCCCCACACAGCATACGGTATATAGACAAGTACCCCACACACAGCATACAGTATATAGACAAGTCCCCCACACACAGCATACGGTATATAGACAAGTCCCCCACACAGCATACAGTATATAGACAAGTTCCCCACACACAGCATACGGTATATAGACAAGTCCCCCACACACAGCATACGGTATATAGACAAGTCCCCCCCACACAGCATACAGTATATAGACAAGTTCCCCACACACAGCATACAGTATATAGACAAGTCCCCCACACACAGCATACGGTATATAGACAAGTCCCCCACACCCCCCCCCACACACAGCATACGGTATATAGACAAGTCCCCCACACCCCCCCCCACACACAGCATACGGTATATAGACAAGTTCCCCACACACAGCATACAGTATATAGACAAGTTCCGCACGCACAGCATACAGTATATAGACAAGTCCCCCACACACAGCATACGGTATATAGACAAGTCCCCCACACCCCCCACACACACAGCATACGGTATATAGACAAGTCCCCCACACCCCCCCCCACACACAGCATACGGTATATAGACAAGTTCCCCACACACAGCATACGGTATATAGACAAGTCCCCCACACACAGCATACGGTATATAGAAAAGTCCCCCCCACACAGCATACAGTATATAGACAAGTTCCCCACACACAGCATACAGTATATAGATAAGTCCCCCACACACAGCATACGGTATATAGACAAGTCCCCCCCACACAGCATACAGTATATAGACAAGTTCCCCACACACAGCATACAGTATATAGACAAGTCCCCCACACACAGCATACGGTATATAGACAAGTCCCCCACACCCCCCCCACACACAGCATACGGTATATAGACAAGTCCCCCACACCCCCCCCCACACACAGCATACGGTATATAGACAAGTTCCCCACACACAGCATACAGTATATAGACAAGTTCCCCACGCACAGCATACAGAATATAGACAAGTCCCCCACACACAGCATACGGTATATAGACAAGTCCCCCACACCCCCCCACACACAGCATACGGTATATAGACAAGTCCCCCACACCCCCCCCCACACACAGCATACGGTATATAGACAAGTCCCCCACACAGCATACAGTATATAGACAAGTCCCCCACACACAGCATACAGTATATAGACAAGTTCCCCACACAGAGCATACAGTATATAGACAAGTCCCCCACACAGCATACGGTACATAGACAAGTCCCCCCCACACAGCATACGGTATATAGACAAGTCCCCCACCACACAGCATATAGTATATAGACAAGTCCCCCACCCCCTCCCCCCACACACAGCATACAGTATATAGACAAGTCCCCCACACACAGCATACAGTATATAGACAAGTTCCCCACACAGAGCATACAGTATATAGACAAGTCACCCACACACAGCATACAGTATATAGACAAGTCCCCCCCACACACAGCATACGGTATATAGACAAGTCCCCCCCACACACAGCATACAGTATATAGACAACTCCCCCACACAGCATACGGTATATAGACAAGTCCCCCATACACAGCATACAGTATATAGACAAGTCCCCCATACACAGCATACAGTATATAGACAAGTCCCCCATACACAGCATACAGTATATAGACAAGTCCCCCCCACACAGCATACGGTATATAGACAAGTCCCCCACACACAGCATACAGTATATAGACAAGTCCCCCATACACAGCATACAGTATATAGACAAGTCCCCCCCACACAGCATACGGTATATAGACAAGTCCCCCACCACACAGCATACGGAATATAGACAAGTCCCCCCCACACACAGCATACAGTATATAGACAAGTCCCCCACCCCCTCCCCCACACACAGCATACGGTATATAGACATGTCCCCCACACAGCATACAGTATATAGACAAGTCCCCCACACACAGCATCCAGTATATAGACAAATTCCCCACACAGAGCATACGGTATATAGACAAGTCCCCCCACACAGCATGCAGTATATAGACAAGTCCCCCCCACACACAGCATACGGTATATAGACAAGTCCCCCCCACACACAGCATACAGTATATAGACAAGTCCCCCCCACACACAGCATACAGTATATAGACAAGTCCCCCACACAGCATACAGTATATAGACAAGTCCCCCATACACAGCATACAGTATATAGACAAGCCCCCCATACACAGCATACAGTATATAGACAAGTCCCCCACACACAGCATACAGTATATAGACAAGTCCCCCCCACACACAGCATACGGTATATAGACAAGTCCCCCCCACACACAGCATACAGTATATAGACAAGTCCCCCCCACACACAGCATACAGTATATAGACAAGTCCCCCATACACAGCATACAGTATATAGACAAGCCCCCCATACACAGCATACAGTATATAGACAAGTCCCCCCCACACAGCATACGGTATATAGACAAGTACCCCACACACAGCATACAGTATATAGACAAGTCCCCTACACACAGCATACGGTATATAGACAAGTCCCCCACACACAGCATACAGTATATAGACAAGTCCCCCCCACACACAGCATACAGTATATAGACAAGTCCCCAACACAGCATACGGTATATAGACAAGTCCCCCATACACAGCATACAGTATATAGACAAGTCCCCCATACACAGCATACAGTATATAGACAAGTCCCCTCCACACAGCATACGGTATATAGACAAGTACCCCACACACAGCATACAGTATATAGACAAGTCCCCCACACACAGCATACGGTATATAGACAAGTCCCCCACACAGCATACAGTATATAGACAAGTTCCCCACACACAGCATACGGTATATAGACAAGTCCCCCACACACAGCATACGGTATATAGACAAGTCCCCCCCACACAGCATACAGTATATAGACAAGTTCCCCACACACAGCATACAGTATATAGACAAGTCCCCCACACACAGCATACGGTATATAGACAAGTCCCCCACACCCCCCCCCACACACAGCATACGGTATATAGACAAGTCCCCCACACCCCCCCCCACACACAGCATACGGTATATAGACAAGTTCCCCACACACAGCATACAGTATATAGACAAGTTCCGCACGCACAGCATACAGTATATAGACAAGTCCCCCACACACAGCATACGGTATATAGACAAGTCCCCCACACCCCCCACACACACAGCATACGGTATATAGACAAGTCCCCCACACCCCCCCCCACACACAGCATACGGTATATAGACAAGTCCCCCACACAGCATACAGCATATAGACAAGTCCCCCACACACAGCATACAGTATATAGACAAGTTCCCCACACAGAGCATACAGTATATAGACAAGTCCCCCACACAGCATACGGTATATAGACAAGTCCCCCACCACACAGCATATAGTATATAGACAAGTCCCCCACCCCCTCCCCCCCACACACACAGCATACGGTATATAGACAAGTTCCCCACACACAGCATACAGTATATAGACAAGTCCCCCCCACCCCCCCCCACACACAGCATACGGTATATAGACAAGTCCCCCACACAGCATACAGTATATAGACAAGTCCCCCACACACAGCATACAGTATATAGACAAGTTCCCCACACAGAGCATACAGTATATAGACAAGTCCCCCACACAGCATACGGTATATAGACAAGTCCCCCATACACAGCATACAGTATATAGACAAGTCCCCCATACACAGCATACGGTATATAGACAAGTCCCCACCACACAGCATACAGTATATAGACAAGTCCCCCACACAGCATACGGTATATAGACAAGTCCCCCATACACAGCATACGGTATATAGACAAGTCGCCCATACACAGCATATGGTATATAGACAAGTCCCCCACACAGCATACAGTATATAGACAAGTCCCCCCCCCCCCCCCACACAGCATACGGTATATAGACAAGTCCCCCACACAGCATCCAGTATATAGACAAGTCCCCCACACACAGCATACAGTATATAGACAAGTCCCACACACACAGCATACAGTATATAGACATGTCCCCCACACACAGCATACGGTATATAGACAAGTCCCAGTCCCCCCTCACACAGCATACGATATATAGACAAGTCCCCCACACACAGCATACAGTATATAGACAAGTTCCCCACACACAGCATACAGTATATAGACAAGTTCCCCACACAGAGCATACAGTATATAGACAAGTCCCCCACACACAGCATACAGTATATAGACAAGTCCCCCACACACAGCATACAGTATATAGACAAGTCCCCCACACACACAGCATACGGTATATAGACAAGTCCCCCACACACAGCATACAGTATATAGACATGTCCCCCACACACAGCATACGGTATATAGACAAGTCCCCCACACACAGCAAACGGTATATAGACAAGTCCCCCACACACAGCATACAGTATATAGACAAGTCCCCCACACACAGCATACAGTATATAGACAAGTCCCCCCCACACACAGCATACGGTATATAGACAAGTCCCCCCCACACACAGCATACAGTATATAGACAAGTCCCCCCCACACACAGCATACAGTATATAGACAAGTCCCCCCCACACACAGCATACAGTATATAGACAAGTTCCCCACACACAGCATACAGTATATAGACAAGTTCCCCACACAGAGCATACAGTATATAGACAAGTCCCCCACACACAGCATACAGTATATAGACAAGTCCCCCACACACAGCATACAGTATATAGACAAGTCCCCCCACACACACAGCATACGGTATATAGACAAGTCCACCACACACAGCATACAGTATATAGACATGTCCCCCACACACAGCATACGGTATATAGACAAGTCGCCCACACACAGCATACAGTATATAGACAAGTCCCAGTCCCCCCTCACACAGCATACGATATATAGACAAGTCCCCCACACACAGCATACAGTATATAGACAAGTCCCCCACACACAGCATACAGAATATAGACATGTCCCCCACACACAGCATACGGTATATAGACAAGTCCCAGTCCCCCCTCACACAGCATACGATATATAGACAAGTCCCCCACACACAGCATACAGTATATAGACAAGTTCCCCACACAGAGCATACAGTATATAGACAAGTTCCCCACACACAGCATACAGTATATAGACAAGTTCCCCACACAGAGCATACAGTATATAGACAAGTCCCCCACACACAGCATACGGTATATAGACAAGTCCCGCACACACAGCATACGGTATATAGACAAGTCCCCCACACACAGCATACAGTATATAGACAAGTCCCCCACACACAGCATACGGTATATAGACAAGTTCCCCACACACAGTATACTGCATATAGACAAGTTCCCCCCACGCAGCATACGGTATATAGACAAGTCCCCCACACACAGCATACGGTATATAGACAAGTCCCCCACGCACAGCATACGGTATATAGACAAGTCCCCCACACACAGCATACAGTATATAGACAAGTCCCCCACACACAGCATACGGTAGATAGACAAGTCCCCCACACACAGCATACGGTATATAGACAAGTCCCCCACACACAGCATACGGTATATAGACAAGTCCCCCACACACAGCATACGGTATATAGACAAGTCCCCCACACACAGCATACAGTATATAAACAAGTTCCCCACACAGAGCATACAGTATATAGACAAGTCCCCCACACACAGCATACGGTATATAGACAAGACCCCCACATAGCATACAGTATATAGACAAGTCCCCCACACACAGCATACGGTATATAGACAAGTCCCCCATACACAGCATACAGTATATAGACAAGTCCCCCACCACACAGCATACGGTATATTGACAAGTCCCCCACACACAGCATACGGTATATAGACAAGTCCCCCGCACACAGCATACGGTATATAGACAAGTCCCCCACCCCCTCCCCCCCCACACACAGCATACGGTATATAGACAAGTCCCCCACACACAGCATACAGTATATAGACAAGTCCCCCACACACAGCATACGGTATATAGACAAGTCCCCCACACACAGCATACGGTATATAGACAAGTCCCCCACACACAGCATACAGTATATAGACAAGTTCCCCACACACAGC
This sequence comes from Phyllobates terribilis, assembly GCF_046119375.1. NCBI lineage: Eukaryota > Metazoa > Chordata > Amphibia > Anura > Dendrobatidae > Phyllobates > Phyllobates terribilis. The sequence continues at coordinate 2,604,259 of NW_027363010.1, read as the reverse complement.
ATACAGTATATAGACAAGTCCCCCACACAGCATACAGTATATAGACAAGTCCCCCATACACAGCATACGGTATATAGACAAGTCCCCCACACACAGCATACAGTATATAGACAAGTACCCCACACACAGCATACGGTATATAGACAAGTCCCCCACACAGCATACAGTATATAGACAAGTCCCCCACACACAGCATACAGTATATAGACAAGTCCCCCACACACAGCATACGGTATATAGACAAGTCCCCCACACACAGCATACAGTATATAGACAAGTCCCCCACACACAGCATACAGTATATAGACAAGTACCCCACACACAGCATACGGTATATAGACAAGTCCCCCACACAGCATACAGTATATAGACAAGTCCCCCACACACAGCATACGGTATATAGACAAGTCCCCCACCTCCCACACACGGTATACAGACAAGTCCCCCCACACACACACAGCATACAGTATATAGACAAGTCCCCCATACACAGCATACAGTATATAGACAAGTCCCCCATACACAGCATACGGTATATAGACAAGTCCCCCACACACAGCATACAGTATATAGACAAGTCCCCCACACACAGCATACGGTATATAGACAAGTCCCCCACACAGCATACAGTATATAGACAAGTCCCCCACCTCCCACACACGGTATACAGACAAGTCCCCCCCACACACACACAGCATACGGTATATAGACAAGTCCCCCGCACACAGCATACGGTATATAGACAAGTCCCCCACCCCCTCCCCCCCCACACACAGCATACGGTATATAGACAAGTCCCCCACACACAGCATACAGTATATATACAAGTCCCCCACACACAGCATACGGTATATAGACAAGTCCCCCACACACAGCATACGGTATATAGACAAGTCCCCCACACATAGCATACAGTATATAGACAAGTCCCCCATACACAGCATACGGTATATAGACAAGTCCCCCACACACAGCATACAGTATATAGACAAGTACCCCACACACAGCATACGGTATATAGACAAGTCCCCCACACAGCATACGGTATATAGACAAGTCCCCCACACACAGCATACGGTATATAGACAAGTCTTCCCCACACACAGCATACGGTATATAGACAAGTCCCCCCCACACAGCATACGGTATATAGACAAGTCCCCCCCACACAGCATACGGTATATAGACAAGTCCCCCCAACACAGCATACAGTATATAGACAAGTCACCCACACACAGCATACAGTATATAGACAAGTCCCCCACACACAGTATACGGTATATAGACAAGTCCCCCCCACACACAGCATACGGTATATAGACAAGTCCCCCACACACAGCATACGGTATATAGACAAGTCCCCCCCACACACAGCATACAGTATATAGACAAGTCACCCACACACAGCATACAGTATATAGACAAGTCCCCCCCACACAGCATACGGTATATAGACAAGTCCCCCCCACACAGCATACGGTATATAGACAAGTCCCCCCCACACACAGCATATGGTATATAGACAAGTCCCCCCCACACAGCATACGGTATATAGACAAGTCCCCCCCACACACAGCATACAGTATATAGACAAGTCACCCACACACAGCATACAGTATATAGACAAGTCACCCACACACAGCATACGGTATATAGACAAGTCCCCCCCACACACAGCATACAGTATATAGACAAGTCACCCACACACAGCATACAGTATATAGACAAGTCCCCCACACACAGCATACGGTATATAGACAAGTCCCCCCCACACACAGCATACGGTATATAGCCAAGTCCCCCCCACACAGCATACGGTATATAGACAAGTCCCCCCCACACACAGCATACAGTATATAGACAAGTCCCCCACACACAGCATACAGTATATAGACAAGTCCCCCACACACAGCATACAGTATATAGACAAGTCCCCCACACAGCATACAGTATATAGACAAGTCCCCCACACACAGCATACGGTATATAGACAAGTCCCCCACACACAGCATACAGTATATAGACAAGTACCCCACACACAGCATACGGTATATAGACAAGTCCCCCACACAGCATACAGTATATAGACAAGTCCCCCACACACAGCATACAGTATATAGACAAGTCCCCCACACACAGCATACGGTATATAGACAAGTCCCCCACACACAGCATACAGTATATAGACAAGTCCCCCACACACAGCATACAGTATATAGACAAGTACCCCACACACAGCATACAGTATATAGACAAGTCCCCCTCACAGCATACAGTATATAGACAAGTCCCCCACACACAGCATACGGTATATAGACAAGTCCCCCACCTCCCACACTCGGTATACAGACAAGTCCCCCCACACACACACAGCATACAGTATATAGACAAGTCCCCCATACACAGCATACGGTATATAGACAAGTGCCCCACACACAGCATACAGTATATAGACAAGTCCCCCACACACAGCATACGGTATATAGACAAGTCCCCCACACAGCATACAGTATATAGACAAGTCCCCCACCTCCCACACACGGTATACAGACAAGTCCCCCCCACACACACACAGCATACGGTATATAGACAAGTCCCCCGCACACAGCATACGGTATATAGACAAGTCCCCCACCCCCTCCCCCCCCACACACAGCATACGGTATATAGACAAGTCCCCCACACACAGCATACAGTATATATACAAGTCCCCCACACACAGCATACGGTATATAGACAAGTCCCCCACACACAGCATACAGTATATAGACAAGTTCCCCACACACAGCATACAGTATATAGACAAGTCCCCCACACAGCATACAGTATATAGACAAGTCCCCCATACACAGCATACGGTATATAGACAAGTCCCCCACACACAGCATACAGTATATAGACAAGTACCCCACACACAGCATACGGTATATAGACAAGTCCCCCACACAGCATACAGTATATAGACAAGTCCCCCACACACAGCATACAGTATATAGACAAGTCCCCCACACACAGCATACGGTATATAGACAAGTCCCCCACACACAGCATACAGTATATAGACAAGTCCCCCACACACAGCATACAGTATATAGACAAGTACCCCACACACAGCATACGGTATATAGACAAGTCCCCCACACAGCATACAGTATATAGACAAGTCCCCCACACACAGCATACGGTATATAGACAAGTCCCCCACCTCCCACACACGGTATACAGACAAGTCCCCCCACACACACACAGCATACAGTATATAGACAAGTCCCCCATACACAGCATACAGTATATAGACAAGTCCCCCATACACAGCATACGGTATATAGACAAGTCCCCCACACACAGCATACAGTATATAGACAAGTCCCCCACACACAGCATACGGTATATAGACAAGTCCCCCACACAGCATACAGTATATAGACAAGTCCCCCACCTCCCACACACGGTATACAGACAAGTCCCCCCCACACACACACAGCATACGGTATATAGACAAGTCCCCCGCACACAGCATACGGTATATAGACAAGTCCCCCACCCCCTCCCCCCCCACACACAGCATACGGTATATAGACAAGTCCCCCACACACAGCATACAGTATATATACAAGTCCCCCACACACAGCATACGGTATATAGACAAGTCCCCCACACACAGCATACGGTATATAGACAAGTCCCCCACACATAGCATACAGTATATAGACAAGTCCCCCATACACAGCATACGGTATATAGACAAGTCCCCCACACACAGCATACAGTATATAGACAAGTACCCCACACACAGCATACGGTATATAGACAAGTCCCCCACACAGCATACGGTATATAGACAAGTCCCCCACACACAGCATACGGTATATAGACAAGTCTTCCCCACACACAGCATACGGTATATAGACAAGTCCCCCCCACACAGCATACGGTATATAGACAAGTCCCCCACACACAGCATACGGTATACAGACAAGTCCCCCCACACAGCATACGGTATATAGACAAGTCCCCCCCACACAGCATACGGTATATAGACAAGTCCCCCCCACACACAGCATACAGTATATAGATAAGTCCCCCCCCACACAGCATACGGTATATAGACAAGTCCCCCCCACACAGCATACGGTATATAGACAAGTCCCCCCCACACAGCATACGGTATATAGACAAGTCCCCCCCACACAGCATACAGTATATAGACAAGTCACCCACACACAGCATACAGTATATAGACAAGTCCCCCACACACAGTATACGGTATATAGACAAGTCCCCCCCACACACAGCATACGGTATATAGACAAGTCCCCCACACACAGCATACGGTATATAGACAAGTCCCCCCCACACACAGCATACAGTATATAGACAAGTCACCCACACACAGCATACAGTATATAGACAAGTCCCCCCCACACAGCATACGGTATATAGACAAGTCCCCCCCACACAGCATACGGTATATAGACAAGTCCCCCCCACACACAGCATATGGTATATAGACAAGTCCCCCCCACACAGCATACGGTATATAGACAAGTCCCCCCCACACACAGCATACAGTATATAGACAAGTCACCCACACACAGCATACAGTATATAGACAAGTCACCCACACACAGCATACGGTATATAGACAAGTCCCCCCCACACACAGCATACAGTATATAGACAAGTCACCCACACACAGCATACAGTATATAGACAAGTCCCCCACACACAGCATACGGTATATAGACAAGTCCCCCCCACACACAGCATACGGTATATAGCCAAGTCCCCCCCACACAGCATACGGTATATAGACAAGTCCCCCCCACACACAGCATACAGTATATAGACAAGTCCCCCACACACAGCATACAGTATATAGACAAGTCCCCCACACACAGCATACAGTATATAGACAAGTCCCCCACACAGCATACAGTATATAGACAAGTCCCCCACACACAGCATACGGTATATAGACAAGTCCCCCACACACAGCATACAGTATATAGACAAGTACCCCACACACAGCATACGGTATATAGACAAGTCCCCCACACAGCATACAGTATATAGACAAGTCCCCCACACACAGCATACAGTATATAGACAAGTCCCCCACACACAGCATACGGTATATAGACAAGTCCCCCACACACAGCATACAGTATATAGACAAGTCCCCCACACACAGCATACAGTATATAGACAAGTACCCCACACACAGCATACGGTATATAGACAAGTCCCCCACACAGCATACAGTATATAGACAAGTCCCCCACACACAGCATACGGTATATAGACAAGTCCCCCACCTCCCACACTCGGTATACAGACAAGTCCCCCCACACACACACAGCATACAGTATATAGACAAGTCCCCCATACACAGCATACGGTATATAGACAAGTGCCCCACACACAGCATACAGTATATAGACAAGTCCCCCACACACAGCATACGGTATATAGACAAGTCCCCCACACAGCATACAGTATATAGACAAGTCCCCCACCTCCCACACACGGTATACAGACAAGTCCCCCCCACACACACACAGCATACGGTATATAGACAAGTCCCCCGCACACAGCATACGGTATATAGACAAGTCCCCCACCCCCTCCCCCCCCACACACAGCATACGGTATATAGACAAGTCCCCCACACACAGCATACATTATATATACAAGTCCCCCACACACAGCATACGGTATATAGACAAGTCCCCCACACACAGCATACGGTATATAGACAAGTCCCCCACACACAGCATACAGTATATAGACAAGTCCCCCACACAGCATACAGTATATAGACAAGTCCCCCATACACAGCATACGGTATATAGACAAGTCCCCCACACACAGCATACAGTATATAGACAAGTACCCCACACACAGCATACGGTATATAGACATGTCCCCCACACAGCATACAGTATATAGACAAGTCCCCCCCACACAGCATACGGTATATAGACAAGTCCCCCACACACAGCATACGGTATATAGACAAGTCTTCCCCACACACAGCATACGGTATATAGACAAGTCCCCCCCACACAGCACACGGTATATAGACAAGTCCCCCACACACAGCATACGGTATATAGACAAGTCCCCCCACACAGCATACGGTATATAGACAAGTCCCCCCCACACAGCATACGGTATATAGACAAGTCCCCCCCACACACAGCATACAGTATATAGATAAGTCCCCCCCACACAGCATACGGTATATAGACAAGTCCCCCCCACACAGCATACGGTATATAGACAAGTCCCCCCCACACAGCATACGGTATATAGACAAGTCCCCCCCACACAGCATACAGTATATAGACAAGTCTCCCACACACAGCATACAGTATATAGACAAGTCCCCCACACACAGTATACGGTATATAGACAAGTCCCCCCCACACACAGCATACGGTATATAGACAAGTCCCCCCCACACAGCATACGGTATATAGACAAGTCCCCCCCACACACAGCATACAGTATATAGACAAGTCACCCACACACAGCATACAGTATATAGACAAGTCCCCCCCACACAGCATACGGTATATAGACAAGTCCCCCCCACACACAGCATATGGTATATAGACAAGTCCCCCCCACACAGCATACGGTATATAGACAAGTCCCCCCCACACACAGCATACAGTATATAGACAAGTCACCCACACACAGCATACAGTATATAGACAAGTCACCCACACACAGCATACGGTATATAGACAAGTCCCCCGCACACACAGCATACAGTATATAGACAAGTCCCCCACACACAGCATACAGTATATAGACAAGTCCCCCACACACAGCATACGGTATATAGACAAGTCCCCCCCACACACAGCATACGGTATATAGCCAAGTCCCCCCCACACAGCATACGGTATATAGACAAGTCCCCCCCACATACAGCATACAGTATATAGACAAGTCCCCCACACAGCATACAGTATATAGACAAGTCCCCCACACACAGCATACGGTATATAGACAAGTCCCCCATACACAGCATACGGTATATAGACAAGTCCCCCACACACAGCATACGGTATATAGACAAGTCCCCCACACACAGCATACAGTATATAGACAAGACCCCCACACAGCATACAGTATATAGACAAGTCCCCCACACACAGCATACGGTATATAGACAAGTCCCCCACACACAGCATACGGTATATAGACAAGTCCCCCACACAGCATACGATATATAGACAAGTCCCCCACACACAGCATACAGTATATAGACAAGTCCCCCACATACAGCATACAGTATATAGACAAGTCCCCCACACACAGCATACGGTATATAGAGAAGTCCCCCACACACAGCATATAGTATATAGACAAGTCCCCCACACACAGCATACGTTATATAGACAAGTCCCCCACACAGCATACAGTATATAGACAAGTCCCCCACACACAGCATACGGTATATAGACAAGTCCCCCATACACAGCATACAGTATATAGACAAGTCCCCCACACAGCATACGGTATATAGACAAGTCCCCCACCACACAGCATACAGTATATAGACAAGTCCCCCACCACACAGCATACGGTATATAGACAAGTCCCCCACACAGCATACAGTATATAGACAAGTTCCCCACACACAGCATACAGTATATAGACAAGTCCCCCACACAGAGCATACAGTATATAGACAAGTCCCCCACCCCCTCCCCCCACACACAGCATACAGTATATAGACAAGTCCCCCACCCCCTCCCCCCACACACAGCATACGGTATATAGACAAGTCTTCCACACAGCATACAGTATATAGACAAGTCCCCCACACACAGCATACAGTATATAGACAAGTTCCCCACACAGAGCATACAGTATATAGACAAGTCACCCACACACAGCATACAGTATATAGACAAGTCGCCCCCACACACAGCATACGGTATATAGACAAGTCCCCCCCACACACAGCATACAGTATATAGACAACTCCCCCACACAGCATACGGTATATAGACAAGTCCCCCATACACAGCATACAGTATATAGACAAGTCTCCCATACACAGCATACAGTATATAGACAAGTCCCCCATACACAGCATACAGTATATAGACAAGTCCCCCCCACACAGCATACGGTATATAGACAAGCCCCCCACACACAGCATACAGTATATAGACAAGTACCCCATACACAGCATACGGTATATAGACAAGTCCCCCCCACACAGCATACGGTATATAGACAAGTCCCCCACCACACAGCATACGGTATATAGACAAGTCCCCCCCACACACAGCATACAGTATATAGACAAGTCCCCCACCCCCTCCACCACACACAGCATACGGTATATAGACAACTCCCCCACACAGCATACAGTATATAGACAAGTCCCCCACACACAGCATACAGTATATAGACAAGTTCCCCACACAGAGCATACAGTATATAGAAAAGTCCCCCACACACAGCATACAGTATATAGACAAGTCCCCCCCACACACAGCATACGGTATATAGACAAGTCCCCCCCACACACAGCATACAGTATATAGACAAGTCCCCCACACAGCATACAGTATATAGACAAGTCCCCCATACACAGCATACGGTATATAGACAAGTCCCCCACACACAGCATACAGTATATAGACAAGTCCCCCATACACAGCATACAGTATATAGACAAGTCCCCCATACACAGCATACAGTATATAGACAAGTCCCCCCCACACAGCATACGGTATATAGACAAGTACCCCACACACAGCATACAGTATATAGACAAGTCCCCCACACACAGCATACGGTATATAGACAAGTCCCCCACACAGCATACAGTATATAGACAAGTTCCCCACACACAGCATACGGTATATAGACAAGTCCCCCACACAGCATACGGTATATAGACAAGTCCCCCACACAGCATACGGTATATAGACAAGTTCCCCACACACAGCATACAGTATATAGACAAGTTCCCCACACACAGCATACGGTATATAGACAAGTCCCCCACACAGCATACGGTATATAGACAAGTCCCCCACACAGCATACGGTATATAGACAAGTCCCCCACACACAGCATACGGTATATAGACAAGTCCCCCACACCCCCCCCCACACACAGCATACGGTATATAGACAAGTCCCCCACACAGCATACAGTATATAGACAAGTCCCCCACACACAGCATACAGTATATAGACAAGTTCCCCACACAGAGCATACAGTATATAGACAAGTCCCCCACACAGCATACGGTATATAGACAAGTCCCCCCCACACAGCATACGGTATATAGACAAGTCCCCCACCACACAGCATACGGTATATAGACAAGTCCCCCCCACACAGCATACGGTATATAGACAAGTTCCCCACACACAGCATACAGTATATAGACAAGTCCCCCCCACCCCCCCCACACACAGCATACGGTATATAGACAAGTCCCCCACACACAGCATACAGTATATAGACAAGTTCCCCACACACAGCATACAGTATATAGACAAGTCCCCCACACACAGCATACGGTATATAGACAAGTCCCCCATACACAGCATACAGTATATAGACAAGACCCCCACACACAGCATACAGTATATAGACAAGTCCCCCACACAGCATACGGTATATAGACAAGTCCCCCATACACAGCATACGGTATATAGACAAGTCCCCACCACACAGCATACACTATATAGACAAGTCCCCCACACAGCATACGGTATATAGACAAGTCCCCCATACACAGCATACGGTATATAGACAAGTCCCCCATACACAGCATACGGTATATAGACAAGTCCCCCACACAGCATACAGTATATAGACAAGTCCCCCACCCCCCCACACACAGCATACGGTATATAGACAAGTCCCCCACACAGTATACAGTATATAGACAAGTCCCCCACACACAGCATACAGTATATAGACAAGTCCCCCACACACAGCATACAGTATATAGACATGTCCCCCACACACAGCATGCGGTATATAGACAAGTCCCCCACACACAGCATACGGTATATAGACAAGTCCCAGTCCCCCCTCACACAGCATACGATATATAGACAAGTTCCCCACACACAGCATACAGTATATAGACAAGTTCCCCACACAGAGCATACAGTATATAGACAAGTCCCCCACACACAGCATACAGTATATAGACAAGTCCCCCACACACACAGCATACGGTATATAGACCTGTCCCCCACACACAGCATACAGTATATAGACATGTCCCCCACACACAGCATACGGTATATAGACAAGTCCCACACACACAGCATACGGTATATAGACAAGTCCCAGTCACCCCTCACACAGCATACGATATATAGACAAGTCCCCCACACACAGCATACAGTATATAGACAAGTTCCCCACACACAGCATACAGTATATAGACAAGTTCCCCACACAGAGCATACAGTATATAGACAAGTCCCCCACACACAGCATACAGTATATAGACAAGTCCCCCACACACAGCATACGGTATATAGACAAGTCCCGCACACACAGCATACGGTATATAGACAAGTCCCCCACACACAGCATACGGTATATAGACAAGTCCCCCACACACAGTATACTGTATATAGACAAGTTCCCCCCACGCAGCATACGGTATATACACAAGTCCCCCACACACAGCATACGGTATATAGACAAGTCCCCCACGCACAGCATACGGTATATAGACAAGTCCCCCACACACAGCATACTGTATATAGACAAGTCCCCCACAAACAGCATACGGTAGATAGACAAGTCCCCCACACACAGCATACGGTATATAGACAAGTCCCCCACACACAGCATACGGTATATAGACAAGTCCCCCACACACAGCATACGGTATATAGACAAGTCCCCCACACACAGCATACGGTATAAAGACAAGTCCCCCACACACAGCATACGGTATATAGACAAGTCCCCCACACACAGCATACGGTATATAGACAAGTCCCCCACACACAGCATACGGTATATAGACAAGTCCCCCACACACAGCATACGGTATATAGACAAGTCCCCCACACACAGCATACGGTATAAAGACAAGTCCCCCACACACAGCATACGGTATAAAGACAAGTCCCCCACACACAGCATACGGTATATAGACAAGTCCCCCACACACAGCATACGGTATATAGACAAGTCCCCCACACACAGCATACGGTATATAGACAAGTCCCCCACACACAGCATACGGTATAAAGACAAGTCCCCCACACACAGCATACGATATATAGACAAGTCCCCCACACACAGCATACGGTATATAGACAAGTCCCCCACACACAGCATACGGTATAAAGACAAGTCCCCCCCACACAGCATACGGTATATAGACAAGTCCCCCACACACAGCATACGGTATATAGACAAGTCCCCCACACACAGCATACGGTATATAGACAAGTCCCCCACACACAGCATACGGTATATAGACAAGTCCCCCACACACAGCATACGGTATAAAGACAAGTCCCCCACACACAGCATACGGTATAAAGACAAGTCCCCCACACACAGCATACGGTATATAGACAAGTCCCCCACACACAGCATACGGTATATAGACAAGTCCCCCACACACAGCATACGGTATATAGACAAGTCCCCCACACACAGCATACGGTATAAAGACAAGTCCCCCACACACAGCATACAGTATATAGACAAGTTCCCCACACAGAGCATACAGTATATAGACAAGTCCCCCACACACACCATACGGTATATAGACAAGTCCCCCACAGACAGCATACAGTATATAGACAAGTCCCCCATACACAGCATACAGTATATAGACAAGTCCCCCATACACAGCATACGGTATATAGACAAGTCCCCCACACACAGCATACGGTATATAGACAAGTCCCCCACACACAGCATACAGTATATAGACAAGACCCCCACATAGCATACAGTATATAGACAAGTCCCCCACACACAGCATACGGTATATAGACAAGTCCCCCATACACAGCATACAGTATATAGACAAGTCCCCCACACACAGCATACGGTATATAGACAAGTCCGCCACCCCCTCCCCCCCCACACAGCATACAGTATATAGACAAGTCCGCCACCCCCTCCCCCCCCACACAGCATACAGTATATAGACAAGTCCGCCACCCCCTCCCCCCCCACACAGCATACAGTATATAGACAAGTCCCCCACACACAGCATACGGTATATAGACAAGTCCCCCACACACAGCATACGGTATATAGACAAGTCCCCCACACAGCATACGGTATATAGACAAGACCCCCACATAGCATACAGTATATAGACAAGTCCCCCACACACAGCATACGGTATATAGACAAGTCCCCCATACACAGCATACAGTATATAGACAAGTCCCCCACCACACAGCATACGGTATATTGACAAGTCCCCCACACACAGCATACGGTATATAGACAAGTCCCCCGCACACAGCATACGGTATATAGACAAGTCCCCCACCCCCTCCCCCCCCACACACAGCATACGGTATATAGACAAGTCCCCCACACACAGCATACAGTATATAGACAAGTCCCCCACACACAGCATACGGTATATAGACAAGTCCCCCACACACAGCATACGGTATATAGACAAGTCCCCCACACAGCATACAGTATATAGACAAGTCCCCCACACACAGCATACAGTATATAGACAAGTCCCCCACACAGCATACAGTATATAGACAAGTCCCCCATACACAGCATACGGTATATAGACAAGTCCCCCACACACAGCATACAGTATATAGACAAGTACCCCACACACAGCATACGGTATATAGACAAGTCCCCCACACAGCATACAGTATATAGACAAGTCCCCCACACACAGCATACAGTATATAGACAAGTCCCCCACACACAGCATACGGTATATAGACAAGTCCCCCACACACAGCATACGGTACATAGACAAGTCCCCCACACACAGCATACAGTATATAGACAAGTACCCCACACACAGCATACGGTATATAGACAAGTCCCCCACACACAGCATACGGTATATAGACAAGTCCCCCACACACAGCATACGGTATATAGACAAGTCCCCCACACACAGCATACGGTATAAAGACAAGTCCCCCACACACAGCATACGGTATAAAGACAAGTCCCCCACACACAGCATACGGTATATAGACAAGTCCCCCACACACAGCATACGGTATATAGACAAGTCCCCCACACACAGCATACGGTATATAGACAAGTCCCCCACACACAGCATACGGTATAAAGACAAGTCCCCCACACACAGCATACAGTATATAGACAAGTTCCCCACACAGAGCATACAGTATATAGACAAGTCCCCCACACACACCATACGGTATATAGACAAGTCCCCCACACACAGCATACAGTATATAGACAAGTCCCCCATACACAGCATACAGTATATAGACAAGTCCCCCATACACAGCATACGGTATATAGACAAGTCCCCCACACACAGCATACGGTATATAGACAAGTCCCCCACACACAGCATACAGTATATAGACAAGACCCCCACATAGCATACAGTATATAGACAAGTCCCCCACACACAGCATACGGTATATAGACAAGTCCCCCATACACAGCATACAGTATATAGACAAGTCCCCCACACACAGCATACGGTATATAGACAAGTCCGCCACCCCCTCCCCCCCCACACAGCATACAGTATATAGACAAGTCCGCCACCCCCTCCCCCCCCACACAGCATACAGTATATAGACAAGTCCGCCACCCCCTCCCCCCCCACACAGCATACAGTATATAGACAAGTCCCCCACACACAGCATACGGTATATAGACAAGTCCCCCACACACAGCATACGGTATATAGACAAGTCCCCCACACAGCATACGGTATATAGACAAGACCCCCACATAGCATACAGTATATAGACAAGTCCCCCACACACAGCATACGGTATATAGACAAGTCCCCCATACACAGCATACAGTATATAGACAAGTCCCCCACCACACAGCATACGGTATATTGACAAGTCCCCCACACACAGCATACGGTATATAGACAAGTCCCCCGCACACAGCATACGGTATATAGACAAGTCCCCCACCCCCTCCCCCCCCACACACAGCATACGGTATATAGACAAGTCCCCCACACACAGCATACAGTATATAGACAAGTCCCCCACACACAGCATACGGTATATAGACAAGTCCCCCACACACAGCATACGGTATATAGACAAGTCCCCCACACACAGCATACAGTATATAGACAAGTCCCCCACACAGCATACAGTATATAGACAAGTCCCCCACACACAGCATACAGTATATAGACAAGTCCCCCACACAGCATACAGTATATAGACAAGTCCCCCACACACAGCATACAGTATATAGACAAGTCCCCCACACAGCATACAGTATATAGACAAGTCCCCCATACACAGCATACGGTATATAGACAAGTCCCCCACACACAGCATACAGTATATAGACAAGTACCCCACACACAGCATACGGTATATAGACAAGTCCCCCACACAGCATACAGTATATAGACAAGTCCCCCACACACAGCATACAGTATATAGACAAGTCCCCCACACACAGCATACGGTATATAGACAAGTCCCCCACACACAGCATACGGTATATAGACAAGTCCCCCACACACAGCATACAGTATATAGACAAGTACCCCACACACAGCATACGGTATATAGACAAGTCCCCCACCTCCCACACACGGTATACAGACAAGTCCCCCGCACACAGCATACAGTATATAGACAAGTCCCCCACACACAGCATACGGTATATAGACAAGTCCCCCACACAGCATACAGTATATAGACAAGTCCCCCACCTCCCACACACGGTATACAGACAAGTCCCCCCCACACACACACAGCATACGGTATATAGACAAGTGCATAGCTGTGCTATGGTAGGAGTGGGAGGAGCCTTCCTTCTCTTGTCAGTTCTGGCCCTGCAGTGGGGCCCACCGGGGAATTCCACAGCAGGCCAGTCCGAGCCTGGTCACATGCTGGCTAGAGTCTCAGACACCTCTCTGAGTAGCCCACTGATAGAAGTGGATGAGAATCTAGTCGGCATTTGACCTCAACTATTACATCATAACACCGGCTTTATCTTTTTAAAGCTTTGTAATCTTTACTCACTTTATGAATCAGCCATAGATAAAACTCAGTAAGGATGGGTTGCTACTGTGTGCAATTTGCCAGCCAGCCCAGAACAGCGGTGACCTGAGCCGACAGCAGCGACTTGAGTAGACTGTGGCCACCTGAGCCAACAGCGGCATTTATATTGCGCTATCGCCAGGAAATGGATGACAATGGCAGTCAGGGGAATGGTGAAGGCCTGCATGGCTGCCATCTTGGTACTCCTGTGAAGTTCATCCACAGTCTGGACTTAATCTTATAAACTGTATACTGCATTACTAGAGGATTACTGTATATAGAATAAGCAGTCAAGAGATCGCAGGTTCAAGTGCCCTAAGGGGACATAAAAAAAGAAAGTAAAAATGGAAAAAAAAGAAAAAAGTTTTACAAAGGAAAAAAAATAAACAAAAATGTTAAATCACCCCTATTTTCCAAGGTAAAAAAAAAGAAATTAAAAAAGAAACATTTTATATTGTCGTGTCTGTAAAAGTCCGACCTATCAAAGCCCAAATTCTTTAAACCGCACGTTAAATAGCGGAAAAATAAATTAAGAAGCCAGAATTGCCGTATTATGGTGTCACCAAACAGTAATAAATAACCCGGTATTGTGTCACCATTTTGTGAGACCCTGCATTTGTTCCATGTTTCTGCTGATGAATCTGGGCGAGGTTCGCTTTCTGCTCGCCGACCTGCTGGGGTTATTGATGCCATTCTCTGCCGTCTACAAACTTTTCATCTCTTTTTGATGCATTTTTTGGGAGGTAAAATTACCCAAAAAGAAAAAAAAAACTGGGTGTTTAGATTATCTTTGCTGTTGGGCATTTGCTGTAGGGGTTAATATATTTATGATTTGATAGATCGGACTTTTTGTCAGTGTGTCAATACTATATATATAGTGTTGCTTTGTTTTGACAAATGGAGGTAGGAAATTTAAAAGGATTTTTTTTATATATATAAATTTCAATTTTAATCCTTTTCTATCACATTATTTTTTGGTCCCGTTGGGCAACTTGAACCAAAAATCCACAACTCATTGGAATTGCGACACTTAAATTCTGTGGATGTCGGGAAGGGGATAAAGAGAATAAAGTAACTTTGCAGAATGCTTCCGTTTTGTGTACACAGCTCCTGTGCTGACTTAGTGTTCTCTTTGGTTACACCACACACCCATTCTGTGTCCGGCCCCCACAGATCGCCATCTCCATATATATGGGGGGATTTCCTCATGTGACGACCCCTCTGCCGATGTATACAGATCACATGTGGCTTCACCTTCAGCTTTGATCTCCGCAGTCTTCAGTTCCGGATCCTCCAGGATGAGGGATAAATCTTTCTTGCTCTTCATTCCCCTCCGTGGCTGATACAGCAGCTCCACCGCGCCGACGTTCCCCTCATAGGGAGGAATCGCTCCGCAAAGACTGTTCTCAGCCACAGGACGATCCGCCGGATACAGGAGGAAAGTTCTCCTCTCTGCAATGAAGGATTATTCCACTTTTCTGCCATTTGTAAGATCTCTGCTTGTTGTCTGAGAATAAAATCATTCTTGTTAATATCCAGAACCTGAAAAAAATCTAATCCTGACAGCAGCGGAGCATTTATTACAATGGTATTCAGTCTAGACGATCCCCCTCCTGTCCTGACCGTTTGCTACAATGTATCAGTGCAGGGAAAATCTATCAGTTTGGATTTGGTTTCCCTTACAGAGGATTGTCCAGGCCAGACACCATTGTACCGAGTGGCGTCCCGCCAATGGCGGCAGGCCACGCGACTGCTATGGGGCCCGTGAGCTGGGGGGGCCCCATAGCAGTCGCCTGCACTGTGTACCCCCGCATCGGGTCCCCCTCCTGCACCCAGGCAAGCGGCGGGGCCCTGAGCAGGCGGGGGGCTTACTCGCCGTCGGGCATCCCGGCGCCCTATGGGCCACCCCCGCCTGCTCAGGGCCCCGGCCGGCACAATACTTACCTCTTCCGTGCCCTAGACGCTAGAATGTATGGGATCCTTCCAGGTGTGATGTCATTTCCGGGGGCGTGTTCTAGTTCAGCACCAGACGCCAGAGTCTCATGCAGAGACAGAGCTGCCGGTGAAGCTGCAGGAGGAGGTCAGTATCCTAAGCTGAGAAACAGGAGATTGTTCTATTAATTGCTGGTCTGATGTCTTTTCTTCTTGTTGTTTTTGGGGTGAGGGGGCTTGATACTTGCGAGTGAGGGATTTGGGGGGGTTAATGCTGGAGGGCAGTCTGGTGGGGTTAATTAATGCTTGTGGAGATCTTAGGGGGCTCTGGGGAATAATGCAGGGATAATGTGTGCTTGTGGGGGCCCTAAGGGGATGCTGTGGGCTTGTGAGGGCTCTGGGGTGGATGCTGCGGGCTTGTGGGGGCCCTAAGGGGGATTTTGCGGTCTTGTGGGGGCTCTGGGGGGGATGCTGCGAGCTTGTGAGGCCCTGGGGGAGATGCTGCAGGCTTGTGGGGCCCTGGGGGGGATGCTGTGGGCTTGTGGGTGCTCTGGGGGGGATGCTGCGGGCTTGTGGGGCCCTGAAGGGGTGTTGTGGGCTTGTGGGGGCCCTGGGGGGGATGCTGTGGGCTTCTGGGGCCCTGGGGGGGATGCTGTGGGTTTGTGGGGGCCCTTGGGGGGATACTGTGGGCTTGTGGGTGCTCTGGGGGGATGCTGCTTGCTTGTGGGGCCCTGGGGGGGGATGCTGTGGGCTTGTGGGTGCTCTCGGGGGGATGCTGCAGGCTTGTGGGTGCTCTGGGGGGGATGCTGTGGGCTTGTGGGGGCTCTGGGGGGGATGCTGCAAGCTTCTGGGTCCTCTGCGGGGGGGGTGCTGCAGGCTTGTGGGGGCCCCGGGGGGAAGCTGAAGGCTTGTGGGGGCCCCGGGTGGGATGCAGCGGGCTTGTGGGGCCTCTGTATGGGGTCCAGCCTGCATATGGCATTACATGGGGACCAGGCAGTATTCTCTACGGTGAATTATATGGGATCCAGTATTTTGTATGGAGCATTATATGGGGCTCATAATACTGTATGGAGGACTATGTGGTGCCCATAATATTGTATGGAGGACTTAGTGGTGCCATAACACTGTATGGAGGACTATACTGTCCGGTCTGCACTGTGCGCTGTGAGGATTCACCGGTTTCTGAGCTATTGTAGAACTTACAAAAGATATCACTCATGAAATGTAAGAAGTCAGTGAAATGTTTGGCATTGTACTATATCTATATCTATAATTTCTCTGCTGTATCTGTGCATCATGAATGGTTGGATGTGTTAAAGGGGCCACTGAGACTCTTTCGCCCGGGGCCCACGAAAACCTGGAGGAGGGAGCATCATGTGACACTCCCTCTCCCATCATTCCTCCTCTGCGTCTGACGCAGCAGCATGATGACGCGCCACGCTGTGTCAGACAGTGGAGCTGGCAGCTGCTGAGGTGATCAGCTGCAGAGACTGAAGCAGCGGGGAACGAGGAGCGGTAAGTATGTATTTATTTATAAATCATTGTGTACTGATAATACTGGAGGACTGGGGCTGCATTTTACCCTACGGGTGGGGGGCTGCATTTTACCCTATGGGGGGCTGCATTATACTGCGTACAGAACCATGGAGGAGTGCATTATACTGAGTGGAGGACCATGGGGGAGTGCATTGTACTGTGTGGAGGACCACGTGGGAGTGCATTATACTGCGTGGAGGACCACGGGAAGTGCATTGTACTGTGTGGAGGACCACGAGGGAGTGCATTATACTGCGTGGAGGACCACGAGGGAGTGCATTATACTGTGTGGAGGACCACGAGGGAGTGCATTATACTGCGTGGAGGACCATGGGGACTGTATTATACTGTGTGGACGACCATGGCGAGAGTCTTATACTGTGTGGAGGACCATGGCGAGTGCATTGTACTCTATGGAGTATGGAGAGGTGTGGGGCAGTTGGGGGATCATACTGTGTTGGTGTCATCATACTTTACCCTGGGAGTTGAGGTGGGGTACAGTAGGGTCATTATACTGTGCATATGGAGGAATTCACCATGGGGGTATCATACCGTGTTTGGGGGGCACTTTTGTTGGCACCACACTTTATGGGCAATGAAAAAGGGATCTAGGACTTCAGCAGGAGGAAAATTACTATGTAAAGGCTGGAAGGTTGTGAGATCTGCTCTTCTGTGACCCCGACAATTATTTACATTTTTACAATTTTTTTGTTGGGGGGGGGGGGCAATTAGAACTTCTGCTATGGGGCCCCATGATTCCTATGTACGCCCCTGATTGTACCAAATCCTCAGCTGTGCTGGTACTAAGGATATGGACACTCAGGCATTTTGGGCAAAATATATACATACAAATATTTTTTCAATAACGTTTCATAAACAATTTGGCTTTTTTATTTCCTTTGCATTGCTAGTTGCAGAATGAGCTCACTGAGAATTTATCAGTGAGCTCATTCTGACCTTCTCTGTGCTGATTATGTTCACAGATCAGCATGAAAGTTGGGCTGATCTCTGATGCAGTCATAAATCATCGCAGAAATAAAAGAGCTGGAAACTCCACATCATAAGGAGCTCACTGACTGAATCTCAAGTTAACTCATTCTGCAGTCATCAATGTGCTGCTGGGAAACAAAAAGCTGGTAAAGGCCGAACAGAGCAAATATTACATGAAGAGAAATAGTAAAAAGTCTTTTTAGACCAATATACATGTATTTAAAGGGATTGTCCGGTGTGAAGCTGAAGGCTGCAGTCATCTGTGTGACTCTCTGTGACTGCAGACTTGTAATCCTCACATCATGTAGACTGCGCGCTGCCAGCATTATTCTCAGCCCAGAGATGGCAGAAGCCCCTGTATCATGTGTACAGGAATTGTGCCCCCTCTCCCCGAGGAGCAGCAGTGCCTCGTCCTCCAGATACATGAGGGTCCCATCGGGGAGATCCGCATGTACCGGCCATGATGTCATCTCCATGGATACGGCATCAATGTGCAGAGCAGAAGACCCCCGTAAGGGAGAGCTCAGACGTGGGGGGATTGATGTGGATGTGAGGAGCAGATCCCCCCCATATTCACAGATTATCGCACAATACATGTGGCCTTGCACAGGAAAAATTGTGAGGAAAGAAGAAATCAGATTTCTTACAATATAGAATAATGTCCTCCTGCCCTCGCTCATGTCCAGTATTATTTATCCCCTGACCTTTAGGGTGGGGAACCCCTCCTGAGCCCCCTACATTATATAGGAGCCATATATCTGCTCCATTACTGGCAGAAGGTAAGGAGCCAATCACACTGCACGGCTTCTACTTCCTGCTCTAAGCCCCGCCCACCTGCCTTCCCTTGAGATCTCCATGACAACCCTTGTGTGACTAGTGACAGGCCACGCCCCCGAGGATTCTGACCAGTGCAGATGTCTCCATATTGCTGAGGACTGTGAGCGGCTGATGGGCGGAGCCAGCAGCGATATGAGGGGCTGAGCCAACAGCGACATGAGGGGCGGAGCCAGCAGCGATATGAGGGGCGGAGCCAGCAGCGATGTGAGGGGCAGAGCCAGCAGCGACATGAGGGGCGGAGCCAGCAGCGATATGAGGGGCGGAGCCAGCAGCGATATGAGGGCCACTCACAGCACTGACAGGAGCAGGTGTGTGTGCAGCCAGTTCCTCTGCTGTGGGTGTTGTGTTGTGTGAGCTTCGCCGTGTATATAATATACACACATATATATATATATATATATATATATATATACACAGGTGAAATCAGAAGTTTCCATACACTGTATAAATAGACACATCTGCAGGTTTTTCTCAATATCTGACATGAAATCAGAATAAACCTTTCCCATTTTAGGTCAATTAGGATTACCATAATTTGTAATATTTGCCAAATGCCAGAATAATGAGAGAGAGAGAATGTTTTAGGACATTTTTATTACTTACTGCTAAGTCAAAAGTTTACCTCTTTCCCTCTCCTCATTCATTGGGAGTGGGGCGCGGAGGATGCTGGGTGGGACGCGCGGGGTAACCCCCGCCCACAGCCCAGCATCCACCGCGGGGTCCGCGACTCTAATGTCACCCCTCATTTGACGTGATATCAGCGGAAGAAAGAGCCGGCTGCAGCCGGGAGGTCACGTGATGCCTGTGAGTGGCGCTATCGCCAGTCCCTCCTACAGGAAATCAACCCCACATGATGCTGCCTCCTCCGTGTTTCACAGTTGGGATGGTGTTCTTAGGCTTCCAAGCTTCTCCTTTTTTCTTCCAAAAGTAACGATGGTCACTATGCCCAAAAAGTTCAATTTTAGTTTCATCAGACCACGGGACATGTCTCCAAAAATTAAGGTCTTTGTTCCTGTGTGCATTTGCAAACATTAATCTGGCTTTTTTATCTTTCTTTTGGAGTAATGGCTTCTTCCTGGCACAGTGGCCTTTCTGCCTATATTGATACAGTACTCATTTCACTGTGGATATAGACACAATCTTATCAGCTTCCCCTATCATCTTCACAAGATCTTTTGCTTTTGTCCTTGATATGCACATATCGGACCAAAGCACGTTCATCTCTGGGAAACAGAACCCGTCTCCTTCCTGAGCGGTATGATGGCTGGACATTCCCATCTTGTTTGTACTTGCATATAATTGTTTGTACAGATTAACGAGACACCTTCAGGTATCTTGAAATTGTACCCAAGGATGAGCCAGACTTGTGCAAGTCCACAATTCTCTTCCTGATATCTTGGTTGATTTCTTTAGACTTTCCCATGATGCTACACAAAGAAGCAGTGTGTTTCAGGTGTGCATTAAAATACATCCACAGGTGTGTCTCTAATTAACTGAGATGTTGCCAAAAAAGCTATCAGAAGTTTCCAAACACATGACATCATCATATGGGCAGTCCAGAATTTTTTAAAGGTATAGCAATATTAGTGTATGTAAACTTATGACTTTGCAGTAAGTAATAAAAATGCTTTAAAACATTCTCTCTCTCTCTTATTATTCTGGCATTTGGCAAATCTTAAAAATTATGGTAATCCTAATTGACCTAAAACGGGAAAGGTTTATTCTGATTTCATGTCAGATATTGAGAAAAACCTGCAGATGTGTCTTTTTATTGTTATGATCTGCAACAAGTACTAAGGAAAGAAGGGAGAAAGCTATCCCTACAGTAAGACTAAGCTGAATCCCTACGATGTAGCAGGCTGCCTGTTCCTAGCGAACAGACCCGCCTTAGTCCTCGGCTAGTCTGAACGAAGACCTATAGCATAAAGGAGAGGGGTCCCTAAAAGAACTAAGGACTGGAACAAAAATGGGACATCTCCTAAACAGAGAAGTTGTTACAGAACACAAAAAGATAAACTGACAAAAAGGTACTAGAGGTCCCAGAAGGACCAAGCGAACTGACAGAGAAAGGCACAGAAGCACCTGGCTAGCAAAGCAGTCAAACAACACTGAAGTCCAACACAGCCAAAAGGGCGGAGCTGGAATATAAAGGCAGATGGTCACATGACCGCAAAGCACAAGATGGAAAAAACAAACAGGAGGGTTCTAACATTTATATAGTGTATGTAAATTTCTGGTTTCAACTGTGTATACAGGTGACAGGAGCAGGTGTGTGTGCAGCCAGGTCCGCTCTTTTTGTGGAGCCGCAGCGGAGCGTGTTGTGGTGTGTGAGCTCTGCCGTGTATATAGTACAGAGGAGTATATATATATGTGTATGTATATATATATATATATATATATATATACATACACACACACGGGGCATGCAGGAGTTTTTAGTTTACCAGTTTGGGTCCATGCGGAGCAGCTATAGGATTCACTGGTAACATTTTGGGGAACAGACAAAGTTTTTATAATTTTTATTCCATTTTTCTTTTGCGTGAGATTAATAAAAAAACAATTCTGCTGATGTTTTTTTATTTTTTCCAGCATTCAATGGCAAAACCCCAGGAATGGTTCTTATATTTTTTCTTTCCAGCGTTTATCGTGCAGTATAGAGACAAAATGAACAAAAGCTACAATTTTGCCATTAATTCTTACTATTTTATTCTTGATGCTGTTTTTCGTGCCGGATAAATCATGTGATCGTTGTACAGTTTGGTTTGTTGTTCTTTGCGATGTTAATCAGGTTTAGTTTTTTTGTTCTTGTTTTTTGGGGGTTTATTTTAATAAAATCTAGTTTTAATGTAAGAAAAAAAATTATATTTGAGTTTTTACTTTGTATATTTCCAAATATTGTATTGAAACGGAGTAAAGGAAAGAAGGATGAACTAGTGGGAGAGCAACTGTAAAGGACCCCTGCCAGTCCCTAAAACTAAAGGGGCCTGTGACGACACAGCATTTAATCGTAATTATCCAGATGTAAATTCCATAGGCCCAGAATGATAGACTATTGCCTGAATTATTAACTATTGAATTTATGTGTTTCTTTCTTCGGTTGGTCAACGCACATGATCTTTTGTCATTAGTCCGAATGTTGACTCATCTTGTAGGTTGAGGTGATATTTGTTAATTGATAAATGGTTATTTACCTCTTATATCAACTCTTCTGGTTTATTGTACTGTTATCTTTACAATACAGGGACGCAGGCTCTTTGAACAATGGATGTTTGCTAAATATGTTGATTACCATTTTATAAGTCCATGCAATTTGTTGACTTGCATTGTTTCGGAATTTATAGTTTATCCTTCAATGTTTGCAATGTTTGCAAGTCAACATTTGGGGGATGAACTGTGGATGCTCCAGTAATGAGAATTAGTAACACCACCCCTTTCTCTTGACCTGTGAATGAAGTCTTGAAGAAGGACAGTTGTGAACTACATAAAGGAGTCTTTTTACAAAACCACTGCCAGGAACACTCTATGGGACAGCTCTACAGAACACCATGAATCCATTAAGAGGGACACAGATTTGGTTTCTACAGGATGCCAGCTTAAGGGACCACAGCCCTGGCTGGAGGAATACAGATCTGCTCCATTGACTACTATAGAACCCATGGATATGACGCACCCCTGGGCCTGTGTCGCACAGCGTTGCGCATGTAGGAGCTTACCCGGAGCCGAATCTGTTGAGGGTTGTAGTCTCGTGGCGGTGACCCGGTCCGTGCCCAGGGAGTCAGACTAAGTGGCGTTGTATTAGCGGTAGATGTTGGACGACTACGCCACCCGTTGAATGCAGCGAAGGAGCTGCCGCTGCAGGGCAGACCGCTGAGGCCGGTGGTAGGATTGTGCAGCGTGATAGTATCACCCCCAACGGGAGGGGTATGGCCTCAGGGCAGCCGACGTGGATGATGGGGGAGCAGGAATCACTCAGAGACGATGCGGTGTAGTTCAGGGTCTTTACTGGTGATAAAGTAAGACCCTCCCGGAGTACTGGCTAGCGATCGGGGCCTGGTCAGTCCTTGAGCAGATGGGATCTCCCCTGGCCAGACGTAGTTGTAGGCCTCCCAAACTGACTGTACTCTTCTGGCTACCTTGCTAGAGGCGGGTATAAGTAGCCCACGTCCCTGAGTGTACCGTGTGGTGCTCACCCGTATGGCCGGTGACTCGGGGCCTTCTAGTGGCGTCCGCTCCACGACGGCGGTGCTGGTCCCACGCGTGTGACCGTGCCTTCGGGTTTCTTGGCCAGAGGACCTGAAATCCCCTGCCGGGCGGTTTCTGCTGCTGGGTAAAGATTAGTCCCCACAGCCTCGGACTCCGGGTCCGGTGATAGCTTCTCAGTCAGGGCGAGCTCTGCAGCTGCCAGCCCCTGACTCCTTATAGCACTGCTCCCACAGAGCTCCTGATGTTCTTTTCCTATATCTGCTTCTCTTCTCTGTCTCTACTTCTTCTCTACTCACTAACCCTGCCTCAGCCCTAGGTTTATATAGGGGAAGTCCTTCCCCTCCCAGGACTGGGCAGGAGGTGTGGCATGCATAGGATCCCTGACCAAGAGACCTCCCACCTGCTCTCAGACATAACATAGCTGTTACTGTGGAAACCAGACCCCTGGGGTGCCACATTCCCCCCTAGTGAAATTTAGTACTCCGGGACTAAACATATTTTTAGAAAAACATAACAAGGTATAAACAATAATAATACAATAAGAAAAACACATAAAGATGGTTACGGCGTGTCCGCAACCGGGTTCAGTTTTGAAGAAAAGCAAGGTGTCCATTTCACCAAAACAGGGAGACGTAACCAGGTAGGGGTCTGTCCTGCCCCGAGTCCTTAACAGTCTTTAGTCCATTCCTAGGTTACGCTCCAACCAATTATACAAGGATTCCCGGTAAACCCACCAAGGACTCCTAAAAATAACTAGAAACACATAATTATTTACAAGTAACAGACAGGTGACCTCAATAAAACAATTTAAACACTTCAAATCCTCCAACGTGCGGGTAACTGGCCTCTAGTGGCCCTAGTGGACCTACGGAGCTGACTGTCTGGCCCTGAACTACAGGGTGTAGGAGCTGTCAAGGGTAAACTGGGCAGCTGTTTACGGGCTCTTTGGCTCACTAGGGGTACGGCAGGCTCACTATGAGCAGAGGGTTGATCCTCCTGTTCTGCTTGTGTGGAGTCTGCTGCCTCCTGGACCGGCTGCTCTTCCAGCTCTACCTGTTGCTCCGTAGGCACTTGGGATGCTGGTTGGAGGAACGTGAGGACGGGTACCACAACTGCACCATTGACTTGAGTCCAGGACCGAGGGAAGTCTCCGAGCACAGTACTAACCATATCTTCCCTTTCCTCTACGGGTCGAGGGTCTTCTTGCTCTCCTTCTGGGTTCCATAGCTGTTCGGGACACTTCTTCAGGTGATCCCGGGATACAATGGCTGTGGTTTCCCCTCCGTCTTTACTGATGGTACAAACCTTCGGGTTGTCGTGGCTTGAGGGCAGTACGGTGTACGGGTCCTTCTCCCACTGGTCGTCCAACTTGTGGAGCCGTCTCTTCCTCTTCAAGACCTGCTCTCCGGGTACCAGGGGAACAGCGGGAGCATACTGGTTGTAAGTTTTCTCTTGTCTTTCCCTAGCGAGACAGAGACTTCGCTCCACGCTCTCCTGTACTTTCGGGTACTGCTGCTGCCTCTCTGTGTCCCAGTCTGCTTCCGGTGAAGTGTCCTCGGGTGTCAGGACTCCCATCTCCAGGTCAACAGGTAGCTTACCAGGCCTTGCCCTCATTAGGTAAGCCGGGGTACAGTTGGTGGAACCTACAGGGATGTAGTTGTATAGGTCCACCAGGTCGGGCAGCTTCTCAGGCCACAGACTGCGTTCTTCCAGGGGCAACGTTTTCAGAAGATCCATTACCACCTGGTTCATTTTCTCACAAAGTCCATTAGTTTGCGGATGATAGGGTGTCGTCCTTATCTTCCGGCAGCCATACAGATTGCAGAATTCCTGGAAGACCTCCGCTTCAAAGGCAGGTCCCTGATCCGTCAGCACTTGGTCCGGGTACCCGTGTGGACGGCAGAAATGCTGCTGGAAGGCTCTAGCTGCCGTTTGAGCTGTTAAGTCCTTAACGGGGACGACAACCAAGAACCGGGAGTAATGATCCACAATGGTTAACGCGTAGACGTAGCCACTTCTGCTTGGGGTCAGTTTTACATGATCCAAGGCTACCAGTTCCAACGGCTGCTTGGTGACGATGGACTGAAGGGGGGTCTTCTGGCTGGCACGGTCCTTCCTTCTTAGGTTGCACGGGCCACAGTCTCTGCACCACCTCTCGATGGTTCCCCTCATGCCTACCCAGTGGAACCGCCCGCGCAGCAGGAACTCCAACTTCTTCCATCCGAAGTGTCCAGCCCCGTCGTGGTATGCCTCCATCACCATGGCTGCGTCTCTTCGTGGCACCACTACTTGCCAGATTAGTTCATGCGTCCGGGAGTTAACCATTCTGCGGCACAACTTCCCCTTGTAAAGGAACAGTCGACTCTTCTCAGCCCACAGTTGTTTGGCTTCCTCCGGAGCGTCTGGGTCAAGGCGAGCCTCTGGCCGAGTCAGCATCTCCTTCACCAGTCGGACGGCAGGGTCACTGTCTTGCGTTTCCTCCCAGTTGTAGTGAGGCAAGGGGTTAAACGTAGCGGCTTGCTTACTCCTTACCCGATGGGAATACTGGATAGTCCCATGACGGTGGAACGCGGGGAGTTCGACTTCTTCCAGCCCCTCTGAATCTTCTCCTACGTCCGGTAGGTTTGGCATCCTGGACAGGGCGTCCGCGTTGGTATTGGAGCGTCCTGCCCGGTATTTGATTGTGAACTCGTAGTTGGACAGACGGGCCATCCATCTCTGCTCTAAGGCACCGAGTCTTGCCGTGTCCAGGTGTGTCAACGGGTTGTTATCCGTGTACACGGTGAACCGGGAAGAAGCAAGGTAGTGCTTAAAGCGTTCGGTGACTGCCCACACCACTGCCAGGAACTCTAGCTTAAATGAGCTGTAATTCTCAGGGTTTCTTTCGGTGGGTCGCAGTTTTCGACTGGCGTAAGCGATTACTCGTTCTTTCCCCTGCTGGATCTGGGACAGTACGGCTCCTAGCCCGATGTTACTTGCGTCGGTGTAGAGGATAAAGGGCTGGCTGTAATCAGGGTACGCCAGGATTTCATCCCCCGTGAGGGCCATCTTCAGCTGGCGGAAGGACTCTTCTTCTAACTTCTCCCATTTGAAGGGCGGCTTCTGGTTCTTGGCCTTCCGGGACTGGCCTATCAGGAGGTCCTGCATAGGAGCTGCCTTTTTGGTGAAACCGGGGATGAATCTGCGGTAATAGCCTACCAACCCGAGGAACTGCCGCACTTCCTTTACACTGGAGGGACTTGGCCATTCCTTAATTGCGGTGATCTTATCAGGGTCGGGAGCCACTCCGTCAGCGCTCACCACGTGTCCCAGGTACTGCACCTTTGGTTTTAGGAGGTGACACTTGGAGGGTTTTACCTTTAGGCCGTAGTTTGCCAGAGCTTCGAACACTTCCGCCAAGTGTTTCAGGTGGTCCTCATAAGTCTTGGAATATACGATGACATCGTCCAGGTAGAACAGGACCGTCTCGAAGTTTTTGTGGCCCAGACAGCACTCCATTAATCGTTGAAAGGTTCCTGGTGCGTTACAGAGTCCGAACGGCATGCAGGTAAACTCGCTAAGTCCCATCGGGGTGGTGAATGCGGTCTTCTCCCGGTCCGCCTCTGCTACAGGAACCTGCCAGTACCCACTAGTGAGATCCAAGGTAGAGAAGAAGTTAGCAGATCTTAAAGCAGCCAAAGACTCCTCTATCCTTGGTAAGGGGTACGCATCCTTGTGTGTGATACGGTTGATTTTCCGGTAATCTACACACATCCTCATGGTGTTGTCTTTCTTTTTGACTAAGACTAGTGGAGCTGCCCAGGGGCTACAGCTATCCCTGATCACCCCAGCCTCCTTCATGTCCCTAAGCATCCCCTTGGCGTGTTGGTAGTGTGCAGGGGGTACGGGTCGATACCTCTCTTTTATGGGAAGATGGTCTCCCGTGGGGATGCGGTGTTCTACCCCCTTGACTCGCCCGAAGTCTAACGGGTGTTTACTAAACACTCTCTCGTACTCTTGAACCACCCGATAGACTCCCTGTCTCTGGTGTGAGGGAGTGGAGTCAGTACCCAAATGTAGTTGCTGACACCAGTCCTCCATTGTTTCCTTAGAGCCGTTACCTTCCTCCGGGGAAGATGGAGGCAAGGGTTCTACGGACTGTATGGAATTTTGATTGATGGTATACAATTTGGCTAGCGTGGCATACCGGGGCAGGTACACTTCCCTCTTCCCGATATTTATTATGCGAACGGGCACCCTCCCATGGCGTACATTGACCACCCCCCGTGCTGTCAAAATGGTGGGCCTACTGTCTGAGTAAACTGGTTCTACCATTGCCTGGTAATCTCTACCTCTCACACCAATAGCTGCCCGGCACCAAATCATCATTTCACTTTTTGGGGGCATGGCAATAGGGAAAGGGTCACACATTCTTACGCTACCAATCTCACCACCGGAGAGTTCTATCTGTTGCCGTCGCATCAGTGCCCGGATCTCTTTCTGGAGCACTCGCTGCTGGCCGGAGCTGGCGTTCTTGGCAACCTGCTGTAAAAGGAAAATCACCTCTGCAAGACAATTTTCAATTACATTAGTTCCTAGAGTTATCTTTGGGTGACTCTCGTGCTTGTCAATGTCTACAATGATCAGTCCCTGTGCCGCCAGTTCAACTCTACCGATTTTAATGGTCACCTCTTTAAATCCAATCTGTGGCACGGGCTGACCATTGCTGGCGATGATACTCAAATCGTCGTCAGGGTAGCGGGTGATATCCGAGTCATTCCAGTACTGCTTGAAGAGCACGTACGGGATAGTGGTAACCTGTGACCCGGTGTCCAGTAGGGCACTCATAGGGATGCCATCCAGTACCACAGGCAAGACTGGACGTCCTCCCACATATTTGTCGCGCCAGTTCGATGGGCCTGATGATCTTTTTCCTGGGGTTTGGCCCTCTACCCCAGGTTGTGCCAGTTTAAAGGACAGTACCTTGCCATATGTCCGGGTTGATTGCAGCGGCGGCAGATGGGTTGTCCGTCCTCGTTGTATCGGTCGCTGGGTCTTCCTCTGGCCGGTGGGGTCCTCCTTGGTCGACGCCACGGGATGTCCTCCGGTCTGGATGCCAGCTGGATCTTCCCTGGAGTGGAAACCTGTAAAGACTGCACAGTTCGGGTTAGCGCGGCAACGCTCTTAGCTAGCTCTTGGACCTGATGGTGCAGGTCTGGAGCCGGGTCATTGTTCAAAGCCTGCGCATCAGCTCCCACAGGCCCTGCCGACAAGGGCGCCGCCTCCTGGTGGTAAGTGGTAGTGGGGCGTCTGTGGGTCACAAAGCCACCTGGTGCCGGTTCTCGGAGCACCCGGATGGCTCTGTCCTTGAACTGTGCAAATCCCAGATGAGGGTCCTGTAAGGCCATTGCCCGCAACTGGGTTCGGTGGGCATTGCAATATAAACCCTCTATAAATTGTTCAGTCAACAGCCTGTCCTCGTCTCCCACGCCGTCAGGGTCGGTCTGCTTAATGGCTCTCAGGGCCTCTTGTAGGTTCAGGGCATAGTCCCTTATACTCTCGTATGCTCGCTGCTTGCACCCGTAGAATCTAAGCTTGATCTCGGCTGAGGTGCGGGTATCAAAGGTGTCCCTCAGCCGGGTTAGTATCCCTGCAACAGTCCTCCCCCCAGGTGGCCAGGACTTTACCTCCCTTTGGGCTGCCCCGGTTAATTGGGCCACCAGGATGCTCACTTTTTGCTCTTCTGTGAGGGGGTACACCTGGAAGAGGCTATCCAGCTTTTCTCTAAAGTCATGCAGGGTATGTGACTCCCCTGAGTACTGGGGTAGCCAGGCCGCTCCTGGGATATAGGGCATGGTGAAAGGCATGACTGCAGCAGCGGTGGCGCTGGCGGGGGTTGAGGCAGTGAAGCTCTCCTCCGTATCCGACATCTTCCTCCCCCCTAGTGGACCGTGGCCTACCTTGCGATGATCCTCTTCCGTAGGCCGCGGCTCCGCAGTGGATCGTCAGGGTTGAGGACCTTCTGTCGCGCTCCTGTGACGTCGGCGTCTGCTGGGCTCCTTCCAGGACCTTACGCAACGTCCGGACGTGAGGCGGGGCTTCCGTTCTCGCGCGCTTTCGGAGTCCACGCCCCTCTTCTTCCCGCGCGGCGTCTTCAAGATGGCGTCCAACGGCGGGAAACCTCCACGGATGGTGGGAATCTTCACCACTGGTAAGTTTGAACAGTCTTTTTCAGGCACGCAGTACCCGGTGGTTGCGGGCACGATATCCTGCCGACTACGCCAAAAGTTGACGCACCCCTGGGCCTGTGTCGCACAGCGTTGCGCATGTAGGAGCTTACCCGGAGCCGGATCTGTTGAGGGTTGTAGTCTCGTGGCGGTGACCCGGTCCGTGCCCAGGGAGTCAGACTAAGTGGCGTTGTATTAGCGGTAGATGTTGGACGACTACGCCACCCGTTGAATGCAGCGAAGGAGCTGCCGCTGCAGGGCAGACCGCTGAGGCCGGTGGTAGGATTGTGCAGCGTGATAGTATCACCCCCAACGGGAGGGGTATGGCCTCAGGGCAGCCGACGTGGATGATGGGGGAGCAGGAATCACTCAGAGACGATGCGGTGTAGTTCAGGGTCTTTACTGGTGATAAAGATAGACCCTCCCGGAGTACTGGCTAGCGATCGGGGCCTGGTCAGTCCTTGAGCAGATGGGATCTCCCCTGGCCAGACGGAGTTGTAGGCCTCCCAAACTGACTGTACTCTTCTGGCTACCTTGCTAGAGGCGGGTATAAGTAGCCCACGTCCCTGAGTGTACCGTGTGGTGCTCACCCGTATGGCCGGTGACTCGGGGCCTTCTAGTGGCGTCCGCTCCACGACGGCGGTGCTGGTCCCACGCGTGTGACCGTGCCTTCGGGTTTCTTGGCTAGAGGACCTGAAATCCCCTGCCGGGCGGTTTCTGCTGCTGGGTAAAGATTAGTCCCCACAGCCTCGGACTCCGGGTCCGGTGATAGCTTCTCAGTCAGGGCGAGCTCTGCAGCTGCCAGCCCCTGACTCCTTATAGCACTGCTACCACAGAGCTCCTGATGTTCTTTTCCTATATCTGCTTCTCTTCTCTGTCTCTACTTCTTCTCTACTCACTAACCCTGCCTCAGCCCTAGGTTTATATAGGGGAAGTCCTTCCCCTCCCAGGACTGGGCAGGAGGTGTGGCATGCATAGGATCCCTGACCAAGAGACCTCCCACCTGCTCTCAGACATAACATAGCTGTTACTGTGGAAACCAGACCCCTGGGGTGCCACAGATACATCTGGGAAAACCAGGTTGGGACCCACCAGTCACTTGGTCCCATGGAGATGTTTGGAGTAGCCAGGTTGGGACACTCTTGCCACCTGGAACTCGTGAATATGCTCGGAAAAAGCCAAGTCGGGACCTTCCGGTCACCTAGTTCCATGGATATGTTCGGAGAAGCCAGGTTGGAACTTTCTGGTCTCCTGGCCACGTACCTCAATGGACTGTCAGCTTTCTAAGCTTGTTGTTACCTCCTCTTTGTGGGTGTTCTTTGGTGGGGGTGACATTGGTGGGGGTAGTCAGCCCCAGAAGCCCCTCGGATTGGCAGCTGCTTTAATCCCAGCGAGTCAGCGGAAGGGTGAGACTCTGTAATTTGCACCATATTAGGTATTTGCTGGGACTGTTCGATATGTTTATTGTGTGTTTGGTGGCTCAATAAAATATTACCTCACTGTTTTACAATCATCCTGTGTTGTTGTTTATGTATCTTCTATCAGTGATGGATTATAATGAGTGTGATCTGCTCCACCATGAGGGGCCCGATCCTCCCGGGGGCCCACGTTCAAAGATCCCAGCACGGCTCAGGACGGATTGTTGTAGTGCTGATGTTTGATAAATAGGATAATAGAGCGCTCATAGAAAATAAATGTCTGACCTCTTCTTTCTGATGGGCATTTTAGAGCGAGGAGCTGCGCTCTGGACTCACCGCTGCACTCCCCATGCCATTGCGGTGGCCATCTTAATATCGATCTGTGCGGAGGAGACTGTGGGAGTCAGACGGAGGTGTCAAATGTACGGACCCTTTTAATCACAGGATGGAGGGTCACTGTGAATATTAATTCATGAACCACTGTGCATAGTGACTCGCCCCCAGGGCCGTGGGGCACTCGGCAGCCGGGCCTCTGGTTGCCGGGGGATATCACGGTGGCTGGCCCAGTCCGTGGCCCAGGGCGGTCACTCAAAGGGGGGGGGGATGCTTATAGGGGAAATTGTCGTGACGCCACCTGTGGATTCTGGTAAGAGGTTACCAGCGCTGCGACAGTCCACTGAGGCTGATGTTAGGGGCAGCTATGATGGGACGGCTCCCCACAGGTAGAGCAGGCCTCAGGGCAGTGTAGAGGTGTAGAAAGATGGTGGAAGCAGGAGGGAGACGGCAGGACGGTCCCAGAGGAAGTACAGGCACAGACAAGGGTAAACTTCAATACCTTTACTGGTGGTGATGCAGGTACGGTCCAGGGCTTGTGGGGGCCCCGGGGGGATGCTGCGGGCTTGTGGGGGCCCTAAGGGGATGCTGCGGGCTTGTGGGGCCCTGGGGGGGATTCTGCGGGCTTGTGGGGCCCTGGAGGGGATGCTGTGGGCTTGTGGGTGCTCTGGGGGGGATGCTGCAGGCTTGTGGGGTCTATGGGGGGGATGCTGCAGGCATGTGGGGGCTCTGGGGGGAGTGATGCAGGCTTGAGGGGGGCCCTGGGGGGATGCAGCCGGCTTGTGGGGGCCCCGGGGAGGATGCAGCGGGCTTGTGGGGCCTCTGTATGGGGTCCAGCCTGCATATGGCATTACATAGGGACCAGGCAGTATTCTCTATGGTGAATTATATGGGATCCAGTATTTTGTATGGAGCATTATATAGGGCTCATAATACTGTATGGAGGACTATGTGGTGCCATAACACTGTATGGAGGACTATACTGTCCGGTCTGCACTGTGCGCTGTGAGGATTCACCGGTTTCTGAGCTATTGTAGAATTTACAGTAGATATCACTCATGAAATGTAAGAAGTCAGTGAAATGTTTGGCATTGTACTATGTCTATATCTATAATTTCTCTGCTGTATCTGTGTATCATGAATGGTTGAATGTGTTAAAGGGGCCACTGAGACTCTTTCGCCCGGGGCCCACGAAAACCTGGAGGAGGGAGCATCATGTGACACTCCCTCTCCCATCATTCCTCCTCTGCGTCTGA
The DNA here is from genome assembly GCF_046119375.1 of Phyllobates terribilis. Classification (NCBI taxonomy): domain Eukaryota; kingdom Metazoa; phylum Chordata; class Amphibia; order Anura; family Dendrobatidae; genus Phyllobates; species Phyllobates terribilis. The sequence goes on along the minus strand of NW_027363010.1, from coordinate 2,570,285 downwards.
CGCAGCGGCATGATGACGCGCCACGCTGTGTCAGACAGTGGAGCTGGCAGCTGCTGAGGTGATCAGCTGCAGAGACTGAAGCAGCGGGGAACGAGGAGCGGTAAGTATGTATTTATTTATAAATCAGTGTGTACTGATAATACTGGAGGACTGGGGCTGCATTTTACCCTACGGGTGGGGGGGGCTGCATTTTACCCTATGGGGGGCTGCATTATACTGCGTACAGGACCATGGGGGAATGCATTATACTGAGTGGAGGACCATGGCGAGTGTCTTAAGGCCCCGTCACACTAAGCGATGCAGCAGCGATCCCGACAACGATACGACCTGTCAGGGATCGTTGCTGCATCGCTAATACATCGCTGGTGAGCTGTCAAACAGGCAGGCTCACCAGCGATCAGGGGAGCAGCGATATCGTGGAAAGAATCGTTCCACGATGTCCTGCTCCTGTTACCAGCCTACTGCTTAAGCAGGAGCAGGCTGGTAACTATGGTAAACATCGGGTTACTAAGTGCGCGTGTGCCCCTAGTAACCCGCTGTTTATCATGGATACCACTCTGCTAAGGTGAACGGTAGCCTCCGCGCACCGTAGCAGAGTGGTATCCATGGTAAACAGCGGGTTACTAAGTGCGCGCGTGCCCCTAGTAACCCGATGTTTACCATGGTTACCAGCCAGATCGTTGGTCCCGCTGGTCACACACAGCGATGTGTGCTGGCCAGCGGGAGGCCAACGACCAAAAAATGGTCCAGGACACTTTGCAGCGATCAGCAACCTCACAGCAGGGGCCTGATCGTTGCAAAGTGTCACACATAGCGACATCGCTGGTGAGGTCGCTGGTGAGTCACCAAAACCGTGACACAGCAGCGATCTCGCTAGCGATATCGCTATGTGAGACGGGGGCTTTATACTGTGTGGAGGACCATGGGGGAGTACATTGTACAGTGTGGAGGACCATGGGGGAGTGCATTGTACTGTGTGGAGGACCATGGGGGAGTGCATTGTACTGTGTGGAGGACCATGGGGGAGTGCATTATACTGTGTGGAGGACCACGGGGAGTGCATTGTACTGTGTGGAGGACCACGTGGGAGTGCATTATACTGCGTGGAGGACCACGAGGGAGTGCATTATACTGCGTGGAGGACCATGGCGAGTGCCTTATACTGTGTGGAGAACCATGGCGAGAGTCTTATACTGAGTGCATTATACTCTATGGAGTGTGGAGAGGTGTGGGGCAGTTGGGGGATCATACTTTACCCTGGGAGTTGAGGTCGGGTACAGTAGGGTCATTGTACTGCACATATGGAGGAATTCACCATGGGGGTATCATACCGTGTTTGGGGGGCACTTTTGTTGGCACCACACTTTATGGGCAATGAAAAAGGGATCTAGGACTTCAGCAGGAGGAAAATTACTATGTAAAGGCTGGAAGGTTGTGAGATCTGATCTTCTGCGACCCCGACAATTATTTACATTTTTATTGCTGGGGGGGGGCCCAATTAGAATTTCTGCGTCCTATGTACGCCCCTGATTATACCAAATCCTCAGCTGTGCTGGTACTAAGGATATGGACACTCAGACATTTTGGGCTAAATATATACATACAAATATTTTTTCAATAACGTTTCATAAACAATTTGGCTTTTTTATTTCCTTTGAATTGCTAGTTGCAGAATGAGCTCACTGAGAATTTATCAGTGAGCTCATTCTGACCTTCTCTGTGCTGATTATGTTCACAGACCAGCATGAAAGTTGGGCTGATCTCTGATGCAGTCATAAATCATCGCAGAAATAAAAGCGCTGGAAACTCCACATCATAAGGAGCTCACTGACTGAATCTCAAGTTAACTCATTCTGCAGCCATCAATGTGCTGCTGGGAAACAAAAAGCTGGTAAAGGCCGAACAGAGCAAATGTTACAAGAAGCAAAATAGTAAAAAGTCTTTTTAGACCAATATACATGTATTTAAAGGGATTGTCCGGTGTGAAGCTGAAGGCTGCAGTCATCTGTGTGACTCTCTGTGACTGCAGACTTGTAATCCTCACATCATGTAGACTGCGCGCTGCCAGCATTATTCTCAGCCCAGAGATGGCAGAAGCCCCTGTATCATGTGTACAGGAATTGTGCCCCCTCTCCCCGAGGAGCAGCAGTGCCTCGTCCTCCAGATACATGAGGGTCCCATCGGGGAGATCCGCATGTACCGGCCATGATGTCATCTCCATGGATACGGCATCAATGTGCAGAGCAGAAGACCCCTGTAAGGGAGAGCTCAGACGTGGGGGGATTGATGTGGATGTGAGGAGCAGATCCCCCCCATATTCACAGATTATCGCACAATACATGTGGCCTTGCACAGGAAAAACTGTGAGGAAAGAAGAAATCAGATTTCTTACAATATAGAATAATGTCCTCCTGCCCTCGTTCATGTCCACTATTATTTATCCCCTGACCTTTAGGGTGGGGAACCCCTCCTGAGCCCCCTCCATTATATAGGAGCCATATATCTGCTCCATTACTGGCAGAAGGTAAGGAGCCAATCACACTGCACGGCTTCTACTTCCTGCTCTAAGCCCCGCCCACCTGCCTTCCCTTGAGATCTCCATGACAACCCTTGTGTGACTACAGTGACAGGCCACGCCCCCGAGGATTCTGATCAGTGCGGATGTCTCCATATTGCTGAGGACTGTGAGCGGCTGATGGGCGGAGCCAGCAGCGATGTGAGGGGCAGAGCCAGCAGCGATATGAGGGGCGGAGCCAGCAGCGACATGAGGGGCGGAGCCAGCAGTGATATGAGATGCGGAGCCAGCAGCGACAAGAGGGGCGGAGCCAGCAGCGATATGAGGGGCGGAGCCAGCAGCGATATGAGGAGCGCTCACAGCACTGACAGGAGCAGGTGTGTGTGCAGCCAGTTCCTCTGCTGTGGGTGTTGTGTTGTGTGAGCTTCGCCGTGTATATATTATACACATATATATATATATATATATACAGAGTTGAAATCAGAAGTTTCCATACACTGTATAAATAGACACATCTGCAGGTTTTTCTCAATATCTGACATGAAATCAGAATAAACCTTTCCCATTTTAGGTCAATTAGGATTACCATCATTTTTAATATTTGCCAAATGCCAGAATAATGAGCGTCTCTTGTAAGGGGCATTAAAAGAGTCTTGTTATACCACTCTGACCTCCACGTGTCTTGTAAGGGGCATTAAAACCGTCTTGTTATACCACTCTGACCTCCACGTGTCTTGTAAGGGGCATTAAAACTGTCTTGTTATACCACTCTGACCCCCACGTCTCTTCAGAGGGGCATTAAAACCGTCTTGTTATACCACTCTGACCTCCACGTCTCTTGTAAGGGGCATTAAAACCGTCTTGTTATACCACTCTGACCTCCACGTCTCTTCTGAGGGGCATTAAAAGCGTCTTGTTATACCACTCTGACCTCCACGTGTCTTGTAAGGGGCATTAAAACCGTCTTGTTATACCACTCTGACCCCCACGTCTCTTCAGAGGGGCATTAAAACCGTCTTGTTATACCACTCTGACCTCCACGTCTCTTCTGAGGGGCATTAAAACCATCTTGTTATACCACTCTGACCTCCACGTCTCTTGTAAGGGGCATTAAAACCGTCTTGTTATACCACTCTGACCTCCACGTCTCTTCTGAGGGGCATTAAAAGCGTCTTGTTATACCACTCTGACCTCCACGTGTCTTGTAAGGGGCATTAAAACCGTCTTGTTATGCCACTCTGACCTCCACGTCTCTTCTGAGGGGCATTAAAAGCGTCTTGTTAAGCTACTGGGACCTCCACAACTCTTTGAACGGGCATTGCATTTCCTCATAATTTTTGGAAGCTTTTGCTTGGAAGGCATAAGCAAATACTATGGGAGACCCACTCCCCAATAATGGGAATAATGTTTTTAAGATGCTGTACTGTATGGCTCTTGTAAGGGGCATTAAAACCGTCTTGTTAAGCTACTGTGACCTCCACGTCTCTTCAAAGGGGCATTAAAAGCGTCTTCTTAAGCCACTCTGAACTCCACAGCTCTTCCAAGGGGCATTGAAATGTTGTTTTTAATTACCTTACCTCTAATCTCCATGACTCTTCCAACGGGCATTGCATTTCCTCCTAATTTTAGTCAGCTTTTGCTTTTCAATGCAAAGGTGAAAACTAAGGGAGACACACTCCCCAATAATGGGTAGAAGGTTTTTAGTACGCTGTAATCCACATCTGTTTCCAGGGGCATTGCAGTTCCTTATAATTTTTGGAAAGCCTTCCATTCACTGCTTAGGCCAACAGTGCACAGGAGACCCAGTTGCCATAAATGGAAAAAAAGGTTTAGTTAAGGCCCTCTGACCTCCATGTCATTTCCAAGGGGCATTGGACTGCCTCAAAAGTTTTGGTAGGCATTGCACTCACTGTATGCCCTATAACTGTGTAGCCAAACCGCTCCTTTTGTTACAGAAACATATCCTACAAGACATATGTGGTTGACTGGCCTGATATTGATGTGAATGGTCCCTGTTCCTCCTGCTCTTTCTCCTTTGCCACTACCTCATCCATCATTTATCACTTGAAGCTTTGTTTTAACGAGAGTCATAGAACTTGGATAGCAGCAGGAAAACATCCAGCAATCCTCGGAGGAGGTAGGATATGCGCCAAAACGCTGACCACCTCAGGCCTAGCCGCTACTACATAAATGCGCTTGCATTCCTTGAAAACAAAGCAGATGCTAACTTCTATCATCCTCATCATGCTCCTCACCTTGGCACTCTCAACTCCCCTGATAAAGAAGCCAGGGCCCACCGGAGAAGTCGGGTTCTTTGGTGGGCTCGTCCAATGCTGCCCTAAAGCAGGCCAGTCTAAGAAAAGTGTGTGGGGATGTTCCGCGGAGAAATCGGGGCGGCTTGGAACCGTTTATGGACACCTGGCCGCGGGGCGGCTGGGGACCGAGTGTGGACACCCGGCCGCCCCCTGGCGGCTGGGGACCGAGCATGGACACCCGGCCGCCGGGCGGCTGGGGACTGAGTATCGATACCTCGCTGCCGAAGCACCCATGAGGTAGTGGCCAGCTCTGGCCTCCACATGCCTAAAAGGCCCAATTTCAAGTGCACGCATGCTAGCAGTATGGTATTGCAGCCTTGGGGTGGGTTGGTGGCAGGTTGCACACTTATGCTTGCATTCCAACAAAACAAAGCAGATGCTAACTTCTATCATCATCATGCTCCTCACCTTGGCATTCTCACCTCCCCTGATGGAGTCGGTTTCTCTAGTGGGCTTGTCCAATGCTGCCCTAAAGCAGGCCAGTCTAAGAAAAGTGTGTGGGGATGTTCCGCGGAGAAATCGGGGTGGCTGGGGACCGTCTATGGACACCCCGCCGCCCCCAGGCGGCTGGGGACCAGGTGTGGACACCCGGCCGCCGGGCGGCTGGGGACTGAGTATGGATACCTCGCTGCCGAAGCAGCCATGAGGTAGTGGCCAGCTTCGGCCTCCTCAAAACTAAAAGGCCCAATTTCAAGTGCAAGCTAGCAGTATGGTATTGCAGCCTGGGGGTGGGTGGGTGGTTGGCTGCATATTTGCGCTTGCATTGCAAGGAATGGGGGAGGTATAATTGAACACTGCCCTGGGACAAGGACTTGCACGGGGATAGTTGCAAGTCTGCATCTTCTGATGCGGCAAGGATCACTTCTGATGGGCACACTTTTAGTCAGTGACCTGGGAGTCAGAGATCCTTCCAGGGGTCTTCCCCATGCTGTTCCCATGTCTTTTCAGCACTATATGCATGTGTCACACAGCACATGGCCAGATAAGGTTGTAAAATGTTAAAATGACATTTCCCGGTGAATGCATTTGTCACAGTTGAAAGCAATACAAAAGTGCAAAAACGCATAAAAAATGCTACTTGTGAACATAGCCCAAGGTGTGGAGGAGTATTTTTGTTTTTGGTTATTTATTTTACCTTATACACAAGTCTTTACCCTGGAAAAGAAATTCCTTAACATATTTCACAGGAAAAAAGTTTCACTTTCGTTTTTGAACATTTTCTTATGAGCCTGTAAAAGTGGCTTAATACCTCTGACCACGTTGTTGACAACAGTGACCTGGGGGTCAGAAATGCTTCCTGGGGCGATCCCCATGCTGTCCCCATGTCATCTGAGCACTGTCACTATCATTTTGGGAACTTTTTAGGCTTTCTACAGACTGCCGGGGGTGCCTCCGCAAAAATGCTCGGGTCTCCCATAGACTAACATGGGCTCGTTGCTCGAGTCGAGCACCCGAGTATCACGGCGAGCTTGGGCCGAGCTTCGAGCACCCGAGCATTTTAGTGCTCGCTCAACACTATTTATAACGGGGGCACAAGCTAGTGACTGATTTATATTCTCAGTGGAGCAGACTTCATTGCGGTGAATGATATACTCATGGGCACAGTGTGGCACATATTTGCATTTGGTGGCACAGTGGGCGGCATTATTTATTTAAGTCGCTTATATTTGTAACATTTTTGTTTTTCAGGAGTGCGGTGATCTGCTGAAAAGTGCGGAGCAGCCGAAACCTGGACAGCAAACTGCAAAGACGAATCATGGCGGGAAGTCGTCACGAAAGACTGGACTAGGTAATGAAGAGAAGAAAGAGAGCGACTGCAGTGTATAAACTGGAGGGTTAGGTGGGGCCCATTATATTATAATAAATCTATGTGGGGCCCATTATATTATAATAAATCTATGTGGGGCCCATTATATTATAATAAATCTATGTGGGGCCCATTATATTATAATAAATCTATGTGGGGTCCATAATATTATAATAAATCTATGTGGGGTCCATAATATTAAAGGGACGGATATGTGGGGCCCATTATATTATAATAAATCTATGTGGTGCCCATTATATTAAAGGGAAAGCTATGTGGGGCCAATTATATTAAAGGGAAAGCTATGTGGGGCCAATTATATTAAGGGGAAAGCTATGTGGGGCCCGTTATATTAAAGGGAAAGCTATGTGGGGCCCATTATATTAAAGAGAAAGCTATGTGGGGCCCATTATATTAAAGAGAAAGCTATGTGGGGCCCATTATATTAAAGAGAAAGCTATGTGGGGCCCATTATATTAAAGAGAAAGCTATGTGGGGCCCATTATATTAAAGGGAAAGCTATGTGGGGCCCATTATGTTAAAGAGAAAGCTATGTGGGGCCCATTATATTAAAGAGAAAGCTATGTGGGTCCCATTATATTAAAGAGAAAGCTGTGTGGGGCCCATTATATTAAAGAGAAAGCTATATGGGGCCCATTATATTAAAGAGAAAGCTATATGGGGCCCATTATATTAAAGAGAAAGCTATGTGGGGCCCATTATATTAAAGAGAAAGCTATGTGGGGCCCATTATATTAAAGAGAAAGCTATGTGCGGCCCATTATATTAAAGAGAAAGCTATGTGGGGCCCATTATATTAAAGAGAAAGCTATGTGGGGCCCATTATATTAAAGAAAAAGCTATGTGGGGCCCATTATATTAAAGAAAAAGTTATGTGGGACCCATTATATTAAAGGGAAAGCTATGTGGGGCCCATTATATTAAAGGGAAAGCTATGTGGGGCCCATTATATTAAAGGGAAAGCTATGTGCGGCCCATTATATTAAAGAGAAAGCTATGTGGGGCCCATTTTATTAAAGAGAAAGCTATGTGGGGCCCATTATATTAAAGAGAAAGCTATGTGGGGCCCATTATATTAAAGAGAAAGCTATGTGGGGCCCATTATATTAAAGGGAAAGCTATGTGGGGCCCATTATATAATAATAAAATCTATGTGGTGCCCATTATATTAAAGGGAAAGCTATGTGGGGCCCATTATATTAAAGAGAAAGCTATGTGGGGCCCATTATATTAAAGGGAAAGCTATGTGGGGCCCATTATATTAAAGGGAAAGCTATGTGGGGCCCGTTATCTTAAAGGGACATCTACGTAGGGCCCATTATATTAAATGGATGTCTATGTGGGGCCCATTATATTAAAGAGAGAGCTATGTGGGGCCCATTATATTAAAGAGAAAGCTATGTGGGGCCCATTATATTAAAGAGAAAGCTATGTGGGGCCCATTATATTAAAGGGAAAGCTATGTGGGGCCCATTATATTAAAGAGAAAGCTATGTGGGGCCCATTATATTAAAGGGAAAGCTATGTGGGGCCCATTATATAATAATAAAATCTATGTGGGGCCCATTATATTAAAGGGAAAGCTATGTGGGGCCCGTTATCTTAAAGGGACATCTACGTATATGATAAATTCTATATGGGGCCCATGATATTTAATGGAAGGCTATGTGAGGCCCATTATATTAAATAGAGGACTATGTGGGGACCAATACATTAAAAAGAAAGCTATATTGGGGCCCACTATGTTATCTGGAAGGTTTTGTGGGGCCCTCTGTATTAAATTGAGGGCTATGTGAGGCCTATTAAATTAAATGGAAAGCGTTGCGGGGCCCATAATATTATATGGAGGGCTATGTGAGGCGCATTTATCAAATAAAGGGCTATGTAGCGCCAATTATATTAAATGGAAGCCTGTGTTTTGTCCATTGTATTAAATAGAGATGTATCTTGGCTCCATTATAATAAATGGAAGGCAATGTGGGGACCATTATATTAAATGGAGGGTTATGTGGGGCCCATTATATTAAATGGAAGCCTATATGGAGCCCAGTAAATTAAATGTAAAGCTATGTGGGGCCCAATATTTTAAATGGAAGGTTAAGTGGGGCCAATTGTATTAAATAGAGGGCTATGTGGTGCCCAATATAAAACATGGAAGGCTTTTTGGTGCCCATTATATTAAATAGAGGGATATTTTGGCCCCATTTTATTAAATGGAAGGCTATGTCAGGTCCAATATATTATATGGAGTCCAGTGCGGCCTATTATATTAAATTGACGGTTATGTGGGGTTCAATAAATTAAATGAAAAGCTATGTGGAGCCCAATAAATTAAATTATAGTACATGGAAGGCAATGTGCGGCTCATTATACTATATAGAGGGCTATGTGGGGGCCATTATACTTTATAGAATTCTATGTGGGGGTCCATTATACTTTTGCCAATGGCAAATTGTGTGTTCCGGTGGCACTCCAAAGGTAAAGGGTGTGCTCCGGTGGCACTCCAACGTCATAGGGTGTGCTCTGGTGGCACACCAATGTCAAAAAGGCCAAAGAGTAGACTCTGGTGGCAGACTGAGCAGCCCTAGAGTGCGCCCCAGTGATAAGCAATAAGGCCAAAGAATGTACCCTGGTGGTAGGCTAAAAAGCCCTAGAGTGCGCCCCAGTGGTAAGCAATAAGGCCAAAAAGTGCACCCCGGTGGCAGGCTAAAAAAGCCTAAAATGAGTGCCCCGGTGGTAAGCAAAATGGTCAGAGTGTACCCCGGTCGCAGTTAAAAAGCCCAAGTTGGGTGCCCCGGTGGTAAGCTAAAAGGCCAAAGAGTGCACCCCGGTGGAAGCTAAAAAGCCCAAGATGGGTGCCCCGGTGGTAAGCAAAAAAGGTCACATATTGGGCCCCTCTGGTAGGCCTACGGGAAATAGAGTTCTCCGATGGCACACCAACGGTAAAGGGTGTGCCCGATGGTACTCCAATGGTAAAGGGTGTGCTTCAGTGGCATGCCAGTGGCAAAAAGTGTACTCTGGTGGCATGCTAATGGTGAAAGGTGTGCTCTTTTGGCACCCCAACTGTAAAGAGTGTGTTCCAGTGGCACCCCAGCAGCCAATGGTGTACTTCGGTGGCAGACCATCGGGAAATGGTGTGATATGTAAGGCTCATCATAACAAAAGGGAGGGCTATGTGGGACCCATTATTTTATATGGAAAGCAAGGTGGGGCCCATTATATTAATTAGGGGCTTATGTGGGGCTCTTTATATTAAATAAAAACATATGTGGGCCCCATTAAATAAAATGGAAGGCTATGTGGACCCCATTAAATTAAATGGAAGGCTATGTGGACCCCATTAAATTAAATGGAAGGCTATGTGGGGCCCATTATATTAAATGGAAGCCTATATGGGGCCCAATAAATTAAATAAAAAGCTACAGTATGTACAGCAATAATAAAAATGGTAATAATACAGGGTGGGCTATTTATATGGATACACCTAAATTAAATGGAATGGTTGGTGATGTCAACTTCCTGTTTATGGCACATTAGTATATGGGAGGGGGAAACTTTTCCAGATGGGTGGTGACTATGGCGGCCATTTTGAAGTCGGCCATTTTGGATCTAACTTTATTTTTTTCAATGGGAAGAGGGTGATGTGACACATCAAACTCATTGAGAATTTCATAAGAAAATACAATGGTGTGCTTGGTTTTAACATAACTTTATTCTTTCATGAATTTTTTACAAGTTTATGACCACTTATAAAATGTGTTTAAAGTGCTGCCCATTGTGTTGGATTGTCAATGCAACCCTCTTCTCCCACTCTTGACACACTGATAGCAACACCGCAGAAGAAATGCTAGCACAGGCTTTCAGTATCCGTTGTTTCAGATGCTGAAAGGTTATATGGGGCCTATTAAAATAAATGGAAGACTATGCAGGACCTCTTGTAATAACTAGAAGGCAATTTGTGGCCCATTATATTAAACTAGATGGTGGCCCGATTCTAACTCATCGGATATTCTAGAATATGTATGCGGCCGGCCGCGACCAATCAGCGAACCGTGTTAGTGAGGACCGGAGAGCATGTTTAAATTTGGCGCCAAAACCGGTGATTGGTCACGGCTGGCGGCCGCGACCAATCAGCGAATCGTATTAGTGAGAACCGGGGAGCGGGTACTTCCACTGTGAGAAGCCGGGAGATGACCGGCTGCTCGCAGCAGAAGTATCCCAACCGGCGGCGCCGCTCCCCGGTCCTCCCTTCACACTTGCCGTCGGGAGATCAGCGGCCCTAGCCGCTGATCTAGCGAAGGTAGCCGCATGAAGGTCAGCGGCGCCGCAGGTCGGGGTACTTCTGCTGCGAGCAGCGGGGAGATGACCGGCTGCATCGCCACTGACCTCTGTGCAGAGCGGTGTTTAAATTTGGAGCCAATATCGCTGATTGGTCGTGGCCGCCGAATCGTATTAGTGAGGACAGGGGAGCGGCGCTGCCTGTGCGGGTACTTCCACTGCGAGCAGCCGGGAAATGACCGGCTGCTCGCAGCAGAAGTATCCCGACCGGTGGCGCTGCTCCCCGGTCCTCCCTTCACACTTTCCGTCGGAAGATCAGCGGCCCTAACCGCTGATCTCCCGACGGTAGCCGCATGGAGGTCAGCGGCGCCGCTGGTCGGGGTACTTCTGCTGCTAGCGCAGGTCATCTCCCGGCTACATCGCCGCTGACCTCCGTGCGGCAGATGAGCTGCTAATGGCCGCCATCTTTTTCTGAAATCCCACGTCGCTGATTGACCACGGTCGGACCAATCAGCGACGCAGGACTTCCTGGACAGAAGGACAGACAGACATGATAAGACGATTATATATATTAAATGTAAGGTTATGTAGGGCCCAATATATTCAATGAAAAACTATATGGACCCATTATATAAAAGAAAAAGCTAAGTGTGGCCCATTTTATTAAATGGATGATGGCGTGCTCCCTTGGCAAGCCAGCGGGAAAGTGGCATGCTTCCGGTGGCAAGCCAGCGGGACAGTGGCGTGCTCCGGTGGCAAGCCAGCGGGAAAGTGGCGTGCTCCGGTGGCAAGCCAGCGGGAAAGTGGCGTGCTCCGGTGGCAAGCCAGCGGGAAAGTGGCGTGCTCCGGTGGCAAGCCAGCGGGACAGTGGCGTGCTCCGGTGGCAAGCCAGCGGGAAAGTGGCGTGCTCCGGTGGCAAGCCAACGGGAAAGTGGCGTGCTCCGGTGGCAAGCCAACGGGAAAGTGGCGTGCTCCGGTGGCAAGCCAACGGGAAAGTGGCGTGCTCCGGTGGCAAGCCAACGGGAAAGTGGCGAGCTCCGGTGGCAAGCCAACGGGAAAGTGGCGTGCTCCGGTGGCAAGCCAGCGGGAAAGTGGCGTGCTCCGGTGGCAAGCCAGCGGGAAAGTGGCGTGCTCCGGTGGCAAGCCAACGGGAAAGTGGCGTGCTCCGGTGGCAAGCCAGCGGGAAAGTGGCGTGCTCCGGTGGCAAGCCAACGGGAAAGTGGCGTGCTCCGGTGGCAAGCCAACGGGAAAGTGGCGTGCTCCGGTGGCAAGCCAACGGGAAAGTGGCGTGCTCCGGTGGCAAGCCAATGGGAAAGTGGCGTGCTCCGGTGGCAAGCCAACGGGACTGTGGCGTGCTCCGGTGGCAAGCCAAAGGGAAAGTGGCGTGCTCCGGTGGCAAGCCAACGGGAAAGTGGCGTGCTCCGGTGGCAAGCCAACGGGAAAGTGGCGTGCTCCGGTGGCAAGCCAACGGGAAAGTGGCGTGCTCCGGTGGCAAGCCAACGGGACTGTGGCGTGCTCCGGTGGCAAGCCAACGGGAAAGTGGCGTGCTCCGGTGGCAAGCCAACGGGAAAGTGGCGTGCTCCGGTGGCAAGCCAACGGTAAAGTGGCGTGCTCCGGTGGCAAGCCAACGGGAAAGTGGCGTGCTTCGGTGGCAAGCCAACGGGAAAGTGGCGTGCTCCGGTGGCAAGCCAACGGGAAAGTGGCGTGCTCCGGTGGCAAGCCAACGGGAAAGTGGCGTGCTCCGGTGGCAAGCCAACGGGAAAGTGGCGTGCTCCGGTGGCAAGCCAACGGGAAAGTGGCGTGCTCCGGTGGCAAGCCAACGGGAAAGTGGCGTGCTCCGGTGGCAAGCCAACGGGAAAGTGGCGTGCTCCGGTGGCAAGCCAATGGGAAAGTGGCGTGCTCCGGTGGCAAGCCAACGGGACTGTGGCGTGCTCCGGTGGCAAGCCAACGGGAAAGTGGCGTGCTCCGGTGGCAAGCCAACGGGAAAGTGGCGTGCTCCGGTGGCAAGCCAACGGGAAAGTGGCGTGCTCCGGTGGCAAGCCAGCGGGACAGTGGCGTGCTCCGGTGGCAAGCCAACGGGACAGTGGCGTGCTCCGGTGGCAAGCCAACGGGACAGTGGCGTGCTCCGGTGGCAAGCAAACGGGACAGTGGCGTGCCCCGGTGGCAAGCCAACGGGACAGTGGCGTGCTCCGGTGGCAAGCCAACGGGACAGTGGCGTGCTCCGGTGGCAAGCCAACGGGACAGTGGCGTGCTCCGGTGGCAAGCCAACGGGACAGTGGCGTGCTCCGGTGGCAAGCCAACGGGAAAGTGGCGTGCTCCGGTGGCAAGCCAACGGGAAAGTGGCGTGCTCCGGTGGCAAGCCAACGGGACTGTGGCGTGCTCCGGTGGCAAGCCAACGGGACTGTGGCGTGCTCCGGTGGCAAACCAACGGGACTGTGGCGTGCTCCGGTGGCAAGCCAACGGGAAAGTGGCGTGCTCCGGTGGCAAGCCAACGGGAAAGTGGCGTGCTCCGGTGGCAAGCCAACGGGAAAGTGGCGTGCTCCGGTGGCAAGCCAACGGGAAAGTGGCGTGCTCCGGTGGCAAGCCAACGGGAAAGTGGCGTGCTCCGGTGGCAAGCCAACGGGAAAGTGGCGTGCTCCGGTGGCAAGCCAACGGGAAAGTGGCGTGCTCCGGTGGCAAGCCAACGGGACTGTGGCGTGCTCCGGTGGCAAGCCAACGGGAAAGTGGCGTGCTCCGGTGGCAAGCCAACGGGAAAGTGGCGTGCTCCGGTGGCAAGCCAACGGGAAAGTGGCGTGCTCCGGTGGCAAGCCAACGGGAAAGTGGCGTGCTCCGCTGGCAAGCCAACGGGACTGTGGCGTGCTCCGGTGGCAAGCCAACGGGAAAGTGGCGTGCTCCGGTGGCAAGCCAACGGGAAAGTGGCGTGCTCCGGTGGCAAGCCAACGGGAAAGTGGCGTGCTCCGGTGGCAAGCCAGCGGGACAGTGGCGTGCTCCGGTGGCAAGCCAACGGGACAGTGGCGTGCTCCGGTGGCAAGCCAACGGGACAGTGGCGTGCTCCGGTGGCAAGCCAACGGGACAGTGGCGTGCTCCGGTGGCAAGCCAACGGGACAGTGGCGTGCTCCGGTGGCAAGCCAACGGGACAGTGGCGTGCTCCGGTGGCAAGCCAACGGGACAGTGGCGTGCTCCGGTGGCAAGCCAACGGGAAAGTGGCGTGCTCCGGTGGCAAGCCAACGGGAAAGTGGCATGCTCCGGTGGCAAGCCAACGGGAAAGTGGCGTGCTCCGGTGGCAAGCCAACGGGAAAGTGGCGTGCTCCGGTGGCAAGCCAACGGGAAAGTGGCGTGCTCCGGTGGCAAGCCAACGGGACTGTGTCGTGCTCCGGTGGCAAGCCAACGGGAAAGTGGCGTGCTCCGGTGGCAAGCCAACGGGAAAGTGGCGTGCTCCGGTGGCAAGCCAACGGGACAGTGGCGTGCTCCGGTGGCAAGCCAACGGGACAGTGGCGTGCTCCGGTGGCAAGCCAACGGGACAGTGGCGTGCTCCGGTGGCAAGCCAACGGGACAGTGGCGTGCTCCGGTGGCAAGCCAACGGGAAAGTGGCGTGCTCCGGTGGCAAGCCAACGGGAAAGTGGCGTGCTCCGGTGGCAAGCCAACGGGACTGTGGCGTGCTCCGGTGGCAAGCCAACGGGAAAGTGGCGTGATCCGGTGGCAAGCCAACGGGAAAGTGGCGTGCTCCGGTGGCAAGCCAACGGGAAAGTGGCGTGCTCCGGTGGCAAGCCAACGGGAAAGTGGCGTGCTCCGGTGGCAAGCCAACGGGAAAGTGGCGTGCTCCGGTGGCAAGCCAACGGGAAAGTGGCGTGCTCCGGTGGCAAGCCAGCGGGAAAGTGGCGTGCTCCGGTGGCAAGCCAACGGGAAAGTGGCGTGCTTCGGTGGCAAGCCAACGGGAAAGTGGCGTGCTCCGGTGGCAAGCCAACGGGAAAGTGGCGTGCTCCGGTGGCAAGCCAACGGGAAAGTGGCGTGCTCCGGTGGCAAGCCAACGGGAAAGTGGCGTGCTCCGGTGGCAAGCCAACGGGAAAGTGGCGTGCTCCGGTGGCAAGCCAACGGGAAAGTGGCGTGCTCCGGTGGCAAGCCAACGGGAAAGTGGCGTGCTCCGGTGGCAAGCCAACGGGACTGTGGCGTGCTCCGGTGGCAAGCCAACGGGAAAGTGGCGTGCTCCGGTGGCAAGACAACGGGAAAGTGGCGTGCTCCGGTGGCAAGCCAACGGGAAAGTGGCGTGCTCCGGTGGCAAGCCAACGGGAAAGTGGCGTGCTCCGGTGGCAAGCCAACGGGAAAGTGGCGTGCTCCGGTGGCAAGCCAACGGGAAAGTGGCGTGCTCCGGTGGCAAGCCAACGGGACTGTGTCGTGCTCTGGTGGCAAGCCAACGGGAAAGTGGCGTGCTCCGGTGGCAAGCCAACGGGAAAGTGGCGTGCTCCGGTGGCAAGCCAACGGGAAAGTGGCGTGCTCCGGTGGCAAGCCAACGGGAAAGTGGCGTGCTCCGGTGGCAAGCCAACGGAAAAGTGGCGTGCTCCGGTGGCAAGCCAACGGGAAAGTGGCGTGCTCCGGTGGCAAGCCAACGGGACTGTGGCGTGCTCCGGTGGCAAGCCAACGGGACTGTGGAGTGCTCCAGGGGCAAGCCAACGGGAAAGTGGCGTGCTCCGGTGGCAAGCCAACGGGAAAGTGGCATGCTCCGGTGGCAAGCCAACGGGAAAGTGGCGTGCTCCGGTGGCAAGCCAACGGGAAAGTGGCGTGCTCCGGTGGCAAGCCAACGGGAAAGTGGCGTGCTCCGGTGGCAAGCCAACGGGACTGTGTCGTGCTCCGGTGGCAAGCCAACGGGAAAGTGGCGTGCTCCGGTGGCAAGCCAACGGGAAAGTGGCGTGCTCCGGTGGCAAGCCAACGGGACAGTGGCGTGCTCCGGTGGCAAGCCAACGGGACAGTGGCGTGCTCCGGTGGCAAGCCAACGGGACAGTGGCGTGCTCCGGTGGCAAGCCAACGGGACAGTGGCGTGCTCCGGTGGCAAGCCAACGGGAAAGTGGCGTGCTCCGGTGGCAAGCCAACGGGAAAGTGGCGTGCTCCGGTGGCAAGCCAACGGGACTGTGGCGTGCTCCGGTGGCAAGCCAACGGGAAAGTGGCGTGATCCGGTGGCAAGCCAACGGGAAAGTGGCGTGCTCCGGTGGCAAGCCAACGGGAAAGTGGCGTGCTCCGGTGGCAAGCCAACGGGAAAGTGGCGTGCTCCGGTGGCAAGCCAACGGGAAAGTGGCGTGCTCCGGTGGCAAGCCAACGGGAAAGTGGCGTGCTCCGGTGGCAAGCCAGCGGGAAAGTGGCGTGCTCCGGTGGCAAGCCAACGGGAAAGTGGCGTGCTTCGGTGGCAAGCCAACGGGAAAGTGGCGTGCTCCGGTGGCAAGCCAACGGGAAAGTGGCGTGCTCCGGTGGCAAGCCAACGGGAAAGTGGCGTGCTCCGGTGGCAAGCCAACGGGAAAGTGGCGTGCTCCGGTGGCAAGCCAACGGGAAAGTGGCGTGCTCCGGTGGCAAGCCAACGGGAAAGTGGCGTGCTCCGGTGGCAAGCCAACGGGAAAGTGGCGTGCTCCGGTGGCAAGCCAACGGGACTGTGGCGTGCTCCGGTGGCAAGCCAACGGGAAAGTGGCATGCTCCGGTGGCAAGACAACGGGAAAGTGGCGTGCTCCGGTGGCAAGCCAACGGGAAAGTGGCGTGCTCCGGTGGCAAGCCAACGGGAAAGTGGCGTGCTCCGGTGGCAAGCCAACGGGAAAGTGGCGTGCTCCGGTGGCAAGCCAACGGGAAAGTGGCGTGCTCCGGTGGCAAGCCAACGGGACTGTGTCGTGCTCCGGTGGCAAGCCAACGGGAAAGTGGCGTGCTCCGGTGGCAAGCCAACGGGAAAGTGGCGTGCTCCGGTGGCAAGCCAACGGGAAAGTGGCGTGCTCCGGTGGCAAGCCAACGGGAAAGTGGCGTGCTCCGGTGGCAAGCCAACGGAAAAGTGGCGTGCTCCGGTGGCAAGCCAACGGGAAAGTGGCGTGCTCCGGTGGCAAGCCAACGGGACTGTGTCGTGCTCTGGTGGCAAGCCAACGGGAAAGTGGCGTGCTCCGGTGGCAAGCCAACGGGAAAGTGGCGTGCTCCGGTGGCAAGCCAACGGGAAAGTGGCGTGCTCCGGTGGCAAGCCAACGGGACAGTGGCGTGCTCCGGTGGCAAGCCAACGGGACAGTGGCGTGCTCCGGTGGCAAGCCAACGGGACAGTGGCGTGCTCCGGTGGCAAGCCAACGGGACAGTGCCGTGCTCCGGTGGCAAGCCAACGGGACAGTGGCGTGCTCCGGTGGCAAGCCAACGGGACAGTGGCGTGCTCCGGTGGCAAGCCAACGGGAAAGTGGCGTGCTCCGGTGGCAAGCCAACGGGACTGTGGCGTGCTTCGGTGGCAAGCCAAAGGGAAAGTGGCGTGCTCCAGTGGCAAGCCAACGGGAAAGTGGCGTGCTCCGGTGGCAAGCCAACGGGAAAGTGGCGTGCTCCGGTGGCAAGCCAACGGGAAAGTGGCGTGCTCCGGTGGCAAGCCAACGGGAAAGTGGCGTGCTCCGGTGGCAAGCCAACGGGACTGTGGCGTGCTCCGGTGGCAAGCCAACGGGAAAGTGGCGTGCTCCGGAGGCAAGCCAAAGGGAAAGTGGCGTGCTCCGGTGGCAAGCCAACGGTAAAGTGGCGTGCTCCGGTGGCAAGCCAACGGGAAAGTGGCGTGCTCCGGTGGCAAGCCAACGGGAAAGTGGCGTGCTCCGGTGGCAAGCCAACGGGAAAGTGGCGTGCTCCGGTGGCAAGCCAGCGGGAAAGTGGCGTGCTCCGGTGGCAAGCCAACGGGAAAGTGGCGTGCTCCGGTGGCAAGCCAACGGGAAAGTGGCGTGCATCGGTGGCAAGCCAACGGGAAAGTGGCGTGCTCCGGTGGCAAGCCAACGGGAAAGTGGCGTGCTCCGGTGGCAAGCCAACGGGAAAGTGGCGTGCTCCGGTGGCAAGCCAACGGGAGAGTGGCGTGCTCCGGTGGCAAGCCAACGGGAAAGTGGCGTGCTCCGGTGGCAAGCCAACGGGAAAGTGGCGTGCTCCGGTGGCAAGCCAACGGGAAAGTGGCGTGCTCCGGTGGCAAGCCAACGGGAAAGTGGCGTGCTCCGGTGGCAAGCCAACGGGAAAGTGGCGTGCTCCGGTGGCAAGCCAACGGGACTGTGGCGTGCTCCGGTGGCAAGCCAACGGGAAAGTGGCGTGCTCCGGTGGCAAGCCAACGGGAAAGTGGCGTGCTCCGGTGGCAAGCCAACGGGAAAGTGGCGTGCTCCGGTGGCAAGCCAACGGGAAAGTGGCGTGCTCCGGTGGCAAGCCAACGGGACTGTGGCGTGCTCCGGTGGCAAGCCAACGGGAAAGTGGCGTGCTCCGGTGGCAAGCCAACGGAAAAGTGGCGTGCTCCGGTGGCAAGCCAACGGGAAAGTGGCGTGCTCCGGTGGCAAGCCAGCGGGACAGTGGCGTGCTCCGGTGGCAAGCCAACGGGACAGTGGCGTGCTCCGGTGGCAAGCCAACGGGACAGTGGCATGCTCCGGTGGCAAGCCAACGGGACAGTGGCGTGCTCCGGTGGCAAGCCAACGGGACAGTGGCGTGCTCCGGTGGCAAGCCAACGGGA
Source organism: Phyllobates terribilis (assembly GCF_046119375.1). Lineage (NCBI taxonomy): Eukaryota > Metazoa > Chordata > Amphibia > Anura > Dendrobatidae > Phyllobates > Phyllobates terribilis. The sequence continues at coordinate 2,551,668 of NW_027363010.1, read as the reverse complement.
CAGTGGCGTGCTCCGGTGGCAAGCCAACGGGACAGTGGCGTGCTCCGGTGGCAAGCCAACGGGAAAGTGGCGTGCTCCGGTGGCAAGCCAACGGGAAAGTGGCGTGCTCCGGTGGCAAGCCAACGGGACTGTGGCGTGCTCCGGTGGCAAGCCAACGGGACTGTGGCGTGCTCCGGTGGCAAACCAACGGGACTGTGGCGTGCTCCGGTGGCAAGCCAACGGGAAAGTGGCGTGCTCCGGTGGCAAGCTAACGGGAAAGTGGCGTGCTCCGGTGGCAAGCCAACGGGAAAGTGGCGTGCTCCGGTGGCAAGCCAACGGGAAAGTGGCGTGCTCCGGTGGCAAGCCAACGGGAAAGTGGAGTGCTCCGGTGGCAAGCCAACGGGAAAGTGGCGTGCTCCGGTGGCAAGCCAACGGGAAAGTGGCGTGCTCCGGTGGCAAGCCAACGGGAAAGTGGCGTGCTCCGGTGGCAAGCCAACGGGAAAGTGGCGTGCTCCGGTGGCAAGCCAACGGGAAAGTGGCGTGCTCCGGTGGCAAGCCAACGGAAAAGTGGCGTGCTCCGGTGGCAAGCCAACGGGAAAGTGGCGTGCTCCGGTGGCAAGCCAACGGGAAAGTGGCGTGCATCGGTGGCAAGCCAACGGGAAAGTGGCGTGCTCCGGTGGCAAGCCAACGGGAAAGTGGCGTGCTCCGGTGGCAAGCCAACGGGAAAGTGGCGTGCTCCGGTGGCAAGCCAACGGGAGAGTGGCGTGCTCCGGTGGCAAGCCAACGGGAAAGTGGCGTGCTCCGGTGGCAAGCCAACGGGAAAGTGGCGTGCTCCGGTGGCAAGCCAACGGGAAAGTGGCGTGCTCCGGTGGCAAGCCAACGGGAAAGTGGCGTGCTCCGGTGGCAAGCCAACGGGAAAGTGGCGTGCTCCGGTGGCAAGCCAACGGGACTGTGGCGTGCTCCGGTGGCAAGCCAACGGGAAAGTGGCGTGCTCCGGTGGCAAGCCAACGGGAAAGTGGCGTGCTCCGGTGGCAAGCCAACGGGAAAGTGGCGTGCTCCGGTGGCAAGCCAACGGGAAAGTGGCGTGCTCCGGTGGCAAGCCAACGGGACTGTGGCGTGCTCCGGTGGCAAGCCAACGGGAAAGTGGCGTGCTCCGGTGGCAAGCCAACGGAAAAGTGGCGTGCTCCGGTGGCAAGCCAACGGGAAAGTGGCGTGCTCCGGTGGCAAGCCAGCGGGACAGTGGCGTGCTCCGGTGGCAAGCCAACGGGACAGTGGCGTGCTCCGGTGGCAAGCCAACGGGACAGTGGCATGCTCCGGTGGCAAGCCAACGGGACAGTGACGTGCTCCGGTGGCAAGCCAACGGGACAGTGGCGTGCTCCGGTGGCAAGCCAACGGGACAGTGGCGTGCTCCGGTGGCAAGCCAACGGGACAGTGGCGTGCTCCGGTGGCAAGCCAACGGGAAAGTGGCGTGCTCCGGTGGCAAGCCAACGGGAAAGTGGCGTGCTCCGGTGGCAAGCCAACGGGACTGTGGCGTGCTCCGGTGGCAAGCCAACGGGACTGTGGCGTGCTCCGGTGGCAAACCAACGGGACTGTGGCGTGCTCCGGTGGCAAGCCAACGGGAAAGTGGCGTGCTCCGGTGGCAAGCTAACGGGAAAGTGGCGTGCTCCGGTGGCAAGCCAACGGGAAAGTGGCGTGCTCCGGTGGCAAGCCAACGGGAAAGTGGCGTGCTCCGGTGGCAAGCCAACGGGAAAGTGGCGTGCTCCGGTGGCAAGCCAACGGGAAAGTGGCGTGCTCCGGTGGCAAGCCAACGGGAAAGTGGCGTGCTCCGGTGGCAAGCCAACGGGAAAGTGGCGTGCTCCGGTGGCAAGCCAACGGGAAAGTGGCGTGCTCCGGTGGCAAGCCAGCGGGAAAGTGGCGTGCTCCGGTGGCAAGCCAACGGGAAAGTGGCGTGCTTCGGTGGCAAGCCAACGGGAAAGTGGCGTGCTCCGGTGGCAAGCCAACGGGAAAGTGGCGTGCTCCGGTGGCAAGCCAACGGGAAAGTGGCGTGCTCCGGTGGCAAGCCAACGGGAAAGTGGCGTGCTCCGGTGGCAAGCCAACGGGAAAGTGGCGTGCTCCGGTGGCAAGCCAACGGGAAAGTGGCGTGCTCCGGTGGCAAGCCAACGGGAAAGTGGCGTGCTCCGGTGGCAAGCCAACGGGACTGTGGCGTGCTCCGGTGGCAAGCCAACGGGAAAGTGGCGTGCTCCGGTGGCAAGACAACGGGAAAGTGGCGTGCTCCGGTGGCAAGCCAACGGGAAAGTGGCGTGCTCCGGTGGCAAGCCAACGGGAAAGTGGCGTGCTCCGGTGGCAAGCCAACGGGAAAGTGGCGTGCTCCGGTGGCAAGCCAACGGGAAAGTGGCGTGCTCCGGTGGCAAGCCAACGGGACTGTGTCGTGCTCTGGTGGCAAGCCAACGGGAAAGTGGCGTGCTCCGGTGGCAAGCCAACGGGAAAGTGGCGTGCTCCGGTGGCAAGCCAACGGGAAAGTGGCGTGCTCCGGTGGCAAGCCAACGGGAAAGTGGCGTGCTCCGGTGGCAAGCCAACGGAAAAGTGGCGTGCTCCGGTGGCAAGCCAACGGGAAAGTGGCGTGCTCCGGTGGCAAGCCAACGGGACTGTGTCGTGCTCTGGTGGCAAGCCAACGGGAAAGTGGCGTGCTCCGGTGGCAAGCCAACGGGAAAGTGGCGTGCTCCGGTGGCAAGCCAACGGGAAAGTGGCGTGCTCCGGTGGCAAGCCAACGGGACAGTGGCGTGCTCCGGTGGCAAGCCAACGGGACAGTGGCGTGCTCCGGTGGCAAGCCAACGGGACAGTGGCGTGCTCCGGTGGCAAGCCAACGGGACAGTGCCGTGCTCCGGTGGCAAGCCAACGGGACAGTGGCGTGCTCCGGTGGCAAGCCAACGGGACAGTGGCGTGCTCCGGTGGCAAGCCAACGGGAAAGTGGCGTGCTCCGGTGGCAAGCCAACGGGACTGTGGCGTGCTTCGGTGGCAAGCCAAAGGGAAAGTGGCGTGCTCCAGTGGCAAGCCAACGGGAAAGTGGCGTGCTCCGGTGGCAAGCCAACGGGAAAGTGGCGTGCTCCGGTGGCAAGCCAACGGGAAAGTGGCGTGCTCCGGTGGCAAGCCAACGGGAAAGTGGCGTGCTCCGGTGGCAAGCCAACGGGACTGTGGCGTGCTCCGGTGGCAAGCCAACGGGAAAGTGGCGTGCTCCGGAGGCAAGCCAAAGGGAAAGTGGCGTGCTCCGGTGGCAAGCCAACGGTAAAGTGGCGTGCTCCGGTGGCAAGCCAACGGGAAAGTGGCGTGCTCCGGTGGCAAGCCAACGGGAAAGTGGCGTGCTCCGGTGGCAAGCCAACGGGAAAGTGGCGTGCTCCGGTGGCAAGCCAGCGGGAAAGTGGCGTGCTCCGGTGGCAAGCCAACGGGAAAGTGGCGTGCTCCGGTGGCAAGCCAACGGGAAAGTGGCGTGCATCGGTGGCAAGCCAACGGGAAAGTGGCGTGCTCCGGTGGCAAGCCAACGGGAAAGTGGCGTGCTCCGGTGGCAAGCCAACGGGAAAGTGGCGTGCTCCGGTGGCAAGCCAACGGGAGAGTGGCGTGCTCCGGTGGCAAGCCAACGGGAAAGTGGCGTGCTCCGGTGGCAAGCCAACGGGAAAGTGGCGTGCTCCGGTGGCAAGCCAACGGGAAAGTGGCGTGCTCCGGTGGCAAGCCAACGGGAAAGTGGCGTGCTCCGGTGGCAAGCCAACGGGAAAGTGGCGTGCTCCGGTGGCAAGCCAACGGGACTGTGGCGTGCTCCGGTGGCAAGCCAACGGGAAAGTGGCGTGCTCCGGTGGCAAGCCAACGGGAAAGTGGCGTGCTCCGGTGGCAAGCCAACGGGAAAGTGGCGTGCTCCGGTGGCAAGCCAACGGGAAAGTGGCGTGCTCCGGTGGCAAGCCAACGGGACTGTGGCGTGCTCCGGTGGCAAGCCAACGGGAAAGTGGCGTGCTCCGGTGGCAAGCCAACGGAAAAGTGGCGTGCTCCGGTGGCAAGCCAACGGGAAAGTGGCGTGCTCCGGTGGCAAGCCAGCGGGACAGTGGCGTGCTCCGGTGGCAAGCCAACGGGACAGTGGCGTGCTCCGGTGGCAAGCCAACGGGACAGTGGCATGCTCCGGTGGCAAGCCAACGGGACAGTGGCGTGCTCCGGTGGCAAGCCAACGGGACAGTGGCGTGCTCCGGTGGCAAGCCAACGGGACAGTGGCGTGCTCCGGTGGCAAGCCAACGGGACAGTGGCGTGCTCCGGTGGCAAGCCAACGGGAAAGTGGCGTGCTCCGGTGGCAAGCCAACGGGAAAGTGGCGTGCTCCGGTGGCAAGCCAACGGGACTGTGGCGTGCTCCGGTGGCAAGCCAACGGGACTGTGGCGTGCTCCGGTGGCAAACCAACGGGACTGTGGCGTGCTCCGGTGGCAAGCCAACGGGAAAGTGGCGTGCTCCGGTGGCAAGCTAACGGGAAAGTGGCGTGCTCCGGTGGCAAGCCAACGGGAAAGTGGCGTGCTCCGGTGGCAAGCCAACGGGAAAGTGGCGTGCTCCGGTGGCAAGCCAACGGGAAAGTGGAGTGCTCCGGTGGCAAGCCAACGGGAAAGTGGCGTGCTCCGGTGGCAAGCCAACGGGAAAGTGGCGTGCTCCGGTGGCAAGCCAACGGGAAAGTGGCGTGCTCCGGTGGCAAGCCAACGGGAAAGTGGCGTGCTCCGGTGGCAAGCCAACGGGAAAGTGGCGTGCTCCGGTGGCAAGCCAACGGAAAAGTGGCGTGCTCCGGTGGCAAGCCAACGGGAAAGTGGCGTGCTCCGGTGGCAAGCCAACGGGAAAGTGGCGTGCATCGGTGGCAAGCCAACGGGAAAGTGGCGTGCTCCGGTGGCAAGCCAACGGGAAAGTGGCGTGCTCCGGTGGCAAGCCAACGGGAAAGTGGCGTGCTCCGGTGGCAAGCCAACGGGAGAGTGGCGTGCTCCGGTGGCAAGCCAACGGGAAAGTGGCGTGCTCCGGTGGCAAGCCAACGGGAAAGTGGCGTGCTCCGGTGGCAAGCCAACGGGAAAGTGGCGTGCTCCGGTGGCAAGCCAACGGGAAAGTGGCGTGCTCCGGTGGCAAGCCAACGGGAAAGTGGCGTGCTCCGGTGGCAAGCCAACGGGACTGTGGCGTGCTCCGGTGGCAAGCCAACGGGAAAGTGGCGTGCTCCGGTGGCAAGCCAACGGGAAAGTGGCGTGCTCCGGTGGCAAGCCAACGGGAAAGTGGCGTGCTCCGGTGGCAAGCCAACGGGAAAGTGGCGTGCTCCGGTGGCAAGCCAACGGGACTGTGGCGTGCTCCGGTGGCAAGCCAACGGGAAAGTGGCGTGCTCCGGTGGCAAGCCAACGGAAAAGTGGCGTGCTCCGGTGGCAAGCCAACGGGAAAGTGGCGTGCTCCGGTGGCAAGCCAGCGGGACAGTGGCGTGCTCCGGTGGCAAGCCAACGGGACAGTGGCGTGCTCCGGTGGCAAGCCAACGGGACAGTGGCATGCTCCGGTGGCAAGCCAACGGGACAGTGGCGTGCTCCGGTGGCAAGCCAACGGGACAGTGGCGTGCTCCGGTGGCAAGCCAACGGGACAGTGGCGTGCTCCGGTGGCAAGCCAACGGGACAGTGGCGTGCTCCGGTGGCAAGCCAACGGGAAAGTGGCGTGCTCCGGTGGCAAGCCAACGGGAAAGTGGCGTGCTCCGGTGGCAAGCCAACGGGACTGTGGCGTGCTCCGGTGGCAAGCCAACGGGACTGTGGCGTGCTCCGGTGGCAAACCAACGGGACTGTGGCGTGCTCCGGTGGCAAGCCAACGGGAAAGTGGCGTGCTCCGGTGGCAAGCTAACGGGAAAGTGGCGTGCTCCGGTGGCAAGCCAACGGGAAAGTGGCGTGCTCCGGTGGCAAGCCAACGGGAAAGTGGCGTGCTCCGGTGGCAAGCCAACGGGAAAGTGGAGTGCTCCGGTGGCAAGCCAACGGGAAAGTGGCGTGCTCCGGTGGCAAGCCAACGGGAAAGTGGCGTGCTCCGGTGGCAAGCCAACGGGAAAGTGGCGTGCTCCGGTGGCAAGCCAACGGGAAAGTGGCGTGCTCCGGTGGCAAGCCAACGGGAAAGTGGCGTGCTCCGGTGGCAAGCCAACGGAAAAGTGGCGTGCTCCGGTGGCAAGCCAACGGGAAAGTGGCGTGCTCCGGTGGCAAGCCAACGGGAAAGTGGCGTGCTCCGGTGGCAAGCCAACGGGACTGTGGCGTGCTCCGGTGGCAAGCCAACGGGAAAGTGGCGTGCTCCGGTGGCAAGCCAACGGGAAAGTGGCGTGCTCCGGTGGCAAGCCATCGGGAAAGTGGCGTGCTCCGGTGGCAAGCCAACGGGAAAGTGGCGTGCTCCGGTGGCAAGCCAACGGGACTGTGGCATGCTCCGGTGGCAAGCCAACGGGAAAGTGGCGTGCTCCGGTGGCAAGCCAACGGGAAAGTGGCGTGCTCCGGTGGCAAGCCAACGGGAAAGTGGCGTGCTCCGGTGGCAAGCCAGCGGGACAGTGGTGTGCTCCGGTGGCAAGCCAACGGGACAGTGGCGTGCTCCGGTGGCAAGCCAACGGGACAGTGGCGTGCTCCGGTGGCAAGCCAACGGGACAGTGGCGTGCTCCGGTGGCAAGCCAACGGGACAGTGGCGTGCTCCGGTGGCAAGCCAACGGGACAGTGGCGTGCTCCGGTGGCAAGCCAACGGGAAAGTGGCGTGCTCCGGTGGCAAGCCAGCGGGACAGTGGTGTGCTCCGGTGGCAAGCCAACGGGACAGTGGCGTGCTCCGGTGGCAAGCCAACGGGACAGTGGCGTGCTCCGGTGGCAAGCCAACGGGACAGTGGCGTGCTCCGGTGGCAAGCCAACGGGACAGTGGCGTGCTCCGGTGGCAAGCCAACGGGACAGTGGCGTGCTCCGGTGGCAAGCCAACGGGAAAGTGGCGTGCTCCGGTGGCAAGCCAACGGGAAAGTGGCGTGCTCCGGTGGCAAGCCAACGGGAAAGTGGCGTGCTCCGGTGGAAAGCCAACGGGAAAGTGGCGTGCTCCGGTGGCAAGCCAACGGGACTGTGGCGTGCTCCGGTGGCAAGCCAACGGGACTGTGGCGTGCTCCGGTGGCAAGCCAACGGGAAAGTGGCGTGCTCCGGTGGCAAGCCAACGGGAAAGTGGCGTGCTCCGGTGGCAAGCCAACGGGAAAGTGGCGTGCTCCGGTGGCAAGCCAACGGGAAAGTGGCGTGCTCCGGTGGCAAGCCAACGGGACTGTGGCGTGCTCCGGTGGCAAGCCAACGGGACTGTGGCGTGCTCCGGTGGCAAGCCAACGGGACTGTGGCGTGCTCCGGTGGCAAGCCAACGGGACTGTGGCGTGCTCCGGTGGCAAGCCAACGGGACAGTGGCGTGCTCCGGTGGCAAGCCAACGGGACAGTGGCGTGCTCCGGTGGCAAGCCAACGGGAAAGGGGCGTGCTCCGGTGGCAAGCCAACGGGAAAGTGGCGTGCTCCGGTGGCAAGCCAACGGGAAAGTGGCGTGCTCCGGTGGCAAGCCAACGGGAAAGTGGCGTGCTCCGGTGGCAAGCCAACGGGAAAGTGGTGTGCTCCGGTGGCAAGCCAACGGGAAAGTGGCGTGCTCCGGTGGCAAGCCAACGGGAAAGTGGCGTGCTCCGGTGGCAAGCCAACGGAAAAGTGGCGTGCTCCGGTGGCAAGCCAACGGGAAAGTGGCGTGCTCCGGTGGCAAGCCAACGGAAAAGTGGCGTGCTCCGGTGGCAAGCCAACGGGAAAGTGGCGTGCTCCGGTGGCAAGCCAACGGGAAAGTGGCGTGCTCCGGTGGCAAGCCAACGGGAAAGTGGCGTGCTCCGGTGGCAAGCCAACGGGAAAGTGGCGTGCTCCGGTGGCAAGCCAACGGGAAAGTGGCGTGCTCCGGTGGGAAGCCATCGGGAAAGTGGCGTGCTCCGGTGGCAAGCCAACGGGAAAGTGGCGTGCTCCGGTGGCAAGCCAACGGGACTGTGGCGTGCTCCGGTGGCAAGCCAACGGGACTGTGGCGTGCTTCGGTGGCAAGCCAGCGGGAAAGTGGCGTGCTCCAGTGGCAAGCCAACGGGAAAAGGTGTGCTCCGGTGGCATGCTAATGGTAAAGGTGTGCTCCAGTGGCATTCTAACGGTAAAGGTGTGCTGCGGTCACATGCTAATGGTAAAGGCGTGCTCCGGTGGCAAGCCAACGGGAAAGTGGCGTGCTCCGGTGGCAAGCCAACGGAAAAGTGGCATGCTCCGGTGGCAAGCCAACGGGAAAGTGGCGTGCTCCGGTGGCAAGCCAACGGAAAAGTGGCGTGCTCCGGTGGCAAGCCAACGGGAAAGTGGCGTGCTCCGGTGGCAAGCCAACGGGAAAGTGGCGTGCTCCGGTGGCAAGCCAACGGGAAAGTGGCGTGCTCCGGTGGCAAGCCAACGGGAAAGTGGCGTGCTCCGGTGGCAAGCCAACGGGAAAGTGGCGTGCTCCGGTGGCAAGCCAACGGGAAAGTGGCGTGCTCCGGTGGCAAGCCAACGGGAAAGTGGCGTGCTCCGGTGGCAAGCCAACGGGAAAGTGGCGTGCTCCGGTGGCAAGCCAACGGGAAAGTGGCGTGCTTCGGTGGCAAGCCAATGGGAAAGTGGCGTGCTCCGGTGGCAAGCCAACGGGAAAGTGGCATGCTCCGGTGGCAAGCCAACGGGAAAGTGGCGTGCTCCGGTGGCAAGCCAACGGGAAAGTGGCGTGCTCCGGTGGCAAGCCAACGGGAAAGTGGCGTGCTCCGGTGGCAAGCCATCGGGAAAGTGGCGTGCTCCGGTGGCAAGCCATCGGGAAAGTGGCGTGCTCCGGTGGCAAGCCAACGGGACTGTGGCGTGCTCCGGTGGCAAGCCAACGGGACTGTGGCGTGCTTCGGTGGCAAGCCAGCGGGAAAGTGGCGTGCTCCGGTGGCAAGCCAACGGGAAAAGGTGTGCTCCGGTGGCATGCTAATGGTAAAGGTGTGCTCCAGTGGCATTCTAATGGTAAAGGTGTGCTGCGGTCACATGCTAATGGTAAAGGTGTGCTCCGGTGGCATGCTAACGGGAATAGGTGTGCTCCGATGGCATGCTAACGGGAATAGGTGTTCCCGGTGGCATACTAACGGGAAAAGGTGTGCTACGGTGGCATGCTAGCGGGAAATGGTGTGCTTCGGTGGCATGATAACGAGAAAAGGGGTACTCCATTGGCACCACAATGGTCAAGGGACTTGGAAATGTCACATGTGAAGTCATACTCGCATAGTGTCTGTTGTTGCAGGGATCAAAAGAGCGACCCGGTGGAACAAGATGTGGACACTGTGCGGCAGATGGTGGTTTAAGGACAGCAAACAGCAAAATAAGACCAAGCAACAGCAAGAAAACAATCCAAGAATTACCGCAGCAGACAAGTAAGTGATTGTGATTCTTTTAAACGGTGATGTATGATCAGATGAAGTGGAATGCAGTAAGTTTGGAAATATGATTAACATGTTAATAAAGTGTCTGAAATGTATGAGCGAGAAAGAGAAAAAGGTGGATTGTTACAGGGGGACAGCTGAGAGTAGGGAGTTGCAGAGAAAGTCCTTGTGACAGGTTTAGGATGTATACGGCTGTTTATTGCCTCCTCCACATACAAAGGCAGGAGATGAGACTATCAAACTATTGAACTTGGAGTTGTCAGTAATGTTGGAGGTGAAATTAATAAAGCAAGTAAAATGGGAAAGAAAAAAAGGGGTTGTATGTTTGCCTGGTCAGAGGGATGTTTGCCTGGTCATGGGGATGTTTGTCTGGTCAGAGGGATGTTTGCCTGGTCAGAGGGATGTTTGCCTGGTCAGGGGGATGTTTGCCTGGTCAGGGGGATGTTTGCCTGGTCAGGGGGATGTTTGTCTGGTCAGGGGGATGTTTGTCTGGTCAGAGGGATGTTTGCTTCACGTTGGGGAAGAGGGAAAGGACTGAATAATCTGGCACCTGTCCTATCCACAGGATGGTCAGCTAGTGCCGCCATTGGGAAAGAGCTGACCTAGTGTCACTATCAATCATCAGAGTCTGCAGTACAACTGATTAGGGGTCCAGCAGGGGGGCGCTGATGACACAGGTGGACCTTGGGGCGGTTTTCCGGTTGCGGACGCTGCACCTAGAGGGTTTTCTTCATGTAATTATCCTCCTCACATTGCAGACTTGTGAACTTAATAAATTTTCTTCATTTGCTTATTTTCTTCCTTCTCTCCCAAACACGTTGCTGAAGTGCTGTCTCACCCCCACTGCCCCCATCCAGAAGCTTCTTGTGGCTGCTGTTCAGCGAGATTTGTCCTCTATATACCAGCAGTCTGTGTATGGGCCTGTCCCTGTCTGATCCTCTCTGCTCTCCACCCCTGCACTCAGACATGGGAAACCCTGTACTCGGATTACTTCACATCTTGGTGAACAACAGCTGAAAGGACCCTATAAAGGAGCCTGTACCAGGCAGGTGACAGCGGTGCAGCATTGTGCTTGTGGGGGCAATCGGGCGGTGGAGTCAGAAATTGGGGAATACTTGGGTGCTCTCTGGACGGACAATATTAGTGCTGCAGTAATTTCCCACAAGTTTTTGCACAGAGCGGCCACTAATATAGAATAAAGTAAAACAATTGTGCCCTGTAAATAATGGCTGTGCTTTGCTACAAATGCTTCATGTTTGCAGGAGGTTTTTTTTTCTTTAATAAATTTTATTTAGTTTATAACTGATTTTTTCTCTTTCTGCTAGATATCAGCACATGATAGAGGCCGTACGGGACTGGTATAAGAAGTTCTTGGCTGAGAAGGAAAGAAGCTTCATTCCTCCATGAGCTGCAGTTCTTTGTGTCCAGTCGGGAGCTCTATTAGTAAGTAGATTTTATCACCAGCGCAGACATTTCCGGGAAGGTTCCAATTGGCCGAATACAAGACGTTCATTAAACTCTTCATTAGAAATAAACGTCTGGTTATCATCCACAATACTTAATACCGGTCACTTGTCACAAATTTGTATATTTTTTACCTGTTATAAAATGCTGCTAATCCCTTGAATCTTTTCTTTTTTTTTGTCATTTTAGACAAAACATTACATATTCCTGACAAGTTCCAGGTCTTTTCACACCACTCGTTTTGCAGGTTCTTTAATGCTACAGCACTTATGTTATTGGGGTCATTTTTGTGCAGTTTGCAGTTACATGATTTTTTATACATGTTTTTTTTTAGGTTTGTCTTGTTATTACATCACATTCATCTTTTTCCTCTCTTGCTTTCCTGGACTGAAGGAAACATATCTCCAAGTCATTCTGAGCTGCCGGCAGGAGTGATGGACCCTCAGGAGCCTCCTAGTCTTCAGAATCCACATGAAGGAGAAGTCCAAGAACAAGAAAGGCCTCCGACAGCAGAGCAACCTGTCCGCCAAAAAGTCCCAGAAGAAGAAGCGATGGTCCCGCAGCTCATCTGTGTTTTTCCTAAATGTGGATTATACTTTTACTGATTGTAATTTTCTTGGTCGATACCAGATAAAGTTTTGGATGACAACTGTCTGAACTTGTGTCTTATTTTACATTTCTCCTTTTTTCTTCTTGCTTCCCCTCCAGTGAGATCTGGCTTAGGTGATAAAAGCCTTTCTCTATCCGGTATTTTTGCAGCAGGCTGGAGAATGACTTTCTGGATGATAACTTGCCTTAGTCTCAGATGCCCATACACTAGTTAGCTTTAGACCGGACGCTTGTCCACACAACACATCCCGACTCCCCCATATACATGAATGTGGTTATATGTGTGGGGGAGATGGCCCCATACACAGCACATGGTCGGCTGCTCCAGCAAAAATCCTTGGGTTTGACCTACCTTCCTGTAATATATATGGGGGGCCATTAGTTGGATGTTTGCAGGACCCCTCTTTGTCCGACAGCTTCCCTCCCCCACACATAGCAAGCAGTGTACAGACAAGCTCCCTTCCCGCACATACAGCATATATATCATATAAAGAAAAAAACTAGAAGTCTGAACTGAAACATAAATTGATGTGCATGCAAAATGTAAATGCATGTTCACACACGGCCACTAGACAAAGAAAAACCAAAGACAAGCAAAATACCCAAGTAACTGGAAGTAAATGGGTAAATCGCACAGTGCAAAAATAATAAATAATGAAGGGTATTTAGTTAACATAATTTTGATCAAAATAATGTAAAAGCTATCCCGCCACGTCATAGCAACCCTTATGGGACAGTCCTAACTCTAATATTAAAACCTTACCATTTGTCAAGTGACGTACATATGGATAAGGGCAGAGAGACTAACCCCCTAGTAGAAGCATAGACCTGAGGCAGAATAAACATTTCAGCTCAGACAACGGGTGGCCACATCCTAATATGTACTTAAAGCACACTGAACTACAAAGAAAAAACCTAGAAGTCTGAACTGAAACATAAATTGATGTGCATGCAAAATGTAAATGCATGTTCACACAAGGACACTAGACAAAGAAAAACCAAAGGCAAGCAAAATACCCAAGTAACTAGAAGTAAATGGGTAAATCGCAAAGTGCAAAAATAATAAATAATGAAGGGTATTTAGTAGTGAAGAGCGAGCACTAAAATGCTCGGATGCTCAAAGCTCGGGCCGAGCTCGCCATGATACTCGGTTGCTCGACCTGAGCCACGAGCCCAATGTTAGTCTATGGGAGACCCGAGCATTTTCGCGGCGGCATCCCCGGCTGTCTTTTAAAAGCCTAACAAGTGCCCAAAACGATAGTGACAGTGCTCAAATGACATGGGGACAGCATGGGGATCGCCCCAGGAAGCATTTCTGACCCCCAGGTCACTTCTGTCAACAACGTGGTCAGAGGTATTAAGCCACTTTTAAGGGCTCACAATAAAACGTTCAAAAACTAAACTGAAACTGCTTTCCTGTGAAATATGTTAAGGAAGTTCCTTTCCAGGGTAAAGACTTGTGTATAAGGAAAAATAAATAACAAAAAAAAAAAAAAATACTCCTCCACACCTTGGGCTTTGTTCACAAGTAGCATTTTTAATGTGTTTTTGCACTTTTGTATTGCTTCAACCGTGACAAATGCATTCACCGGGAAATGTCATTTTAACATTTTACAACCTTATCTGGCCATGTGCTGTGTGACACATGCATACAGTGCTGAAAAGACATGGGGACAGCATGGGGAAGACCCCTGGAAGCATCTCTGACTCCCCGGTCACTGCCTAAAAGTGTGCCCATCAGAAGTCATCCTTGCAGCATCAGAAGATGCAGACTTGCAACTATCCCCGTGCAAGTTCTTGTCCCAGGGCAGTGTTCAATTGTACCTCCCCCATTCCTTGCAATGCAAGCGCAAATATGCAGCCAACCACCCACCCACCCCCAGGCTGCAATACCATACTGCTTGCTTGCACTTGAAATTGGGCCTTTTAGGCATGTAGAGGCGGAATCTGGCCACCATGTCATGGCAGCGTTGGCGGCCTGGTATCCATACTCAGTCCCCAGCCGCCCGGCGGCGGGGTGTCCACACTCGGTCCCCAACCGCCAGGGGGCGGCCGGGTGTCCATACTCGGTCGCCAGCCGCCTGGGGGCAGCCGGGTGTCCATAAACGGTCCCCAGCCGCCCCTATTTCTCCTTGGAACATCCACACACACACTTTTCTTAGCCTGGCCTGCTTTAGGGCAGCATTGGACGAGCCCACCAGAGAACCAGACTCCTCCGGTGGGCCCTGGCTTCTCCATCAGGGGAGTTGAGAGTGCCAAGGTGAGGACCATGATGATGATACAAGTTAGCATCTGCTTTGTTTTGTTGGAATGCAAGCGCATGTATGTAGTAGCGGCAAGGCCTGAGGTGGTCAGCGTTTTGGCGCATATCCTACCTCCTCCGAGGATTGCTGGATGTTTTCCTGCTACTATCCCAGTTCTATGACTCCCGTTAAAACAAAGCTTCAGGTGATGAATGATGGATGAGGTGGTGGCAAAGGAGAGCAGGAGGAACAGGGACCATTCACATCAATATCAGGCCAGTCAACCACATATGTCTTGTAGGATATGTTTCTGTAACAAAAGGAGCGGTTTGGCTACACAGTTATAGGGCATACAGTGAGTGCAATGCCTACCAAAAATTTCGAGGCACTCCAATGTACCTTGGAAATGACATGGAGGTCAGAGGGCCTTAACTAAACAGTTTTTTCCATTTATAGCAACTGGGTCTCCTGTACACTGTTGGCCTAAACAGTGAATGGAAGGCTTTCCAAAAATTATGAGGAACTGCAATGCCCCTTGAAACAGACGTGGATTACAGCGTACTAAAAACCTTCTACCCACTATTGGGGAGTGGGTCTCCCTTAGTATTCGCCTTTGCATTGAAAAGCAAAAGCTGACTAAAATTAGGAGGAAATGCAATGTCCGTTGGAAGAGTTGTGGAGATTAGAGGTAATTAAAAACAACATTTCAATGTAGCTTAACAAGATGGTTTTAATGCCCCTCGGAAAAGACGTGGAGGTCCCAGTAGCTTAACCAGACGGTTTGAATGCCCCTCGGAAGAGGGGCTTTTAATGCCCCTTCCAAGAGCCATACAGTACAGCATAGTACAAACATTATTCCCATTATTGGGGAGTGTGTATCCCATAGTCATTGCTTATGCCTTCCAAGCAAAAGCTGCCAAAAATTAGGACGAAGGAGCTTGCAATGCCCCTTACAAGAGCCATGCAGTACAGCATATTACAAACATTATTCCCATTATTGGGGAGTGGGTCTCCCATAGTATTTGCTTATGCCTTCCAAGAAAAAGCTGCCAAAAATTAAGAGGAACTGCAATGCCCGTTCGAAGAGTCGTGGAGGTTAGAGTTAATTAAAAACAACATATCAATGCCCCTTGGAAGAGCAGTGGAGTTCAGAGTGGTTTAACAAGACGCTATTAATGCCCCTCAAAAGAGATGTGGAGGTCCCAGTAGCTTAACAAGACGGTTTTAATACCCCTTGGAAAAGTGGTGGAGGTCCCAGTAGCTTAACAAGACGGTTTTAATACCCCTCGGAAAAGTGGTGGAGGTCACAGTAGCTTAAGAAGACGCTTTTAATGCCCCTCAGAAGAAACGTGGAGATCCCAGTAGCTTAACAAGACGGTTTTAATGCCCCTTGGAAAAGTGGTGGAGGTCGCAGTAGCTTAACAAGACGCTATTAATGCCCCTCAGAAGAGACGTGGAGGTCCCAGCAGCTTAACAAGACGGTTTGAATGCCCCTTGGAAGAGACGTGGAGGTCCCAGTAGCTTAACTGGCCGGTTTAAATGCCCCTTGGAAAAGTGGTGGAGGTCACAGTAGCTTAACAAAACGCTATTAATGCCCCTCAGAAGAGACGTGGAGGTCTCAGTAGCTTAACAAGACGGTTTTAATGCTCCTCAGAAAAGTGGTGGAGGTCCCAGTAGCTTAACAAGACGGTTTTAATGCCCCTTGGAAAAGTGGTGGAGGTCCCAGTAGCTTAACAAGACGGTTTGAATGCCCCTTGGAAGAGACGTGGAGGTCCCTGTAGCTTAACAAGACGGTTTGAATGCCCCTTGGAAGAGACGTGGAGGTCCCAGTAGCTTAACAAGACTGTTTTAATGCCCCTCGGAAAAGTGGTGGAGGTCACAGTAGCTTAACAAGACGCTTTTAATGCCCCTCGGAAGAGACGTGGAGGTCCAAGTAGCTTAACAAGACGGTTTGAATGCCCCTTGGAAGAGACGTGGAGGTCCCAGTAGCTTAACAAGACGGTTTGAATGCCCCTTGGAAGAGACGTGGAGGTCCCAGTAGCTTAACAAGACAGTTTTAATGCCCCTCGGAAAAGTTGTGGAAGTCACAGTAGCTTAACAAGATGCTTTTAATGCCTCTCAGAAGAGACGTGGAGGTCCCAGTAGCTTAACAAGATGGTTTGAATGTCCCTTGGAAGAGAAGTGGAGGTCCCAGTAGCTTAACAAGACGGTTTTAATGCTTCTCGGAAAAGTGGTGGAGGTCCAAGTAGCTTAAAAAGACGCTTTTAGTGCCCCTCGAAAAAGTGGTGGAGGTCGCAGTAGCTTAACAAGACGGTTTGAATGTCCCTTGGTAGAGACGTGGAGGTCCCAGTAGCTTAACAAGACAGTTTGAATGCCCCTTGGAAGAGACGTGGAGGTCCCAGTAGCTTAACAAGACGGTTTTAATGCCCCTCGGAAAAGTGGTGGAGGTCACAGTAGCTTAACAAGTCGCTTTTAATGCCCCTCAGAAGAGAAGTGGAGATCCCAGTAGCTTAACAAGACGGTTTGAATGCCCCTTGGAAGAGACGTGGAGGTCACAGTAGCTTAACAAGATGGTTAGAATGCCCCTTGGAAGAGACGTGGAGGTCACAGTAGCTTAACAAGATGGTTTTAATGCTCCTCGGAAAAGTGGTGGAGGTCCCAGTAACTTAACAAGATGCTTTTAATGCCCCTCGGAAAAGTGGTGGAGGTCCCAGTAGCTTAACAAGATGCTTTGAATGCCCCTTGGAAGAGACGTGGAGGTCACAGTAGCTTAACAAGATGGTTTTAATGCTCCTCGGAAAAGTGGTGGAGGTCCCAGTAGCTTAACAAGATGCTTTTAATGCCCCTCGGAAAAGTGGAGGTCCCAGTAGCTTAACAAGACGGTTTTAATGCCCCTTGGAAAAGTGGTGGAGGTCGTAGTAGCTTAACAAGACTGTTTGAATGCCCCTTGGAAAAGTGGTGCAGGTCCCAGTAGCTTAACAAGATGGTTTGAATGCCCCTTGGAAGAGACGTGGAGGTACCAGTAGCTTAAAAAGACGGTTTTAATGCCCCTCGGAAAAGTGGTGGAGGTCCCAGTAGCTTAACAAGACGGTTTTAATGCCCCTCGGAAAAGTGGTGGAGGTCCCAGTAGCTTAACAATACGCTTTTAATGCCTCTCAGAAGAGACGTGGAGGTCCCAGTAGCTTAACAAGACGGTTTGAATGCCCCTTGGAAGAGACGTGGAGGTCCCAGTAGCTTAACAAGACGGTTTTAATGCTTCTCGGAAAAGTGGTGGAGGTCCCAGTAGCTTAATAAGACGCTTTTAATGCCCCTCGAAAAAGTGGTGGAGGTCGCAGTAGCTTACCAAGACGGTTTGAATGCCCCTTGGAAGAGACGTGGAGGTCCCAGTAGCTTAACAAGACAGTTTGAATGCCCCTTGGAAGAGACGTGGAGGTCCCAGTAGCTTAACAAGACGGTTTTAATGCTTCTCGGAAAAGTGGTGGACGTACCAGTAGCTTAATAAGACGCTTTTAATGCCCCTCAGAAAAGTGGTGGAGGTCCCAGTAGCTTAACAAGACGGTTTGAATGCCCCTTGGACCCTTGGAAGAGATGTGGAAGTCCAAGTAGATTAACAAGACGGTTTTAATGCTTCTCGGAAAAGTGGTGGAGGTCGCAGTAGCTTAACAAGACGCTTTTAATGCCCCTTACAAGAGCCATACAGTACAGCATTTTAAAAATATTATTCCCATTATTGGGGAGTGGGTCTCCCACAGTCTTTGCTTATGCCTTCCAAGCAAAAGCTGACAAAAATAAGGACGGAGGAACTTTCAATAATGGCAACACGGACCACGGTCACCCTAGTGGTATAGTGGTGGTGGAGGCTGAGGATAAGGAGAAGAACATAAAACAGCCGAAATGAGGAAGCGTATACCCATGTGTGGGTGTGAAGCGGTGCATGTGAATACACCTTCCGAAATAACACAGTGGATTTGACTTTATGTTACTCTGCTGTCATTTGGTGGTGATGAGAAGTCTGGCCCAATCCAGCTACTGTTCATTTTGATAAGGGTCAGCTTGTCAGCATTGTCAGTTGACAGGCGAGTGCGCTTATCAGTTATAATTACCCCAGCAGCACTAAAAACACGCTCTAATAACACGCTAGCGGCAGGGCAGGCCAGGACCTCCAAGGCGTACAGAGCGATTTCATTCCAAGTGTCCAGCTTGGATACCCAATAATTAAAAGGCACAGAGGAATCACGGAGGACGCTGGTACGGTCGGCAAGGTACTCCCTCACCATCTTTTGAAACTTTCCACTGCTTGTGAGAGTACCCCGCGCCTCAGGGCCTGTAAGCTGGGCAGGTCTCAGAAAACTGTCCCAGAATGTTGACAGTGTTCCCCTGCCTCTGCTGGATTGGAGTTGCCTCTCTCTCGCTTGTACGCCTTGGTTGGTCAACGAACTGTGACCTCTGCCGCTAGCGTGTTCAGATGGGAATTCTTTTTTAACAGTTCTGCAGCAAGGGCCTTCTGGTACTGCCCCATTTTCGTAGACCTCTCCACCTCAGGAATAAGAGAGTGAAAGTTCTCCTTGTAGCGGGGGTCTAAAAGTGTCACCAACCAGTAATGACTGTCACCCAACATTTTGACAACGCGAGGGTCACGGTTAAGGCAGAGTAACATAAAGTCAGCCATGCGTGCCAGACTGGTAACGGGCAAGACTTCCGTGTCCTCACCAAGATGACGACTGACCATGCTCTCCTCCTCCTCCTCCCCACCCCCCCCCTGTCCTCAGGCCACCCACGCTGAACCGACAGTATGACAGTTGTACAGGTACTACCGTCTACAGCGCATGATACAAGCTCCTGTTCTTCCTCCTCCTCCTCTCCCTCATTGTCCCCCAATGCACGTTGGGATGAGATGAGGCTGGGCTGTGTGTAATAGACCGCTACGGCTTCTTGATCCATTTCATCATACTCTGGCTGCAATGCCTCCTCTTTAATTCTCTGCAGAGAGCATTGCAAAAGAAAGACAAGTGGAATGCTGACGCTAATGATGGCGTCATCGCCACTCACCATCTTGGTGGACTCCTCAAAGTTTGTCAAGATGGTACATACAGTACAGACCAAAAGTTTGGACACACCTTCTCATTTAAAGATTTTTCTGTATTTTCATGACTATGAAAATTGTACATTCACACTGAAGGCATCAAAACTATGAATTAACACATGTGGAATTATATACTTAACAAAAAAGTGTGAAACAACTGAAAATATGTCTTATATTCTAGGTTCTTCAAAGTAGCCACCTTTTGCTTTGATGACTGCTTTGCACTCTTGAGAGACTGCCATAAAGACTGAGAGGAGGGGGCATCTTTGCATGCAGTATGGACAGGGGATTGCCATGCACACACAACAGGTGACACCCGCTGATACTGGTCATGGACCCTGGGGTTCGCCCCACAAAGTCGGGTGCTTTGCTGCCATGTGCTTGATCATGCTGGTGGTGGTCAGGCTGGTAGTTTTGTCACCCCTGCTGATGCTGGCATGGCAGGTGGTACAAATGGCCTTTTTGGGGATATCAGCAGAGTCTTTAAAAAAATTCCAGACTCTGGAAGACCTACAGGTTGTACTGGCAACGTCCCTCGTGTTGGTGTTACGGGGAACTGTTGCCGGCCTTCTGTGTGCGGCCACCACACTGCTTTTTTCTGCCTGTTGGGGTACTCTGCCTCCCTCACCCTGTCTGCTGCTGGCCTCGCTCTGCATGTCCTCCTGCCACATTGGGTCAGTTACTAGATCATCCACCACCTCCTCCTCTTCCACTTGCGCACTACGATCCTCCTCCTCACTTCCTGGCAATTGTGTCTCATCATCGTCAACCTCTTGTGACAAATTGCCAGCGTTGACTTCCTCTGGCCGTGGCTGTTCAAATATTTGGGCATCTCTACATGGGATCTCCTCTTCCACCACTTCAAGCGGAGCAGGGGAGGGGCACAAATCTGGAAATGGACCAGTGAACAGCTCTTCAGAGTGTCCAAGTGTGGGATCAGTTGCTGTCTGACGACACTCGGCATGGTGCGAGGGAGAAGCATCAGGGTGAGGAGGAGTATGCGGTCGAGACTCATGGCTACTAAGAGTTGACCGTGTGGAAGACAGACCGGAGGTGGTGGTGCCCAGGTAACTGGAAGTATTATCTGCTATCCAATTAATAACCTGTTCACACTGATCTGGTGTTGTTCTGTGCTTCCCTAGTAATTCGGTCAAGAAGTGGGAGCGAGAAGATATGGCTGTTGGTTGTGGCACATTTTCACCTTGGCCACGGCCCCGTCCTCTGCATGCACCATCACCAGAACGTCCACTTCCATGTCCCTTGCCACGCGCCTTGCCCATTGTAAAGTAAGTAAAATAGCTTACACTCGCACCATCAATGGAAAAAGGGTAATAAAGTAGATTAGAACCGTGGAAGAGGAAAACCACAGTTCTATTTCTCTGGCCTACACCCGACTCTTTTAAACAATCTGAACAATCAGGGAGAAACTATTACTGTTTTTCTTTATGGAAAAAATACCAAAAGGTGAATAATAGAGATTTTTTACCGTGGAATGGCAAAACCACAGTTATTGTTTACTGGGGTATACCAGAAAATTTTAAATAGATATATTTGTGTCTGAACAATCAGGAGACAGTACTGTTTTTCTTTACAGCAAAAAATGCAAAAAAGCAGGATAATACAGAGATTTGACCCGTGGAACTGCAAAACCACACTTGTATTTCTCGGGCCTACACCAGACTATTTTCAACAGATATATTTGTGTCTGAACAATCAGGAGACACTACTACTGTTTTTCTTTGCGGCAAAAAAATGCCAAAATAATAGAGATTTTTTACCGTGGAACAGCAAAACCACAGTTATAATTTACTGGTGTATACCAGACTATTTTCAACAGATATATTTGTGTCTGAACAATCAGGAGACACTATTAGTTTTTTTTTTTACGGTGACACATATTACGATAACTTGCACCCATAGTGCAAAAAAAACAAAAACCCTAAAAAAAACACAATGGGTTCAACCGTACTCAAATTGTTAACTAGGAGCAATGATTAGTGTGAATAATATAATATTTTGATTGGAGATGATCCACCCTCTGGTTCCACCACTGATCCTGAGAATGAAGGAATGGGGAACCTATCAGCTTTTTTTTTTCCTGCACAGCTGTGCTCCCAACCACCCACAGTGCAAAAAAAAAACCTAAAAAAACAATAGGTATAACCGTACTCAAATTGATAATTGGGAGCAGCGATTAGTGTGAAGGATATAATATTGTGATAGGCGATGTTCCATCCACTGATTCTGAGAAAGAAGGAATGGGGAACCTATCAGCTTTTTTTCCTGCACAGTTGTGCTCCCACCCATTGCGCAAAAATACCCTAAAAAAATGCACGTACTCAAATTGTTAATTGGGAGCAATGATGAGTGTGAAGGGATATAATATCTTGATTGGCGATGGTCCGACCTGTGGTTCCGCCACCGATCCCAAGAATGAAGGAATTGAGAACCTGTAAGCTTTTTTTTTCCTGCACAGCTGTGCTCCCAACCACCCACCCATAGTGCAAAAAATAAAAAAAACAATAGATCCAACTGTACTCAAATTGTTAAATTGGGAGCGTGAAAAAAATAATGCATCCACTTCTTTCTAAATTAGGCTGTCAGACCCCCAAGAATGACATCCTAGTAATATGCCATGACTTATACCTCTTTAAATGTATGCAAAGGATAAACCTGGATATCCAGGTATACATTCTATTGATTGATTTCTATAAGGGCCTATTTACACACGTAAATGTGTATCTGCTACGGACATGAATGATCGGCTGCAGCCCTTCCACTTGGCCAGTCAATGGATCCGCAAATCACAACAAGTAATTCAAGGAAATGGAAAAGTAACAAAAAAAAATTCTAGTAACATTGCATAGCGTACCGGCGATTGCGCTATTTAACTTGCCATCAGTGATTGACGGCATATAAATGGTTAAACAGCAGTGATTGACGCTCCGCTCTGGCCGCTGCTGTTACAGCAAGATGTCAGCTGTGTAGGATGGGGGCTCTGCTCCTGAGCCCACCCGAAACAGCAATCCAATGGACGGTTTCACACACCACATTTTCCAGTGGTGTTTAATTTGCTTTTCTATTTAGGAAACAAAACCGTTTTAATAACGTTTTCCTTCTCTGGTATCTAGGAGCCATTTCAGCTATTTGTAAAGGGAATCTGTCAGCAGGTTTTTCTTGGCTATTCTGAGAGCAGCATGATGGGGTGAGCGCCACACTAGGAGTAGGACCACCGAGCCCAGAGCTATTGCAAGACGTGCAGACAATATATACCAGGTATGAATGAATCCAATACAACATTATTGTTACTTGGGAATTAACCTACTTGGATATAATACATCCCTTGATATGTATATACCAAAAGGTCATTATCTTGGGAATGCCTATATTGGCTTTTATTATTTGGGATTATATCCTTTTACTATGTGACCTAGGATATACTATCAGTATGCATTAGCACAATTGGAGCTACTACTATTTAGCCCTGGTGTCTCTGCAATTCAAATATTTACATTATACCTCCTCACTATTATATGGTATTACTATATATATGTGTGTGTGCTCTTTTCTTTGCCGCCATGTACACAAATTATTATAATAAAGGTCTTTTTTAACACATTGACCCCTTGTCGGATGTATTATATATTGGTTGTTGTTGAGAGCAGCATGATGTAGAGACAAAGACCCTGATTCTAGGGACGTCTCACTTACAGGGCTGCTGGTTGTAGTTTTGATAAAAATCACACTTTTATTAGCAGAAGATTATCACTAGAGGACTAGTAAACCTGCTGCCAGGTAGTCCAACCACGCCCCCACCACTGATTGGCAGTTTAAATACAGTGTACACAGAAAGCTGCCAATCAGTGGTGTGGGTGGGGTTATTATACAGAGTTCAGCATTCAGAGATCTGCATGAGATAAAAAAAACCTGCAATTTTATCAAAATAACACCAAGCAGCCCAGTAAGTGATACATCGTTGGAATCAGGGCCTCGGATTATGCTGCTCTCAAATGGGATAGCAAAAGCCTGCTGGCATATTCCATTTAAAGGGGCAGCTGCTACTAAATCCAGACATGGTGCAAAATTTAAATTCTGCTGCAGATTTACTGCTGTAGATTTTTAATTCCTAAAAATCCCTGTAGATTCAGAGGATCTCAACCTTTTCAATGCAAATTATTTTCAAGACTTATTCACAGATATTATGAAATATTACAGTAGAAATAAAAAAAAAAAAAGCACAATACCTAAACCCCTTCCTTGGGAAAAATATACGGCAAGTATAAGAAAGACAAAAATTTATTCTGGAGTCATATTGAAGTCTAAATAGACTTGTAACCATACAATGTAAACAGCAGCGAATGTAAGTAGGATCCACTGGATCTATATAAGAGGAACGCTTTCCAAAGCCGATCTTCTGAGCCCACCGCTATGCTGGCTGGACCGGCATTGTGATCGTCAGCACCTGGAATATACGTCACGTTTTACTGCAGCTCATAGAACCAAATGATAAGACGCAGAGCAGTGCGAGGCTTGTGACTCGCTATACACAAAATATACGACATGTTTGATGAATGGCATAAAGGAAAGCCGATGCATTCAGATGTCTCTGGGCAACTATATGTTGTGATAGATAAGTTCCTGTCAGGGTGAGGGGCAGCATCCTATCTGCTCACTCATCATGACAGGTTTACAACATGTTGACTCATGGACGTGATCAGTCAGTCAATCAATGACAGATGCACGTTCTTGATTCCGACAGGTAGGTCAGAGATGTCCGTCTCAATCAGTTTACCTTCACCCATCTAGGATGGATGGCTGCTGACATCGTTGGCCATTATGTCCATATGCAATTATTATCCCCTAATTGTGATGTACAGTACAAATTTATATTGTGGTACCGTGTTAGCCAGAAAATTTGATGGAAATAATTTTATGCCCAAAAATGGCAAAAGTATTCTCGGAGTGATACCTTTATTGGCTAACCAGAAAAAAAATATATATATACAAACTTACAGAGCACACAGGCTCCTTCTTCAGGCAGGATTACAAATGTTATGAATTCATGTGTAATATTGCCTGAAGAAGGAGCCTCTGTGCTCTGAAAGCTTGCATATATATATTTTTTTTCTGGTTAGCCAATAAAGGTATCACTCCGAGAATACTTTTGCCATTTTTGGGCATAAAAGTATTCACATAGAATTATTCACTAATTAAAACAATTTATTTTTGCTAAATAAATGTATACATTTTTTAAAATTTTATTTTATACATTTTCTCAGAGAACCTCTTTAAGAAGGAGATTTCAGAATGGGGTGTAAGACATGTCCAGCTTTGCTTAATTGTCTCACCTTACTGTCCTTGTTGAACTGAGCTCCACTTTGTTCTTGGATGATATTGTAAGGAATGAAGACGTCTAGATGATACAAATCGGGACGTCCGACTATTCTGTCTTCACCCAAGTCCAACACAAGAGATCTAGCAGAAGACTGTAAAGAGAAGACCAGCGTGGTAACGACGCTTATGTCGCTGAATGCTTCTGTACGGGAAAGAAAGTTGTAACCAACAAGTGCACAAAAATCTAAACTTTTATCTTGATACGTGGCCAACTAGAAGTTACTGTGTAGCTCCAGACGTCTCATACATTAAATCTGACACGTGGAGGAACTGCTCACAGAAAATGCTGAAAAATATTTTTTAGGATTCACACTGCATTAAAAGGGGTTGTCCACCACTTTAATACTAATGGAATATCCTTAGGATAGGTCATCAATATTAAAGTGCCAGGCAACCCCTTTAAGTGAGGCATAATGAATGGTACCAGAATTTCACATAATGTAGCCTTCATTAGGCAGAAGGCCCACTCGGTTATATGAAGAAATCTGGGGTCCCCAAAAGCAAACCCAGTAATCACCAGATTCCCGTGTGGTGACTACTTAATCTGCTTTTTGGGAAGACCAGAACTGACCCCTATATTTAACCAAGTGGGTCCCCTCAAGCTACATTATCCCGTCTGATGAAGGCTACATTAGCTGAAACATTCTTAATCTTCATTATGCCTCATTTAACGCAATGTGAATCATGGACATGAGAAAAATCAAATTAAAAAATAAATACATTTAAAGCATTTTCTGTGCGATTCCTCCAAATGTCGCATTAATATAGAAAAAATAAAGAGCGGCGTGTTCTACACTATTGCAACAAGCCTCTTTCATCATTTCTATCATCATTATAACATCATTTATATGCACCAGCACCATGGAATCAATGGCACTATATAATTAAATAATAATAATAATATATACATCTTCCCACCAGCTTGTTTTCCCTCTATCTCCTCTCTGGATCTATGAAGCCAGAACTGTCAAAGAAGAGGTGATGGTGGAGATGGAGGGGAAACAAGCAGGGGGGAAGGCTTATATAAATGACTGGTCCCGCCGTGAAGCACTGGGCGTCTGTGCTTGGTTTGAACAGTCGTTCTCTGCTGACAGAGTCGTTTACAGAGATCTTCTTTCCCATTCCAACAGCTTGCAAACAACCCACCATGGTATGAAAAAAAAATTATATCATCATCATCCAGCAAATGTGTCACAGCTGCCAGCAATTGGCTACTGTGGACACATCAAAGCTGTGATGATAAAAGTTGGCAGAGGAGGACCGGTAGCACGAGGTTGGCACAGACTTTTAATAAGGGAAGACTTTTGGAAATCACATGAAATGCGAAAAGGTCACAATCCTAAACCACATCTGAGGGTCTCACCACTTTAGGTAAAGAGATTTCAGCCACCAGAAAACTTGGGTGTCCTACAGGAGGTTCCGCCACAATCATGTAATCTGGTTTCACGGGTGAACTGATAAAAAAAGGAAGGCAGCAGTATATTGCAAGGGTACACCATCAATTTATGATCTGTTGGGGTCAATCTCTAATATAATAAAGGGGCACTGATGCTGGTAAAGAGGAACAGCCCCTTTCAGGGTCATTCCCTGCACATTGGCATCATGGCCTCCACTGTGCAGCGGAACGACAGCATAGATCCAGCAAAGTGAATGGGCTTAGCTGCAGTTCTCCTGCACAGTGAAAATCTGGGTAGCTGCCCCACACCAGCATATTCTTTAAAAAGGGCAGCGGGGTTACTTCCAGGCTGCAGCCCCCTTATTCTTGGAGTCCAAGAAGTTGGATATCCTATATCTTTTGTAAGATGGGATTCTAAAAAAAGTAAATGCATGCATTAAACCTCAAAGTAACCCAAACCTTTCAACTTCTGAGATGAGGGACTTGCTTGGAGTTAGCTGGGAGGGTCTGTAGGAAAAAAATAAAGACCATAAAGGCATAATAGTTAAAACAAAAAAAAAAACAATGTCCACATTGTTCTTGCACCATAACAAGCCATTCTGCAACTTCCCCCATCTGTTGGGTTTAACCCATCACCACGAGGAGTGGCGCTCCACCATCTGTTGGGTGTAACCCATCACCATGAGGAGTGGCGCTCCCCCATCTGTTGGGTGTAACCCATCACCATGAGGAGTGGCGCTGCCGCTTCTGTTGGGTATAACCTATCACCAGGAGGAGTGGCGCTCTTCATACTTTGTGTACCTAGAGGAAATGTGGTATTATAAGACATCCAATCAATTGAATGGCCGACCATGTACTGCATGGATGAGCGAGGAACATCAGAGAAGAAGCCACCGATGCTCAACAGCAGCCTACTCTGTCGTCTTTTACAGACTGTATGCCATAGACTTGTACCTTAGAGTTGGGACTTACCCCATTATGTTCATTTCCTGAATCATCGGTTTTGATTTGGTTCTGATATTCTGTTCAAAAATGGATACCAGGAACTTCCGATTTTTCGGCATTTTCCACTCTGAAGGGAAACCATAGATGATTAACAGGGTCGGACTGGAACTGAAACTCAGCTCTGGCATGTGAGAGCACGCAGGCCCGCCCGACGCGCGTTAAATTTGAAATATTTTCGTCAATTATTTGGGTATATGTCACAATAAAAATTGCTGCAAACTGCACTTTATCATCGATAGACAAAAACTGACATAATGTAAAATATAAACTTCCCTCCAGGAAAATGTTAATTTCTTTCAAATGGAGGGACGGACATATTTGTAATATAGAGCTCCATGTTCCCAAAAACACTATGTTTGATAGTACCAGGAAAAGCAGGAAAAGTGAATCCTTGCAGATTTGAAGCAGTTTCATGTCTATTCTTTCAGTATTTTTGCAGCGTTTCTAAAGAACGGGACAAAAAAAATCTCAAAAAACGCAATATCAAGGGGATTTTCCTGCCGAGCGACAGGTTTTTTGTGCAGAAATGTTCTTCCCTTTCTTTTTTGTTTATATTTTGTGTTATACACTAGTGGCCAAAATTGAGGCAACACCTTCACTTTTTCACCATCACCAATATTTAATGGAGGATTTCACTGACCTACTTACTTGTACACACGCCCTCTTCTGCCATATGTATTCTATGTTGGTTTATAGTGACCTGGGTGTGATTTAAGACAGATATTGTGCGATTAAAATGCGGTTTTTATATTTTAAAGCCAGTTTGTCATCAGAAGGTAAGCAATTACATGTTTTCGTTCTCAAAGTGTGTAAGCGGTTTCAAGAGACTGGTTCGATAAAGAATAAACCAGGTAGAGAAAGGAAGAAGGCTACAAGTCCTCAGACTGATAGAAGAATTGTTAGAATCGCCCTAAATAACAGGGAATAAACTGCTGTTAACATCAACAAGGAGCTGGTCAACACCGGAGTGACAGTGTCTGACCGGACGGTTCGACGATGACTGGTAAATGCAGGGTTAAGAGCCAGAATACCAGGTAAAAAGCCATTTCTGAATGCCTCACAGCGTCAGAAACGTCTGCAGGGGCCAAAGAACATTGTAAATGGACCATTGAACAATGGAGAAATGTTATATGGAGCGATGAGACACGCATATCCATCTTTGGCAGTGACGGTGTCCGCTACGTTCGACGACGACCTGGAGAGGACTGGTTGCCAGAGGGTACAGTACCCACCATGAAGCCTCCTCTGAGTGTTATGGTAGGGGGCTGCGTGTCCAGAGATGCAGGGGGTCGGCTGCAGGTAATTGAAGGAACAGTTAATGCTGAAAAGTACATCAAGGACGTCCTTCAGCCTAAACTCATTCCTTCGGCACGTGATGTATTTGGTGAAGGGACACCGTTTATTTTAAGATGGAGCCCCATGCCATACAGCTAAAAAATGGCTCTCTTGGTTCAAGGACAAAAATGTCCAGCTATTGAATTGGCCAGGAAACAGCCCAGATCTCAATCCTATTGAGAATCTCTGGGCTCGGCTCAAAAGAGCGGTGTCAAAACAGCGGGCTTCACACAAGCAGGAACTCATTGCAGCCATCATCAAATCATGGCTTCATATCATCACACCATCTGATTTACACAAACTGGTGGATAGCATGCCAAGTAGATGCCAGGCAGTCATCAAGGCCGAGGGCTATCCAACTGAGTATTAACATTTAGTGTTAGATATGAAAATAGGACAAATCAATGGCTTTTCTCCCACAGTCATCTGAGTGACAATAGTCTCCAATTTGTTGACAAATGAACAAATTTCCAGCTAATATTGTGTTTCTATATGAGATTTTATTTCTACTTAAAAACTTTACTGTGAAATCAAAAACATTCATGAAATTAGTATTTGTATTGGCAAAATGCTAAAAATTCATAAATCTTGGGGGTGTTGCCTCAATTTTGGCCACTAGTGTATAGAGTTCCTCAGTATATTTATATGTTGTCCCCCATCACCTTTTTCATCTCTCCTTACAAGTATGCCTTGTATCTTAACTAAAACATGGTAGTAAGTAGCATATGAAACCCTTTTATAATGGGCAGTGTAGAATCGCTGCATATTTCAGGGTTATGCGCTCCTGAGGACTCATTAGTGCTGCCCTCCTCAGGCGAAACCTGGTTGTGACCTCGTATAATATGGGGCTAGCCGGTCTCACCTACCAGTTTGGGTCACAAACCCTTTTTCGTTTGCTTTGATGTTTTACTCATTGTTTATTACGTTTACACCAAAAATCTCTCCTAATCCTGGAGATCAAACCTATGAAAGCAATTTATGAATGATCGTAACACCTCTATGAAGGGTAATTATCACATCCTTCATAAATATACATTTATATGTATAAATACATATGTGGTCAATGCATAGTACTGGCACATGACTTATCACTTTCCAGGACCTTACAAAGCACCAGGAACATTCATAACAAGCGGAGGTGAAGCGATTCTGGCAACTTAATAGGAAAGGATTCTTTACAGTTAGAGCAGTCAGACTTTGGAATGCCAACCACAAGATATAGTAATGGCAGATAGCATAACAGCATTTATAGAAGGGCTGGATACTTTTTTAACAAAACATGACATTGTGGGTTATAAATAATCTAGTAATAGAAAATGTATAACTTTGGAGATAGACCTAGGATATTAAAGTTCAAACTTTTTCAACCTATGTAACTATGCAAGTATGCAGAATGCACATTAGGAAAATGCTTGAAATGCAATTCCCTATAATATTATTTTACATGTAATTTCCTCTTAATTTTCCGCTTTGTAAAGTGCTAGTTATAAGCCCAATCTATGGATCTAAAAAGTGCAAAACACTCCTGAAACACTTGTACGTATGTTCTATAATCTTTATTTCTTATGGTGCCTAAGGGAAGCCGTAATGATAAGACTCCTGCTTGGTAACAAGTGCAGTTATTTGCCTCCATAATGAAAGTGAATTACCAATGATGAAAGGGTTAATACTTGGACCCTGCATCAGTAATAGCCCTTGTAGTAACCATGACAACTATTGTGAGGGCATAAACAAGTGTCATAAAGAAGATTCCATAAAAGAATGCCGTGCTGCCATGATCAGCGCCATTACTGATGATGCGCCTGAGGACCTTGAGCTTGACCACCCCACGTAATGTGCCAATGTTGGTGTAATTTGGAGGTTCTAGCAGGGAAAGGGGTTGTCTTCTTAGACACCCCGGGGGAAGGGAAGGTAACAGAGGGGGGGTCCCCAAAACAGGATCCCCTTCTGTTACTATGTAGAAAGAGCTGCTCTTCTTTGGGAGTTCATGGATGGATCGTTGACTTTAATGGGTGATAAATTGGGAGGGGGAGGGGATACGCATCCTATTAGGGGTTATCCATAATGAGCAACCCCTGTAACCAAGTACCCAACATCTTGAGAGACGGAGCTGGATCTGTAAGGGAGAAGTGGTAGATCCACCTGGGAAATCAGATCAACTAAATTCGTTCCAGCAATAAATGTGGTGACAGATATCGCAGCCAGATCTCTCCCACATCCAGTTTATCACATTAATAGTCTATATTTGTTATGTCGTTCTCTGTAAATATGTAGAAATTCTAAAACTCCGTCATATATCGGCACTAACTCTCTAAGCCCAAGGGAAGGGCAGCCCTCCAGCCATGGTTCCCTAGAGGTTTCCTCCACAGGGGGTTTTCCTCTCCTGAGCGCTGGAGGGTGACTCTTCGTGAGTCGAGGGTTGTGCCATTTTCGGTGTCATGTAAATTTAAATAAAGTTGAGAACGTTTGACACCTAATTGCAATGATTTGTGTGTTTATTTTGTATGTGTCTGATTCATTTTGTTTGGGAGTCGGGGTCCATCACACATCACTGAGTCATACGTCTGGAAATCTGCCGCCAGAAATTTTGCTCCAGGGGTTGCCCCTGCTCTGGGGAGTTTGAT
Source organism: Phyllobates terribilis (assembly GCF_046119375.1). Lineage (NCBI taxonomy): Eukaryota > Metazoa > Chordata > Amphibia > Anura > Dendrobatidae > Phyllobates > Phyllobates terribilis. The sequence goes on along the minus strand of NW_027363010.1, from coordinate 2,521,091 downwards.
GGAGCAGAGAAGACAAGAATTACAGAACTCATCCTCAGAATAAGGACTTCTATTACAGTACTACAAGCAGCTTTCTCGCCTCATTCACACAGTGAGTATTTTGGGCACTAATTTACATCAGTATTTGTAAGCTGAAAACCAGAGGGGAACAAACACAGTGAAAAATAGTAACTGAAACACTTTCACCTCTTCTGTTTTGGATCCACTCCTGGCGTCTGCTAACAAATACTGATGCAAAATATCGCCATGGAAGTTCCCTAAATTCTTACTGACTGATTTGACTGTTTGAGTAGCAGTCAAGCAACAGAGGTTGCAAGCGTTAAAGGAGTTTTCTGGTATCAAAAACCCCTGTCCCCCTTGCCATTTTTCTCTATCCTGAACCTGTGCTTCCTGCCCTGATCTCAGACTGTCTGACCTAGTCCTTGTCTTCGCTCTCCTGAGTCTGGTACCCTGGTACCTCCGGAATGCTGCTGCAGTCCCGGGAACTGCACTGAAGTGGTACCTGGTGTCTACCGGCGGCCCAGTCTATCCTCACTACCAGAGGTTCTAGTGGAGACCCAGTAGACACCTAGTCACAACCCTCCCGTGGGGCAGTGGGTCCATATCCACCAGGGTTACACCCACATAGCAAATGTGGTACCAATATTCAAGAAGGGGATAACATCTGAGCCTGGAATTTATAGGTTGGTAAGTTTAACTTGTACTGTGGGCAACAACTTTGAGGGTTTTCTAAGAGATACTAACCTGGAGCACCTCAATAAGAATAACCTAAACATATGATTATGAGGGATCTGTCCTGCAAACTAATCTGAAAAGATTCTATGGGGAGGTAAGTTCAGGTTGGACCAGGGAAACTTAGTGGATGTTGTCTATCTGGACTTTTCAAAGGCATTTGATACGGTGCCATACAACAGGTTGGTACATAAAAATGTTCAATATATTATATGGTAAACTTGCTCCACGAAAGAACAAGTCCTTGTGTGGTCGATGGAAAAATCAAGGAAAATATCAGTGATGCGGTCGTTACCTCTTGACAGCTCCATTTCGTACTTGTTCTCTAGTCCCTCCATGGCCACGGTGATAAAAAATTCCCTGAAAAGCTCATTATTCTAATAAAAAAAATACAAAGTAAGGAGCTGACACAAAGGAGAGCAGACAGCTCGTATGTCGGAATAAGCAATTGCAGTTACCGTAATTTTCTCAAAGACGGTGCCATTAATCACTATGTCGTACGCCGTGCAGCTGCCTCCACCTGTAGGACAAAGTGCACCAGGACTTAGATACTTTGCGGTGCCGACTCAATCCATTGACCTTAGTAGGGCTGCTATGAATAAGTGGTATAAGTTCTTAAAGGGGAATCCAAGTAGTGGACAATCCCTCTAAGTCCCAAATCTAAACCAAAAAAGTTCAAAAGTCAACAACAAGATGTCAAACTTTATTCCGCAGACTGGAAGTGGACCTACCAGAACCTGTGGAGATGGCACCTTTGACCATTGAGGATTAGTAAGTTGTAATACTTGCTATTTTAACCCCTTTAAGGATATCTCTGGACTATCCCTTTAAAAAGAGAAGCGCTGTATTAAAAAAAAACGTACTATTATCAACTTCAACGTGGGGCTCTCCAAGGCTCATGGGGACTCGATAGCCGGAGGGATCATCAGATTCCAGGATGCTGACTAACTCCTGCTCCGTCAGGTCCGGGGCCGCTGGGATCTGGTTCGACTTGCAGATGTTAATAAAGATTTTGGTATTTTTGGATGTGCGAGTTTTAATGCAGAAACCTAACACAGAAATAAAAACAAAAAGTGAACAAAAACACAATAAAATCGGCAAAAGCCAAGCAGCATTTGCATGTAATCAACTGCATAAGAAATTATGTGACCCCCCACGTTGGTTGCATCATGTGACCGTTGCAGTCAATAAGACCCCACTGTGGTATCTGTCACATAATATGCACAAAGTAATCTGGATAATAATCAGAGGATGCCCATCTCACCCGGCTGGGGTCTGATCTCTCTGCGTTCTGGTAAGTTCGGTATTCTGCCCTGTATCTCCTGTTTGGCCTGAAATGAGGCAACAAGTGAGAATCAGTGAGTAACATGAACAGGATGGTTCTGCAAACTGATTTTTCCTGCACCAAAATAGTACAACTGTGAGGGGTCTAAAGCCAACAATACACATTAGGTAAATGTTGGAGACTGCCGCGCTCCCGGCAGCTGACGGAGGAGACATTCACCCGGTGATTGCTGGCCTCTCCAATTCATCTTTCGTACCTTCATCAGCATCTGTTCATACAGCGCTTCCTCCATGTTTGTGTTCATTTCTGCAGACAGCAGCGACTTGTCAGACGCCATTTTTTCGGTCAAAGACAGAAGCTCAGGGATCTTGTTTTATAAGAGAAAACCTGAAAAATGAAAATATGTATTAATCTTCTCCACAGACAACGACAGGGGGAGAGTGCGGGAGCCTGACAGCCGACGACACGAGGGGGTGCGGGAGCCTGACAGCCCTTGACACGAGGGGGTGCGGGAGCCTGGCAGCCCACGACAAGAGGGGGTGCGGGAGCCTGGCAGCCCACGACACGAGGGGGTGCGGGAGCCTGACAGCCCTCGACACGAGGGGATGCGGGAGCCTGGCAGCCCACGACACGAGGGGGTGCGGGAGCCTGACAGCCCATGACACGAGGGGATGCGGGAGCCCGACAGCCCACGACACGAGGGGGTGCGGGAGCCCGACAGCCCACGACACGAGGGGTGCGGGAGCCCCGACAGCCCATGACACAAGGGGGTGCGGGAGCCTGACAGCCCACGACATGAAGGGGTGCGGGAGCCTGACAGCCCACGACACGAGGGGGTGCGGGAGCCTGGCAGCCCACTACACGAGTGGGTGCGGGAGCCTGGCAGCCCACAACACGAGTGGGTGCTGGAGCCTGGCAGCCCACTACACGAGGGGGTGCGGGAGCCTGGCAGCCCACGACACGAGGGGGTGCTGGAGCCTGACAGCCCACGATATGAAGGGGTGCGGGAGCCAGACAGCCCACGACACGAGGGGGTGCGAGACCCTGACAGCCCACGAAACGAGGGGGTGCGAGACCCTGACAGCCCACGAAACGAGGGGGTGCGAGACCCTGACAGCCCATGAAACGAGGGGGTGCGAGACCCTGACAGCCCACGAAACGAGGGGGTGCGGGAGCCTGGCAGCTCACGACACGAGGGGGTGCGGGAGCCTGACAGCCCACGACATGAGGGGGTGCGAGACCCTGACAATATTGGGAGTGGGATTCTGCACACCTACAGCTAGCTACTTATTGTCCTGAATGTAGTAATCACCTTGGCACATTCCCATCTTCTTACCTGTAGTGCAGACACCAAACACCACTACTCTGACTGCAATCACCCAGCTACAGCGTCACCACGCCTCAGCAGCAGCGGAGTGTCTAGATTGGAGTTGATTTCTTGAGGGGGAGGAGTGATTTCATGGAACCATGACGTCACCAGAAGGGGCGGGGCCTTCTCAGTCCAGTCAGTGGACACTATTCCACCTGCAGCTGCAGCAGTGCGCACATTGTGCCGGGACAGGAGGACTGGTGATGAGGAGCTCGTGTTCTGCGTTGTGCTGTGAGGACTGAGGCGGGGAGAACACAATATTAATTATAATAATTTTTTTTAGGCTGTGTGCCCACTATGCGTTTTTTAAGCGTTTCCGCGGTGGCAATTCCGCTGCAGAAACGCTTAAAAACGCTTGGTAGAAGGTCTGCCATGTTCCCCAATGATAATCCGCATGTGCTGTGCACATGCTGTGTAAATTTCTGCTGCGGATTATCATTGCGGAAAAATCCGCTGCACTACCAATTATTTTGCGGAAGCACGGCGCTTTCGCCGCCATTGACTTGCATTAGAACACATGGAATCCGCATCACTGGATCTGTACATGCAGAATCCATGCGCTTCAATGTGCGGATGGTACCCGGGTTTGGAGAAGAGGAGACTGTCCTCCGGACCCGGGTACCATAGAACCTGTAAAAAAAGAATAAAATAAAAAATAAATATTATACTTACCTTCTGATGGCCCCCGGTGTCTTTATCCGATGCGTCCTGGCTTGCCAGCAGCTCGCGATGGTCTGAAAAGGACCTGCCGTGACGTCATTTAGTCATGTGACGGGTCACGCGACCGCTGACGTCGGCAGGCCATCAGAAGGTAATTATATATTTATTTTTTACCATTCTTTTATGGTCACACTATATAAATTCATGCCGGTTGCATGTATTTATATAGTGTGACCAAGTTGTCAAGCACTTTCCAAGTGATGCTAAAATCGCTTGTCAACCCGCATGCGGAAATGCAAGTGAAGAACGCTTCACATCAGCAAGTCCCAGGCAGGAAAAAAGCATGTACAATCCGCATGTACAATCCACATGCGTTTTTTCTGCCAGGGAGACGCGGAAACGCTCAAAAAAAATCCGGAGCATTTCTGCATCGTGGGCACATAGCCTTACATTAATTGTATGACTCAATATTGAGCACACGTAACCATCTATACACAGCTGGAGGCCGCACGTAGCCATCTATACACAGCAGGAGGCCGCACGTAGCCATCTATACACAGCGGGAGGCCGCACGTAGCCATCTATACACAGCGGGAGGCCGCACGTAGCCATCTATACACAGCGGGAGGCCGCACGTAGCCATCTATACACAGCGGGAGGCCGCACGTAGCCATCTATACACAGCGGGAGGCCGCACGGCGCCATCTATACACAGCGGGAGGCCACACGGCGCCACCTATACACAGCAGGAGGCCCACAGCGCCCCCCCCAGAGAGAGCAGGAGGCCGCACGGCGCAATCTATACACAGCGGGAGGCCGCACAACGCCCCCCCCCACAGCGCCATCTATACTCAGCAGGAGGCCACACGGCGCCCCCGACCCCAAAGACAGCAGGAGGCCGCACGGCGCCATCTATACTCAGCAGGAGGCCGCACGGCGTCACCTATACACAGCGGGAGGCCGCACGGCGCCACCTATACACAGCGGGAGGCCGCACGGCGCCACCTATACACAGCGGGAGGCCGCACGGCGCCACCTATACACAGCGGGAGGCAGCACGGCGCCACCTATAAACAGCGGGAGGCCGCACGGCGCCACCTATACACAGCGGGAGGCGCCACCTATACACAGCGGGAGGCCGCACGGCGCCACCTATACACAGCGGGAGGCAGCACGGCGCCACCTATAAACAGCGGGAGGCCGCACGGCGCCACCTATACACAGCGGGAGGCGCCACCTATACACAGCGGGAGGCCGCACGGCGCCACCTATGCACAGCGGGCGGCGCCACCTATACACAGCGGGAGGCCGCACGGCGCCACCTATACATAGCGGGAGGCCCCACGGCGCCACCTATAAACAGCGGAAGGCTGCACGATGCCATCTATACACAGGGGGCCGCACAATGCCATCTATACACAGCGGGAGGCCGCACGGCGCCATCTGTACACAGCGGGAGGCTGCACGGCGCCATATATACACAGCGGGAGGCTGCACGGCGCCCCCCCCCCAGAGACAGCAGTAGGCCGCACGGCGCCATCTATACACAGCGGGAGGCCGCACGGCGCCCCCCCCAGAGACAGCAGGGGGCCGCACGGCGCCATCTATACACAGCGGGAGGCCGCACGGCGCCCCCCCAGAGACAGCAGGAGGCCGCACGGCGCCATCTATACTCAGCAGGAGGCCGCACGCAGTCACGCACACACAAACATATACATACACGCATAAACACATTTGAAACACAAAAATACATATAAACAGACATCACACAATGACATCTGCCTGCACACACACACACATACATACATATACATACACACACACACACTCACCATCCCCCGACTCGGCTCCAGCTCTTTTCCGGTGCAGCACTGCAGGCCGGGTGCGCACTGCGTGACGTCACAGCTAGGAGACACGGCCGCGCACAGAGCCGTGTCTCCTAGCAGTGACGCGGCCGGGCCAGCACAGGGAAGTTAACTGCTGCAGTGCTGGCCCGGCCGAAGAAGAAGCAGCGGCTGTGTGCCGCTGCTGGGGGAGCGATCCTTGGGCCCCCCGCCCCACTGTCTGCCGGTATGTGCCGTGGTGCCGCACATATAATGAGGACAATCTGGCCATAGACACCCCGAAGCCCCGGGCCCCCTGGAGGTTCGGGGCCCCGGGCGGTAGCCCAGATCGTCCTCATTATAATCCGCCTATGCTTATATACATGTAACACTCACTACCCCCTATTCCTGTGTATTGCTGTAATATATAACCTATACTCGTTATCCATCATTATAAATTAAGAAGATTTTCCACTTTATCCGATATATCCACACTCAATCAGATTAGATGTCTGCTGAAGAGGCAATACACATGAACGTCTCCACATCATCCTCCCCGACTGTATCTATATGTGCCCCGTGACCCCCGATCAAGTGTCTCCATCACGTGCTCACAGCATCACAGGTCACATAGTTTCCTCGTAGCGTTGGTGCGCGTTGTGTATCGAGCCACGCCTCCTCAGCACCCATTGGTTGGTGGAGACATACCTCCATCCTGATTGGCTATAGTTGGCCGTTTAACTCTTAGCTCTTTCTGAATGATGCCACCCCCTGACGAAGACAAGAAGCCGAAACATACATCGGGTGGACGCCATTCAGGAGTGGGATCTGCTTCTGCTATAGCATGAGTACAATGCACATGTGGTCACCTTTTTTAAAAACGCTTAAAGTGGATACAAATACATATCTGTCAACAGCACATATGCCCAAGTCAGTGCACTACTCTCTACAGCAGAGGTCCCCAACCGCTGGTCCGCGGACCAGGACCGGGCCGTTGGGGTTTTTCAGCCGGTCCGCAGCGCCGCTGACAGTTGTAGAGGATCAGCAGAGAGAAAGCCAGCATGTGATCAGTAGCCTATAAGAAAAGAGGAGGAGGGACTGGCAGTGAATAGATAATTAGCCATGCGGCCCTACTCCCAGAATGTGCTCAGGCAGGAGCAGGGACAAGCAGGTCATGTGTGTCCAGCGCTCCTTCCCCTCCTGCTAGCTGCGAGTTGGAGGGGGAGGGGCTCTGGATGCTAATGGGCAGCTAGATATGACGTCAGGTGTCCCACCCTTATGACTCCTGTAGCTGTGTTCTGGTGTTGTGCGGCCCAGCAGCAGATTTTCTGGTTAAAGTGAAAAAAGCAAATAACAGTGAAAATTCATAGCAGCAGTGGCTGTGTCCAGTAGCAGTAGTAGTGGTCATCATCATCAGATGGGACCTAGATGGGATCGTCTTGTTGCAGGAAAACAAGCCCAGTGCTCCCACTGATCCAGGGAAACAAGCCTGGTGCTCCCACTCATTCTGAACCTATGGTAAGTTGAATCACATTCTCATTATAAATGTCATAATTATATGATAAGTATGCACTAAGCTCCACCCCTCCATAACCCCACCCACATATGACCAAAGCCCCGACCCCACCCCCACCGGGCCATTGAAAACTGGTCTTGCTTAAAGCGGGTCCCTGGTGCAAAAAAGTTTGCTGACCACTGCTCTACAGGATTCACACCGACATCCAAATAATAAGGGACCAGCCCTTATATATATACATACACAGGTGCATCTCACTAAAATAGAATATCATCAAAAAGTTACTTTATTTCAGTTCTTCAATATAAAAAAAGTGAAACTCGTATAGCCATAATCATCAGCATTAACAGAAATAAACAATAACTGTTTGATGATATTCTAATTTAGTGAGAAACACCTGTATTTGTTCACATATGAGATATATAATTTATGTAGATTTATTCTTTGGAGGCACTTGCACTTTATGTAAAGTTTATGATAATTAAACAATCATATGTACAGATATATCTAACTAATGATATGTATATATATTTTTATATACTGGATTAATTTGTGGCTTGATTCTCTGTATTATCCCTTTGCTGTTCTAATCATGATCCATTCCCACTGGTGTTAATTGTAATTCCTGTCTCGACGTCCCCTTTGCGTATAGTTTTTAATTTCCCCCCTTTTTCTGCATTTCCTCCTCTTCCACCTGGTTATCAATATAATAATTATGTGCATCACCCACATGCCTGGACTCTTCTGGTCGATGTCTCCTTTCTGCTATACACTAGAGTGGTATACTATGTGCACAGATACATGGAGAGCCATATACTTCTCAGGAGGTGCGCAGCGTCCACCTCCTCACCGCACAGGCCCACAAGCTCCTCTCCGGCAGGAAGAAGATGCATTCAGGCGGCTCCTACCACTGCAGCAGACGGCAGTGCACAAGTATACAGGGTGCAGTGTGGATGTGTCTGCACCACTGGGATGTGGCCGACCTGCATGTATACATATGCCCCTCTGCAGGGGGGACTGGCCCACCGGAGGATCGGGAAAACCCCCGGGTCCCGCCCCCTACCCCCCTGGGCCCTGTACAGAGAACAGAGGGCCCCCCCCCGGTTCGCAGCACTGCCGATATGATTAGTGATGGGCCCTCTGCCTCCTCTGCGCAGCGCGACACTGCCGGCGCGTGCGCAGGAGGTCAGTCTCAGGGTGATGACGTCATTGCCCTGGGACTGCTTCCTGTGCGCGCTGTGGAGTATGGACCCTGCGTCGCTCCAGGCAGCGGCTGCAGCTCATCTCGACGCGTCAGTATGAAACGGGGAGGGGTGGGGGGAAGGGATAGGGGGGAGGGGTGACTGGGAGGACCCCTGGCCGAGGCTGGCAGTAAATACTACTGGGCAATGGGCATGATTATCATCATGCCCATTGCCCAGCATGTCCTGCTGCCAGCCTCTGGTTACTGGTACTATGCCCAGCAGCATGTACTATTACCAGGGGCTGGCAGGACATAGTGGGTGGGCATGATAGTACCAAGGAGGCTGGCAGGACTTACTAGGCATGAATCATGCCCAGCATGTCCTGCCAGCCACTGGTGGTGCCATCATGCATGCCCATTGCCCAGCCACTGGTGGTGTGGTACTATCATGCTAGTACTAACACCAGTGGCTGGCTGGCAGGACATGCCATGTGAGCTTGAATGCTAATACCACAGAGGCTGGCAGTACATACTGGGCAATGGGCATGATAGTACCAGCAGTAGACTGACTAGGTGGTCTCCAGGGCTCCGTCTCCCCTTCTCGCTGCTGTTAGGCTGGGTTAACATTGCGTTTATGCTGTGCGTTACAACGCATCCGTTGTAAATCAGTGCAGACGCAATGTACCGTAGACTTGCATTGCAAAAATAGGCATGCGTTTGAAAGTATGCATTATTTGCAACGCACAGGAAAACATGGTCGGCGGCTGGAGGCCAGCTGAGCACTTCTCTGACAACTGGGTTCTAGTGTCATTCTGTGCCTGCTCATCTCTGTCAGCAGGCATATTTGTCTGATGGCAAAGATGTAGCAGAGCTGGAGACAGAAGATCCGTGGATTACGTCAGAGCAAGGGTTTTGTTTTTAATTAAAGATGGAGTCCCTACATGTGTTTTGTGTTTTATTTTTATTAAAAAAAAAATTCTGTGTTGTGTTTTTTTCTGTTTACTGGAAATTCATGGTGGCCATGTCTAGTTTGGCGTGACTCCATGAATTTCAGGCTTAGTTCCAGCTGATAATACAAAGCTGGTATTAACCCCATTATTACCCAGCGTGCCACCCCCCACCAGGGCCATTGGAAGAGCCGGATAAAGTGCCTGGAAATGGCGCTACGATGAATGCGCCAATTCCAGGGGTGGCTGCAGGCTGCCATTTTCAGCGTGGGGGGCCCAGAATGCTTGGGCCTTACCATGCTGAGAATCCAAGCCCCCAGCCCCCCCGATCAAAATATGGCGGGAGCCCACGCATTTTTTTTTTTTAATTATTTTTTTAAATAATTAAAAAAAAACATTGGGCTTTCCTTACTTTTGATCGCCAGTCAAGGTAAAACCAGGCAGATAAAGCAGACAGCTACGGGCTGCCACCTCTGTCTGCGCTGAGAATCAAAATTTCTGCAGAGTGCTATGTCATTTTTGTTTTATTATTTATTTATTTTCACACTTCTATATGTGTGACAGTCCCAACAGCCAATCACAGACGCTGACACAGAGAATGGGCGTCTGTGACTGGCTGGGGGCTGGGATTCGCAGCATGGTAAGGCCCATGCGTTCTTGGCCCTCCACGCTGAAAATCGCAGCCCACAGCCACCCCTGAAAATGGCGCATTCATCATGGCACCATTTCCAGGTGCTTTACCCGGCTCTTCCAGCGGCCCTGGTGGTGAGTGGCAACCTGGGTAATAATAGGGTTAGTACCAGGCCATCTTTGCCTTATCAGCTGGTACTAAGCCCGAAATTCATGGTTTCACGCCAAATTAGACATAGCCACCATCAATTTCTAGTAAACAGAAAAAAAAAAGACAGAATTTTTTTTTTTTATTATTAAAAATAAAACACATTTAGGGACTCCATCTTTAATAAAGAAAAATCCTCACTCCCAACGGAATCCATAGGTCTTCTGTCTTCATCTCTCTTAGATCTTTGCCATCAGACAAATATGTCTGCTGACAGATGAGCAGGCACAGAATGACACTGGAGCACTGTTACTGTGTAGTGCAGTGCTATGTTTCTTTTTTTGTCATTTCATGCAGTGTAGAAATCTTGGGAAAAGTGTGGATTGTGCTCTGGAAGTGATCAGTTATAGCTAACTAGGTTATTTTCTGCAGAGATAAGTCCTGTATAGAAGATATGATATATCGGTCTGCAGTTAAAGAACTTCACCTAGAGACATCACTGGTGAGTATGTGTATTACCTATACACACACACTGACACTATATACAGAGCGCCTGTGTATAATGTCACTGGTGATCACTGTATTACCTGTACACTGACACTATATACAGAGCTCCTGTGTATAATGTCACTAGTGATCCCTGTATTTCCTATACACACACACACTGACACTATATACAGAGCTGTGCATAATGTCACTGGTGATCCCTGTATTACCTGTACACTGACACCATACACAGAGCTCCTGTGTATAATGTCACTGGTGATCACTATATTACCTGTACACTGACACTATATACAGAGCTCCTGTGTATAATGTCACTGGTGATCACTATATTACCTGTACACTGACACTATATACAGAGCTCCTGTGCATAATGTCACTGGTGATCACTATATTACCTGTACACTGACACTATATACAGAGCTCCTGTGCATAATGTCACTGGTGATCACTATATTACCTGTACACTGACACTATATACAGAGCTCCTATGCATAATGTCACTGGTGATCACTATATTACCTGTACACTGACACTATATACAGAGCTCCTGTGTATAATGTCACTGGTGATCCCTGTATTTCCTGTACACTGACACTATATACAGAGCTCCTATGTATAATGTCACTGGTGATCACTATATTACCTATACACTATATACAGAGCTCCTGTGTATAATGTCACTGGTGATCACTGTATTACCTATACACTATATACACAGCTCCTGTGTATAATGTCACTGGTGATCAATGTATTACCTGTACACTGACACTATATCCAGAGCTCCTGTGTATAATGTCACTGGTGATCCCTGTATTTCCTGTACACTGACACTATATACAGAGCTCCTATGTATAATGTCACTGGTGATCACTATATTACCTATACACTATATACAGAGCTCCTGTGTATAATGTCACTGGTGATCACTGTATTACCTATACACTATATACACAGCTCCTGTGTATAATGTCACTGGTGATCAATGTATTACCTGTACACTGACACTATATACAGAGCTCCTGTGTATAATGTCACTGATGATCACTGTATTACCTCTACACTGACACTATACACAGAGCTCCTGTGTATAATGTCACTGATAATCTCTACATTATCTGTACACTGACTCTATATACAGAGCTTTTTTACATTTTCATTATCAGTCACTATCTGGTGCCATTATGTGCCATGGTCATGGCGTGGCGGTATTTGTCCCTTGTATGTGGTATTATTCAGACAGTCACTATGTTGTGCTAATATGTGGTCTTATCATGGTGTGGCAGTATATATACCTTGTACTTGGTAGTATTTGATCACTATGTGGTGGTATGTGTTCTGGTCATGGTGTGGCGGTATTTCTCTCTTCTATATGGTATTATTAGTCTAGGTATAGTGGATTGTTGTCAGTCATTTGTTTTTTCGGATATTAAGAATGGGAACATTCTTTATTTGCAATACATATTAAATACTTGGATGTTTAACCTCTCCCTGTGTTGTGACTACTACACAGCAGCAGAGATTTATTGGTTAATAAAGTTGATTCATTTTGAAAGAGTTTGTGGACTTATGTTATTCCTATATACGGTAACTGCATGGTGCTGGTGGGCCCCAAGATTGATTTTTTCCTGGTGGGCCCCAGGTACTCCAGTCCGGCGCTGGTCCCAGACAGTTACCTCCTCATCTGTCCTGCTGCCGGCTGGGAGTCCTGTACAGTGCAGCATGTAGTGTGATGTGAATGCCACACTATGGAGATGCTGCTCCTACTACTGCCAAGTGAGGATCTCACCTCGCCAGTATGGTGCCCTCAGGAGCTCCCACAGGGCATCACAGGCCTTAGTATGAAGCAATACCACAAGTCTTCTAGTATTGCTTCATACTAAGGCCTGTGATGCCCTGCGAGAGCTCCCTGAGGAGGTGAGAGCCTCACCTCATACGGCCCCATGATCTCTATGTACGATCCCTGACTGGGCCCCATGATCTCTATGTACGATCCCTGACTGGGCCCCATGATCTCTATGTACGCCGCTAACTCGGCCCCATGATCTCTATGTACGCCGCTGACTGGGCCCCATGATCTCTATGTACACCGCTGACTGGGCCCCATGATCTCTATGTACTCCGCTGACTGGGCCCCATGATCTCTATGTACGATCCCTGACTGGGCCCCATGATCTCTATGTACGATCCCTGACTGGGCCCCATGATCTCTATGTACGCCGCTAACTCGGCCCCATGATCTCTATGTACGCCGCTGACTGGGCCCCATGATCTCTATGTACGCCGCTGACTGGGCCCCATGATCTCTATGTACGCCGCTGACTGGGCCCCATGATCTCTATGTACGCCGCTAACTGGGCCCCATGATCTCTATGTACGCCGCTGACTGGGCCCCATGATCTCTTTGTACGCCGCTGACTGGGCCCCATGATCTATATGTACACCGCTGACTGGGCCTCATGATCTCTATGTATGCCGCTGACTGGGCCCCATGATCTCTATGTACTCCGCTGACTGGGCCCCATGATCTCTATGTATGCCGCTGAGGGGGTCCATGATCTCTATGTACACCCCTAACCTGATTGGCCCCATGATCTCTATGTACGCCGCTTACTGGGCCCCATGATCTCTATGTACGCCGCTGACTGGGCCCCATGATCTCTATGTACACCCCTAGCCTGATTGGCCCCATGATTTCTGTATACGCCCCTGACTGAGCCACATGATTTCTATGTACGATCCCTGACTGGGCCCCATAATCTCTGATCTCTCATGATGTTTTTTTTTTATTAAAGATGGAGTCCCTAAATGTATTTTGCGTTTTATTTTTACTGTGTAGTGCGGCACTATGTTGCATTTTGTCATTTCATGCAGTGTAGAAATCTTGGGAAAAGTGTGGCTTGTGCTCTCGAAGTGATCAGTTATAGCTAACTATGTTATTTTCTGCAGAGATAAGTCCTGCATAGAAGATGTGATATATCGGTCTGCAGATAAAGAACTTCACCTAGAGACATCACTGGTGAGTATGTGTATTACCTATACACACACACTGACACTATATACAGAGCTCCTGTGCATAATGTCACTGGTGATCACTGTATTACCTGTACACTGACACTATATACAGAGCTCCTGTGTATAATGTCACTGGTGATCACTGTATTACCTGTACACTATATACAGAGCTCCTGTGTATAATATCAATGGTGATCATTGCATTACCTGTACACTGACACTATATACAGAGCTTCTGTGTATAATGTCACTGGTGATGACTGTATAACCTCTACACTATATACAGAGCTCCTATGCATAATGTCACTGGTGATCACTGTATAACCTGTACACTGACCCAATATACTGAGCTTTTTTACATTTTTATTATTTTAGCATTATTTGTCACTATGTGGTGGCATTATGTGCTTTGGTCATGACATGACGATATTTGTCCCTTCTATGTGGTATTATTCAGTCACTATGTGGTGGTAATATGTGGTCTCATGGTGTGTCAGTATTTATACCTTGTATCTGGTAGCATTTGATCACTATGTGGTGATATTATGTGCTTTGGTCATGGTGTGGCGGTATTTGTGCCTTGTATGTGGCATTATTTGGGCACTATGTGGTGGTAATATGTGATCTGGTCACGGTGTGGTGGTATTTCTGCCTTCTATCTGGTAATATTGGTCTTGGTAGAGTGGATTGTGGTTGGTCATTTGTTTTATCTGATATCAATAAGGGGAAACCTCTTTATTTCCAATAGATATTAAATACTTAGATGTTTAACCCCTCCCTGCCCTGTGACTATTACACAGCAGCAGAGATGCAGTTACAGAGGTTCACCAGAGAAAGCAAGTTGGCATTTGGTGAGATTTTCACCTCTGTATTTATAAGACAAAACCAGGAGTGGGTGAGAAATGCATAAAACATGACCTCGGATTGCTCCACTCCTGGTTTTGTCTTATAAATACAGAGGTAAAAATCTCACCAAATACTCAAAGTGCCACAATCTTCTGACAGTGCGGATTCCACCAATAAATAAGTGATCACCTTCCCAACCTGTGCATCGCTGATAACTTGTTTTCACCAATAAAAACCCTTTAATGCAAACTACAGTAATTGTACATCGCAGTTCTGGTGAGCGCACAGTGATGGGCAGGAGCCGCCAATATAATGGGTATAACGGCTAACTGGTATTTGCAAATAGCTGAAGGGTGGGTGGGCCCAGGTGGGCCCCTGGAGTCAATGTCCCTGGTGGGCCCCAGACACCCCAGTCCGGCTCTGCCCCCGACCCAGCCCGCCCCTGATTTGTCACGCGCGGACCCGAAGCGACTGTGCCCTGGCTACGTGAATCATATGTCCCATTTTGGTGCTCCTCACCATTTGCATGACACAGTCATGCATGCTTCTCTATCACCATAGCATGCTGCAAACAATCAGGATGGCTTCTGCTACATCTCTATATAAAAAGATAGTACATCTGTATTTCTATGATACGTAGAGTGGATGGAAATCATACATCTTGCTAATATTTATTATATTACATTCATCTGATGCTCTGTAGTAACAATGTAAATTAAATTGGCGACTTAGTGCAGTTCTATTACTATTAGTAAATGTGGCACCTTGTGTTCCACAGAATATCTGAATATTACCTGAATATTTAATCTCAGCTAATGTTCATTTATCTCTTAAATATCATTGGTCAGATGCTGATCACATGACCAGTGGTGGTGCATGCATGATGATTCCATATGAAGTGCACTGAGTGACAGTTGGAAGTGACAGTTGGAATTGACCAACAACAGTGGAGGAGATGTCGGCTAACTCTAAGCAAAGCAATAATATGGATATAAAAGAGGAGGAGATTGTGGTGAGCAGAGAAAGAGTGAAGACACGAAGACCTTCCCATGACACATCTGATGATGAGAGGAAGTCTTCAGTCAACAGGACAAAGCCACCAGTCCAGAAGAAAGAAGTAGAGGAGAACGTGGTGAGCAGAGAAAGAGTGAAGACACGAAGACCTTCCCATGACACATCTGATGATGAGAGGAAGTCTTCAGTCAACAGGACAAAACCACCAGTCCAGAAGAAAGAAGAAGTAGAGGAGAACGTGGTGAGGAGAGAAGGAGCGAAGAGACTAAGACCTTCCCATGACACATCTGATGATGAGAGGAAGTCTTCAGTCAACAGGACAAAACAACCAGTCCAGAAGAAAGAAGAAGTGGAAGAAAAGGAGAAGGTAGAAAGTCAGAAGATGGGAGCCAAGAAGAGAGGAGCCATCTTCATCTCATCAGGGGACAAAAAGGAGAAGAAAAGAAGAAGGATTACATTAGGACAGAAACCCATGGATCTAAAGCAGAAGGCTGAAGAAGCTGAAGGAAGCAGCGGTGTTCGGCCAGCCGGCTCCAAAAGCACAGTCTCTGATACCATCAAGAGGAGATTATTATTCCATCAAGTGCTTGGCCGGGGATGCTATGGAACGGTCCTGCTGGCGGAAGATTCATCTACCCGCAAACATTTTGCTGTTAAGATCATCGGCAAAAGAGCCCTGCTTGCTGACGGTGATGAGCGTGTGATGGTGGAGCGACGGGTTTTACAGCTGGCATCTGGGAGCCCCTTCCTTGTCCACGCAGACTTTGCATTCCAGACCAAGGTACAGTATTGATTGCTCGATATTAGGAAATGTCACACGTACCACACACTGCTCTGCCTCATGGACCCCACTGATATCATCTTACATTTCAATATAGCATGTCCCAAGGTAACCGCAGACAATAAGATGAATGTGATGACTATACACATGGGATATTGTGGCCCCTACTGTAATCAATAACATTTATGGCGGGGCTTGGTACATTGGGAATCATTTATTAAAACAGCCTTTTTGCTTACCCCAGCGAATCACAGAACAGCTTTTACTTTTCCAGGTCCGTTAAAACAACCTTAGCTGAGCTCTAATTGGTTAGTATGGGCAACTAGTTTTCTAGTGAGCAGATTTATTAATGAGGCCCAATGTACCCCGCTCTATAAATGATTGAAAATATTAGATGTCATCATAGAGGTCAATGAACTGTAGAAAATCACTTGCCCGGACCTCATGTTTCTAATTGGGTGACTGGTAATATTTGTATCATTTACAGCATTAGCTGGGCATTATCTTGTTGGAGGCATCATCGCCATGTAGTAGTCTCTAGCTCATTTCTTTGACACTGTAGAATTTTACATATTATTATCTTGCATAGACATGGGATTTCAGAATAGATTAAATGTATTTGTTATTTTTTGTTATTTCCTGGGTGACATTGTATTTTGTGTATACCATGTGGGGGACCCTGTGTACACTATATGTCAGGGCTATTGACTTTTGTGCACTTTATATACAATTTGAGAATGTGTTAATATTTTTGTATACAAGTATTATCTGTATCTTAAAGGCTTTTTTTAATTAATGTTGGGACATTTTTATGCACGTGCATCTACTTGTTTTTCATTGCCATGTTTTCTATGTATAAATATACTGGAATAAAGTACAAAATCCACTGTCTTGGAGTGAAATTTCTTCTAACCTCACCAAGTAATGAAAAAGATGGTATCATATTGACCAGGGGCGAGGTGGGCCAGAGGGGCACATGCACTCCAAGCCGGTGGCCAAGCAGCTGCTTCTTTACAGACTGCAGGGCGGCCCTGTCTCTTTCATTGTGTACATGTGCCAGCTGGGCATCTGCAGCCCAGAACAGCCGGCACAGGCCACGGTCTTATGCCTGCCGGAGAGAAGCTTCAGCCGCTGAGCAGTACGAGAGGGCAGACATCTTTGATTCTTGTAAGGCCACGACCCCACTATCAGTATTTGGTCAGTATTCGGTCAGTATTTTTTCACAGGAGTGGGAGACAAAACCAGGAGTTGGTGATAAATGCAGAATTGGTGACTTGTTTCTATTATACCTTTTCTCTGATTGTTACTGACCTGGTTTTGGCTCCCACTCCTGAGAAAATATACTGACCAAATACTGATAGTGGGGCCGTGGCCTTAGCCTGAGCTCCGGATAGTGGTCAGGACAGGAGATTTATACTTTTTGTAGAGTGTGGAAGTGGCAGGATGCTGCTCACCTCCTGACAAGTCCAGGGCCAGATCCTGAATGTTATCTATGGTCGCTCTGCTGAGGATCAGAAAGATTTATTGTAGCAGATGGACCCTTCAAGCAGGTTGGGGTCGTGCTGTCAGTGTGAGATCATCGGCTCTCGATCTGTATGAATGTTCAAATCACATCAGGCCTGAGATCGAGACACTTCAGACCTTACTATACAGACCCCTGCCCCAGACTGATCCTGCACCAGCTACAGGGCCAGAGCCGGCATAACCACCCATTGCACCAGGGCAAGTGCCAGGGCCCTGGGCAAGAGGGGGGGGCCCACTCACAGTTGGGGACACTGGAACGCTATTGGGCCTGTGAGTTGGGGGGGGCGGGAAACCCCCCCCCCCAGTGCTTTACGGTGTTTGAAATACTCACCTCTCGTCATACCCTGCTGGCCGCAGGTCCAGTCTCCTCTGTGTCTTCTGACTCTGTGACGTCTCAGTGTTGAAGAGACAGGACCTGTAGCCAGCAGGGTATGAGGAGAGGTGAGTATTTTATTTATTTTTTATGTATGGAGCCCATTCTCTATGGAGCATTATATGGGGCCCATTCTCTATGGAGCATTATATGGGGCCCATTCTCTATGGTGCATTATATGGGGCCCATTCTCTATGGAGCATTATATGGGGCCCATTATTCTGTATGGCATATTTCATGACGCCCATTATTCTGCATGGAGTAATATATGGGGTCAATTATGGTGTAATGAGCATTATATGGGGTTCATTATTCTGTATAGAGCATTATATGGGGCCTATTATTCTGTATGGAACATTATATGGGGTCCATTATTCAGTATGGAGCCCATTCTGTATAGAGGACTATGTGGTGCCCATAATACTGTATGGAGTACTATGTAGTGCCCATAATACTGTATGGAGTACTATGTAGTGCCCATAATACTGTACGGAGGACTATGTGGTGTCCATAATACTGTATGGACGACTATGTGGTGCCCATAATACTGTATGGAGGACTATAATGTACAGTCTAAAATGAAAACTTTTGAATCCCCCCATGACACGCCCCATGCACTGTGAGGATTCGCCGGTTTCTGAGCTATTATAGAATTTACAATAGATATCACTCATGTAATGAAGTACCGTATTTTTCGGACTATAAGATGCACCGGACCATAAGACGCACCTAGGTTTTAAAGGAGGAAAATAAAAACATTTAAGCCAAAAATGTGTTCATGATGCACTTTTAAGGGGGAGGGGGTCTTCTGCTGACACTGGTATAGGGGTAATGTCCCCCAATTCTGACAATATCCCCCATTCTGGTATATATGCCCCCCCCCCCTTTTATACGTAGTCCCCATCCCCATCCTGGTATGCATGGCACCCCTCATCCCTATCCCGGTATGCATGGCACCCCTCATCCCTATCCCGGTATGCATGGCACCCCTCATCCCTATCCCGGTATGCATGGCACCCCTCATCCCTATCCCGGTATGCATGGCACCCCTCATCCCTATCCCGGTATGCATGGCACCCCTCATCCCTATCCCGGTATGCATGGCACCCCTCATCCCTGTCCTGGTATGTATGGCACCTCTAATCCCCATCATGCTGCACATTGCCCCCTCAGCGTTACCCTGGTATGTATGGCCCCCCAGCGTTACCCTGGTATGTATGGCCCCCTCAGCCTTACCCTGGTATGTATGGCCCCCTCAGCCTTACCCTGGTATGTATGGCCCCTCAGCGTTACCCTGGTATGTATGGCCCCCTCATCCTTATCCTGGTATGCATGGTCCCCCTAATCCTTATCCTGGTATGCATGGTGCCCCTAATCCTTATCCTGGTATTCATGGTCCCCCTAATCCCCATCATGCTGCACATAAAAAAAAAAAAAAAAAACACTGATACTCACCTTTCTTCTTTCCTCCAGCGCTGCGTCCTG
Source organism: Phyllobates terribilis (assembly GCF_046119375.1). NCBI lineage: Eukaryota > Metazoa > Chordata > Amphibia > Anura > Dendrobatidae > Phyllobates > Phyllobates terribilis. Next base: position 2,501,256 of record NW_027363010.1, on the reverse strand, counting down.
TCTGCCCGCACTGATCTCTCCATGTGAGCCGCGCATGATATGACTGCCATGCGTGGCTCACAAGAAGAGATCAGCTGCCAGAAGTCACTGCTCCCCATGCCGGGACTGTGTGCGCGGGGAGCAGTGACTTCACTCTCCTTCATAGCCGGCACACAACGTAGCTAACATTTTGGAGGGAAAAAAGTGCGTCTTATAGTCCAAAAAATAAGGTAAGTGAAATCTTTGGCATTGTACTATATCTATATTTCTCCGCCTTATCTGTGCATCATGAATTGTGGTATGTGTTAAAGGGGCCCACTGAGACTCTTTTGAGCCTACGAAAACCTGGAGCCGGCCCTGTACAGGACATCACAGATTATATCTATACTGCCATCTATACAATGTGATGTCTGGTAGTCGGTGCAGGATCAGTCCAGGGCATATATGATCTAATGTCAGTGCACAATAAAGTACATACTGTATATTGCTGACATACTGTGACTACAGACATCTGATCTTATACAGTATATATATTGCTGTATGTATATACATATATATGACTGTAGATACCACCAAAATGGAACAATAGGTGCTTATTGATGCTAAAATAAATATTGCAAAAATTAAAAGACAATTCTACAGAGTATAACATTGGAGGACCCCAGGTCACCAACTCATGAGTATCACATATATAGAGACATTAGTGAATATATATATATATACTAGATGGTGGCCCGATTCAAACGCATCGGGTATTCTAGAATATGAATGCGGTACACCGGGCGCAATCAGCACAGCGGTTTTAAATTTGGCGCCAATATCGCTTATTGGTCCCGGCCGCGACCAATCAGCGAATTGTATTAGTGAGGACCGGGGAGCGGCGCTGCGGGAGATGACCGGCTGCTCGCAGCAGAAGTATCCCGACCGGCGGCGCCGGTCCTCCCTTCACACTTACCGTCGGGAGATCAGCAGTCCTAGCCGCTGATCTCCCGACGGTAGCCGCATGGAGGTCAGCGGCGCCGCCGGTCATATCCCGGCTGCATCGCCGCTGACCTCCGTGCAGCAGATGAGCCGCCATCCGCGTCGCGGACCAATCAGCGACGCGGGATTTTCTGGACAGACAGACAGACAGGTTGACGGGATAAGACAATTATATATATTAGATATATGCCTATAACATGGTTGCCAAAAAAAATCCTAATGATTGCACGCATATGTAGCACAATGTGCATGTTAATCTATATAGTTGACAATAACCAAGGGGAAATGTAAGTGTCTTTAGAACTACTAAGAAGATAGCTTCTTACACTCACAAGCCCAAGTGAGTACACATATATAGTATATAATATTAAACTCTGTAAAGAATCTCCTATAAAATAATACATTCAAAATGGAGGAGCAGTAGTTACAAGGCAACTTAAATGTCCAAGTGAGTAAATGTGGGATGTGGTCCTATGTGCACCAATGTACCTTTCGTCCTTGCTTCATCAGGGGCCCCCGAAACATCCATTTTGGATGTTTTATTTTATAGGAGATTCCTTATAGAGCTTAATATTATATACTATATATGAGTACCCACTTGGGCTTGTGAGTCTATTGTGGTATAGCGACAAGCTCGGCTGTATGCGTAGGTAAAACACAAGATACTGTCTCTTTAAATTCTCAGGTTAGTTTATTTAGCAGTCATAAACTACCCTTGAGTCCATAAATAAAAGCACAGCCCATTCAGCTAAAGAGACAAAACTAAATGCAAAACTTTCAGAACTTTCAGCAGAGTCCTTATTTCGGCCAAGGTCTGGCCACTCACAATTAGCTACACACAGATTCATCACAGCATGTGCTAGCTCCTTCCTAGAACAAAGTTTCCCCAGGTACTGAACACACCTGAGTGTCAGGGCTGACTATTTAAAGCCCAGACACTCCCCTGATTGGAATGAAGGTGGATAACGTTCCTCCCTACACTTTCGTTATCCACTGAAAACATTCCCTTGTAAATATCGTTCTATTAACTCTCTCTGCACCTACTTGTGCATGAGAACTTGCATGTTTTCACATCACTGAGTCTAAGAGTCTCAGCGACACATACCTCCCTTCTGACACACTACCAGAGACTTTGTCACACTATGAAGATATCCTTTTAGTAGTTCTACAGACGCTTACATTTCCCCTTAGTTAATGTCAATTATATAGATTAACATTCACATTGTGCTACGTATCTGTGCAATCACTAGGATTTTTTATTTTTGGCAACCATGTTATAGATAGATATATATATATATATATATATATATATATATATATATATATATATACACACACACACACACACACACACACACACACACACACACACACACTAGCTATTGAACCTGTTCTACGCCCGGGTGGCGAGCATTTTTATTGGTATATGGTCTCCCATGCTGGTATGTGCTGCCCCCCATCCTGGTATTTGTGCTGCCCCCATCCTGTCCCCTCATCCCCAATCCGGGTATGCATGGCACCCCTCACCCCAATCCGGGTATGCATGGCACCCCCTCATCCCAATCCGGTATGCATGGCACCCCATCTCTCATCCTGGTATGTATGGCACTGCTCATTCGCCAATCCTGGTATGTATGGCACTCAATCCCTCTTCCTGATATGCATGGCACCCTATCCCTCATCTTGGTATTTATGGTGCACCTCATCCCTATCCTGTTATGTATGTTACCCCTCATCCTGGTATGCATGGCAACCCATCCCTCATCCTGGTATGCATGGTACCCCTCATTCCTATTCTTGTATTTATGGTACCCCTCATCTTGGTATACATGGCACCCCTCATCCCAATCCGGGTATGTATGGTACCCCTCATCCCCCAATCCTGGTATGTATGGCCTCCTCATCCCCCATCCTGGTATGCATGGCTCTCTCATCCCCAATCCTGGTATGCATGACTCTCTCATCCCCAATCCTGGTATGTATGGCCTCCTCATCCCCCAATCCTGGTATGCATGGTCCCCTCATCCCCCAATCCTGGTATGCATGGTCCCCTCATCCCCCAATCCTGGTATGCATGGTACCCCTCATCCCTATTCTGGTATGCATGGAACCCCACTTTCCTATCCTGGTATGCATGGTACCCCTCACCCCCCAATCCTGGTATGTATGGCACCACTCACCCCCCAATCCTGGTATGTATGGCACCCCTCACCCCCCAATCCTGGTTTTCATGGTTCAGTCACCCCCCAAGTCCTGGTATGTATGGCACCCCTCACCCCCCAATCCTGGTATGTATGGCACCCCTCACCCCCCAATCCTGGTATGTATGGCACCCCTCACCCCCCAATCCTGGTTTTCATGGTTCAGTCACCCCCCAAATCCTGGTATGCATTGTACCCCTCATCCCCCAATCCTGGTATGCATGGTCCCCTCACACCCCTTTCCTGGTATGTATGGTACCCCTCACACCCCTTTCCTGGTATGTATGGTACCCGTCACACCCCATTCCTGGTATGTATGGCACCCCTCATCCCTTTCACGGTGCACACATACAAAAAAATAAACACATACTCACCTTTCTTCCCTGTGCTCCAGTGCTACTGTATCCTGTTCTGCCGGGGGAGCAGTGCGGCGCCAGAGTACGCGCGTGACCATACCGTGCTGTTCAACGCCATTTTACTGAAGACACACTGCAAATATGTCTTCAGTAAAATGGCGCCGGATAGAGCTATGCATATGTGCCGATTCCAACGCCTTCACTCCTGCCCTGGTCTCCGGCGAGAAGAGAAGCACCGCTGCAACGCTCCTCCCGGTCAGGTAAGTATGGCGCCGGAGATCGCGGTATGTGTTCAGTGTCTACGCATACCGCAATCTCCGGCGCCATACACTCCTCTTACCTGTAACGTAATAGGTTCTTCTGTCTAGAGCCAGACTGCGCAGGCATGTAGCACTTGCCAAGTCTTTAAAGGCTTCAGACAGAGGGAGACATGTAGCATTATATTATATATACAGTACAGACCAAAAGTTTATTTAAAGATTTTTCTGTATTTTCATGACTCTGAAAATTGTACATTCACACTGAAGGCATCAAAAGTATGAATTAACACATGTGGAATTATATACTTAATAAAAAAGTGTGAAACAACTGAAAATATGTCTTATATTCTAGGTTCTTCAAAGTAGCCACCTTTTGCTTTGATGACTGCTTTGCACACTCTTGGCATTCTCTTGATGAGCTTCAAGAGGTAGTCACGGGAAATGGTCTTCTAACAATCTTGAAGGAGTTCCCAGAGATGCTTAGCACTTGTTGGCCCTTTTGCCTTCACTCTGCGGTCCAGCTCACCCCAAACCATCTCGATTGGGTTCAGGTCTGGTGACTGTGGAGGCCAGGTCATCTGGCGTAGCACCCCATCACTCTCCTTCTTGGTCAAATAGCCCTTACACAGCCTGGAGGTGTGTTTGGGGTCATTGTCCTGTTGAAAAATAAATGATGGTCCAACTAAACGCAAACCGGATGGAATAGCATGCCGCTGCAAGATGCTGTGGTAGCCATACTGGTTCAGTATGCCTTAAATTTTGAATAAATCCCCAACAGTGTCACCAGCAAAGCACCCCCACACCATCACACCTCCTTCTCCATGCTTCACGGTGGGAACCAGGCATGTAGAGTCCATGCGTTCACCTTTTCTGCATCGCACAAAGTCACAGTGGTTGGAACGAAAGATCTCAAATTTGGACTTATCAGTAGTGTTGAGCGATACCTTCCGATATCAGGAAATATCGTATCGGATTGGATCGGACCGATACCCAAAAAGTATCGGATATCGCCGATTCCGATACCGGAAACCAATGCAAGTCAATGGGACACAAATATCGGAATGAAAATAAACCCTTTCTTTCCTTGTAGGTTAATTCTACATGAAGTAAAACAACTAAGAATAATGTAGAATGTATTATGCGAAAAGCCGGCAATTCATCAGCGGCATACACTGGTACCCGACAATTTACAACAGAAAGAATAGAGCTTCACACATAGATTAGATAGATAGAAACATGTCAGTCACATATATATGAAGTACAGTGACAGTGTTGATTACTGTACTTGTCATTTAGTGTTAAAATAAGGATTTATTTAAAAAAAAATTGGCGTGGGGTTCCCCTTAATTTTAGTCTCTAGCGGAGGTTAAGCAGACAGCTGGGGCAGATGTTTGAAGCCTGGGAAGGGGGTAATACCCACGGAGCTTCCCAGGCTACTAATATCAGCCCCCAGCTGAATACCTAGCCTTTACTAGCTATTAAAATGGGGGACCCCCAAAAAAAATGACGTGGGGTCCCCCCTAATTTAATAGCTAGCAAAGGCTAGGCAGACAGATGGGGGCTGATATTAATAGCCCAGGAAGGGTTCCATGAATATTGGCCCCCTCCCAGGCTAGAAACACCAGCCGTCAGCCGCCCCAGAAATGGCGCATCCATAGGATGCGCCAATGCTAGCACTTAGCCTCGCTCTTTCCACTGCCCTGTAGCGGTGGCAGTGGGGTAATAGGTTTGGGGTTGATGTCAGCTTATAATGCCAGCTGACATCAAGCCCAGGTTAGTAATGGAGAGGCGTCTATAAGACACCCCCATTACTAACCCCATAGTCAAAGTTACAAAAAAACACAAACACCCAGAATAAAGTCCTTTAATTGAAATAAACACACAATTCTTTATTGTTCTAAATTAAACTCTACTTACCATCACGCCCATTCCAGCTGAAGCCAACGATCTCCTGCAATAAAAGAAAAATAATAAACCAACATCATCCTTACCTTTCCATGGTTCCCACGACAGCTTCAGCTCTGCTACATCGAGATGACAGGCTGGACCGCAGCAGAACGCTGCCATCCAGCCTGTCATCCCGCGGACACTGAGAAGCGCAGGCATGCTTGCGCTCCTCAGTGTCTCTCTGTGACGGCATCCAGATGAGCCGAGGTCATGTCCAATGAACTCAGCTCACCTCATGCACGTCACTGACAGCGTGGGAGAATTCTCCTGCACTCAGCGCTTCAGCGTGAGAATTTTCCCACGCTGTCAGTGACGTGCATGAGGTGAGCTGAGTTCATTGGACATGACCTCACCTCATTCACGTCACTGACAGCGTGGGAAAATTCTCACGCTGAAGCGCTGAGTGCAGGAGAATTTTCCCACGCTGTCAGTGACGTGCATGAGGTGAGCCGAGTTCATTGGACATGACCTCGGCTCATCTTTATGCCGTCACAGAGAGACACTGAGGAGCGCAAGCATGCCTGCGCTTCTCAGTGTCCGCGGGATGACAGGCTGGATGGCAGCGTTCTGCTGGGGTCCAGCCTGTCATCTCGATGTAGCAGAGCTGAAGCTGTCGTGGGAACCATGGAAAGGTAAGGATGAGGTTGCTTTATTATTTTTCTTTTATTGCAGGAGATCGTTGGCTTCAGCTGGAATGGGCGTGATGGTAAGTAGAGTTTAATTTAGAACAATAAAGAATTGTGTGTTTATTTCAATTAAAGGACTTTTTTCTGGGTGTTGTGTTTTTTTTAAATACTTTACTAGAAATTCACGGTGGTCATGTCTAATATTGGCGTGACCCCATGAATTTCGGGCTTAGGGCCAGCTGATAATGCCAAGCTGGCCTTAACCCCTTTATTACCCAGTGAGCCACCGCACCAGGGCCCTGGATGAGTTGGGTACAGCGCCAGAAGATGGCGCTTCTATGAACGCGCCATTTTCCGGGGTGGCTGCGGACTGCAATTTGCTGCGTGTGGGCCCAGAAAGCTTGGGCCTCCCTGCGCTGCGGATTCCAGCCCCCAGCTGCCTTGTTGTACCTGGCTGGACACAAAAATAGGGCGAAGCCCCACGTATTTTTTTTTTTTTATTATTTCATGAAATTCATGAAATAATTAAGAAAAAAAGGGCTTCCCTATATTGTTGCGTCCAACCAGGTACAAATAGGCAGCTGGTGGTTGGGGGCAGCCCGTTCCTGCCTGCTGTACCTGGCTGGACACAAATATAGGGCGAAGCCCCACATCAATTTTTTTTTAATTATTTCATGAATTTCCTGAAATAATTTAAAAAAAAAATACGTGGGGCTTCTCCCTATTTGTGTGTCCAGCCAGGTACAACTAGGCAGCTGGGGGATGGAATCTGCAGCGCAGGGAGGCCCAAGCTTTCTGGCCCCCCCCCCCTGGTGCAAATTGCAGTCCGCAGCCACCCCGGAAAATGGCGCGTTCATAGAAGCTGGATGATGTACCTGGCTGGCATACAAAAATATGGCAAAGCCCACGTCAAAATTTTTGGGAAAAATTAATTAAAAAATAAATAATAATTTAGGGACTGCATCTTTATTAACTCCTCAAATGTCATTTAGTGTTAAAATAAAGGATTTATTTAAAATAAAATTGGCGTGGGATCCCCCATAATTTTAGGCTCTAGCGGAAGTTAAGCAGACGGCTGGGGCAGATGTTTGAAGCCTGGGAAGGGGGTAATACCCACGGAGCTTCCCAGACTACTAATATCAGCCCCCAGCTGAATACCTAGCCTTTACTAGCTATTAAAATGGGGGACCCCCTATTTAATAGCTAGCAAAGGCTAGGCAGACAGCTGGGGGCTGATATTAATAGCCCAGGAAGGGTGCCATGAATATTGGCCCCCTCCCAGGCTAGAAACACCAACCGTCAGCCGCCCCAGAAATGGCACATCCATAGGATGCGCCAATTCTGGCACTTAGCCTCGCTCTTCCACGCTGCCCTGGTGCGGTGGCAGGGGGTAATAGGGTTGGGGTTCATGTCACCGCCAGCTGCCTTGAAGCCCAGGTTAGTAATGATGGGCGTCTATAAGACACCCCCATTACTAACCTACAAAGTGTTAAAAAGAAAAAACACACTACACCCAGAAAAAAATAATTTATTTGAAATAAAACACACAATTTTATTTAATTCTTAGTTTACTAAAAAAAAATAGTTACCTGTCCACGTTCCTGCGCTGATCTCCCATGCACAGCTGTCACAACTGGAGATGGTGACAGCTGTGCATGGCTGCTGTAAGCTCACACTGCCGGGAACACGTCCGCTCCCGGCAGCGGGAGCCACTGACTGAGGTCACCGGAGTGCATTCAGGCAGCGCAGCTCCGGAGACCTCCTTTACGGCAGTGCTGTACCGTGGGAATTTCTCACGATACAGCAGGGCCGTAAAGCAGCTAACCGGAGCAGCGCTGCCTGAACTCCGGTGAACCCGCATGACGGGGCTGCTTTACGGCCCCATCATTCTAGCAGCGGCAGCGGTTCAGAGCGGTCACATTTTATGTGGCTGCTCTAAACTGGAGATCATCGTGGGACACTCGTGGACTACTACGGAGGGATAAGGATAAGGTTGTGGTTTATTATTTTATATTTTATTACAGGAGATCGATGGCTTCGGGGAATTAGGTGTCTAGGTGAGTATAGGTGTAGTTTTTTATTTTTTACTTTATTTTAGGTGGCGATCGGCGGGGACAGGTAATGTATGAACTAATTTATTGTAGGCAACCACTGGCCACCAATGACATGTATTTAAAATTTATTGGGGACACAGTAGGGCAATTTAAATAGCAGGATCAGGCTGATGGGAACTACTGCTCCCATCGAGCTGATCCTGCTGGCACGAGTGGACGGGGGACAGACATAGGCCGATGGGAGTAGTAGTGTCACATCGGCCTATGTCTGCCTGCACGCACACACCCGCAGACATCGCACAGACACCGCACACACTCGCAGACATCGCACAGACACCGCACACACCCGCAGACATCGCACAGACGCCGCACACACTCGCAGACATCGCACAGACACTGAAGGCATCGCACAGACACCGCACACACCCGCACACATCGCACAGACACCGCACACACCCGCAGACATCGCACACACCCGCAGACATCGCACAGACACCCCGCACACACTCACAGACATCGCACAGACACCGCACACACTCGCAGACATCGCACAGACACCGCAGACATCGCACAGACACCGCACACACCCGCACACATCGCACAGACACCGCACACACCCGCAGACATCGCACACACCCGCAGACATCGCACAGACACCCCGCACACACTCGCAGACACACGCACAGACACCCGCACACACTCGCAGACACACGCACAGACACCCACACACACCAATCATGACGGGCTGATCGTCTGGGAGGTGAGGCTGACCTGTGCGACCGTGGGAAAGTTCATGTGAGTTCATGCAATGCAGTCAAGCATGAACTCACATGAACCTTCCGAGGGCACCGCGGCGACTTCAAATGAACAGCTGATCAGCATCACCTGATACCTCAGCTGTTCATTTGAAATAACCGGCGGGAAAGCGCAGCACAGAACGGGAAAGCCGGCGGTGAAGTCTTTTCACTGCCGACTTCCCCGCCCGGGTCCTTCGCTCCCTGCTCCTTGGTGCTGCGCTCCCCGCCCGGTCCTAACTTACGATCGGGATGGGAGGTGGCGAGGGGAGCGGAGGATCGGGTGGGAGGCTGCAGGGAAGCAGTATGGGGCTGTGTGATTGTTTAAAAGCCGGCGGCTTTTTACCGCCCGCCGGCTTTTAAACGATCAGGAGAATTCTCCCACGCCGGGATGGCATTCTGATGAGAGACTGGATCTCAGCTGAGCGCTGCCATCCAGCTTGTCATCCTTCAGAGACACTGCAGAGCGCAGGCATTATGGGAACTTCCGATTCCGGTATTCGATATTGTAAAAGTATCGGAATTAAGTATCGGAATTCCGATACCGCTATTATCGGCCGATACCCGATATTACAGTATCGGAATGCTCAACACTAGTGATGAAAAAAATGTGAACATTTGTAAATAAAAAACCATTGGGTTTGTGCGTCCATTTTCTAAGACCTGCAAATGTTTTATTCTTTTTTTTGTGAGGTGGGGAGATGTTTTGATCACATTTTATTGCCTTTTGTTAGGAAAGTGTGTCGGCCAAAAACACACTTAATTGAATATTTTGATAATAATATAATTATTTTTTTTTATACTTAATAAAGGAAAAGGGTTGATTCAAATTATTATAAGTTTTTATTTGGTTTATATTTTTAACACTTTTTTATGTATGTTTACTTTATTTTTTCAGTCCTCTTATGGAATTTAAAGGGTTTTCCCACAAACAAAGTACATTTTAACTAATAGATCTTGGAGTAAAAATAAGTTCTACAATTGGATGTGTTAAAAACATGTTCCTGTGCTGAGATAATCTTATAAATGTGCCCCTGGTTTGTGCTGTGTAATGGATGTGTCTGACCTTACAGGGCCATGGTCTGATCATACCACAGCTCCTGGGCAGGGGAGGACACAAAAGAGTATACAGACATTACAACACGGGATCACAGCTGATTCATTTTGTGAGGCAAAACATTTTGCTGTCTGTTTTTAAGCAATATTTTTCCTGAAAGAAATAATCCTTTGTGATCCTGTCTGTATCCTCTTTTGCTTCCTCCTGCCCAGGAGCTGTGGTATGATCAGACCATTGTCCAGCACGGTCAGACACGGCCATTACACAGTACACAGCAGGGGCACATTTATAAGATTATCTCAGCACAGGAACATTTATTTTAAACTCATCCTAGTAGTTCTCATAGTCAGCTGCCATGATAACCCATCCGCAGCCAGTGATCAGTGTAACAGCAGCGATCAGAACAATCTCTGATGGCTGCGGTTACAGATGCCGGCTGTGTACAGGCATCTCCCTGTAGAACCGCGAGCAAAACGCCTGTGGGTGGAGGTCACACAGCCCTACCCCGCTCATGCCATACTGCCTCTGGATTTGGCTCATCCCATCTTTATTTCTTCATTATATCCTGATATTTATTCTTATGTTGGCCAATGACTTTTGCACTATGTACATTATTACGGCCATATATTCAAGTTATGTGTCACAAGAATTATATGAGATTTTTCCTATTTATTATATTAGATGTACTGTTTTTCTCTTTGATGTTATTCTGGTATATACATATATATATCTGCACATGCACTTTATGTATTTAATATATCGATGGTGTTAATTTACTTGTATTCATGTATTTACTGGATGAAATCCAATATATGTGCATCCTAGGGAGAACCACTATTCAATACATAGGCTGTGTCTCTACACCCCACGTGTGTTTTAATGTATAGTTGTCAATTACATGTTTTTTTACGTATTTTTCTATGTCTGATCACTGATTTATCCAAATAAAGAATTTACTCCATTATGTCTGCTGTATTATTTAATCCTTACTGGATTGTTGTAGGTCATTTCATACTTGAATTGTGGTCCAGTGGACCTTAATGATTATACACATGTATTTTTTTCCTGGATGTGTAGCTATACCCCATTCATTGTCGGTGTTATGTGTACAGGCATCTGCCCAGTATGATGCGGGCTCAGCTCCTGAACCTGCTCCATACATAGAGACCTGACATTGGAGGAGCTATTACATCATATGTCGGCAAACGCTTTTCTGCCTCCTTTATAAGTTAGCAGTGGGAGAGCATGATAAAAAGGCTTACCTACCCCCTGAAACCGACTTTAGCTCTTAGGCCACGGCCCCACTATCAGTATTTGGTCAGTATTCAGTCAGTATTTTTTCTCAGGAGTGGGAGCCAAGACCAGGAGTGGGTGATAAATGCAGAGTTGGTGACTTGTTTCTATTATACCTTTTTTCTGATTGTTCCTCACCTGGTTTTGGCTTTGGGGTGACAGCTAATATTTTAACAATAGTAGGGGTAACATTAGGCCTTATTCAGAAATACTGTCTGATATTAAAATTGGCTTTGTTATCAATAGTAATAAAACCTCAATTTTTTTATTTTTTTTATTTTATTTTTAAAAAGCAGATTTATCAGCCATCACCCCAAGATTCCCCTGATTCTTTAGGTCATGGTGCTCTTTGGATGACAGCTAATATGTCTAGAGTTTACAGTAGGATGCACTGGTCCATGTTTATAGACGTCACAATGATTTAGTAACGTGCGGAATTGTACTCATTACACTGAGCTCTGACTTCTTGGGATGGGTAACAAGGACATTTTTGGGGTAAATGAGGCCCAATATACCCCTTACTATAGATTATTACATTTTTCGCAGTGTTCCCTCATCTGTATAATAACATCTTAGGTCCTGATGCTCCTAGGGAAACCACTAATATTAGGATAATTTGGAAAAAAACAGAGAAACTAGGAGTTTCTTATGCAAAAATATGACAAAATCTTTATTAAATACACATGTATACATAATAGCAAATAGACAATAAAGACAAAAACAGTGTGCATAGGGGTAAGTGTAAGGAAACCCCCCAGGGGAAAACCAATCAGAGATTATATATAGCTCTATGCAAGGTGTAGGCTGGGAAAAGCGGGGTGTTTTAGGCTAGTGGTAACAGGTTGACCCAGGTAATCTATATAGGGCAAGTGGTGAGAGTATAAGCACTAAGTGTGCCACTAAAATACCAACTCCCAGGGCCACCATCAGCAAATGTATAAGTATCAGAATAATGGACCAAAGGGCCTATGACCGCTTACCGTAAATTGTAGTATCCCAAGGACCCTCAGACCGGTGGCTAGGGTGGTTTAGCTTCTTCCCAGGGAAACCACTAATATTAGTATAATTTACAGTATGGGGTAAATTATCACATGAATGTAAGCATCAAATCCATTTAGTAGCCCTTGGACATTGAAGACCATCTCTGAGACCAGCACAGTTGTAATATGTGATATGTCTGTTTACATGTATTTTTCTGTATGTCTTCAAATAAGTTTATGTCTGTATGTGTCTTTGTATATGTCTGTATATGTTTGTGTGCGCACATTTCTGCGACCCGTATATGTGCAAGTCTGCATGTGTATACGTGACTCCGTGTACGTATATGCGTGACTGCATGTGCATGACCGTGTGTGTATGACCATGTGTGCGCATGCCTGCTGGTGTCTGACTGTGTGCATGACCGCGTGAGTGTATGTGACTGCGTGTGTATGACTGCTTGTGTAAAAGACTGCATGTGTGTGCAAGACTACGTGTGTGCGTGACTGAGTGTTGACTGCATGTTTGTGTATTTGCAAGACTGCATGCATATGTGCGTGACTGCGTATGTGTGTGTATGTGCGTGACTGCGTATGTGTGTGTATGTGCGTAACTGCATGTGTGTGTCTGTGTGTGACTGCGTGTGTGTGTATGTGCGTAACTGCATGTGTGTGTATGTGCGTGACTGCATGTGTGTGTATGTGCGTGACTGCATGTGTGTGTATGTGCGTATGTGTGTGACTGCATGTGTGTGTATGTGTGTGACTGCGTATGTGTGTGTATGTGCGTGACTGCATGTGTGTGTATGTGCGTGACTGCATGTGTGTGTATGTGCGTGACTGCATGTGTGTGTATGTGCGTATGTGTGTGACTGCATGTGTGTGTATGTGTGTGACTGCATGTGTGTGTATGTGTGTGACTGCATGTGTGTGTATGTGCGTTAATGCATGTGTGTGTATGTGCGTTAATGCATGTGTGTGTATGTGCGTTAATGCATGTGTGTGTATGTGCGTGACTGCGTGTGTGTGTCTGTGTGTGACTGCGTGTGTGTGTATGTGCGTGACTGCATGTGAGTGTATGTGCATGACTGCGCGTGTGTGTCTGTGTGTGACTGCATGTGTGTATGTGTGTGACTGCATGTGTGTGTATGTGCGTGACTGCATGTGTGTGTATGTGCATGACTGCGCGTGTGTGTCTGTGTGTGACTGCATGTGTGTATGTGCGTGAGTGCGTGTTTGTGTATGTGTGTGACTGCATGTGTGTATGTGTGTGACTGCATATGTGTGTGTATGTGTGTGACTGCATGTGTGTGTATGTGTGTGACTGCATGTGTGTGTATGTGCGTGTATGTGCGTGACTGCATGTGTGTGTATGTGTGACTGCGTGTGTGTGTATGTGCGTGACTGCGTGTGTGTGTATGTGCGTAACTGCATGTGTGTGTATGTGCGTAACTGCATGTGTGTGTATGTGTGTGACTGCATATGTGTGTGTATGTGTGTGACTGCATGCATGTGTATGTGTGTGACTGCATGTGTGTGTATGTGTGTGACTGCATGCATGTGTATGTGTGTGACTGCATGTGTGTGTATGTGCGTGACTGCATGTGTGTGTATGTGTGTGACTGCGTATGTGTGTGTATGTGCGTGACTGCATGTGTGTATGTGCGTGACTGCATGTGTGTATGTGCGTGACTGCATGTGTGTGTATGTGTGTGACTGCATATGTGTGTGTATGTGCGTGACTGCATGTGTGTGTATGTGTGTGTATGTGCATGACTGCATGTGTGTGTATGTGCGTGACTGCATGTGTGTGTGTATGTGTGTGACTGCATGTGTTTGTGAGTGAGTGTGTGTGTCTACATGTGCGTGTGGACCAGTGTACAAAAAACTGATGTATATCTGAGGATTAGTAATAACTAGCTAACAAATTTATCCATTTAAAAATTAAAAATGTATGCAATTTAGATTATTACCAAAAAGCTATGCAGGGGCTCATACTGTATCTAGGAGGCTATGTGGGGTCTCATACTGTATCTTGGGAGCTATGCACGGGGCTCATACTGTATCTAGGAGGCTATGCAGGGGCTCATACTGTATCTAGGAGGCTATGCAGGGGCTCATACTGTATCTAGGAGGCTATGTGGGGTCTCATACTGTATCTTGGGAGCTATGCACGGGGCTCATACTGTATCTAGGAGGCTATGCAGGGGCTCATACTGTATCTAGGAGGCTATGTGGGGTCTCATACTGTATCTAGGAGGCTATGCGGGGTCTCATACTGTATCTAGGAGGCTATGTGGGGTCTCATACTGTATCTAGGAGGCTATGTGGGGTCTCATACTGTTTCTAGGAGGCTATGCGGGGTGTCATACTGTATCTAGGAGTCTATGCGGGGTCTCATACTGTATCTTGGGAGCTATGCACGGGGCTCATACTGTATCTATGGAGCTATGCGGGGGCTCATACTGTATCTACTGTATCTAGGGAGCTATGCGAGGGTTCATACTGTATCTACTGTGTCTAGGGAGCTATGCGAGGGTTCATACTGCATCTACTGTATCCTGGGAGCTATGCGAGGGTTCATACTGTATCTACTGTGTCTAGGGAGCTATGCGAGGGTTCATACTGTATCTACTGTATCCTGGGAGCTATGCGAGGGTTCATACTGTATCTACTGTGTCTAGGGATCTATGCGAGGGTTCATACTGTATCTACTGTGTCTAGGGAGCTATGCGAGGGTTCATACTGTATCTACTGTGTCTAGGGAGCTATGCGAGGGTTCATACTGTATCTACTGTATCCTGGGAGCTATGCGGGGGTTCATACTGTATCTACTGTATCTAGGGAGCTATGCGGGGGTTCATACTGTATCTACTGTATCTAGGGAGCTATGCGAGGGTTCATACTGTATCTACTGTATCTAGGGAGCTATACGAGGGTTCATACTGTATCTAGAGAGCTATATGGGGGCTCATATTGTATCTAGGGAGCTATGCGCAAGGCTCATACTGTATATGGGAGGCTATGTGGAGGCTCATACTGTATATAGGAGGCTATATGGAGGCTCATACTGTATCTAAGGCGCTATCTGTCACTATATGAAGTACAGTGACAGTGTTGATTACTGTACTTGTCATTTAGTGTTAAAATAAGGATTTATTTAAAAAAAAATTGGCGTGGGGTTCCCCTTAATTTTAGTCTCTAGCGGAGGTTAAGCAGACAGCTGGGGCAGATGTTTGAAGCCTGGGAATGGGGTAATACCCACGGAGCTTCCCAGGCTACTAATATCAGCCCCCAGCTGAATACCTAGCCTTTACTAGCTATTAAAATGGGGGACCCCCCAAAAAAAATGACGTGGGGTCCCCCCTAATTTAATAGCTAGCAAAGGCTAGGCAGACAGATGGGGGCTGATATTAATAGCCCAGGAAGGGTTCCATGAATATTGGCCCCCTCCCAGGCTAGAAACACCAGCCGTCAGCCGCCCCAGAAATGGCGCATCCATAGGATGCGCCAATTCTGGCACTTAGCCTCGCTCTTTCCACTGCCCTGTAGCGGTGGCAGTGGGGTAATAGGTTTGGGGTTGATGTCAGCTTATAATGCCAGCTGACATCAAGCCCAGGTTAGTAATGGAGAGGCGTCTATAAGACACCCCCATTACTAACCCCATAGTCAAAGTTACAAAAAAACACAAACACCCAGAATAAAGTCCTTTAATTGAAATAAACACACAATTCTTTATTGTTCTAAATTAAACTCTACTTACCATCACGCCCATTCCAGCTGAAGCCAACGATCTCCTGCAATAAAAGAAAAATAATAAACCAACATCATCCTTACCTTTCCATGGTTCCCACGACAGCTTCAGCTCTGCTACATCGAGATGACAGGCTGGACCGCAGCAGAACGCTGCCATCCAGCCTGTCATCCCGCGGACACTGAGAAGCGCAGGCATGCTTGCGCTCCTCAGTGTCTCTCTGTGACGGCATCCAGATGAGCCGAGGTCATGTCCAATGAACTCAGCTCACCTCATGCACGTCACTGACAGCGTGGGAGAATTCTCCTGCACTCAGCGCTTCAGCGTGAGAATTTTCCCACGCTGTCAGTGACGTGCATGAGGTGAGCTGAGTTCATTGGACATGACCTCACCTCATTCACGTCACTGACAGCGTGGGAAAATTCTCACGCTGAAGCGCTGAGTGCAGGAGAATTTTCCCACGCTGTCAGTGACGTGCATGAGGTGAGCCGAGTTCATTGGACATGACCTCGGCTCATCTTTATGCCGTCACAGAGAGACACTGAGGAGCGCAAGCATGCCTGCGCTTCTCAGTGTCTGGGGGATGACAGGCTGGATGGCAGCGTTCTGCTGCGGTCCAGCCTGTCATCTCGATGTAGCAGAGCTGAAGCTGTCGTGGGAACCATGGAAAGGTAAGGATGAGGTTGCTTTATTATTTTTCTTTTATTGCAGGAGATCGTTGGCTTCAGCTGGAATGGGCGTGATGGTAAGTATAGTTTAATTTAGAACAATAAAGAATTGTGTGTTTATTTCAATTAAAGGACTTTTTTCTGGGTGTTGTGTTTTTTTTAAATACTTTACTAGAAATTCATGGTGGTCATGTCTAATATTGGCGTGACCCCATGAATTTCGGGCTTAGGGCCAGCTGATAATGCCAAGCTGGCCCTAACCCCTTTATTACCCAGTGAGCCACCGCACCAGGGCCCTGGATGAGTTGGGTACAGCGCCAGAAGATGGCGCTTCTATGAACGCGCCATTTTCCGGGGTGGCTGCGGACTGCAATTTGCTGCGTGTGGGCCCAGAAAGCTTGGGCCTCCCTGCGCTGCGGATTCCAGCCCCCAGCTGCCTAGTTGTACCTGGCTGGACACAAAAATAGGGCGAAGCCCCACGTATTTTTTTTTTTTATTATTTCATGAAATTCATGAAATAATTAAGAAAAAAAGGGCTTCCCTATATTGTTGCGTCCAACCAGGTACAAATAGGCAGCTGGTGGTTGGGGGCAGCCCGTTCCTGCCTGCTGTACCTGGCTGGACACAAATATAGGGCGAAGCCCCACATCAATTTTTTTTTTATTATTTCATGAATTTCCTGAAATAATTTTAAAAAAAAATATGTGGGGCTTCTCCCTATTTGTGTGTCCAGCCAGGTACAACTAGGCAGCTGGGGGATGGAATCTGCAGCGCAGGGAGGCCCAAGCTTTCTGCCCCCCCCCCCCCCCCTGGTGCAAATTGCAGTCCGCAGCCACCCCGGAAAATGGCGCGTTCATAGAAGCTGGATGCTGTACCTGGCTGGCATACAAAAATATGGCAAAGCCCACGTCAAAATTTTTGGGAAAAATTAATTAAAAAATAAATAATAATTTAGGGACTGCATCTTTATTAACTCCTCAAATGTCATTTAGTGTTAAAATAAAGGATTTATTTAAAATAAAATTGGCGTGGGATCCCCCATAATTTTAGGCTCTAGCGGAAGTTAAGCAGACGGCTGGGGCAGATGTTTGAAGCCTGGGAAGTGGGTAATACCCACGGAGCTTCCCAGACTACTAATATCAGCCCCCAGCTGAATACCTAGCCTTTACTAGCTATTAAAATGGGGGACCCCCTATTTAATAGCTAGCAAAGGCTAGGCAGACAGCTGGGGGCTGATATTAATAGCCCAGGAAGGGTGCCATGAATATTGGCCCCCTCCCAGGCTAGAAACACCAACCGTCAGCCGCCCCAGAAATGGCACATCCATAGGATGCGCCAATTCTGGCACTTAGCCTCGCTCTTCCACGCTGCCCTGGTGCGGTGGCAGGGGGTAATAGGGTTGGGGTTCATGTCACCGCCAGCTGCCATGAAGCCCAGGTTAGTAATGATGGGCGTCTATAAGACACCCCCATTACTAACCTACAAAGTGTTAAAAAGAAAAAACACACTACACCCAGAAAAAAATAATTTATTTGAAATAAAACACACAATTTTATTTAATTCTTAGTTTACTAAAAAAAAATAGTTACCTGTCCACGTTCCTGCGCTGATCTCCCATGCACAGCTGTCACATCTGGGGATGGTGACAGCTGTGCATGGCTGCTGTAAGCTCACACTGCCGGGAACACGTCCGCTCCCGGCAGCGTGAGCCCCTGACTGAGGTCACCGGAGTGCATTCAGGCAGCGCAGCTCCGGAGACCTCCTTTACGGCAGTGCTGTACCGTGGGAATTTCTCACGATACAGCAGGGCCGTAAAGCAGCTAACCGGAGCAGCGCTGCCTGAACTCCGGCGAACCCGCTTATGCAATGACGGGGCTGCTTTACGGCCCCATCATTCTAGCAGCGGCAGCGGTTCAGAGCGGTCACATTCTATGTGGCTGCTCTAAACTGGAGATCATCGTGGGACACTCGTGGACTACTACGGAGGGGTAAGGATAAGGTTGTGGTTTATTATTTTATATTTTATTACAGGAGATCGATGGCTTCGGGGAATTAGGTGTCTAGGTGAGTATAGGTGTAGTTTTTTATTTTTTACTTTATTTTAGGTGGCGATCGGCGGGGACAGGTAATGTATGAACTAATTTATTGTAGGCAACCACTGGCCACCAATGACATGTATTTAAAATTTATTGGGGACACAGTAGGGCAATTTAAATAGCAGGATCAGGCTGATGGGAACTACTGCTCCCATCGAGCTGATCCTGCTGGCACGAGTGGACGGGGGACAGACATAGGCCGATGGGAGTAGTAGTGTCACATCGGCCTATGTCTGCCTGCACGCACACACCCGCAGACATCGCACAGACACCGCACACACTCGCAGACATCGCACAGACACCGCACACACCCGCAGACATCGCACAGACGCCGCACACACTCGCAGACATCGCACAGACACCGAAGGCATCGCACAGACACCGCACACACATCGCACAGACACCGCACACACCCGCAGACATCGCACACACCTGCAGACATCGCACAGACACCCCGCACACACTCGCAGACATCGCACAGACACCGCACACACTCGCAGACATCGCACAGACACCTCAGACATCGCACAGACACCGCACACACCCGCACACATCGCACAGACACCGCACACACCCGCAGACATCGCACACACCCGCAGACATCGCACAGACACCGCACACACTCGCAGACATTGCACAGACACCGCACACACCCGCAGACATCGCACAGACGCCGCACACACTCGCAGACATCGCACAGACACCGCACACACTCGCAGACCTCGCACAGACACCGAAGGCATCGCACAGACACCGCACACACCCGCACACACCGCACACACCCGCAGACATCGCACACACCCGCAGACATCGCACAGACACCCCGCACACACTCGCAGACATCGCACAGACACCGCACACACTCGCAGACATCGCACAGACACCGCAGACATCGCACAGACACCGCACACACCCGCACACATCGCACAGACACCGCACACACCCACAGACATCGAACACACCCGCAGACATCGCACAGACACCCCGCACACACTCGCAGACACACGCACAGACACCCACACACACCAATCATGACGGGCTGATCGTCTGGGAGGTGAGGCTGACCTGTGCGACCGTGGGAAAGTTCATGTGAGTTCATGCAATGCAGTCAAGCATGAACTCACATGAACCCTCTGAGGGCAGCGGCTACTTCAAATGAACAGCTGATCGGCATCACCTGATACCTCAGCTATTCATTTGAAATAACCGGCGGGAAAGCGCAGCACAGAACGGGAAAGCCGGCGGTGAAGTCTTTTCACTGCCGACTTCCCCGCCCGGGTCCTTCGCTCCCCGCTCCTTGGTGCTGCGCTCCCCGCCCGGTCCTAACTTACGATCGGGATGGGAGGTGGCGAGGGGAGCGGAGGATCGGGTGGGAGGCTGCAGGGAAGCAGTATGGGGCTGTGTGATTGTTTAAAAGCCGGCGGCTTTTTACCGCCCGCCGGCTTTTAAACGATCAGGAGAATTCTCCCACGCCGGGATGGCATTCTGATGAGAGACTGGATCTCAGCTGAGCGCTGCCATCCAGCTTGTCATCCTTCAGAGACACTGCAGAGCGCAGGCATTATGGGAACTTCCGATTCCGGTATTCGATATTGTAAAAGTATCGGAATTAAGTATCGGAATTCCGATACCGCGAATATCGGCTGATACCCGATATTACAGTATCGGAATGCTCAACACTAGTGATGAAAAAAATGTGAACATTTGTAAATAAAAAAACATTGGGTTTGTGCGTCCATTTTCTAAGACCTGCAAATGTTTTATTCTTTTTTTTGTGAGGTGGGGAGATGTTTTGATCACATTTTATTGCCTTTTGTTAGGAAAGTGTGTCGGCCAAAAACACACTTAATTGAATATTTTGATAATAATATAATTATTTTTTTTTATACTTAATAAAGGAAAAGGGTTGATTCAAATTATTATACGTTTTTATTTGGTTTATATTTTTAACACTTTTTTATGTATGTTTACTTTATTTTTTCAGTCCTCTTATGGAATTTAAAGGGTTTTCCCACAAACAAAGTACATTTTAACTAATAGATCTTGGAGTAAAAATAAGTTCTACAATTGGATGTGTTAAAAACATGTTCCTGTGCTGAGATAATCTTATAAATGTGCCCCTGGTTTGTACTGTGTAATGGATGTGTCTGACCTTACAGGGCCATGGTCTGATCATACCACAGCTCCTGGGCAGGGGAGGACACAAAAGAGTATACAGACATTACAACACGGGATCACAGCTGATTCATTTTGTGAGGTAAAACATTTTGCTGTCTGTTTTTAAGCAATATTTTTCCTGAAAGAAATAATCATTTGTGATCCTGTCTGTATCCTCTTTTGCTTCCTCCTGCCCAGGAGCTGTGGTATGATCAGACCATTGTCCAGCACGGTCAGACACGGCCATTACACAGTACACAGCAGGGGCACATTTATAAGATTATCTCAGCACAGGAACATTTATTTTTACACTCATCCTAGTAGTTCTCATAGTCAGCTGCCATGATAACCCATCCGCAGCCAGTGATCAGTGTAACAGCAGCGATCAGAACAATCTCTGATGGCTGCGGTTACAGATGCCGGCTGTGTACAGGCATCTCCCTGTAGAACCACGAGCAAAACGCCTGTGGGTGGAGGTCACACAGCCCTACCCCGCTCATGCCATACTGCCTCTGGATTTGGCTCATCCCATCTTTATTTCTTCAATATATCCTGATATTTATTCTTATGTTGGCCAATGACTTTTGCACTATATACATTATTACGGCCATATATTCAAGTTATGTGTCACAAGAATTATATGAGATTTTTCCTATTTATTATATTAGATGTACTGTTTTTCTCTTTGATGTTATTCTGGTATATACATATATATATCTGCACATGCACTTTATGTATTTAATATATCGATGGTGTTAATTTACTTGTATTCATGTATTTACTGGATGAAATCCAATATATGTGCGTCCTAGGGAGAACCACTATTCAATACATAGGCTGTGTCTCTACACCCCACGTGTGTTTTAATGTATAGTTGTCAATTACATGTTTTTTAACGTATTTTTCATGTCTGATCACTGATTTATCCAAATAAAGAATTTACTCCATTATGTCTGCTGTATTATTTAATCCTTACTGGATTGTTGTAGGTCATTTCATACTTGAATTGTGGTCCAGTGGACCTTAATGATTATACACATGTATTTTTTTTCCTGGATATGTAGCTATACCCCATTCATTGTCGGTGTTATGTGTACAGGCATCTGCCCAGTATGATGCGGGCTCAGCTCCTGAACCTGCTCCATACATAGAGACCTGACATTGGAGGAGCTATTACATCATATGTCGGCAAACGCTTTTCTGCCTCCTTTATAAGTTAGCAGTGGGAGAGCATGATAAAAAGGCTTACCAACCCCTGAGACCGACTTTAGCTCTTAGGCCACGGCCCCACTATCAGTATTTGGTCAGTATTCAGTCAGTATTTTTCTCAGGAGTGGGAGCCAAGACCAGGAGTGGGTGATAAATGCAGAGTTGGTGACTTGTTTCTATTATACCTTTTTCTGATTGTTCCTCACCTGGTTTTGGCTTTGGGGTGACAGCTAATATTTTAACAATAGTAGGGGTAACATTAGGCCTTATTCAGAAATACTGTCTGATATTAAAATTGGCTTTGTTATCAATAGTAATAAAACCTCAATTTTTTTATTTATTTTATTTTTAAAAAGCAGATTTATCAGCCATCACCCCAAGATTCCCCTGATTCTTTAGGTCATGGTGCTCTTTGGATGACAGCTAATATGTCTAGAGTTTACAGTAGGATGCACTGGTCCATGTTTATAGACGTCACAATGATTTAGTAACGTGCGGCATTGTACTCATTACACTGAGCTCTGACTTCTTGGGATGGGTAACAAGGACATTTTTGGGGTAAATGAGGCCCAATATACCCCTTACTATAGATTATTACATTTTTCGCAGTGTTCCCTCATCTGTATAATAACATCTTAGGTCCTGATGCTCCTATGGAAACCACTAATATTAGTATCATTTGGAAAAAAAACAGAGAAACTAGGAGTTTCTTATGCAAAAATATGACAAAATCTTTATTAAATACACATGTATACATAATAGCAAATAGACAATAAAGACAAAAACCGTGTGCATAGGGGTAAGTGTAAGGAAACCCCCCAGGGGAAAACTAATCAGAGATTATATATAGCTCTATGCAAGGTATAGGCTGGGAAAAGCGGGGTGTTTTAGGCTAGTGGTAACAGGTTGACCCAGGTAATCTATATAGGGCAAGTGGTGAGAGTATAAGACTAAGTGTGCCACTAAAATACCAACTCCCAGGGCCACCATCAGCAAATGTATAAGTATCAGAATAATGGACCAGAGGGCCTATGACCGCTTACCCTAAATTGTAGTATCCCAAGGACCCTCAGACCGGTGGCTAGGGTGGTTTAGCTTCTTCCCAGGGAAACCACTAATATTAGTATTATTTACAGTATGGGGTAAATTATCACATGAATGTAAGCATCAAATCCATTTAGTAGCCCTTGGACATTGAAGACCATCTCTGAGACCAGCACAGTTGTAATATGTGATATGTCTGTTTACATGTATTTTTCTGTATGTCTTCAAATATGTTTATGTCTGTATGTGTCTTTGTATATGTCTGTATATGTTTGTGTGCGCACATTTCTGCGACCCGTATATGTGCAAGTCTGCATGTGTATACGTGACTCCGTGTGCGTATATGCGTGACTGCATGTGCATGACCGTGTGTGTATGACCATGTGTGCGCATGCCTGCTGGTGTCTGACTGTGTGCATGACCGCGTGAGTGTATGTGACTGCTTGTGTAAAAGACTGCATGTGTGTACAAGACTACGTGTGTGCGTGACTGAGTGTTGACTGCATGTTTGTGTATTTGCAAGACTGCATGCATTTGTGCGTGACTGCGTATGTGTGTATGTGCGTGACTGCGTATGTGTGTGTATGTGCGTAACTGCATGTGTGTGTATGTGCATGACTGCGCGTGTGTGTCTGTGTGTGACTGCATGTGTGCATGTGCGTGACTGCGTGTGTGTGTATGTGTGTGACTGCGTATGTGTGTGTATGTGCGTGACTGCATGTGTGTGTATGTGCGTGACTGCATGTGTGTGTATGTGCATGACTGCGCGTGTGTGTCTGTGTGTGACTGCATGTGTGTATGTGCGTGACTGCGTGTGTGTGTATGTGCGTGACTGCGTATGTGTGTGTATGTGCGTGACTGCGTATGTGTGTGTATGTGCGTGACTGCATGTGTGTGTATGTGCGTGACTGCATGTGTGTGTATGTGCGTGACTGCATGTGTGTGTATGTGTGTGACTGCATGTGTGTGTATGTGCGTTACTGCATGTGTGTGTATGTGCGTTACTGCATGTGTGTGTATGTGCATGACTGCGCGTGTGTGTCTGTGTGTGACTGCATGTGTGTATGTGCGTGACTGCATGTGTGTGTATGTGTGACTGCATGTGTGTGTATGTGTGACTGCATGTGTGTGTATGTGCGTGACTGCATGTGTGTGTATGTGCGTGACTGCATGTGTGTGTATGTGTGTGACTGCATGTGTGTGTATGTGTGTGACTGCATGTGTGTGTATGTGCATGACTGCATGTGTGTATGTGCGTGACTGCGTGTGTGTGTGTGCGTGACTGCGTGTGTGTGTATGTGCGTGACTGCATGTGTGTGTATGTGCGTGACTGCATGTGTGTGTATGTGCGTGACTGCGTGTGTGTGTATGTGTGTGACTGCATGTGTGTGTATGTGCGTGACTGCATGTGTGTGTATGTGCGTGACTGCATGTGTGTGTATGTGCATGACTGCATGTGTGTGTATGTGCATGACTGCATGTGTGTATGTGCGTGGCTGCATGTGTGTGTATGTGCGTGACTGCATGTGTGTGTATGTGCGTGACTGCATGTGTGTGTATGTGCGTGACTGCGTGTGTGTGTATGTGCGTGACTGCGTGTGTGTGTATGTGCGTGACTGCATGTGTGTGTATGTGTGTGACTGCATGTGTGTGTATGTGCCTGACTGCATGTGTGTGTATGTGCCTGACTGCATGTGTGTGTATGTGCGTGACTGCATGTGTGTGTATGTGTGTGACTGCATGTGTGTGTATGTGCGTGACTGCATGTGTGTGTATGTGCGTGACTGCCTGTGTGTGTATGTGCGTGACTGCATGTGTGTGTATGTGCGTGACTGCATGTGTGTGTATGTGCGTGACTGCATGTGTGTGTATGTGCGTGACTGCATGCATGTGTATGTGTGTGACTGCATGTGTGTGTGTATGTGTGTGGCTGCGTGTGTGTGTATGTGTGTGACTGCGTATGTGTGTGTATGTGCGTGACTGCATGTGTGTGTATGTGTGTGGCTGCGTGTGTGTGTATGTGTGTGACTGCATATGTGTGTGTATGTGCGTGACTGCATGTGTGTGTATGTGTGTGGCTGCGTGTGTGTGTATGTGTGTGACTGCATATGTGTGTGTATGTGCGTGACTGCATGTGTGTGTATGTGTGTGTATGTGCATGACTGCATGTGTGTGTATGTGCGTGACTGCATGTGTGTGTATGTGCGTGACTGCATGTGTGTGTATATGCATGACTGCATGTGTGTGTATGTGCGTGACTGCATGTGTGTGTATGTGTGTGACTGCGTGTGTGTTTGTGTATGACTGCCTGTGTGTGTGTCTACATGTGCGTGTGGACCAGTGTACAAAAAACTGATGTATATCTGAGGATTAGTAATAACTAGCTAACAAATTTATCCATTTAAAAATTAAAAATGTATTCAATTTAGATTAATACCAAAAAGCTATGCAGGGGCTCATACTGTATCTAGGAGGCTATGCGGGGGCTCATACTGTATCTAGGAGGCTATGCAGGGGCTCATACTGTATCTAGGAGGCTATGTGGGTTCTCATACTGTATCTTGGGAGCTATGCACGGGGCTCATACTGTATCTAGGAGGCTATGCAGGGGCTCATACTGTATCTAGGAGGCTATGTGGGGTCTCATACTGTATCTAGGAGGCTATGCGGGGTCTCATACTGTATCTAGGAGGCTATGCAGGGGCTCATACTGTATCTAGGAGGCTATGCAGGGGCTCATACTGTATCTAGGAGGCTATGTGGGGTCTCATACTGTATCTAGGAGGCTATGCGGGGTCTCATACTGTATCTAGGAGGCTATGTGGGGTCTCATACTGTATCTAGGAGGCTATGCAGGGGCTCATACTGTATCTAGGAGGCTATGTGGGGTCTCATACTGTATCTTGGGAGCTATGCACGGGGCTCATACTGTATCTAGGAGGCTATGTGGGGTCTCATACTGTATCTAGGAGGCTATGCGGGGTCTCATACTGTATCTAGGAGGCTATGTGGGGTCTCATACTGTATCTAGGGGCTATGTAGGGTCTCATACTGTATCTAGGAGGCTATGCGGGGTCTCATACTGTATCTAGGAGTCTATGCGGGGGCTCATACTGTATCTTGGGAGCTATGCACGGGGCTCATACTGTATCTAGGAGGCTATGCAGGGTCTCATACTGTATCTAGGAGTCTATGCGAGGTCTCATACTGTATCTTGGGAGCTATGCACGGGGCTCATACTGTGTCTAGGGAGCTATGCGAGGGTTCATACTGTATCTACTGTATCCTGGGAGCTATGCGAGGGTTCATACTGTATCTACTGTGTCTAGGGAGCTATGCGAGGGTTCATACTGTATCTACTGTGTCTAGGGAGCTATGCGAGGGTTCATACTGTATCTACTGTATCCTGGGAGCTATGCGAGGGTTCATACTGTATCTACTGTGTCTAGGGATCTATGCGAGGGTTCATACTGTATCTACTGTGTCTAGGGAGCTATGCGAGGGTTCATACTGTATCTACTGTATCCTGGGAGCTATGCGAGGGTTCATACTGTATCTACTGTATCCTGGGAGCTATGCGAGGGTTCATACTGTATCTACTGTGTCTAGGGAGCTATGCGAGGGTTCATACTGTATCTACTGTATCCTGGGAGCTATGCGAGGGTTCATACTGTATCTACTGTATCCTGGGAGCTATGCGAGGGTTCATACTGTATCTACTGTATCTAGGGAGCTATGCGAGGGTTCATACTGTATCTAGAGAGCTATATGGGGGCTCATACTGTATCTAGGGAGCTATGCGCAGGCTCATACTGTATATGGGAGGCTATGTGGAGGCTCATACTGTATATAGGAGGCTATATGGAGGCTCATACTGTATCTAAGGCGCTATCTGGGGGCTCACACTGTATATAAGGAGCTATGTGGGGCTCTTACTGTATGTAGGGGGCTATGTGGTGGCTCATACTGTATGTAGGGGGTGATGTGGGAGGGCTCATACTGTATATAGGGGGATGTCAGCATACTTAATTGTGCTCAATATTAAGTTATTATTTATTATTATTAAATATTATATTATAAAAAATAATTATAATTAATATGTTAATATTAATATTGAGCAGAATTAATTTCAGCCTATTGGTTTGGTCTCCACAACAATCATGGTCTCTCATGTGGCCCCTTGGGAAAATTAATCTCCCACCCCTGCTCTATTTTATATAGTGCCATTTTATGTATGGTGCTGTACATAAGGGTAAACTTTGCGCTGCGCGCTGTGTGCACCGCTGTCTTTGTCCATCTACAGATGTGTACAAGCGCACCTATGTGTTACTTTTCTTGGTCATGCCCTCAGCACTCTCTTAAAGGAGTTATTTGACGAGCCCCACGTGAATGGCGCAGCAGTGCGCATCATCAACCACAGCTCCATTTATCTTTTCACAGTTCCGTTTCTCTGGATCATGGTGGTCCCAGTGGTTAGGTCCGCAGTGATCAGAAAGTCATCCCCTATCCATAAGAAGGGGGATAACTTCCAAACTTGGGATAACCCATTTAAACAGGATTTCAAAATGTATTTTTATTTGCCCATAGGAATGTAGAAAATTATAAACCAATAATGACTCTACCTAACTGTAATACAGCCTCTCCAAGAATAGGAGAGAGGAAATGGCACTGTGCAGTCTATATGTATACAGAATAATCCAAATACTGAAAATTACACTCCGCATACAGGACAGGAGAAGTGGTACTGTGCAGTCTATATACAGTCTATATACAGTATATACACAGAATAATACAGATACTGAGAATTAAAACCAGTATACAAGACGGGAGAAGTAGTACTGTGCAGTGTATATATACAGATTAATACAGATACTGAGAATATTGCAGTCAATTTATATACACAGAATAATACAGATACTGAGATTTACATCAGTATACAGGGCAGGAGAAGTGGTACTGTGCAGTGTATATATACAGAATAATAAAGATACTGATAATTACACCCAGTATACAGGGCAGGAGAAGTGGTACTGTGCAGTGTATATACAGTCTATATACAGTATATACACAGAATAATACAAATACTGAAAATTACACCCAGTATACAGGACAGGAGAAGTGGTACTGTGCAGTCTATATACAGTCTATATACAGTATATACACAGAATAATACAGATACTGAGAATTAAAACCAGTATACAAGACGGGAGAAGTAGTACTGTGCAGTGTATATATACAGATTAATACAGATACTGAGAATATTGCAGTCAATTTATATACACAGAATAATACAGATACTGAGATTTACATCAGTATACAGAGCAGGAGAAGTGGTACTGTGCAGTGTATATATACAGAATAATGCAGATACTGAGAATTACACCCAGTATACAGGACAGGAGAAGTGGCACTGTGCAGTGTAAATATGCAGAATAATACAGATACTAAGAATTACACCAAGTATACAGGACAAGAGAAGTGGTACTGTGCAGTGTATATATACAGAATAATAAAGATACTGAGAATTACACCCAGTATACAGGGCAGGAGAAGTGGCACTGTGCAGTGTAAATATGCAGAATAATACAGATACTGAGACTTAGGCCACAGCCTCACTATCAGTATTTGGTCAGTATTCGGTCAGTATTATTTCCGCAGTATCTGTATTATTCTGTATATACAGTATACACTGCACAGTACCACTTCTGTCTGTATGCTGGTTGCAATTGTCAGTATCTGTATTATTCTGTATATATACAGTACACTGCAAAGTACCACTTCTCATGTCCTATATATACTGTGTGTAAGGCCACGGCCCCACTATCAGTATTTGGTCAGTATATTTTCTCAGGAGTGGGAGCCAAAACCAGGTGAGGAACAATCAGAGAAAAGGTATAATAGAAACAAGTCACCAATTCTGGATTTATCACCCACTCCTGGTTTTGTCTCCAACTCCTGAGAAAAAATACTGACCGAATACTGACCAAATACTGATAGTGGGGCCGTGGCCATAGGGAGAATTATACACAGCATACATAGCTCCAAAATATATGCTACAAACATCTAAATAAATATATATATATTTATATATATATATATATATATACCCACACAAACACTGGGACCATTGTATATACATGTAGTAAATATTATAGTATATATATTATAGTATGAACTATGGAGCTGTGTATATAGTTATTTAGTGTGGTGCTGTGCCTGAGTACATAACTTTTAGTGGGAAGTCCACAATATATACAGAGCTCCACACTATATACTGGGTTATAAAACATGGTATGGAGCTGTGTGTATACTATATAGTGTAGAGATGTGCCTTTTATATAAAATGTGCAGCCCACACTATATGCTATACACACATATTATATTCACATCACATCTACACTATATATTACACACAGCACCTCACTACATGCTATATACACAGGTCCACACTAAATACAGCACTTAATTATGCTGTTTACATCAGATAGTATAATCTGGGGCCGATGCATATACATTACATAGGATACACTGGGGATGATATGTATACATTACATAGGATACAATGGGGCCGATGTATATACTTCTGAGGGGATGTGCTGGGGGCGATCTATATACATCACATAGGATACACTGGGACCGATGTATATACATCAGATGGGATACGCTGGGAACGATGTATATACATCACATGGGATACACTGGGGCTGATGTATATACGGATTATAATGAAGGCAATTTGGGCTACCGCCCGGGGCCCGAGGCTTCAGGGGGACCCATGGCCAGATTGCCCTCATTATAATGTTTTGTGCAGAGGCAGGGGCAGGTTTGGCAGGGGGATCGCACTGTACCTTTTAGACGCCGGCCACATCACAGGGAGGCAGACACGCACCCTGCGCGCTGTGTGCTGCGTCTCCAGGGCTGACATCACACAGCAGCGCGTGGAGCTTCTTTATCCTGCGGGAGAGGAGCTGGTGGATCAGGTCAGTGAATGGCGGTAAATATGAGGTCTGGAGAAGATGTCTGGAGTGAGGAGGGGGCTGCAGGATGCTGCTCCCCTCCTGATGAGTTTGCATAAGATTCCATAGTGTCAGTTCAGCGGCCGCTCTGATAGGGCTCTGTATAAGTTATTGCAGGACTTTCATCGTTGCTGCAGATCAGGTCACTCTGGGTCATCGGCTCCAGCATCACCAGATCTGCAGGAAAATTCAGAGTCCTGTAATAAATCCCACTGAGCCCCAGCAGAGCGACCACAGACATTGCATAGAGGATCCTGCACTGACTGATCAACCCTGAACCTGCAGGACATCACATACTGTACTGATCCATATATGATATGTGAGGTCCTGTAGGCAGGTGTGATCAGTACAGTGTATATCCCTGTACAAAATGTCACATCCAGTAAACAGATTAGTGTATATAATACTGTGGTACAGACATGAGATGGGATATAATAATGTGTATAGTATAACATCTAATGTCTGTATCACAGTATATTATACTAGCTATTGAACCCGTTTTACACCCGGGTCACAAGCATTTTTAGTGGTACATTTCTGGCGCCATTTTTTTTAAGACACTGTGTCTGCGAATTCTCATAAACACTTCAATAAAATGGCGCTGGATAGCGTGGTAAGCGCATGCACTGACTCCGGCACCATTTCATTGAAGTAATGTGCTACAAAATTAAAGGGTTCCTTTCATCGGAAATAACGCTATTAACCTGCGTTCAGGTAAACAGCGTTTTTATACTGCCCAGTAGCTGAATGCAGTGGGGAGAAAATGATCTTTATTCTACTCCGCCAGCATTCGGTTTCAGTCATGAGGGCAGTGCCGGTTCGGTCACCACTCTGAGTATACAGAGCATCCTCTGCAACCGAGCCCCCGGCCCTGACTGACACTGACTCTACATTGAGACAGGCTGTCAGTCAGGGCCAGGATTACAGGGGTTGCTCTGTATACTCAAAGTAATGACTGAACCGGCGTCGGGCCAGACCCCATTACTAAAACCAAATGCTCCCCCATCCTGGTATATGCTCCCTCCCCATCCTGGTATATGCTCCCTCCCCATCCTGGTATATGCTCCCTCCCCATCCTTATCCCCCATCCTGGTATATGTTCCCCCATCTTGCCTGCTCTGATATTCTTCCATCCATACAAAAAAAAACAACACTCCTACTCGCCTTTTCCCCTCTCGCTTGCAGCGCATCGTCGAACACCGGCAAGGCTGGAGGAGTGTGGCGCCAGAGTTCGCAGCTGCGCATGCATGAACCACAACGCCACACTCATC
This sequence comes from Phyllobates terribilis, assembly GCF_046119375.1. Lineage (NCBI taxonomy): Eukaryota > Metazoa > Chordata > Amphibia > Anura > Dendrobatidae > Phyllobates > Phyllobates terribilis. The sequence continues at coordinate 2,469,516 of NW_027363010.1, read as the reverse complement.
CAACGTCGCCGGACATCAAGGTATGTGTCCTAATGGCGCCGAAGATGGCAGTATGACGTGATCTCCGTCATTACAATCCTTTATCCTCGTCCTCCTCCCTGTCACCTGTAACATCTGATGTGTTCTTCTGTCTCCGGCCAGACTGTGCAGGCGCATTGCGTGCACAGTCTATAGAGGCTTCGGACAGACGGACACATCCCTGATTATATTATAGATAGTCATGTATTCTCATATAGACTCTACAGGGCCGTACCTAGGGGAAGAGGAGGGGCATGTGACCTGGGTACAGCCGTCAGGGGGGTGCCTTCGGGCCACCTCATGCGGTGGTCAGAGGTGTCTCCCAGGCAGCTGCAATTTGCCGCCCCCAGAGTGGGAGTCGACCATTCTCTGAGCTTGCTGTGGAACCGACAGTCGATCAGAGAAGGGAGCTATGTGCGGGCTCATACTGTATATAGGGAGCTATGTGCGGGCTCATACTGTATATAGGGAGCTATGTGCGGGCTCATATTGTATATAGGAAGCTATGTGCGGGCTCATATTGTATATAGGAAGCTATGTGCGGGCTCATATTGTATCTAAGTAACTATGTAGGGGCTCATACTGTATGTAGGTGGCAGTGTGTGGGCTCATACTATATGTACAGGGCTATGCGGGGGCTCATACTGTATGTAGGGGGGGTGTGGGGGCTCATACTATATGTACAGGGCTCTGCGGGGGCTCATACTGTATCTAGACCGCTATGTGCGGGCTCATACTGTATATAGGGAGCTATGTGCGGGCTCACACTGTATATAGGGAGCTATGTGCAGGCTCATATTGTATATAAGGAGCTATGTGCGGGCTCATACTGTATATAGGGGCTATGTGCAGACTCATTTTGTATCTAAATAACTATGTAGGGGCTCATACTGTATGTAGGTGGCAGTGTGTGGGCTCATACTGTATGTACAGGGCTATGTGGGGGCTCATACTGTATGTAGGGGGCTGTGTGGGGGCTCATACTATATGTACAGGGCTCTGCAGGGGCTCATACTGTATCTAGGGAGCTATGCGGGACTCATACTGTATATAGGAGGCTATGTGGGGGCTCATACTGTATATAGAGGGGCTATGCGGGGGCTCATACTGTATCTAGGGAGCTATGCGGGCGCTCATACTGTATCTAGGGAGCTATGCGGGGGCTCATACTGTATATAGAGGGATGTCAGCATACTTAATTCTGCTCAATATTAAGTCATACAATTAATATAATTTTTTTAAATTATTTTGTTAATATTAATATGGAGCAGAATTAATTTCAGCCTATTGGATCGGCCTACATAACAGTCACGATCTCTCATGTGGCCCCTCCGGAAAATTAATCTGCCACCCTGATCTACTATATATAGTGCTATGTTATGGAAATTTTTTTTCCTCATTCTCTGTCTATAGATGTGATCAGAACATCTGTGTGTTGATCACATGACCAATCACATGATCTATCAAAGGGGATCATGTCACATGTCACGTGATACATCCGGTACCTGCGGGGGGGGTGGGCACACCTTTTAAACTGCCCGGGGCCCTGGCTACTCTTAATCCACCCCTGTGTATATACATCATATAGGATACGTTGGGGACAATGTATATACATCACATAGGATACGTTGGGGACGATGTATATACATCACATGGGATACACTGGGGTCGATGTATATATAGGTGCATCTCACTAAATTATAATATCATCAAGAAGTTAATTTATTTCAGTTCTTCAATACAAAAAGTGAAACTCATATATTATATAGAGTCATTAATATAATTGTCTTATCCCGTCTGTCAATCTGTCTGTCCTTCTGTTCAGGAAATCCCGCGTCGGTGATTGGTCTGGCGCGGCCAATCAGCAACGCGGCATTTCAGAAAAAGATGGCGGCCGTTAGCGGCTCATCTGCCGCACGGAGGTCAGCGGCGATGCGGCCGGGAGATGCAGCCGGCTGCTCGCAGCATAAGTCCCCTGACCGGAGGCGCCGCTGACCTCCATGCGGCTACCGTCGGGAGATCAGCGGCTACGGCCGCTTATCTCCCGACGGCAAGTGTGACGCCCCCCCTCCCCTCTCCTCTCCTCCCCTCTCCGCTCCTCTCCCCTCTCCCCCCCTCCCCTCCCCCCGCTTGCTCAGGGCCCCAGCACCCGGCGCCATACTTACCCCTCGCTGTGCCTCCGCAGCAGCTCCTGTGTCTTCCACTGCCGCTTTGTGACGTCTCAGGTCAGAGGGCTCGGTGACGTCTTTACACTGCACTCTCTCCTGAGCGGTCACAGCGCGCAGCGGGAAGATGCCGGCTACGCTGGAGTCCGGAGCAGCAGCTGAGTATTGGATTTTTTTTTATTGTATGGGGGCATAGGGCATTAAATGGTGGGGTGGGGGTGTGTGACATCGTGGAGGGGCCATTATAAGCGAGGGGGGGTGTGACATCCTGCATGGGCCACTATGGGGGGGATGTGACATCCTGCATGGGGTATTATATAGGGGGGATGTGACTTCCTGCATGGGGCATTATAAGGGAGGGGGGGATGTGACATCCTGCATGGGGCACTATGGGGGGGATGTGACTTCCTCCATGGGGCATTATATAGGGGGGATGTCACTCCCTGCATGGTGCATTATAAGGGAGGGGGGATGAGACTTCCTCCATGGGGCATTATAAGGGGGGTGGTGACATCCTGCATGGGGCATTTATATGGTGGGGGGGGAGTGACATCCTGCATGGGGCATTATAAGGGTGGGGGGAATGTGACATCCTGCATGAGGCACTATGGAGGGGATGTGACTTCCTCCATGGGGCATTATATAGGGGGGATGTGACTTCCTGCATGGGGTATTATATAGGGTGGATGTGACTTCCTGCATGGGGCATTCTATAGGAGGGATGTGACTTCCTGCATGGGGCATTATAAAGAAGGGGGGAATGTGACATCCTGCATGGGGCATTATACAGGGGGGATGTGACATCCTGCAAGGGGCATTATAAGGGAGGGGGGATGTGACATCCTGCATGGGGCATTATCCTGCATGGGCCATTATATGGGGGGGATGTGACATCCTTCTTGGGGCATTATAAGGGAGGGGGATGTGACATCCTGCATGGGGCATTATAAAGGAGGGGGGGATGTGACATCCTGCATGGGGCATTATATGGGGGGGAGTGACATCCTGCATGGGGCATTATAAGGGAGTGGGGGTGACATCCTGCATGGGGCATTATAAGGGAGGGGGCGATGTGACATCCTGCATGGGGCATTATATGGGGGAGGGGGAAGTGACAACCTGCATGGGGCATTATAAGGCAGGTGGATGCTCCCCGGTCCTCACTAACACGGTTCGCTGATTGGTCGCAGCCACCGGCCGCGACCAATCAGCTATTTCAGCGCCAAATTTAAACACCGCTCTGCTGATTGCTCGCGGCCGCCCGCGGCGACCAATCTGCGATTGTGGCGCCAAATTTAAACACGGTCTCCGGCCAATTGGCGGCAGATTTAAAATAAGTACGCCACCGTCGGGAGACATATTCTAGAATACCCGATGCGTTAGAATCGGGCCACCATCTAGTATATTATATAGAGTCATTACAAACAGAGTGATCTATTTCACGTGTTTATTTCTGTTAATGTTGATGATTATGGCTTACAGCCAATGAAAACACAAAAGCCATTATCTCAGTGAATAAAAATAATTAACAAAAAAACACATGCAAAGGCTTCCTAAGCATTTAAAAGGTCCCTTAGGCTGTGTTCACACGATGCGTATTTCATGCGTTTCCGCGGCGTTTTTGCAGTTGCGTAAACGCCGCGGAAACGCATGAAAAACGCATGGTAGAAGGGAAGCAATGTTCCCCAATGGAAATCCGCATGTGCTGTGCCCATGATGCGGATTTTTCCGCAGCGTTAACGCTGCGGTCAAAAATCCGCAGCATGTCAATTAATTTTGCGGAAACGCGGCGATTTCGCCGCCATTGACTTGCATTAGAACGCGCCAATTCCGCAAGACAGCATTTGTACTTGCGTAATTGGTGCGTTCTAATGTGCGGATGGTACCCGGGTGTGGAGGAGAGGAGAGTCTCATCCACACCCAGGTATCATTAAAAAAGCTGTAAAAAGAAGAATAAAATAAAAAATAAATGTATTCTTACCTTCTGTCGGCCCGCGCACCGCTCCCGCTTTTTTCCCGGCACTTGCAGTGAGTTGTAGGACCTGCGGTGACGTCAGAGTCATGTGACGGGTCACGTGACGCTGACGTCGGCAGGTCTTTCAATTCAAAGTTGCCGGCAGCCGGGAGAACGGAGTGAGCAGGACAGCGCGGGCCATCGGAGGTAAGTATATACACTCTCTCGGTTCACACTGTATAAATCCATGCTGTTTGCATGGATTTATATAGTGTGACCTAGTTATCAAGCACTTTCCAGGTGATGCTAACATCGCCTGGAAAGCGCTTGTCAATCTGCATGCGGAAACGCATGTGAATCTGCATGTGGATCCGCATGTATTCTGCAGGAAAAACGCATGCACAATCTGCATGCGTTTTTTCTGCCAGGGAGATGCAGAAATGATGCAGAAATTTTCTGCTTCATTTCTGCATCGTGTGCACATACCCTTAGTCTGTTTCAGAAGGCTCCACAATCATAGGGAAGACTGCTGACATGACAGATGTCCAGAAGGCAGTCATTGACACACTCCACAAGGTCCCAGAGTTCCAATTTTCATTTGGAAATCAAGGTCCCAGAGTCTGGAGGAAGAGTGGAGAGGCCACAATCCAAGCTGCTTGAGGTCTAGTGTGAAGTTTCCACAATCGGTGATGGTTTGGGGAGCCATGTCATCTGCTGGTGTAGGTCCACTGTGTTTTATCAAGACCAAAGTCAGCGCAGCCGTCTACCAGGAAATTTTAGAGCACTTCATGCTTCCCTCTGCCGACAAGCTTTTTGGAGATGGAAATTTCATTCTCCAGCAGGACTTGACACTAGTGTTGAGCGAGTATGTTCTATTAACCCTTTCGCCGACTATGCTCGGGCCGAGCTCCGAGTATTTACAGCTGCTCGGTGATAAGGTTAAATCGCTCCTGTGTGCATGATTTGCAACTGTTTGACAGCTTTATTACATGTGAAGAATGTCTATTTCTTACACATTCCTCACATGTAATAAAGCAGTTAAACAGTTGCAAATCATGCACATGGGAGCGATTTAACCTCATCACCGAGCAGCTGTAAATACTCGGAGCTCGGCCCGAGCACACTCGGTCAGAACATACTCGCTCAACCCTACTTGGCACCTGTCCACACTGCCAAAAATACCAATACCTGGTTTAAAAACAACAGTATCACTGAGCTTGATTGGCCTGAGAATCTATCGGGTATTGTCAAGAGGAAATGAGAGACACCAGACCCAACAATGCAGACGAGCTGATGGCTGCTATCAAAGCAACCTGGGCTTCCATAACACCTCAGCAGGGCCACAGGCTGATCGCCTCCATGCCACATTGCCGCATTGATGCAGTAATTGATGCAAAAGGAGCCCCGACCAAGTATTGAGTGCATTTAATGAACATACATTTCAGTAGGCCAACATTTCGGATTTTAAAAACATTTTTCAAGCTGTTGTTGCTGTAAAGTATTCTAATTTACTGAGATAATGACTTTTGTTCATTGGCTGTAAGCCATAATCATCAACATTAACAGAAATAAACACTTGAAATAGATCACTCTGTGTGTAATGACTCTATATAATATAGGAGTTTCACTTTTTGCATTGAAGAACTGAAATAAATTAACTTTTGATGATATTCTAATTTAGTGAGATGCACCTGTACATCATATAGGATGCTGGGGCTGATCAGTATACATAATATAAGATACACTGGGGCTGATGTATATACGTCATGTAGGATACACTGGTGATGATGTACATACATTACATAGGATATGCTGGAGACTATGTATATACATCATATAGGATACGCTTGTGCCAGTGTATATGCATCATATAGGATACCTTGGGAGTGATGTACATAGATCATATAGGATACGCTGGGGCCGATATATATACATCATATAGAATACACTGGGGCTGTGTCATGGTGTGACTGTGGGATAGCAAGTGTGCTCCTATTCTGACCCTCAGGCTCGGGGTCCCTAGCTATTTCTGTTCCCAGGATTACTCCTGAATGTGGAGATGCCCGAGCCTCGTTCCTTACTATGCTCCTAAGCAGCACTAGTTTGTACAGTGTATGGGGGGAATACAAAACAAGATAGGACAGAACTGAAGCACAGTCACACAACACGCTCTCAGGGAAATACACAAAGGAATATAAAGTCTAAAGCCCGAGAGGCAACAAAGTAATATAAAGACACCTAGGGAAAAAGGAAAGGGTTACCAAACAACGCTTGCAACAACTTTAGCAATAACCACTAAACCAGTATGTGTTCACCTTTCCAGAACAGGATAGAGAAAAACGATACTGGCATTGCCAGCAAAGCACAGCCGGCTTAAATGGAGAAACAGCAGACACGACTGGTTCTCCTCTAGCATGTGATCAAAGGCAGTCAACAACCTCAGCCCAGCAAAGACTAACTTTTGCTCACCTGCCAAGGAGCTGCAGCTCTAAGAGTCGATGCCCTAGTCACCCTGCACTGACCATAGCTATCAATGGAGTTACAAGGAGCAGTATATGAATCTGTGGAATCCACAGACTTGGACGCCGCCATCACAGTTTGTGATGTTAGAGAAAACCTCCTTGTGACATGCTGATGTACAAACATCATATAGGATACACTGGGGCTGATGTATATATAGTACATCTTAAAGGATATACGGGTGCTAATGTAGAGTATATACATCATATAGGATACACTGGGGCTGATGTACAAACATCATATAGGATACACTAGGGCTGATGTATATATATCATATAAGAGATACTGGAGCTAATGTACAGTATATACATCGTATAGAATACACTGGGGCTGATGTATATACATCATATAGGATATACAGGTGCTGATGTACAGTATGTACATCACATAGGATACACTGGGGCTGATGTATACACATCATATACAGTAGGATACACTGGGGCTGATGTACATACATTACATGGCCTCAGCTTGTTAACTCATCCATAGCCTGGAGATGAATCAGTGTAGCATGCAGCCCTCCCAGAGCTTGAAGATGAGCCTGCAGGAAAGTAAGGAGCCGGCGCGCAGAGAGCGGTAGCCCCTTCTACCAAGAACATCCTGATAACACTATCTGGCACTAGGCCTGGCAAAGAGTACGCCACTGCGGTGTACTGAACGCTGTGCGTGTGCGTCGTGCATGGGCGCGCATGGGCGGGTACACACGACATGGACATGAAAAAATATTAAAAGGCCAGCAGCTGCAAAACCACGGCCGATGGCCCACAATGTAGGTGAGGGCTGCAGCCCAGTGAGCATGTGCCTGTTGGGCTTGTAGTAGTGGCATGGTTCTAGAGGTCAATATATCTTTGAACATAAGTATGAGATATACAACCAATACCATTTTAATGGCATCTCTCGTATATATATATATATATATATATATATATATATATATACAGTGTCGGACTGGGGTGTCTGGGTCCCACAGGAGGAATTGATCCTCAGGGCCCACCCTACAGCTATATGTAAATACCTGATAGCCGATATCCCCGTTATAGTGGAGCGTCTGCTGTAAATCACAGGCGGCTCCTGCACATCTACTGTGCACATGCTATAACTAGGATGTACAATTACGGTAGTTTGCAGTAAAGGGGTTCTTTGGTTAAAACAAGTTATCACCGATCCAAGGGCTCCACGGGATAGGTGATAACTGACTGATCGTTTGGGTCCGAACATTGGAAACCGCACCGATCAGAAGAATGGGGAAGTTTTATCCCTGTCAGGACACTTATCCCCATTTTAAAATGCAGCGGCAGGTGGGACGTCTGACTGCAGCTCCCTTCATTCTCTTTGGGGTTTCCAGAAAAAAAACAAGAACAGCCATTGAGGGAATGAATGGATCAGTGGTCAAGTCGCACATGAGCTCCAGTCTAATGGGGATAAAAGCTCCACATTCTACCAATCGGTGCAGGTCCCAGCATTCAGACCCCCACTAATCAATAACTTATCACTTATCCTGTGGAGAGGTGATTACTTGTTTTCATCGGAGAACCCCTGTAAGTGCATCTTGTTCCAAGTATTTAATTAATCACTAATGGAAACAAAGAATCTTCTCCTAATTAATATCAGAGAGAACAGATGACTGCCATACACAACACAATCCACTTTACCAACACAAACAGTACCACATACAAGGGAGAAACACTGCCACACCATGACTGGACTACATATTACCACCACATAGTGACCGAATAATACCACATGCAAGGGAGAAATACCACTAAACCATGACCAGACCACATATTACCACCACATAGTGACCGAATAATACCACATGCAAGGGAGAAATACCACTAAACCATGACCAGACCACATATTACCACCACATAGTGACCGAATAATACCACATACAAGGTAGAAATATCACCACACCTTGACCAGACCAGATATTACCACCCCATAGTGACCGAATATTACTACATACAAGGGAGAAATACCACCATGCCATGACCAGACCAGATATTAACAGCAAATAGCGTCCAAATAATTCCCCATCATTTCTCTCTCCTACCTCCATAATTGCTCTTCCCCATCCCAATCATTGCTCTCCCCCACCTTCTCCAACATTGTCATATCTCCCCCACCTTCTCCATCATTGCCATATCTCCCCCCACCACCTCCATCATCATTGCCATATCTCCCCCCACCACCTCCATCATTGCCATATCTCCCCCCACCTGCTCCATCATCATTGCCATATCTCCCCCACCTGCCCTGTCATCATTGCCATATCTCCCCCAACCTGCTCCGTCATCATTGCCATATCTCCCCCCTCCTACTCCATCATCATTGCCATTTCTCCCCCCACCTGCTCCACCATCATTGCCATATCTCCCCCACCTCCTCTATCACTAATGCCATGTCATATCTCCCCCTACCTCCTCCATCACCATGCCATGCATATCTCCCCCCACCTCCCCCATTGCCATGCCATATATCCCCCACCATGTCATATCTCCCCCCACCTCCTCAATCACCATTGCTCTCCCTCAAAAAACCCCAAAACTTGTCTCTCAGCGCGCTCCCCCGCAGCACTGTCCTCTGCTTCCTGCCCGGCATCTTTCTCCCTGACAGGCCCATGCTGCATGATGACGTCATCAAGCAGCGCGAGCCTGTGTGAGGGAGGAAACGCCGGGCAGAAAGCAGAGGTGAGGACGGATCCCTGCAGCTATGCTGCCATTTTCCTCCTGTCGGCAGTGGAGCTGGAGGGATCGCTCCTTGCCTGCCACACAGGATGAGGGCAATCTGCCCATGGGACCGAGAACCAGGCCAGATTGCCTTCATCAGCCGCACTGCAAGGGCCCCCCTGACCCTCCAGGCCCTTGCAGTGCGGAGCACCGGCGGCCATGTTAACCAGGGGCACCCGTGTGTCCTGCTCGGGGGCCCGCTGAGGACCCGGGCCCACCGGAGAATTCTCCGGTGTCCCGGTGCCCCAGTCCGACCCTGTATATAGACACACTTACACATTGGTGTGTACATACAGTACATGTGCATGTGTGTGAGTATATACTGTATGTGTATATGTGTATAGTGGCGTTGCTTGAAGTTTATAGACCCTGTAAGGCAGCGCTAGTCATCATGCTGGGGGACACTCGCTGCATCGGGTCAATTAAAGCACACCAGCCACGTTTTCCAGTATTTCACAATCCAGCAGTTTATTACACTTCACTACTGCTTATCACCGAGTCCAACTCAGTGGCTCGCCGACATACACATATAATGTCCAGGAGCCTTTCAAGTGGCAGACAGGCCCACTTGGCTCCAGTTACAGCCATCAGCAAAGTCACTTATATCAGCGTCCATATAATGCAGTGCTTTACCTTTGCCCGGTTTTAGCTGCTTCAGTCAGATTTGTTCTGCCATCACTGTGGCTTTACAGCTGCCCAGATGGGGGTCTCCAGCCCTCGTTCCTTCAAAGGCTACTGGTATGTTTTCTCACCTAACATCCAGCCTCTGCCTTCCAGGACTCTTGCCTTCCAAGCTTCTGGCCCTCCAACACTACTGGTATCGCTTACACGTAAGGATCCAGCCTCTGCCTTTCAGGCTTCACTAGGCCTCACTAAGCCTCTCCAGGCTAACGGTGTCCCACACACGGGAACAGGCCTCACGCCTTTCACACCTGTCTCAAATCTACCAGGGTTTATATATCCTCTAGTGCACACACAGGACCTGTGCTGATGTCACAGTCATGTGATCAGACCTTCTGTATGCACAGGACCTGTGCGATGTCACAGTCATGTGATCAGTCACCTCGGGAGGTACATGGTCGGCCAAAACACACCCTGGACCATTACAGTAATGCCGCAAGCCGCTGCATTACAGCCCCAATGAAAAATTTCCAACATGGCCCCCAACCATTACAGATCTTTAATAGTACTGGTGTTCTCTTATGGGCCAAAAGGATATTTTGGCCCCATAGGCTCCAGGGCTAAGTGCGACTGCAACACATGTACCTACTATAGTTATGTCTCTATGTTTGTATCTGGACAATCAGACAGGCATTTACCATGTAGCCTATAGTTATTCTGTCCTATTCTGTAGTAGATGTGTAGGTACTGTAATAATCTGGCAATTCACCTATATCTCTGCTCTGTACAACAGCTGCATTTGCTCCTTGGTCTGGAATACGTGAGCTGCGGGGACTTTTACAGCTACTTACTGATGAAGGGGCAGCTTGACATCCCCAGTGCAAGGTAAAGTTTTATTTTTATGTAATTATACACGAATAGAAATATACAGTATATATAAACAGCAGTTCTGTCATCAGTATTGATTGCTCTTTGATGGCAATATGGATTAGACTAAAGCAATATATTAGTCATCAGAACCTGGACAGAATCCTGACCGGCCACTTTATTACACTATGGATAGGGCAGGATTTCTTGTATTTCTGTAGACAGTCACTAATTTCTTCTCTCTCTGTCAGATTCTATGCCGCTGAACTCGTCTGTGGAATCCAACATCTCCACTCAAAGGGCGTCATCCACAGAGACCTCAAGCCCGAGAACATCTTGGTGGCTGAAACGGGCCATATTAAGATCACAGATTTCGGTCTCTCAATTGACAACATGCATGGAGACCGAACAGCCACTGGATACGCTGGAACTGCCGGCTACATGGCTCCTGAGGTGAGAAGAACAAGGATTTTCTCTTTTTTTCATACTATAATTGTATGTCTGTCTGGATCACACACATAATCCAACAAATGTCCATTACAGTAAATGGGACATTCTGACATTGACATCTGGCATGCCATACACATTAGATAGGCAGCTTGCCTCAGCTGAGTGTACATGCGTTCTGAATGGGAGGGGGGAGTATGACCATGCCAGACACAAAGGATCGGGCACTGAAATTCAGCATCCAGTGTTTGAGCTGAATTGGGATGTCTCCATACACATTAGATGATCTCTCCGGAATCTGTGAGTCCGGCCACAATACATGATCATGCTATATGTTTTGCCAGCATTAGAGACCCAAAGAGTTACAAGTCAGCCCACAAAGGTTCTGGAGCTCAGAAGAGCAGCATGGCTCCTTTCAGTCATTAGTGTAGTAATCATAATATTCAAGTGATGCCACAACCAGAGGAATCATCCACTCTCACTATATTACATAGTCTTACAATTATTATGCTGAGAACTTTGTTACACTGAAGATATGGAACTTTTTGACCAACTCTTTATCTATTTTCTTCTTCTTTATGTAGATTTTGGCTGGGAAGGAGTATAACGCCGGAGTAGACTGGTATTCTTTTGGTGTCATCTTAAAAGAAATGGTTACCGATGAGTGCGCCTACCATCAGACACTCAACGATAAATCCTCCGGCATCAGGAACATCATTAAACAGGTCAGTTGTCTTAACAGTCATTAGTACTATGATGTATACAATGTTATAGTTGTAGAGATGAGCAAACCTTTTGAAATTCAAATTAACCAGCTTGTTCCAATTTTTTCCCAAAAATGTTAAAATCGCAAGTACTCAACATAAATGGGTAAACTTGTGGTAACCGTTCTTTACTGCTGTGCTGTCACATACTATCTGTGCAGTCTTTTACTGTTTTATGTCTTTCTCTCTCAATCTCTACTGCTAAGCTGTGATGTGCTCTCCCTATCCAGATTCACCACAAAATGACTCCTACATTCATTGCTTTGGCTTTCATACAGGCTATGATAGTCCCTCCTGATTGTGCTATAACATGTGATGTGACACCTTAAAGCATTATGGTGAAGCCTGGACGGCTTACATCAGAGGTCCTATAAGTCTTCTCTGGCTGATGTAATTTTTAGTAATACTGTATGAAAATTGTCTGCAATTATTTTAGGTGATTCCCAAGAAGCAAATCACAAATTGTTGAAATTCACCAGGTTCATCAGATTCACAAAAATTCAACACAAATTCAGTTTGCATCAAGTGGATTTGCTCATCTCTGCATAGTAGTCATCATTTTCTCTCCAGTTTACATTCATGGATTTTGGTTTTATCTTTATTAGCTCCTTCAGAAAGATCCTGCCAGTCGCTTAGGAGCCAACGGTAACATCAGAAAGCACAGGTTTTTTCAGCGTATCGACTGGGTCTCTGTGGAAGCCCTGAAACTGCCTCCACCATACGTCCCTGTAGTAAGTATATGAGCAGATATGGTTTCTTAGTATTAAAATCTTTGTGTCTATTCTTTTACAACTTGTTTTTAACGGAGACTCTGATATAAAGTCATAATTTTAATGTTATAATTCCTTTTTTCCTTTATAGCCATCTGAGCCTCCCCGTCGTCATAAACCATTCCATCTGGAGAAACTAGAAGCAGCAGAGGCCACAGCACCTATATCAACAAAGGACCAGGCATTGTTTGAGGGATTTTCATTTGTCAACTTGGAAACCCTTGAGCAGACCCCAGCTCTATAGTCATCAGAGCGAGCGGCCCACCTGAGCCTCCGGAAGACTGAAAATCAGAAGACTGGACATCACTGGAACAAACGCTGCAAGAATGAAGGTGACCATGGAGACGTCGAGGGACCCCGAATGAAGACACAGAGAATGACGGAGCCAGCAGATCCACCTATGGGCTGGCGGTAAGAATAAGCGCCATAATATCTGCGCTTTATTCCAATCATAGGCATGTGCCAAACATTTTTCACTGACCGGTAATAGGATTTCCTCCTGCTCATTTTAGCTCCAATTTTTGGTGCTGTCTTGGGCAACGATGAAATACTGAGGTGCGTGATGGCCGGCTATTAAGGGGTGGCAGGAGGCCGGATTTTTTTTTTTTTAACAACATCTTGCACTTGCCTATGATAAATCTACCATTACCGGCAGTTGGATTTCCTCATACTTATGACAGTGTTGTCATAGGAGTGGGGAAAAAGGTGAGAGATGGCCGGCTATTAAGGGGTGGCAGGAGGCCGGATTTTTTTTTTTTTTTTAAATAGGGAAAATTTGGCCTATGGAGAACACAAGAGCTTACAGCTAGTGGACTTGCACATCCTCCAGATGTAAGTGTAAAATGAGAGCCGCAGTCTTAAAAAGTACATTTCATTAAGACCCTGAGGATGGCAGAGCCGGCAGATCCACCTATGAGCTGGGGGTAAGAATGGAGGACTATTTCATCAAAGTCCCGTGAAGACACCCATGCCAATGTCATTCCAGTCCATGCCAGGGGTACCCATTCCAGAAGCCATTGAGCCTTCTCATGGAACATCTATATAGTTAAACAAAGCAAAAAAACCTGCAAAGCTTTTTAATGCAACTAAAACCTCTTACATTTTTCTTACATCTGTAAATAACAACAGAATGAAGTGGGTTAAAAGTGTATTTTGAATATTCCCATTTTTTAAGGCACCTAAACAGGAAAGGGTTCTTTACAGTCAGGGCAGTGGGACTGTGGAATTCCCTACCACAATAAGCAGTGATGGCAGACACTATAACAGCTTTCAAAAAAGGGGCTGGATGATTTCCTCGATACACATAACATTGAGGGTTACAGTTAAATTAGACAAAATGTTACACCTATAGAAGTACATTTAATACCATAATAGTAATTACATAATTAGTATCATAATTAGGTTTGATCTTTGATCCAGGGTTCCAGGACTGATCGCCTATTTTCGGGGTCAAGAAGGGATTTTTCCCCTGTGACACAAATTGGCTGAAGGTGTCCTGGGGTTTTTGCCTTCTTCTGGATCAACAATGTAGGCATAGGGTAGTATTAGTAGTGATAGGAAAGTTAGAATAATACTGTAATAAGATAGCAGGATGTTAATAATAGTAACGATATCAAATAGTCACATTTATAAAAATAAAAACAAATTAATTAATAACTGCAGTAGTACAATAAGTAGTGTAATATTAAATATATAACTAGTAATAACATAATTAGGTTTGATCCAGGGTTCTAGGACTGATCGCCTTTTCCCGGGGTCAAGAAGGAATTTTTCCCTGTGATGCAAATTGGCGTTAGGTGTCCTGGGGTTTTTGCCTTCTTCTGGATCAACAGATTTAGGCATAGGGATTCTAGTAATACCATTATTAGAATCACAAGAGTAATACAAAATATAAAATTAATTTAAAAAATGAAATTATAAATGGGTACATTCTTAATTGTTATAGTGCAGCAATGATAAAAATGGTAATAATAATATTAATAATAATAATAATAATAATAATAATAATACATTTGTGAGGCCTAGTGCCAGTTAGTTAGTAAGTTAGTGTAGTGTTAGTGTACGGAGTACAATTGGGGGAGGAAAGTTGAACTTGATGGACCGAGGTCTTTCTTCAACCAATGTTACAATGTTACTAATATCTGCGCTTTATTCCAATCATAGGCATGTGCCAAACATTTTTCACTGACCGGTAATAGGATTTCCTCCTGCTCATTTTAGCTGCATTTTTTGGTGCTGTCTTGGGCAATGATGAAATACTGAGGTGCGTGATGGCCGGCTATTAAGGGGTGGCAGGAGGCCGGATTTTTTTTTTTAACAACATCTTGCACTTGCCTATGATAAATCTACCATTACCGGCAGTTGGATTTCCTCATACTTATGACAGTGTTGTCATAGGAGTGGGGAAAAAGGTGAGAGATGGCCGGCTATTAAGGGGTGGCAGGAGGCCGGATTTTTTTTTTTTTTTTTTTAATAGGGAAAATTTGTCCTATGGAGAACACAAGAGCTTACAGCTAGTGGACTTGCACATCCTCCAGATGTAAGTGTAAAATGAGAGCCGCAGTCCTAAAAAGTACATTTTGTTAAGACCCTGAGGATGGCAGAGCCGGCAGATCCACCTATGAGCTGGGGGTAAGAATGGAGGACTATTTCATCAAAGTCCCGTGAAGACACCCATGCCAATGTCATTCCAGTCCATGCCAGGGGTACCCATTCCAGAAGCCATTGAGCCTTCTCATGGAACATCTATATAGTTAAACAAAACAAAAAAACCTGCAAAGCTTTTTAATATAAGAAAAATGTAAGAGTTTTTAGTTGTATCTGTAAATAACAACAGAATGAAGTGGGTTAAACGTGTAATTTGAATATTTCCATTTTTTAAGGCACCTAAACAGGAAAGGGTTTTTTACAGTCAGAGCAGTGGGACTGTGGAATGCCGACCACAAGAGGTAGTGATGGCAGACACTATAACAGCTTTCAAAAAAGGGCTGGACGATTTCCTCGATACACATAACATTCAGGGTTACAGTTAAATTAGACAAAATGTTACACCTATAGTAGTACATGTCGTACGGTAATAGTACGGTAATTACATAATTAGAATCATAATTAGGTTTGATCCAGGGTTCTAGGACTGATCGCCTTTTCTCGGGGTCAATAAGGAATTTTTCCCCGTGATGCAAATTGGCGTTAGGTGTCCTGGGGTTTTTGCCTTCTTCTGGATCAACAGATTTAGGCATAGGGATTCTAGTAATACCATTATTAGAATCACAAGAGTAATACAAAATATAAAACTAATTTAAAAATTAAATGATAAACGGGTACATTCTTAATTGTTATAGTGCAGCAATGATAAAAATGGTAATAATAATAATAATAATAATAATAATACATTTGTGAGGTCTAGTGCCAGTTAGTTAGTAAGTTAGTGTAGTGTTAGTGTACGGAGTACAATTGGGGGAGGAAAGTTGAACTTGATGGACCGAGGTCTTTCTTCAACCTACGTTACAATGTTACTAATATCTGCGCTTTATTCCAATCATAGGCATGTGCCAAATATTTTTCACTGACCGGTAATAGGATTTCCTCCTGCTCATTTTAGCTCCAATTTTTGGTGCTGTCTTGGGCAATGATGAAATACTGAGGTGCGTGATGGCCGGCTATTAAGGGGTGGAGGAGGTTGGATTTTTTTTTTTAAACAACATCTTGCACTTGCCTATGATAAATCTACCATTACCGGCAGTTGGATTTCCTCATACTTATGACAGTGTTGTCATAGGAGTGGGGAAAAAGGTGAGAGATGGCCGGCTATTAAGGGGTGGCAGGAGGCCGGATTTTTTTTTTTTTTTCTAAATAGGGAAAATTTGTCCTATGGAGAACACAAGAGCTTACAACTAGTGGACCTGCACATCCTCCAGATGTAAGTGTAAAATGAGAGCCGCAGTCTTAAAAAGTACATTTCATTAAGACCCTGAGGATGGCAGAGCCGGCAGATCCACCTATGAGCTGGGGGTAAGTATAGGCGCCATAATGTCTGCCCTTATGTTACAGGGTGGTGTTCCGTATATTAATTATTAATGTCAGGCTTGACTATTAATAATCGGTATCCCGCTAATACCTCACCTGTTACTACTCTGATTCCTTTGCTATATGTGATACTAACGGCGACTAACTGAGACGAAACCGTGTATCAATAAAATACATTTATTACACACAAGTCTACAGTTAATATACTACCAATTTCCACAGTACACAATAATATTAACAATAGCACACAATACGGATATACAATTAACCCCACCAATAACCTAATTATACTTCCCACCCACTTGCCTAAAAGCATACAAACATTAATTACAAACCACCCGCCTATCACCTACTATCCCTACAGCAATCAAGGGGTTTATGAGGCTATGTGCCCACGATGCAGAAATGCTGCAGATTTTTTACGCTTCTCCCTGCAGGAAAAACGAATGCGGTTTTTTCATGTGTTTTTCCAGCCAGGTAGAAGCGTTTGTCGAGCGTTTTTTTGCAGCATTTCTGCATGCGGGTTATCAAGCGCTTTTCCAAGCGATTTTAGCATCACTTGGAAAAGTTCTTGACAACTTGGTCCCACTATATAAATCCATGCAACCGGCATGGATTTTATATAGTGTGAACAAGTTAGTTAAAAAAAGAATAAGAATGGTAAAAAATAAAAAAATAATTTTATACTCACCTTCCGATGTCCTCCCGATGTTCTCTCCGATGGGTCTGGTGTCTTGGGCGGCTCACGGTGGTGTGAAGGACCTGCGGTGACGTCATTGAGTCATGTGACAGGTCACATGACTCAATGACATCATGGCAGGTCCTTCACAACACCGAGACCCATAGAGAAGACCAGACGGAGGGGAGAAAACCCCGGGAGGACATCGGAAGGTAAGTATAATCTTTATTTTTTATTTGAAATTCTTTTTTAACAGGTACTATGGTACCTGGGTCTGGATGAGTCTCCTCTCATCCACACCCGGGTACCATCTGCACATAGAAACGCATAATATCCGTGTATACAAATGTACTGACACGGATATTATGCGTTTCAATGCAAGTCAATGGCAACAATTGATGCGTATTTTTCCGCAATGATAATCCGCAGCGGAAATTTCCGCAGCATGTGCACAGCACATGAGGTTTGTCATTGGGGACCATGGAGCACGTATTATCAAGCGTTTTTTAAGCATTTTCGCTGCAGAAATTCCGCAGCAAAAACGCTTGAAAAACGCATAGTGGGCATGCAGCCTAATAGTGCGATACTTAGCCCAATAGCTGTCGTCAGGCTGATTCTGGGCTGCTTGGCACTTGGTGTGGCTATGAGAAAAGTAGAGGAAAGTGACACAAGGAGAGAGGGCACTTGAGCTGAGTACTTCTAGAGCACAAGGGGACTGAGGGGATGCTGCTGTCAGACAGCAGTCAGAGAGCAGCTGAGGGAGGATGGGACAGAGGAGCTGCACAGAGAGGCTATAGGCTGAGAGGTAGAAAGCTGAGGGGCTGAGGAGGATAGCTGCTGTGAGCAGGGGTGTGGGTAAGGAGAAGAGGTAGGAAGCTGAGTGGCTGAGGAGGACAGCTGCGGTGAGCAGGGGTGTTGGCAAGGCGAAGAGGTAGGAAGATGAGGGGCTGAGGAGGACAGCTGCAGTGAGCAGGGCTGTGGGCAAGGAGAAGAGGTAGGAAGCTGAGGGGCTGAGGAGGACAGCTGCGGTGAGCTGGGCTGTGGGCAAGTAGAAGAGGTAGGAAGCTGAGGGGCTGAGGAGGACAGCTGCGATGAGCTGGGCAGTGGGCAAAGAGAAGAGGTAGGAGGCTGAGGAGGACAGCTGCGGTGAGCAGGGGTGTGGGCAAGGAGAAGAGGTAGGAAGCTGAGGGGCTGAGGAGGACAGCTGCGGTGAGCAGGGCTGTGGGCAAGGAGAAGAGGTCGGAAGCTGAGGGGCTGAGGAGGACAGCTGCGGTGAGCAGGGGTGTGGGCAAGGAGAAGAGGTAGGAAGCTGAGGGGCTGAGGAGGACAGCTGCGGTGAGCAGGGCTGTGGGCAAGGAGAAGAGGTAGGAAGCTGAGGGGCTGAGGAGGACAGCTGCGGTGAGCAGGGCTGTTGTCAAGGGGAAGGGGTAGGAAGCTGAAGGGCTGAGGAGGACAGCTGCGGTGAGCAGGGGTGTGGGCAAGGAGAAGAGGTAGGAAGCTGAGGGGCTGAGGAGAACAGCTACGGTGAGCAGGGCTGTGGGCAAGGAGAAGAGGTAGGAAGCTGAGGGGCTGAGGAAGACAGCTGCGGTGAGCAGGGCTGTGGGCAAGGGGAAGGAGTAGGAAGCTGAGGGGCTGAGGAGGACAGCTGCGGTGAGCAGGGGTGTGGGCAAGGAGAAGAGGTAGGTAGCTGAGGGGCTGAGGAGGACAGCTGCGGTGAGCAGGGGTGTGGGCAAGGAGAAGAGGTAGGAAGCTGAGGGGCTGAGGAGGACAGCTGCGGTGAGCAGGGGTGTGGGCAAGGAGAAGAGGTAGGAAGCTGAGGGGCTGAGGAGGACAGCTACGGTGAGCAGGGCTGTGGGCAAGGAGAAGAGGTAGGAAGCTGAGGGGCTGAGGAAGACAGCTGCGGTGAGCAGGGCTTTGGGCAAGGGGAAGAAGTAGGAAGCTGAGGGGCTGAGGAGGACAGCTGCGGTGAGCAGGGGTGTTGGCAAGGCGAAGAGGTAGGCAGCTGAGGGGCTGAGGAGGACAGCTGTGGTGAGCAGGGGTGTTGGCAAGGCAAAGAGGTGTAGCACTGGCGTCCCTGCCCTCTGCTAGGCAGGGACGCTGCTCCCCTCACCGCTCTGCTGTCAGCGCGCGCTCCGTCCCGGCGTCCTCTCCCCGCTCTGCTGTCAGCGCGCGCTCCGTCCCGGCGTCCTCCTCCTGCTCTGCTGTCAGCGCGCGCTCCGTCCCGGCGTCCTCCTCCTGCTCTGCTCTCAGCGCGCGCTCCTTCTCGGCCCCTGTGCTTAGGGCGCGCGCGCGCTTCCCTCCTCTTAAAGGGGCCGCGCGCGCCGCCCTAAAGAGTCCCCGGCCAATGGCCGGAGGACTTCATCATATATAAGGCACCTCCTCCAAAATGGAGGTGCCCGAGCAATGTTGTTTGCACCTGTGTCTCACCTGTGCTTCAGCCCTCAGGTCCCGTTGCCAGTTTCCTGCTAGTTACCTGCCTGATTCCTGCCTGAATACTTGTTACCTGTCTGCCAGTCTGAGGTCCGACGGTCTGCCTTACTACTCCTGTCAGTCTGTCTAAAGGACCAGCCTGCCCGCTCACCTGGGAGCGCATATCAGCTACCTGCCTGCTTGCCTGAGGTCCGACGGTCTGCCTTACTACTCCGGTCAGTCTGTCTATGGACCAGCTTGCCCGCTCACCTGGGAGCGCTTCTCCGTTATCTGCCTGCTTGCCAGCCCGGAGGCTCCGTTGTCACGTGCTGTGACCACCAGCTATCTCAGAGACTCTTGCCCGCTCACCTGGGAGCGCATCTCCGTTACCTGCCTGCTTGCCAGCCCGGAGGTCCCGTTGTCACGTGCAGTGACCACCAGCTATTCCAGAGACTCTTTCCCGCTCACCTGGGAGCGCTTCTCCGTTACCTACCTGCCTGCCAGCCTGGAGGTTCCGCCGTCACGTGCCGTGACCACCTGCTATTCCAGAGACTCTCGCTTGCTCACCTGGGAGCACACATCTACCATCTGCCTGCTAGCCTACCCGGAGGCTCTGCCATCACAGGTCGTACCTACCCCTTACCCAGAGACTGCCCTGATCACTTGCCGTAACTCCCTGTCCGTTCACCCAGAGACTGCCACCCGCTCCCTTACAAGGGCCGCCCCCTTGTATAGTAGCTCAGAGGTTCCGCCTCCCGGACCCGTTACAGTTTGCTCGGGCCATGGAACCCGGTGGCACCCAAGCTCCCTCGCTCTCGGACCTCTGTCTTGAACTGTCCCGTCAGAAGTCCCAACAGGAGGCCATCCTGGGTCATCTGCGGAATGTTAATACTCGCCTGAACACCCTGTCTGATCCTGCAACTACGGCCAGTACCATGGTATCCTTTTCCGGACCCCGGCTCTCTGCACCTCCTCGCTTCGGAGGCGACTCCGTCCTGGCTCGGGGCTTCATAAATCAGTGCACCCTGCATTTTGAACTATTGTCCCACCAGTTTAACTCCGACCGAGCCAAAATTGCATTCATCATGTCCCATCTCACCGGGGAGGCTCTGGCCTGGCTAAATCCTCTATGGGAGAGAGGAGACCCCCTGGTGTCCGACTTGCCTGCCTTTCTCACGGCTTTCCGGAAAGCCTTCGACGAACCCGGACGGAGGACCTCATCCGCATCATCTCTGCTACGCCTCCGTCAGGGAAGCCTCACCGTGGGTCAATATGCCATACGGTTCCGTACCCTTGCCTCGGAGCTGGCCTGGGATAACGAAGCTCTGGTATCCGTCTTCTGGGAGGGTCTGTCCGGCCGTATTAAAGATGAACTTGCTGGTCGGGACATTCCTACCACTCTCGATGACCTAATAACTCTTGCCACCCGGATTGACCTACGGTTCCAGGAACGTGCCAAAGAGGTCACCCGTGAAAAGGGGCTTCCACGTCTGGTTCCTACTTTTCTGAAACCCGTCACTCCTTCCGTTTCTCCCCAGGTACACTCTCCTGAGCCTATGCAGGTCGACCAGACCAAGATGGTCAAATCCCGTCAGGACTTTCGCCGTGCCGAGGGGAGCTGCTTCTACTGTGGCAGTAAGGAGCATCGGATCCGTGCCTGCCCGGAGAGGTCGGGAGAACGCCTGTGTCTAGGTTCGCTCAGAGGACTTGATCTAGACAAAAATAAATCCTCTCCATCCCTGCTGCTGTCTGTCTCAATCATCTGCGGGGAGAATCGTTATTCCGAACTAGCCCAACTTGACTCTGGAGCAGCCGGAAATCTTATTTCACTGTCCCTGGTGGAGAAATACCGCATCCCCACCAAACCTCTGGCTGTACCCTTGTCTGTTGTTGCCGTGGATGGGGGCCTCTTATCTCGCCCCATCCAATTCATCACCGAATCCATTACTCTGCAAGTGGGTATGCTGCATTCAGAGAGTATCTCCCTTCACGTTCTGCCTGGACTCTCTCACGCCCTCTTGCTAGGTCTGCCTTGGCTCCAGAGACATGCACCCGTGCTTGACTGGCAAACCGGAGAAGTCCTTCGCTGGGGACAAGACTGTCATAAAACCTGTCTGGTTCCCGTCCATTCCGTCCGTCCCTCTCCTATCCCAGCTAATCTACCTGGACTTCCGATTCCTTATTGGTCTTGTGCTGATGTCTTTGATATGGAGGAGGCAGAGACATTACCACCTCATAGACCATGTGACTGCCCCATCGATCCCGCCAGAGTAATGCAGGTGGCCCCCGTGAGTCTAAATTGTCTCCCTCCTGGTAAGACGTTCGTATCGGTACCTGATCGGGAGAGGATCCTACACTGGGGTCATTCGTCTAAACTAGCTGGCCACGCCGGTCAGAAAAAGACCCTCCAGCTTATTACCCGGCACTACTGGTGGCCTAACCTGCACAAGGATGTTATGGACTTTGTTTCTGCCTGTGTGTCCTGCGCCCGCAACAAGGTTCCGAGACACCTGTCGGCCGGCCGCCTTCTTCCTCTGCCAGCACCTGCTGCCCCCTGGCAGCATATAGCGATGGACTTCGTAACTGATCTGCCCGTCTCTGCCGGTTGTACGGTCATTTGGGTGGTCGCTGACCGCTTTTCCAAGATGGCTCACTTCATTCCCCTGCCAGGTCTTCCGTCTGCACCCGAGCTGGCTAGAGTCTTTATCCGCCACATCTTCCGTCTTCATGGCCTGCCCCGTCACATCGTGTCGGATCGAGGAGTACAGTTCACTTCTCGTTTCTGGAGAGCCACTTGTAAATTGCTAGACGTCACTCTGGACTTCTCCTCCGCTTACCACCCACAGTCTAATGGTCAAGTGGAGCGGATCAATCAGAACCTGACCAGTTACCTCCGGCACTTCGTTAATGCTCACCATTCTGACTGGGTGGATCTCCTGCCATGGGCCGAATTCTCGTACAACAATCACGAGAGCGAGTCTTCCTCCATATGGGAGAGTACCCGGTCCGCACTCCTTCTGTCATCCGAGCGTATGAAAAGGCACGCTGACAAAGGACGTCTGGATCCTCCTCAATTCCGTCCTGGGGATAAAGTCTGGCTCTCGTCCAAATATGTCCGGCTCAAGATCCCTTCCTATAAGTTGGGGCCTCGGTTCATCGGCCCACTGGAGGTTATCAGTCAGATCAACCCGGTGGCCTATAAATTGAAACTCCCGGCCAACTTACGGATCCCTAACTCCTTCCATGTATCTCTCCTCAAACCTGTGGTACTTAACTCTTTTTCTAAGTCTACAGGTACGCCTCTTGCTCCGGTTTCTGCTGAGGACGAGTTTGAGGTAGAGAACATTCTTGCCACCAAAAGGGTAAGAGGAAAGACCTTTTTCTTGGTAGATTGGAGGGGGTTTGGTCCTGAGGAGAGAACGTGGGAGCCCCGGGAGAATATCCATGCCCCTCTCATCCTAGCTAAATTTCTGTCTGGCCTAAAAAAGGGGGGGCCTAAAGGGGGGGGTACTGTAGCACTGGCGTCCCTGCCCTCTGCTAGGCAGGGACGCTGCTCCCCTCACCGCTCTGCTGTCAGCGCGCGCTCCGTCCCAGCGTCCTCTCCCCGCTCTGCTGTCAGCGCGCGCTCCGTCCCGGCGTCCTCCTCCTGCTCTGCTGTCAGCGCGCGCTCCGTCCCGGCGTCCTCCTCCTGCTCTGCTCTCAGCGCGCGCTCCTTCCCGGCCCCTGTGCTTAGGGCGCGCGCGCGCTTCCCTCCTCTTAAAGGGGCCGCGCGCGCCGCCCTAAAGAGTCCCCGGCCAATGGCCGGAGGACTTCATCATATATAAGGCACCTCCTCCAAAATGGAGGTGCCCGAGCAATGTTGTTTGCACCTGTGTCTCACCTGTGCTTCAGCCCTCAGGTCCCGTTGCCAGTTTCCTGCTAGTTACCTGCCTGATTCCTGCCTGAATACTTGTTACCTGTCTGCCAGTCTGAGGTCCGACGGTCTGCCTTACTACTCCTGTCAGTCTGTCTAAAGGACCAGCCTGCCCGCTCACCTGGGAGCGCATATCAGCTACCTGCCTGCTTGCCTGAGGTCCGACGGTCTGCCTTACTACTCCGGTCAGTCTGTCTATGGACCAGCTTGCCCGCTCACCTGGGAGCGCTTCTCCGTTATCTGCCTGCTTGCCAGCCCGGAGGCTCCGTTGTCACGTGCTGTGACCACCAGCTATCTCAGAGACTCTTGCCCGCTCACCTGGGAGCGCATCTCCGTTACCTGCCTGCTTGCCAGCCCGGAGGTCCCGTTGTCACGTGCAGTGACCACCAGCTATTCCAGAGACTCTTTCCCGCTCACCTGGGAGCGCTTCTCCGTTACCTACCTGCCTGCCAGCCTGGAGGTTCCGCCGTCACGTGCCGTGACCACCTGCTATTCCAGAGACTCTCGCTTGCTCACCTGGGAGCACACATCTACCATCTGCCTGCTAGCCTACCCGGAGGCTCTGCCATCACAGGTCGTACCTACCCCTTACCCAGAGACTGCCCTGATCACTTGCCGTAACTCCCTGTCCGTTCACCCAGAGACTGCCACCCGCTCCCTTACAAGGGCCGCCCCCTTGTATAGTAGCTCAGAGGTTCCGCCTCCCGGACCCGTTACAAGAGGTAGGAAGCTGAGGGGCTGAGGAGGACAACTGCGGTGACCAGGGCTGTGGGCAAGGAGAAGAGGTAGGAAGCTGAGGGGCTGAGGAGGACAGTTGCTATGAGCAGGGGTGTGGGCAAGTAGAAGAGGTAGGAAGCTGAGGGGCTGAGGAGGACAGCTGCGGTGAGGAGGGCTGTGGGCAAAGAGAAGAGGTAGGAAGCTGAGGAGCTGAGGAGGACAGCTGCGGTGAGCATGGCTGTGGGCAAGGAGAAGAGGTAGGAAGCTGAGGGGCTGAGGAGGACAGTTGCGGTGAGCAGGGGTGTGGGCAAGGAGAAGAGGTAGGAAGCTGAGGGGCTGAGGAGGACAGCTGCGGTGAGCAGGGCTGTGGGCAAGGAGAAGAGGTAGGAAGCTGAGGGGCTGAGGAGGACAGCTGCGGTGAGCAGGTCTGTGGGCAAGGGGAAGGAATAGGAAGCTGAGGGGCTGAGGAGGACAGCTGCGGTGAGCAGGGCTGTGGGCAAGGAGAAGAGGTAGGAAGCTGAGGGGCTGAGGAGGACAGCTGCGGTGAGCATGGCTTTGGGCAAGGAGAAGAGGTAGGAAGCTGAGGGGCTGAGGAGGACAGTTGCGGTGAGCAGGGGTGTGGGCAAGGAGAAGAGGTAGGAAGCTGAGGGGCTGAGGAGGACAGCTGCGGTGAGCAGGTCTGTGGGCAAGGGGAAGGAATAGGAAGCAGAGGGGCTGAGGAGGACAGCTGCGGTGAGCAGGGCTGTGGGCAAGGAGAAGAGGTAGGAAGCTGAGGGGCTGAGGAGGACAGCTGCGGTGAGCAGGTCTGTGGGCAAGGGGAAGGAATCGGAAGCTGTGGGGCTGAGGAGGACAGCTGTGGTGAGCAGGGGTGTGGGCAAGGAGAAGAGGTAGGTAGCTGAGGGGCTGAGGAGGACAGCTGCGGTGAGCAGGGGTGTGGGCAAGGAGAAGAGGTAGGTAGCTGAGGGGCTGAGGAGGACAGCTGCGGTGAGCAGGGGTGTGGGCAAGGCGAAGAGGTAGGAAGCTGAGGGGCTGAGGAGGACAGCTGCGGTGAGCCGGGGTGTGGGCAAGGAGAAGAGGTAGGAAGCTGAGGGGCTGAGGAGGACAGCTGCTGTGATCAGGGCTGTGGGCAAGGAGAAGAGGTAGGAAGCTGAGGGGCTGAGGAGTATATCTGCAGTGAGCAGGGCTGTGGGCAATGGACTTAGTCTAAGGCATGATTAAAGTAGTTTTATAAAAAAAATTTCTTGCTAAAATATGAAAACAGTAAGCTCCTTTTCAGCTCCTGTTTAAAAATGCCAGAGCATATCTCAAAAGTATTAATTAGATACCATAGTACATGAGCTCTTGACTGGCAGTGAAACTGTGAATCCAACATTTTATTATATGGAGGTAACCAATTCTGGTTTTCCAAAGTTAGAAAAAGTTGTTACAGGGGACGGTTCATGGAGTTTTTGCATCTTTTAAAAGGGCTCTCACAAACACTCTTGGCGCTAGCCACTTAGCTTAGCTTTGATGAACCGGGTCCACAGACTCTTCAGCTGGACATCACCACCAGCCCCAGCCTCACTAATATGCTTGGATGCATGCACCACACTTGCATCAACAGTGCCATCCACAGTGTAAGAGTGGTGACGCCCGATGAAAGAGGTTGCAGTTGGGGCAGTTTCAGACCAGAATGTAACATTTTTATATCAGTGACCTTTGCAGCATTTTGGTTCTCCACTAGTGGAATTACCGGTGCCATACAAATGGCACCTTTAAAAACACAATCCAGGGCAATATACAGAACGGACTGACCCAGGCGTTTTGTTATGAAATGGTTACTGCTGTTCTCCTTCATCAGATTCAAGAGGCAGCAGACCTAGGTGATCACAATTTTTTGACATGTTGAAAGTGTAAACTGTTAGGCTATGTGCCCACGATGCAGAAATGAAGCAGAAAATTTCTGCAGCATTTATGCATCTCCCTGCAGAAAAAACGCATGCAGATTGTGCATGTGTTTTTCCTGCAGAATACATGCGGAATACATGCGGATGCACATGCGTACCCACATGCGTTAACGCATGTGTTTCCGCATGCGGACTGACAAGCACTTTCCAGGCGATAGCATCACTTGGAAAGTGCTTGACAACTAGGTCACACTGTATAAATCCATGCAAACGGCATGGATTTATACAGTGTGACCTTAAAAAATAAAAAAAATAAAGCTATACTTACCACCGATCCCCCGCCGCGTGTGCTGCCGCGCTCGTCCTGGCTTCTTCCGGGTTGCCGGCACATCGCGAGACAGCCTGCGGTCACATGACCGCGACGCCATCTCAGGTCCTGGAAGGAGAAGCGCTGCCGGCATGTAGAGAGAAGCCGCCGGACAGGTGAGTATAAACTTTATTTTTTATTTTATTCTTTTTTTTACAGGTACAATGGTACCCAGGTCTGGATGAGAGCCTTCTCTCCTCCAGAACTCGGTACCATCCGCACATTGAGACGCATGTTATCCGCTTGTACAAATGTACAGACGGGGATATTATGCGTCTCAATGCAAGTCAATGGCTGCGCTTCCTCAAAATTAATGAACATGCTGCGGATTTATTTGCGCTGCAGAAACGCTGCGGAAAAATCCGCAGCATGTGCATTGACATTGCGGAATGCCATTGGGGACCATGGGGTGCGGATTACCATGCGTTTTTGATGCGTTTCCGCTGCGGAAATTCCGCAGCATAAACGCATGAAAAACGCATTGTGTGCACGCAGCCTTATACACACCTTCTAAATAAGAACACCATCCCATCTGTAAAACATCAGGGTGGCAGCATCATGTTGTAGGGTTGTTTTGCTGCAGGAGGGACTGGTGCACTTCACAAAATAAATGGCATCATGAGAAAAGAAGACACAGGCGTGTCTCTGATTAACTCAAATGTTGCCAAAAAAATCAGAATCTTCCAAACACATGACATCATCATATGGGCAATCCAGAATTGTTTAAAGGCATTGTAATCTTAGTATATGTAAACTTTCGACTTTGTAGTAAGTAATAAAAATGCCTTTAAACATTCTCTCTCTCTCATTATTCTGACATTTGGCAAATATTAAAAATTTTGGTAATCCTAATTGATCTAAAACGGGAAACGTTTATTCTGATTTCATGTCAGATATTGAGAAAAACATGCAGATGTGTCTTTTTATATAGTGTACTGTATGGAAACTTCTGGTTTCAACTGTATCTGCAAAGCCAAGTTGTCAATTTATTAGGTCTCTAAGAGACACCCATATCTAGGGACAGTCTCCTTCTACTAAGAAAACACTGATTTGGGTGGTCATATCATTTCACATTGATCATTAGCCAGAGGCACCACAGTCGCCACAGTCTTGGTTAAGCAATCTCATCCATTCATAGAAATCACTGATGCGAATGACAAATATATTGTAATTTGCCTGATCTGACACAAAGTTTTTTTATAGGGGTTTACATCCCAAACCACACTCCTCCACTGCAATTAATGACATAATAAATGTGTTGATGTGTTGCCAATTACCAACTAGTTCCTTTCTACCGACTAGTATCATCTAATGATTATCTTCTTTTTAAATGAGATGAACACAACCTGTGACCTGGAGAACCAAATGCACCCCACAATGCTATTCTGTGTGTCACCCAAAACATCTGGTCACCGATATACAGTGCCTTGAAAAAGTATTCATACCCAGTGAACCTGTGACGCCCAGCTGCGCTTGGTATCACAGATCCTAGAAGAGTGCATTGATGGATTCCTCCACAAGAGGCCCCCATAAACATTCACACATCTCCACCTTCCACCTCAGACCAGCAGGGGGAGCCCGTTAGGGATATAAATAGGGAAGGTGGAGCCATGCAGTTCAGTTCCTCTGGAGAATTCAGCTAGTACACATCTGAATACAGAGTCGAGCTCAGTCAGTCTGTTGAGAGAGTTTCTGCAGTAACAGAATCCTGAGAGAGGTCAGTCTGCAGTGGAGCACAGTCCAGACTCAGTTGTAGCTCAGAATAGTGAGCTTTAGGTGTGCCGGCACCATAAGATCGGTGAAGCGCGGCAAGCTGCCGTTAGTGTGAGTAGCCTAGTGAGGGCCCGAGTAGGCCGAAGGCGAGTGGAGAGTAGTGTTGAGCCACCCCCGTAGTGTTCGAGTTCGGTTCGGTTCGTCGAACACCCGTGTGTTCGCCGAACTGTTCGTCGAACTGTTCGTCGAACACCTTCGAACACCGTTAAAACCAATGGCAGGCAAACAAAAACACATAGAAACACATAGAAAACACCTTCAAAGGTGTCCAAAAGCTGACAAACTGCTCAGAAGACACAACTAACACATGGAAAAGTGACAAGTACATATAGTCATGCGAAAAGAAAAGAGGTGGAGGAGTAAAAGGAGGGGGAGACACAGATATAGGCATGTCATGCCCTTCTAAAATCCAAAAAGTGAGAAGCCGACACGTTCAGTCCGCTCCTGCCCGTGCCACCTCCGCGTCGCCGGGTTTGTGCCAGAGCCGCGGTGAACCCTGACGGCCAGCCCCCCTCTCCCAATACTGGTGCCTGTCCGCTGGTGGGTCGAGCGAGCCCCCCTGTGGTGGAGGCAGCTCTAAGCTTTTTAATTTAAATTGTCTCTCTAATTTGAATGAATACACTTTAAATCCATTTACAAGGATCTATTGGAGGGCAAGTCTCATGCCAGCAGCCGCGTAATTCCAGCTCCAGTAGCGTCCACTACAGCTGCTGCAGTTAAAAAGCTTTTATAAGGATCGAGCTCGGCTGTCCACCGCAAGGCATCCTACTGCCAGTCCCAGCCCCTATGCCTTGGGGTGCCTCCTGATGCTCTTCACTGAGTATCCCGTGGTCCAGAAGCATTTCCTTTGAAAAAATTAAGTGTCCAAACTACAGGTGGTGTAGCTTGCTTAACAGCCGGGATAATCCGCTGACTAGCAGACACTGCTACTAGGCACAAAGTATTTCCTGGGCTAGATGCAGTTAAAAATTTGTAATTAGATACTCTCGTTGGATGCTGAGAAAGCATTCCATAGAGTCTCCTGGCACGCCATATATGATTCTCTTAAAAAGCTTGGGGTAGGGGTCTAGGGGACCCTTTTATAGCCAAAATCACGGTCCTGCATCACAATACGTCACCTAGGCTGAAGATAAATGGAACTATAGCACCCTGAGGGCTCGGTTGCTACAGAGGTATTGCACCTCACCCAGAGGTGTGATATCTCACTCTCAGGTAAGGATGTAGTGTGGATCAGGACCCGACACCTGCATGCATTACACCACATTGCCGTGGGGCAGGGCGACCAATATGCCCCTGAGATGGGCACGACAGTCCCTGTCCCTGGCTGGAGTGGGGGGAGGGAACACTGAGGAAGGGGAACCCTGTAGTGCAGGAGCAGGGAGGAAGCAGTTCCTGGGTGCATTGAGAAGGGAGTATAAAAGGTGGGCACCATCTTAGTTCAGTGCAGAGAAGTCTGAGCAGAAGTGGCAGGGAGCAGGGGCTCTGCATGAGCTCTGCTCCGGAGGCGGGCCTAGTAACAGAGGCCCAGGCCTGGAAGAGGGAGAAGGAAGGAAGAGGAGCGGAGAAGGCTCCAGGAACGAGGAACAAAGGGATCCCAGGGGTGCGGACGGGCGAGTCGCCACCGCACGCCCGAATCCACCTGCGTGGAGGGGTCAGGCCAAAGGGGGAGACCGGTCCCCGAAACTAGTGGAGGCAGGAAACGACCCTCAGCTAGAAACAGGAGGCTGTGACATTGTATGTGGTGCAGCCCCTCGCTACACCCGCTAGGAAGGCACCACATAGGGTCAGGGAAACTGGCGCCAAGTTTACCAAGAGGAGGCCCGAGACAGCCGGACAGAAGGGTTGGTAAGAAAGGCCAGACAAAGGACACACAAAGGGGGTCCTGTGAAGCGCTCCAAAGTTATCTGGGAGTTGTCTGAGCCCCTCACCTGGTGAGCACAGTACGACGTGGGCAGCCGTTACCTGCAGACGTGGTCTGGATAATAAGAACTGTGAGTAAAGGCCCTGGACTGCATCATTGACTCCGTGTCGTTACTGCTGCTGCCCTGCACCATCACCCCCATCCTCCGCATACACTGCCCTGAGGCTATACTCCTCCCGTGGGGAGTTATGCTACGCTCTGCTGCACCCACAACACCAGCCTCAGCGGTCTGCCCTGGAGCGGCGGTTCACTCTGACCGCAATCCACGGGTGGCGTAGTCGGACATTTAAACATCAAAACCACATAAATAGTTCCGCCACTGGTTTGACCGCCCTGAGCCACGGAACCGGGTCGCCTCCACGGAGACTACAACCACCAGCATCCACCAAAAAGGGTCCGGCTCCGGGTGTCCCAAGGCCCAGGGAGCGCGTCAGAACATTTTCATCACCTTTCACAATCACCAATGGGACAAGGCAGGGATGTTCTCTGTCCCCTCTCTTATACATCCTAGTGACGGAGCACCTGCTCTCATCAATTCGCCATAACCCCAATATTAGGTGGATTGAGGTGGGAGGCACCGAGTACAAGTGCTCTCTATTTGCTGATGATGTCCTAGTATATATCACTCAATCAGATATATCCATCCATGCTGTTATGGCTGAAATAGATCACTTTGTTACATGGTCAAATTTTAAAATCAATGCAGCGAAGTCTGAGGCCCTCGATGTCTCCCTCCCCAAATCCATATAGGATTCCATCCAGTCCAACTTTCCCTTTGCCTGGCCCTCACAGGGTATCAAATACTTAGGAATTCCTATTCATAGAGACCTCTCCCATCTATGTTATCTTAATTTTGGGCCCTTTATTGAACAACTCCATACAGACCACGGTTGGCAAGTTAGAACTGTAAGATTCACTACGTGAACCACTGGTGTTTTGTGGAAAAGCACATGTACACTGTGTTCCAAATTATTATGCAAAAAGTGTTTAGGAGTGATAAGGGAAGAATTTGTTTGTCAGTTAAACTCATTGATGGTGATGTGTGTCAGGGCTCTTTATATCACTGTAAGCAATTGCAGACACCTGTGCTAATTAGTTTGGCAGGTGTGTCCAATGAAAGGCAAGACTACTTAAGAAGGCTGTCTCACATTATTAAGCAGCCTACATTTTCTGCCAAAATGGGAAAGAAAAAGGATGTGTCGGCTGCTGAGAAGCAACAAATTGTGGAGTGTTTAGGTCAAGGCATGACTACAATCAACATTGTGCGATGATCAGGATGAAGTATCTTGGCAATCAAGAAGTATGTAGCTGATTCACAGTACACACGTGTGCGTGCTGATAAGGGCAAATTGAGGACTCTTTCCTACAGGCAATTACGTCAGGTTGAAAGAGCAGCGGCAAAAAAGCCTTGTCATAGCAGCAGACAAGTTTTTGAAGCTGCTGGTGCCTCCAACGTCCCCCGAACAACAAGATGCAGGGTCCTTCAGAGGTTTGCAGCTGTGCATACGCCATCCTGTCGACCTCCTCTATCCACTTCACACAAGCAGAAACGGCTCCAGTGGGCCAAACATTACATGAAGACTGATTTCAAAACTGTTTTGTTCACGGATGAGTGCCGTGCAGCGCTCGATGGTCCAGATGGATGGAGTGGAGGATGGCTGGTTGATGGACACCCCACGCAAACACGGCTACAGCGCCAACAAGGAGGAGGTGGAGTAATGTTTTGGGCTGGAATCATGGGGAGAGAGATTGTCGGCCCCTTTAGGATCCCTGAAGGCGCTAAAGATGAACTCCATAATGTATGTGGATTTTCTCAAACAGCACTTCCTGCCATGGTTCAAGAAGAAGAACCGTGTATTTCACAGCAAGATCATTTTTTTGCATGATAATGCACCATCTCATGCTGCACATAAAACATCTGCATCTCTGGCTGATATGGGCATAAAAGGGGACAAACTTATGGTGTGACCCCCATGCTCCCCTGACCTCTACCCCATTCAGAACCTTTGGAGCATCATTAAAAGGAGTGTCTATGATGGCGGGAGGCAGTTCACATCTAAGCAACAGCTCTGGGAGGGTATTCTGTTCTCATGCAAAACAATTGAAGCAGAAACCATCCAAAACCTGACAAATTCAATGGCCGAGAGAGTTCAGAAGCTCCTTTCGAACAAGGGGTCCTATGTGAAAATGTAACATCACCTAGAATAAAGTTTTGAGTTGAAAACTGTTTGATTTCAGTTTCTAACAACCTGCTAATGCTTATAATTTCAAAAATGACCATTTTTTTGGTCTTTATTAAAATGAAAAGGTTGATCGAAAAGTTTGGGGGATCTAAGAGTGTGGCAACCCAGTAGTCATGATTACTTTGAATTCTGACAATATGAGGGTCATGCTGCAGATAGTGCAGCAAGAAGGCACTTATGTGTCTTGCGCATCTCGGAGCCCCAAAATTATTTTCCGGGCTAGATGCAGCTAAAAATTATTAATTTTAAATCTGGTGAAGCTTTAGTATAGATGGCCTAATAGGATCAGTGCTGCACACTGCTACAAAGCCCAAATTATTTTCCAGTCAAGATACAGATAAACATGATTAGTAATTTTAAATCTGGTGGAGCTTATTATAGATGGCCTAATAGAATCAGTGCTGCACACTGCTACAAAGCCCAAATTATTTTCC
Organism: Phyllobates terribilis; assembly: GCF_046119375.1. Taxonomy (NCBI): domain Eukaryota; kingdom Metazoa; phylum Chordata; class Amphibia; order Anura; family Dendrobatidae; genus Phyllobates; species Phyllobates terribilis. Next base: position 2,436,293 of record NW_027363010.1, on the reverse strand, counting down.
AGCCAAGATACAGATAAACATGATTAGTAATTAGAGAGCTTAAAACGGTTGGTAGGGTGATTTTAACCACTCATCAAGCTTTTACTCTCCCCAGGATGACACAGGGGTAGAAAAGTCGTTTCGGATCCATGATTTGTTCATCTTTATGAACGTGAGTCTGTCTACATTATCAGTGGAGAGCCGCGTGCGCTTATCTGTCAGCACACCACCAGCAGCGCTGAACACACGTTCAGACAGAACGCTGGCTGCGGGGCATGACAAGATCTCCAAGGCGTAAGTGGCTAGCTCCGGCCATTTAACCAGATTGGAAGCCCAAAAAGAGCAAGGGTCCAGTGACACAGTCATGGCTTCAATGTTTACTTGGAGATACTCCTGTACCATCGTCTCTAGGCGTTGACTATGTGTCAGACTTCTTGTCTCCTGTGGCCTTGCAAAGGATGGGCTAAAAAAGTGGTGAAATGATTCCGCAAAATTGATGTTACCAGCAGATACTGTGGTTCTGTTACGGTTTGAGTGCTGAACACTTGACGGTCCCACGGTTGGCAAGTTGGAACTGTGAGATTCACTACGTGCACCACTGGTATTTTGTAGAAAAGCACATGTAAGATTCTGCAACAGTCTCTGCTGATACTCCTGCATGCGTGCATCCCTTTCTATGGCAGGAATAATTTCTGCAAATTTACTTTTGTACCGGGGATCTAACAGTGTGGCAACCCAGTAGTCAGGATTATTTCTAATTCTCACAATTCGAGAGTCATGTTGCAGGTAGTGCAGCAAGAAGGCACTCATGTGTGTTGTGCATCCAGGAGCACCAAGTCCCTGTTGTGTTGGTGGCGAGGTAACAATCATGCTTCCTTCCTCTGTCCTCTCCCCCCAACCTCGCACAACAGAAATGTGATCAAGGTCTCCCTCATCTGATGAGTCTTCCATCAGTTCGTCCTCCACTTCTTCCTGGGCTCCTGCACCTTCCTCACTAGTTTGGCTGCTACCATGCGCCCTGGTAAAACCATCCTCCCCACCCTCACATGCCTGCCGCCTTGGTGCTGCCGACCGTCTGGACCTTGCAGATGTTAGCCCTTCCGCATACAACTCCTCCTCTACTTCCTCCACCTCCTCTTGTGCCACCACCTGACTCCGAATTCTGTTTAACATGTGCTCCAGCATGTAAATCACCGGAATAGTCATGCTGATAATGGCATCGTCAGCACTAAACATCTTCGTCGCCATTTCAAAACTGTAGAACCTATATATGTGACACATAAACTAGATATAGTATAAAATATAACATTTATTGATGATAATTTAAAAATACATAATAAGAAATGGGGAAAGGAATCACAAAAGAGAAAAAGGGCCACACAGGTAAGTATCAGCAGTACTCAGATGAACATGCGCAAAAATGACAAGAATGTCTCAACCAATTCTCCACATGAAGTGTTAAAGTATTATATATGCAGGTAATAAAGTGGAACAGTGATAAAGTGCAATGTGCTGATATACTTCCCACAATATTAAATGTATAGAGAATAACAGACAAAATGAGAATGGTGTACAAAGATTAGACATATGTTACATGCTAGGCTGGTACTGACCCGAGAGGCCTGGATCCAACGCGCGTTTCGCCGGAGCTTTCACAAGGATATCCTTGTTATCCTTGTGAAAGCTCCGGCGAAACGCGCGTTGGATCCAGGCCTCTCGGGTCAGTACCAGCCTAGCATGTAACATATGTCTAATCTTTGTACACCATTCTCATTTTGTCTGTTATTCTCTATACATTTAATATTGTGGGAAGTATATCAGCACATTGCACTTTATCACTGTTCCACTTTATTACCTGCATATATAATACTTTAACACTTCATGTGGAGAATTGGTTGAGACATTCTTGTCATTTTTGCGCATGTTCATCTGAGTACTGCTGATACTTACCTGTGTGGCCCTTTTTCTCTTTTGTGATTCCTTTCCCCATTTCTTATTATGTATTTTTAAATTATCATCAATAAATGTTATATTTTATACTATATCTAGTTTATGTGTCACATATATAGGTTCTATGACATAATAGACACATTCACACATATATTTTTTCTTACATTTTTTTCTAATCATTTCAAAACTGTGCAGAAGGGTGCATAGGTCCCTGATCTGAGACCACTCCTCCAGCGTGATTTGCCCCACCTCTGGATCTCGTTGGCCCAGGCTATACGTCAGAACGTATTGCACCAGGGCTTGTCGGTGCTGCCACAGTCGCTGCAACATGTGCAGCGTTGAATTCCACCGGGTAGGCACATCGCATTTTAGCCGGTGAAGTGGCAGGCCCAACGACTTCTGTAGAGATGTAAGTCGCTGAGCTGCGGGATGCGAACGGCGGAAGTGAGCACACAGCGACCGTGCCCTCTGCAGAAGGCCATCTAGTCTCGGATAGTGGGCTAAAAATTGCTGGACAACCAGGTTCAACACGTGAGCCATACAAGGCACGTGTGTGACATTGCCCCGGCGAAGGGCCGCACCCAGGTTTGCAGCATTGTCGCACACGGCCTTCCCTGGTTTCAGGTCCAGTGGAGACAACCATTCATGAAATTGGTTCTACAGAGCTGACCACAACTCCTCAGCTGTGTGACTCACATTTCCCAGACATTTCAATGTAAAAACCGCCTGATGACGTTGAGCCCTACTGCCAGCATAGTAAGGAGGTGTGCAGGATCCCTTCTGCGCAGTTAGAAAGCTTGTGGCATGACCAGACAGGCTTTGGGTGCAGGTGGAAGACCGAGAGGAGGTTGAGGAGGCAGAAGCAGTGGAGGAACTTTGACATAAAGAGGATTGACGCACAACTCGTGGGGACGGCAAGACTTGGACAGGAGCCCCTTGTCCTGCTGTCACCATAGTTACCCAGTGCCCAGTCAGCGACATGTAACGCCCCTGTCCATGCCTACTCGTCCAAGTGTCTGTGGTGAAATGCACCCTGTCACACACAGAGTTTCTCAAAGAAGCGGTGATGTTGTGTGCGACATGCTGGTGGAGCGCAGGCACACCTTTCTTTGAGAAGTAGTGCCGACTGGGCATCTGGTACTGGGGCACTGCGACGGACATAAGGTATCGAAAATCCTCTGTGTCCACCAGGCGGAAAGGCAGCATTTCTGTAGCCAAGAGCTTGCAGATGGTGAAATTCAACCTCTTAGCTTTCTCATGGCTAGGAGGAAATGGTCTTTTACTTGTCCACATCTGAGGGACCGAGGGCTGGCTATTGTGCTTAGACGGGGTTGATAAGGGTGTCCCCGGCAAACTGCCGGTCTGTGAGGAAGATGCAGGCGGACATGTTAGGTTGCCTTGATCCAAAGGTGGTGCTATCGATGTCGGACAGCGCTCAACACCAGCTGGTGTTACCACCTCCAAAGAAAATGATGACCTGCCAATCACGCTGGCTGTTGCGGGTAAAGAGGTGGCAGGTCTGCGCCCCAAAACAGGTGTGACTGCTGTCCCCCCAGTCACAGAGGATGAAGAGGCCGCGGATGCACAAGATATGGCAGACGGTGGTTGGCCCGGCCGGCTAGGCCGCATTGTAGCACACTGAGCTTCCCACTTCAACTTATGCTTCATGTCCATGTGCCGGTTCATGCATGAAGTACTCAAACTATGTATTTTTTGGCCTCTACTTAGCTTTTGCTGACAAATGTTACAGATAACACGAGTTGGGTCATTTTTATCGATCTGAAAAAATGCCCAGGCTATGCAAGGCTTAGCACCCATGCGACCTGAAGAGCCACCACGACTTGTGGTGAGAGGCAGAGTTGTGTTTGAGGATGCAGTTGTTGACGTGCTTCCAGTACTACGTCTCTGTCCAGGAAGGCGCAACCTGACCTCGTCGTCACTAGCATCTTCCTCCACCTCCTCTGCTGACCTCATCTCTTGGCTGACTGTGGGTTGACAGTAAGTGGGATCTCCAACCTCATCATCATCACCCTGTGCGTTATCACACCCGTCGTCCTCAGAGCCAACCTGTTCCTGCCCTGACAAAAAACTAAAGTTGTCGCTCCAATCAGGTATTTGAGTCTCATCATCGTCTTCCTCATTGTCTCCACCAACAGGAGTTACAGTTTGGGAATGAGGGTCTACATTATGGTCAGAACCTTCTGCGTCTGGTCCTGGATCCGACTCATAAAGATTCTGGGCATCAGTGCAGATCATTTCCTCGTCTGGATTCACAGAAGCGCTGGAGTCGACCTCTGATTCCCAGGCTATAGTATGAGTAAACAGCTCTGCAGACTCAACCATCTGTTCTACCTCATACTCAGACGGGCAGCTGGAGATTTGGGAGCTGTGAGGAAGCAAGTGCGATTGGGGTGACACCTTTGAGGACTGGAGTATTTGTGATGTTGAAGTTGATGTGGAGGAGAGCCCACTTAAAGAAGCACTTGATATCCGTTGAAGCACCTGCTGTTTTTGTGCCTCATCTGGAATTTGTAGCGATTGGCCTGGCCGTAAGAAAGGGATCTTATCACATTGTCCGCTAAAAGAAGTAGACATTTTAGTTTGGCTGGAAGATGGTCTTTCTTCTGCAGATGTTACTGTTGCTTTAACACCTACCCCACGGACACAACCTTTTTTCCCCTTCCCAACACGCCTATTCCCCTTTCCACCAGCAGCAGGCCTTTTTCCACTCATTTTGGTGGTTAACTAATTCACAACGCTGGAGTTGTTTGAACAAAAAAACAATGGATGGGAACCGAGCAGAGCTGAGTGGCCAAACTGTGGTATTAGGCCAAAACTATTGGCTGGGTTAGATGCAGAAAAAAATTATATTCAATTTGCAACCTGATGGAGGTCAGTATAGATGGACTAATAGAACAATCCCACACACAGCTAGAAGCCCAAATATTTTTTCAGAGGTAGATGCAGAAAAATTTTTTATTCAGTTTGCAACCTGATGGAGGTCTGTATAGATGGATTAATAGAACAAGTCCCACACACAGCTACAAGCCCAATATTTTTTCAGAGGTAGATGCAGAAAAAAAATATATTCAGTTTGCAACCTGATGGAGGTCAGTATAGATGGACTAATAGAGAAAGTCCCACACACTGCTAGAAGGCCAAATATTTTTTCAGAGCTAGATGCAGACAAATTAATTATTTTAAATTTGCAACCTGATGGAGGTCAGTATAGGTGGACTAATAGAACAAGTCCCACACACTGCTAGAAGGCCAAATATTTTTTCAGAGCTAGATGCAGAAAAAAATTATATTCAGTTTGCAACCTGATGGAGGTCTGTATAGATGGATTAATAGAACAAGTCCCACACACAGCTAGAAGCCCAAATATTTTTTCAGAGGTAGATGCAGATAAAAATTATTTTTAATTTGCAACCTGATGGAGGTCAGTATAGATGGACTAATAGAGAAAGTCCCACACACTGCTAGAAGGCCAAATATTTTTTCAGAGCTAGATGCAGATAAAAATTATTTTTAATTTGCAACCTGATGGAGGTCAGTATAGATGGACTAATAGAGAAAGTCCCACACACTGCTAGAAGGCCAAATATTTTTTCAGAGCTAGATGCAGATAAAAATTATATTCAATTTGCAACCTGATGGAGGTCAGTATAGATGGACTAATAGAACAAGTCCCACACACAGCTAGAAGCCCAAATATTTTTTCAGAGGTACTGTAGATGCAGATAAAAATTATTTTTAATTTGCAACCTGATGGAGGTCAGTATAGATGGACTAATACAACAAGTCCCACACACAGCTAGAAGCCCAATATTTTTTCAGAGGTCGATGCAGAAAAAAATATATTCAGTTTGCAACCTGATGGAGGTCAGTATAGATGGATTAATAGAACAAGTCCCACACACAGCTAGAAGCCCAAATATTTTTTCAGAGGTAGATGCAGATAAAAATTATTTTCAATTTGCAACCTGATGGAGGTCAGTATAGATGGACTAATAGAGAAAGTCCCACACACTGCTAGAAGGCCAAATATTTTTTCAGAGCTAGATGCAGATAAAAATTATTTTTAATTTGCAACCTGATGGAGGTCAGTATAGATGGACTAATAGAAAAAGTCCCACACACTGCTAGAAGGCCAAATATTTTTTCAGAGCTAGATGCAGATAAAAATTATATTCAATTTGCAACCTGATGGAGGTCAGTATAGATGGACTAATAGAACAAGTCCCACACACAGCTAGAAGCCCAAATATTTTTTCAGAGGTACTGTAGATGCAGATAAAAATTATTTTTAATTTGCAACCTGATGGAGGTCAGTATAGATGGACTAATACAACAAGTCCCACAAACAGCTAGAAGCCCAATATTTTTTCAGAGGTAGATGCAGAAAAAAATATATTCAGTTTGCAACCTGATGGAGGTCAGTATAGATGGAGTAATAGAACAAGTCCCACACACAGCTAGAAGCCCAAATATTTTTTCAGAGGTAGATACAGATAAAAATTATTTTTAATTTGCAACCTAATGGAGGTCAGTATAGATGGACTAATAGAGAAAATCCCACACACTGCTAGAAGGCCAAATATTTTTTCAGAGCTAGATGCAGATAAAAATTATATTCAATTTGCAACCTGATGGAGGTCAGTATAGATGGACTAATAGAGAAAGTCCCACACACTGCTAGAAGGCCAAATATTTTTTCAGAGCTAGATGCAGATAAAAATTATATTCAATTTGCAACCTGATGGAGGTCAGTATAGATGGACTAATAGAACAAGTCCCACACACTGCTAGAAGCCCAAATATTTTTTCAGAGGTACTGTAGATGCAGATAAAAATTATTTTTAATTTGCAACCTGATGGAGGTCAGTATAGATGGACTAATACAACAAGTCCCACACACAGCTAGAAGCCCAATATTTTTTCAGAGGTAGATGCAGAAAAAAATATATTCAGTTTGCAACCTGATGGAGGTCTGTATAGATGGATTAATAGAACAAGTCCCACACACAGCTAGAAGCCCAATATTTTTTCAGAGGTAGATGCAGAAAAAAATATATTCAGTTTGCAACCTGATGGAGGTCAGTATAGATGGACTAATACAACAAGTCCCACACACAGCTAGAAGCCCAATATTTTTTCAGAGGTAGATGCAGAAAAAAATATATTCAGTTTGCAACCTGATGGAGGTCTGTATAGATGGATTAATAGAACAAGTCCCACACACAGCTAGAAGCCCAATATTTTTTCAGAGGTAGATGCAGAAAAAAATATATTCAGTTTGCAACCTGATGGAGGTCAGTATAGATGGACTAATACAACAAGTCCCACACACAGCTAGAAGCCCAATATTTTTTCAGAGGTAGATGCAGAAAAAAATATATTCAGTTTGCAACCTGATGGAGGTCTGTATAGATGGATTAATAGAACAAGTCCCACACACAGCTAGAAGCCCAATATTTTTTCAGAGGTAGATGCAGAAAAAAATATATTCAGTTTGCAACCTGATGGAGGTCAGCATAGATGGACTAATACAACAAGTCCCACACACAGCTAGAAGGCCAATATTTTTTCAGAGGTAGATGCAGAAAAAAATATATTCAGTTTGCAACCTGATGGAGGTCTGTATAGATGGATTAATAGAACAAGTCCCATACACAGCTAGAAGCCCAATATTTTTTCAGAGGTAGATGCAGAAAAAAATATATTCAGTTTGCAACCTGTTGGAGGTCAGTATAGATGGACTAATACAACAAGTCCCACACACAGCTAGAAGCCCAATATTTTTTCAGAGCTAGATGCAGAAAAAAATTATATTCAATTTGCAACCTGATGGAGGTCAGTATAGATGGACTAATAGAATGATGCTATGCCCAAAAGATTTTACTTCACTAGGTGCAGTAAAAAAATTGGTATTCTATACACAGGTGGTATATCTTGCAACACAGATAGGCTACTCCACTGACTAACACACTCTGCAATAGGCCAAAAAGGATTAGCTTTGCTAGATTCAGCCAAATGCTGTGAAAAAAACTTGCACAGCACTGGCACAGACCTGCCTGGCAAAAACTGATAGGAACTGATGTAACCTAGTCCTGAAAAGGACTCCAATTACAATTAGTCTTTACTCCCACAATCTATCTATTTAAGAGCACAGACCTGCCTGATAAAAGTCGTAGGAAATGCTGTAACCTAGTGCTTAAAAGGACTGCAATCACAACTATTTCCTACTCCCAAGCTATCTGTAGATTTGTGCGAAAATTGGCTTGAAATTAACAAGGTATAGCGCACACAGCAACAACGGTGCCGTCTAACACGCAGCTGCAGCAGTTAGAAAATGGTGGCGACGGGGAAAATGGCTTGGTCTTATAGGGCAAGGATATGTGACATACACTGCCAATGACACATGCCCTTTCTTGTGTGAAAAAAAGCACTTCGCTCCGTGTGTGCGCTGCTGATAGGCTGACAGATTGCACCTCCCCACTGTAAATGCGGGAAAGAGAAAAAAAAAATGGAGATCTTCATTGTTCCTGCAGAGATCCATCCCCTGCCCCTCCCCCACCCCGCTGTGCACTCAAACTGCGTATTAACATTAATTTTCATCATTACTGAGAAAAAATCCAGTTATGATTTTGGTGCACGAACAGTTATCGAACATAACCTCGAACAGCCGAATTTTTCTCAAATTGTTCGTGTTCGCCGAACGGCTCGAACACCGCCGAAAACAGCTCGAATTTGAGATTGGCGAACAGTTCGAGTAGAACAACGCTCATCTCTAGTGGAGAGTTAGTACATAGGGGGCAGAGGAGCTTACCTAGCTCACTCCGAATAATTTACCGGACACCGGGTCCGAAGCTTGCCGGGATCTCTACTACCCAGTAAGGTATAACCGGAATCCCTGGAGAACTACAAGTCCCAGGATTGCTAAAGTGCTGATACGTAACAGAGCCAGGAGACTCATAGGCCCCGCAAGCTGAAGAGCGTGTACCCCGAGAAAAGGTCCTACCACATGGTCAGCCAGCGCAGGGCAGAGACCAAGTTAGGCCTAGCTCCAGGCAGGTCAAAAACTTACTACGCAGAGGCAAGAAACAGGAGGCCCTACACCTGCTCATTGGGGAGGATCCTGATATGCACCCTTCACCCTACAGTGCTCCGGGATGTGCCTGATTTTCCATCAGTAAAAGGTACTGAAGTGACTATCGTGTCCGTCCCCATTCTTGCTCTGACCCGGCTGGGTCTCGCCTGTCCTGCATCCCCCTCTCCGTACGCTGCCCTGAGGCCAAGCTCCACCTGTGGGGAGCTATACCATCGAGCTGCCTTATCACCGGCGTCAGTGGGCTGCCGCAGCACTGGTGATTCTCACCAGAAACCACAGGTGGCGTCACAAACTTTTATAAAATAAACAAATATCCACCCTTTTAAAGAGTGACCCCGGGGTACGGGCCCGGGAGCCGACCACCGCGACATCACCAAGGCGAGGCAAAGGCCCGGGTACCGACTCATCCCCATCCCCTGGGCTAGTCAAACCTTTCCACATTTTTTCATATTTCAACCACAAACTTAAATGTATTTGATTGGGATTATATGTGATATACCAACATAAAATAGCAAGTATTTATGAAGTGTAAAGGAAATGACACATGGTTTTCTAATTATTTTAAAAATATAAATCTGAAAATTGTGATGAACATTTGTGGCGCCCCCAAGGGATGGGGACTCGGCGCCCGGGCCTTGCTGTTAGTTTTGGGGGATGCCGTGGTGGCCGGCTCCCGGGGCCGTACCCTGGGGTCACTCTTAAAAAAAGCAAGGAATTGGGGGAAAGGTGTATGGGAAAAGGGGAAAGTTCGTGACGCCACCTGTGGTGTCTGGTGAGACTCACCAGCGCTGCTACAGTCCTCTGAGGCCGGTGGTCGGGCAGCTTAGTTGGTTCTGCTCCCCACAGGTGAAGCGGGGCCTCAGGGCAGCGTAGGAGAAGGGATGCAGGACAGAGGGGACCCAGCCGGGTCAAAGGAAGAATAGGCACACACACGACAGTTCACTTCAGTACCTTTACTTGTGGTGTTTTCAGGCACGATCCGGGGTACTGTAGGGTGAAGGGTGCATTTCAGGACTCTCCCCAGTGAGCGGGTGTGGGGCCTCCTGTTTCTTGCCTTTTCCTAGTAAGTTTATGACCTGCCTGAAGCTAGGCCTAACTTGGTCTCTGTCTTGCACCTGCTGACCTGGTGGTAGGGCCTTCTGTTGGAGTTCACACTCCCTGGTTTCTTGGGCCTCAGTGACTCCTGACCCTGGTATTACGGTCAGTTTTTGGTATTCCTGGGACATGTAGTTCGCCAGGGATCCCAGTTGTTTCTGCTGGTCCTAGAGATCCTTGCAGACACGGACCCGGTGTCCGGTAAATGCTTGTGGGGTGAGCTGGTTAAGCTCCTCTGCCCCCTATGTAGCTCGCTTACTCCTCTTGCCTTCGGCCTGCTCGGGGCCCTCACTAGGCTTCACACTGGCAGTAGGCCTCGCTACTCTTCACCGCTCTTATGGCGTCGGCACGCCTTGGGCTCACTACCTGAGCTCAATGAGTCTGGACTATGCTCCACTGCAGGATGGCTACTGCAGGAGCTCCTCTCCACAGGCTTCCTTCTACAGACTGGATCCTCACAGACTGGAACTAGCTCTGTCCCGGAGGAAACTGTTCTCCAGACTGACTGCCTAACTCCACCTTCCCTTTTTATATCCCTAACGGCTCCCTCTGGTGGTCTGAGGTGGAAGGTGGAGGTGTGTGTATGCTATGAGGGTCTCTTGTGGAAGAATCTGTTCATGCACCCCTCTAGGATCTGTGGCACCAATGCACAGCAGGGCGCCACATTCCCCCCTAGCAAAGCTCAGTACTCCCGGACTGAAGTACTTTTTATAACAACAATAATAACAATCTTCCCTTTATGGGAGGCACTTGCTTGAACGTTACCTAATAAACATTATAAATAATAAATAGACATATGTACAATAAGCAACCTCAGAATTCAAGTCTCTTTTGGTGAGGTTCCCTGACAGGATGTCCATCTCACAGGGCATAGTATTTGATAGCTTGAGGGACCTGTCCCAAACCCTCAACGTAGGCCCTGGGGTGGCTGCAGGGCATGGCGATCCTGAGTTGGACCTCCGTTAGTGTCACTCCAGACAGGTTTTTCTTCTGAGGTCACATAACGGGGCACTCCAGGGAGTGCAATTATTTACAAGAATCAGTTTTTGGGCTGCACATACTCCTCAGCCACTAAGTTCTGTATGTACCCTTACGGGTAACTAAAGGCAACAAGGAAAAGTGTCCATTTCACTTAAATTGTCCATTATAAAGCAAAACACAAGTTAAAAAATACATACATGAAAATACACAACATAATACCCCAGGGGCACTATTTACTCTGTCAGAGGTTCCTTCTTTACTCTCTGTATCTGACAGGGGTCTGACCTCGTGTGCTACGTGTCGACCTACGTGGTACTGGGATGCATGAGGCACTAGTATTTGCACTACCTCCCATTCTGTCAGTTCTAAGTGCTGGGGAACTGCAGGGTTGCCTTAACCTCTCTAAGGGACTGGCAAGTATACCATTGGCTGGGCCTTCTTGCTCTGCTCCAACCGGGGATTCTTCTTGAGCAGGCTCTTCTGAAACCAGGGGAGGAGTCCTGAGGAGATAATTTGCATATTCCCACTGCATTTTGGGGTAAGTGAAGAGTCTCCGCGAGCTCAAAGAACACTGGATTTTGGCTGTTGGAGCTGAAAAGAGGACATCGGTAAACCAGGGGAGGAGCCCTGAGGAGATAATTTGCATATTCCCACTGCATTTTGGGGTAAGTGAAGAGTCTCCGCGAGCTCAAAGAACACTGGATTTTGGCTGTTGGAGCTGAAAAGAGGACATCGGTAAACCAGGGGAGGAGTCCTGAGGAGATAATTTGCATATTCCCACTGCATTTTGGGGTAAGTGAAGAGTCTCCGCGAGCTCAAAGAACACTGGATTTTGGCTGTTGGAGCTGAAAAGAGGACATCGGTAAACCAGGTGAGGAGTCCTGAGGAGATAATTTGCATATTCCCACTGCATTTTGGGGTAAGTGAAGAGTCTCCGCGAGCTCAAAGAACACTGGATTTTGGCTGTTGGAGCTGAAAAGAGGACATCGGTAAACCAGGGGAGGAGTCCTGAGGAGATAATTTGCATATTCCCACTGCATTTTGGGGTAAGTGAAGAGTCTCCGTGAGCTCAAAGAACACTGGATTTTGGCTGTTGGAGCTGAAAAGAGGACATCGGTAAACCGCGCGCCGGTTTTCAGAACATTAACAATAAGAACATGGAAGAGTCCAGGAGCCATTTGGTGAGCTGCATATCCTGCTACATGTTCACAGACTTGCCAGTGGAAAAGCAAAACTTCACATGCCAGAAATGCAAGCTTGTGTCCCTGTTGGAGGAAAAGTTGCGAAATCTAGAAGAGAGGTTAACTACCTTGAAAATCATTAAGGAAGGTGAAGAGTTCTTAGACAGAGCAGAATTATCTCTTCATGATTCAGAAAGAGAAGAAATTCGAACTGCACCTGACGAAACAGAGGAATGGAAGCATGTGACCCACAGAAGCAGGAGGATCGAGAGGCAGTCAGCACCCATACTGCTCAGGAACCAGTACCAGGCTCTCACGCAGGAGAACCATGAAGAAATACAGCAAAATAAGACTTTGCCAGCAATGAATAACCTTGTAAGCCCTCAGAATCCTCCTGGATGGAGAAAGAATAATGTTGTGAAGAAAAAACGGAGAGTGGTGGTCATGGGGGATTCCCTGTTAAGAGGAACAGAGGCCGCTATCTGCAGACCAGACATAACCTCAAGAGAAATGTGCTGTCTTCCAGGAGCAAAAATTAAAGATGTGTCTGACAGAATATCAAGACTCTTCAGACCTACAGATCACTACCCATTCCTGCTAATACATGTGGGGACAAATGACACCGCAGGAAAAGACCTGGAAACCATCTGCAGTGACTTTGAAGACTTAGGCAAGAAAGTGAAAGAATTGGGAGCGCAGGTGGTCTTCTCATCCATCCTCCCAGTGGATGGCCATGGAACAATGAGGTGGAATGAGATTCTACAGGTGAACAACTGGCTACGTCGATGGTGCCGTCAACAAGGATTTGGATTTCTGGATCACGGAATGAATTACCTATACGATGGACTACTTGCTAGAGATGGGGTGCACCTTACGAAGACTGGAAAACATGTATTTGGAAGTCGCCTTGCTACACTCATCAGAAGAGCTTTAAACTAGAACAATGTGGGAAGGGAAGCAAAAGGCCAGAAAAAGCCATACAGCTGACAAATACTATTGAGATCTCTGCTACTGGAAGTGGAAAAGAAGAACAAAGACAAAAAAATCTAAATAATAAAAATATGGGAGGAAGAGAAACCAATCACAAACTAAAATGTTTTTATACAGATGCACAAAGCATGGGCAACAAACAAGGAGAATTGGAACTACTAATGCAGGAAAAGGAATATGATGTCATTGGAATCACTGAAACTTGGTGGGACGATACACATGATTGGAATAAAAGGCTAAAAGGATACAACTTATTTGCAAGAAACAGACTTGATAAACGAGGAGGAGGTGTTGCATTGTATGTTAGAAAAGCGTATATCTGCACAGAGATTGAAGCTTCAGAGACTGGGAGTTCTGTGGAAACTGTTTGGGTAAGAATACAAGGAGAGAACAACGGAAAGGACACCATTGTAGGCATTTACTACAGGCCACCTGGGCAAGCTGAAGATATGGATGAACTCTTTATGTATCAAATGACCAAGTTCTCCAAAAAATATGACGTAGTGGTCATGGGAGATTTCAACTATCCAGACATTTGTTGGGAATCTCTCTCAAGTAAAACTAACAGGTCAAGCAAATTCTTATCCTCTCTTGCTGACAACTTTATCTTCCAAAAGGTAGGGGAGAAAACAAGGGGATCTGTTACTTTGGATCTAATCCTTATAAACAGGGAGGAAATGGTTGAGGAGGTAAAGGTGGCTGGGACCCTAGGAGGCAGCGATCATGCTATTATAGAATTTTGGATAACTAGAGGAGGAAGACATGTGAAGACTCAAACTTCAAGGTTAGATTTTAGAAAGGCAGATTTTAAGAGACTCAGCAAGAGAATAGGAGGGATCCAATGGCTGGATGTCCTTAAGGACAAAAATGTCCAGGAAGGATGGGAAATTTTTAAAAATGAGATTCTCAAAGCACAATCGTTAACAATCCCGAAAAGTAGGAAGAATGGGAAGCATTTAAGGAAACCAGGATGGATGAACACAGAACTTAAACACATGCTAAAAAGAAAGAAATGTTTATTAAATGGAAAGAGGGAGGCATATCTAAAGAAGATTATAATGCAGTCTGCAGATCCTGTAGGGCACGTATCAGGTTAGCTAAAGCTGACAATGAATTAAGGCTTGCAAGAGAAGTCAAAAGCAATAAAAAAGGATTTTGGGGGTATGTCAAAAGTAAAAGAAAAGTCAAAGATGCTATAGGATTTTTACAGGATGAAAATGGAGAAATGGTAAGAGAGGATGTTGAGAAGGCCGAACTTTTTAATTCCTATTTTGCATCTGTTTTCTCTCAGAAAGAAAATGTAACATTAACTGATCTTCACTGTCCTTTTAAAGGAATAGAGGAATCCAAGTTATCTGTAAACAGAAAGATTGTGAGGGAATATTTAGCTAACATAAATGAGTTCAAGTCTCCAGGTCCAGATGAATTACACCCCAGAGTACTGAAGGAGATCGTAGAAGAAATTTTAGAACCACTCTCCATAATCTTTGAAAATTCTTGGAGAACAGGAGAAGTCCCAGAAGACTGGAGAAGAGCAAATGTTGTTCCTATCTTCAAAAAGGGGAAGAAGGTGGACCCAGGGAACTATAGGCCGGTGAGTCTGACTTCTATACCAGGAAAGATCTTTGAACAAATTATTAAACAACATGTATGTAAGTACATGGATAAGAATGAAGTGATTAATCAGAGTCAGCATGGGTTTGTAACTAACAAGTCATGTCAGACTAACTTAATTTCCTTCTATGACAGAATCACTGACTGGGTGGATCAGGGAAATGCTGTAAATATGGTATATCTTGACTTCAGCAAAGCATTTGACAAAGTATCTCACACCATCCTTATTGAAAAAATGACCAAGTATGCAATGGACCAGGCAACTGTTAGGTGGATTCATAACTGGCTTAGTGATCGGACTCAAAGGGTGGTTGTAAATGGCTTCACATCCAGCTGGATGAATGTCTCAAGTGGGGTACCACAGGGCTCCGTCCTGGGACCTGTATTGTTCAACATCTTTATCAATGATTTAGATGAAGGAATTGAGGGTAAACTGATTAAATTTGCTGATGACACAAAGCTAGGAGGGATAGCTAATACTAGAGAAGAGAGAGAGAGGATTCAAAAAGACCTAAATAAACTGGAGCAGTGGGCAGCAACCAACAGAATGGTTTTTAACAGGGAAAAATGCAAAGTACTACATCTGGGCAATAAAAATGAAAAAAGCATATACAGAATGGGAGGAATAGAGCTAAGCAACAGTACATGTGAAAAAGACTTGGGTATACTAATAGATCATAGACTGAACATGAGTCAACAGTGTGATGCAGCAGCAAAAAAGGCAAATACAATTCTGGGATGTATTAACAGAAGCATACAGTCTAGATCACGTGAAGTCATTATCGGTCTTTACTCCTCTTTGGTCAGACCTCATCTGGAATACTGTGTACAGTTTTGGGCACCACATTTTAAAAAAGACATAGACAAACTGGAGCAAGTTCAGAGAAGAGCGACCAGAATGGTGACTGGTCTGTAAACCATGTCCTATGAGGAATGTTTGCAGGATTTGGGAATGTTTAGCTTGCAAAAAAGAAGACTGAGAGGAGACTTAATAGCTGTCTACAAATATGTCAAGGGCTGTCACATTGTAGAAGGATCATCTTTATTCTCATTTGCACAAGGAAAGACTAGAAGCAATGGGATGAAACTAAATGGGAGGAGACACAGATTAGATATTAGAAAAAACTTTTTGACAGGGTGATTAATGAGTGGAACAGGCTGCCACGAGAGGTGGTGAGTTCCCCTTCAATGGACGTCTTCAAACAGAGGCTGGACAGACATCTGTCTGAGATGATCTAGTGAATCCTGCTTTGAGCAGGGGGTTGGACCAGATGACCCAGGAGGTCCCTTCCAACTCTACCATTCTATGATTCTATGAAGCACTTACAGGCTCTACTTGCTGTGGAGGGTCTTCTGCCTGTTGAAAGAAGTGGATCACAGGTATTATTACTGCTCCTCCTAGTTGAGGCCAATCTGCCGGGAAATCTCCTAAGTCAGTATGGAGTACTGCTTCTTTAGGCTCCTCCAGTACGGTGAGAGGCACTTCTTCTTGGGGCTTTAGCAGGTCTGGACATAACTTCAGATGGTCTCTAGATAGCATTGCAGTCGTTCTTCCTCCGTTCTTAGTAATTAGACAGGTTTTCCTGTTACCAAATCTTGAATTTAACACAGTGTAGGGTTCTCTCTCCCACTGGTCATCAAGTTTGTGGTTTCTCCTTTTTCTTTTTAACACCACTTCTTCTGGTGTGAAGGGTTCTGCGGGCGCACTTTTATTGTAGTTTGCTTCCTGCTTGTCCCTCACATGAGTGAGACTGTCTTCAACACAGGCCTGTACTCTTCTGTACTGCTCCTGTCTTGTCGTGTCCCAGTCCTCAGTGGACATATCTGCTTCTGGTTCCACTACACCTAGCTCCAGGTCCATGGGCAACTTCCTGGGTCTGGCTCGCATGAGATATGCTGGAGTACAATTGGTGGAACTCACAGGTATGTGGTTGTACAGATCTACCAGGTCAAGTAGTACGTCTGGCCACTGATTTCTCTCCTCTAGTGGTAAGGTCTTCAGCAGGTCGATGACGATGTTATTCATCTTTTCACAGAGACCGTTGGTTTGGGGGTGGTACGGTGTGGTCTGGATCTTTTTACACCCGTACAGATGGCAGAACTCCTTGAACAATTCAGCCGCGAAGGCTGGGCCTTGATCCATCAGGACCTGCTCCGGGTTTCCATGGGGCCTGCAGAAGTACGCCTGAAACGTCTTCGCCGCAGTTTCTGCCGTTAGATCCTTGACGGGGGGCGACCACCAGGAACCGAGAGTAGTGATCCACCATGGTCAGGGCATAGGAATATCCTGACCTGCTGGGTGACAGCTTGACATGATCCATGGCCACGATCTCCAAAGGTCGAGTTGTCTTGATGGGTTGCAGGGGTGCCTTCTGGCTGCTGTAGTCATTTCTTCTGAGGCTACAGGGTACACAATTCCAGCACCACCTCTCAATGGAACTGCGCATTCCTACCCAATAAAACCAACACTTCAGCAGGGTTTCTAGCTTCTTCCAGCCAAAGTGCCTCTCCTGATCGTGGTAGGCTTCCAACACCATCTGGATATCTGTCTTGGGCACTACAATCTGCCATACCATCTCAAGGGTTTCAGGGTTGACGTACCTCTGGCACAGCTTCTCTCTATAGATGAACAGCCGGTGATGCGCCCCCTGGGCCGTGGGGTACCCAGAGCCTGTAGATGCTGGGGGTTGTAGTCACCGTGGCGGTGACCTGGTTCGTGACCCAGGTGGTCAATCTAAGGGTAGTTTATGTATATCTGTTATGTATAGTCCGACTAAGCCACCTGTGGAATGCGGTTATTGGGAACCGCCACTGCGAAGCAGTCCGCTGAAGCTGGTGGTATGTGCAGCAAGGTGATGTAACTCCCCACAGGAAGAGTGGAGCTTCAGGGCAGCGTGTATTGATGATGGTGGTGGTAGTGCAAGGTATCAGTAATGACAACATGGAGTCTTTGCAGTGCAGTCCCTGGGTCTTTACTGTTGGCAATTTTATGGGCCCCAACGGGAGTACCGGCTAGTGATGAGGGCCTGATCAGTCTGGGAACAATCCTAGAGTCCTCCTGGCCAGGTGAAGCTGTAGGCCTGCCGTTCTGACTATACTTTTTGGGCTATCCCGCTTATAGTCATGTTGTAGCCCACGTCCCTGAGTGTAACGTGCTGCACTCACCCGTATGGCTGGCGACTCGGGCCTTGTGTATTCCTCTCTCCTCTGTGGCGGTACGGGTCCTTTCGTGTGGCTGAGCCTCCGGGCTTCTGTTGGGCCAGGAAACCTGCAATCTCCTGCCCTGCGGTATCTGCTGCTGGGTATGCAATGCCCACAGCGTCAGACTCCGGCGTCCGGTCCTCTGTGGATACTATCCAGGACGAGCTAACTCCAACTCCAGTCCCTGGCTCTTTACTCCTTCATGTCCTACTTGACTCCACACACTGAACTCTAGACTCAGACTCCCTAACCCCGCCTCCAGATCCAGTTATAAAGGGCAGGATCCTCCCCAATCTGGTCTGGGGCAGGAGGTGTTGCATGTAATGTGTTCCTGCCCAGGAAACTCCTGCTTTGCTCCCAGACATGGTATTACTACCACTGTGGCAACCAGACCCTCTGGGGTGCCACATTCCCCCCTAGTAAATTTCAATACTCTGGGAATGAGCATATTTTGCAAAAATATAACAGATAACAATAAACAATAGAAATAACAATACATGTACATATTTACAGGCATTACAGTCCTTATAGGTCACGGTATCATCCGTAACCAGGTGTCCATTTCACCCAAACAAGGTACAGTTGTAGAATGGGGGACCTGTCCAAAACAAACCCCAAAGTTGACTTTGGGCGTGGCTGCAAGGCTTAGGCAGTCCAGTTGGACCACAAGTGGGACCACTCCAGACAGATTTTTGTTCCGCGGTCTGTTGCAAGGGGGGCACTTTATAGGTGCAACTATTTACAGGGCAAGTTTTTGGTTACTCACTGTCCATAACCTGAAAGTCTTTGAACCCTGTCGGGTAACTGGAAAAACATAATCAGTACACACATATAAAACATTTCAACATTTGCAATACTACAGTTATGGGTTACATCTAAATCCTCCAGCGAGCAGGGATTTGACCTCTGGTGCTTCTGGTAGATCTACGTAACACACTGTCTATCTGTGTTCTACCTTGGTCCCCTGTATTTACCCCTGGTGTGCTGGGTTCAATGTTCACCACACTACAGGTGTTTGGAGGTGTCTCTGGTAGGTTGGGCAGCTCCGCATGGATCCTTTGGCTTACTGTGGGTACGACAGGTTCGCTACTAGCAGAGGGTAGATTCTCCTGGTCTGCCGATGAGGAATCTTCTGTTTCTGGGGCCAATGGTTCTTCCAACTCTACTGGGACTTCTACAGCTCCCTGAGGGGCTGGTTGGATAAATGTAAGGACTGGCACAACAATGGCATTATTCACTTGCGTCCATGACCGGGAAAATTCTCCGAGTACTGTGCTGACCATTTCTTCCACTTCCTCTGCGGGTTGAGGGATACCTTGGCCTTCTTCAGCATGCTGTAGTTGCTCAGGACATTTCTTCAGGTGGTCTCTGGAAACTGTTGCTGTCGTTTCTCCTCCATCCTTACTTATGAGGTACACCTTGGTGTTATCATGACTTGATGGTAGAATGGTATACGGCTCTTTTTCCCACTGGTCATCCAATTTATGGAGCTGCCTTTTTCTCTTTAGGACTTGCTTTCCTGGTGACAAGGGGGCAGCTGGTGCATGTTGATTGTAAGTCCTCTCTTGCCTTTCTCTTGCTTGGGACAGACTTCTTTCAACACTTTCCTGTACCTTACGGTATTGTAGTTTCCGCTCAGTATCTCAATCCGCATCTGGTGAGGTGTCCTCTGGTGTCAGAACTCCCATATCCAGATCGATGGGCAGCTTACCAGGTCTTGCTCTCATCAGGTAAGCAGGTGTGCAGTTGGTGGAATTCACTGGAATGTGATTGTAGAGATCCACCAGGTCTGGCAACTTTTCTGGCCACAGGCTGCGTTCCTCCAGGGGCAACGTCTTCAGTAGGTCTATCACCACCTGATTCATCTTTTCACACATCTCGTTGGTCTGGGAATGATAAGGCGTTGTACGGATCTTCTTGCAGCCGTACAGGTTGCAGAATTCCTGGAATACTTCTGCTTTGAAGGCCGGACCTTGGTCAGTTAGCACACGTTCTGGGTAACCATGCGGGCGGCAGAAGTGTTGTTGGAAAGCTCTGGCTGCTGTCTGAGCCGTTTGGTCCTTGACTCTCACTACTACCAGGAACCGGGAGTAGTGGTCTACGATGGTGAGAGCGTAGACTTAGCCTGACCTGCTCGGGGATAGCTTCACATGGTCCAGGGCTACCAGTTCGAGTCGCTGCTTGGTGATGATGGGCTGCAGGGGAGCCCTCTGGCTGTCACGGTCTTTTCTTCTCAGGTTGCATGGTCCGCATTCTCGACGCCACCTCTCGACTGCTTTCCTCATGCCAACCCAATAGAACCGTTCACGTAGCATGACTTCCAGCTTCTTCCATCCAAAATGTCCCGCTCCATCGTGGTACGCTTCCAGGACCATAGACGCATCTCGCCTCGGGACTACCACCTGCCAGACCAGCTCAGGTGTCCGGGAGTTGACAGTTCTTCGACACAGCTTCCCTTCATAGATGAACAGCTTGCTCTTTTCTTTCCACAGCTGTTTGGTCTCTTCTGGAGCATCTGAATCAGGGTATGAGTCAGCTTGTGTCGGCAACTCTTTGACTAGGAAAACAGCCGGGTCACTGTCTTGTGTTTCTGCCCATCCATGGTGGGGCAATGGATTGAATGTGGCTTCTCTGTTGGATGAACACCTGTTCTTCACACAATGGGAGCACTGCTTTTTCCCATGGCGGTGGAACGCGGGGATTTCTATCTCTTCCAGCTCCTCTGGGTCTTCTCCCTCGTCTGGCAAGTTAGGAATTCTGGACAGCGCATCTGCGTTTGCATTCTTGTGCCCAGCCCGGTACTTGATGGTGAATTCGTAATTAGACAGTCGGACCATCCATCTTTGTTCCAGGGCACCAAGTTTTGCAGTGTCCAGGTGTGTCAGCGGGTTATTATCCGTGTACACAGTGAATTTGGAAGAGGCGAGATAATGTTTGAAGCTCTCAGTCACAGCCCAGACGATGGCAAGAAACTCCAACTTGAAGGAGCTGTAGTTCTCTGGGTTTCTTTCTGTGGGCCGGAGCTTCCTGCTGGCGTAGGCGATCACCCTTTCTCTGCCTTGCTGGATCTGGGACAGCACCGCTCCTAGTCCCACGTTCCTCGCGTCCGTGTGAAGGATGAAGGGTTGGCCATAATCAGGGTAGGCCAGGACCTCGTCTCCTGTTAGGGTCATCTTCAACCTGGTGAAGGACTCATCTTCCAGCTTGCCCCATTTGAATGGTGGTTTCTGGTTCTTGGCCTTCCTGGACTGGCCTATCAGGAGGTCCTGCATGGGTGCCGCCATCTTGGTGAAGCCTGGTATAAACCTTCGGTAGTAGCCTACCAACCCGAGGAACTGCCGCACTTCTTTGATGGTGGAAGGTCTCGGCCAGTCCTTGATTACGGTGATCTTATCGGGGTCTGGTGCTACACCGTCAGCGCTTACCACATGTCCTAAGTACTGTACTTTGGGCTTCAGCAGGTGGCATTTAGACGGCTTCACCTTCAGGCCAAAGCCAGCCAGGGCTTCAAACACTTCCGCCAGGTGCTTCAGATGATCCTCATATGTCTTGGAGTATACTATGACATCATCCAGGTACAGCAGGACTGTCTCGAAATTCTTATGCCCTAGACCCCACTCCATCAACCGCTGGAAGGTTCCTGGGGCGTTGCAGAGCCCGAATGGCATGTAGGTGAACTCGCTGAGGCCCATCGGGGTGGTGAATGCGGTCTTCTCCTTATCCGCCTCTGCTACAGGAACCTGCCTATACCCACTAGTAAGATCCAAAGTAGAGAAATAATTAGCAGATTTTAACGCAGCTAGTGACTCCTCTATCCTGGGTAGCGGGTATGCATCTTTATGTGTTATGCGGTTAATTTGCCTCTACTCTACACACATTCTCATTGTGCCATCCTTTTTCTTTACAAGAACTAATGGAGCTGCCCAGGGGCTACAACTGTCTCTTATTACTAGAGATGAGCGTTGTTCTACTCGAACTGTTCGCCAATCTCAAATTCGAGCTGTTTTGGACGGTGTTCGAGCCGTTCGGCGAACACGAACAATTTGAGAAAAATTCGGCTGTTCGAGGTTATGTTCGATAACTGTTCGTGCACCAAAATCATAACTGGATTTTTTCTCAGTAATGATGAAAATTAATTTTAATACGCAGTTTGAGTGTACAGCGGGGTGGGGGGAGGGGCAGGGGATGGATCTCTGCAGGAACAATGAAGATCTCCATTTTTTTTTCTCTTTCCCGCATTTACAGTGGGGAGGTGCAATCTGTCAGCCTATCAGCAGCGCACACACGGAGCGAAGTGCTTTTTTCACACAAGCAAGGGCATGTGTCATTGGCAGTGTATGTCACATGTCCTTGCCCTATAAGACCAAGCCATTTTCCCCGTCGCCACCATTTTCTCACTGCTGCAGCTGCGTGTTAGACGGCACCGCTGTTGCTGTGTGCGCTATACCTTGTTAATTTCAAGCCAATTTTCGCACAAATATACAGATAGCTTGGGAGTAGGGAATAGTTGTGATTGCAGTCCTTTTAAGGACTAGGTTACAGCATTTCCTACGACTTTTATCAGGGAGGTCTGTGCTCTTAAATAGATCGGTTGTGGGAGTAAAGACTAATTGTAATTGCAGTCCTTTTCAGGACTAGGTTACATGAGTTCCTATCAGTTTTTGCCAGGCAGGTCTGTGCCAGTGCTGTGCAAGTTTTTTTCACAGCATTTGGCTGAATCTAGCAAAGCTAATCCTTTTTGGCCTATTGCAGAGTGTGTTAGTCAGTGGAGTAGCCTATCTGTGTTGCAAGATATACCACCTGTGTATAGAATACCAATTTTTTTACTGCACCTAGTGAAGTAAAATCTTTTGGGCATAGCATCATTCTATTAGTCCATCTATACTGACCTCCATCAGGTTGCAAATTAAAACTAATTTTTATCTGCATCTACAGTACCTCTGAAAAAATATTTGGGCTTCTAGCAGTGTGTGGGACTTGTTCTATTAGTCCATCTATACTGACCTCCATCAGGTTGCAAACTGAATATATTTTTTTCTGCATCTACCTCTGAAAAAATATTGGGCTTCTAGCTGTGTGTGGGTCTTGTTCTATTAATCCATCTATACTGACCTCCATCAGGTTGCAAACTGAATATATTTTTTTCTGCATCTACCTCTGAAAAAATATTTGGCCTTCTAGTAGTGTGTCGGACTTTCTCTATTAGTCCATCTATACTGACCTCCATCAGGTTGCAAATTAAAACTAATTTTTATCTGCATCTACAGTACCTCTGAAAAAATATTTGGGCTTCTAGCAGTGTGTGGGACTTGTTCTATTAGTCCATCTATACTGACCTCCATCAGGTTGCAAACTGAATATATTTTTTTCTGCATCTACCTCTGAAAAAATATTGGGCTTCTAGCTGTGTGTGGGTCTTGTTCTATTAATCCATCTATACTGACCTCCATCAGGTTGCAAACTGAATATATTTTTTTCTGCATCTACCTCTGAAAAAATATTTGGCCTTCTAGTAGTGTGTCGGACTTTCTCTATTAGTCCATCTATACTGACCTCCATCAGGTTGCAAATTAAAACTAATTTTTATCTGCATCTACAGTACCTCTGAAAAAATATTTGGGCTTCTAGCAGTGTGTGGGACTCGTTCTATTAGTCCATCTATACTGACCTCCATCAGGTTGCAAACTGAATATAGTTTTTTCTGCATCTACCTCTGAAAAAATATTGGGCTTCTAGCTGTGTGTGGGTCTTGTTCTATTAATCCATCTATACTGACCTCCATCAGGTTGCAAACTGAATATATTTTTTTCTGCATCTACCTCTGAAAAAATATTTGGCCTTCTAGTAGTGTGTCGGACTTTCTCTATTAGTCCATCTATACTGACCTCCATCAGGTTGCAAACTGAATATAATTTTTTTCTGCATCTAGCTCTGAAAAAATATTTGGCCTTCTAGTAGTGTGTCGGACTTTCTCTATTAGTCCATCTATACTGACCTCCATCAGGTTGCAAATTAAAACTAATTTTTATCTGCATCTACAGTACCTCTGAAAAAATATTTGGGCTTCTAGCTGTGTGTGGGACTTGTTGTATTAGTCCATCTATACTGACCTCCATCAGGTTGCAAACTGAATATATTTTTTTCTGCATCTACCTCTGAAAAAATATTTGGCCTTCTAGTAGTGTGTCGGACTTTCTCTATTAGTCCATCTATACTGACCTCCATCAGGTTGCAAATTAAAACTAATTTTTATCTGCATCTACAGTACCTCTGAAAAAATATTTGGGCTTCTAGCAGTGTGTGGGACTTGTTCTATTAGTCCATCTATACTGACCTCCATCAGGTTGCAAACTGAATATATTTTTTTCTGCATCTACCTCTGAAAAAATATTGGGCTTCTAGCTGTGTGTGGGTCTTGTTCTATTAATCCATCTATACTGACCTCCATCAGGTTGCAAACTGAATATAATTTTTTTCTGCATCTAGCTCTGAAAAAATATTTGGCCTTCTAGTAGTGTGTCGGACTTTCTCTATTAGTCCATCTATACTGACCTCGATCAGGTTGCAAATTAAAACTAATTTTTATCTGCATCTACAGTACCTCTGAAAAAATATTTGGGCTTCTAGCTGTGTGTGGGACTTGTTGTATTAGTCCATCTATACTGACCTCCATCAGGTTGCAAACTGAATATATTTTTTTCTGCATCTACCTCTGAAAAAATATTTGGCCTTCTAGTAGTGTGTCGGACTTTCTCTATTAGTCCATCTATACTGACCTCCATCAGGTTGCAAATTAAAAATAATTTTTATCTGCATCTACAGTACCTCTGAAAAAATATTTGGGCTTCTAGCTGTGTGCGGGACTTGTTGTATTAGTCCATCTATACTGACCTCCATCAGGTTGCAAACTGAATATATTTTTTTCTGCATCTACCTCTGAAAAAATATTTGGCCTTCTAGTAGTGTGTCGGACTTTCTCTATTAGTCCATCTATACTGACCTCCATCAGGCTGCAAATTCAAAATAATTTTTTTCTGCATCTAACCCAGCCAATAGTTTTGGCCTAATACCACAGTTTGGCCACTCAGCTCTGCTCGGTTACCATCCATTGTTTTTTTGTGCAAACAACTCCAGAGTTGTGAATTAGTTAACCACCAAAATGAGTGGAAAAAGGCCTGCTGCTGGTGGAAAGGGGAATAGGCGTGTTGGGAAGGGGAAAAAAGGTTGTGTCCGTGGGGTAGGTGTTAAAGCAACAGTAACATCTGCAGAAGAAAGACCATCTTCCAGCCAAACTAAAATGTCTACTTCTTTTAGCGGACAATGTGATAAGATCCCTTTCTTACGGCCACGCCAATCGCTACAAATTCCAGATGAGGCACAAAAACAGCAGGTGCTTCAACGGATATCAAGTGTTCCTTTAAGTGGGCTCTCCTCCACATCAACTTCAACATCACAAATACTCCAGTCCTCAAAGGTGTCACCCAAATCGCACTTGCTTCCTCACAGCTCCCAAATCTCCAGCTGCCCGTCTGAGTATGAGGTAGAACAGATGGTTGAGTCTGCAGAGCTGTTTACTCATACTATAGCCTGGGAATCAGAGGTCGACTCCAGCGCTTCTGTGAATCCAGACGAGGAAATGATCTGCACTGATGCCCAGAATCTTTATGAGTCGGATCCAGGACCAGACGCAGAAGGTTCTGACCATAATGTAGACCCTCATTCCCAAACTGTAACTCCTGTTGGTGGAGACAATGAGGAAGACGATGATAAGACTCAAATACCTGATTGGAGCGACAACTTTAGTTTTTTGTCAGGGCAGGAACAGGTTGGCTCTGAGGACGACGGGTGTGATAACGCACAGGGTGATGATGATGAGGTCGGAGATCCCACTTACTGTCAACCCACAGTCAGCCAAGAGATGAGGTCAGCAGAGGAGGTGGAGGAAGATGCTAGTGATGACGAGGTCAGGTTGCGCCTTCCTGGACAGAGACGTAGTACTGGAAGCACGTCAACAACTGCATCCTCAAACACAACTCTGCCTCTCACCACAAGTCGTGGTGGCTCTTCAGGTCGCATGGGTGCTAAGCCTTGCATAGCCTGGGCATTTTTTCAGATCGATAAAGATGACCCAACTCGTGTTATCTGTAACATTTGTCAGCAAAAGCTAAGTAGAGGCCAAAAAATACATAGTTTGAGTACTTCATGCATGAACCGGCACATGGACATGAAGCATAAGTTGCAGTGGGAAGCTCAGTGTGCTACAATGCGGCCTAGCCGGCCGGGCCAACCACCGTCTGCCATATCTTGTGCATCCGCGGCCTCTTCATCCTCTGTGACTGGGGGGACAGCAGTCACACCTGTTTTGGGGCGCAGACCTGCCACCTCTTTACCCGCAACAGCCAGCGTGATTGGCAGGTCATCATTTTCTTTGGAGGTGGTAACACCAGCTGGTGTTGAGCGCTGTCCGACATCGATAGCACCACCTTTGGATGAAGGCAACCTAACATGTCCGCCTGCATCTTCCTCACAGACCGGCAGTTTGCCGGGGACACCCTTATCAACCCCGTCTAAGCACAATAGCCAGACCTCGGTCCCTCAGATGTGGACAAGTAAAAGACCATTTCCTCCTAGCCATGAGAAAGCTAAGAGGTTGAATTTCACCATCTGCAAGCTCTTGGCTACAGAAATGCTGCCTTTCCGCCTGGTGCACACAGAGGATTTTCGAGACCTTATGTCCGTCGCAGTGCCCCAGTACCAGATGCCCAGTCGGCACTACTTCTCAAAGAAAGGTGTGCCTGCGCTCCACCAGCATGTCGCACACAACATCACCGCTTCTTTGAGAAACTCTGTGTGTGACAGGGTGCATTTCACCACAGACACTTGGACGAGTAGGCATGGACAGGGGCGTTACATGTCGCTGACTGGGCACTGGGTAACTATGGTGACAGCAGGACAAGGGGCTGCTGTCCAAGTCTTGCCGTCCCCACGAGTTGTGCGTCAATCCTCTTTATGTCAAAGTTCCTCCACTGCTTCTGCCTCCTCAACCTCCTCTCGGTCTTCCACCTGCACCCAAAGCCTGTCTGGTCATGCCACAAGCTTTCTAACTGCGCAGAAGGGATCCTGCACACCTCCTTACTATGCTGGCAGTAGGGCTCAACGTCATCAGGCGGTTTTTACATTGAAATGTCTGGGAAATGTGAGTCACACAGCTGAGGAGTTGTGGTCAGCTCTGGAGAACCAATTTCATGAATGGTTATCTCCACTGGACCTGAAACCAGGGAAGGCCGTGTGCGACAATGCTGCAAACCTGGGTGCGGCCCTTCGCCGGGGCAATGTCACACACGTGCCTTGTATGGCTCACGTGTTGAACCTGGTTGTCCAGCAATTTTTAGCCCACTATCCCAGACTAGATGGCCTTCTGCAGAGGGCACGGTCGCTGTGTGCTCACTTCCGCCGTTCGCATCCCGCAGCTCAGCGACTTACATCTCTACAGAAGTCGTTGGGCCTGCCACTTCACCGGCTAAAATGCGATGTGCCTACCCGGTGGAATTCAACTCTGCACATGTTGCAGCGACTGTGGCAGCACCGACAAGCCCTGGTGCAATACGTTCTGACGTATAGCCTGGGCCAACGAGATTCAGAGGTGGGGCAAATCACGCTGGAGGAGTGGTCTCAGATCAGGGACCTATGCACCCTTCTGCACAGTTTTGAAATGGCGACGAAGATGTTTAGTGCTGACGATGCCATTATCAGCATGACTATTCCGGTGATTTACATGCTGGAGCACATGTTAAACAGAATTCGGAGTCAGGTGGTGGCACAAGAGGAGGTGGAGGAAGTAGAGGAGGAGGAGTTGTATGCAGAAGGGCTAACATCTGCAAGGTCCAGACGGTCGGCAGCACCAAGGCGGCAGGCATGTGAGGGTGGGGGAGATGGTTTTACCAGGGCGCATGGTAGCAGCCAAACTAGTGAGGAAGGTGCAGGAGCCCAGGAAGAAGTGGAGGACGAACTGATGGAAGACTCATCAGATGAGGGAGACCTTGATCACATTTCTGTTGTGCGAGGTTGGGGGGAGAGGACAGAGGAAGGAAGCATGATTGTTACCTCGCCACCAACACAACAGGGACTTGGTGCTCCTGGATGCACAACACACATGAGTGCCTTCTTGCTGCACTACCTGCAACATGACCCTCGAATTGTGAGAATTAGAAATAATCCTGACTACTGGGTTGCCACACTGTTAGATCCCCAGTACAAAAGTAAATTTGCAGAAATTATTCCTGCCATAGAAAGGGATACACGCATGCAGGAGTATCAGCAGAGACTGTTGCAGAATCTTACATGTGCTTTTCCACAAAATACCAGTGGTGCACGTAGTGAATCTCACAGTTCCAACTTGCCAACCGTGGGACCGTCAAGTGTTCAGCACTCAAACCGTAACAGAACCACAGTATCTCCTGGTAACATCAATTTTGCGGAATCATTTCACCACTTTTTTAGCCCATCCTTTGCAAGGCCACAGGAGACAAGAAGTCTGACACATAGTCAACGCCTAGAGACGATGGTACAGGAGTATCTCCAAGTAAACATTGAAGCCATGACTGTGTCACTGGACCCTTGCTCTTTTTGGGCTTCCAATCTGGATAAATGGCCGGAGCTAGCCACTTACGCCTTGGAGATCTTGTCATGCCCCGCAGCCAGCGTTCTGTCTGAACGTGTGTTCAGCGCTGCTGGTGGTGTGCTGACAGATAAGCGCACGCGGCTCTCCACTGATAATGTAGACAGACTCACGTTCATAAAGATGAACAAATCATGGATCCGAAACGACTTTTCTACCCCTGTGTCATCCTGGGGAGAGTAAAAGCTTGATGATTGGTTAAAATCACCCTACCAAACGTTTTAAGCTTTCAAATTACTAATCATGTTTATCTGTATCTTGACTGGAAAATAATTTGGGCTTTGTAGCAGTGTGCAGCACTGATCCTATTAGGCCATCTATAATAAGCTCCACCAGATTTAAAATTAAAAATAATTTTTAGCTGCATCTAGCCCGGAAAATAATTTTGGGGCTCCGAGATGCGCAAGACACATAAGTGCCTTCTTGCTGCACTACCTGCAGCATGACCCTCATATTGTCAGAATTCGAAGTAATCATGACTACTGGGTTGCCACACTCTTAGATCCCCCAAACTTTTCGATCAACCTTTTCATTTTAATAAAGACCAAAAAAATGGTCATTTTTGAAATTATAAGCATTAGCAGGTTGTTAGAAACTGAAATCAAACAGTTTTCAACTCAAAACTTTATTCTAGGTGATGTTACATTTTCACATAGGACCCTTTGTTCAAAAGGAGCTTCTGAACTCTCTCGTCCATTGAATTTGTCAGGTTTTGGATGGTTTCTGCTTCAATTGTTTTGCATGAGGACAGAATACCCTCCCAGATCTGTTGCTTAGATGTGAACTGCCTCCCGCCATCATAGACACTCCTTTTAATGATGCTCCAAAGGTTCTGAATGGGGTAGAGGTCAGGGGAGCATGGGGGTCACACCATAAGTTTGTCCCCTTTTATGCCCATATCAGCCAGAGATGCAGATGTTTTATGTGCAGCATGAGATGGTGCATTATCATGCAGAAAAATGATCTTGCTGTGAAATACACGGTTCTTCTTCTTGAACCATGGCAGGAAGTGCTGTTTGAGAAAATCCACATACATTATGGAGTTCATCTTTAGCGCCTTCAGGGATCCTAAAGGGGCCGACAATCTCTCTCCCCATGATTCCAGCCCAAAACATTACTCCACCTCCTCCTTGTTGGCGCTGTAGCCGTGTTTGCGTGGGGTGTCCATCAACCAGCCATCCTCCACTCCATCCATCTGGACCATCGAGCGCTGCACGGCACTCATCCGTGAACAAAACAGTTTTGAAATCAGTCTTCATGTAATGTTTGGCCCACTGGAGCCGTTTCTGCTTGTGTGAAGTGGATAGAGGAGGTCGACAGGATGGCGTATGCACAGCTGCAAACCTCTGAAGGACCCTGCATCTTGTTGTTCGGGGGACGTTGGAGGCACAAGCAGCTTCAAAAACTTGTCTGCTGCTATGACAAGGCTTTTTTGCCGCTGCTCTTTCAACCTGACGTAATTGCCTGTAGGAAAGAGTCCTCAATTTGCCCTTATCAGCACGCACACGTGTGTACTGTGAATCAGCTACATACTTCTTGATTGCCAAGACACTTCATCGTGATCATCGCACAATGTTGATTGTAGTCATGCCTTGACCTAAACACTCCACAATTTGTTGCTTCTCAGCAGCCGACACATCCTTTTTCTTTCCCATTTTGGCAGAAAATGTAGGCTGCTTAATAATGTGAGAGAGCCTTCTTAAGTAGTCTTGCCTTTCATTGGACACACCTGCCAAACTAATTAGCACAGGTGTCTGCAATTGCTTACAGTGATATAAAGAGCCCTGACACACATCACCATCAATGAGTTTAACTGACAAACAAACAAATTCTTCCCTTATCACTCCTAAACACTTTTTGCATAATAATTTGGAACGCGGTGTACATGTGCTTTTCCACAAAACACCAGCGGTTCACGTAGTGAATCTTACAGTTCTAACTTGCCAACCGTGGTCTGTATGGAATTGTTCAATAAAGGGCCCAAAATTAAGATAACATAGATGGGAGAGGTCTCTATGAATAGGAATTCCTAAGTATTTGATACCCTGTGAGGGCCAGGCAAAGGGAAAGTTGGACTGGATGGAATCCTATATGGATTTAGGGAGGGAGACATCGAGGGCCTCAGACTTCGCTGCATTGATTTTAAAATTTTACCATGTAACAAAGTGATCTATTTCAGCCATAACAGCATGGATGGATATATGTGATTGAGTGATATATACTAGGACATCATCAGCAAATAGAGAGCAATTGTACTCGGTGCCTCCCACCTCAATCCACCTAATATTGGGTTTATGGCGAATTGATGAGAGCAGGTGCTCCGTCACTAGGATGTATAAGAGAGGGGACAGAGGACATCCCTGCCTTGTCCCATTGGTGATTGTGAAAGGTGATGAAAATGTTCTGACGCACCCCCTGGGCCTTGGGACACCCGGAGCCGGACCCTTTTTGGTGGATGCTGGTGGTTGTAGTCTTCGTGGCGGCGACCCGGTTCCGTGGCTCAGGGCGGTCAAACCAGTGGCGGAACTATTTATGTGGTTTTGATGTTTAAATGTCCGACTACGCCACCCGTGGATTGCGGTCAGAGTGAACCGCCGCTCCAGGGCAGACCGCTGAGGCTGGTGTTGTGGGTGCAGCAGAGCGTAGCATAACTCCCCACGGGAGGAGTATAGCCTCAGGGCAGTGTATGCGGAGGATGGGGGTGATGGTGCAGGGCAGCAGCAGTAACGACACGGAGTCAGTGATGCAGTCCAGGGCCTTTACTCACAGTTCTTATTATCCAGACCACGTCTGCAGGTAACGGCTGCCCACGTCGTACTGTGCTCACCAGGTGAGGGGCTCAGACAACTCCCAGATAACTTTGGAGCACTTCACAGGACCCCCTTTGTGTGTCCTTTGTCTGGCCTTTCTTACCAACACTTTTGTCCGGCTGCCTCGGGCCTCCTCTTGGTAAACTTGGCGCCAGTTTCCCTGACCCTATGTGGTGCCTTCCTAGCGGGTGTAGCGAGGGGCTGCGCCACATAAAATGTCAGAGCCTCCGGTTTCTAGCTGAGGGTCGTTTCCTGCCTCCACTAGTTCGGGGACCGGTCTCCCCCTTTGGCCTGACCCCTCCACGCAGGTGGATTCGGGCGTGCGGTGGCGACTCGCCCGTCCGCACCCCTGGGATCCCTTCATTCCTCGTTCCTGGAGCCTTCTCCGCTCCTCTTCCTTCCTTCTCCCTCTTCCAGGCCTGGGCCTCTGTTACTAGGCCCGCCTCCGGAGCAGAGCTCATGCAGAGCCCCTGCTCCCTGCCACTTCTGCTCAGACTTCTCTGCACTGAACTAAGATGGTGCCCACCTTTTATACTCCCTTCTCAATGCACCCAGGAACTGCTTCCTCCCTGCTCCTGCACTACAGGGTTCCCCTTCCTCAGTGTTCCCTCCCCCCACTCCAGCCAGGGACAGGGACTGTCGTGCCCATCTCAGGGGCATATTGGTCGCCCTGCCCCACGGCAATGTGGTGTAATGCATGCAGGTGTCGGGTCCTGATCCACACTCCATCCTTACCTGAGAGTGAGATATCACACCTCTGGGTGAGGTGCAATACGTCTGTAGCAACCGAGCCCTCAGGGTGCTACAGTTCCATTTATCTTCAGCCTAGGTGACGTATTGCGATACAGGGCCGTGATTTTGGCTATAAAAGGGTCCCCTAGACCCCTACCCCAAGCTTTTTAAGAGAATCATATATGGCGTGCCAGGAGACTCTATGGAATGCTTTCTCAGCATCCAACGAGAGTATCTAATTACAAATTTTTAACTGCATCTAGCCCAGGAAATACTTTGTGCCTAGTAGCAGTGTCTGCTAGTCAGCGGATTATCCCGGCTGTTAAGCAAGCTACACCACCTGTAGTTTAGACACTTAATTTTTTCAAAGGAAATGCTTCGGGACCATGGGATACTCAGTGAAGAGCATCAGGAGGCACCCCAAGGCATAGGGGCTGGGACTGGCAGTAGGATGCCTTGCGGTGGACAACCGAGCTCGATCCTTATAAAAACTTTTTAACTGCAGCAGCTTTAGTGGACGCTACTGGAGCTGGAATTACGCGGCTGCTGGCATGAGACTTGCCCTCCAATAGATCCTTGTAAATGGATTTAAAGTGTATTCATTCAAATTAGAGAGACAATTTAAATTAAAAAGCTTAGAGCTGCCTCCACCACAGGGGGGCTCGCTCGACCCACCAGCGGACAGGCACCAGTATTGGGAGAGGGGGGCTGGCCGTCAGGGTTCACCGCGGCTCTGGCACAAACCCGGCGACACGGAGGTGGCACGGGCAGGAGCGGACTGGCCGTGTCGGCTTCTCACTTTTTGGATTTTAGAAGGGCATGACATGCCTATATCTGTGTCTCCCCCTCCTTTTACTCCTCCACCTCTTTTATTTTCGCATGACTATATGTACTTGTCACTTTTCCATGTGTTAGTTGTGTCTTCTGAGCAGTTTGTCAGCTTTTGGACACCTTTGAAGGTGTTTTCTATGTGTTTCTATGTGTTTTTGTTTGCCTGCCATTGGTTTTAACGGTGTTCGAAGGTGTTCGACGAACAGTTCGACGAACAGTTCGGCGAACACACGGGTGTTCGACGAACCGAACCGAACTCGAACACTACGGGGGTGGCTCAACACTACTTATTACCCCAGCCTCCTTCATCTCTCGCAACATCCCTTTGGCATTTTGGTAGTGTGCTGGCGGTACAGTCCGGTACCTTTCTTTAATGGGTGGATTGTCTCCCGTGGGGATATGGTGTTGAACCCCCTTTACCTGCCCAAAGTCGAGTGGGTGTTTACTGAAGACCCTTTCATACTCTTGCACCACCCGGTATACTCCTTGTTTTTGGTGTTGAGGGGTGGAGTCAGTGCCCACATGCAGCTTCTGACACCAGTCCTCCATCTGTCCCTCGGAACCATTACCCTCTGCCTGGTTGGATGGAGGTAAGGGTTCCACTGTTTTTATAGCATTTTGCTTGACGGTAATTAGCTTGGCTAGGGTGGCATACCGGGGAAAGTGAACTTCTTTTTCCCCAATGTTCAGGATGCGGACTGGCACTCTCCCTTGGCGGACATCAACCACTCCCCTGGCTGTCAAAATGGTGGGCCTACTGTCAGAGTAGACGGGCTCTACCAGGGCCTGGTAATCTCTACCCCGGAGACCTATTGCTGCCCGGCACCATATCAGCATTTCACTTCTTGGGGCATGGCAATAGGGAATGGGTCACTCATCCTGACACTGCCAATTTCACCACCAGACAGTTCTACCTGTTGTCTTTTCATCAGGGCTCTGATCTCTCTTTGTAGAACCCGCTGCTGGCTGGAACTGGCGGTCTCCGCAACCTGCTGTAACAAGACAATTATTTCTGCAAGACAATTTTCAATGACATTAGTGCCTAAGGTTATCATGGGATGACTTTCTCGGCGATCAATGTCGACAATAATCAGTCCTTGTGCTGGCAGTTTGACTTTGCCAACCTTTATGGTCACTTCTTTGTACCCCACCTGAGGTACGGGTAGACCATTGCTAGCATAAATACTCAAATGTTCGTCTGGACGGAGGGTAATGTCCGAATCAGGCCAGAACCATTTGAAAAGAATGTAGGGGATGGTGGTCACCTGGGACCCAGTGTCCAGCAACACGCTCATTGGAAAGCCGTCCAGCACGATAGGTAGGACTGGTCGTCCACCCACATATTTGTCTAGCCAGCTTGATGGGCCTGGTGTTCTTACACCTGGGGGTTGGCCCTCTGCCCCAGATTTTGCTCGTTTAAATGACAGTACCTTGCATAATGTCCTGGCTGGTTGCAGCGGCGGGAGATGGGTTGTCTGTCCTGGTCGTAGAGGTCGCTGTTCCTCTCTCTGGATGGTGGAATCCTCTTCTCTCGGCGCCAAGGGACGTCCTCCGGACTGGAAGCCAGCTGGATCTTTCCTTTGGGATACACCTGCAAGGCCTGCACAATTTTGGTTAGCGTAGCTACACTTTTAGTTAACTCTTGGACCTGATGGTGCAGGTCTGTAGACGGGGCATTGTCCAGAGTCTGTGCATCAGCTCCTACAGGCTCAGGGGAAAAGGGTGCCACCTCCTGGTGGTAGGTGATAGCCGGGCGCCGGTGAGCTGTAGCGCCCCCTTGTGCTGGTTCCTGTAGCACCCGGATGGCCCTGTCTTTAAATTGAGCAAAGTCCAAGTCAGGGTTTTGCAGAGCCATTATGCGCAGCTGGGTGCGGTGGGCGCTGGACAGTAAACCCTCAATAAATTGCTCAGTTAACAGCCTGTTTTCATCACGCACACTGTCAGGGTCTACTTGTTTGATGGCCCTCAGCGTCTCCTGCAGGTTTAAAGCATAGTCCCGTACACTGTCCTGCGACCGTTGTTTGCACCCATAAAACTTCATCTTTATCTCTGCCGTAGTACGGGTGTCAAAAGTGTCCTTTTGGTGGGCCAGTATCTCTTTTACAGTCCCTTTTTCTCTTGCTGACCAGGATTTTACTTCTCTCTGGGCTGCACCAATCAACTGGCCTACGAGGATGCTCACTTTCTGCTCCTCGGACAGGGGGTATACTTTAAATAAACTGCTTAGTCTCTCCTTGAAGTCACTCAGGGTGTGCGACTCTCCTGAGTACTGGGGCAACCACGCCGCCCCCGGTATATATGGCATGGAGAATGGCATTACCGCGGCAGCGGCCGCGCCGGTGGTTGAAGTTCCCTCCATATCGGGCGTCTTCCTACCCCCTAGTGAACCGTGGCCTACCTTCCTTCTCTTTTCTTCCGTAGGCCGCAGTTCCGCAGGCGATGGTCTCTGTCGAGGACCTGGCGTCGCACGC
The DNA here is from genome assembly GCF_046119375.1 of Phyllobates terribilis. Lineage (NCBI taxonomy): Eukaryota > Metazoa > Chordata > Amphibia > Anura > Dendrobatidae > Phyllobates > Phyllobates terribilis. Next base: position 2,400,666 of record NW_027363010.1, on the reverse strand, counting down.
GTCTTACGTCAGCGTTCACTGTGGCTCCTTCCAGGACCTGGCGCTGTGTCCGTGTGTGGGGCAGGGCTTTAGACTTCGTGTGTTTCCAGCGATCACGCCCCTCTTCTTCTCGCGCGGCGACTCGAAAATGGCGGACAATGGCGGGAAAACGGCAACAAATGGCGGGAAATCTTCACCACGGTATTAGACACAGTCTGTGAAGGCGCGCAGTACCCGGTGGTAGTGGGCATGAGATCCTGCCGACTACGCCAAAGTTGACACGCCCCCTGGGCCATGGGGTACCCGGAACCGGGCCTGTAGATGCTGGGGATTGTAGTCACCGTGGCGATGACCCGGTCCGTGACCCAGGTGGTCAATCTAAGGGTAGTTTATCTATATCTGTTATGTATAGTCCGACTACACCACCTGTGGAATGCGGTTATTGGGAACCGCAGCTGCGGAGCAGTCCGCTGAAGCTGGTGGTATGTGCAGCAAGGTGATGTAACTCCCCACAGGAAGAGTGGAGCTTCAGGGCAGCGTGTATGGATGATGGTGGTGGTAGTGCAAGGTATCAGTAATGACAACACAGAGTCTTTGCAGTGCAGTCCCAGGGTCTTTACTGCTGGCAATTATATGGGCCCCAACGGGAGTACCGGCTAGTGATGAGGGCCTGATCAGTCTGGGAAGAATCCTAGAGTCCTCCTGGCCAGGTGAAGTTGTAGGCCTGCGCTCAACCGTATGGCTGGCGACTCGGACCTTGTGTATTCCTCGCTCCTCTGTGGCGGTACGGGTCTTTTCGTGTGGCTGAGCCTCCGGGCTTCTGTCGGGCCAGGAGACCTGCAATCTCCTGCCTTGCAGTATCTGCTGTTGGATATGCAATCCACACAGCCTCAGACTCCGGCGTCCGGTCCTCTGTGGATATACACCAAAGACAACTGCTTAACAGACAAAGCCATACACCAAAGACAACTGCTTAACAGGCAACGCCATACACCAAAGACAACTGCTTAACAGACAATGCCAAACACCAAAGACAACTGCTTAACAGACAATGCCATACACCAAAGGCAACTGCTTAACAGGCAATGCCATACACCAAAGACAACTGCTTAACAGACAATGCCATACACCAAAGACAACTGCTTAACAGACAGTGCCATAAGCCAAATACAGCTGCTTAACAGACAATGCCATACACCAAAGACAACTGCTTAACAGACAATGCCATACACCAAAGACAACTGCTTAAAAGACAATTCCATACACCAAAGACAACTGCTTAAAAGACAATTCCATACACCAAAGACAACTGCTTAACAGACAATGCCATACACCAAAGACAACTGCTTAACAGGCAATGCCATACACCAAAGACAACTGCTTAACAGACAATTCCATACACCAAAGACAACTGCTTAACAGACAATGCCATACACCAAAGACAACTGCTTAACAGGCAATGTCATACACCAAAGACAACTGCTTAACAGACAATGCCATACACCAAAGACAACTGCTTAACAGACAATGCCATACACCAAAGACAACTGCTTAACAGGCAATGCCATACACCAAAGACAACTGCTTAACAGGCAATGCCATGCACCAAAGAAAACTGCTTAACAGACAATGCCATACACTAAAGACAACTGCTTAACAGACAATGCCATACACCAAAGACAACTGCTTAACAGACAATGCCATACACCAAGACAACTGCTTAACAGGCAATGCCATACACCAAAGACAACTGCTTAACAGACAATGCCATACACCAAAGACAACTGCTTAACAGACAATGCCATACACCAAAGACAACTGCTTAACAGGCAATGTCATACACCAAAGACAACTGCTTAACAGGCAATGTCATACACCAAAGACAACTGCTTAACAGACAAGGCCATACACCAAAGACAACTGCTTAACAGGCAATGCCATACACCAAAGACAACTGCTTAACAGACAATGCCAAACACCAAAGACAACTGCTTAACAGACACTGCCATAAGTCAAAGACATCTGCTTAACAGACAATACCATACAGCAAAGACTACTGCATAACAGACAATGCCATACACTAAAGACAACTGCTTAACAGGCAATGCCATACACCAAAGACAACTGCTTAACATACAATTCCATACACTAAAGACAACTGCTTAACAGACAATGCCATACACCAAAGAGAACTGCTTAACAGGCAATGCCATACACCAAAGAAAACTGCTTAACAGACAATGCCATACACCAAAGAAAACTGCTTAACAGACAATGCCAAACACCAAAGACAACTGCTTAACAGACACTGCCATAAGCCAAAGACAACTGCTTAACAGACAATACCATACAGCAAAGACTACTGCATAACAGACAATGCCATACACTAAAGACAACTGCTTAACAGGCAATGCCATACACCAAAGACAACTGCTTAACAGACAATTCCATACACCAAAGACAACTGCTTAACAGACAATGCCATACACCAAAGACAACTGCTTAACAGGCAATGCCATACACCAAAGACAACTGCTTAACAGGCAATGCCATACACCAAAGACAACTGCTTAACAGACAATGCCATACACCAAAGACAACTGCTTAACAGGCAATGCCATACACCAAAGACAACTGCTTAGCAGGCAATTCCATACACCAAAGACAACTGCTTAGCAGACAATTCCATACACCAAAGACAACTGCTTAACAGGCAATGCCATACACCAAAGACAACTGCTTAACAGGCAATGCCATACACCAAAGACAACTGCTTAACAGGCAATGCCATACACCAAAGACAACTGCTTAACAGACAATGCCATACACCAAAGACAACTGCTTAACAGGCAATGCCATACACCAAAGACAACTGCTTAACAGGCAATGCCACACACCAAGGACAACTGCTTAACAGACAATGCCATACACAAAAGACAACTGCTTAACAGGCAATGCCATACACCAAAGACAACTGCTTAACAGACAATGCCATACACTAAAGACAACTGCTTAACAGGCAATGCCATACATCAAAGACAACTGCTTAACAGACAATGCCATACACCAAAGACAACTGCTTAACAGACAATGCCGTACACCAAAGACAACTGCATAAAAGACAACGCCGTACACCAAAGACAACTGCTTAACAGACAATGCCATACACCAAAGACAACTGCTTAACAGGCAATGCCATACACCAAAGACAACTGCTTAACAGGCAATGCCATACACCAAAGACTACTGCTTAACAGACAATGCCATACACCAAAGACAACTGTTTAACAGACAATGCCATACACCAAAGACAACTGCTTAACAGACACTGCCATACACCAAAGACAACTGCTTATCAGGCAATGCCATACACCAAAGACAACTGCTTAACAGGCAATGGCATACACCAAAGACAACTGCTTAACAGGCAATGCCATACACCAAAGACAACTGCTTAACAGACAATGCCATACACCAAAGAAAACTGCTTAACAGACAATGTCATACACCAAAGAAAACTGCTTAACAGACAATGCAATACACCAAAGACAACTGCTTAAATGACAAAGCCATACACCAAAGACAACTGCTTAACAGGTAATGCCATACACCAAAGACAACTGTTTAACAGGCAAAGCCATACACCAAAGACAACTGATTAGCAGGCAATGCCATACACTAAACACAACTGCATAACAGACAATGCCATACACCATAGACAGCTGCCTAACAGACAATGCCATACACCAAATACAACTGCTTAAAAGGCAATGCCATACACCAAAGAAAACTGCTTAACAGACAATGCCATACACCAAAGAAAACTGCTTAACAGACAATGCCATACACCAAAGAAAACTGCTTAACAGACAATGCCAAACACCAAAGACAACTGCTTAACAGACACTGCCATAAGTCAAAGACAACTGCTTTACAGACAATGCCATACACTAAAGACAACTGCTTAACAGGCAATGCCATACACCAAAGACAACTGCTTAACAGACAATGCCATACACCAAAGACAACTGCTTAACAGGCAATGCCATACACCAAAGACTACTGCTTAACAGACAATTCCATACACCAAAGACAACTGCTTAACAGACAATGCCATACACCAAAGACAACTGCTTAACAGGCAATGCCATACACCAAAGACAACTGCTTAACAGGCAATGCCATACACCAAAGACAACTGCTTAACAGACAATGCCATACACCAAAGACAACTGCTTAACAGGCAATGCCTTACACCAAAGACAACTGCTTAACAGGCAATGCCACACACCAAGGACAACTGCTTAACAGACAATGCCATACACAAAAGACAACTGCTTAACAGGCAATGCCATACACCAAAGACAACTGCTTAACAGACAATGCCATACACTAAAGACAACTGCTTAACAGGCAATGCCATACATCAAAGACAACTGCTTAACAGACAATGCCATACACCAAAGACAACTGCTTAACAGACAATGCCGTACACCAAAGACAACTGCATAAAAGACAACGCCATACACCAAAGACAACTGCTTAACAGACAATGCCATACACAAAAGACAACTGCTTAACAGGCAATGCCATACACCAAAGACAACTGCTTAACAGACAATGCCATACACTAAAGACAACTGCTTAACAGGTAATGCCATACATCAAAGACAACTGCTTAACAGACAATGCCATACACCAAAGACAACTGCTTAACAGACAATGCCGTACACCAAAGACAACTGCATAAAAGACAACGCCATACACCAAAGACAACTGCTTAACAGACAATGCCATACACCAAAGACAACTGCTTAACAGGCAATGCCATACACCAAAGACTACTGCTTAACAGACAATGCCATACACCAAAGACAACTGTTTAACAGACAATGCCATACACCAAAGACAACTGCTTAACAGACACTGCCATACACCAAAGACAACTGCTTATCAGGCAATGCCATACACCAAAGACAACTGCTTAACAGACAATGCCATACACCAAAGAAAACTGCTTAACAGACAATGTCATACACCAAAGAAAACTGCTTAACAGACAATGCAATACACCAAAGACAACTGCTTAAATGACAAAGCCATACACCAAAGACAACTGTTTAACAGGCAAAGCCATACACCAAAGACAACTGATTAGCAGGCAATGCCATACACTAAACACAACTGCATAACAGACACTGCCATACACCATAGACAGCTGCCTAACAGACAATGCCATACACCAAATACAACTGCTTAAAAGGCAATGCCATACACCAAAGAAAACTGCTTAACAGACAATGCCATACACCAAAGAAAAACTGCTTAACAGACAATGCCAAACACCAAAGACAACTGCTTAACAGACACTGCCATAAGTCAAAGACAACTGCTTAACAGACAATGCCATACACTAAAGACAACTGCTTAACAGGCAATGCCATACACCAAAGACAACTGCTTAACTGACACTGCCATACACCATAGACAGCTGCCTAACAGACAATGCCATACACGAAATACAACTGCTTAAAAGGCAATGCCATACACCAAAGAAAACTGCTTAACAGACAATGCCATACACCAAAGAAAACTGCTTAACAGACAATGCCAAACACCAAAGACAACTGCTTAACAGACTCTGCCATAAGTCAAAGACAACTGCTTAACAGACAATGCCATACACTAAAGACAACTGCTTAACAGGCAATGCCATACACCAAAGACAACTGCTTAACAGACAATGCCATACACCAAAGACCTCTGCTTAACAGGCAATGCCATACACCAAAGACTACTGCTTAACAGACAATTCCATACACCAAAGACAACTGCTTAACAGACAATGCCATACACCAAAGACAACTGCTTAACAGGCAATGCCATACACCAAAGACAACTGCTTAATAGGCAATGCCATACACCAAAGACAACTGCTTAACAGACAATGCCATACACCAAAGACAACTGCTTAACAGGCAATGCCATACACCAAAGACAACTGCTTAACAGGCAATGCCATACACCAAAGACAACTGCTTAACAGACAATGCCATACACCAAAGACAACTGCTTAACAGACAACGCCATACACTAAAGACAACTGCTTTACAGACAATGCCATACAGCAAAGACAACTGCTTAACAGGCAATGCCATACATCAAAGACAACTGCTTAACAGACAATGCCATACACCAAAGACAACTGCTTAACAGACAATGCCGTACACCAAAGACAACTGCATAAAAGACAACGCCATACACCAAAGACAACTGCTTAACAGACAATGCCATACACCAAAGACAACTGCTTAACAGACACTGCCATACACCAAAGACAACTGCTTATCAGGCAATGCCATACACCAAAGACAACTGCTTAACAGGCAATGGCATACACCAAAGACAACTGCTTAACAGGCAATGCCATACACCAAAGACAACTGCTTAACAGACAATGCCATACACCAAAGAAAACTGCTTAACAGACAATGTCATACACCAAAGAAAACTGCTTAACAGACAATGCAATACACCAAAGACAACTGCTTAAATGACAAAGCCATACACCAAAGACAACTGCTTAACAGGTAATGCCATACACCAAAGACAACTGTTTAACAGGCAAAGCCATACACCAAAGACAACTGATTAGCAGGCAATGCCATACACTAAACACAACTGCATAACAGACAATGCCATACACCATAGACAGCTGCCTAACAGACAATGCCATACACCAAATACAACTGCTTAAAAGGCAATGCCATACACCAAAGAAAACTGCTTAACAGACAATGCCATACACCAAAGAAAACTGCTTAACAGACAATGCCATACACCAAAGAAAACTGCTTAACAGACAATGCCAAACACCAAAGACAACTGCTTAACAGACACTGCCATAAGTCAAAGACAACTGCTTAACAGACAATGCCATACACTAAAGACAACTGCTTAACAGGCAATGCCATACACCAAAGACAACTGCTTAACAGACAATGCCATACACCAAAGACAACTGCTTAACAGGCACTGCCATACACCAAAGACTACTGCTTAACAGACAATTCCATACACCAAAGACAACTGCTTAACAGACAATGCCATACACCAAAGACAACTGCTTAACAGGCAATGCCATACACCAAAGACAACTGCTTAACAGGCAATGCCATACACCAAAGACAACTGCTTAACAGACAATGCCATACACCAAAGACAACTGCTTAACAGGCAATGCCATACACCAAAGACAACTGCTTAACAGGCAATGCCACACACCAAGGACAACTGCTTAAGAGACAATGCCATACACAAAAGACAACTGCTTAACAGGCAATGCCATACACCAAAGACAACTGCTTAACAGACAATGCCATACACTAAAGACAACTGCTTAACAGGCAATGCCATACATCAAAGACAACTGCTTAACAGACAATGCCATACACCAAAGACAACTGCTTAACAGACAATGCCGTACACCAAAGACAACTGCATAAAAGACAATGCCGTACACCAAAGACAACTGCATAAAAGACAACGCCATACACCAAAGACAACTGCTTAACAGACAATGCCATACACAAAAGACAACTGCTTAACAGGCAATGCCATACACCAAAGACAACTGCTTAACAGACAATGCCATACACTAAAGACAACTGCTTAACAGGCAATGCCATACATCAAAGACAACTGCTTAACAGACAATGCCATACACCAAAGACAACTGCTTAACAGACAATGCCGTACACCAAAGACAACTGCATAAAAGACAACGCCATACACCAAAGACAACTGCTTAACAGACAATGCCATACACCAAAGACAACTGCTTAACAGGCAATGCCATACACCAAAGACAACTGCTTAACAGGCAATGCCATACACCAAAGACTACTGCTTAACAGACAATGCCATACACCAAAGACAACTGTTTAACAGACAATGCCATACACCAAAGACAACTGCTTAACAGACACTGCCATACACCAAAGACAACTGCTTATCAGGCAATGCCATACACCAAAGACAACTGCTTAACAGACAATGCCATACACCAAAGAAAACTGCTTAACAGACAATGTCATACACCAAAGAAAACTGCTTAACAGACAATGCAATACACCAAAGACAACTGCTTAAATGACAAAGCCATACACCAAAGACAACTGTTTAACAGGCAAAGCCATACACCAAAGAGAACTGATCAGCAGGCAATGCCATACACTAAACACAACTGCATAACAGACACTGCCATACACCATAGACAGCTGCCTAACAGACAATGCCATACACCAAATACAACTGCTTAAAAGGCAATGCCATACACCAAAGAAAACTGCTTAACAGACAATGCCATACACCAAAGAAAAACTGCTTAACAGACAATGCCAAACACCAAAGACAACTGCTTAACAGACACTGCCATAAGTCAAAGACAACTGCTTAACAGACAATGCCATACACTAAAGACAACTGCTTAACAGGCAATGCCATACACCAAAGACAACTGCTTAACAGACAATGCCATACACCAAAGACCTCTGCTTAACAGGCAATGCCATACACCAAAGACTACTGCTTAACAGACAATTCCATACACCAAAGACAACTGCTTAACAGACAATGCCATACACCAAAGACAACTGCTTAACAGGCAATGCCATACACCAAAGACAACTGCTTAACAGGCAATGCCATACACCAAAGACAACTGCTTAACAGACAATGCCATACACCAAAGACAACTGCTTAACAGGCAATGCCATACACCAAAGACAACTGCTTAACAGACAATGCCATACACCAAAGACAACTGCTTAACAGACAATGCCATACACCAAAGACAACTGCATAACAGACAACGCCATACACTAAAGACAACTGCTTTACAGACAATGCCATACAGCAAAGACAACTGCTTAACAGGCAATGCCATACACCAAAGACAACTGCTTTACAGACAATGCCATACAGCAAAGACAACTGCTTAACAGGCAATGCCATACACCAAAGACAACTGCTTAACAGACAATGCCATAAACCAAAGACAACTGCTTAACAGGCAATGCCATACAGCAAAGACAACTTCTTAACAGACAATGCCATACACCAAAGACAACTGCTTATCAGGCAACGCAATACACCAAAGACATCTGCTTAACAGACACTACCAGACATGAAACAACTGCTTAACAGGCAATGCCATACACCAAAGACAACTGCTTAACAGTCAATGCCATACACTAAAGACAACTGCTTAACCGACAATGCCATACACCAAAGACAACTGCTAAACAGACAACGCCAAACACCAAAGACAACTGCTTAACAGGCAATGCCATACACGAAAGGCAAATGCTTAACAGACAATGCCATACACCAAAGACAACTGCTTAACAGGCAATGCCATACACCAAAGACAACTGCTTATCAGGCAACGCCATATACCAAAGACAACTGCTTAACAGACTCTACCAGTCACCAAACAACTGCTTAACAGGCAATGCCATAAACCAAAGACAACTGCTTAACAGACACAGCCATACACCAAAGACAACTGCTTAACAGACAATGCCATACACCAAAGACAACTGCATAACAGGCAATGCCATACACCAAAGACAACTGCTTAACAGACAATGCCATACACCAAAGACAACTGCTTAACAGACAATGCCATACACCAAAGACAACTGCTTAACAGACAATGCCATACACCAAAGACAACTGCTTAACAGACAATGCCATACACCAAAGACAACTGCATAACAGACAATGCCATACTCTAAAGACAACTGCTTAACCGACAATGCCATACACCAAAGACAACTGCTTAATAGACAAAGCCATACACCAAAGACAACTGCTTAACAGACAATGCCATACAGCAAAGACAACTGCTTAACAGGCAATGCCATACACCAAAGACAACTGCTTAACAGGCAATGCCATACACCAAAGACAACTGCTTAACAGACAATGCCATACACCAAAGACAACTGCTTAACAGACAATGCCATACACCAAAGACAACTGCTTAACAGACACTGCCATACACCAAAGACAACTGCTTAACAGGCAATGCCATACACCAAAGACAACTGCTTAACAGGCAAAGGCATACACCAAAGACAACTGCTTAACAGGCAATGCCATACACCAAAGACAACTGCTTAACAGACAATGCCATACACCAGAGAAAAATGCTTAACAGACAATGCCATACACCAAAGAAAACTGCTTAACAGACAATGCAATACACCAAAGACAAATGCTTAACAGGCAATGCCATACACCAAAGACAACTTCTTAACAGGCAATGCCTTACACCAAAGATAACTGCTTAACAGGCAATGCCATACACCAAAGACAACTGCTTAACAGACAATGCCATACACCAAAGACAACTGCTTAACAGACAACGCCTTACACCAAAGACAACTGCTTATTAGACAATGCCATACACCAAAGACAACTGCTTAACAGGCAATGCTATACACCGAAGACAACTGCTTAACAGAAAAAGCCATATACCAAAGACAACTGCTTAACAGGCAATGCCATACACCAAAGACAACTGCTTAACAGACAACGCCATACACCAAAGACAACTGCTTAACAGGCAATGCCATACACCAAAGACAACTGCTTAACAGTCAATGCCATACACTAAAGACAACTGCTTAACAGGCAATGCCATACACTAAAGACAACTGCTTAACAGACAATGCCATGCACCAAAGACAACTGCATAACAGACAATGCCATACACCAAGGACAACTTTTTAACAGACAATGCCATACACCAAAGACAACTGCTTAAAAGGCAATGCCATACACCAAAGACAACTACTTAACAGACAATGGCATACACCAAAGACAACTGCTTAACAGGCAATGCCATACACCAAAGACAACTGCTTAACAGACAATGCCATACACCAAACACAACTGCTTAACAGGCAATGACATACACCAAAGACAACTGCTTTAACAGACCCTGCCATACACCAAAGACAACTGCTTAACAGGCAATGCCATACACCAAAGACAACTGCTTAACAGGCAATGCCATACACCAAAGACAACTGCTTAACAGACAATGCCATACAAGAAAGACAACTGCTTAACAGACAATGCCATACACCACAGACAACTGCTTAACAGACAATGCCATACACCAAAGACAACTGCTTAACAGGCAATTCCTTACACCAAAGAGAACTGCTTAACAGACAATGCCATACACCAAAGACAACTGCTTAACAGGCAATGCCATACACCAAAGACAACTGCTTAACAGGCAATGCCATACACCAAAGACAACTGCTTAACAGACAATGCCATACACCAAAGACAACAGCTTAACAGACAAAGCCATACACCAAAGACAACTGCTTAACAGGCAATGCCATACACCAAAGAAAACTGCTTAACAGACAACGCCATACACCAAAGACAACTGCTTAACAGACAATGCCATACACCAAAGACAACTGCTTAACAGACAACTCCATACACCAAAGACAACTGCTTAACAGGCAACACCATACACCAAAGACAGCTGCTTAACAGACAATGCCATACACCAAAGACAACTGCTTAACAGGCAATGCCATACACTAAAGACAACTGCATAACAGACAATGCCATACACCAAACACAACTGCCTAATAGACACTGCCATACACCAAAGACAACTGCTTAAAAGGCAATGCCATACACCAAAGACAGCTGCTTAACAGACAATGCCATACACCAAAGAAAACTGCTTAACAGACAATGCCATACACCAAAGACAACTGCTTATCAGACAATGAAATACACCGAAGACAACTGCTTAACAATGCCATACACCAAACACAACTGCTTAACAGGCAATGCCATACACCAAAGACAACTGCTTAACAAGCAATTCCATACACCAAAGACAACTGCTTAACAGACACTGCCATACACCAAAGACAACTTCTTAACAGGCAATGCCATACACCAAAGACAACTGCTTAATAGACAATGCCATACACCAAAGACAACTGCTTAACAGGCAATGCCATACACCAAAGACAACTGCTTAACAGACAATGCCATACAAGAAAGACAACTGCTTAACAGACAATGCCATACACCACAGACAACTGCTTAACAGACAATGCCATACACCAAAGACAACTGCTTAACAGGCAATTCCTTACACCAAAGAGAACTGCTTAACAGACAATGCCATACACCAAAGACAACTGCTTAACAGGCAATGCCATACACCAAAGACAACTGCTTAACAGGCAATGACATACACCAAAGACAACTGCTTAACAGACAATGCCATACACCAAAGACAACTGCTTAACAGGCAATGCCATACACCAAAGACAACTGCTTAACAGACAATGCCATACACCAAAGACAACTGCTTAACAGACAATGCCATACACCAAAGACAACTGCTTAACAGGCAATGCCATACACCAAAGACAACTGCTTAACAGGCAATGCCATACACCAAAGACTACTGCTTAACAGACAATGCCATACACCAAAGACAACTGTTTAACAGACAATGCCATACACCAAAGACAACTGCTTAACAGACACTGCCATACACCAAAGACAACTGCTTATCAGGCAATGCCATACACCAAAGACAACTGCTTAACAGGCAATGGCATACACCAAAGACAACTGCTTAACAGGCAATGCCATACACCAAAGACAACTGCTTAACAGACAATGCCATACACCAAAGAAAACTGCTTAACAGACAATGTCATACACCAAAGAAAACTGCTTAACAGACAATGCAATACACCAAAGACAACTGCTTAAATGACAAAGCCATACACCAAAGACAACTGCTTAACAGGTAATGCCATACACCAAAGACAACTGTTTAACAGGCAAAGCCATACACCAAAGACAACTGATTAGCAGGCAATGCCATACACTAAACACAACTGCATAACAGACAATGCCATACACCATAGACAGCTGCCTAACAGACAATGCCATACACCAAATACAACTGCTTAACAGGCAATGCCATACACCAAAGACAACTGCTTAACAGACAATGCCATACACCAAAGACAACTGCTTAACAGACAATGCCATACACCAAAGACAACTGCTTAACAGACAATGCCAAACACCAAAGACAACTGCTTAACAGACACTGCCATAAGTCAAAGACAACTGCTTAACAGACAATGCCATACACTAAAGACAACTGCTTAACAGGCAATGCCATACACCAAAGACAACTGCTTAACAGACAATGCCATACACCAAAGACAACTGCTTAACAGGCAATGCCATACACCAAAGACTACTGCTTAACAGACAATTCCATACACCAAAGACAACTGCTTAACAGACAATGCCATACACCAAAGACAACTGCTTAACAGGCAATGCCATACACCAAAGACAACTGCTTAACAGGCAATGCCATACACCAAAGACAACTGCTTAACAGACAATGCCATACACCAAAGACAACTGCTTAACAGGCAATGCCATACACCAAAGACAACTGCTTAACAGGCAATGCCACACACCAAGGACAACTGCTTAAGAGACAATGCCATACACAAAAGACAACTGCTTAACAGGCAATGCCATACACCAAAGACAACTGCTTAACAGACAATGCCATACACTAAAGACAACTGCTTAACAGGCAATGCCATACATCAAAGACAACTGCTTAACAGACAATGCCATACACCAAAGACAACTGCTTAACAGACAATGCCGTACACCAAAGACAACTGCATAAAAGACAACGCCATACACCAAAGACAACTGCTTAACAGACAATGCCATACACAAAAGACAACTGCTTAACAGGCAATGCCATACACCAAAGACAACTGCTTAACAGACAATGCCATACACTAAAGACAACTGCTTAACAGGCAATGCCATACATCAAAGACAACTGCTTAACAGACAATGCCATACACCAAAGACAACTGCTTAACAGACAATGCCGTACACCAAAGACAACTGCATAAAAGACAACGCCATACACTAAAGACAACTGCTTAACAGACAATGCCATACACCAAAGACAACTGCTTAACAGACAATGCCATACACCAAAGACAACTGCTTAACAGGCAATGCCATACACCAAAGACTACTGCTTAACAGACAATGCCATACACCAAAGACAACTGTTTAACAGACAATGCCATACACCAAAGACAACTGCTTAACAGACACTGCCATACACCAAAGACAACTGCTTATCAGGCAATGCCATACACCAAAGACAACTGCTTAACAGACAATGCCATACACCAAAGAAAACTGCTTAACAGACAATGTCATACACCAAAGAAAACTGCTTAACAGACAATGCAATACACCAAAGACAACTGCTTAAATGACAAAGCCATACACCAAAGACAACTGTTTAACAGGCAAAGCCATACACCAAAGACAACTGATTAACAGACACTGCCATACACCAAAGACAACTGCTTATCAGGCAATGCCATACACCAAAGACAACTGCTTAACAGACAATGCCATACACCAAAGAAAACTGCTTAACAGACAATGTCATACACCAAAGAAAACTGCTTAACAGACAATGCAATACACCAAAGACAACTGCTTAAATGACAAAGCCATACACCAAAGATAACTGTTTAACAGGCAATGCCATACACTAAACACAACTGCATAACAGACACTGCCATACACCATAGACAGCTGCCTAACAGACAATGCCATACACCAAATACAACTGCTTAAAAGGCAATGCCATACACCAAAGAAAACTGCTTAACAGACAATGCCATACACCAAAGAAAAACTGCTTAACAGACAATGCCAAACACCAAAGACAACTGCTTAACAGACACTGCCATAAGTCAAAGACAACTGCTTAACAGACAATGCCATACACTAAAGACAACTGCTTAACAGGCAATGCCATACACCAAAGACAACTGCTTAACTGACACTGCCATACACCATAGACAGCTGCCTAACAGACAATGCCATACACCAAATACAACTGCTTAAAAGGCAATGCCATACACCAAAGAAAACTGCTTAACAGACAATGCCATACACCAAAGAAAACTGCTTAACAGACAATGCCAAACACCAAAGACAACTGCTTAACAGACACTGCCATAAGTCAAAGACAACTGCTTAACAGGCAATGCCATACACTAAAGACAACTGCTTAACAGGCAATGCCATACACCAAAGACAACTGCTTAACAGACAATGCCATACACCAAAGACCTCTGCTTAACAGGCAATGCCATACACCAAAGACTACTGCTTAACAGACAATTCCATACACCAAAGACAACTGCTTAACAGACAATGCCATACACCAAAGACAACTGCTTAACAGGCAATGCCATACACCAAAGACAACTGCTTAACAGGCAATGCCATACACCAAAGACAACTGCTTAACAGACAATGCCATACACCAAAGACAACTGCTTAACAGGCAATGCCATACACCAAAGACAACTGCTTAACAGGCAATGCCATACACCAAAGACAACTGCTTAACAGACAACGCCATACACTAAAGACAACTGCTTTACAGACAATGCCATACAGCAAAGACAACTGCTTAACAGGCAATGCCATACACCAAAGACAACTGCTTTACAGACAATGCCATACAGCAAAGACAACTGCTTAACAGGCAATGCCATACACCAAAGACAACTGCTTAACAGACAATGCCATAAACCAAAGACAACTGCTTAACAGGCAATGCCATACAGCAAAGACAACTTCTTAACAGACAATGCCATACACCAAAGACAACTGCTTATCAGGCAACGCAATACACCAAAGACATCTGCTTAACAGACACTACCAGACATGAAACAACTGCTTAACAGGCAATGCCATACACCAAAGACAACTGCTTAACAGTCAATGCCATACACTAAAGACAACTGCTTAACCGACAATGCCATACACCAAAGACAACTGCTAAACAGACAACGCCAAACACCAAAGACAACTGCTTAACAGGCAATGCCATACACGAAAGGCAAATGCTTAACAGACAATGCCATACACCAAAGACAACTGCTTAACAGGCAATGCCATACACCAAAGACAACTGCTTATCAGGCAACGCCATATACCAAAGACAACTGCTTAACAGACTCTACCAGTCACCAAACAACTGCTTAACAGGCAATGCCATAAACCAAAGACAACTGCTTAACAGACACAGCCATACACCAAAGACAACTGCTTAACAGACAATGCCATACACCAAAGACAACTGCATAACAGGCAATGCCATACACCAAAGACAACTGCTTAACAGACAATGCCATACACCAAAGACAACTGCTTAACAGACAATGCCATACACCAAAGACAACTGCTTAACAGACAATGCCATACACCAAAGACAACTGCTTAACAGACAATGCCATACACCAAAGACAACTGCATAACAGACAATGCCATACTCTAAAGACAACTGCTTAACCGACAATGCCATACACCAAAGACAACTGCTTAATAGACAAAGCCATACACCAAAGACAACTGCTTAACAGACAATGCCATACAGCAAAGACAACTGCTTAACAGGCAATGCCATACACCAAAGACAACTGCTTAACAGGCAATGCCATACACCAAAGACAACTGCTTAACAGACAATGCCATACACCAAAGACAACTGCTTAACAGACAATGCCATACACCAAAGACAACTGCTTAACAGACACTGCCATACACCAAAGACAACTGCTTAACAGGCAATGCCATACACCAAAGACAACTGCTTAACAGGCAAAGGCATACACCAAAGACAACTGCTTAACAGGCAATGCCATACACCAAAGACAACTGCTTAACAGACAATGCCATACACCAGAGAAAAATGCTTAACAGACAATGCCATACACCAAAGAAAACTGCTTAACAGACAATGCAATACACCAAAGACAAATGCTTAACAGGCAATGCCATACACCAAAGACAACTTCTTAACAGGCAATGCCTTACACCAAAGATAACTGCTTAACAGGCAATGCCATACACCAAAGACAACTGCTTAACAGACAATGCCATACACCAAAGACAACTGCTTAACAGACAACGCCTTACACCAAAGACAACTGCTTATTAGACAATGCCATACACCAAAGACAACTGCTTAACAGGCAATGCTATACACCGAAGACAACTGCTTAACAGAAAAAGCCATATACCAAAGACAACTGCTTAACAGGCAATGCCATACACCAAAGACAACTGCTTAACAGACAACGCCATACACCAAAGACAACTGCTTAACAGGCAATGCCATACACCAAAGACAACTGCTTAACAGTCAATGCCATACACTAAAGACAACTGCTTAACAGGCAATGCCATACACTAAAGACAACTGCTTAACAGACAATGCCATGCACCAAAGACAACTGCATAACAGACAATGCCATACACCAAGGACAACTTTTTAACAGACAATGCCATACACCAAAGACAACTGCTTAAAAGGCAATGCCATACACCAAAGACAACTACTTAACAGACAATGCCATACACCAAAGACAACTGCTTAACAGGCAATGCCATACACCAAAGACAACTGCTTAACAGACAATGCCATACACCAAACACAACTGCTTAACAGGCAATGACATACACCAAAGACAACTGCTTTAACAGACCCTGCCATACACCAAAGACAACTGCTTAACAGGCAATGCCATACACCAAAGACAACTGCTTAACAGGCAATGCCATACACCAAAGACAACTGCTTAACAGACAATGCCATACAAGAAAGACAACTGCTTAACAGACAATGCCATACACCACAGACAACTGCTTAACAGACAATGCCATACACCAAAGACAACTGCTTAACAGGCAATTCCTTACACCAAAGAGAACTGCTTAACAGACAATGCCATACACCAAAGACAACTGCTTAACAGGCAATGCCATACACCAAAGACAACTGCTTAACAGGCAATGCCATACACCAAAGACAACTGCTTAACAGACAATGCCATACACCAAAGACAACAGCTTAACAGACAAAGCCATACACCAAAGACAACTGCTTAACAGGCAATGCCATACACCAAAGAAAACTGCTTAACAGACAACGCCATACACCAAAGACAACTGCTTAACAGACAATGCCATACACCAAAGACAACTGCTTAACAGACAACTCCATACACCAAAGACAACTGCTTAACAGACAATGCCATACACCAAAGACAACTGCTTAACAGGCAATGCCATACACTAAAGACAACTGCATAACAGACAATGCCATACACCAAACACAACTGCCTAATAGACACTGCCATACACCAAAGACAACTGCTTAAAAGGCAATGCCATACACCAAAGACAGCTGCTTAACAGACAATGCCATACACCAAAGAAAACTGCTTAACAGACAATGCCATACACCAAAGACAACTGCTTATCAGACAATGAAATACACCGAAGACAACTGCTTAACAATGCCATACACCAAAGACAACTGCTTAACAGGCAATGCCATACACCAAAGACAACTGCTTAACAAGCAATTCCATACACCAAAGACAACTGCTTAACAGACACTGCCATACACCAAAGACAACTGCTTAACAGGCAATGCCATACACCAAAGACAACTGCTTAATAGACAATGCCATACACCAAAGACAACTGCTTAACAGGCAATGCCATACACCAAAGACAACTGCTTAACAGACAATGCCATACAAGAAAGACAACTGCTTAACAGACAATGCCATACACCACAGACAACTGCTTAACAGACAATGCCATACACCAAAGACAACTGCTTAACAGGCAATTCCTTACACCAAAGAGAACTGCTTAACAGACAATGCCATACACCAAAGACAACTGCTTAACAGGCAATGCCATACACCAAAGACAACTGCTTAACAGGCAATGACATACACCAAAGACAACTGGTTAACAGACAATGCCATACACCAAAGACAACTGCTTAACAGGCAATGCCATACACCAAAGACAACTGCTTAACAGACAATGCCATACACCAAAGACAACTGCATAACAGACAATGCCATACTCTAAAGACAACTGCTTAACCGACAATGCCATACACCAAAGACAACTGCTTAATAGACAAAGCCATACACCAAAGACAACTGCTTAACAGACAATGCCATACAGCAAAGACAACTGCTTAACAGGCAATGCCATACACCAAAGACAACTGCTTAACAGGCAATGACATACACCAAAGACAACTGCTTAACAGACAATGCCATACACCAAAGACAACTGCTTAACAGACAATGCCATACACCAAAGACAACTGCTTAACAGACACTGCCATACACCAAAGACAACTGCTTAACAGGCAATGCCATACACCAAAGACAACTGCTTAACAGGCAAAGGCATACACCAAAGACAACTGCTTAACAGGCAATGCCATACACCAAAGACAACTGCTTAACAGACAATGCCATACACCAGAGAAAAATGCTTAACAGACAATGCCATACACCAAAGAAAACTGCTTAACAGACAATGCAATACACCAAAGACAACTGCTTAACAGACAAAGCCATACACCAAAGACAACTGCTTAACAGGCAATGCCATACACCAAAGACAAATGCTTAACAGGCAATGCCATACACCAAAGACAACTTCTTAACAGGCAATGCCTTACACCAAAGATAACTGCTTAACAGGCAATGCCATACACCAAAGACAACTGCTTAACAGACAATGCCATACACCAAAGACAACTGCTTAACAGACAACGCCTTACACCAAAGACAACTGCTTATTAGACAATGCCATACACCAAAGACAACTGCTTAACAGGCAATGCTATACACCGAAGACAACTGCTTAACAGAAAAAGCCATATACCAAAGACAACTGCTTAACAGACAATGCCATACACCAAAGACAACTGCTTAACAGACAACGCCATACACCAAAGACAACTGCTTAACAGGCAATGCCATACACCAAAGACAACTGCTTAACAGTCAATGCCATACACTAAAGACAACTGCTTAACAGGCAATGCCATACACTAAAGACAACTGCTTAACAGACAATGCCATGCACCAAAGACAACTGCATAACAGACAATGCCATACACCAAGGACAACTTTTTAACAGACAATGCCATACACCAAAGACAACTGCTTAAAAGGCAATGCCATACACCAAAGACAACTGCTTAACAGACAACGCCTTACACCAAAGACAACTGCTTATTAGACAATGCCATACACCAAAGACAACTGCTTAACAGGCAATGCTATACACCGAAGACAACTGCTTAACAGAAAAAGCCATATACCAAAGACAACTGCTTAACAGGCAATGCCATACACCAAAGACAACTGCTTAACAGACAACGCCATACACCAAAGACAACTGCTTAACAGGCAATGCCATACACCAAAGACAACTGCTTAACAGTCAATGCCATACACTAAAGACAACTGATTAACAGGCAATGCCATACACTAAAGACAACTGCTTAACAGACAATGCCATGCACCAAAGACAACTGCATAACAGACAATGCCATACACCAAGGACAACTGCTTAACAGACAATGCCATGCACCAAAGACAACTGCTTAAAAGGCAATGCCATACACCAAAGACAACTACTTAACAGACAATGCCATACACCAAAGTCAACTGCTTAACAGGCAATGCCATACACCAAAGACAACTGCTTAACAGACAATGCCATACACCAAACACAACTGCTTAACAGGCAATGACATACACCAAAGACAACTGCTTTAACAGACCCTGCCATACACCAAAGACAACTGCTTAACAGGCAATGCCATACACCAAAGACAACTGCTTAACAGGCAATGCCATACACCAAAGACAACTGCTTAACAGACAATGCCATACAAGAAAGACAACTGCTTAACAGACAATGCCATACACCACAGACAACTGCTTAACAGACAATGCCATACACCAAAGACAACTGCTTAACAGGCAATTCCTTACACCAAAGAGAACTGCTTAACAGACAATGCCATACACCAAAGACAACTGCTTAACAGGCAATGCCATACACCAAAGACAACTGCTTAACAGGCAATGCCATACACCAAAGACAACTGCTTAACAGACAATGCCATACACCAAAGACAACAGCTTAACAGACAAAGCCATACACCAAAGACAACTGCTTAACAGGCAACGCCATACACCAAAGAAAACTGCTTAACAGACAACGCCATACACCAAAGACAACTGCTTAACAGACAACTCCATACACCAAAGACAACTGCTTAACAGGCAACACCATACACCAAAGACAGCTGCTTAACAGACAATGCCATACACCAAAGACAACTGCTTAACAGGCAATGCCATACACTAAAGACAACTGCATAACAGACAATGCCATACACCAAACACAACTGCCTAATAGACACTGCCATACACCAAAGACAACTGCTTAAAAGGCAATGCCATACACCAAAGACAGCTGCTTAACAGACAATGCCATACACCAAAGAAAACTGCTTAACAGACAATGCCATACACCAAAGACAACTGCTTATCAGACAATGAAATACACCGAAGACAACTGCTTAACAATGCCATACACCAAAGACAACTGCTTAACAGGCAATGCCATACACCAAAGACAACTGCTTAACAAGCAATTCCATACACCAAAGACAACTGCTTAACAGACACTGCCATACACCAAAGACAACTGCTTAACAGGCAATGCCATACACCAAAGACAACTGCTTAACAGACAATGCCATACACCAAAGACAACTGCTTAACAGGCAATGCCATACACCAAAGACAACTGCTTAACAGACAATGCCATACAAGAAAGACAACTGCTTAACAGACAATGCCATACACCACAGACAACTGCTTAACAGACAATGCCATACACCAAAGACAACTGCTTAACAGGCAATTCCTTACACCACAGACAACTGCTTAACAGACAATGCCATACACCACAGACAACTGCTTAACAGACAATGCCATACACCAAAGACAACTGCTTAACAGGCAATGCCATACACCAAAGACAACTGCTTAACAGGCAATGCCATACACCAAAGACAACTGCTTAACAGACAATGCCATACACCAAAGACAACAGCTTAACAGACAAAGCCATACACCAAAGACAACTGCTTAACAGGCAATGCCATACACCAAAGAAAACTGCTTAACAGACAACGCCATACACCAAAGACAACTGCTTAACAGACAATGCCATACACCAAAGACAACTGCTTAACAGACAACTCCATACACCAAAGACAACTGCTTAACAGGCAACACCATACACCAAAGACAGCTGCTTAACAGACAATGCCATACACCAAAGACAACTGCTTAACAGGCAATGCCATACACTAAAGACAACTGCATAACAGACAATGCCATACACCAAACACAACTGCCTAATAGACACTGCCATACACCAAAGACAACTGCTTAAAAGGCAATGCCATACACCAAAGACAGCTGCTTAACAGACAATGCCATACACCAAAGAAAACTGCTTAACAGACAATGCCATACACCAAAGACAACTGCTTATCAGACAATGAAATACACCGAAGACAACTGCTTAACAATGCCATACACCAAAGACAACTGCTTAACAGGCAATGCCATACACCAAAGACAACTGCTTAACAAGCAATTCCATACTCCAAAGACAACTGCTTAACAGACACTGCCATACACCAAAGACAACTGCTTAACAGGCAATGCCATACACCAAAGACAACTGCTTAACAGACAATGCCATACACCAAAGACAACTGCTTAACAGACAATGCCATACACCAAAGACAACTGCTTAACAGACAGTGCCATACACCAAAGACAACTGCTTAACAGACAATGCCATACACCAAAGACAACTGCTTAACAGACAACGCCATACACCAAAGACAACTGCTTAACAGACAATGCCATACACCAAAGACAACTGCTTAACAGGCAATGCCATACACCAAAGACAACTGCTTAACAGACAACGCCATACACCAAAGACAACTGCTTAACAGGCAATGCCATACACCAAAGACAACTGCTTAACAGACAACGCCATACACCAAAGACAACTGCTTAACAGACAATGCCATACACCAAAGACAACTGCTTAACAGGCAATGCCATACACCAAAGACAACTGCTTAACAGACAACGCCATACACCAAAGACAACTGCTTAACAGGCAATGCCATACACCAAAGACAACTGCTTAACAGACAATGCCATACACCAAAGACAACTGCTTAACAGACAATGCTATACACCACAGACAACTGCTTAACAAACTATGCCATACACCAGGGGTGGGCAATTAATTTTCCCAAGGGGCCACATGACAAACTGGCACTGCTTTTGAGGGCCGAACCAGTCGACTGAACTTAAAGGGGTGGTCCGAAACCAAAGGTGAATTTCATACTAAACATTTATCTAAATAATGTAATTTTCTAATCTCCTTTTTTTATATACTTCAATTGAAAATTCCCTAATATACCCTCTCTAGTCTGACTTCCAGTCTTTTTTTTTTAACCTGCAATGGCATTTTGTTTGGAATACTCACACAGGACGTCATAAGGTGGTAGTAGCTGTGGTCACTTCCGCAGTTTCTGCCCCCTCCATGAAATTAAGTGGCATCAATTATGTCTGTTTCAGAGGTTGGGCTAGTCCCTGCTCTACTGATAATGCATCGGTTATAAATTATGACCTATGGACAGTATGAGCTCCCGGCACTATATTCCTTTGAATGAACAGTGACAGTGCACTCCCTTGCTGGCTCTAAAGAGAAGTGATGAGCCAGCAAGAGAGTGCGCTGTCAGTGGAAATTGTAAGGACACCACGCAGCAAGCAGGGACTAACCCAGACTCCGAAACAGAGGTCACTGATGGTGCTTCGTTTAAATGTGAGGAAAGCAGCGTCAGTGATCGCATCCTTTTCCCCTTGATGACGTCCCATGTGAGTATCCCAAAATGCACTGGAATTCTCAACAAAACATCATTGGATGAGAAAAAACAAACAAGAAGTTAGAGTAGAGAGGAAACGGTAGCGAATTTTTAATTGAACTGTACTAGATAAGTGATTGGATTGAATTAAATAGACATTTAGTATGAAATTTACCTTCTGTTTTAGGCCGCCCCTTTAATTCTGCTCAATATTAATTTTATCGCTTTATAAAAAGAAGGTGATTATATGATTACGTTTACACGAGCGATGTCATGATTGTCATCCAGAAAGGCAGACTATTTTTATCATCTGTATTGTGATCCATTTTTATATATCAGAAGTGAATAAAATGTACAAAAACAAATACAGTTTCGTATGATTGTAATCGAAATGTATCTGTAAAAATCAGATGCCATACAGATGATTAATATGTGATTCAATTTTTTTTTTGCAAACTCTGACTTCAATAAGTGAGTGTTATCCGATACACAGAAGAAACTGGTGTGTGCTGTGATCTTTTTCACACGGATACTTGGTCTGTGTTAGGCCACGGCCCCACTATCAGTATTCAGTCAGTATTTTTTCTCAGGAGTGGGTGATAAATGCAGAACTGGTGACTTGTTTCTATTATATCTTCTATTATTCTCTGATTGTTCCTCACCTGGTTTTGGCTCCCACTCCTGAGAAAAAAATTCTGCCAAATACTGATAGTGGGGCCATGGACTTAAACTGTAATCTGAATAGCTCAATTGCAAAGCATTGCTACTAGTCCTGTCCGTGTGAAGTCAGGTTTATTTTATTTTTTTCACGAAAAGCACTAGGACTGAAAATACAGTTGTGTGAACACACCCTGATAATACTTGCTACAATAAAGTTTATCATAGCAAGCATTGGCAATTGATCAATCAATACATAAATTGGGAGCATGTGGAAAAAAAAAAGTTGTTTGCCCACCCCTGTTCCACATGCATAGATCCACATCACATGTGGGGCAGGAGGTAACAGGCAGGTGGGGGGGATCTTTATTAAAGTCTATGGCTGTGATAAGTCACAGATCACAGCAGGGAGCATTGTGAGGAGCTTAACACTTACCTCACCTGCACAGGACATAGAACACAGCGCAATAACTCAAAAGCTCAGTGTAAAGGGTGAGGTAAGGGTTAACCCTCACTCAAAGGTGGAGAGGCAGCAGAGTATGTGGGGTGCAGTTTGGGGAGCACATAGAATATCCCAGGTGAGGAGGGGCACTTCACTGTTGGAGTCATTCACTAGGAATGCAAATGTTCTCTCCGATCAGTCTGAGCTGCCAGGGGAAGACTCAGTAAGCTGCAGATAATTAGCTGCTCTCACTGAGTGTAAACTGCGGTCTGAGAAAGGAGGCAGTGCTGTGCTGTGAACTGATCAGCACAGTAGACACAATGTCAGCTCCTAGCTGTTATTTTACACCATGGGGCTCAACTTAGATGTCACTTGCCCACTATGTGCAGCAGATGGGTGTAGTAGTCCAAGTTTCCCTCTTCTTGAACACTCCTCACCTGAAGACATTACAGTAGCTCTGCTCTGCAAGCAAGGAACTGAGCATCCCCACATCCACCAATGAGAAGATGGCATCCACAGGGGGGCGGAGCTACAATCAGAATGCTGAGTCTGAGTAAGATAATAGCTCAGGCTTTCTCCTGCGTCTGGCTGACTGTGTCAGGGGGCCACACAGAAGCGGTCAAAGGGCCGGATGTGGCCCGTGGGCCGCAGTTTGCCCAGGTCTGCCATACACCAAAGACAACTGCTTAACAGACAACGCCGTACACCAAAGACAACTGCTTAACAGGCAATGCCATACACCAAAGACAACTGCATAACAGACAACGCCATACACCAAAGACAACTGCTTAACAGGCAATGCCATACACCAAAGACAACTGCTTAACAGACAATGCCATACACCAAAGACAACTGCTTAACAGACAATGCCATACACCAAAGACAACTGCTTAACAGACAACGCCGTACACCAAAGACAACTGCTTAACAGGCAATGCCATACACCAAAGACAACTGCTTAACAGACAACGCCATACACCAAAGACAACTGCTTAACAGACAATGCCATACACCAAAGACAACTGATTAACAGACACTGCCATACACCAAAGACAACTGCTTAACAGGCAATGCCATACACAAAAGACAACTGCTTAACAGACAAAGCCACACAACAAAGACAACTGCTTAACAGGCAATGCCATACACCAAAGAAAACTGCTTAACAGACAATGCCATACACCAGAGAAAAATGCTTAACAGACAATGCCATACACCAAAGAAAACTGCTTAACAGACAACGCCATACACCAAAGACAACTGCTTAACAGACAATGCCATACACCAAAGACAACTGCTTAACAGACAACGCCACACACCTAAGACAACTGCTTAACAGGCAACGCCTTACACCAAAGACAACTGCATAACAGACAATGCCATACACCAAAGACAACTGCTTAAAAGGCAATGCCATACACCAAAGACAACTGCTTAACAGACAATGCCATACACCAAAGACAACTGCTTAACAGACAATGCCATACACCAAAGACAACTGCTTAACAGACAACGCCGTACACCAAAGACAACTGCTTAACAGGCAATGCCATACACCAAAGACAACTGCTTAACAGACAACGCCATACACCAAAGACAACTGCTTAACAGACAATGCCATACACCAAAGACAACTGATTAACAGACACTGCCATACACCAAAGACAACTGCTTAACAGGCAATGCCATACACAAAAGACAACTGCTTAACAGACAAAGCCACACAACAAAGACAACTGCTTAACAGGCAATGCCATACACCAAAGAAAACTGCTTAACAGACAATGCCATACACCAGAGAAAAATGCTTAACAGACAATGCCATACACCAAAGAAAACTGCTTAACAGACAACGCCATACACCAAAGACAACTGCTTAACAGACAATGCCATACACCAAAGACAACTGCTTAACAGACAACGCCACACACCTAAGACAACTGCTTAACAGGCAACGCCTTACACCAAAGACAACTGCATAACAGACAATGCCATACACCAAAGACAACTGCTTAAAAGGCAATGCCATACACCAAAGACAACTGCTTAACAGACAATGCCATACACCAAAGAAAACTGCTTAACAGACAATGCAATACACCAAAGACAACTGCTTATCAGAACCTGAAATACACCAAAGACAACTGCTTAACAGACAATGCCATACACCAAAGACAACTGCTTAACAGGCAATGCCATACACCAAAGACAACTGCTTAACAGACACTGCCATACTCCAAAGACAACTGCGTAACAGGCAATGCCATACACCAAAGACAACTGCTTAACAGACAATGCCATACACCAAAGACAACTGCTTAACAGACAATGCCATACACCAAAGACAACTGCTTAAAAGGCAATGCCATACACCAAAGACAACTGCTTAACAGACAATGCCATACACCAAAGAAAACTGCATAACAGACAATGCCATACACCAAAGACAACTGCTTATCAGACACTGAAATACACCAAAGACAACTGCTTAACAGACAATGCCATACACCAAAGACAACTGCTTAACAGACAATGCCATACACCAAAGACAACTGCTTAACAGGCAATGCCATACACCAAAGACAACTGCTTAACAGACACTGCCATACACCAAAGACAACTGCTTAACAGACAATGCCATACACCAAAGACAACTGCTTAACAGGCAATGCCATACACCAAAGACAACTGCTTAACAGACAACGCCGTACACCAAAGACAACTGCTTAACAGGCAATGCCATACACCAAAGACAACTGCTTAACAGACAACGCCATACACCAAAGACAACTGCTTAACAGACAATGCCATACACCAAAGACAACTGATTAACAGACACTGCCATACACCAAAGACAACTGCTTAACAGGCAATGCCATACACAAAAGACAACTGCTTAACAGACAAAGCCACACAACAAAGACAACTGCTTAACAGGCAATGCCATACACCAAAGAAAACTGCTTAACAGACAAAGCCACACAACAAAGACAACTGCTTAACAGGCAATGCCATACACCAAAGAAAACTGCTTAACAGACAATGCCATACACCAGAGAAAAATGCTTAACAGACAATGCCATACACCAAAGAAAACTGCTTAACAGACAACGCCATACACCAAAGACAACTGCTTAACAGACAATGCCATACACCAAAGACAACTGCTTAACAGACAACGCCACACACCTAAGACAACTGCTTAACAGGCAACGCCTTACACCAAAGACAACTGCATAACAGACAATGCCATACACCAAAGACAACTGCTTAAAAGGCAATGCCATACACCAAAGACAACTGCTTAACAGACAATGCCATACACCAAAGAAAACTGCTTAACAGACAATGCAATACACCAAAGACAACTGCTTATCAGAACCTGAAATACACCAAAGACAACTGCTTAACAGACAATGCCATACACCAAAGACAACTGCTTAACAGGCAATGCCATACACCAAAGACAACTGCTTAACAGACACTGCCATACTCCAAAGACAACTGCGTAACAGGCAATGCCATACACCAAAGACAACTGCTTAACAGACAATGCCATACACCAAAGACAACTGCTTAACAGACAATGCCATACACCAAAGACAACTGCTTAAAAGGCAATGCCATACACCAAAGACAACTGCTTAACAGACAATGCCATACACCAAAGAAAACTGCATAACAGACAATGCCATACACCAAAGACAACTGCTTATCAGACACTGAAATACACCAAAGACAACTGCTTAACAGACAATGCCATACACCAAAGACAACTGCTTAACAGACAATGCCATACACCAAAGACAACTGCTTAACAGGCAATGCCATACACCAAAGACAACTGCTTAACAGACACTGCCATACACCAAAGACAACTGCTTAACAGACAATGCCATACACCAAAGACAACTGCTTAACAGGCAATGCCATACACCAAAGACAACTGCTTAACAGACAACGCCATACACCAAAGACAACTGCTTAACTGGCAATGCCATACACCAAAGACAACTGCTTAACAGACAACCCCATACACCAAAGACAACTGCTTAACAGGCAACGCCATACACCAAAGACAACTGCTTAACAGACAATGCCATACACCAAAGACTACTGCTTAACAGGCAATGCCATACACCAAAGACAACTGCTTATCAGACACTGAAATACACCAAAGACAACTGCTTAACAGACAATGCCATACACCAAAGACAACTGCTTATCAGACACTGAAATACACCAAAGACAACTGCTTAACAGACAATGCCATACACCAAAGACAACTGCTTAACAGACAATGCCATACACCAAAGACAACTGCTTAACAGGCAATGCCATACACCAAAGACAACTGATTAACAGACACTGCCATACACCAAAGACAACTGCTTAACAGACAATGCCATACACCAAAGACAACTGCTTAACAGGCAATGCCATACACCAAAGACAACTGCTTAACAGACAACGCCATACACCAAAGACAACTGCTTAACTGGCAATGCCATACACCAAAGACAACTGCTTAACAGACAACCCCATACACCAAAGACAACTGCTTAACAGGCAACGCCATACACCAAAGACAACTGCTTAACAGGCAATGCCATACACCAAAGACTACTGCTTAACAGGCAATGCCATACACTAAAGACAACTGCTTAACAGGCAATGCCATACACCAAAGAAAACTGCTTAACAGACAATGCCATACACCAAAGACAACTGCCTAATAGACACTGCCATGCACCAAAGACAACTGCTTAAAAGGCAATGCCATACACCAAAGACAACTGCTTAACAGACAATGCCATACACCAAAGAAAACTGCTTAACAGACAATGCCATACACCAAAGACAACTTCTTAACAGACACTGCCATACACCAAAGACTACTACTTAACAGACACTGCCATACACCAAAGACAACTGCTTAACAGAGAATGCCATACACCAAAGACAACTGCTTAACAGGCAATGCCATACACCAAAGACAACTGCTTAACAGACACTGCCATACACCAAAGACAACTGCTTAACAGGCAATGCCATACACCAAAGACAGCTGCTTAACAGACAACGC
Source organism: Phyllobates terribilis (assembly GCF_046119375.1). Lineage (NCBI taxonomy): Eukaryota > Metazoa > Chordata > Amphibia > Anura > Dendrobatidae > Phyllobates > Phyllobates terribilis. Next base: position 2,370,483 of record NW_027363010.1, on the reverse strand, counting down.
CATACACCAAAGACAACTGCTTAACAGAAAATGCCAAACACCAAAGACAACTGCTTAACAGACACTGCCATACACCAAAGACAACTGCTTAACAGGCAACGCCATACACCAAAGACAACTGCTTAACAGGCAATGTCATACACCAAAGACAACTGCTTAACAGGCAATGCCATGCACCAAAGACAACTGCTTAACAGGCAATGTCATACACCAAAGACAACTGCTTAACAGGCAATGCCATACACCAAAGACAACTGCTTAACAGACACTACCTGACACCAAAGACTACTGCTTAACAGGCAATGCCATACACCAAAGACAACTGCTTAACAGGCAATGCGATACAACAAACACAACTGCTTAACAAAAAAAGCCATTTACCAAAGACAACTGCTTAACAGGCAATGCCATACACCAAAGACAAATGCATAACAGGCAATGCCATACACCAAAGACAACTGCTTAACAGGCAATGCCATACACCAAAGACAACTGCTTAACAGGCAATGCCATACACTAAAGACAACTGCTTAACAGACAGTGCCATACACCAAAGACAACTGCTTAACAGACAATGCCATACACCAAAGACAACTGCTTAACAGGCAATGCCATACACCAAAGACAACTGCTTAACAGACAATGCCATACACCAAAGACAACTGCTTAACAGACAATGCCATACACCAAAGACAACTGCTTAACAGACAATGCCATACACCAAAGACAACTGCTTAACAGGCAATGCCATACACCAAAGACAACTGTTTAACAGACAATGCCATACACCAAAGACAACTGCTTAACAGGCAATGCCATACACCAAAGACAAATCCTTAACAGACAATGCCATGCACCAAAGACAACTGCTTAACAGACAATGCCATACACCAAAGACAACTGATTAACAGACAATGCCATACACCAAAGACAACTGCTTAACAGACAATGCCATACACCAAAGACAACTGCTTAACAGGCAATGCCATACACCAAAGACAACTGCTTAACAGACAAAGCCATACACCAAAGACAACTGCTTAACAGACAATGCCATACACCAAAGACAACTGCTTAACAGACACTACCATACACCAAGGACAACTGCTTAACAGACAATGCCATGCACCAAAGACAACTGCTTAACAGACAATGCCATACACCAAAGACAACTGATTAACAGGCAATGCCATACACCAAAGACAACTGCTTAACAGACAATGCCATACACCAAAGACAACTGCTTAACAGGCAATGCCATACACCAAAGACAACTGCTTAACAGACAATGCCATACACCAAAGACAACTGCTTAACAGGCAATGCCATACACCAAAGACAACTGCTTAACAGACAATGCCATGCACCAAAGACAACTGCTTAACAGACAATGCCATACACCAAGGACAACTGCTTAACAGACAATGCCATACACCAAAGACAACTGCTTAACAGGCAATGCCATACACCAAAGACTACTGCTTAACAGGCAATGCCATACACTAAAGACAACTGCTTAACAGGCAATGCCATACACCAAAGAAAACTGCTTAACAGACAATGCCATACACCAAAGACAACTGACTAATAGACACTGCCATACACCAAAGACAACTGCTTAAAAGGCAATGCCATACACCAAAGACAACTGCTTAACAGACAATGCCATACACCAAAGAAAACTGCTTAACAGACAATGCCATACACCAAAGACAACTTCTTAACAGACAATGCCATACACCAAAGACAACTGCTTAACAGACACTGCCATACACCAAAGACAACTGCTTAACAGAGAATGCCATACACCAAAGACAACTGCTTAACAGGCAATGCCATACACCAAAGACAACTGCTTAACAGACACTGCCATACACCAAAGACAACTGCTTAACAGGCAATGCCATACACCAAAGACAGCTGCTTAACAGACAACGCCATACACCAAAGACAACTGCTTAACAGAAAATGCCAAACACCAAAGACAACTGCTTAACAGACACTGCCATACACCAAAGACAACTGCTTAACAGGCAACGCCATACACCAAAGACAACTGCTTAACAGGCAATGTCATACACCAAAGACAACTGCTTAACAGGCAATGCCATGCACCAAAGACAACTGCTTAACAGGCAATGTCATACACCAAAGACAACTGCTTAACAGGCAATGCCATACACCAAAGACAACTGCTTAACAGACACTACCTGACACCAAAGACTACTGCTTAACAGGCAATGCGATACAACAAACACAACTGCTTAACAAAAAAAGCCATTTACCAAAGACAACTGCTTAACAGGCAATGCCATACACCAAAGACTACTGCTTAACAGACAACACCATACACCAAAGACAAATGCATAACAGGCAATGCCATACACCAAAGACAACTGCTTAACAGGCAATGCCATACACCAAAGACAACTGCTTAACAGGCAATGCCATACACCAAAGACAACTGCTTAACAGGCAATGCCATACACTAAAGACAACTGCTTAACAGACAGTGCCATACACCAAAGACAACTGCTTAACAGACAATGCCATACACCAAAGACAACTGCTTAACAGGCAATGCCATACACCAAAGACAACTGCTTAACAGACAATGCCATACACCAAAGACAACTGCTTAACAGACAATGCCATACACCAAAGACAACTGCTTAACAGACAATGCCATACACCAAAGACAACTGCTTAACAGACAATGCCATACACCAAAGACAACTGCTTAACAGGCAATGCCATACACCAAAGACAACTGTTTAACAGACAATGCCATACACCAAAGACAACTGCTTAACAGGCAATGCCATACACCAAAGACAACTGCTTAACAGACAATGCCATACACCAAAGACAATTGCTTAACAGACAATGCCATGCACCAAAGACAACTGCTTAACAGACAATGCCATACACCAAAGACAACTGATTAACAGACAATGCCATACACCAAAGACAACTGCTTAACAGACAATGCCATACACCAAAGACAACTGCTTAACAGGCAATGCCATACACCAAAGACAACTGCTTAACAGACAAAGCCATACACCAAAGACAACTGCTTAACAGACAATGCCATACACCAAAGACAACTGCTTAACAGACAGTACCATACACCAAGGACAACTGCTTAACAGACAATGCCATGCACCAAAGACAACTGCTTAACAGACAATGCCATACACCAAAGACAACTGATTAACAGGCAATGCCATACACCAAAGACAACTGCTTAACAGACAATGCCATACACCAAAGACAACTGCTTAACAGGCAATGCCATACACCAAAGACAACTGCTTAACAGACAATGCCATACACCAAGGACAACTGCTTAACAGACAATGCCATACACCAAAGACAACTGCTTAACAGGCAATGCCATACACCAAAGACAACTGCTTAACAGACACTGCCATACACTAAAGACAACTGCTTAACAGACAATGCCATACACCAAAGACAACTGCATAACAGACAATGCCATACACTAAAGACAACTGCTTAACATGCATTGCCATACAATAAAGACAACTGCTTAACAGACATTGCCATGCACCAAAGACAACTGCATAACAGACAATGCCATACACCAAGGACAACTGCTTAACAGACAATGCCATACACCAAAGACAACTGCTTAACAGGCAATTGCATACACCAAAGACAACTGCTTAACAGACAATGCCATACACCAAAGACAACTGCTTAACAGACAATGCCATACACCAAAGACAACTGCTTAACAGACAATGCCATACACCAAAGACAACTGCTTAACAGACAACGCATTACACCAAAGACAACTGCTTAACAGGCAATCCCATATACCAAAGACAACTGATTAAGAGGTAATGCCATACACCAAAGACAACTGCTTAACAGGCAATGCGATACACCAAAGACAACTGCTTAACAAAAAAGAACATTTACCAGAGACAACTGCTTAACAGGCAATGCCATACACCAAAGACAACTGCTTAACAGTCAATGCCATACACCAAAGACAACTGCTTAACAGACAATGCCATGCACCAAAGACAACGGCATAACAGACAATGCCATACACCAAGGAGAACTGCTTAACAGACAATGCCATACACCAAAGACAACTGCTTAACAGGCAATGCCATACACCAAAGACAACTGCTTAACAGACACTGCCATACACTAAAGACAACTGCGTAACAGACAATGCCATGCACCAAAGACAACTGCATAACAGACATTGCCATACACTAAAGACAACTGCTTAACAGGCATTGCCATACACTAAAGACAACTGCTTAACAGACAATGCCATGCACCAAAGACAACTGCATAACAGACAATGCCATACACCAAGGACAACTGCTTGACAGACAACGCCATACACCAAAGACAACTGCTTAACAGACAACGCCATACACCAAAGACAACTGCTTAACAGACAATGCCATACACCAAGGAGAACTGCTTAACAGACAATGCCATACACCAAAGACAACTGCTTAACAGGCAATGCCATACACTAAAGACAACTGCTTAACAGACAATGCCATGCACCAAAGACAACTGCATAACAGACAACGCCATACACCAAGGAGAACTGCTTAACAGACAATGCCATACACCAAGTACAACTGCTTAACAGACAACGCCATACACCAAAGACAACTGCTTAACAGACAACGCCATACACCAAAGACAACTGCTTAACAGACACTGCCATACACCAAAGACAACTGCTTAACAGACACTGCCATACACTAAAGACAACTGCTTAACAGACAATGCCATACACCAAAGACAACTGCTTAACAGACAACGCATTACACCAAAGACAACTGCTTAACAGGCAATGCCATATACCAAAGACAACTGATTAAGAGGTAATGCCATACACCAAAGACAACTGCTTAACAGGCAATGCGATACACCAAAGACAACTGCTTAACAAAAAAGAACATTTACCAGAGACAACTGCTTAACAGGCAATGCCATACACCAAAGACAACTGCTTAACAGTCAATGCCATACACCAAAGACAACTGCTTAACAGACAATGCCATGCACCAAAGACAACGGCATAACAGACAATGCCATACACCAAGGAGAACTGCTTAACAGACAATGCCATACACCAAAGACAACTGCTTAACAGGCAATGCCATACACCAAAGACAACTGCTTAACAGGCAATGCCATACACCACAGACAACTGCTTAACAGACACTGCCATACTCCAAAGACAACTGCGTAACAGGCAATGCCATACACCAAAGACAACTGCTTAACAGACAATGCCATACACCAAAGACAACTGCTTAACAGACAATGCCATACACCAAAGACAACTGCTTAAAAGGCAATGCCATACACCAAAGACAACTGCTTAACAGACAATGCCATACACCAAAGAAAACTGCATAACAGACAATGCCATACACCAAAGACAACTGCTTATCAGACACTGAAATACACCAAAGACAACTGCTTAACAGACAATGCCATACACCAAAGACAACTGCTTAACAGACAATGCCATACACCAAAGACAACTGCTTAACAGGCAATGCCATACACCAAAGACAACTGCTTAACAGACACTGCCATACACCAAAGACAACTGCTTAACAGACAATGCCATACACCAAAGACAACTGCTTAACAGGCAATGCCATACACCAAAGACAACTGCTTAACAGACAACGCCATACACCAAAGACAACTGCTTAACTGGCAATGCCATACACCAAAGACAACTGCTTAACAGACAACCCCATACACCAAAGACAACTGCTTAACAGGCAACGCCATACACCAAAGACAACTGCTTAACAGACAATGCCATACACCAAAGACTACTGCTTAACAGGCAATGCCATACACCAAAGACAACTGCTTATCAGACACTGAAATACACCAAAGACAACTGCTTAACAGACAATGCCATACACCAAAGACAACTGCTTATCAGACACTGAAATACACCAAAGACAACTGCTTAACAGACAATGCCATACACCAAAGACAACTGCTTAACAGACAATGCCATACACCAAAGACAACTGCTTAACAGGCAATGCCATACACCAAAGACAACTGATTAACAGACACTGCCATACACCAAAGACAACTGCTTAACAGACAATGCCATACACCAAAGACAACTGCTTAACAGGCAATGCCATACACCAAAGACAACTGCTTAACAGACAACGCCATACACCAAAGACAACTGCTTAACTGGCAATGCCATACACCAAAGACAACTGCTTAACAGACAACCCCATACACCAAAGACAACTGCTTAACAGGCAACGCCATACACCAAAGACAACTGCTTAACAGGCAATGCCATACACCAAAGACTACTGCTTAACAGGCAATGCCATACACTAAAGACAACTGCTTAACAGGCAATGCCATACACCAAAGAAAACTGCTTAACAGACAATGCCATACACCAAAGACAACTGCCTAATAGACACTGCCATGCACCAAAGACAACTGCTTAAAAGGCAATGCCATACACCAAAGACAACTGCTTAACAGACAATGCCATACACCAAAGAAAACTGCTTAACAGACAATGCCATACACCAAAGACAACTTCTTAACAGACACTGCCATACACCAAAGACTACTACTTAACAGACACTGCCATACACCAAAGACAACTGCTTAACAGAGAATGCCATACACCAAAGACAACTGCTTAACAGGCAATGCCATACACCAAAGACAACTGCTTAACAGACACTGCCATACACCAAAGACAACTGCTTAACAGGCAATGCCATACACCAAAGACAGCTGCTTAACAGACAACGCCATACACCAAAGACAACTGCTTAACAGAAAATGCCAAACACCAAAGACAACTGCTTAACAGACACTGCCATACACCAAAGACAACTGCTTAACAGGCAACGCCATACACCAAAGACAACTGCTTAACAGGCAATGTCATACACCAAAGACAACTGCTTAACAGGCAATGCCATGCACCAAAGACAACTGCTTAACAGGCAATGTCATACACCAAAGACAACTGCTTAACAGGCAATGCCATACACCAAAGACAACTGCTTAACAGACACTACCTGACACCAAAGACTACTGCTTAACAGGCAATGCCATACACCAAAGACAACTGCTTAACAGGCAATGCGATACAACAAACACAACTGCTTAACAAAAAAAGCCATTTACCAAAGACAACTGCTTAACAGGCAATGCCATACACCAAAGACAAATGCATAACAGGCAATGCCATACACCAAAGACAACTGCTTAACAGGCAATGCCATACACCAAAGACAACTGCTTAACAGGCAATGCCATACACTAAAGACAACTGCTTAACAGACAGTGCCATACACCAAAGACAACTGCTTAACAGACAATGCCATACACCAAAGACAACTGCTTAACAGGCAATGCCATACACCAAAGACAACTGCTTAACAGACAATGCCATACACCAAAGACAACTGCTTAACAGACAATGCCATACACCAAAGACAACTGCTTAACAGACAATGCCATACACCAAAGACAACTGCTTAACAGGCAATGCCATACACCAAAGACAACTGTTTAACAGACAATGCCATACACCAAAGACAACTGCTTAACAGGCAATGCCATACACCAAAGACAAATCCTTAACAGACAATGCCATGCACCAAAGACAACTGCTTAACAGACAATGCCATACACCAAAGACAACTGATTAACAGACAATGCCATACACCAAAGACAACTGCTTAACAGACAATGCCATACACCAAAGACAACTGCTTAACAGGCAATGCCATACACCAAAGACAACTGCTTAACAGACAAAGCCATACACCAAAGACAACTGCTTAACAGACAATGCCATACACCAAAGACAACTGCTTAACAGACACTACCATACACCAAGGACAACTGCTTAACAGACAATGCCATGCACCAAAGACAACTGCTTAACAGACAATGCCATACACCAAAGACAACTGATTAACAGGCAATGCCATACACCAAAGACAACTGCTTAACAGACAATGCCATACACCAAAGACAACTGCTTAACAGGCAATGCCATACACCAAAGACAACTGCTTAACAGACAATGCCATACACCAAAGACAACTGCTTAACAGGCAATGCCATACACCAAAGACAACTGCTTAACAGACAATGCCATGCACCAAAGACAACTGCTTAACAGACAATGCCATACACCAAGGACAACTGCTTAACAGACAATGCCATACACCAAAGACAACTGCTTAACAGGCAATGCCATACACCAAAGACTACTGCTTAACAGGCAATGCCATACACTAAAGACAACTGCTTAACAGGCAATGCCATACACCAAAGAAAACTGCTTAACAGACAATGCCATACACCAAAGACAACTGACTAATAGACACTGCCATACACCAAAGACAACTGCTTAAAAGGCAATGCCATACACCAAAGACAACTGCTTAACAGACAATGCCATACACCAAAGAAAACTGCTTAACAGACAATGCCATACACCAAAGACAACTTCTTAACAGACAATGCCATACACCAAAGACAACTGCTTAACAGACACTGCCATACACCAAAGACAACTGCTTAACAGAGAATGCCATACACCAAAGACAACTGCTTAACAGGCAATGCCATACACCAAAGACAACTGCTTAACAGACACTGCCATACACCAAAGACAACTGCTTAACAGGCAATGCCATACACCAAAGACAGCTGCTTAACAGACAACGCCATACACCAAAGACAACTGCTTAACAGAAAATGCCAAACACCAAAGACAACTGCTTAACAGACACTGCCATACACCAAAGACAACTGCTTAACAGGCAACGCCATACACCAAAGACAACTGCTTAACAGGCAATGTCATACACCAAAGACAACTGCTTAACAGGCAATGCCATGCACCAAAGACAACTGCTTAACAGGCAATGTCATACACCAAAGACAACTGCTTAACAGGCAATGCCATACACCAAAGACAACTGCTTAACAGACACTACCTGACACCAAAGACTACTGCTTAACAGGCAATGCGATACAACAAACACAACTGCTTAACAAAAAAAGCCATTTACCAAAGACAACTGCTTAACAGGCAATGCCATACACCAAAGACTACTGCTTAACAGACAACACCATACACCAAAGACAAATGCATAACAGGCAATGCCATACACCAAAGACAACTGCTTAACAGGCAATGCCATACACCAAAGACAACTGCTTAACAGGCAATGCCATACACCAAAGACAACTGCTTAACAGGCAATGCCATACACTAAAGACAACTGCTTAACAGACAGTGCCATACACCAAAGACAACTGCTTAACAGACAATGCCATACACCAAAGACAACTGCTTAACAGGCAATGCCATACACCAAAGACAACTGCTTAACAGACAATGCCATACACCAAAGACAACTGCTTAACAGACAATGCCATACACCAAAGACAACTGCTTAACAGACAATGCCATACACCAAAGACAACTGCTTAACAGACAATGCCATACACCAAAGACAACTGCTTAACAGGCAATGCCATACACCAAAGACAACTGTTTAACAGACAATGCCATACACCAAAGACAACTGCTTAACAGGCAATGCCATACACCAAAGACAACTGCTTAACAGACAATGCCATACACCAAAGACAATTGCTTAACAGACAATGCCATGCACCAAAGACAACTGCTTAACAGACAATGCCATACACCAAAGACAACTGATTAACAGACAATGCCATACACCAAAGACAACTGCTTAACAGACAATGCCATACACCAAAGACAACTGCTTAACAGGCAATGCCATACACCAAAGACAACTGCTTAACAGACAAAGCCATACACCAAAGACAACTGCTTAACAGACAATGCCATACACCAAAGACAACTGCTTAACAGACACTACCATACACCAAGGACAACTGCTTAACAGACAATGCCATGCACCAAAGACAACTGCTTAACAGACAATGCCATACACCAAAGACAACTGATTAACAGGCAATGCCATACACCAAAGACAACTGCTTAACAGACAATGCCATACACCAAAGACAACTGCTTAACAGGCAATGCCATACACCAAAGACAACTGCTTAACAGACAATGCCATACACCAAGGACAACTGCTTAACAGACAATGCCATACACCAAAGACAACTGCTTAACAGGCAATGCCATACACCAAAGACAACTGCTTAACAGACACTGCCATACACTAAAGACAACTGCTTAACAGACAATGCCATACACCAAAGACAACTGCATAACAGACAATGCCATACACTAAAGACAACTGCTTAACATGCATTGCCATACAATAAAGACAACTGCTTAACAGACATTGCCATGCACCAAAGACAACTGCATAACAGACAATGCCATACACCAAGGACAACTGCTTAACAGACAATGCCATACACCAAAGACAACTGCTTAACAGGCAATTGCATACACCAAAGACAACTGCTTAACAGACAATGCCATACACCAAAGACAACTGCTTAACAGACAATGCCATACACCAAAGACAACTGCTTAACAGACAATGCCATACACCAAAGACAACTGCTTAACAGACAACGCATTACACCAAAGACAACTGCTTAACAGGCAATCCCATATACCAAAGACAACTGATTAAGAGGTAATGCCATACACCAAAGACAACTGCTTAACAGGCAATGCGATACACCAAAGACAACTGCTTAACAAAAAAGAACATTTACCAGAGACAACTGCTTAACAGGCAATGCCATACACCAAAGACAACTGCTTAACAGTCAATGCCATACACCAAAGACAACTGCTTAACAGACAATGCCATGCACCAAAGACAACGGCATAACAGACAATGCCATACACCAAGGAGAACTGCTTAACAGACAATGCCATACACCAAAGACAACTGCTTAACAGGCAATGCCATACACCAAAGACAACTGCTTAACAGACACTGCCATACACTAAAGACAACTGCTTAACAGACAATGCCATGCACCAAAGACAACTGCATAACAGACAATGCCATACACTAAAGACAACTGCTTAACAGGCATTGCCATACACTAAAGACAACTGCTTAACAGACAATGCCATGCACCAAAGACAACTGCATAACAGACAATGCCATACACCAAGGACAACTGCTTGACAGACAACGCCATACACCAAAGACAACTGCTTAACAGACAACGCCATACACCAAAGACAACTGCTTAACAGACAATGCCATACACCAAGGAGAACTGCTTAACAGACAATGCCATACACCAAAGACAACTGCTTAGCAGACAATGCCATACACCAAAGACAACTGCTTAACAGGCAATGCCATACACTAAAGACAACTGCTTAACAGACAATGCCATGCACCAAAGACAACTGCATAACAGACAACGCCATACACCAAGGAGAACTGCTTAACAGACAATGCCATACACCAAGTACAACTGCTTAACAGACAACGCCATACACCAAAGACAACTGCTTAACAGACAACGCCATACACCAAAGACAACTGCTTAACAGACACTGCCATACACCAAAGACAACTGCTTAACAGACACTGCCATACACTAAAGACAACTGCTTAACAGACAATGCCATGCACCAAAGACAACTGCATAACAGACAATGCCATACACTAAAGACAACTGCTTAACAGGCATTGCCATACACTAAAGACAACTGCTTAACAGACAATGCCATGCACCAAAGACAACTGCATAACAGACAATGCCATACACCAAGGACAACTGCTTAACAGACAATGCCATACACCAAAGACAACTGCTTAACAGACAACGCCATACACCAAAGACAACTGCTTAACAGACAATGACATACACTAAAGACAACTGCTTAACAGACAATGCCATATACCAAAGACAACTGCTTAACAGACAATGCCATACACCAAAGACAACTGCTTAACAGACAACGCATTACACCAAAGACAACTGCTTAACAGGCAATGCCATATACCAAAGACAACTGATTAAGAGGTAATGCCATACACCAAAGACAACTGCTTAACAGGCAATGCGATACACCAAAGACAACTGCTTAACAAAAAAGAACATTTACCAGAGACAACTGCTTAACAGGCAATGCCATACACCAAAGACAACTGCTTAACAGTCAATGCCATACACCAAAGACAACTGCTTAACAGACAATGCCATGCACCAAAGACAACGGCATAACAGACAATGCCATACACCAAGGAGAACTGCTTAACAGACAATGCCATACACCAAAGACAACTGCTTAACAGGCAATGCCATACACCAAAGACAACTGCTTAACAGACACTGCCATACACTAAAGACAACTGCTTAACAGACAATGCCATGCACCAAAGACAACTGCATAACAGACAATGCCATACACTAAAGACAACTGCTTAACAGGCATTGCCATACACTAAAGACAACTGCTTAACAGACAATGCCATGCACCAAAGACAACTGCATAACAGACAATGCCATACACCAAGGACAACTGCTTGACAGACAACGCCATACACCAAAGACAACTGCTTAACAGACAACGCCATACACCAAAGACAACTGCTTAACAGACAATGCCATACACCAAGGAGAACTGCTTAACAGACAATGCCATACACCAAAGACAACTGCTTAACAGGCAATGCCATACACTAAAGACAACTGCTTAACAGACAATTCCATGCACCAAAGACAACTGCATAACAGACAACGCCATACACCAAGGAGAACTGCTTAACAGACAATGCCATACACCAAGTACAACTGCTTAACAGACAACGCCATACACCAAAGACAACTGCTTAACAGACAACGCCATACACCAAAGACAACTGCTTAACAGACACTGCCATACACCAAAGACAACTGCTTAACAGACACTGCCATACACTAAAGACAACTGCTTAACAGACAATGCCATGCACCAAAGACAACTGCATAACAGACAATGCCATACACTAAAGACAACTGCTTAACAGGCATTGCCACACACTAAAGACAACTGCTTAAAAGACAATGCCATACACCAAAGACAACTGCTTAACAGACAATGCCATACACCAAAGACAACTGCTTAACAGGCAATGCCATACACCAAAGACAACTGCTTAACAGGCAATGCCATACAACAAAGACAACTGCTTAACAGACAATGCCATACACCACAGACAACTGCTTAACAGACTATGCCATACACCAAAGACAACTGCTTAACAGAAAATGCCATACCCCAAAGACAACTGCTTAACAGACAATGCCATACACCAAAGACAACTGCTTAACAGACAATGCCATACACTAAAGACAACTGCGTAATAGACACTGCCAAACACCAAAGACAACTGCTTAAAAGGCATTGCCATACACCAAAGTCAACTGTTTATCAGACACTGAAATACACCAAAGACAACTGCTTAACAGAGAATGCCATACACCAAAGACAACTGCTTAACAGACAGTGCCATACACCAAAGACAACTGCTTAACAGGCAATGCCATACACCAAAGACAACTGCTTAACAGATAATGCCATACACTAAGGACAACTGCTTAACAAGCAATGCCATACACCAAAGACAGCTGCTTAACAGACAGTGCCATACACCAAAGACAACTGCTTAACAGACAATGCAATACACCAAAGACAACTGCTTAACAGACAATGCCATACACCAAAGACAACTGCTTAACAGACAGTGCCATACACCAAAGACAACTGCTTAACAGACAATGCCATACACCAAAGACAACTGCTTAACAGACAATGCCATACACCAAAGACTACTACTTAACAGGCAATGCCATACACCAAAGGCAACTGCTTTACAGGCAATGCCATACACCAAATACAACTGCTTAACAGGCAGTTCCATACACTAAAGACAACTTCTTGACAGGCTATGCCATACACCAAAGACAACTGCTTAACAGACAATGCCATACACCAAAGAAAACTGCTTAACAGGCAACACCATAAACCAAAGACAACTGCTTAACAGACACTGCCATACACCAAAGACAACTGCTTAACAGGCAACGCCATACACCAAAGACAACTGCTTAGCAGACAATGCCATACACCAAAGACAACTGCTTAACAGACAATGCCATACACCAAAGACAACTGCTTAACAGGCAATGCCATACACCAAAGACAAATGCTTAACAGGCAATGCCATACACTAAAGACAACTGCTTAACAGACAATGCCATACACCAAAGACAACTGTGTAACAGACTTTGCCATACACCAAAGACAACTGTGTAACAGACTTTGCCATACACTAAAGACAACTGCTTAAGAGGCAATGCCATACACCAAAGATAACTGCTTAACAGGCAATGCCATACACTAAAGACAACTGCTTAACAGGGAATGCCATACACCAAAGACAACTACTTAACATACAACGCCATACACCAAAGAAAACTGTTTAACAGTCAACGCCGTACACCAAAGACCACTGCTTAACATACACTGCCATAGACTAAAGACAAGTTCTTAACAGACAATGCCATACACCAAAGACAATTGCTTAACAGGCAATGCAATACACCAAAGACAACTGCTTAACAGGCAATGCCATACACTAAAGACAACTTCTCAACAGACAGTGCTATACACCAAATACAACTGCTTAACAGAGAATGCCATACACCAAATACAACTGCTTAACAGGCAATGCCATACACTAAAGACAACTGCTTGACAGGCAATGCCATACACCAAAGACAACTGCATAACAGACACTGCCATACACCAAAGACAACTGCTTAACAGACAATGCCATACACCAAAGACAACTGCTTAACAGACAATGCCATACACCAAAGAAACTGCTTAACAGGCAACAACATACACCAAAGACAACTGCTAAACAGGCAATGCCATACACCAAAGACAACTTCTTAACAGGCAATGCCATACACCAAAGACAACTGCTTAACAGTCAATGCCATACACCAAAGACAACTGCTTAACAGGCAATGCCATACACCAAAGACAACTGCTTAACAGACAATGCCATACACCAAAGACAACTGCTTAACAGGCAATGCCATACACTAAAGACAACTGCTTGACAGGCAATGCCATACACCAAAGACAACTGCTTAACAGACAATGCCATACACCAAAGAAAACTGCTTAACAGGCAACACCATACACCAAAGATAACTGCTTAACAGGCAATGCTATACACCAAAGACAACTGCTTAACAGACACTACCAGACACCAAAGACAACTGCTTAACAGACAATGCCATACACCAAATACAACTGCTTAACAGGCACTGCCATACACCAAAGACAACTGCTTAACAGACACTACCAGACACCAAAGACAACTGCTTAACAGACAATGCCATACACCAAATACAACTGCTTAACAGGCAATGCCATACACTAAAGACAACTGCTTGACAGGCAATGCCATACACCAAAGACAACTGCATAACAGACACTGCCATACACCAAAGACAACTGCTTAACAGACAATGCCATACACCAAAGACAACTGCTTAACAGACACTGCCATACACCAAAGAAAACTGCTTAACAGACAATGCCATACACCAAAGAAACTGCTTAACAGGCAACACCATACACCAAAGACAACTGCTAAACAGGCAATGCCATACACCAAAGACAACTTCTTAACAGGCAATGCCATACACCAAAGACAACTGCTTAACAGTCAATGCCATACACCAAAGACAACTGCTTAACAGGCAATGCCATACACCAAAGACAACTGCTTAACAGACAATGCGATACACCAAAGACAACTGCTTAACAGGCAATGCCATACACTAAAGACAACTGCTTGACAGGCAATGCCATACACCAAAGACAACTGCGTAACAGACAATGCCATACACCAAAGACAACTGCTTAACAGGCAACACCATACACCAAAGACAACTGCTTAACAGTCAATGCCATACACCAAAGACAACTGCTTAACAGACAATGCGATACACCAAAGACAACTGCTTAACAGGCAATGCCATACACTAAAGACAACTGCTTGACAGGCAATGCCATACACCAAAGACAACTGCTTAACAGGCAATGCCATACACTAAAGACAACTGCTTAACAGGGAATGCCATACACCAAAGACAACTACTTAACATACAACGCCATACACCAAAGAAAACTGTTTAACAGTCAACGCCGTACACCAAAGACCACTGCTTAACATACACTGCCATAGACTAAAGACAAGTTCTTAACAGACAATGCCATACACCAAAGACAACTGCTTAACAGGCAATGCAATACACCAAAGACAACTGCTTAACAGGCAATGCCATACACTAAAGACAACTTCTCAACAGACAGTGCTATACACCAAATACAACTGCTTAACAGAGAATGCCATACACCAAATACAACTGCTTAACAGGCAATGCCATACACTAAAGACAACTGCTTGACAGGCAATGCCATACACCAAAGACAACTGCATAACAGACACTGCCATACACCAAAGACAACTGCTTAACAGACAATGCCATACACCAAAGACAACTGCTTAACAGACAATGCCATACACCAAAGAAACTGCTTAACAGGCAACAACATACACCAAAGACAACTGCTAAACAGGCAATGCCATACACCAAAGACAACTTCTTAACAGGCAATGCCATACACCAAAGACAACTGCTTAACAGTCAATGCCATACACCAAAGACAACTGCTTAACAGGCAATGCCATACACCAAAGACAACTGCTTAACAGACAATGCCATACACCAAAGACAACTGCTTAACAGGCAATGCCATACACTAAAGACAACTGCTTGACAGGCAATGCCATACACCAAAGACAACTGCTTAACAGACAATGCCATACACCAAAGAAAACTGCTTAACAGGCAACACCATACACCAAAGATAACTGCTTAACAGGCAATGCTATACACCAAAGACAACTGCTTAACAGACACTACCAGACACCAAAGACAACTGCTTAACAGACAATGCCATACACCAAATACAACTGCTTAACAGGCACTGCCATACACCAAAGACAACTGCTTAACAGACACTACCAGACACCAAAGACAACTGCTTAACAGACAATGCCATACACCAAATACAACTGCTTAACAGGCAATGCCATACACTAAAGACAACTGCTTGACAGGCAATGCCATACACCAAAGACAACTGCATAACAGACACTGCCATACACCAAAGACAACTGCTTAACAGACAATGCCATACACCAAAGACAACTGCTTAACAGACACTGCCATACACCAAAGAAAACTGCTTAACAGACAATGCCATACACCAAAGAAACTGCTTAACAGGCAACACCATACACCAAAGACAACTGCTTAACAGGCAATGCCATACACCAAAGACAACTTCTTAACAGGCAATGCCATACACCAAAGACAACTGCTTAACAGTCAATGCCATACACCAAAGACAACTGCTTAACAGGCAATGCCATACACCAAAGACAACTGCTTAACAGACGATGCGATACACCAAAGACAACTGCTTAACAGGCAATGCCATACACTAAAGACAACTGCTTGACAGGCAATGCCATACACCAAAGACAACTGCTTAACAGACAATGCCATACACCAAAGACAACTGCTTAACAGGCAACACCATACACCAAAGACAACTGCTTAACAGTCAATGCCATACACCAAATACAACTGCTTAACAGACACTGCCATACACCAAAGAAAACTGCTTAACAGACACTGCCATACACCAAAGAAAACTGCTTAACAGACAATGCCATACACCAAAGAAACTGCTTAACAGGCAACACCATACACCAAAGACAACTGCTAAACAGGCAATGCCATACACCAAAGACAACTTCTTAACAGGCAATGCCATACACCAAAGACAACTGCTTAACAGTCAATGCCATACACCAAAGACAACTGCTTAACAGGCAATGCCATACACCAAAGACAACTGCTTAACAGACAATGCGATACACCAAAGACAACTGCTTAACAGGCAATGCCATACACTAAAGACAACTGCTTGACAGGCAATGCCATACACCAAAGACAACTGCTTAACAGACAATGCCATACACCAAAGACAACTGCTTAACAGGCAACACCATACACCAAAGACAACTGCTTAACAGTCAATGCCATACACCAAAGACAACTGCTTAACAGACAATGCCATACACCAAAGACAACTGCTTAACAGACACTGCCATACACCAAAGAAAACTGCTTAACAGACAATGCCATACACCAAAGAAACTGCTTAACAGGCAACACCATACACCAAAGACAACTGCTAAACAGGCAATGCCATACACCAAAGACAACTTCTTAACAGGCAATGCCATACACCAAAGACAACTGCTTAACAGTCAATGCCATACACCAAAGACAACTGCTTAACAGGCAATGCCATACACCAAAGACAACTGCTTAACAGACAATGCGATACACCAAAGACAACTGCTTAACAGGCAATGCCATACACTAAAGACAACTGCTTGACAGGCAATGCCATACACCAAAGACAACTGCTTAACAGACAATGCCATACACCAAAGACAACTGCTTAACAGGCAACACCATACACCAAAGACAACTGCTTAACAGTCAATGCCATACACCAAAGACAACTGCTTAACAGACAATGCGATACACCAAAGACAACTGCTTAACAGGCAATGCCATACACTAAAGACAACTGCTTGACAGGCAATGCCATACACCAAAGACAACTGCTTAACAGACAATGCCATACACCAAAGAAAACTGCTTAACAGGCAACACCATACACCAAAGATAACTGCTTAACAGGCAATGCTATACACCAAAGACAACTGCTTAACAGACAATGCCATACACCAAAGACAACTGCTTAACAGACAACGCCTTACACCAAAGACAACTGCTTAACAGAAAAAGCCATCTACCAAAGACAACTGCTTAACAGACACTACCAGACACCAAAGACAACTGCTTAACAGACAACGCCTTACACCAAAGACAACTACTTAACAGGCAATGCCATACACCAAAGACAACTGCTTAACAGGCAATGCCATACACCAAAGACAACTGCTTAACAGACAATGCCATACACCAAAGACAACTGCTTAACAGACAATGCCATACACCAAAGACAACTGCTTAACAGGCAATGTCATACACCGAAGACAACTGCTTAACAGGCAATGCAATACACCAAAGACAACTGCTTAACAGACAACGCCTTACACCAAAGACAACTGCTTAACAGGCAATGTCATACACCGAAGACAACTGCTTAACAGGCAATGCAATACACCAAAGACAACTGCTTAACAGAAAAAGCCATATACCAAAGACAACTGCTTAACAGGCAATGCCATACACCAAAGACAACTGCTTAACAGGCAATGCCATACACCAAAGACAACTGCTTAACAGGCAATGCCATACACCAAAGACAACTGTTTAACAGGCAATGTCATACACCAAAGACAACTGCTTAACAGACAATGCCATACACCAAAGACAACTGCTTAGCAGACAATGCCATACACCAAAGACAACTGCTTAACAGAAAAAGCCATATACCAAAGACAACTGCTTAACAGGCAATGCCATACACCGAAGACAACTGCTTAACAGGCAATGCAATACACCAAAGACAACTGCTTAACAGACAACACCTTACACCAAAGACAACTGCTTAACAGGCAATGTCATACACCGAAGACAACTGCTTAACAGGCAATGCAATACACCAAAGACAACTGCTTAACAGGCAATGTCATACACCGAAGACAACTGCTTAACAGGCAATGCAATACACCAAAGACAACTGCTTAACAGACAACGCCTTACACCAAAGACAACTGCTTAACAGAAAAAGCCATCTACCAAAGACAACTGCTTAACAGACACTACCAGACACCAAAGACAACTGCTTAACAGACAACGCCTTACACCAAAGACAACTACTTAACAGGCAATGCCATACACCAAAGACAACTGCTTAACAGGCAATGCCATACACCAAAGACAACTGCTTAACAGACAATGCCATACACCAAAGACAACTGCTTAACAGACAATGCCATACACCAAAGACAACTGCTTAACAGGCAATGTCATACACCGAAGACAACTGCTTAACAGGCAATGCAATACACCAAAGACAACTGCTTAACAGACAACGCCTTACACCAAAGACAACTGCTTAACAGGCAATGTCATACACCGAAGACAACTGCTTAACAGGCAATGCAATACACCAAAACAACTGCTTAACAGAAAAAGCCATATACCAAAGACAACTGCTTAACAGGCAATGCCATACACCAAAGACAACTGCTTAACAGGCAATGCCATACACCAAAGACAACTGCTTAACAGGCAATGCCATACACCAAAGACAACTGTTTAACAGGCAATGTCATACACCAAAGACAACTGCTTAACAGACAATGCCATACACCAAAGACAACTGCTTAGCAGACAATGCCATACACCAAAGACAACTGCTTAACAGAAAAAGCCATATACCAAAGACAACTGCTTAACAGGCAATGCCATACACCGAAGACAACTGCTTAACAGGCAATGCAATACACCAAAGACAACTGCTTAACAGACAACACCTTACACCAAAGACAACTGCTTAACAGGCAATGTCATACACCGAAGACAACTGCTTAACAGGCAATGCAATACACCAAAGACAACTGCTTAACAGGCAATGCAATACACCAAAGACAACTGCTTAACAGACAACGCCTTACACCAAAGACAACTGCTTAACAGGCAATGCAATACACCAAAGACAACTGCTTAACAGACAACGCCTTACACCAAAGACAACTGCTTAACAGGCAATGCCATACACCAAAGACAACTGCTTAACAGACAATGCCATACACCAAAGACAACTGCTTAACAGGCAATGTCATACACCAAAGACAACTGCTTAACAGACAATGCCATACACCAAAGACAACTGCTTAGCAGACAATGCCATACACCAAAGACAACTGCTTAACAGAAAAAGCCATATACCAAAGACAACTGCTTAACAGGCAATGCCATACACCAAAGACAACTGTTTAACAGGCAATGTCATACACCAAAGACAACTGCTTAACAAACAATGCCATACACCAAAGACAACTGCTTAGCAGACAATGCCATACACCAAAGACAACTGCTTAACAGAAAAAGCCATATACCAAAGACAACTGCTTAACAGGCAATGCCATACACCAAAGACAACTGCTTAACAGACAACGCCATACACCAAAGACAACTGCTTAACAGGCAATGCCATACACCAAAGACATCTGCTTAACAGACAACGCCATACACCAAAGACAACTGCTTAACAGACAACGCCATACACCAAAGACAACTGCTTAACAGACAACGCCATACACCAAAGACAACTGCTTAACAGACACTGCCATACACCAAAGACAACTGCTTAACAGACACTGCCATACACCAAAGACAACTGCTTAACAGACAATGCCATACACCAAAGACAACTGCTTAACAGACACTGCCATACACCAAAGACAACTGCTTAACAGACACTGCCATACACCAAAGACAACTGCTTAACAGGCAGTGCCATACACTAAAGACAACTGCTTAACAGACAATGCCATACACCAAAGAAAACTGCTTAACAGGCAACACCATACACCAAAGACAACTGCTTAACAGACACTGCCATACACCAAAGACAACTGCTTAACAGGTAACGCCATACACCAAAGACAACTGCTTAGCAGACAATGCCACACACCAAAGACAACTGCTTAACAGGCAATGCCATACACCAAAGACAACTGCTTAACAGACAATGCCATACACCAAAGACAACTGCTTAACAGGCAATGCCATACACCAAAGACAACTGCTAAACAGACAATGCCATACACCAAAGACAACTGCTTAACAGACAATGCCATACACCAAAGACAACTGCTTAACAGGCAATGCCATACATCAATGACAACTGCTTAACAGGCAATGCCATACACCAAAAAGAACTGCTTAACAGGCAATGCCATACACCAAAGACAACTGCTTAACAGGCAATGCCATACACCAAACACAACTGCTTAACAGGCAATGCCATACACTAAAGACAACTGCTTGACAGGCAATGCCATACACCAATGACAACTGCTTAACAGACAATGCCATACACCAAAGAAAACTGCTTAACAGGCAACACCATACACCAAAGACAACTGCTAAACAGGCAATGCCATACACCAAAGACAAATTCTTAACAGGCAATGCCATACATTAAAGACAACTGCTTAACAGGCAATGCCATACACCAAAGACAACTGCTTAACAGACAATGCCATACACCAAAGGCAACTGCTTAACAGACAATGCCATACACCAAAGACAACTGCTTAACAGGCAATGCCATACACCAATGACAACTGCTTAACAAGCAATGCCATACACCAAAAACAACTGCTTAACAGGCAATGCCATACACCAAAGACAACTGCTTAACAGGCAATGCCATACAACAAACACAACTGCTTATCAGGCAATGCCATACACTAAAGACAACTGCTTGACAGGCAATGCCATACACCAAAGACAACTGCTTAACAGACAATGCTATACACCAAAGAAAACTGCTTAACAGGCAAGACCATACACCAAAGACAACTGCTTAACAGACAATGCCATACACCAAAGACAACTGCTTAAGAGTCAATGCCATACACCAAAGACAACTGCTTAACAGTCACTGCCATACACCAAAGACAACTGCTTAACAGGCAATGCCATACACCAAAGACAACTGCTTAACAGACAATGCCATACACCAAAGACAACTGCTTAACTGGCAATGCCATACACCAAAGACAACTGCTTAACAGGCAATGCCATATACCAAAGACAACTGCTTAACAGTCAATGCCATACACTAAAGACAACTGCTTAACAGACACTGCCATACACCAAAGACAACTGCTTAACAGACAATGCCATACACCAAAGAAAACTGCTTAACAGGCAACACAATACACCAAAGACAACTGCTTAACAGGCAATGCTATACACCAAAGACAACTGCTTAACAGACACTACCAAACACCAAAGACAACTGCTTAACAGACAATGCCAAACACCAAAGACAACTGCTTAACAGACAATGCCATACACCAAAGACAACTGCTTAACAGGCAATGTCATACACCGAAGACAACAGCTTAACAGGCCATGCCATACACCAAAGACAACTGCTTAACAGACAACGCCATGCACCAAAGACAACTGCTTAACAGACAATGCCATACACCAAAGACAACTGCTTAACAGAAAAAGCCATATACCAGAGACAACTGCTTAACAGACACTACCAGACACCAAAGACTACTACTTATCAGGCAATGCCATACACCAAAGACAACTGGTTAACAGGCAATGCCATACACCAAAGACAACTGCTTAACAGACAATGCCATACACCAAAGACAACTGCTTAACAGACAACGCCTTACACCAAAGACAACTGCTTAACAGGAAATGTCATACACCGAAGACAACTGCTTAACAGGCAATGCAATACACCAAAGACAACTGTTTAACAGAAAAAGCCATATACCAAAGACAACTGCTTAACAGGCAATGCCATACACCAAACACAACTGCTTAACAGACATTGCCATACACCAAAGACAACTGCTTAACAGGCAATGCCATACACCAAATACAACTGCTTGACAGGCAATGACATACACAAAAGACAACTGCTTAACAGACAATGCCATACACCAAAGAAAACTGCTTAACAGGCAACAGCATACACCAAAGACAACTGCTTAACAGACACTACCAGACACCAAAGACTACTACTTAACAGGCAATGCCATACACCAAAGACCACTGCTTAACAGACAATGCCATACACCAAAGACAACTGCTTAACAGGCAATGCCATACACCAAAGACCACTGCTTAACAGACAATGCCATACACCAAAGACAACTGCTTAACAGACAATGTCAAACACCAAAGACAACTGCTTAACAGACAATGCCATACACCAAAGACAACTGCTTAACAGGCAATGCCATACACCAAAGACAACTGCTTAACAGGCAATGCCATACACCAAAGACAACTGCTTAACAGACAACGCCTTACACCAAAGACAGCTGCTTAACAGGCAATGTCATACACCGAAGACAACTGCTTAACAGGCAATGCAATACACCAAAGACAATTGCTTAACAGAAAAAGCCATATACCAAAGACAACTGCTCAACAGGCAATGCCATACACCAAAGACAACTGCTTAACAGACAACGCCATACACCAAAGACAACTGCTAAACAGACACTGCCATACACCAAAGACAACTGCTTAACAGACACTGCCATACACCAAAGACAACTGCTTAACAGGCAGTGCCATAAACTAAAGACAGCTACTTGACAGGCAATGCCATACACCAAAGACAACTGCTTAACAGACAATGCCATACACCAAAGACAACTGCTTAACAGGCAACACCATACACCAAAGACAACTGCTTAACAGTCAATGCCATACACCAAAGACAACTGCTTAACAGACAATGCGATACACCAAAGACAACTGCTTAACAGGCAATGCCATACACTAAAGACAACTGCTTGACAGGCAATGCCATACACCAAAGACAACTGCTTAACAGACAATGCCATACACCAAAGAAAACTGCTTAACAGGCAACACCATACACCAAAGATAACTTCTTAACAGGCAATGCCATACACCAAAGACAACTACTTAACAGCCAATGCTATACACCAAAGACAACTGCTTAACAGGCAATGCCATACACCAAAGACAACTGCTTAACAGACAATGCCATACACCATAGACAACTGCTTAACAGGCAATGCTATACACCAAAGACAACTGCTTAACAGACACTACCAGACACCAAAGACTACTACTTAACAGGCAATGCCATACACCAAAGACAACTGCTTAACAGACAATGCCAAACACCAAAGACAACTGCTTAACAGACAACGCCTTACACCAAAGACAACTGCTTAACAGGCAGTGCCATACACTAAAGACAGCTGCTTGACAGGCAATGCCATACACCAAAGACAACTGCTTAACAGACAATGCCATACACCAAAGAAAACTGCTTAACAGACACTGCCATACACCAAAGAAAACTGCTAAACAGGCAATGCCATACACCAAGACAACTTCTTAACAGGCAATGCCATACACCAAAGACAACTACTTAACAGGCAATGCTATACACCAAAGACAACTGCTTAACAGGCAATGCCATACACCAAAGACAACTGCTTAACAGACAATGCCATACACCAAAGACAACTGCTTAACAGGCAATGCTATACACCAAAGACAACTGCTTAACAGACACTACCAGACACCAAAGACTACTACTTAACAGGCAATGTCATACACCGAAGACAACAGCTTAACAGGCAATGCAATAGACCAAAGACAACTGCTTAACAGAATAAGCCATATACCAAAGACAACTGCTTAACAGGCAATGCCATACACCAAAGACAACTGCTTAACAGACAATGCCATACACCAAAGACAACTGCTTAACAGAAAAAGCCATATACCAAAGACAACTGCTTAACAGGCAATGCCATACACCAAAGACAACTGCTTAACAGACAACGCCATACACCAAAGACAAATGCTTAACAGACGCTGCCATACACCAAAGACAACTGCTTAACAGACACTGCCATACACCAAAGACAACTGCTTAACAGGCAGTGCCATACACTAAAGACAGCTGCTTGACAGGCAACGCCATACACCAAAGACAACTGCTTAACAGAAAAAGCCATATACCAAAGACAACTGCTTAACAGGCAATGCCATACACCAAAGACAACTGCTTAACAGACAACGCCATACACCAAAGACAACTGCTTAACAGACACTGCCATACACCAAAGACAACTGCTTAACAGACACTGCCATACACCAAAGACAACTGCTTAACAGGCAGTGCCATACACTAAAGACAGCTGCTTGACAGGCTATGCCATACACCAAAGACAACTGCTTAACAGACAATGCCATACACCAAAGACAACTGCTTAACAGGCAATGTCATACACCAAAGACAACTGCTTAACAGACAATGCCATACACCAAAGACAACTGCTTAGCAGACAATGCCATACACCAAAGACAACTGCTTAACAGAAAAAGCCATATACCAAAGACAACTGCTTAACAGGCAATGCCATACACCAAAGACAACTGTTTAACAGGCAATGTAATACACCAAAGACAACTGCTTAACAGACAATGCCATACACCAAAGACAACTGCTTAGCAGACAATGCCATACACCAAAGACAACTGCTTAACAGAAAAAGCCATATACCAAAGACAACTGCTTAACAGGCAATGCCATACACCGAAGACAACTGCTTAACAGGCAATGCAATACACCAAAGACAACTGCTTAACAGACAACGCCTTACACCAAAGACAACTGCTTAACAGGCAATGTCATACACCGAAGACAACTGCTTAACAGGCAATGCAATACACCAAAGACAACTGCTTAACAGGCAATGTAATACACCGAAGACAACTGCTTAACAGGCAATGCAATACACCAAAGACAACTGCTTAACAGACAACGCCTTACACCAAAGACAACTGCTTAACAGGCAATGTCATACACCGAAGACAACTGCTTAACAGGCAATGCAATACACCAAAGACAACTGCTTAACAGAAAAAGCCATATACCAAAGACAACTGCTTAACAGGCAATGCCATACACTAAAGACAACTGCTTAACAGGCAATGCCATACACCAAAGACAACTGCTTAACAGACAATGCCATACACCAAAGACAACTGCTTAACAGGCAATGTCATACACCAAAGACAACTGCTTAACAGACAATGCCATACACCAAAGACAACTGCTTAGCAGACAATGCCATACACCAAAGACAACTGCTTAACAGAAAAAGCCATATACCAAAGACAACTGCTTAACAGGCAATGCCATACACCAAAGACAACTGTTTAACAGGCAATGTCATACACCAAAGACAACTGCTTAACAGACAATGCCAGACACCAAAGACAACTGCTTAGCAGACAATGCCATACACCAAAGACAACTGCTTAACAGAAAAAGCCATATACCAAAGACAACTGCTTAACAGGCAATGCCATACACCGAAGACAACTGCTTAACAGGCAATGCAATACACCAAAGACAACTGCTTAACAGACAACGCCTTACACCAAAGACAACTGCTTAACAGGCAATGTCATACACCGAAGACAACTGCTTAACAGGCAATGCAATACACCAAAGACAACTGCTTAACAGAAAAAGCCATATACCAAAGACAACTGCTTAACAGGCAATGCCATACACCAAAGACAACTGCTTAACAGGCAATGCCATACACCAAAGACAACTGCTTAACAGACAATGCCATACACCAAAGACAACTGCTTAACAGGCAATGTCATACACCAAAGACAACTGCTTAACAGGCAATGCTATACACAAAAGACAACTGCTTAGCAGACAATGCCATACACCAAAGACAACTGCTTAACAGAAAAAGCCATATACCAAAGACAACTGCTTAACAGGCAATGTCATACACCAAAGACAACTGTTTAACAGGCAATGTCATACACCAAAGACAACTGCTTAACAGACAATGCCATACACCAAAGACAACTGCTTAGCAGACAATGCCATACACCAAAGACAACTGCTTAACAGAAAAAGCCATATACCAAAGACAACTGCTTAACAGGCAATGCCATACACCAAAGACAACTGCTTAACAGACAACGCCATACACCAAAGACAACTGCTTAACAGACAACGCCATACACCAAAGACAACTGCTTAACAGACACTGCCATACACCAAAGACAACTGCTTAACAGACACTGCCATACACCAAAGACAACTGCTTAACAGACAATGCCATACACCAAAGACAACTGCTTAACAGACACTGCCATACACCAAAGACAACTGCTTAACAGGCAGTGCCATACACTAAAGACAGCTGCTTGACAGGCTATACCATACACCAAAGACAACTGCTTAACAGACAATGCCATACACCAAAGAAAACTGCTTAACAGGCAACACCATACACCAAAGACAACTGCTTAACAGACACTGCCATACACCAAAGACAACTGCTTAACAGGTAACGCCATACACCAAAGACAACTGCTTAGCAGACAATGCCACACACCAAAGACAACTGCTTAACAGGCAATGCCAAACACCAAAGACAACTGCTTAACAGACACTGCCATACACCAAAGACAACTGCTTAACAGACAATGCCATACACTAAAGACAACTGCTTAGCAGACAATGCCACACACCAAAGACAACTGCTTAACAGGCAATGCCAAACACCAAAGACAACTGCTTAACAGACACTGCCATACACCAAAGACAACTGCTTAACAGACAATGCCAAACACCAAAGACAACTGCTTAACAGACAACGCCTTACACCAAAGACAACTGCTTAACAGGCAGTGCCATACACTAAAGACAGCTGCTTGACAGGCAATGCCATACACCAAAGACAACTGCTTAACAGACAATGCCATACACCAAAGAAAACTGCTTAACAGACACTGCCATACACCAAAGAAAACTGCTAAACAGGCAATGCCATACACCAAAGACAACTTCTTAACAGGCAATGCCATACACCAAAGACAACTACTTAACAGGCAATGCTATACACCAAAGACAACTGCTTAACAGGCAATGCCATACACCAAAGACAACTGCTTAACAGACAATGCCATACACCAAAGACAACTGCTTAACAGGCAATGCTATACACCAAAGACAACTGCTTAACAGACACTACCAGACACCAAAGACTACTACTTAACAGGCAATGTCATACACCGAAGACAACAGCTTAACAGGCAATGCAATAGACCAAAGACAACTGCTTAACAGAATAAGCCATATACCAAAGACAACTGCTTAACAGGCAATGCCATACACCAAAGACAACTGCTTAACAGACAATGCCATACACCAAAGACAACTGCTTAACAGAAAAAGCCATATACCAAAGACAACTGCTTAACAGGCAATGCCATACACCAAAGACAACTGCTTAACAGACAACGCCATACACCAAAGACAACTGCTTAACAGACACTGCCATACACCAAAGACAACTGCTTAACAGACACTGCCATACACCAAAGACAACTGCTTAACAGGCAGTGCCATACACTAAAGACAGCTGCTTGACAGGCAACGCCATACACCAAAGACAACTGCTTAACAGAAAAAGCCATATACCAAAGACAACTGCTTAACAGGCAATGCCATACACCAAAGACAACTGCTTAACAGACAACGCCATACACCAAAGACAACTGCTTAACAGACACTGCCATACACCAAAGACAACTGCTTAACAGACACTGCCATACACCAAAGACAACTGCTTAACAGGCAGTGCCATACACTAAAGACAGCTGCTTGACAGGCTATGCCATACACCAAAGACAACTGCTTAACAGACAATGCCATACACCAAAGACAACTGCTTAACAGGCAATGTCATACACCAAAGACAACTGCTTAACAGACAATGCCATACACCAAAGACAACTGCTTAGCAGACAATGCCATACACCAAAGACAACTGCTTAACAGAAAAAGCCATATACCAAAGACAACTGCTTAACAGGCAATGCCATACACCAAAGACAACTGTTTAACAGGCAATGTAATACACCAAAGACAACTGCTTAACAGACAATGCCATACACCAAAGACAACTGCTTAGCAGACAATGCCATACACCAAAGACAACTGCTTAACAGAAAAAGCCATATACCAAAGACAACTGCTTAACAGGCAATGCCATACACCGAAGACAACTGCTTAACAGGCAATGCAATACACCAAAGACAACTGCTTAACAGACAACGCCTTACACCAAAGACAACTGCTTAACAGGCAATGTCATACACCGAAGACAACTGCTTAACAGGCAATGCAATACACCAAAGACAACTGCTTAACAGGCAATGTAATACACCGAAGACAACTGCTTAACAGGCAATGCAATACACCAAAGACAACTGCTTAACAGACAACACCTTACACCAAAGACAACTGCTTAACAGGCAATGTCATACACCGAAGACAACTGCTTAACAGGCAATGCAATACACCAAAGACAACTGCTTAACAGAAAAAGCCATATACCAAAGACAACTGCTTAACACGCAATGCCATACACTAAAGACAACTGCTTAACAGGCAATGCCATACACCAAAGACAACTGCTTAACAGACAATGCCATACACCAAAGACAACTGCTTAACAGGCAATGTCATACACCAAAGACAACTGCTTAACAGACAATGCCATACACCAAAGACAACTGCTTAGCAGACAATGCCATACACCAAAGACAACTGCTTAACAGAAAAAGCCATATACCAAAGACAACTGCTTAACAGGCAATGCCATACACCAAAGACAACTGTTTAACAGGCAATGTCATACACCAAAGACAACTGCTTAACAGACAATGCCAGACACCAAAGACAACTGCTTAGCAGACAATGCCATACACCAAAGACAACTGCTTAACAGAAAAAGCCATATACCAAAGACAACTGCTTAACAGGCAATGCCATACACCGAAGACAACTGCTTAACAGGCAATGCAATACACCAAAGACAACTGCTTAACAGACAACGCCTTACACCAAAGACAACTGCTTAACAGGCAATGTCATACACCGAAGACAACTGCTTAACAGGCAATGCAATACACCAAAGACAACTGCTTAACAGAAAAAGCCATATACCAAAGACAACTGCTTAACAGGCAATGCCATACACCAAAGACAACTGCTTAACAGGCAATGCCATACACCAAAGACAACTGCTTAACAGACAATGCCATACACCAAAGACAACTGCTTAACAGGCAATGTCATACACCAAAGACAACTGCTTAACAGGCAATGCTATACACAAAAGACAACTGCTTAGCAGACAATGCCATACACCAAAGACAACTGCTTAACAGAAAAAGCCATATACCAAAGACAACTGCTTAACAGGCAATGTCATACACCAAAGACAACTGTTTAACAGGCAATGTCATACACCAAAGACAACTGCTTAACAGACAATGCCATACACCAAAGACAACTGCTTAGCAGACAATGCCATACACCAAAGACAACTGCTTAACAGAAAAAGCCATATACCAAAGACAACTGCTTAACAGGCAATGCCATACACCAAAGACAACTGCTTAACAGACAACGCCATACACCAAAGACAACTGCTTAACAGACAACGCCATACACCAAAGACAACTGCTTAACAGACACTGCCATACACCAAAGACAACTGCTTAACAGACACTGCCATACACCAAAGACAACTGCTTAACAGACAATGCCATACACCAAAGACAACTGCTTAACAGACACTGCCATACACCAAAGACAACTGCTTAACAGGCAGTGCCATACACTAAAGACAGCTGCTTGACAGGCTATACCATACACCAAAGACAACTGCTTAACAGACAATGCCATACACCAAAGAAAACTGCTTAACAGGCAACACCATACACCAAAGACAACTGCTTAACAGACACTGCCATACACCAAAGACAACTGCTTAACAGGTAACGCCATACACCAAAGACAACTGCTTAGCAGACAATGCCACACACCAAAGACAACTGCTTAACAGGCAATGCCAAACACCAAAGACAACTGCTTAACAGACACTGCCAT
Source organism: Phyllobates terribilis (assembly GCF_046119375.1). Taxonomy (NCBI): domain Eukaryota; kingdom Metazoa; phylum Chordata; class Amphibia; order Anura; family Dendrobatidae; genus Phyllobates; species Phyllobates terribilis. The sequence goes on along the minus strand of NW_027363010.1, from coordinate 2,338,562 downwards.
ACACCAAAGACAACTGCTTAACAGACAATGCCATACACTAAAGACAACTGCTTAGCAGACAATGCCACACACCAAAGACAACTGCTTAACAGGCAATGCCAAACACCAAAGACAACTGCTTAACAGACACTGCCATACACCAAAGACAACTGCTTAACAGACAATGCCAAACACCAAAGACAACTGCTTAACAGACAACGCCTTACACCAAAGACAACTGCTTAACAGGCAGTGCCATACACTAAAGACAGCTGCTTGACAGGCAATGCCATACACCAAAGACAACTGCTTAACAGACAATGCCATACACCAAAGAAAACTGCTTAACAGACACTGCCATACACCAAAGAAAACTGCTAAACAGGCAATGCCATACACCAAAGACAACTTCTTAACAGGCAATGCCATACACCAAAGACAACTACTTAACAGGCAATGCTATACACCAAAGACAACTGCTTAACAGGCAATGCCATACACCAAAGACAACTGCTTAACAGACAATGCCATACACCAAAGACAACTGCTTAACAGGCAATGCTATACACCAATGACAACTGCTTAACAGACACTACCAGACACCAAAGACTACTACTTAACAGGCAATGTCATACACCGAAGACAACAGCTTAACAGGCAATGCAATAGACCAAAGACAACTGCTTAACAGAATAAGCCATATACCAAAGACAACTGCTTAACAGGCAATGCCATACACCAAAGACAACTGCTTAACAGACAATGCCATACACCAAAGACAACTGCTTAACAGAAAAAGCCATATACCAAAGACAACTGCTTAACAGGCAATGCCATACACCAAAGACAACTGCTTAACAGACAACGCCATACACCAAAGACAACTGCTTAACAGACACTGCCATACACCAAAGACAACTGCTTAACAGACACTGCCATACACCAAAGACAACTGCTTAACAGGCAGTGCCATACACTAAAGACAGCTGCTTGACAGGCAACGCCATACACCAAAGACAACTGCTTAACAGAAAAAGCCATATACCAAAGACAACTGCTTAACAGGCAATGCCATACACCAAAGACAACTGCTTAACAGACAACGCCATACACCAAAGACAACTGCTTAACAGACACTGCCATACACCAAAGACAACTGCTTAACAGACACTGCCATACACCAAAGACAACTGCTTAACAGGCAGTGCCATACACTAAAGACAGCTGCTTGACAGGCTATGCCATACACCAAAGACAACTGCTTAACAGACAACTCCATACACCAAAGACAACTGCTTAACAGGCAACACCATACACCAAAGACAGCTGCTTAACAGACAATGCCATACACCAAAGACAACTGCTTAACAGGCAATGCCATACACCAAAGACAACTGCTTAACAGGCAATGCCATATACCAAAGACAACTGCTTAACAGGCAATGCCATACACCAAAGACAACTGCTTAACAGTCACTGCCATACACCAAAGACAACTGCTGAACAGGCAATGCCATACACCAAAGACAAGTGCTTAACAGACAATGCCATACACCAAAGACAACTGCTTAACTGGCAATGCCATACACCAAAGACAACTGCTTATCAGGCAATGCCATAAACTAAAGACAACTGCTTAACAGACAATGCCATACACCAAAGAAAACTGCTTAACAGGCAACACCATACACCAAAGACAACTGCTTAACAGGCAATGCTATACACCAAAGACAACTGCTTAACAGACACTACCAAACACCAAAGACAACTGCTTAACAGACAATGCCAAACACCAAAGACAACTGCTTAACAGACAATGCCATACACCAAAGACAACTGCTTAACAGGCAATGTCATACACCGAAGACAACAGCTTAACAGGCAATGCCATACACCAAAGACAACTGCTTAAAAGACAACGCCATGCACCAAAGACAACTGCTTAACAGACAATGCCATACACCAAAGACAACTGCTTAACAGAAAAAGCCATATACCAGAGACAACTGCTTAACAGACACTACCAGACACCAAAGACTACTACTTATCAGGCAATGCCATACACCAAAGACAACTGCTTAACAGGCAATGCCATACACCAAAGACAACTGCTTAACAGACAATGCCATACACCAAAGACAACTGCTTAACAGACAACGCCTTACACCAAAGACAACTGCTTAACAGGCAATGTCATACACCGAAGACAACTGCTTAACAGGCAATGCAATACACCAAAGACAACTGCTTAACAGAAAAAGCCATATACCAAAGACAACTGCTTAACAGGCAATGCCATACACCAAACACAACTGCTTAACAGACATTGCCATACACCAAAGACAACTGCTTAACAGGCAATGCCATACACCAAAGACAACTGCTTAACAGACAACGCCTTACACCAAAGACAACTGCTTAACAGGCAATGTCATACACCGAAGACAACTGCTTAACAGGCAATGCAATACACCAAAGACAACTGCTTAACAGAAAAAGCCATATACCAAAGACAACTGCTTAACAGGCAATGCCATACACCAAACACAACTGCTTAACAGACATTGCCATACACCAAAGACAACTGCTTGACAGGCAATGCCATACACCAAAGACAACTGCTTAACAGACAATGCCATACACCAAAGAAAACTGCTTAACAGGCAACAGCATACACCAAAGACAACTGCTTAACAGGCAATGCTGTACACCAAAGACAACTGCTTAACAGACACTACCAGACACCAAAGACTACTACTTAACAGGCAATGCCATACACCAAAGACAACTGCTTAACAGGCAATGCCATACACCAAAGACCACTGCTTAACAGACAATGCCATACACCAAAGACAACTGCTTAACAGACAATGTCAAACACCAAAGACAACTGCTTAACAGACAATGCCATACACCAAAGACAACTGCTTAACAGACAACGCCTTACACCAAAGACAGCTGCTTAACAGGCAATGTCATACACCGAAGACAACTGCTTAACAGGCAATGCAATACACCAAAGACAACTGCTTAACAGAAAAAGCCATATACCAAAGACAACTGCTCAACAGGCAATGCCATACACCAAAGACAACTGCTTAACAGACAACGCCATACACCAAAGACAACTGCTAAACAGACACTGCCATACACCAAAGACAACTGCTTAACAGACACTGCCATACACCAAAGACAACTGCTTAACAGGCAGTGCCATACACTAAAGACAGCTGCTTGACAGGCAATGCCATACACCAAAGACAACTGCTTAACAGACAATGCCATACACCAAAGAAAACTGCTTAACAGACACTGCCATACACCAAAGAAAACTGCTAAACAGGCAATGCCATACACCAAAGACAACTTCTTAACAGGCAATGCCATACACCAAAGACAACTACTTAACAGGCAATGCTATACACCAAAGACAACTGCTTAACAGGCAATGCCATACACCAAAGACAACTTCTTAACAGACAATGCCATACACCAAAGACAACTGCTTAACAGGCAATGCTATACACCAAAGACAACTGCTTAACAGACACTACCAGACACCAAAGACTACTACTTAACAGGCAATGCCATACACCAAAGACAACTGCTTAACAGACAATGCCAAACACCAAAGACAACTGCTTAACAGACAACGCCTTACTCCAAAGACAACTGCTTAACAGGCAGTGCCATACACTAAAGACAGCTGCTTGACAGGCAATGCCATACACCAAAGACAACTGCTTAACAGACAATGCCATACACCAAAGAAAACTGCTTAACAGACACTGCCATACACCAAAGAAAACTGCTAAACAGGCAATGCCATACACCAAAGACAACTTCTTAACAGGCAATGCCATACACCAAAGACAACTACTTAACAGGCAATGCTATACACCAAAGACAACTGCTTAACAGGCAATGCCATACACCAAAGACAACTGCTTAACAGACAATGCCATACACCAAAGACAACTGCTTAACAGGCAATGCTATACACCAAAGACAACTGCTTAACAGACACTACCAGACACCAAAGACTACTACTTAACAGGCAATGTCATACACCGAAGACAACAGCTTAACAGGCAATGCAATAGACCAAAGACAACTGCTTAACAGAATAAGCCATATACCAAAGACAACTGCTTAACAGGCAATGCCATACACCAAAGACAACTGCTTAACAGAAAATGCCATACACCAAAGACAACTGCTTAACAGAAAAAGCCATATACCAAAGACAACTGCTTAACAGGCAATGCCATACACCAAAGACAACTGCTTAACAGACAACGCCATACACCAAAGACAACTGCTTAACAGACACTGCCATACACCAAAGACAACTGCTTAACAGACACTGCCATACACCAAAGACAACTGCTTAACAGGCAGTGCCATACACTAAAGACAGCTGCTTGACAGGCTATGCCATACACCAAAGACAACTGCTTAACAGACAATGCCATACACCAAAGAAAACTGCTTAACAGGCAACACCATACACCAAAGACAACTGCTTAACAGACACTGCCATACACCAAATACAACTGCTTAACAGGTAACGCCATACACCAAAGACAACTGCTTAGCAGACAATGCCACACACCAAAGACAACTGCTTAACAGGCAATGACATACATTAAAGACAACTGCTTAACAGGCAATGCCACACACCAAAGACAACTGCTTAACAGACAATGCCATACACCAAAGACAACTGCTTAACAGACAATGCCATACACCAAAGACAACTGCTTAACAGGCAATGCCATACACCAATGACAACTGCTTAACAGGCAATGCCATACACCAAAAACAACTGCTTAACAGGCAATGCCATACACCAAAGACAACTGCTTAACAGGCAATGCCATACACCAAACACAATTGCTTAACAGGCAATGCCATACACTAAAGACAACTGCTTGACAGGCAATGCCATACACCAAAGACTACTGCTTAACAGACAATGCCATACACCAAAGAAAACTGCTTAACAGGCAACAGCATACACCAAAGCCAACTGCTAAACAGGCAATGCCATACACCAAAGACAAATTCTTAACAGGCAATGCCATACCCCAAAGACAACTGCTTAACAGGCAATGCCATATACCAAAGACAACTGCTTAACAGGCAATGCCATACACCAAAGACAACTGCTTAACAGACAATGCCATACACCAAAGACAACTGCTTAACAGGCAATGCCATACACTAAAGACAACTGCTTGACAGGCAATGCCATACACCAAAGACAACTGCTTAACAGACAATGCCATACACCAAAGAAAACTGCTTAACAGGCAACACCATACACCAAAGACAACTGCTTAACAGGCAGTGCTATACACCAAAGACAACTGCTTAACAGACACTATCAAACACCAAAGACTACTACTTAACAGGCAATGCCATACACCAAAGACAACTGCTTAACAGGCAATGCCATACACCAAAGACAACTGCTTAACAGACAATGCCAAACACCAAAGACAACTGCTTAACAGACAATGCCATATACCAAAGACAACTGTTTAACAGACAATGCCATACACCAAAGACAACTGCTTAACAGGCAATGTCATACACCGAAGACAACAGCTTAACAGGCAATGCAATACACCAAAGACAACTGCTTAACAGAAAAAGCCATATACCAGAGACAACTGCTTAACAGGCAATGCCATACACCAAAGACAACTGCTTAACAGACAATGCCATACACCAAAGACAACTGCTTAACAGACAACGCCTTACACCAAAGACAACTGCTTAACAGGCAATGTCATACACCAAAGACAACTGCTTAACAGACAACGCCTTACTCCAAAGACAACTGCTTAACAGGCAGTGCCATACACTAAAGACAGCTGCTTGACAGGCAATGCCATACACCAAAGACAACTGCTTAACAGACAATGCCATACACCAAAGAAAACTGCTTAACAGACACTGCCATACACCAAAGAAAACTGCTAAACAGGCAATGCCATACACCAAAGACAACTTCTTAACAGGCAATGCCATACACCAAAGACAACTACTTAACAGGCAATGCTATACACCAAAGACAACTGCTTAACAGGCAATGCCATACACCAAAGACAACTGCTTAACAGACAATGCCATACACCAAAGACAACTGCTTAACAGGCAATGCTATACACCAAAGACAACTGCTTAACAGACACTACCAGACACCAAAGACTACTACTTAACAGGCAATGTCATACACCGAAGACAACAGCTTAACAGGCAATGCAATAGACCAAAGACAACTGCTTAACAGAATAAGCCATATACCAAAGACAACTGCTTAACAGGCAATGCCATACACCAAAGACAACTGCTTAACAGAAAATGCCATACACCAAAGACAACTGCTTAACAGAAAAAGCCATATACCAAAGACAACTGCTTAACAGGCAATGCCATACACCAAAGACAACTGCTTAACAGACAACGCCATACACCAAAGACAACTGCTTAACAGACACTGCCATACACCAAAGACAACTGCTTAACAGACACTGCCATACACCAAAGACAACTGCTTAACAGGCAGTGCCATACACTAAAGACAGCTGCTTGACAGGCTATGCCATACACCAAAGACAACTGCTTAACAGACAATGCCATACACCAAAGAAAACTGCTTAACAGGCAACACCATACACCAAAGACAACTGCTTAACAGACACTGCCATACACCAAAGACAACTGCTTAACAGGTAACGCCATACACCAAAGACAACTGCTTAGCAGACAATGCCACACACCAAAGACAACTGCTTAACAGGCAATGACATACATTAAAGACAACTGCTTAACAGGCAATGCCACACACCAAAGACAACTGCTTAACAGACAATGCCATACACCAAAGACAACTGCTTAACAGACAATGCCATACACCAAAGACAACTGCTTAACAGGCAATGCCATACACCAATGACAACTGCTTAACAGGCAATGCCATACACCAAAAACAACTGCTTAACAGGCAATGCCATACACCAAAGACAACTGCTTAACAGGCAATGCCATACACCAAACACAATTGCTTAACAGGCAATGCCATACACTAAAGACAACTGCTTGACAGGCAATGCCATACACCAAAGACTACTGCTTAACAGACAATGCCATACACCAAAGAAAACTGCTTAACAGGCAACAGCATACACCAAAGCCAACTGCTAAACAGGCAATGCCATACACCAAAGACAAATTCTTAACAGGCAATGCCATACCCCAAAGACAACTGCTTAACAGGCAATGCCATATACCAAAGACAACTGCTTAACAGGCAATGCCATACACCAAAGACAACTGCTTAACAGACAATGCCATACACCAAAGACAACTGCTTAACAGGCAATGCCATACACTAAAGACAACTGCTTGACAGGCAATGCCATACACCAAAGACAACTGCTTAACAGACAATGCCATACACCAAAGAAAACTGCTTAACAGGCAACACCATACACCAAAGACAACTGCTTAACAGGCAGTGCTATACACCAAAGACAACTGCTTAACAGACACTATCAAACACCAAAGACTACTACTTAACAGGCACTGCCATACACCAAAGACAACTGCTTAACAGGCAATGCCATACACCAAAGACAACTGCTTAACAGACAATGCCAAACACCAAAGACAACTGCTTAACAGACAATGCCATATACCAAAGACAACTGCTTAACAGACAATGCCATACACCAAAGACAACTGCTTAACAGGCAATGTCATACACCGAAGACAACAGCTTAACAGGCAATGCAATACACCAAAGACAACTGCTTAACAGAAAAAGCCATATACCAGAGACAACTGCTTAACAGACAATGCCATACACCAAAGACAACTGCTTAACAGACAATGCCATACACCAAAGACAACTGCTTAACAGACAACGCCTTACACCAAAGACAACTGCTTAACAGGCAATGTCATACACCGAAGACAACTGCTTAACAGGCAATGCCATACACCAAAGACAACTGCTTAACAGACAATGCCATACACCAAAGACAACTGCTTAACAGGCAATGCCATACACCAAAGACAACTGCTTAACAGGCAATGCCATACACCAAACACAACTGCTTAACAGACAATGCCATACACCAAAGACAACTGCTTAACAGGCAATGCCATACACCAAAGACAACTGCTTGACAGGCAATGCCATACACCAAAGACAACTGCTTAACAGACAATGCCATACACCAAAGAAAACTGCTTAACAGGCAACAGCATACACCAAAGACAACTGCTTAACAGGCAATGCTGTACACCAAAGACAACTGCTTAACAGACACTACCAGACACCAAAGGCTACTACTTAACAGGCAATGTCATACACCAAAGACAACTGCTTAACAGACAATGCCATACACCAAAGACAACTGCTTAACAGGCAATGCCATACACCAAAGACAACTGCTTAACAGAAAACGCCTTACACCAAAGACAGCTGCTTAACAGGCAATGTCATACACCGAAGACAACTGCTTAACAGGCAATGCAATACACCAAAGACAACTGCTTAACAGAAAAAGCCATATACCAAAGACAAATGCTTAACAGGCAATGCCATACACCAAAGACAACTGCTTAACAGGCAATGCCATACACTGAAGACAACTGCTCAACAGACAATGCCAAACACCAAAGACCACTGCTTAACAGACACTGCCATACACTAAAGACAACTTATTAACAGAAAATGCCATTCACCAAAGACAACTGCTTTACAGGCAATGCAATACACCTAAGACAACTGCTTAAAAGACAATGCCATACACCAAAGACAACTGCTTAACAGACAATGCCATACACCAAAGACAACTGCTTAACAGACAATGCCATACACTAAAGACAACTGCTTAACATACAATGCCATACACTAAAGACAACTGCTTAAAAGACAATGGCATACACCAAAGACAACTGCTTAACAGACAATGCCATACACCAAAGACAACTGCTTAACAGACAACGCCATACACTTAAGACAACTGCTTAACAGACAATGCCATACACCAAAGACAACTGCTTAACAGACAACGCCATACACCAAAGACAACTGCTTAACAGGCAATGCCATACACTAAGGACAACTGCTTAACAGACAATGCCATACACCAAAGACAACTGCTTAACAGACAACGCCTTACACCAAAGACAGCTGCTTAACAGGCAATGCAATACACCAAAGACAACTGCTTAACAGAAAAAGCCATATACCAAAGACAACTGCTTAACAGGCAATGCCATACACCAAAGACAACTGCTTAACAGACAACGCCATACACCAAAGACAACTGCTTAACAGACACTGCCATACACCAAAGACAACTGCTTAACAGACACTGCCATACACCAAAGACAACTGCTTAACAGACACTGCCATACACCAAAGACAACTGCTTAACAGGCAGTGCCATACACTAAAGACAGCTGCTTGACAGGCTATGCCATACACGAAAGACAACTGCTTAACAGACAATGCCATACACCAAAGAAAACTGCTTAACAGACACTGGCATACACCAAAGAAAACTGGTAAACAGGCAATGCCATACACCAAAGACAACTTCTTAACAGGCAATGCCATACACCAAAGACAACTACTTAACAGGCAATGCCATACACCAAAGACAACTGCTTAACAGGCAATGCCATACACCAAAGACAACTGCTTAACAGACACTGCCATACACCAAAGACAACTGCTTAACAGACAATGCCATACACCAAAGACAACTGCTTAACAGACACTGCCATACACCAAAGACAAGTGCTTAACAGACACTGCCATACACCAAAGACAACTGCTTAACAGGCAGTGCCATACACTAAAGACAACTGCTTAACAGACAATGCCATACACCAAAGAAAACTGCTTAACAGGCAACACCATACACCAAAGACAACTGCTTAACAGACACTGCCATACACCAAAAACAACTGCTTAACAGGTAACGCCATACACCAAAGACAACTGCTTAGCAGACAATGCCACACACCAAAGACAACTGCTTAACAGGCAATGCCATACACCAAAGACAACTGCTTAACAGACAATGCCATACACCAAAGACAACTGCTTAACAGGCAATGCCATACACCAAAGACAACTGCTTAACAGACAATGCCATACACCAAAGACAACTGCTTAACAGACAATGCCATACACCAAAGACAACTGCTTAACAGGCAATGCCATACATCAATGACAACTGCTTAACAGGCAATGCCATACACCAAAAAGAACTGCTTAACAGGCAATGCCATACACTAAGGACAACTGCTTAACAGACAATGCCATACACCAAAGACAACTGCTTAACAGACAACGCCTTACACCAAAGACAGCTGCTTAACAGGCAATGCAATACACCAAAGACAACTGCTTAACAGAAAAAGCCATATACCAAAGACAACTGCTTAACAGGCAATGCCATACACCAAAGACAACTGCTTAACAGACAACGCCATACACCAAAGACAACTGCTTAACAGACACTGCCATACACCAAAGACAACTGCTTAACAGACACTGCCATACACCAAAGACAACTGCTTAACAGACACTGCCATACACCAAAGACAACTGCTTAACAGGCAGTGCCATACACTAAAGACAGCTGCTTGACAGGCTATGCCATACACGAAAGACAACTGCTTAACAGACAATGCCATACACCAAAGAAAACTGCTTAACAGACACTGGCATACACCAAAGAAAACTGGTAAACAGGCAATGCCATACACCAAAGACAACTTCTTAACAGGCAATGCCATACACCAAAGACAACTACTTAACAGGCAATGCCATACACCAAAGACAACTGCTTAACAGGCAATGCCATACACCAAAGACAACTGCTTAACAGACACTGCCATACACCAAAGACAACTGCTTAACAGACAATGCCATACACCAAAGACAACTGCTTAACAGACACTGCCATACACCAAAGACAACTGCTTAACAGACACTGCCATACACCAAAGACAACTGCTTAACAGGCAGTGCCATACACTAAAGACAACTGCTTAACAGACAATGCCATACACCAAAGAAAACTGCTTAACAGGCAACACCATACACCAAAGACAACTGCTTAACATACACTGCCATACACCAAAGACAACTGCTTAACAGGTAACGCCATACACCAAAGACAACTGCTTAGCAGACAATGCCACACACCAAAGACAACTGCTTAACAGGCAATGCCATACACCAAAGACAACTGCTTAACAGACAATGCCATACACCAAAGACAACTGCTTAACAGGCAATGAGATACACCAAAGACAACTGCTTAACAGACAATGCCATACACCAAAGACAACTGCTTAACAGACAATGACATACACCAAAGACAACTGCTTAACAGGCAATGCCATACATCAATGACAACTGCTTAACAGGCAATGCCATACACCAAAAAGAACTGCTTAACAGGCAATGCCATACACCAAAGACAACTGCTTAACAGGCAATGCCATACACCAAACACAACTGCTTAACAGGCAATGCCATACACTAAAGACAACTGCTTGACAGGCAATGCCATACACCAATGACAACTGCTTAACAGACAATGCCATACACCAAAGAAAACTGCTTAACAGGCAACACCATACACCAAAGACAACTGCTAAACAGGCAATGCCATACACCAAAGACAAATTCTTAACAGGCAATGCCATACATTAAAGACAACTGCTTAACAGGCAATGCCATACACCAAAGACAACTGCTTAACAGACAATGCCATACACCAAAGACAACTGCTTAACAGACAATGCCATACACCAAAGACAACTGCTTAACAGGCAATGCCATACACCAATGACAACTGCTTAACAGACAATGCCATACACCAAAAACAACTGCTTAACAGGCAATGCCATACACCAAAGACAACTGCTTAACAGGCAATGCCATACAACAAACACAACTGCTTATCAGGCAATGCCATACACTAAAGACAACTGCTTGACAGGCAATGCCATACACCAAAGACAACTGCTTAACAGACAATGCTATACACCAAAGAAAACTGCTTAACAGGCAAGACCATACACCAAAGACAACTGCTTAACAGACAATGCCATACACCAAAGACAACTGCTTAAGAGTCAATGCCATACACCAAAGACAACTGCTTAACAGTCACTGCCATACACCAAAGACAACTGCTTAACAGGCAATGCCATACACCAAAGACAACTGCTTAACAGACAATGCCATACACCAAAGACAACTGCTTAACTGGCAATGCCATACACCAAAGACAACTTCTTAACAGGCAATGCCATATACCAAAGACAACTGCTTAACAGTCAATGCCATACACCAAAGACAACTGCTTAACAGTCACTGCCATACACCAAAGACAACTGCTTAACAGGCAATGCCATACACCAAAGACAACTGCTTAACAGACAATGCCATACACCAAAGACAACTGCTTAACTGGCAATGCCATACACCAAAGACAACTGCTTAACAGGCAATGCCATAAACTAAAGACAACTGCTTAACAGACACTGCCATACACCAAAGACAACTGCTTAACAGACAATGCCATACACCAAAGAAAACTGCTTAACAGGCAACACCATACACCAAAGACAACTGCTTAACAGGCAATGCTATACACCAAAGACAACTGCTTAACAGACACTACCAAACACCAAAGACAACTGCTTAACAGACAATGCCAAACACCAAAGACAACTGCTTAACAGACAATGCCATACACCAAAGACAACTGCTTAACAGGCAATGTCATACACCGAAGACAACAGCTTAACAGGCCATGCCATACACCAAAGACAACTGCTTAACAGACAACGCCATGCACCAAAGACAACTGCTTAACAGACAATGCCATACACCAAAGACAACTGCTCAACAGAAAAAGCCATATACCAGAGACAACTGCTTAACAGACACTACCAGACACCAAAGACTACTACTTATCAGGCAATGCCATACACCAAAGACAACTGCTTAACAGGCAATGCCATACACCAAAGACAACTGCTTAACAGACAATGCCATACACCAAAGACAACTGCTTAACAGACAAAGCCTTACACCAAAGACAACTGCTTAACAGGCAATGTCATACACCGAAGACAACTGCTTAACAGGCAATGCAATACACCAAAGACAACTGCTTAACAGAAAAAGCCATATACCAAAGACAACTGCTTAACAGGCAATGCCATACACCAAACACAACTGCTTAACAGACATTGCCATACACCAAAGACAACTGCTTAACAGGCAATGCCATACACCAAAGACAACTGCTTGACAGGCAATGCCATACACAAAAGACAACTGCTTAACAGACAATGCCATACACCAAAGAAAACTGCTTAACAGGCAACAGCATACACCAAAGACAACTGCTTAACAGACACTACCAGACACCAAAGACTACTACTTAACAGGCAATGCCATACACCAAAGACAACTGCTTAACAGGCAATGCCATACACCAAAGACCACTGCTTAACAGACAATGCCATACACCAAAGACAACTGCTTAACAGACAATGTCAAACACCAAAGACAACTGCTTAACAGACAATGCCATACACCAAAGACAACTGCTTAACAGGCAATGACATACACCAAAGACAACTGCTTAACAGGCAATGCCATACACCAAAGACAACTGCTTAACAGACAACGCCTTACACCAAAGACAGCTGCTTAACAGGCAATGTCATACACCGAAGACAACTGCTTAACAGGCAATGCAATACACCAAAGACAATTGCTTAACAGAAAAAGCCATATACCAAAGACAACTGCTCAACAGGCAATGCCATACACCAAAGACAACTGCTTAACAGACAACGCCATACACCAAAGACAACTGCTAAACAGACAATGCCATACACCAAAGACAACTGCTTAACAGACACTGCCATACACCAAAGACAACTGCTTAACAGGCAGTGCCATACACTAAAGACAGCTACTTGACAGGCAATGCCATACACCAAAGACAACTGCTTAACAGACAATGCCATACACCAAAGACAACTGCTTAACAGGCAACACCATACACCAAAGACAACTGCTTAACAGTCAATGCCATACACCAAAGACAACTGCTTAACAGACAATGCGATACACCAAAGACAACTGCTTAACAGGCAATGCCATACACTAAAGACAACTGCTTGACAGGCAATGCCATACACCAAAGACAACTGCTTAACAGACAATGCCATACACCAAAGAAAACTGCTTAACAGGCAACACCATACACCAAAGACTACTACTTAACAGGCAATGCCATACACCAAAGACAACTGCTTAACAGACAATGCCAAACACCAAAGACAACTGCTTAACAGACAACGCCTTACACCAAAGACAACTGCTTAACAGGCAGTGCCATACACTAAAGACAGCTGCTTGACAGGCAATGCCATACACCAAAGACAACTGCTTAACAGACAATGCCATACACCAAAGAAAACTGCTTAACAGACACTGCCATACACCAAAGAAAACTGCTAAACAGGCAATGCCATACACCAAAGACAACTTCTTAACAGGCAATGCCATACACCAAAGACAACTACTTAACAGGCAATGCTATACACCAAAGACAACTGCTTAACAGGCAATGCCATACACCAAAGACAACTGCTTAACAGACAATGCCATACACCAAAGACAACTGCTTAACAGGCAATGCTATACACCAAAGACAACTGCTTAACAGACACTACCAGACACCAAAGACTACTACTTAACAGGCAATGTCATACACCGAAGACAACAGCTTAACAGGCAATGCAATAGACCAAAGACAACTGCTTAACAGAATAAGCCATATACCAAAGACAACTGCTTAACAGGCAATGCCATACACCAAAGACAACTGCTTAACAGACAATGCCATACACCAAAGACAACTGCTTAACAGAAAAAGCCATATACCAAAGACAACTGCTTAACAGGCAATGCCATACACCAAAGACAACTGCTTAACAGACAACGCCATACACCAAAGACAACTGCTTAACAGACACTGCCATACACCAAAGACAACTGCTTAACAGACACTGCCATACACCAAAGACAACTGCTTAACAGGCAGTGCCATACACTAAAGACAGCTGCTTGACAGGCAACGCCATACACCAAAGACAACTGCTTAACAGAAAAAGCCATATACCAAAGACAACTGCTTAACAGGCAATGCCATACACCAAAGACAACTGCTTAACAGACAACGCCATACACCAAAGACAACTGCTTAACAGACACTGCCATACACCAAAGACAACTGCTTAACAGACACTGCCATACACCAAAGACAACTGCTTAACAGGCAGTGCCATACACTAAAGACAGCTGCTTGACAGGCTATGCCATACACCAAAGACAACTGCTTAACAGACAATGCCATACACCAAAGACAACTGCTTAACAGGCAATGTCATACACCAAAGACAACTGCTTAACAGACAATGCCATACACCAAAGACAACTGCTTAGCAGACAATGCCATACACCAAAGACAACTGCTTAACAGAAAAAGCCATATACCAAAGACAACTGCTTAACAGGCAATGCCATACACCAAAGACAACTGTTTAACAGGCAATGTCATACACCAAAGACAACTGCTTAACAGACAATGCCATACACCAAAGACAACTGCTTAGCAGACAATGCCATACACCAAAGACAACTGCTTAACAGAAAAAGCCATATACCAAAGACAACTGCTTAACAGGCAATGCCATACACCGAAGACAACTGCTTAACAGGCAATGCAATACACCAAAGACAACTGCTTAACAGACAACGCCTTACACCAAAGACAACTGCTTAACAGGCAATGTCATACACCGAAGACAGCTGCTTAACAGGCAATGCAATACACCAAAGACAACTGCTTAACAGGCAATGTCATACACCGAAGACAACTGCTTAACAGGCAATGCAATACACCAAAGACAACTGCTTAACAGACAACGCCTTACACCAAAGACAACTGCTTAACAGGCAATGTCATACACCGAAGACAACTGCTTAACAGGCAATGCAATACACCAAAGACAACTGCTTAACAGAAAAAGCCATATACCAAAGACAACTGCTTAACAGGCAATGCCATACACTAAAGACAACTGCTTAACAGGCAATGCCATACACCAAAGACAACTGCTTAACAGACAATGCCATACACCAAAGACAACTGCTTAACAGGCAATGTCATACACCAAAGACAACTGCTTAACAGACAATGCCATACACCAAAGACAACTGCTTAGCAGACAATGCCATACACCAAAGACAACTGCTTAACAGAAAAAGCCATATACCAAAGACAACTGCTTAACAGGCAATGCCATACACCAAAGACAACTGTTTAACAGGCAATGTCATACACCAAAGACAACTGCTTAACAGACAATGCCAGACACCAAAGACAACTGCTTAGCAGACAATGCCATACACCAAAGACAACTGCTTAACAGAAAAAGCCATATACCAAAGACAACTGCTTAACAGGCAATGCCATACACCGAAGACAACTGCTTAACAGGCAATGCAATACACCAAAGACAACTGCTTAACAGACAACGCCTTACACCAAAGACAACTGCTTAACAGGCAATGTCATACACCGAAGACAACTGCTTAACAGGCAATGCAATACACCAAAGACAACTGCTTAACAGAAAAAGCCATATACCAAAGACAACTGCTTAACAGGCAATGCCATACACCAAAGACAACTGCTTAACAGGCAATGCCATACACCAAAGACAACTGCTTAACAGACAATGCCATACACCAAAGACAACTGCTTAACAGGCAATGTCATACACCAAAGACAACTGCTTAACAGACAATGCCATACACCAAAGACAACTGCTTAGCAGACAATGCCATACACCAAAGACAACTGCTTAACAGAAAAAGCCATATACCAAAGACAACTGCTTAACAGGCAATGCCATACACCAAAGACAACTGTTTAACAGGCAATGTCATACACCAAAGACAACTGCTTAACAGACAATGCCATACACCAAAGACAACTGCTTAGCAGACAATGCCATACACCAAAGACAACTGCTTAACAGAAAAAGCCATATACCAAAGACAACTGCTTAACAGGCAATGCCATACACCAAAGACAACTGCTTAACAGACAACGCCATACACCAAAGACAACTGCTTAACAGACACTGCCATACACCAAAGACAACTGCTTAACAGACACTGCCATACACCAAAGACAACTGCTTAACAGACAATGCCATACACCAAAGACAACTGCTTAACAGACACTGCCATACACCAAAGACAACTGCTTAACAGGCAGTGCCATACACTAAAGACAGCTGCTTGACAGGCTATACCATACACCAAAGACAACTGCTTAACAGACAATGCCATACACCAAAGAAAACTGCTTAACAGGCAACACCATACACCAAAGACAACTGCTTAACAGACACTGCCATACACCAAAGACAACTGCTTAACAGGTAACGCCATACACCAAAGACAACTGCTTAGCAGACAATGCCACACACCAAAGACAACTGCTTAACAGGCAATGCCAAACACCAAAGACAACTGCTTAACAGACAATGCCAAACACCAAAGACAACTGCTTAACAGACAACGCCTTACACCAAAGACAACTGCTTAACAGGCAGTGCCATACACTAAAGACAGCTGCTTGACAGGCAATGCCATACACCAAAGACAACTGCTTAACAGACAATGCCATACACCAAAGAAAACTGCTTAACAGACACTGCCATACACCAAAGAAAACTGCTAAACAGGCAATGCCATACACCAAAGACAACTTCTTAACAGGCAATGCCATACACCAAAGACAACTACTTAACAGGCAATGCTATACACCAAAGACAACTGCTTAACAGGCAATGCCATACACCAAAGACAACTGCTTAACAGACAATGCCATACACCAAAGACAACTGCTTAACAGGCAATGCTATACACCAAAGACAACTGCTTAACAGACACTACCAGACACCAAAGACTACTACTTAACAGGCAATGTCATACACCGAAGACAACAGCTTAACAGGCAATGCAATAGACCAAAGACAACTGCTTAACAGAATAAGCCATATACCAAAGACAACTGCTTAACAGGCAATGCCATACACCAAAGACAACTGCTTAACAGACAATGCCATACACCAAAGACAACTGCTTAACAGAAAAAGCCATATACCAAAGACAACTGCTTAACAGGCAATGCCATACACCAAAGACAACTGCTTAACAGACAACGCCATACACCAAAGACAACTGCTTAACAGACACTGCCATACACCAAAGACAACTGCTTAACAGACACTGCCATACACCAAAGACAACTGCTTAACAGGCAGTGCCATACACTAAAGACAGCTGCTTGACAGGCAACGCCATACACCAAAGACAACTGCTTAACAGAAAAAGCCATATACCAAAGACAACTGCTTAACAGGCAATGCCATACACCAAAGACAACTGCTTAACAGACAACGCCATACACCAAAGACAACTGCTTAACAGACACTGCCATACACCAAAGACAACTGCTTAACAGACACTGCCATACACCAAAGACAACTGCTTAACAGGCAGTGCCATACACTAAAGACAGCTGCTTGACAGGCTATGCCATACACCAAAGACAACTGCTTAACAGACAATGCCATACACCAAAGACAACTGCTTAACAGGCAATGTCATACACCAAAGACAACTGCTTAACAGACAATGCCATACACCAAAGACAACTGCTTAGCAGACAATGCCATACACCAAAGACAACTGCTTAACAGAAAAAGCCATATACCAAAGACAACTGCTTAACAGGCAATGCCATACACCAAAGACAACTGTTTAACAGGCAATGTCATACACCAAAGACAACTGCTTAACAGACAATGCCATACACCAAAGACAACTGCTTAGCAGACAATGCCATACACCAAAGACAACTGCTTAACAGAAAAAGCCATATACCAAAGACAACTGCTTAACAGGCAATGCCATACACCGAAGACAACTGCTTAACAGGCAATGCAATACACCAAAGACAACTGCTTAACAGACAACGCCTTACACCAAAGACAACTGCTTAACAGGCAATGTCATACACCGAAGACAACTGCTTAACAGGCAATGCAATACACCAAAGACAACTGCTTAACAGGCAATGTCATACACCGAAGACAACTGCTTAACAGGCAATGCAATACACCAAAGACAACTGCTTAACAGACAACGCCTTACACCAAAGACAACTGCTTAACAGGCAATGTCATACACCGAAGACAACTGCTTAACAGGCAATGCAATACACCAAAGACAACTGCTTAACAGGCAATGCCATACACCAAAGACAACTGCTTAACAGGCAATGCCATACACCAAAGACAACTGCTTAACAGACAATGCCATACACCAAAGACAACTGCTTAACAGGCAATGTCATACACCAAAGACAACTGCTTAACAGACAATGCCATACACCAAAGACAACTGCTTAGCAGACAATGCCATACACCAAAGACAACTGCTTAACAGAAAAAGCCATATACCAAAGACAACTGCTTAACAGGCAATGCCATACACCAAAGACAACTGTTTAACAGGCAATGTCATACACCAAAGACAACTGCTTAACAGACAATGCCATACACCAAAGACAACTGCTTAGCAGACAATGCCATACACCAAAGACAACTGCTTAACAGAAAAAGCCATATACCAAAGACAACTGCTTAACAGGCAATGCCATACACCGAAGACAACTGCTTAACAGGCAATGCAATACACCAAAGACAACTGCTTAACAGACAACGCCTTACACCAAAGACAACTGCTTAACAGGCAATGTCATACACCGAAGACAACTGCTTAACAGGCAATGCAATACACCAAAGACAACTGCTTAACAGAAAAAGCCATATACCAAAGACAACTGCTTAACAGGCAATGCCATACACCAAAGACAACTGCTTAACAGGCAATGCCATACACCAAAGACAACTGCTTAACAGACAATGCCATACACCAAAGACAACTGCTTAACAGGCAATGTCATACACCAAAGACAACTGCTTAACAGACAATGCCATACACCAAAGACAACTGCTTAGCAGACAATGCCATACACCAAAGACAACTGCTTAACAGAAAAAGCCATATACCAAAGACAACTGCTTAACAGGCAATGCCATACACCAAAGACAACTGTTTAACAGGCAATGTCATACACCAAAGACAACTGCTTAACAGACAATGCCATACACCAAAGACAACTGCTTAGCAGACAATGCCATACACCAAAGACAACTGCTTAACAGAAAAAGGCATGTACCAAAGACAACTGCTTAACAGGCAATGCCATACACCAAAGACAACTGCTTAACGGACAACGCCATACACCAAAGTCAACTGCTTAACAGACACTGCCATACACCAAAGACAACTGCTTAACAGACACTGCCATACACCAAAGACAACTGCTTAACAGACAATGCCATACACCAAAGACAACTGCTTAACAGACACTGCCATACACCAAAGACAACTGCTTAACAGGCAGTGCCATACACTAAAGACAGCTGCTTGACAGGCTATACCATACACCAAAGACAACTGCTTAACAGACAATGCCATACACCAAAGAAAACTGCTTAACAGGCAACACCATACACCAAAGACAACTGCTTAACAGACACTGCCATACACCAAAGACAACTGCTTAACAGGTAACGCCATACACCAAAGACAACTGCTTAGCAGACAATGCCACACACCAAAGACAACTGCTTAACAGGCAATGCCATACACCAAAGACAACTGCTTAACAGACAATGCCATACACCAAAGACAACTGCTTAACAGGCAATGCCATACACCAAAGACAACTGCTTAACAGACAATGCCATGCACCAAAGACAACTGCTTAACAGACAATGCCATACACCAAAGACAACTGCTTAACAGGCAATGCCATACACCAATGACAACTGCTTAACAGGCAATGCCATACACCAAAAACAACTGCTTAACAGGCAATGCCATACACCAAAGACAACTGCTTAACAGGCAATGCCATACACCAAACACAACTGCTTAACAGGCAATTCCATACACTAAAGACAACTGCTTGACAGGCAATGCCATACACCGATGACAACTGCTTAACAGACAATGCCATACACCAAAGAAAACTGCTTAACAGGCAACACCATACACCAAAGACAACTGCTAAACAGGCAATGCCATACACCAAAGACAAATTCTTAACAGGCAATGCCATACATTAAAGACAACTGCTTAACAGGCAATGCCATACACCAAAGACAACTGCTTAACAGACAATGCCATACACCAAAGACAACTGCTTAACAGACAATGCCATACACCAATGACAACTGCTTAACAGGCAATGCCATACACCAAAGACAACTGCTTAACAGGCAATGCCATACAACAAACACAACTGCTTATCAGGCAATGCCATACACTAAAGACAACTGCTTGACAGGCAATGCCATACACCAAAGACAACTGCTTAACAGACAATGCCATACACCAAAGAAAACTGCTTAACAGGCAAGACCATACACCAAAGACAACTGCTAAACAGGCAATGCCATACACCAAAGACAAATTCTTAACAGGCAATGCCATACACCAAAGACAACTGCTTAACAGGCAATGCCATATACCAAAGACAACTGCTTAACAGGCAATGCCATACACCAAAGACAACTGCTTAACAGTCACTGCCATACACCAAAGACAACTGCTGAACAGGCAATGCCATACACCAAAGACAAGTGCTTAACAGACAATGCCATACACCAAAGACAACTGCTTAACTGGCAATGCCATACACCAAAGACAACTGCTTAACAGGCAATGCCATAAACTAAAGACAACTGCTTAACAGACACTGCCATACACCAAAGACAACTGCTTAACAGACAATGCCATACACCAAAGAAAACTGCTTAACAGGCAACACCATACACCAAAGACAACTGCTTAACAGGCAATGCTATACACCAAAGACAACTGCTTAACAGACACTACCAAACACCAAAGACAACTGCTTAACAGACAATGCCAAACACCAAAGACAACTGCTTAGCAGACAATGCCATACACCAAAGACAACTGCTTAACAGGCAATGTCATACACCGAAGACAACAGCTTAACAGGCAATGCCATACACCAAAGACAACTGCTTAACAGACAACGCCATGCACCAAAGACAACTGCTTAACAGACAATGCCATACACCAAAGACAACTGCTTAACAGAAAAAGCCATATACCAGAGACAACTGCTTAACAGACACTACCAGACACCAAAGACTACTACTTATCAGGCAATGCCATACACCAAAGACAACTGCTTAACAGGCAATGCCATACACCAAAGGCAACTGCTTAACAGACAATGCCATACACCAAAGACAACTGCTTAACAGACAACGCCTTACACCAAAGACAACTGCTTAACAGGCAATGTCATACACCGAAGACAACTGCTTAACAGGCAATGCAATACACCAAAGACAACTGCTTAACAGAAAAAGCCATATACCAAAGACAACTGCTTAACAGGCAATGCCATACACCAAACACAACTGCTTAACAGACATTGCCATACACCAAAGACAACTGCTTAACAGGCAATGCCATACACCAAAGACAACTGCTTAACAGACAACGCCTTACACCAAAGACAACTGCTTAACAGGCAATGTCATACACCGAAGACAACTGCTTAACAGGCAATGCAATACACCAAAGACAACTGCTTAACAGAAAAAGCCATATACCAAAGACAACTGCTTAACAGGCAATGCCATACACCAAACACAACTGCTTAACAGACATTGCCATACACCAAAGACAACTGCTTGACAGGCAATGCCATACACCAAAGACAACTGCTTAACAGACAATGCCATACACCAAAGAAAACTGCTTAACAGGCAACAGCATACACCAAAGACAACTGCTTAACAGGCAATGCTGTACACCAAAGACAACTGCTTAACAGACACTACCAGACACCAAAGACTACTACTTAACAGGCAATGCCATACACCAAAGACAACTGCTTAACAGGCAATGCCATACACCAAAAACCACTGCTTAACAGACAATGCCATACACCAAAGACAACTGCTTAACAGACAATGTCAAACACCAAAGACAACTGCTTAACAGACAATGCCATACACCAAAGACAACTGCTTAACAGGCAATGCCATACACCAAAGACAACTGCTTAACAGGCAATGCCATACACCAAAGACAACTGCTTAACAGACAACGCCTTACACCAAAGACAGCTGCTTAACAGGCAATGTCATACACCGAAGACAACTGCTTAACAGGCAATGCAATACACCAAAGACAACTGCTTAACAGAAAAAGCCATATACCAAAGACAACTGCTCAACAGGCAATGCCATGCACCAAAGACAACTGCTTAACAGACAACGCCATACACCAAAGACAACTGCTAAACAGACACTGCCATACACCAAAGACAACTGCTTAACAGACACTGCCATACACCAAAGACAACTGCTTAACAGGCAGTGCCGTACACTAAAGACAGCTGCTTGACAGGCAATGCCATACACCAAAGACAACTGCTTAACAGACAATGCCATACACCAAAGAAAACTGCTTAACAGACACTGCCATACA
Source organism: Phyllobates terribilis (assembly GCF_046119375.1). NCBI lineage: Eukaryota > Metazoa > Chordata > Amphibia > Anura > Dendrobatidae > Phyllobates > Phyllobates terribilis. Next base: position 2,314,759 of record NW_027363010.1, on the reverse strand, counting down.
CCAAAGAAAACTGCTAAACAGGCAATGCCATACACCAAAGACAACTTCTTAACAGGCAATGCCATACACCAAAGACAACTACTTAACAGGCAATGCTATACACCAAAGACAACTGCTTAACAGGCAATGCCATACACCAAAGACAACTTCTTAACAGACAATGCCATACACCAAAGACAACTGCTTAACAGGCAATGCTATACACCAAAGACAACTGCTTAACAGACACTACCAGACACCAAAGGCTACTACTTAACAGGCAATGCCATACACCAAAGACAACTGCTTAACAGACAATGCCAAACACCAAAGACAACTGCTTAACAGACAACGCCTTACACCAAAGACAACTGCTTAACAGGCAATGCCATACACCAAAGACAGCTGCTTGACAGGCAATGCCATACACCAAAGACAACTGCTTAACAGACAATGCCATACACCAAAGAAAACTGCTTAACAGACACTGCCATACACCAAAGAAAACTGCTAAACAGGCAATGCCATACACCAAAGACAACTTCTTAACAGGCAATGCCATACACCAAAGACAACTACTTAACAGGCAATGCTATACACCAAAGACAACTGCTTAACAGGCAATGCCATACACCAAAGACAACTGCTTAACAGACAATGCCATACACCAAAGACAACTGCTTAACAGGCAATGCTATACACCAAAGACAACTGCTTAACAGACACTACCAGACACCAAAGACTACTACTTAACAGGCAATGTCATACACCGAAGACAACAGCTTAACAGGCAATGCAATAGACCAAAGACAACTGCTTAACAGAATAAGCCATATACCAAAGACAACTGCTTAACAGGCAATGCCATACACCAAAGACAACTGCTTAACAGACAATGCCATACACCAAAGACAACTGCTTAACAGAAAAAGCCATATACCAAAGACAACTGCTTAACAGGCAATGCCATACACCAAAGACAACTGCTTAACAGACAACGCCATACACCAAAGACAACTGCTTAACAGACACTGCCATACACCAAAGACAACTGCTTAACAGACACTGCCATACACCAAAGACAACTGCTTAACAGGCAGTGCCATACACTAAAGACAGCTGCTTGACAGGCTATGCCATACACCAAAGACAACTGCTTAACAGACAATGCCATACACCAAAGAAAACTGCTTAACAGGCAACACCATACACCAAAGACAACTGCTTAACAGACACTGCCATACACCAAAGACAACTGCTTAACAGGTAACGCCATACACCAAAGACTACTGCTTAGCAGACAATGCCACACACCAAAGACAACTGCTTAACAGGCAATGACATACATTAAAGACAACTGCTTAACAGGCAATGCCACACACCAAAGACAACTGCTTAACAGACAATGCCATACACCAAAGACAACTGCTTAACAGACAATGCCATACACCAAAGACAACTGCTTAACAGGCAATGCCATACACCAATGACAACTGCTTAACAGGCAATGCCATACACCAAAAACAACTGCTTAACAGGCAATGCCATACACCAAAGACAACTGCTTAACAGGCAATGCCATACACCAAACACAACTGCTTAACAGGCAATGCCATACACTAAAGACAACTGCTTGACAGGCAATGCCATACACCAAAGACTACTGCTTAACAGACAATGCCATACACCAAAGAAAACTGCTTAACAGGCAACAGCATACACCAAAGCCAACTGCTAAACAGGCAATGCCATACACCAAAGACAAATTCTTAACAGGCAATGCCATACCCCAAAGACAACTGCTTAACAGGCAATGCCATATACCAAAGACAACTGCTTAACAGGCAATGCCATACACCAAAGACAACTGCTTAACAGACAATGCCATACACCAAAGACAACTGCTTAACAGGCAATGCCATACACTAAAGACAACTGCTTGACAGGCAATGCCATACACCAAAGACAACTGCTTAACAGACAATGCCATACACCAAAGAAAACTGCTTAACAGGCAACACCATACACCAAAGACAACTGCTTAACAGGCAGTGCTATACACCAAAGACAACTGCTTAACAGACACTACCAAACACCAAAGACTACTACTTAACAGGCAATGCCATACACCAAAGACAACTGCTTAACAGGCAATGCCATACACCAAAGACAACTGCTTAACAGACAATGCCAAACACCAAAGACAACTGCTTAACAGACAATGCCATATACCAAAGACAACTGCTTAACAGACAATGCCATACACCAAAGACAACTGCTTAACAGGCAATGTCATACACCGAAGACAACAGATTAACAGGCAATGCAATACACCAAAGACAACTGCTTAACAGAAAAAGCCATATACCAGAGACAACTGCTTAACAGACAATGCCATACACCAAAGACAACTGCTTAACAGACAATGCCATACACCAAAGACAACTGCTTAACAGACAACGCCTTACACCAAAGACAACTGCTTAACAGGCAATGTCATACACCGAAGACAACTGCTTAACAGGCAATGCCATACACCAAAGACAACTGCTTAACAGGCAATGCCATACACTAAAGACAACTGCTTGACAGGCAATGCCATACACCAAAGACAACTGCTTAACAGACAATGCCATACACCAAAGAAAACTGCTTAACAGGCAACACCATACACCAAAGACAACTGCTTAACAGGCAGTGCTATACACCAAAGACAACTGCTTAACAGACACTACCAAACACCAAAGACTACTACTTAACAGGCAATGCCATACACCAAAGACAACTGCTTAACAGGCAATGCCATACACCAAAGACAACTGCTTAACAGACAATGCCAAACACCAAAGACAACTGCTTAACAGACAATGCCATATACCAAAGACAACTGCTTAACAGACAATGCCATACACCAAAGACAACTGCTTAACAGGCAATGTCATACACCGAAGACAACAGCTTAACAGGTAATGCAATACACCAAAGACAACTGCTTAACAGAAAAAGCCATATACCAGAGACAACTGCTTAACAGACAATGCCATACACCAAAGACAACTGCTTAACAGACAATGCCATACACCAAAGACAACTGCTTAACAGACAACGCCTTACACCAAAGACAACTGCTTAACAGGCAATGTCATACACCGAAGACAACTGCTTAACAGGCAATGCCATACACCAAAGACAACTGCTTAACAGGCAATGCCATACACCAAAGACAACTGCTTAACAGGCAATGCCATACACCAAAGACAACTGCTTAACAGGCAATGCCATACACCAAACACAACTGCTTAACAGACAATGCCATACACCAAAGACAACTGCTTAACAGGCAATGCCATACACCAAAGACAACTGCTTGACAGGCAATGCCATACACCAAAGACAACTGCTTAACAGACAATGCCATACACCAAAGAAAACTGCTTAACAGGCAACAGCATACACCAAAGACAACTGCTTAACAGGCAATGCTGTACACCAAAGACAACTGCTTAACAGACACTACCAGACACCAAAGGCTACTACTTAACAGGCAATGTCATACACCAAAGACAACTGCTTAACAGACAATGCCATACATCAAAGACAACTGCTTAACAGGCAATGCCATACACCAAAGACAACTGCTTAACAGAAAACGCCTTACACCAAAGACAGCTGCTTAACAGGCAATGTCATACACCGAAGACAACTGCTTAACAGGCAATGCAATACACCAAAGACAACTGCTTAACAGAAAAAGCCATATACCAAAGACAAATGCTTAACAGGCAATGCCATACACCAAAGACAACTGCTTAACAGGCAATGCCATACACTGAAGACAACTGCTCAACAGACAATGCCAAACACCAAAGACCACTGCTTAACAGACACTGCCATACACTAAAGACAACTTATTAACAGAAAATGCCATTCACCAAAGACAACTGCTTTACAGGCAATGCAATACACCTAAGACAACTGCTTAAAAGACAATGCCATACACCAAAGACAACTGCTTAACAGACAATGCCATACACCAAAGACAACTGCTTAACAGACAATGCCATACACTAAAGACAACTGCTTAACATACAATGCCATACACTAAAGACAACTGCTTAAAAGACAATGCCATACACCAAAGACAACTGCTTAACAGACAATGCCATACACCAAAGACAACTGCTTAACAGACAACGCCTTACACTTAAGACAACTGCTTAACAGACAACGCCATACACCAAAGACAACTGCTTAACAGACAACGCCATACACCAAAGACAACTGCTTAACAGGCAATGCCATACACTAAGGACAACTGCTTAACAGACAATGCCATACACCAAAGACAACTGCTTAACAGACACTGCCATACACCAAAGACAACTGCTTAACAGGCAGTGCCATACACTAAAGACAACTGCTTAACAGAAAAAGCCATATACCAAAGACAACTGCTTAACAGGCAATGCCATACACCAAAGACAACTGCTTAACAGACAACGCCATACACCAAAGACAACTGCTTAACAGACACTGCCATACACCAAAGACAACTGCTTAACAGACACTGCCATACACCAAAGACAACTGCTTAACAGACACTGCCATACACCAAAGACAACTGCTTAACAGGCAGTGCCATACACTAAAGACAGCTGCTTGACAGGCTATGCCATACACGAAAGACAACTGCTTAACAGACAATGCCATACACCAAAGAAAACTGCTTAACAGACACTGGCATACACCAAAGAAAACTGGTAAACAGGCAATGCCATACACCAAAGACAACTTCTTAACAGGCAATGCCATACACCAAAGACAACTACTTAACAGGCAATGCCATACACCAAAGACAACTGCTTAACAGGCAATGCCATACACCAAAGACAACTGCTTAACAGACAATGCCATACACCAAAGATAACTGCTTAACAGGCAATGCCATACACTAAAGACAACTGCTTAACAGGGAATGCCATACAGCAAAGACAACTGCTTAACATACAACACCATACACGAAAGAAAACTGTTTAACAGTCAACGCCGTACACCAAAGACAACTGCTTAACATACACTGCCATAGACTAAAGACAAGTTCTTAACAGACAATGCCATACACCAAAGACAACTGCTTAACAAGCAATGCCATACACCAAAGACAACTGCTTAACAGGCAATGCCATACACTAAAGACAACTGCTCAACAGACAGTGCCATACAGCAAAGACAACTGCTTAACAGACAATGCCATACACCAAAGACAACTGCTTAACAGGCAATGCCATACACCAAAGACAACTGCTTAACAAGCAATGCCATACACCAAAGACAACTGCTTAATAGACAATGCCATACAGCAAAGACAGCTGCTTCACAGACACTGCCATACACCAAAGACAACTGCTTATCAGGCAACGCCATACACCAAAGACAACTGCTTAACCATCAATGCCATACACCAAAGACAACTGCTTAACAGACAATGACAAACACCAAAGACCACTGCTTAACAGACACTGCCATACACTAAAGACAACTTATTAACAGAAAATGCCATTCACCAAAGACAACTGCTTTACAGGCAATGCAATACACCTAAGACAACTGCTTAAAAGACAATGCCATACACCAAAGACAACTGCTTAACAGACAATGCCATACACCAAAGACAACTGCTTAACAGACAATGCCATACACTAAAGACAACTGCGTAACATACAATGCCATACACTAAAGACAACTGCTTAAAAGACAATGCCATACACCAAAGACAACTGCTTAACAGACAATGCCATGCACCAAAGACAACTGCTTAACAGACAACGCCATACACTAAAGACAACTGCTTAACAGACAACGCCATACACCAAAGACAACTGCTTAACAGACAACGCCATACACTAAAGACAACTGCTTAACAGACAACGCCATACACTAAGGACAACTGCTTAACATGCAATGCCATACACCAAAGACAACTGCTTAACAGACAATGCCATACACCAAAGACAACTGCTTAACAGACAACGCCATACACTAAAGACAACTGCTTAACAGACAACGCCATACACCAAAGACAACTGCTTAACAGACAATGCCATACACCAAAGACAACTGATTAACAGGTAATGCCATACACAAAACACAACTGCTTAACAGGCAATGCCATACACTAAAGACAACTGCTTAACAGACAATGCCATGCACCAAAGACAACTGCATAACAGACAATGCCATACACCAAGGACAACTGCTTAACTGACAATGCCATACACCAAAGACAACTGCGTAACAGACTTTGCCATACACTAAAGAAAACTGCTTAACAGACAATGCCATACACCAAAGATAACTGCTTAACAGGCAATTCCATACACCAAAGACAACTGCTTAACAGACAATGCCATACACCAAAGACAACTGCTTAAAAGACAACGCCTTACTCCAAAGAGAACTGCTTAACAGACAATGCCATACACCAAAGACAACTGCTTAACAGGCAATGCCATACACCAAAGACAACTGCTTAACAGACAAAGCCTTACACCAAAGAGAACTGTTTAACAGACAATGCCATACACCAAAGAAAACTGCTTAACAGACAAAGCCATACACCAAAGAAAACTGCTTAACAGACAAAGCCATACACCAAAGACAACTGCTTTACAGGCAATGCCATACACCAAAGAAAACTGCTTAACAGACAACGCCATACACCAAAGACAACTGCTTAACAGGCAATGCCATACACCAAAGACAACTGCTTAACAGACAACGCCATACACCAAAGACAACTGCTTAACAGACACTACCAGACACCAAAGACTACTACTTAACAGGCAATGCCATACACCAAAGACAACTGCTTAACAGGCAATGCCATACACCAAAGACAACTGCTTAACAGACAATGCCATACACCAAAGACAACTGCTTAACAGACAACGCCTTACACCAAAGACAACTGCTTAACAGGCAATGTCATACACCGAAGACAACTGCTTAACAGGCAATGCAATACACCAAAGACAACTGCTTAACAGAAAAAGCAATATACCAAAGACAACTGCTTAACAGGCAATGCCATACACCAAACACAACTGCTTAACAGACAATGCCATACACCAAAGACAACTGCTTAACAGGCAATGCCATACACCAAAGACAACTGCTTGACAGGCAATGCCATACACCAAAGACAACTGCTTAACAGACAATGCCATACACCAAAGAAAACTGCTTAACAGGCAACAGCATACACCAAAGACAACTGCTTAACAGGCAATGCTGTACACCAAAGACAACTGCTTAACAGACACTACCAGACACCAAAGACTACTACTTAACAGGCAATGTCATACACCAAAGACAACTGCTTAACAGACAATGCCATACACCAAAGACAACTGCTTAACAGACAATGCCAAACACCAAAGACAACTGCTTAACAGACAAAGCCTTACACCAAAGACAACTGTTTAACAGGCAATGTCATACACCAAAGACAACTGCTTAACAGACAATGCCATACACCAAAGACAACTGCTTAGCAGGCAATGCCATACACCAAAGACAACTGCTTAGCAGACAACGCCTTACACCAAAGACAGCTGCTTAACAGGCAATGTCATACACCGAAGACAACTGCTTAACAGGCAATGCAATACACCAAAGACAACTGCTTAACAGAAAAAGCCATATACCAAAGACAACTGCTTAACAGGCAATGCCAAACACCAAAGACAACTGCTTAACAGACAACGCCATACACCAAAGACAACTGCTTAACAGACACTGCCATACACCAAAGACAACTGCTTAACAGACACTGCCAGACACCAAAGACAACTGATTAACAGACAATGCCATACACCAAAGACAACTGCTTAACAGACAATGCCATACACCAAAGACAACTGCTTAACAGACAATGCCATACACCAAAGACAACTGCTTTACAGACACTGCCATACACTAAAGACAACTGCTTAACAGGCAACACCATACACCAAAGACAACTGCTTAACAGGCAATGCCATGCACCAAAGAAAACTGCATTACAGACAATGCCATACACCAAGAACAACTGCTTAACAGACAATGCCATACACCAAAGAAAACTGCATAACAGCAATGCCATACACCAAAGACAACAGCTTAACAGCAATGCCATACACCAAAGACAACTGCTTAACAGGCAATGACATACATCAAAGACAACTGCTTAACAGACAATGCCATACACCAAAGACAACTGCTTAACAGACAATGCCATACACCAAATAAAACTGCTTAACAGACAATGCCATACACCAAAGACAACAGCTTAACAGCAATGCCATACACCAAAGACAACAGCTTAACAGGCAATGCCATACACCAAAGACAACTGCTTAACAGACAATGCCATACACCAAAGACAACTGCTTAACAGACAATGCCATACACCAAAGACAACTGCTTAACTGGCAATGCCATACGCCAAAGACAACTGCTTAACAGACAATGCCATACACCAAAGACTACTACTTAACAGGCAATGCCATACACCAAAGACAACTGCTTAACTGGCAATGCCATACACCAAAGACAACTGCTTAACAGACACTACCAGACACCAAAGACTACTACTTAACAGGCAATGCCATACACCAAAGACAACTGCTTAACAGGCAATGCCATACACCAAAGACAACTGCTTAACAGGCAATGCCATACACCAAAGACAACTGCTTAACAGACAACGCCATACACCAAAGACAACTGCTTAACAGACAATGCCATACACCAAAGACAACTGCTTAACAGGCCATGCCAAACAACAAAGACAACTTCTTAACAGGCAATGCAATACACCAAAGACAACTGCTTAACAGAAATAGGCATATACCAAAGACAACTGCTTAACAGGCAATGCCATACACGAAAGACAACTGCTTAACAGACAACGCCATACACCAAAGACAACTGCTTAACAGACAACGCCATACACCAAAGACAACTGCTTAACAGGCAATGCCATACACCAAAGACAACTGCTTAACAGGCAATGCCATACACCAAAAACAACTGCTTAACAGACAATGCCATGCACCAAAGACAACTGCATAACAGACAATGCCATCCACCAAGGACAACTGCTTAACAGACAATGGCATACACCATAGACAACTGCTTAACAGGCAACACCATACACCAAAGACAACTGCTTAACAGACAATGCCATACACTAAACACAACTGCTTAACAGGCAATGCCATACACCAAAGACAACTGCTTAACAGGCAATGCCATGCACCAAAGACAACTGCATAACAGACAATGCCATACCCTAAAGTCAACTGCTTAACAGGCAATGCCATACATTAAGGACAACTGCTTAACAGACAATGCCATGCACCAAAGACAACTGCATAACAGACAATGCCATACACCAAGGACAACTGCTTAACAGACAATGCCATACACCAAAGACAACTGCTTAACAGACACTGCCATACACCAAAGACAACTGCTTAACAGACACTGCCATACACCAAAGACAACTGCTTAAAAGACAATGCCATACACTAAAGACAACTGCTTAACAGACAATGCCATACACCAAAGACAACTGCTTAACAGGCAATGCCATACACCAAAGACAGCTGCTTAACAGGCAATGCCATACACCAAAGACAACTGCTTAACAGACAATGCCATGCACCAAAGACAACTGCATAACAGACAATGCCATCCACCAAGGACAACTGCTTAACAGACAATGCCATACACCAAAGACAACTGCTTAACAGGCAATGCCATACACCAAAGACAACTGCTTAACAGACAATTTCATACACTAAAGACAACTGCTTAACAGGCAATGCCATATACCAAAGACAACTGCTTTATAGGCAATGCCATGCACCAAAGACAACTGCATAACAATGCCATACACTAAAGTCAACTGCTTAACAGGCAATGCCATACACTAAAGACAACTGCTTAACAAACAATGCCATGCACCAAAGACAAGTGCATAACAGACAATGCCATACACCAAGGACAACTGCTTAACAGACAATGCCATACACCAAAGACAACTGCTTAACAGACACTGCCATACACCAAAGACAACTGCTTAACACACACTGCCATACACCAAAGACAACTGCTTAAAAGACAATGCCATACACCAAAGACAACTGCTTAACAGACAATGCCATACACCAAAGACAACTGCTTAACAGACAATGCCATACACCAAAGACAACTGCTTAACAGGCAATGACATACACTAAAGACAACTGCTTAACAGGCAATGCCATACACCAAAGACAACTGCTTAACAGACAATGCCATACACCAAAGACAACTACTTAACAGGCAATGCCATACACCAATGACAAACGCTTAACAAGCAATGCCATACACCAAAGACAACTGCTTAACAGGCAATGCCATACACCAAAGACAACTGCTTAACAGACAATGCCATACACCAAAGACAACTGCTTAACAGGCAATGCAACACACTAAAGACAACTACTTGACAGGCAATGCTATACACCAAAGACAACTGCTTAACAGACAATGCCATACACCAAAGAAAACTGCTTAACAGGCAACACCATACACCAAAGACAACTGCTTAACAGACACTGCCATACACCAAAGACAACTGCTTAACAGACAATGCCATACACCAAAGACAACTGCTTAGCAGACAATGCCACACACCAAAGACAACTGCTTAATAGACAATGCCATACATCAAAGACAACTGCTTAACAGGCAATGCCATACACCAAAGACAACTGCTTAACAGGCAATGCCATACACTAAAGACAACTGCTTAACAGACAATGCCATACACCAAAGACAACTGCGTAACAGACATTGCCATACACTAAAGACAACTTCTTAACAGACAAGGCCATACACGAAAGACAACTGCTTAACAGGCAATGCCATACACCACAGATAACTGCTTAACAGGCAATGCCATACACTAAATCAACTGCTTAACAGGGAATGCCATACACCAAAGACAACTGCTTAACAAACAACGCCATACACCAAAGGAAACTGTTTAACAGTCAACGCCGTGCACCAAAGACCACTGCTTAACAGACACTGCCATACACTAAAGACAACTTCTTAACAGACAATGCCATACACCAAAGACAATTGCTTAACAGGCATTGCAGTACACCAAAGACAACTGCTTAACAGGCAACGCCATACACTAAAGACAACTGCTCAACAGACAGTGCCATACACCAAAGACAACTGCTTAACAGACAATGCCATACACTAAGGACAACTGCTTAACAGGCAATGCCATACACCAAAGACAACTGCTTAACAGGCAATGCCATACACCAAAGACAACTTCTTAACAGACAATGCCATACACCAAAGACAACTGCTTAACAGACACTGCCATACACCAAAGACAACTGCTTATCAGGCAACGCAATACACCAAAGACAACTGCTTAACCATCAATGCCATACACCAAAGACAACTGCTTAATAGACACTGCCATACACCATAGACAACTGCTTAACAGACAATGCCATACACCAAAGACAACTGCTTAACAGACAATGCCATACACCAAAGACAACTGCTTAACAGACAATGCCATACACCAAAGACAATTGCTTAACAGACAACCGAAGTTTGTTCTTCGGAATACTGCTGAAGTTTAAAAATGCTACATAATTCTTCCATTGTTCTTTGGAATTCTGCTGAAGTTTTAAAATGCTACGGAAATCTTTCATTGTTCTTCGGAATTGTGCTGAAGTTTAAAAATGCTAAGGAACACTTCCATTGTTCTTCGGAATTCTGCTGATGTTTAAAAATGCTATGGAACTCTTCCATTGTTCTCGGAATTCTGGTGAAGTTTAAAAATGCTATGGAACTCTTCCATTTTTCTCGGAATTCTGCTGAAGTCTAAAAATGATACGTAACTCTTCCATTGTTCTTTAGAATTCTGCTGAAGTTCAAAAGTGCTACGGAACTCTTCCATTGTTCTTCGAAAATCTGCTGAAGTTTAAAAATGCTACGGAACTCTTCCATTTTTCTTCGGAATTCAGCTGAAGTTTAAAAATACTACGGAACACTTCCATTGTTCTCGGAATTCTGCTGAAGTTTAAAAATGCTACGGAACTCTTCCATTGTTCTTCGGAATTCTGCTGAAGTTTAAAAATGTTACGGAACTCTTCCAATGTTCTTCGGAATTGTGCTGAAGATTAAAAATGCTACTTAACACTTCCATTGTTCTTCGGAATTCTGCTGAAGTTTAAAAATGCTACGGAACTCTTCCATTGTTCTCGGAATTCTGGTGAAGTTTAAAAATGCTACGGAACTCTTCCATTGTTCTTCGGAATTCTGCTGAAGTTTAAAAATGCTACGGAACTCTTCCATTGTTCTTCGGAATTCTGCTGAAGTTTAAAAATGCTACGGAACTTTTCCATTGTTCTTCAGAATGCTGCTGAAGTTTAAAAAAAGCTACGGAACTCTTCCATTGTTCTTCGGAATTCTGCTGAAAATTAAAAATGCTACGGAACACTTCCATTGTTCTTCAGAATTCTGCTGAAGTTTAAAAATGCTACGGAACTCTTCCATTGTTCTTCGGAATGCTGCTGAAGTTTAAAAATGCTAAGGAACTCTTCCATTGTTCTCGGAATTCATGTGAAGTTTAAAAATGCTACGGAACTCTTCCCTTGTTGTTCGGAATTCTGCTGAAGTTTAAAAGTGCTACGGAACTCTTCCATTGTTCTTTGGAATTCTGCTGAAGTTTAAAAAGGCTACGGAACTCTTCCATTGTTCTTCGGAATTCTGCTGAAGTTTAAAAATGCTACGGAACTCCTCCATTGTTCTTTGGAATTCTGCTGAAGTTTAAAAATGCCACGGAACACTTCCATTGTTCTTCGGAATTCTGATGAAGTTTAAAAATGCTACGGAACTCTTCCATTGTTCTCGCAATTCTGCTGAGGTTTAAAAATGCTACGGAACACTTCCATTGTTCTCGGAATTCTGCTGAAGTTTAAAAATGCTATGGAACTCTTCCATTGTTCTTCGGAATTCTGCTGAAGTTTAAAAATGCTACGGAACTCTTCCATTGTTCTTCGGAACTCTGCTGAAATTTAAAAATGCTACGGAACTCTTCCATTGTTTTTCGGAATTCTGCTGAAGTTTAAAAATGCTACGGAACTTTTTCATTGTTCTCGGAATTCTTCTAAATTTTAAAAATGCTACGGAACTCTTGCATTGTTCTTCAGAATTCTGCTGAAGTTTAAAAATGCTACGGAACACTTCCTTTGTTCTTCGGAATTCTGCTGAAGTTTAAAAATGCTACGGAACTCTTCCATTGTTCACGGAATTTTGGTGAAGTTTAAAAATGCTACGGAACTCTTCCATTGATATTCTTAATTCTGCTGAAGTTTAAAAATGCTACAGAACTCTTCCATTGTTCTTCGGAATTCTGCTGAAGTTTAAAAATGCTACTGAACTCTTCCATTGTTCCTCGGAATTCTGATGAAGTTTAAAACTGCAACGGAACTCTTCCATTGTTCTTCGGAATTCTGCTGAAGTTTAAAAATGCTACGGAACACTTCCATTGTTCATTGGAATTCTGCTGAAGTTTAAAAATGCTATGGAACTCTTCCATTGTTCTCGGAATTCTGGTGAAGTTTAAAAATGCTACGGAACTCTTCCATTGTTCTCGGAATTCTGGTGAAGTTTAAAAATGCTACGGAACTCTTCCATTGTTCTTCTGAATTCTGCTGAAGTTTAAAAATGCTACGGAACTTTTCCATTGTTCTTCGGAATTCTGATGAAGTTTAAAAATGCTACGGAACTCTTCCATTGTTCTTCGGAATTCTGCTGAAGTTTAAAAATGCTACGGAACTCTTCCATTGCTCTTCGGAATTCTGCAGAAGTTTAAAAATGCTACGGAACAAATCCATTTTTCTCGCAATTCTGGAGAAGTTTAAAAATGCTACGGAACTCTTCCATTGTTCCCAGAATTCTGCTGAAGTTTAAAAATGCTACGGAACTCTTCCATTGTTCTTCGGAATTCTGCTGAAGTTTAAAAATGCTACGGATCTCTTCCATTGTTCTCGGAATTCTGCTGAAGTTTAAAAATGCTACGGAACTCTTCCATTGTTCTTCGGAATTCTGCAGAAGTTTAAAAATGCTGCGGAACTCTTCCATTTTTCTCGGAATTCTGGTGAAGTTTAAAAATGCTACGGAACTCTTCCATTGTTCTCAGAATTCTGCTGAAGTTTAAAAATGCTACGGAACTCTTCCATTGTTCTTCGGAATTCTGCTGAAGTTTAAAAATGCTACGGAACTCTTCCATTGTTTTTCGGAATTCTGCTGAAGTTTAAAGCTGCTACGGAACTCTTCCATTGTTCTCGGAATTCTTCTGAAGTTTAAAAATGCTACGGTACTCTTCCATTGTTCTACAGAATTCTGCTGAAGTTTAAAAATGCTACGGAACACTTCTTTTGTTCTTCGGAATTCTGCTGAAGTTTAAAAATGCTACGGAACTCTTCCATTGTTCACGGAATTCTGGTGAAGTTTAAAAATGCTACGGAACTCTTCCATTGTTATTCTTAATTCTGCTGAAGTTTAAAAATGCTACGGAACTCTTCCATTGTTCTTCGGAATTCTGCTGAAGTTTAAAACTGCTACGGAACTCTTCCATTGTTCTTCGGAATTCTGCAGAAGTTTAAAAATGTTACGGAACTCTTCCATTGTTCTCGGAATTCTGGTGAAGTTTAAAAATGCTACAGAATTCTTCCATTGTTCTCGCAATTCTGCTGAAGTTTAAAAATGCTACAGAATTCTTCCATTGTTCGTCGGAATTCTGCTGAAGTTTAAAAATGTTACGGATCACTTCCATTGTTGTTCGGAATTCTGCTGTACTTTAAAAATGCTATGGAACTCTTCCATTGTTCTTCGGAATTCTGCTGTAATTTAAAAATGCTACAGAACTCTTCCATTGTTCTTCGGAAATCTGCTGTAACTTAAAAATGCTATGGAACTCTTCCATTGTTCTTTGGAATTTTGCTGAAGTTTAAAAATGCTACGGAACTCTTCCATTGTTCTTCGGAATTCTGCTGAAGTTTAAAAATGCTACGGAACTCTTCCATTGTTCTCGGAATTCTGCTGAGGATTAAAAATGATACGGAACACTTCCATTGATCTTCGGAATGCTGCTGAAGTTTAAAAAAGCTACGGAACTCTTCCATTGTTCTTCGGAATTCTGCTGGAGATTAAAAATGCTACGGAACACTTCCATTGTTCTTCAGAATTCTGCTGAAGTTTAAAAATGCTACGGAACTCTTCCATTGTTCTTCGGAATTCTGCTGAAGTTTAAAAATGCTAAGGAACTCTTCCATTGTTCTCGGAATTCATGTGAAGTTTAAAAATGCTACTGAACTCTTCCCTTGTTCTTCGGAATTCTGCTGAAGTTTAAAAGTGCTACGGAACTCTTCGATTGTTCTTTGGAATTCTGATGAAGTTTAAAAATGCTACGGAACTTTTCCATTGTTCTCGGAATTCTTCTGAAGTTTAAAAATGCTACGGTACTCTTACATTGTTCTCAGAATTCTGGTGAAGTTTAAAAATGCTATGGAATTCTTCCATTATTCTTCGGAATTCTGCTGAAGTTTAAAAATGCTTTGTAACTCTTCCATTGTTCTTCGGAATTCTGATGAAGTTTAAAACTGCTACGGAACTCTTCCATTGTTCTTCGGAATTCTGATGAAGTTTAAAACTGCTACGGAACTCTTCCATTGTTCTTCGGAATTCTGCAGAAGTTTAAAAATGTTACGGAACTCTTACATTGTTCTCAGAATTCTGGTGAAGTTTAAAAATGCTACGGAATTCTTCCATTGTTCTCGCAATTCTGCTGAAGTTTAAAAATGCTACGGAACTCTTCCATTGTTCTCGGAATTCTGGTGAAGTTTAAAAATGCTACGGAACTCTACCATTGTTCTTCGGAATTCTGGTGAAGTTTAAATATGCTACGGAACTCTTCCATTGTTCTTCGGAATTCTGATGAAGTTTAAAAATGCCACGGAACTCTTCCATTGTTCTTCGGAATTCTGCTGAAGTTTAAAAATGCTACGGAACTCTTCCATTGTTCTTCGGAATTCTGCTGTAATTTAAAAATGCTACGGAACTCTTCCATTGTTCTTCGGAATTCTGCTGAAGTTTAAAAATGCTATGGAACTCTTCCATTGTTCTCGGAATTCTGGTGAAGTTTAAAAATGCTACGGAACTCTTCCATTGTTCTCGGAATGCTGCTGAAGTTTAAAAATGCTACGGAACTCTTCCATTGTTCTTCGGAATACTGCTGAAGTTTAAAAATGCTACGGAACTTTTCCATTGTTCTTCGGAATTCTGGTGAAGTTTAAAAATGCTTCGGAATTCTTCCATTGTTCTCGCAATTCTGCTGAAGTTTAAAAATGCTACGGAACTCTTCCATTGTTCTCGGAATTCTGGTGAAGTTTAAAAATGCTACGGAACTCTACCATTGTTCTTCGGAATTCTGGTGAAGTTTAAATATGCTACGGAACTCTTCCATTGTTCTTCGGAATTCTGATGAAGTTTAAAAATGCCACGGAACTTTTCCATTGTTCTTCGGAATTCTGCTGAAGTTTAAAAATGCTACGGAACTCTTCCATTGTTCTTCGGAATTCTGCTGTAATTTAAAAATGCTACGGAACTCTTCCATTGTTCTTCGGAATTCTGCTGTAATTTAAAAATGCTACGAAACTCTTCCATTGTTCATCGGAAATCTGCTGTAACTTAAAAATGCTATGGAACTCTTCCATTGTTCTTCAGAATTCTGCTGAAGTTTAAAAATGCTACGGAACTCTTCCACTGTTCTTCGGAATTCTTCTGAAGTTTAAGAATGCTACGGAACTCTTCCATTGTTCTTCGGAATTCTGCTGAAGTTTAAAAATGCTACGGAACTCTTCCATTGTTCTTCGGAATTCTGCTGAAGTTTAAAAATGCTACGGAACTTTTCCATTGTTCTTCAGAATGCTGCTGAAGTTTAAAAAAGCTACGGAACTCTTCCATTGTTCTTCGGAATTCTGCTGAAAATTAAAAATGCTACGGAACACTTCCATTGTTCTTCAGAATTCTGCTGAAGTTTAAAAATGCTACGGAACTCTTCCATTGTTCTTCGGAATGCTGCTGAAGTTTAAAAATGCTAAGGAACTCTTCCATTGTTCTCGGAATTCATGTGAAGTTTAAAAATGCTACGGAACTCTTCCCTTGTTGTTCGGAATTCTGCTGAAGTTTAAAAGTGCTACGGAACTCTTCAATTGTTCTTTGGAATTCTGCTGAAGTTTAAAAATGCTACGGAACTCTTCCATTGTTCTTCGGAATTCTGCTGAAGTTTAAAAATGCTACGGAACTCCTCCATTGTTCTTTGGAATTCTGCTGAAGTTTAAAAATGCCACGGAACACTTCCATTGTTCTTCGGAATTCTGATGAAGTTTAAAAATGCTACGGAACTCTTCCATTGTTCTCGCAATTCTGCTGAGGTTTAAAAATGCTACGGAACACTTCCATTGTTCTCGGAATTCTGCTGAAGTTTAAAAATGCTATGGAACTCTTCCATTGTTCTTCGGAATTCTGCTGAAGTTTAAAAATGCTACGGAACTCTTCCATTGTTCTTTGGAACTCTGCTGAAATTTAAAAATGCTACGGAACTCTTCCATTGTTTTTCGGAATTCTGCTGAAGTTTAAAAATGCTACGGAACTTTTTCATTGTTCTCGGAATTCTTCTAAATTTTAAAAATGCTACGGAACTCTTGCATTGTTCTTCAGAATTCTGCTGAAGTTTAAAAATGCTACGGAACACTTCCTTTGTTCTTCGGAATTCTGCTGAAGTTTAAAAATGCTACGGAACTCTTCCATTGTTCACGGAATTCTGGTGAAGTTTAAAAATGCTACGGAACTCTTCCATTGATATTCTTAATTCTGCTGAAGTTTAAAAATGCTGTGGAACTCTTCCATTGTTCTCAGAATTCTGCTGAAGCTAATAAATTCTACGGTGCTCTTCCATTGTTCTTGGGAATTCTGCTGAAGTTTAAAAATGCTACGGAACTCTTCCATTGTTCTTCTGAATTGTGCTGAAGTTTAAAAATGCTGTGGAACTCTTCCATTGTTCTCGAAATTCTTCTGAAGTTTGAAAATGCTACGGAACTCTTCCATTGTTCTTCAGAATGCTGCTGAAGTTTAAAAATGATACGGAACACTTCCTTTGTTCTTCGGAATTCTGCTGAAGTTTAAAAATGCTACGGAACTCTTCCATTGTTCACGGAATTCTGTTGAAGTTTAAAAATGCTACGGAGCTCTTCCATTGTTATTCTTAATTCTGCTGAAGTTTAAAAATGCTACGGAACTCTTCCATTGTTCTTCGGAATTCTGCTGAAGTTTAAAAATGCTACGGAACTCTTCCATTGTTCTTCGGAATTCTGCTGAAGTTTAAAAATGGTACGGAACTTTTCCATTGTTCTTCGGAATTCTGCTGAAGTTTAAAAATGCTACGGAACTCTTCCATTGTTCTTCTGAATTCTGCTGAAGTTTAAAAATGCTACGGAACTCTTCCATTGTTCTTCGGAATTCTGATGAAGCTTAGAACTGCAACGGAACACTTCCATTGTTCTTCGGAATTCTGCTGAAGTTTAAAAATGCTATGGAACTCTTCCCTTGTTCTTCAGAATTCTGTTGAAGTTTAAAAATGCTACGGAACTCTTCCATTGTTCTCGGAATTCTGGTGAAGTTTAAAAATGCTACGGAACTCTTCCATTGTTCTCGGAATTCTGGTGAAGTTTAAAACTGCTGCGGAACTCTTCCATTGTTCTTCGGAATTCTGATGAAGTTTAAAAATGCTACGGAACTCTTCCATTGTTCTTCAGAATTCTGCTGAACTTAAAAAATACTACAGAACTCTTCCATTGTTCTTTGGAATTCTGCAGAAGTTTAAAAATGCTACGGAACTCTTCCATTGTTCTTCGGAATTCTGCTGTAATTTAAAAATGCTACGGAACTCTTCCATTGTTCTTCGGAATTCTGCTGTATTTTAAAAATGCTACGAAACTCTTCCATTGTTCATCGGAAATCTGCTGTAACTTAAAAATGCTATGGAACTCTTCCATTGTTCTTCAGAATTCTGCTGAAGTTTAAAAATGCTACGGAACTCTTCCACTGTTCTTCGGAATTCTTCTGAAGTTTAAGAATGCTACGGAACTCTTCCATTGTTCTTCGGAATTCTGCTGAAGTTTAAAAATGCTACGGAACTCTTCCATTGTTCTTCGGAATTCTGCTGAAGTTTAAAAATGCTACGGAACTTTTCCATTGTTCTTCAGAATGCTGCTGAAGTTTAAAAAAGCTACGGAACTCTTCCATTGTTCTTCGGAATTCTGCTGAAAATTAAAAATGCTACGGAACACTTCCATTGTTCTTCAGAATTCTGCTGAAGTTTAAAAATGCTACGGAACTCTTCCATTGTTCTTCGGAATGCTGCTGAAGTTTAAAAATGCTAAGGAACTCTTCCATTGTTCTCGGAATTCATGTGAAGTTTAAAAATGCTACGGAACTCTTCCCTTGTTGTTCGGAATTCTGCTGAAGTTTAAAAGTGCTACGGAACTCTTCAATTGTTCTTTGGAATTCTGCTGAAGTTTAAAAATGCTACGGAACTCTTCCATTGTTCTTCGGAATTCTGCTGAAGTTTAAAAATGCTACGGAACTCCTCCATTGTTCTTTGGAATTCTGCTGAAGTTTAAAAATGCCACGGAACACTTCCATTGTTCTTCGGAATTCTGATGAAGTTTAAAAATGCTACGGAACTCTTCCATTGTTCTCGCAATTCTGCTGAGGTTTAAAAATGCTACGGAACACTTCCATTGTTCTCGGAATTCTGCTGAAGTTTAAAAATGCTATGGAACTCTTCCATTGTTCTTCGGAATTCTGCTGAAGTTTAAAAATGCTACGGAACTCTTCCATTGTTCTTTGGAACTCTGCTGAAATTTAAAAATGCTACGGAACTCTTCCATTGTTTTTCGGAATTCTGCTGAAGTTTAAAAATGCTACGGAACTTTTTCATTGTTCTCGGAATTCTTCTAAATTTTAAAAATGCTACGGAACTCTTGCATTGTTCTTCAGAATTCTGCTGAAGTTTAAAAATGCTACGGAACACTTCCTTTGTTCTTCGGAATTCTGCTGAAGTTTAAAAATGCTACGGAACTCTTCCATTGTTCACGGAATTCTGGTGAAGTTTAAAAATGCTACGGAACTCTTCCATTGATATTCTTAATTCTGCTGAAGTTTAAAAATGCTGTGGAACTCTTCCATTGTTCTCAGAATTCTGCTGAAGCTAATAAATTCTACGGTGCTCTTCCATTGTTCTTGGGAATTCTGCTGAAGTTTAAAAATGCTACGGAACTCTTCCATTGTTCACGGAATTCTGGTGAAGTTTAAAAATGCTACGGAACTCTTCCATTGATATTCTTAATTCTGCTGAAGTTTAAAAATGCTGTGGAACTCTTCCATTGTTCTCAGAATTCTGCTGAAGCTAATAAATTCTACGGTGCTCTTCCATTGTTCTTGGGAATTCTGCTGAAGTTTAAAAATGCTACGGAACTCTTCCATTGTTCTTCTGAATTGTGCTGAAGTTTAAAAATGCTGTGGAACTCTTCCATTGTTCTCGAAATTCTTCTGAAGTTTGAAAATGCTACGGAACTCTTCCATTGTTCTTCAGAATGCTGCTGAAGTTTAAAAATGATACGGAACACTTCCTTTGTTCTTCGGAATTCTGCTGAAGTTTAAAAATGCTACGGAACTCTTCCATTGTTCACGGAATTCTGTTGAAGTTTAAAAATGCTACGGAGCTCTTCCATTGTTATTCTTAATTCTGCTGAAGTTTAAAAATGCTACGGAACTCTTCCATTGTTCTTCGGAATTCTGCTGAAGTTTAAAAATGCTACGGAACTCTTCCATTGTTCTTCGGAATTCTGCTGAAGTTTAAAAATGGTACGGAACTTTTCCATTGTTCTTCGGAATTCTGCTGAAGTTTAAAAATGCTACGGAACTCTTCCATTGTTCTTCTGAATTCTGCTGAAGTTTAAAAATGCTACGGAACTCTTCCATTGTTCTTCGGAATTCTGATGAAGCTTAGAACTGCAACGGAACACTTCCATTGTTCTTCGGAATTCTGCTGAAGTTTAAAAATGCTATGGAACTCTTCCCTTGTTCTTCAGAATTCTGTTGAAGTTTAAAAATGCTACGGAACTCTTCCATTGTTCTCGGAATTCTGGTGAAGTTTAAAAATGCTACGGAACTCTTCCATTGTTCTCGGAATTCTGGTGAAGTTTAAAACTGCTGCGGAACTCTTCCATTGTTCTTCGGAATTCTGATGAAGTTTAAAAATGCTACGGAACTCTTCCATTGTTCTTCAGAATTCTGCTGAACTTAAAAAATACTA
Source organism: Phyllobates terribilis (assembly GCF_046119375.1). Classification (NCBI taxonomy): domain Eukaryota; kingdom Metazoa; phylum Chordata; class Amphibia; order Anura; family Dendrobatidae; genus Phyllobates; species Phyllobates terribilis. The sequence continues at coordinate 2,293,272 of NW_027363010.1, read as the reverse complement.
CAGAACTCTTCCATTGTTCTTTGGAATTCTGCAGAAGTTTAAAAATGCTACGGAACTCTTCCATTGTTCTTCGGAATTCTGCTGTAATTTAAAAATGCTACGGAACTCTTCCATTGTTCTTCGGAATTCTGCTGTATTTTAAAAATGCTACGAAACTCTTCCATTGTTCATCGGAAATCTGCTGTAACTTAAAAATGCTATGGAACTCTTCCATTGTTCTTCAGAATTCTGCTGAAGTTTAAAAATGCTACGGAACTCTTCCACTGTTCTTCGGAATTCTTCTGAAGTTTAAGAATGCTACGGAACTCTTCCATTGTTCTTCGGAATTCTGCTGAAGTTTAAAAATGCTACGGAACTCTTCCATTGTTCTTCGGAATTCTGCTGAAGTTTAAAAATGCTACGGAACTTTTCCATTGTTCTTCAGAATGCTGCTGAAGTTTAAAAAAGCTACGGAACTCTTCCATTGTTCTTCGGAATTCTGCTGAAAATTAAAAATGCTACGGAACACTTCCATTGTTCTTCAGAATTCTGCTGAAGTTTAAAAATGCTACGGAACTCTTCCATTGTTCTTCGGAATGCTGCTGAAGTTTAAAAATGCTAAGGAACTCTTCCATTGTTCTCGGAATTCATGTGAAGTTTAAAAATGCTACGGAACTCTTCCCTTGTTGTTCGGAATTCTGCTGAAGTTTAAAAGTGCTACGGAACTCTTCAATTGTTCTTTGGAATTCTGCTGAAGTTTAAAAATGCTACGGAACTCTTCCATTGTTCTTCGGAATTCTGCTGAAGTTTAAAAATGCTACGGAACTCCTCCATTGTTCTTTGGAATTCTGCTGAAGTTTAAAAATGCCACGGAACACTTCCATTGTTCTTCGGAATTCTGATGAAGTTTAAAAATGCTACGGAACTCTTCCATTGTTCTCGCAATTCTGCTGAGGTTTAAAAATGCTACGGAACACTTCCATTGTTCTCGGAATTCTGCTGAAGTTTAAAAATGCTATGGAACTCTTCCATTGTTCTTCGGAATTCTGCTGAAGTTTAAAAATGCTACGGAACTCTTCCATTGTTCTTTGGAACTCTGCTGAAATTTAAAAATGCTACGGAACTCTTCCATTGTTTTTCGGAATTCTGCTGAAGTTTAAAAATGCTACGGAACTTTTTCATTGTTCTCGGAATTCTTCTAAATTTTAAAAATGCTACGGAACTCTTGCATTGTTCTTCAGAATTCTGCTGAAGTTTAAAAATGCTACGGAACACTTCCTTTGTTCTTCGGAATTCTGCTGAAGTTTAAAAATGCTACGGAACTCTTCCATTGTTCACGGAATTCTGGTGAAGTTTAAAAATGCTACGGAACTCTTCCATTGATATTCTTAATTCTGCTGAAGTTTAAAAATGCTGTGGAACTCTTCCATTGTTCTCAGAATTCTGCTGAAGCTAATAAATTCTACGGTGCTCTTCCATTGTTCTTGGGAATTCTGCTGAAGTTTAAAAATGCTACGGAACTCTTCCATTGTTCTTCTGAATTGTGCTGAAGTTTAAAAATGCTGTGGAACTCTTCCATTGTTCTCGAAATTCTTCTGAAGTTTGAAAATGCTACGGAACTCTTCCATTGTTCTTCAGAATGCTGCTGAAGTTTAAAAATGATACGGAACACTTCCTTTGTTCTTCGGAATTCTGCTGAAGTTTAAAAATGCTACGGAACTCTTCCATTGTTCACGGAATTCTGTTGAAGTTTAAAAATGCTACGGAGCTCTTCCATTGTTATTCTTAATTCTGCTGAAGTTTAAAAATGCTACGGAACTCTTCCATTGTTCTTCGGAATTCTGCTGAAGTTTAAAAATGCTACGGAACTCTTCCATTGTTCTTCGGAATTCTGCTGAAGTTTAAAAATGGTACGGAACTTTTCCATTGTTCTTCGGAATTCTGCTGAAGTTTAAAAATGCTACGGAACTATTCCATTGTTCTTCTGAATTCTGCTGAAGTTTAAAAATGCTACGGAACTCTTCCATTGTTCTTCGGAATTCTGCAGAAGTTTAAAACTGGAATTCTGTTGAAGTTTAAAAATGCTACGGAAATCTTCCATTGTTCTCAGAATTCTGCTGAAGTTTATAAATTCTACGGTACTTTTCCATTGTTCTTGGGAATTCTGCTGAAGTTTAAAAATGTTACTGATCATTTCCATTGTTCTTCGGAATTCTGCTGAAGTTTAAAAATGCTGCGGAACGCTTCCATTGTTCTTCGGAATTCTGATGAAGTTTAAAACTGCTACGGAACTCTTCCATTGTTCTTCCGAATTCTGCTGAAGCTTAAAAATGCTACAGAACTCTTCCATTGTTCTTCGGAATTCTGCTGAAGTTTAAAAATGCTATGGAACTTTTACATTGTTCTTCTGAATTCTGCTGAAGTTTAAAAATGCTACGGAACTCTTCCATTGTTCTTCGGAATTCAGATGAAGCTTAAAACTGCAACGGAACTCTTCCATTGTTCTTCGGAATTCTTCTGAAGTTTAAAAATGCTACGAAACTCTTCCATTGTTCTTCGGAATTCTGCTGAAGTTTAAAAATGCTACGGAACTCTTCCATTGTTCTCGGAATTCTGCTGAAGTTTAAAAATGCTACGGAACTCTTCCATTGTTCTCGGAATTCTGGTGAAGTTTAAAAATGCTACGGAACTCTTCCATTGTTCTCGGAATTCTGCTGAAGTTTAAAAATGCTACGGTACTCTTCCATTGTTCTTCGGAATTCTGCTGAAGCTTAAAAATGCTATGGAACTGTTCCTTTGTTTTTCGGAATTCTGCTGAAGTTTAAAAATGCTACGGAACTCTTCCATTGTTCTTCTGAATTCTGCTGAAGTTTAAAAATGCTGTGGAACTCTTCCATTGTTCTCGAAATTCTTCTGAAGTTTGAAAATGCTACGGAACTCTTCCATTGTTCTTCAGAATGCTGCTGAAGTTTAAAAATGATACGGAACACTTCCTTTGTTCTTCGGATTTCTGCTGAAGTTTAAAAATGCTACGGAACTCTTCCATTGTTCACGGAATTCTGTTGAAGTTTAAAAATGCTACGGAGCTCTTCCATTGTTATTCTTAATTCTGCTGAAGTTTAAAAATGCTACGGAACTCTTCCATTGTTCTTCGGAATTCTGCTGAAGTTTAAAAATGCTACGGAACTCTTCCATTGTTCTTCTGAATTCTGCTGAAGTTTAAAAATGCTACGGAACTCTTCCATTGTTCTTCGGAATTCTGATGAAGCTTAGAACTGCAACGGAACACTTCCATTGTTCTTCGGAATTCTGCTGAAGTTTAAAAATGCTATGGAACTCTTCCATTGTTCTTCAGAATTCTGGTGAAGTTTAAAAATGCTACGGAACTCTTCCATTGTTCTTCGGAATTCTGATGAAGTTTAAAAATGCTACGGAACTCTTCCATAGTTCTTCGGAATTCTGATGAAGCTTAGAACTGCAACGGAACACTTCCATTGTTCTTCGGAATTCTGCTGAAGTTTAAAAATGCTATGGAACTCTTCCATTGTTCTTCAGAATTCTGGTGAAGTTTAAAAATGCTACGGAACTCTTCCATTGTTCTTCGGAATTCTGATGAAGTTTAAAAATGCTACGGAACTCTTCCATTGTTCTTCAGAATTCTGCTGAAGTTTAAAAATGCTACAGAACTCTTCCATTGTTCTTTGGAATGCTGGAGAAGTTTAAAAATGCTACGGTACTCTTCCATTGTTCTTCGGAATTCTGCTGAAGCTTAAAAATGCTATGGAACTGTTCCTTTGTTCTTCGGAATTCTGCTGAAGTTTAAAAATGCTACGGAACTCTTCCATTGTTCTTCTGAATTCTGCTGAAGTTTAAAAATGCTGTGGAACTCTTCCATTGTTCTTGAAATTCTTCTGAAGTTTGAAAATGCTACGGAACTCTTCCATTGTTCTTCAGAATGCTGCTGAAGTTTAAAAATGATACGGAACACTTCCTTTGTTCTTCGGAATTCTGCTGAAGTTTAAAAATGCTACGGAACTCTTCCATTGTTCACGGAATTCTGTTGAAGTTTAAAAATGCTACGGAGCTCTTCCATTGTTATTCTTAATTCTGCTGAAGTTTAAAAATGCTACGGAACTCTTCCATTGTTCTTCGGAATTCTGCTGAAGTTTAAAAATGCTACGGAACTCTTCCATTGTTCTTCTGAATTCTGCTGAAGTTTAAAAATGCTACGGAACTCTTCCATTGTTCTTCGGAATTCTGATGAAGCTTAGAACTGCAACGGAACACTTCCATTGTTCTTCGGAATTCTGCTGAAGTTTAAAAATGCTATGGAACTCTTCCATTGTTCTTCAGAATTCTGGTGAAGTTTAAAAATGCTACGGAACTCTTCCATTGTTCTTCGGAATTCTGATGAAGTTTAAAAATGCTACGGAACTCTTCCATTGTTCTTCAGAATTCTGCTGAAGTTTAAAAATGCTACAGAACTCTTCCATTGTTCTTTGGAATGCTGGAGAAGTTTAAAAATGCTACGGAACTCTTCCATTGTTCTTGGAATTCTGTTGAAGTTTAAAAATGCTACGGAACTCTTCCATTGTTCTCAGAATCCTGCTGAAGTTTATAAATGCTACGGTACTCTTCCATTGTTCTTGGGTATTCTGCTGAAGTTTAAAAATGTTACGGATCACTTCCATTGTTCTTCAGAATTCTGATGAAGTTTAAAAATGCTACGGAACTCTTCCATTGTTATTTTTAATTCTACTGAAGTTTAAAAATGCTACGGAACTCTTCCATTGTTCTTCGGAATTCTGCAGAAGTTTAAAAATGCTACGGAACTCTTCCATTGTTCTTGGAATTCTGTTGAAGTTTAAAAATGCTACAGAAATCTTCCATTGTTCTCAGAATTCTGCTGAAGTTTATAAATTCTACGGTACTCTTCCATTGTTCTTGGGTATTCTGCTGAAGTTTAAAAATGTTACGGATCACTTCCATTGTTCTTCAGAATTCTGATGAAGTTTAAAAATGCTACGGAACCCTTCCATTGTTATTTTTCATTCTACTGAAGTTTAAAAATGCGACGGAACTCTTCCATTGTTCTTCAGAATTCTGCTGAAGTTTAAAAATGCTACGGAACTCTTCCATTGTTCTTCGGAATTCTGCTGAAGTTTAAAAATGGTACGGAACTTTTCCATTGTTCTTCGGAATTCTGACGAAGCTTAAAAAGGCTACGGAACTCTTCCATTTTTCTTCGGAATTCTGCTGAAGTTTAAAAATGCTACGGAACTCTTCCATTGTTCTTCGGAATTCTGCAGAAGTTTAAAAATGCTACGGAACTCTTCCATTGTTCTTGGAATTCTGGAGAAGTTTAAAAATGCTACGGAACTCTTCCATTGTTCTCAGAATTCTGCTGAAGCTAATAAATTCTACGGTGCTCTTCCATTGTTCTTGGGAATTCTGCTGAAGTTTAAAAATGCTACGGAACTCTTCCATTGTTCTTCTGAATTCTGCTGAAGTTTAAAAATGCTGTGGAACTCTTCCGTTGTTCTCGAAATTCTTCTGAAGTTTGAAAATGCTACGGAACTCTTCCATTGTTCTTCAGAATGCTGCTGAAGTTTAAAAATGATACGGAACACTTCCTTTGTTCTTCGGAATTCTGCTGAAGTTTAAAAATGCTACGGAACTCTTCCATTGTTCACGGAATTCTGTTGAAGTTTAAAAATGCTACGGAGCTCTTCCATTGTTATTCTTAATTCTGCTGAAGTTTAAAAATGCTACGGAACTCTTCCATTGTTCTTCGGAATTCTGCTGAAGTTTAAAAATGCTACGGAACTCTTCCATTGTTCTTCTGAATTCTGCTGAAGTTTAAAAATGCTACGGAACTCTTCCATTGTTCTTCGGAATTCTGATGAAGCTTAGAACTGCAACGGAACACTTCCATTGTTCTTCGGAATTCTGCTGAAGTTTAAAAATGCTATGGAACTCTTCCATTGTTCTTCAGAATTCTGTTGAAGTTTAGAAATGCTACGGAACTCTTCCATTGTTCTCGGAATTCTGGTGAAGTTTAAAAATGCTACGGAACTCTTCCATTGTTCTCGGAATTCTGGTGAAGTTTAAAACTGCTGCGGAACTCTTCCATTGTTCTTCTGAATTCTGATGAAGTTTAAAAATGCTACGGAACTCTTCCATTGTTCTTCAGAATTCTGCTGAAGTTTAAAAATGCTACAGAACTCTTCCATTGTTCTTTGGAATTCTGCAGAAGTTTAAAAATGCTACGGAACTCTTCCATTGTTCTTGGAATTCTGTTGAAGTTTAAAAATGCTACGGAACTCTTCCATTGTTCTCAGAATCCTGCTGAAGTTTATAAATGCTACGGTACTCTTCCATTGTTCTTGGGTATTCTGCTGAAGTTTAAAAATGTTACGGATCACTTCCATTGTTCTTCAGAATTCTGATGAAGTTTAAAAATGCTACGGAACTCTTCCATTGTTATTTTTAATTCTACTGAAGTTTAAAAATGCTACGGAACTCTTCCATTGTTCTTCGGAATTCTGCAGAAGTTTAAAAATGCTACGGAACTCTTCCATTGTTCTTGGAATTCTGTTGACGTTTAAAAATGCTACGAAAATCTTCCATTGTTCTCAGAATTCTGCTGAAGTTTATAAATTCTACGGTACTCTTCCATTGTTCTTGGGTATTCTGCTGAAGTTTAAAAATGTTACGGATCACTTCCATTGTTCTTCAGAATTCTGATGAAGTTTAAAAATGCTACGGAACCCTTCCATTGTTATTTTTCATTCTACTGAAGTTTAAAAATGCTACGGAACTCTTCCATTGTTCTTCGGAATTCTGCTGAAGTTTAAAAATGCTACGGAACTCTTCCATTGTTCTTCGGAATACTGGTGAAGTTTAAAAATGGTACGGAACTTTTCCATTGTTCTTCGGAATTCTGCTGAAGTTTAAAAATGCTACGGAACTCTTCCATTGTTCTTCTGAATTCTGCTGAAGTTTAAAAATGCTACGGAACTCTTCCATTGTTCTTCGGAATTCTGATGAAGCTTAGAACTGCAACGGAACACTTCCATTGTTCTTCGGAATTCTGCTGAAGTTTAAAAATGCTATGGAACTCTTCCCTTGTTCTTCAGAATTCTGTTGAAGTTTAAAAATGCTACGGAACTCTTCCATTGTTCTCGGAATTCTGGTGAAGTTTAAAAATGCTACGGAACTCTTCCATTGTTCTCGGAATTCTGGTGAAGTTTAAAACTGCTGCGGAACTCTTCCATTGTTCTTCGGAATTCTGATGAAGTTTAAAAATGCTACGGAACTCTTCCATTGTTCTTCAGAATTCTGCTGAAGTTTAAAAATACTACAGAACTCTTCCATTGTTCTTTGGAATTCTGCAGAAGTTTAAAAATGCTACGGAACTCTTCCATTGTTCTTGGAATTCTGTTGAAGTTTAAAAATGCTACGGAACTCTTCCATTGTTCTCAGAATCCTGCTGAAGTTTATAAATGCTACGGTACTCTTCCATTGTTCTTGGGTATTCTGTTGAAGTTTAAAAATGTTACGGATCACTTCCATTGTTCTTCAGAATTCTGATGAAGTTTAAAAATGCTACGGAACTCTTCCATTGTTATTTTTAATTCTACTGAAGTTTAAAAATGCTACGGAACTCTTCCATTGTTCTTCGGAATTCTGCAGAAGTTTAAAAATGCTACGGAACTCTTCCATTGTTCTTGGAATTCTGTTGAAGTTTAAAAATGCTACGGAAATCTTCCATTGTTCTCAGAATTCTGCTGAAGTTTATAAATTCTACGGTACTTTTCCATTGTTCTTGGGAATTCTGCTGAAGTTTAAAAATGTTACTGATCATTTCCATTGTTCTTCGGAATTCTACTGACGTTTAAAAATGCTGCGGAACTCTTCCATTGTTCTTCGGAATTCTGATGAAGTTTAAAACTGCTACGGAACTCTTCCATTGTTCTTCGGAATTCTGCTGAAGCTTAAAAATGCTACGGAACTCTTCCATTGTTCTTCGGAATTCTGCTGAAGTTTAAAAATGCTATGGAACTTTTACATTGTTCTTCTGAATTCTGCTGAAGTTTAAAAATGCTACGGAACTCTTCCATTGTTCTTCGGAATTCAGATGAAGCTTAAAACTGCAACGGAACTCTTCCATTGTTCTTCGGAATTCTTCTGAAGTTTAAAAATGCTACGGAACTCTTCCATTGTTCTTCGGAATTCTGCTGAAGTTTAAAAATGCTACGGAACTCTTCCATTGTTCTCGGAATTCTGCTGAAGTTTAAAAATGCTACGGAACTCTTCCATTGTTCTCGGAATTCTGGTGAAGTTTAAAAATGCTACGGAACTCTTCCATTGTTCTCGGAATTCTGCTGAAGTTTAAAAATGCTACGGTACTCTTCCATTGTTCTTCGGAATTCTGCTGAAGCTTAAAAATGCTATGGAACTGTTCCTTTGTTCTTCGGAATTCTGCTGAAGTTTAAAAATGCTATGGAACTCTTCCATTGTTCTCGGAATTCTGGTGAAGTTTAAAAATGCTACGGAACTCTTCCATTGTTCTCGGAATTCTGGTGAAGTTTAAAAATGCTACGGAACTCTTCCATTGTTATTCTTAATTCTGCTGAAGTTTAAAAATGCTACGGAACTCTTCCATTGTTCTTCGGAATTCTGCTGAAGTTTAAAAATGCTACGGAACTCTTCCATTGTTCTTCGGAATTCTGATGAAGCTTAGAACTGCAACGTAACACTTCCATTATTCTTCGGAATTCTGCTGAAGTTTAAAAATGCTACGGAACTCTTCCATTGTTCTTCAGAATTCTGTTGAAGTTTAAAAATGCTACGGAACTCTTCCATTGTTCTCGGAATTCTGGTGAAGTTTAAAAATGCTACAGAACTCTTCCATTGTTCTTGGAATTCTGGTGAAGTTTAAAACTGCTGCGGAACTCTTCCATTGTTCTCGGATTTCTGCTGAAGTTTAAAAATGCTACGGAACTCTTCCATTGTTCTTCGGAATTCTGCTCAAGTTTAAAAATGCTACGGAACTTTTCCATTGTTCTTCGGAATTCTGATGAAGTTTAAAAATGCTACGGAACTCTTCCATTGTTCTCAGAATCCTGCTGAAGTTTATAAATGCTACGGTACTCTTCCATTGTTCTTGGGTATGCTGCTGAAGTTTAAAAATGTTACGGATCACTTTCATTGTTCTTCAGAATTCTGATGAAGTTTAAAAATGCTACGGAACTCTTCCATTGTTCTCGGAATTCTGGTGAAGTTTAAAAATGCTACGGAATTCTTCCATTGTTATTCTTAATTCTGCTGAAGTTTAAAAATGCTACGGAACTCTTCCATTGTTCTTCGGAATTCTGCTGAAGTTTAAAAATGCTACAGAACTCTTCCATTGTTCTTCGGAATTCTGATGAAGCTTAGAACTGCAACGTAACACTTCCATTATTCTTCGGAATTCTGCTGAAGTTTAAAAATGCTACGGAACTCTTCCATTGTTCTTCAGAATTCTGTTGAAGTTTAAAAATGCTACGGAACTCTTCCATTGTTCTCGGAATTCTGGTGAAGTTTAAAAATGCTACAGAACTCTTCCATTGTTCTTGGAATTCTGGTGAAGTTTAAAACTGCTGCGGAACTCTTCCATTGTTCTCGGATTTCTGCTGAAGTTTAAAAATGCTACGGAACTCTTCCATTGTTCTTCAGAATTCTGCTCAAGTTAAAAAATGCTACGGAACTTTTCCATTGTTCTTCGGAATTCTGATGAAGTTTAAAAATGCTACGGAACTCTTCCATTGTTCTTCAGAATTCTGCTGAAGTTTAAAAATGCTACGGAACTCTTCCATTGTTCTTTGGAATTCTGCAGAAGTTTAAAAATGCTACGGAACTCTTCAATTGTTCTTGGAATTCTGTTGAAGTTTAAAAATGCTACGGAACTCTTCCATTGTTCTCAGAATCCTGCTGAAGTTTATAAATGCTACGGTACTCTTCCATTGTTCTTGGGTATGCTGCTGAAGTTTAAAAATGTTACGGATCACTTCCATTGTTCTTCAGAATTCTGATGAAGTTTAAAAATGCTACAGAACTCTTCCATTGTTATTTTTAATTCTACTGAAGTTTAAAAATGCTACGGAACTCTTCCATTGTTCTTGGAATTCTGGTGAAGTTTAAAAATGCTATGGAACTCTTCCATTGTTCTCAGAATTCTGCTGAAGCTTATAAATTCTACGGTGCTCTTCCATTGTTCTTGGGAATTCTGCTGAAGGTTAAAAATGTTACGGATCAATTCCATTGTTCTTCGGAATTCTGCTGAAGTTTAAAAATGCTACGGAACTCTTCCATTGTTCTTCGGAATTCTGCTGAAGCTTAAAAATGCTATGGAACTGTTCCATTGTTCTTCGGAATTCTGCTGAAGTTTAAAAATGCTATGGAACTCTTCCATTGTTCTCGGAATTCTGGTGAAGTTTAAAAATGCTACGGAACTCTTCCATTGTTCTCGGAATTCTGGTGAAGTTTAAAAATGCTACGGAACTCATCCATTGTTCTCGGAATTCTGCTGAAGTTTAAAAATGCTACGGAACTCTTCCATTGTTCTTCGGAATTCTGCTGAAGTTTAAAAATAGTATGGAACTTTTCCATTGTTCTTCGGAATTCTGATGAAGTTTAAAAAGGCTACGGAACTCTTCCATTGTTCTTCGGAATTCTGCTGAAGTTTAAAAATGCTACGGAACTCTTCCATTGTTCTTCGGAATTCTGCAGAAGTTTAAAAATGCTACGGAACTCTTCCATTGTTCTTGGTATTCTGGTGAAGTTTAAAAATGCTACGGAACTCTTCCATTGTTCTCAGAATTCTGCTGAAGCTTATAAATTCTACGGTGCTCTTCCATTGTTCTTGGGAATTCTGCTGAAGTTTAAAAATGTTACGGATCAATTCCATTGTTCTTCGGAATTCTTCTTAAGTTTAAAAATGCTACGGAAGTCTTCCATTGTTCTTCGGAATTCTGCTGAAGTTTAAAAATGCTACGGAACTCTTCCTTTGTTCTTCGGAATTCTTCTGAAGTTTAAAAATGCTACAGAATTCTTCTCTTGTTCTTCAGAATTCTGCTGAAGTTTAAAAATGCTACGGAACACTTCCTTTGTTCTTCGGAATTCTGCTGAAGTTTAAAAATGCTACAGAACTCTTCCATTGTTCACCGTATTCTGGTGAAGTTTAAAAATGCTACGGAACTCTTCCATTGTTATTTTTAATTCTACTGAAGTTTAAAAATGCTACGGAACTCTTCCATTGTTCTTTGGAATTCTGCTGAAGTTTAAAAATACTATGGGACTCTTCATTGTTCTTCTGAGTTCTGCTGAAGTTTAAAAATGCTACGGAACTCTTCCATTGTTCTTCGGAATTCTGATGAAGTTTAAAACTGCAACGGAACTCTTGCATTGTTCTTCGGAATTCTGCTGAAGTTTAAAAATGCTACGGAACTCTTCCATTGTTCTTCGGGATTCTGCTGTAATTTAAAAATGCTACGGAACTCTTCCATTGTTCTTCGGAATTCTGCTGAAGTTTAAAAATGCTACGGAACTCTTCCATTGTTCTTTGGAATTCTGCTGAAGTTTAAAAATGCTACGGAACTCTTCCATTGTTTTTCGGAATTCTGCTGAAGTTTAAAAATGCTGTGGAACACTTCCATTGTTCTCGGAATTCTTCTGAAGTTTGAAAATGCTACAGAACTCTTCCATTGTTCTTCAGAATACTGCTGAAGTTTAAAAATGCTACGGAACACTTCCTTTGTTCTTCGGAATTCTGCTGAAGTTTAAAAATGCTACGGAACTCTTCCATTGTTCACGGAATTCTGGTGAAGTTTAAAAATGCTACGGAACTGTTCCATTGTTATTCTTAATTCTGCTGAAGTTTAAAAATGCTACGGAACTCTTCCATTGTTCTTCGGAATTCTGCTGAAGTTTAAAAATGCTACGGAACTTTTACATTGTTCTTCGGAATTCTGATGAAGTTTAAAAATGCTACGGAACTCTTCCATTGTTCTTTGGAATTCTGCTGAAGTTTAAAAATGCTACGGAACTCTTCCATTGTTCTCAGAATTCTGTTGAAGTTTAAAAATGCTACGGAACTCTTCCATTGTTCTCGGAATTCTGTTGAAGTTTAAAAATGCTGCGGAACTCTTCCATTGTTCTCGGAATTCTGCTGAAGTTTAAAAATGCTACGGAACTCTTCCATTGTTCTTCGGAATTCTGCTGAAGTTTAAAAATGCTACAGAATTTTTCCATTGTTCTTCGGAATTCTGATGAAGTTTAAAAATGCTACGGAACTCTTCCATTGTTCTTCAGAATTCTGCTGAAGTTTAAAAATGCTACGGAACTCTTCCATTGTTCTTCGGAATTCTGCAGAAGTTTAAAAATGCTACGGAACTCTTCCATTGTTCTTGGAATTCTGGTGAAGTTTAAAAATGCTACGGAACTCTTCCATTGTTCTCAGAATTCTGCTGAAGTTTATAAATTCTACGGTACTCTTCCATTGTTCTTGGGAATTCTGCTGAAGTTTAAAAATATTACGGATCATTTCCATTGTTCTTCGGAATTCTGCTGAAGTTTAAATATGCTACGGAACTGTTCCCTTGTTCTTCTGAGTTCTACTGAAGTTTAAAAATGCTGCGGAACACTTCCCTTGTTCTTCGGAATTCTGATGAAGTTTAAAAATGCTACGGAACTCTTCCATTGTTCTTCAGAATTCTGATGAAGCTTAGAACTGCAACGGAACTCTTCCATTGTTCTTCGGAATTCTGCTGAAGTTTAAAAATGCTACGGAACTCTTCCATTGTTCTTCGGAATTTTGCTGAAGTTTAAAAATGCTACGGAACTCTTCCATTGTTTTCGGAATTCTGCTGAAGTTTAAAAATGCTACGGAACTCTTCCATTGTTCTCGGAATTCTGGTGAAGTTTAAAAATGCTACGGAACTCTTCCATTGTTCTCGGAATTCTGCTGAAGTTTAAAAATGCTACGGAACTATTCCATTGTTCTTCGGAATTCTGCCGAAGTTTAAAAATGCTACGGAACTCTTCCATTGTTCTTGGAATTCCTGTGAAGTTTAAAAATGCTACGGAACTCTTCCATTGTTCGGAGAATTCTGCTGAAGCTTATAAATTCTACGGTGCTCTTCCATTGTTCTTGGGAATTCTGCTGAAGTTTAAAAATGGTACGGAACTTTTCCATTGTTCTTCGGAATTCTGATGAAGTTTAAAAAGGCTACGGAACTCTTCCATTGTTCTTCGGAATTCTGCTGAAGTTTAAAAATGCTACGGAACTCTTCCATTGTTCCTCGGAATTCTGCAGAAGTTTAAAAATGCTACGGAACTCTTCCATTGTTCTTGGAATTCTGGTGAAGTTTAAAAATGCTATGGAACTCTTCCATTGTTCTAAGAATTCTGCTGAAGCTTATAAATTCTACGGTGCTCTTCCATTGTTCTTGGGAATTCTGCTGAAGTTTAAAAATGTTACGGATCAATTCCATTGTTCTTCGGAATTCTGCTGAAGTTTAAAAATGCTACGGAACTCTTCCATTGTTCTTCGGAATTCTGCTGAAGCTTAAAAATGCTATGGAACTGTTCCATTGTTCTTCGGAATTCTGCTGAAGTTTAAAAATGCTATGGAACTCTTCCATTGTTCTCGGAATTCTGGTGAAGTTTAAAAATGCTACGGAACTCTTCCATTGTTCTCGGAATTCTGGTGAAGTTTAAAAATGCTACGGAACTCATCCATTGTTCTCGGAATTCTGCTGAAGTTTAAAAATGCTACGGAACTCTTCCATTGTTCTTCGGAATTCTGCTGAAGTTTAAAAATAGTATGGAACTTTTCCATTGTTCTTCGGAATTCTGATGAAGTTTAAAAAGGCTACGGAACTCTTCCATTGTTCTTCGGAATTCTGCTGAAGTTTAAAAATGCTACGGAACTCTTCCATTGTTCTTCGGAATTCTGCAGAAGTTTAAAAATGCTACGGAACTCTTCCATTGTTCTTGGTATTCTGGTGAAGTTTAAAAATGCTACGGAACTCTTCCATTGTTCTCAGAATTTTGCTGAAGCTTATAAATTCTACGGTGCTCTTCCATTGTTCTTGGGAATTCTGCTGAAGTTTAAAAATGTTACGGATCAATTCCATTGTTCTTCGGAATTCTGCTTAAGTTTAAAAATGCTACGGAAGTCTTCCATTGTTCTTCGGAATTCTGCTGAAGTTTAAAAATGCTACGGAACTCTTTCATTGTTCTTCGGAATTCTGCTGAAGTTTAAAAATGCTACGGAACTCTTCCATTGTTTTGCGGAATTCTGCTGAAGTTTAAAAATGCTACGGAACTCTTCCATTTTTCTCGGAATTCTTCTGAAGTTTAAAAATGCTACAGAATTCTTCTCTTGTTCTTCAGAAATCTGCTGAAGTTTAAAAATGCTACGGAACACTTCCTTTGTTCTTCGGAATTCTGCTGAAGTTTAAAAATGCTACAGAACTCTTCCATTGTTCACCGTATTCTGGTGAAGTTTAAAAATGCTACGGAACTCTTCCATTGTTATTTTTAATTCTACTGAAGTTTAAAAATGCTACGGAACTCTTCCATTGTTCTTTGGAATTCTGCTGAAGTTTAAAAATGCTATGGGACTCTTCATTGTTCTTCTGAGTTCTGCTGAAGTTTAAAAATGCTACGGAACTCTTCCATTGTTCTTCGGAATTCTGATGAAGTTTAAAACTGCAACGGAACTCTTCCATTGTTCTTCGGAATTCTGCTGAAGTTTAAAAACGCTACGGAACTCTTCCATTGTTCTTCGGAATTCTGCTGAAGTTTAAAAATGCTACAGAACTCTTCCATTGTTCCTCGGAATTCTGCTGAAGTTTAAAAATGCTACGGAACTCTTCCATTGTTCTTTGGAATTCTGCTGAAGTTTAAAAATGCTACGGAACTCTTCCATTGTTCCTCGGAATTCTGGTGAAGTTTAAAAATGCTGCGGAACTCATCCATTGTTCTCGGAATTCTGCTGAAGATTAAAAATGCTACGGAACTCTTCCATTGTTCTTCGGGATTCTGCTGTAATTTAAAAATGCTACGGAACTCTTTCATTGTTCTTCGGAATTCTGCTGAAGTTTAAAAATGCTACGGAACTCTTCCATTGTTTTGCGGAATTCTGCTGAAGTTTAAAAATGCTACGGAACTCTTCCATTTTTCTCGGAATTCTTCTGAAGTTTAAAAATGCTACAGAATTCTTCTCTTGTTCTTCAGAAATCTGCTGAAGTTTAAAAATGCTACGGAACACTTCCTTTGTTCTTCGGAATTCTGCTGAAGTTTAAAAATGCTACAGAACTCTTCCATTGTTCACCGTATTCTGGTGAAGTTTAAAAATGCTACGGAACTCTTCCATTGTTATTTTTAATTCTACTGAAGTTTAAAAATGCTACGGAACTCTTCCATTGTTCTTTGGAATTCTGCTGAAGTTTAAAAATGCTATGGGACTCTTCATTGTTCTTCTGAGTTCTGCTGAAGTTTAAAAATGCTACGGAACTCTTCCATTGTTCTTCGGAATTCTGATGAAGTTTAAAACTGCAACGGAACTCTTCCATTGTTCTTCGGAATTCTGCTGAAGTTTAAAAACGCTACGGAACTCTTCCATTGTTCTTCGGAATTCTGCTGAAGTTTAAAAATGCTACAGAACTCTTCCATTGTTCCTCGGAATTCTGCTGAAGTTTAAAAATGCTACGGAACTCTTCCATTGTTCTTTGGAATTCTGCTGAAGTTTAAAAATGCTACGGAACTCTTCCATTGTTCCTCGGAATTCTGGTGAAGTTTAAAAATGCTGCGGAACTCATCCATTGTTCTCGGAATTCTGCTGAAGATTAAAAATGCTACGGAACTCTTCCATTGTTCTTCGGGATTCTGCTGTAATTTAAAAATGCTACGGAACTCTTCCATTGTTCTTCGGAATTCTGCTGAAGTTTAAAAATGCTACGGAACTCTTCCATTGTTCTTTGGAATTCTGCTGAAGTTCAAAAATGCTACGGAACTCTTCCATTGTTTTTCGGAATTCTGCTGAAGTTTAAAAATGCTGTGGAACTCTTCCATTGTTCTCGGAATTCTTCTGAAGTTTGAAAATGCTACAGAACTCTTCCATTGTTCTTCAGAATACTGCTGAAGTTTAAAAATGCTACGGAACACTTCCTTTGTTCTTCGGAATTCTGCTGAAGTTTAAAAATGCTACGGAACTCTTCCATTGTTCACGGAATTCTGGTGAAGTTTAAAAATGCTACGGAACTGTTCCATTGTTATTCTTAATTCTGCTGAAGTTTAAAAATGCTACGGAACTCTTCCATTGTTCTCGGAATTCTGCTGAACTTTAAAAATGCTACGGAACTCTTCCATTGTTCTCGGAATTCTGGTGAAGTTTAAAAATGCTACGGAACTCTTCCATTGTTCTCGGAATTCTGCTGAAGTTTAAAAATGCTACGGTACTCTTCCATTGTTCTTCGGAATTCTGCTGAAGCTTAAAAATGCTATGGAACTGTTCCTTTGTTCTTCGGAATTCTGCTGAAGTTTAAAAATGCTATGGAACTCTTCCATTGTTCTCGGAATTCTGGTGAAGTTTAAAAATGCTACGGAACTCTTCCATTGTTCTCGGAATTCTGGTGAAGTTTAAAAATGCTACGGAACTCTTCCATTGTTATTCTTAATTCTGCTGAAGTTTAAAAATGCTACGGAACTCTTCCATTGTTCTTCGGAATTCTGCTGAAGTTTAAAAATGCTACGGAACTCTTCCATTGTTCTTCGGAATTCTGATGAAGCTTAGAACTGCAACGTAACACTTCCATTATTCTTCGGAATTCTGCTGAAGTTTAAAAATGCTACGGAACTCTTCCATTGTTCTTCAGAATTCTGTTGAAGTTTAAAAATGCTACGGAACTCTTCCATTGTTCTCGGAATTCTGGTGAAGTTTAAAAATGCTACAGAACTCTTCCATTGTTCTTGGAATTCTGGTGAAGTTTAAAACTGCTGCGGAACTCTTCCATTGTTCTCGGATTTCTGCTGAAGTTTAAAAATGCTACGGAACTCTTCCATTGTTCTTCGGAATTCTGCTCAAGTTTAAAAATGCTACGGAACTTTTCCATTGTTCTTCGGAATTCTGATGAAGTTTAAAAATGCTACGGAACTCTTCCATTGTTCTCAGAATCCTGCTGAAGTTTATAAATGCTACGGTACTCTTCCATTGTTCTTGGGTATGCTGCTGAAGTTTAAAAATGTTACGGATCACTTTCATTGTTCTTCAGAATTCTGATGAAGTTTAAAAATGCTACGGAACTCTTCCATTGTTCTCGGAATTCTGGTGAAGTTTAAAAATGCTACGGAATTCTTCCATTGTTATTCTTAATTCTGCTGAAGTTTAAAAATGCTACGGAACTCTTCCATTGTTCTTCGGAATTCTGCTGAAGTTTAAAAATGCTACAGAACTCTTCCATTGTTCTTCGGAATTCTGATGAAGCTTAGAACTGCAACGTAACACTTCCATTATTCTTCGGAATTCTGCTGAAGTTTAAAAATGCTACGGAACTCTTCCATTGTTCTTCAGAATTCTGTTGAAGTTTAAAAATGCTACGGAACTCTTCCATTGTTCTCGGAATTCTGGTGAAGTTTAAAAATGCTACAGAACTCTTCCATTGTTCTTGGAATTCTGGTGAAGTTTAAAACTGCTGCGGAACTCTTCCATTGTTCTCGGATTTCTGCTGAAGTTTAAAAATGCTACGGAACTCTTCCATTGTTCTTCAGAATTCTGCTCAAGTTAAAAAATGCTACGGAACTTTTCCATTGTTCTTCGGAATTCTGATGAAGTTTAAAAATGCTACGGAACTCTTCCATTGTTCTTCAGAATTCTGCTGAAGTTTAAAAATGCTACGGAACTCTTCCATTGTTCTTTGGAATTCTGCAGAAGTTTAAAAATGCTACGGAACTCTTCAATTGTTCTTGGAATTCTGTTGAAGTTTAAAAATGCTACGGAACTCTTCCATTGTTCTCAGAATCCTGCTGAAGTTTATAAATGCTACGGTACTCTTCCATTGTTCTTGGGTATGCTGCTGAAGTTTAAAAATGTTACGGATCACTTCCATTGTTCTTCAGAATTCTGATGAAGTTTAAAAATGCTACAGAACTCTTCCATTGTTATTTTTAATTCTACTGAAGTTTAAAAATGCTACGGAACTCTTCCATTGTTCTTGGAATTCTGGTGAAGTTTAAAAATGCTATGGAACTCTTCCATTGTTCTCAGAATTCTGCTGAAGCTTATAAATTCTACGGTGCTCTTCCATTGTTCTTGGGAATTCTGCTGAAGTTTAAAAATGTTACGGATCAATTCCATTGTTCTTCGGAATTCTGCTGAAGTTTAAAAATGCTACGGAACTCTTCCATTGTTCTTCGGAATTCTGCTGAAGCTTAAAAATGCTATGGAACTGTTCCATTGTTCTTCGGAATTCTGCTGAAGTTTAAAAATGCTATGGAACTCTTCCATTGTTCTCGGAATTCTGGTGAAGTTTAAAAATGCTACGGAACTCTTCCATTGTTCTCGGAATTCTGGTGAAGTTTAAAAATGCTACGGAACTCATCCATTGTTCTCGGAATTCTGCTGAAGTTTAAAAATGCTACGGAACTCTTCCATTGTTCTTCGGAATTCTGCTGAAGTTTAAAAATAGTATGGAACTTTTCCATTGTTCTTCGGAATTCTGATGAAGTTTAAAAAGGCTACGGAACTCTTCCATTGTTCTTCGGAATTCTGCTGAAGTTTAAAAATGCTACGGAACTCTTCCATTGTTCTTCGGAATTCTGCAGAAGTTTAAAAATGCTACGGAACTCTTCCATTGTTCTTGGTATTCTGGTGAAGTTTAAAAATGCTACGGAACTCTTCCATTGTTCTCAGAATTCTGCTGAAGCTTATAAATTCTACGGTGCTCTTCCATTGTTCTTGGGAATTCTGCTGAAGTTTAAAAATGTTACGGATCAATTCCATTGTTCTTCGGAATTCTTCTTAAGTTTAAAAATGCTACGGAAGTCTTCCATTGTTCTTCGGAATTCTGCTGAAGTTTAAAAATGCTACGGAACTCTTCCTTTGTTCTTCGGAATTCTTCTGAAGTTTAAAAATGCTACAGAATTCTTCTCTTGTTCTTCAGAATTCTGCTGAAGTTTAAAAATGCTACGGAACACTTCCTTTGTTCTTCGGAATTCTGCTGAAGTTTAAAAATGCTACAGAACTCTTCCATTGTTCACCGTATTCTGGTGAAGTTTAAAAATGCTACGGAACTCTTCCATTGTTATTTTTAATTCTACTGAAGTTTAAAAATGCTACGGAACTCTTCCATTGTTCTTTGGAATTCTGCTGAAGTTTAAAAATACTATGGGACTCTTCATTGTTCTTCTGAGTTCTGCTGAAGTTTAAAAATGCTACGGAACTCTTCCATTGTTCTTCGGAATTCTGATGAAGTTTAAAACTGCAACGGAACTCTTGCATTGTTCTTCGGAATTCTGCTGAAGTTTAAAAATGCTACGGAACTCTTCCATTGTTCTTCGGGATTCTGCTGTAATTTAAAAATGCTACGGAACTCTTCCATTGTTCTTCGGAATTCTGCTGAAGTTTAAAAATGCTACGGAACTCTTCCATTGTTCTTTGGAATTCTGCTGAAGTTTAAAAATGCTACGGAACTCTTCCATTGTTTTTCGGAATTCTGCTGAAGTTTAAAAATGCTGTGGAACACTTCCATTGTTCTCGGAATTCTTCTGAAGTTTGAAAATGCTACAGAACTCTTCCATTGTTCTTCAGAATACTGCTGAAGTTTAAAAATGCTACGGAACACTTCCTTTGTTCTTCGGAATTCTGCTGAAGTTTAAAAATGCTACGGAACTCTTCCATTGTTCACGGAATTCTGGTGAAGTTTAAAAATGCTACGGAACTGTTCCATTGTTATTCTTAATTCTGCTGAAGTTTAAAAATGCTACGGAACTCTTCCATTGTTCTTCGGAATTCTGCTGAAGTTTAAAAATGCTACGGAACTTTTACATTGTTCTTCGGAATTCTGATGAAGTTTAAAAATGCTACGGAACTCTTCCATTGTTCTTTGGAATTCTGCTGAAGTTTAAAAATGCTACGGAACTCTTCCATTGTTCTCAGAATTCTGTTGAAGTTTAAAAATGCTACGGAACTCTTCCATTGTTCTCGGAATTCTGTTGAAGTTTAAAAATGCTGCGGAACTCTTCCATTGTTCTCGGAATTCTGCTGAAGTTTAAAAATGCTACGGAACTCTTCCATTGTTCTTCGGAATTCTGCTGAAGTTTAAAAATGCTACAGAATTTTTCCATTGTTCTTCGGAATTCTGATGAAGTTTAAAAATGCTACGGAACTCTTCCATTGTTCTTCAGAATTCTGCTGAAGTTTAAAAATGCTACGGAACTCTTCCATTGTTCTTCGGAATTCTGCAGAAGTTTAAAAATGCTACGGAACTCTTCCATTGTTCTTGGAATTCTGGTGAAGTTTAAAAATGCTACGGAACTCTTCCATTGTTCTCAGAATTCTGCTGAAGTTTATAAATTCTACGGTACTCTTCCATTGTTCTTGGGAATTCTGCTGAAGTTTAAAAATATTACGGATCATTTCCATTGTTCTTCGGAATTCTGCTGAAGTTTAAATATGCTACGGAACTGTTCCCTTGTTCTTCTGAGTTCTACTGAAGTTTAAAAATGCTGCGGAACACTTCCCTTGTTCTTCGGAATTCTGATGAAGTTTAAAAATGCTACGGAACTCTTCCATTGTTCTTCAGAATTCTGATGAAGCTTAGAACTGCAACGGAACTCTTCCATTGTTCTTCGGAATTCTGCTGAAGTTTAAAAATGCTACGGAACTCTTCCATTGTTCTTCGGAATTTTGCTGAAGTTTAAAAATGCTACGGAACTCTTCCATTGTTTTCGGAATTCTGCTGAAGTTTAAAAATGCTACGGAACTCTTCCATTGTTCTCGGAATTCTGGTGAAGTTTAAAAATGCTACGGAACTCTTCCATTGTTCTCGGAATTCTGCTGAAGTTTAAAAATGCTACGGAACTATTCCATTGTTCTTCGGAATTCTGCCGAAGTTTAAAAATGCTACGGAACTCTTCCATTGTTCTTGGAATTCCTGTGAAGTTTAAAAATGCTACGGAACTCTTCCATTGTTCGGAGAATTCTGCTGAAGCTTATAAATTCTACGGTGCTCTTCCATTGTTCTTGGGAATTCTGCTGAAGTTTAAAAATGGTACGGAACTTTTCCATTGTTCTTCGGAATTCTGATGAAGTTTAAAAAGGCTACGGAACTCTTCCATTGTTCTTCGGAATTCTGCTGAAGTTTAAAAATGCTACGGAACTCTTCCATTGTTCTTCGGAATTCTGCAGAAGTTTAAAAATGCTACGGAACTCTTCCATTGTTCTTGGAATTCTGGTGAAGTTTAAAAATGCTATGGAACTCTTCCATTGTTCTAAGAATTCTGCTGAAGCTTATAAATTCTACGGTGCTCTTCCATTGTTCTTGGGAATTCTGCTGAAGTTTAAAAATGTTACGGATCAATTCCATTGTTCTTCGGAATTCTGCTGAAGTTTAAAAATGCTACGGAACTCTTCCATTGTTCTTCGGAATTCTGCTGAAGCTTAAAAATGCTATGGAACTGTTCCATTGTTCTTCGGAATTCTGCTGAAGTTTAAAAATGCTATGGAACTCTTCCATTGTTCTCGGAATTCTGGTGAAGTTTAAAAATGCTACGGAACTCTTCCATTGTTCTCGGAATTCTGGTGAAGTTTAAAAATGCTACGGAACTCATCCATTGTTCTCGGAATTCTGCTGAAGTTTAAAAATGCTACGGAACTCTTCCATTGTTCTTCGGAATTCTGCTGAAGTTTAAAAATAGTATGGAACTTTTCCATTGTTCTTCGGAATTCTGATGAAGTTTAAAAAGGCTACGGAACTCTTCCATTGTTCTTCGGAATTCTGCTGAAGTTTAAAAATGCTACGGAACTCTTCCATTGTTCTTCGGAATTCTGCAGAAGTTTAAAAATGCTACGGAACTCTTCCATTGTTCTTGGTATTCTGGTGAAGTTTAAAAATGCTACGGAACTCTTCCATTGTTCTCAGAATTTTGCTGAAGCTTATAAATTCTACGGTGCTCTTCCATTGTTCTTGGGAATTCTGCTGAAGTTTAAAAATGTTACGGATCAATTCCATTGTTCTTCGGAATTCTGCTTAAGTTTAAAAATGCTACGGAAGTCTTCCATTGTTCTTCGGAATTCTGCTGAAGTTTAAAAATGCTACGGAACTCTTTCATTGTTCTTCGGAATTCTGCTGAAGTTTAAAAATGCTACGGAACTCTTCCATTGTTTTGCGGAATTCTGCTGAAGTTTAAAAATGCTACGGAACTCTTCCATTTTTCTCGGAATTCTTCTGAAGTTTAAAAATGCTACAGAATTCTTCTCTTGTTCTTCAGAAATCTGCTGAAGTTTAAAAATGCTACGGAACACTTCCTTTGTTCTTCGGAATTCTGCTGAAGTTTAAAAATGCTACAGAACTCTTCCATTGTTCACCGTATTCTGGTGAAGTTTAAAAATGCTACGGAACTCTTCCATTGTTATTTTTAATTCTACTGAAGTTTAAAAATGCTACGGAACTCTTCCATTGTTCTTTGGAATTCTGCTGAAGTTTAAAAATGCTATGGGACTCTTCATTGTTCTTCTGAGTTCTGCTGAAGTTTAAAAATGCTACGGAACTCTTCCATTGTTCTTCGGAATTCTGATGAAGTTTAAAACTGCAACGGAACTCTTCCATTGTTCTTCGGAATTCTGCTGAAGTTTAAAAACGCTACGGAACTCTTCCATTGTTCTTCGGAATTCTGCTGAAGTTTAAAAATGCTACAGAACTCTTCCATTGTTCCTCGGAATTCTGCTGAAGTTTAAAAATGCTACGGAACTCTTCCATTGTTCTTTGGAATTCTGCTGAAGTTTAAAAATGCTACGGAACTCTTCCATTGTTCCTCGGAATTCTGGTGAAGTTTAAAAATGCTGCGGAACTCATCCATTGTTCTCGGAATTCTGCTGAAGATTAAAAATGCTACGGAACTCTTCCATTGTTCTTCGGGATTCTGCTGTAATTTAAAAATGCTACGGAACTCTTTCATTGTTCTTCGGAATTCTGCTGAAGTTTAAAAATGCTACGGAACTCTTCCATTGTTTTGCGGAATTCTGCTGAAGTTTAAAAATGCTACGGAACTCTTCCATTTTTCTCGGAATTCTTCTGAAGTTTAAAAATGCTACAGAATTCTTCTCTTGTTCTTCAGAAATCTGCTGAAGTTTAAAAATGCTACGGAACACTTCCTTTGTTCTTCGGAATTCTGCTGAAGTTTAAAAATGCTACAGAACTCTTCCATTGTTCACCGTATTCTGGTGAAGTTTAAAAATGCTACGGAACTCTTCCATTGTTATTTTTAATTCTACTGAAGTTTAAAAATGCTACGGAACTCTTCCATTGTTCTTTGGAATTCTGCTGAAGTTTAAAAATGCTATGGGACTCTTCATTGTTCTTCTGAGTTCTGCTGAAGTTTAAAAATGCTACGGAACTCTTCCATTGTTCTTCGGAATTCTGATGAAGTTTAAAACTGCAACGGAACTCTTCCATTGTTCTTCGGAATTCTGCTGAAGTTTAAAAACGCTACGGAACTCTTCCATTGTTCTTCGGAATTCTGCTGAAGTTTAAAAATGCTACAGAACTCTTCCATTGTTCCTCGGAATTCTGCTGAAGTTTAAAAATGCTACGGAACTCTTCCATTGTTCTTTGGAATTCTGCTGAAGTTTAAAAATGCTACGGAACTCTTCCATTGTTCCTCGGAATTCTGGTGAAGTTTAAAAATGCTGCGGAACTCATCCATTGTTCTCGGAATTCTGCTGAAGATTAAAAATGCTACGGAACTCTTCCATTGTTCTTCGGGATTCTGCTGTAATTTAAAAATGCTACGGAACTCTTCCATTGTTCTTCGGAATTCTGCTGAAGTTTAAAAATGCTACGGAACTCTTCCATTGTTCTTTGGAATTCTGCTGAAGTTCAAAAATGCTACGGAACTCTTCCATTGTTTTTCGGAATTCTGCTGAAGTTTAAAAATGCTGTGGAACTCTTCCATTGTTCTCGGAATTCTTCTGAAGTTTGAAAATGCTACAGAACTCTTCCATTGTTCTTCAGAATACTGCTGAAGTTTAAAAATGCTACGGAACACTTCCTTTGTTCTTCGGAATTCTGCTGAAGTTTAAAAATGCTACGGAACTCTTCCATTGTTCACGGAATTCTGGTGAAGTTTAAAAATGCTACGGAACTGTTCCATTGTTATTCTTAATTCTGCTGAAGTTTAAAAATGCTACGGAACTCTTCCATTGTTCTTCGGAATTCTGCTGAAGTTTAAAAATGCTACGGAACTTTTACATTGTTCTTCGGAATTCTGATGAAGTTTAAAAATGCTACGGAACTCTTCCATTGTTCTTCGGAATTCTGCTGAAGTTTAAAAATGCTACGGAACTCTTCCATTGTTCTCAGAATTCTGTTGAAGTTTAAAAATGCTACGGAACTCTTCCATTGTTCTCGGAATTCTGTTGAAGTTTAAAAATGCTGCGGAACTCTTCCATTGTTCTCGGAATTCTGCTGAAGTTTAAAAATGCTACGGAACTCTTCCATTGTTCTTCGGAATTCTGCTGAAGTTTAAAAATGCTACAGAATTTTTCCATTGTTCTTCGGAATTCTGATGAAGTTTAAAAATGCTACGGAACTCTTCCATTGTTCTTCAGAATTCTGCTGAAGTTTAAAAATGCTACGGAACTCTTCCATTGTTCTTCGGAATTCTGCAGAAGTTTAAAAATGCTACGGAACTCTTCCATTGTTCTTGGAATTCTGGTGAAGTTTAAAAATGCTACGGAACTCTTCCATTGTTCTCAGAATTCTGCTGAAGTTTATAAATTCTACGGTACTCTTCCATTGTTCTTGGGAATTCTGCTGAAGTTTAAAAATATTACGGATCATTTCCATTGTTCTTCGGAATTCTGCTGAAGTTTAAATATGCTACGGAACTCTTCCCTTGTTCTTCTGAGTTCTACCGAAGTTTAAAAATGCTGCGGAACACTTCCCTTGTTCTTCGGAATTCTGATGAAGTTTAAAAATGCTACGGAACTCTTCCATTGTTCTTCGGAATTCTGATGAAGCTTAAAACTGCAACGGAACTCTTCCATTGTTTTTCGGAATTCTGCTGAAGTTTAAAAATGCTACGGAACTCTTCCATTGTTCTTCGGAATTCTGCTGAAGTTTAAAAATGCTACGGAACTCTTCCATTGTTTTCGGAATTCTGCTGAAGTTTAAAAATGCTACGGAACTCTTCCATTGTTCTCGGAATTCTGGTGAAGTTTAAAAATGCTACGGAACTCTTCCATTGTTCTCGGAATTCTGCTGAAGTTTAAAAATGCTACGGAACTATTCCATTGTTCTTCGGAATTCTGCCGAAGTTTAAAAATGCTACGGAACTCTTCCATTGTTCTTGGAATTCCTGTGAAGTTTAAAAATGCTACGGAACTCTTCCATTGTTCGGAGAATTCTGCTGAAGCTTATAAATTCTACGGTGCTCTTCCATTGTTCTTGGGAATTCTGCTGAAGTTTAAAAATGTTACGGATCAATTCCATTGTTCTTCGGAATTCTGCTGAAGTTTAAAAATGCTACGGAACTCTTCCATTGTTTTTCGGAATTCTGCTGAAGTTTAAAAATGCTACGGAACTCTTCCATTTTTCTCGGAATTCTTCTGAAGTTTAAAAATACTACAGAACTCTTCTCTTGTTCTTCAGAATTCTGCTGAAGTTTAAAAATGCTACGAAACAATTCCTTTGTTCTTCGGAATTCTGCTGAAGTTTAAAAATGTTACGGATCATTTCCATTGTTCTTCGGAATTCTGCTGAAGTTTAAAAATGCTACGGAACTCTTCCATTGTTCTTCGGAATTCTGCTGAAGTTTAAAAATGCTATGGAACTCATCGATTGTTCTTCGGAATTCTGCTGAAGTTTAAAAATGCTACGGAACTCTTCCATTGTTCTTCTGAGTTCTGCTGAAGTTTAAAAATGCTGCAGAACTCTTCCATTGTTCTTCGGAATTCTGATGAAGTTTAAAACTGCAACGGAACTCTTCCATTTTTCTTCAGAATTCTGCTGAAGTTTAAAAATGCTACGGAACTCTTCCATTGTTCTTCGGAATTCTGCTGAAGTTTAAAAATGCTATGGAACTCTTACATTGTTCTTCTGAATTCTGCTGAAGTTTAAAAATGCTACGGAACTCTTCCATTGTTCTTCGGAATTCTGATGAAGCTTAAAACTGCAACGGAACTCTTCCATTGTTGTTTGGAATTCTGCTGAAGTTTAAAAATGCTACGGAACTCTTCCATTGTTCTTCGGAATTCTGCTGAAGTTTAAAAATGCTACGGAACTCTTCCATTGTTCTCGGAATTCTGCTGAAGTTTAAAAATGCTACGGAACTCTTCCATTGTTCTCGGAATTCTGGTGAAGTTTAAAAATGCTACGGAACTCTTCCATTGTTCTCGGAATTCTGCTGAAGTTTAAAAATGCTACGGAACTCTTCCATTGTTCTTCAGAATTCTGCTGAAGCTTAAAAATGCTATGGAACTGTTCCATTGTTCTTCGGAATTCTGCTGAAGTTTAAAAATGCTATGGAACTCTTCCATTGTTCTCGGAATTCTGGTGAAGTTTAAAAATGCTACGGAACTCTTCCATTGTTCTCGGAATTCTGGTGACGTTTAAAAATGCTACGGAACTCATCCATTGTTCTCGGAATTCTGCTGAAGTTTAAAAATGCTACGGAACTCTTCCATTGTTCTTCGGAATTCTGCTGAAGTTTAAAAATGGTACAGAACTTTTCCATTGTTCTTCGGAATTCTGATGAAGTTTAAAAAGGCTACAGAACTCTTCCATTGTTCTTCGGAATTCTGCTGAAGTTTAAAAATGCTACGGAACTCTTCCATTGTTCTTCGGAATTCTGCAGAAGTTTAAAAATGCTACGGAACTCTTCCATTGTTCTTGGAATTCTGGTGAAGTTTAAAAATGCTACGGAACTCTTCCATTGTTCTCAGAATTCTGCTGAAGCTTATAAATTCTACGGTGCTCTTCCATTGTTCTTGGGAATTCTGCTGAAGTTTAAAAATGTTACGGATCAATTCCATTGTTCTTCGGAATTCTGCTGAAGTTTAAAAATGCTACGGAACTCTTCCATTGTTCTTCGGAATTCTGCTGAAGTTTAAAAATGCTACGGAACTGTTCCATTGTTCTTCGGAATTCTGCTGAAGTTTAAAAATGCTATGGAACTCTTCCATTGTTCTCGGAATTCTGGTGAAGTTTAAAAATGCTACGGAACTCTTCCATTGTTCTCGGAATTCTGGTGAAGTTTAAAAATGCTATGGAACTGATCCATTGTTCTCGGAATTCTGCTGAAGATTAAAAATGCTATGGAACTCTTCCATTGTTCTTCGGAATTCTGCTGAAGTTTAAAAATGCTACGGAACTCTTCCATTGTTCTTCTGAGTTCTGCTGAAGTTTAAAAATGCTGCAGAACTCTTCCATTGTTCTTCGGAATTCTGATGAAGTTTAAAACTGCAACGGAACTCTTCCATTTTTCTTCAGAATTCTGCTGAAGTTTAAAAATGCTACGGAACTCTTCCATTGTTCTTCGGAATTCTGCTGAAGTTTAAAAATGCTATGGAACTCTTACATTGTTCTTCTGAATTCTGCTGAAGTTTAAAAATGCTACGGAACTCTTCCATTGTTCTTCGGAACTCTGATGAAGCTTAAAACTGCAACGGAACTCTTCCATTGTTGTTCGGAATTCTGCTGAAGTTTAAAAATGCTACGGAACTCTTCCATTGTTCTTCGGAATTCTGCTGAAGTTTAAAAATGCTACGGAACTCTTCCATTGTTCTCGGAATTCTGCAGAAGTTTAAAAATGCTACGGAACTCTTCCATTGTTCTCGGAATTCTGGTGAAGTTTAAAAATGCTACAGAACTCTTCCATTGTTCTCGGAATTCTGCTGAAGTTTAAAAATGCTACGGAACTCTTCCATTGTTCTTCAGAATTCTGCTGAAGCTTAAAAATGCTATGGAACTGTTCCATTGTTCTTCGGAATTCTGCTGAAGTTTAAAAATGCTATGGAACTCTTCCATTGTTCTCGGAATTCTGGTGAAGTTTAAAAATGCTACGGAACTCTTCCATTGTTCTCGGAATTCTGGTGACGTTTAAAAATGCTACGGAACTCATCCATTGTTCTCGGAATTCTGCTGAAGTTTAAAAATGCTACGGAACTCTTCCATTGTTCTTCGGAATTCTGCTGAAGTTTAAAAATGGTACGGAACTTTTCCATTGTTCTTCGGAATTCTGATGAAGTTTAAAAAGGCTACGGAACTCTTCCATTGTTCTTCGGAATTCTGCTGAAGTTTAAAAATGCTACGGAACTCTTCCATTGTTCTTCGGAATTCTGCAGAAGTTTAAAAATGCTACGGAACTCTTCCATTGTTCTTGGAATTCTGGTGAAGTTTAAAAATGCTACGGAACTCTTCCATTGTTCTCAGAATTCTGCTGAAGCTTATAAATTCTACGGTGCTCTTCCATTGTTCTTGGGAATTCTGCTGAAGTTTAAAAATGTTACGGATCAATTCCATTGTTCTTCGGAATTCTGCTGAAGTTTAAAAATGCTACGGAACTCTTCCATTGTTCTTCGGAATTCTGCTGAAGCTTAAAAATGCTATGGAACTGTTCCATTGTTCTTCGGAATTCTGCTGTAGTTTAAAAATGCTATGGAACTCTTCCATTGTTCTCGGAATTCTGGTGAAGTTTAAAAATGCTACGGAACTCTTCCATTGTTCTCGGAATTCTGGTGAAGTTTAAAAATGCTACGGAACTCATCCATTGTTCTCGGAATTCTGCTGAAGTTTAAAAATGCTACGGAACTCTTCCATTGTTCTTCGGAATTCTGCTGAAGTTTAAAAATAGTATGGAACTTTTCCATTGTTCTTCGGAATTCTGATGAAGTTTAAAAAGGCTACGGAACTCTTCCATTGTTCTTCGGAATTCTGCTGAAGTTTAAAAATGCTACGGAACTCTTCCATTGTTCTTCGGAATTCTGCAGAAGTTTAAAAATGCTACGGAACTCTTCCATTGTTCTTGGAATTCTGGTGAAGTTTAAAAATGCTACGGAACTCTTCCATTGTTCTCAGAATTCTGCTGAAGCTTATAAATTCTACGGTGCTCTTCCATTGTTCTTGGGAATTCTGCTGAAGTTTAAAAATGCTACGGAACTCTTCCATTTTTCTCGGAATTCTTCTGAAGTTTAAAAATGCTACAGAATTCTTCTCTTGTTCTTCAGAATTCTGCTGAAGTTTAAAAATGCTACGGAACACTTCCTTTGTTCTTCGGAATTCTGCTGAAGTTTAAAAATGCTACAGAACTCTTCCATTGTTCACCGTATTCTGGTGAAGTTTAAAAATGCTACGGAACTCTTCCATTGTTATTTTTAATTCTACTGAAGTTTAAAAATGCTACGGAACTCTTCCATTGTTCTTTGGAATTCTGCTGAAGTTTAAAAATGCTACGTGACTCTTCATTGTTCTTCTGAGTTCTGCTGAAGTTTAAAAATGCTACGGAACTCTTCCATTGTTCTTCGGAATTCTGATGAAGTTTAAAACTGCAACGGAACTCTTCCATTGTTCTTCGGAATTCTGCTGAAGTTTAAAAATGCTACGGAACTCTTCCATTGTTCTTCGGAATTCTGCTGAAGTTTAAAAATGCTACAGAACTCTTCCATTGTTCCTCGGAATTCTGGTGAAGTTTAAAAATGCTGCGGAACTCATCCATTGTTCTCGGAATTCTGCTGAAGTTTAAAAATGCTACGGAACTCTTCCATTGTTCTTCGGAATTCTGCTGTAATTTAAAAATGCTATGGAACTCTTCCATTGTTCTTCGGAATTCTGCTGAAGTTTAAAAATGCTACGGAACTCTTCCATTGTTCTTTGGAATTCTGCTGAAGTTTAAAAATGCTACGGAACTCTTCCATTGTTTTTCGGAATTCTGCTGAAGTTTAAAAATGCTGTGGAACTCTTCCATTGTTCTCGGAATTCTTCTGAAGTTTGAAAATGCTACAGAACTCTTCCATTGTTCTTCAGAATACTGCTGAAGTTTAAAAATGCTACGGAACACTTCCTTTGTTCTTCGGAATTCTGCTGAAGTTTAAAAATGCTACGGAACTCTTCCATTGTTCACGGAATTCTGGTGAAGTTTAAAAATGCTACGGAACTGTTCCATTGTTATTCTTAATTCTGCTGAAGTTTAAAAATGCTACGGAACTCTTCCATTGTTCTTCGGAATTCTGCTGAAGTTTAAAAATGCTACGGAACTTTTCCATTGTTCTTCGGAATTCTGATGAAGTTTAAAAATGCTACGGAACTCTTCCATTGTTCTTCGGAATTCTGCTGAAGTTTAAAAATGCTACGGAACTCTTCCATTGTTCTCAGAATTCTGTTGAAGTTTAAAAATGCTACGGAACTCTTCCATTGTTCTCGGAATTCTGTTGAAGTTTAAAAATGCTGCGGAACTCTTCCATTGTTCTCGGAATTCTGCTGAAGTTTAAAAATGCTACGGAACTCTTCCATTGTTCTTCGGAATTCTGCTGAAGTTTAAAAATGCTACAGAATTTTTCCATTGTTCTTCGGAATTCTGATGAAGTTTAAAAATGCTACGGAACTCTTCCATTGTTCTTCAGAATTCTGCTGAAGTTTAAAAATGCTACGGAACTCTTCCATTGTTCTTCGGAATTCTGCAGAAGTTTAAAAATGCTACGTAACTCTTCCATTGTTCTTGGAATTCTGGTGAAGTTTAAAAATGCTACGGAACTCTTCCATTGTTCTCAGAATTCTGCTGAAGTTTATAAATTCTACGGTACTCTTCCATTGTTCTTGGGAATTCTGCTGAAGTTTAAAAATGCTACGGAACTCTTCCATTGTTCTTCGGAATTCTGCTGAAGTTTAAAAATGCTACGGAACTCTTCCATTGTTCTTCGGAATTCTGCTGAAGTTTAAAAATGCTACGGAACTCTTACATTGTTCTTCTGAATTCTGCTGAAGTTTAAAAATGCTACGGAACTCTTCCATTGTTCTTCGGAATTCTGATGAAGCTTAAAACTGCAACGGAACTCTTCCATTGTTCTTCGGAATTCTGCTGAAGTTTAAAAACGCTACGGAACTCTTCCATTGTTCTTCGGAATTCTGCTGAAGTTTAAAAATGCTACGGAACTCTTCCATTGTTTTCGGAATTCTGCTGAAGTTTAAAAATGCTACGGAACTCTTCCATTGTTCTCGGAATTCTGGTGAAGTTTAAAAATGCTACGGAACTCTTCCATTGTTCTCGGAATTCTGCTGAAGTTTAAAAATGCTACGGAACTATTCCATTGTTCTTCGGAATTCTGCCGAAGTTTAAAAATGCTACGGAACTCTTCCATTGTTCTTGGAATTTCTGTGAAGTTTAAAAATGCTACGGAACTCTTCCATTGTTCTCAGAATTCTGCTGAAGCTTATAAATTCTACGGTGCTCTTCCATTGTTCTTGGGAATTCTGCTGAAGTTTAAAAATGTTACGGATCAATTCCATTGTTCTTCGGAATTCTGCTTAAGTTTAAAAATGCTACGGAACTCGTCCATTGTTCTTCGGAATTCTGCTGAAGTTTAAAAATGCTGCGGAACTCTTCCATTGTTCTTCGGAATTCTGCTGAAGTTTAAAAATGCTACGGAACTCTTCCATTGTTTTGCGGAATTCTGCTGAAGTTTAAAAATGCTACGGAACTCTTCCATTTTTCTCGGAATTCTTCTGAAGTTTAAAAATACTACAGAACTCTTCTCTTGTTCTTCAGAATTCTGCTGAAGTTTAAAAATGCTACGGAACAATTCCTTTGTTCTTCGGAATTCTGCTGAAGTTTAAAAATGTTACGGATCATTTCCATTGTTCTTCGGAATTCTGCTGAAGTTTAAAAATGCTACGGAACTCTTCCATTGTTCTTCGGAATTCTGCTGAAGTTTAAAAATGCTATGGAACTCTTCGATTGTTCTTCGGAATTCTGCTGAAGTTTAAAAATTCTACGGAACTCTTCCATTGTTCTTCTGAGTTCTGCTGAAGTTTAAAAATGCTGCGGAACTCTTCCATTGTTCTTCGGAATTCTGATGAAGTTTAAAACTGCAACGGAACTCTTCCATTGTTCTTCAGAATTCTGCTGAAGTTTAAAAATGCTACGGAACTCTTCCATTGTTCTTCGGAATTCTGCTGAAGTTTAAAAATGCTATGGAACTCTTATATTGTTCTTCTGAATTCTGCTGAAGTTTAAAAATGCTACGGAACTCTTCCATTGTTCTTCGGAACTCTGATGAAGCTTAAAACTGCAACGGAACTCTTCCATTGTTCACGGAATTCTGCTGAAGTTTAAAAATGCTATGGAACTCTTCCATTGTTCTTCGGAATTCTGCTGAAGTTTAAAAATGCTACGGAACTCTTCCATTGTTCTCGGAATTCTGCTGAAGTTTAAAAATGCTACGGAACTCTTCCATTGTTCTCGGAATTCTGGTGAAGTTTAAAAATGCTACAGAACTCTTCCATTGTTCTCGGAATTCTGCTGAAGTTTAAAAATGCTACGGAACTCTTCCATTGTTCTTCAGAATTCTGATGAAGCTTAAAAATGCTATGGAACTGTTCCATTGTTCTTCGGAATTCTGCTGAAGTTTAAAAATGCTATGGAACTCTTGCATTGTTCTCGGAATTCTGGTGAAGTTTAAAAATGCTACGGAACTCTTCCATTGTTCTCGGAATTCTGGTGACGTTTAAAAATGCTACGGAACTCATCCATTGTTCTCGGAATTCTGCTGAAGTTTAAAAATGCTACGGAACTCTTCCATTGTTCTTCGGAATTCTGATGAAGTTTAAAAAGGCTA
This sequence comes from Phyllobates terribilis, assembly GCF_046119375.1. NCBI lineage: Eukaryota > Metazoa > Chordata > Amphibia > Anura > Dendrobatidae > Phyllobates > Phyllobates terribilis. The sequence goes on along the minus strand of NW_027363010.1, from coordinate 2,260,199 downwards.
CGGAACTCTTCCATTGTTCTTCGGAATTCTGCTGAAGTTTAAAAATGCTACGGAACTCTTCCATTGTTCTTCGGAATTCTGCAGAAGTTTAAAAATGCTACGGAACTCTTCCATTGTTCTTGGAATTCTGGTGAAGTTTAAAAATGCTACGGAACTCTTCCATTGTTCTCAGAATTCTGCTGAAGCTTATAAATTCTACGGTGCTCTACCATTGTTCTTGGGAATTCTGCTGAAGTTTAAAAATGTTACGGATCAATTCCATTGTTCTTCGGAATTCTGCTGAAGTTTAAAAATGCTACGGAACTCTTCCATTGTTCTTCGGAATTCTGCTGAAGCTTAAAACTGCAACGGAACTCTTCCATTGTTCACGGAATTCTGCTGAAGTTTAAAAATGCTATGGAACTCTTCCATTGTTCTTCGGAATTCTGCTGAAGTTTAAAAATGCTACGGAACTCTTCCATTGTTCTCGGAATTCTGCTGAAGTTTAAAAATGCTACGGAACTCTTCCATTGTTCTCGGAATTCTGGTGAAGTTTAAAAATGCTACAGAACTCTTCCATTGTTCTCGGAATTCTGCTGAAGTTTAAAAATGCTACGGAACTCTTCCATTGTTCTTCAGAATTCTGATGAAGCTTAAAAATGCTATGGAACTGTTCCATTGTTCTTCGGAATTCTGCTGAAGTTTAAAAATGCTATGGAACTCTTGCATTGTTCTCGGAATTCTGGTGAAGTTTAAAAATGCTACGGAACTCTTCCATTGTTCTCGGAATTCTGGTGACGTTTAAAAATGCTACGGAACTCATCCATTGTTCTCGGAATTCTGCTGAAGTTTAAAAATGCTACGGAACTCTTCCATTGTTCTTCGGAATTCTGATGAAGTTTAAAAAGGCTACGGAACTCTTCCATTGTTCTTCGGAATTCTGCTGAAGTTTAAAAATGCTACGGAACTCTTCCATTGTTCTTCGGAATTCTGCAGAAGTTTAAAAATGCTACGGAACTCTTCCATTGTTCTTGGAATTCTGGTGAAGTTTAAAAATGCTACGGAACTCTTCCATTGTTCTCAGAATTCTGCTGAAGCTTATAAATTCTACGGTGCTCTACCATTGTTCTTGGGAATTCTGCTGAAGTTTAAAAATGTTACGGATCAATTCCATTGTTCTTCGGAATTCTGCTGAAGTTTAAAAATGCTACGGAACTCTTCCATTGTTCTTCGGAATTCTGCTGAAGCTTAAAAATGCTATGGAACTGTTCCATTGTTCTTCGGAACTCTGCTGAAGTTTAAAAATGCTATGGAACTCTTCCATTGTTCTCGGAATTCTGGTGAAGTTTAAAAATGCTACGGAACTCTTCCATTGTTCTCGGAATTCTGGTGAAGTTTAAAAATGCTACGGAACTCATCCATTGTTCTCGGAATTCTGCTGAAGTTTAAAAATGCTACGGAACTCTTCCATTGTTCTTCGGAATTCTGCTGAAGTTTAAAAATAGTATGGAACTTTTCCATTGTTCTTCGGAATTCTGATGAAGTTTAAAAAGGCTACGGAACTCTTCCATTGTTCTTCGGAATTCTGCTGAAGTTTAAAAATGCTACGGAACTCTTCCATTGTTCTTCGGAATTCTGCAGAAGTTTAAAAATGCTACGGAACTCTTCCATTGTTCTTGGAATTCTGGTGAAGTTTAAAAATGCTACGGAACTCTTCCATTGTTCTCAGAATTCTGCTGAAGCTTATAAATTATACGGTGCTCTTCCATTGTTCTTGGGAATTCTGCTGAAGTTTAAAAATGTTACGGATCAATTCCATTGTTCTTCGGAATTCTGCTTAAGTTTAAAAATGCTACGGAAGTCTTCCATTGTTCTTCGGAATTCTGCTGAAGTTTAAAAATGCTACGGAACTCTTTCATTGATCTTCGGAATTCTGCTGAAGTTTAAAAATGCTACGGAACTCTTCCATTGTTTTGCGGAATTCTGCTGAAGTTTAAAAATGCTACGGAACTCTTCCATTTTTCTTGGAATTCTTCTGAAGTTTAAAAATGCTACAGAATTCTTCTCTTGTTCTTCAGAATTCTGCTGAAGTTTAAAAATGCTACGGAACACTTCCTTTGTTCTTCGGAATTCTGCTGAAGTTTAAAAATGCTACAGAACTCTTCCATTGTTCACGGTATTCTGGTGAAGTTTAAAAATGCTACGGAACTCTTCCATTGTTATTTTTAATTCTACTGAAGTTTAAAAATGCTACGGAACTCTTCCATTGTTCTTTGGAATTCTGCTGAAGTTTAAAAATGCTACGGGACTCTTCATTGTTCTTCTGAGTTCTGCTGAAGTTTAAAAATGCTACGGAACTCTTCCATTGTTCTTCGGAATTCTGATGAAGTTTAAAACTGCAACGGAACTCTTCCATTGTTCTTCGGAATTCTGCTGAAGTTTAAAAATGCTACGGAACTCTTCCATTGTTCTTCGGAATTCTGCTGAAGTTTAAAAATGCTACAGAACTCTTCCATTGTTCCTCGGAATTCTGGTGAAGTTTAAAAATGCTGCGGAACTCATCCATTGTTCTCGGAATTCTGCTGAAGTTTAAAAATGCTACGGAACTCTTCCATTGTTCTTCGGAATTCTGCTGTAATTTAAAAATGCTACGGAACTCTTCCATTGTTCTTCGGAATTCTGCTGAAGTTTAAAAATGCTACGGAACTCTTCCATTGTTCTTCGGAATTCTGATGAAGTTTAAAACTGCAACGGAACTCTTCCATTGTTCTTCGGAATTCTGCTGAAGTTTAGAAATGCTACGGAACTCTTCCATTGTTCTTCGGAATTCTGCTGAAGTTTAAAAATGCTACAGAACTCTTCCATTGTTCCTCGGAATTCTGGTGAAGTTTAAAAATGCTGCGGAACTCTTCCATTGTTCTCGGAATTCTGCTGAAGTTTAAAAATGCTACGGAACTCTTCCATTGTTCTTCGGAATTCTGCTGAAGCTTAAAAATGCTATGGAACTGTTCCATTGTTCTTCGGAATTCTCCTGAAGTTTAAAAATGCTATGGAACTCTTCCATTGTTCTCGGAATTCTGGTGAAGTTTAAAAATGCTACGGAACTCATCCATTGTTCTCGGAATTCTGCTGAAGTTTAAAAATGCTACGGAACTCTTCCATTGTTCTTCGGAATTCTGCTGAAGTTTAAAAATAGTATGGAACTTTTCCATTGTTCTTCAGAATTCTGATGAAGTTTAAAAAGGCTACGGAACTCTTCCATTGTTTTGCGGAATTCTGATGAAGTTTAAAAATGCTACAGAACTCTCCCATTGTTCACGGTATTCTGGTGAAGTTTAAAAATGCTACGGAACTCTTCCATTGTTATTTTTAATTCTACTGAAGTTTAAAAATGCTACGGAACTCTTCCATTGTTCCTCGGAAGTCTGGTGAAGTTTAAAAATGCTGCGGAACTCATCCATTGTTCTCGGAATTCTGCTGAAGTTTAAAAATGCTACGGAACTCTTCCATTGTTCTTCGGAATTCTGCTGTAATTTAAAAATGCTACGGAACTCTTTCATTGTTCTTCGGAATTCTGCTGAAGTTTAAAAATGCTACGGAACTCTTCCATTGTTCTTTGGAATTCTGCTGAAGTTTAAAAATGCTACGGAACTCTTCCATTGTTTTTCGGAATTCTGCTGAAGTTTAAAAATGCTGTGGAACTCTTCCATTGTTCTCGGAATTCTTATGAAGTTTGAAAATCCTACAGAACTCTTCCATTGTTCTTCAGAATACTGCTGAAGTTTAAAAATGCTACGGAACACTTCCTTTGTTCTTCGGAATTCTGCTGAAGTTTAAAAATGCTACGGAACTCTTCCATTGTTCACGGAATTCTGGTGAAGTTTAAAAATGCTACGGAACTGTTCCATTATTATTCTTAATTCTGCTGAAGTTTAAAAATGCTACGGAACTCTTCTATTGTTCTTCGGAATTCTGCTGAAGTTTAAAAATGCTACGGAACTTTTCCATTGTTCTTCGGAATTCTGATGAAGTTTAAAAATGCTACGGAACTCTTCCATTGTTCTTCGGAATTCTGCTGAAGTTTAAAAATGCTACGGAACTCTTCCATTGTTCTCAGAATTCTGTTGAAGTTTAAAAATGCTACGGAACTCTTCCATTGTTCTCGGAATTCTGTTGAAGTTTAAAAATGCTGCGGAACTCTTCCATTGTTCTCGGAATTCTGCTGAAGTTTAAAAATGCTACGGAACTCTTCCATTGTTCTTCGGAATTCTGCTGAAGTTTAAAAATGCTACAGAATTTTTCCATTGTTCTTCGGAATTCTGATGAAGTTTAAAAATGCTACGGAACTCTTCCATTGTTCTTCAGAATTCTGCTGAAGTTTAAAAATGCTACGGAACTCTTCCATTGTTCTTCGGAATTCTGCAGAAGTTTAAAAATGCTACGGAACTCTTCCATTGTTCTTGGAATTCTGGTGAAGTTTAAAAATGCTACGGAACTCTTCCATTGTTCTCAGAATTCTGCTGAAGTTTGTAAAATTCTACGGTACTCTTCCATTGTTCTTGGGAATTCTGCTGAAGTTTAAAAATGCTACGGAACTCTTCCATTGTTCTTCGGAATTCTGCTGAAGTTTAAAAATGCTACGGAACTCTTCCATTGTTCTTCGGAATTCTGCTGTAGTTTAAAAATGCTACGGAACTCTTACATTGTTCTTCTGAATTCTGCTGAAGTTTAAAAATGCTATGGAACTCTTCCATTGTTCTTCGGAATTCTGATGAAGCTTAAAACTGCAACGGAACTCTTCCATTGTTCTTCGGAATTCTGCTGAAGTTTAAAAATGCTACGGAACTCTTCCATTGTTCTTCGGAATTCTGCTGAAGTTTAAAAATGCTACGGAACTCTTCCATTGTTTTCGGAATTCTGCTGAAGTTTAAAAATGCTACGGAACTCTTCCATTGTTCTCGGAATTCTGGTGAAGTTTAAAAATGCTACGGAACTCTTCCATTGTTCTCGGAATTGTGCTGAAGTTTAAAAATGCTACGGAACTATTGCATTGTTCTTCGGAATTCTTCCGAAGTTTAAAAATGCTACGGAACTCTTCCATTGTTCTTGGAATTCCTGTGAAGTTTAAAAATGCTACGGAACTCTTCCATTGTTCTCAGAATTCTGCTGAAGCTTATAAATTCTACTGTGCTCTTCCATTGTTCTTGGGAATTCTGCTGAAGTTTAAAAATGTTACGGATCAATTCCATTGTTCTTCGGAATTCTGCTTAAGTTTAAAAATGCTACGGAACTCTTCCATTGTTCTTAGGAATTCTGCTGAAGTTTAAAAATGCTGCGGAACTCTTCCATTGTTCTTCGGAATTCTGCTGAAGTTTAAAAATGCTACGGAACTCTTCCATTGTTTTGCGGAATTCTGCTGAAGTTTAAAAATGCTACGGAACTCTTCCATTTTTCTCGGAATTCTTCTGAAGTTTAAAAATACTACAGAACTCTTCTCTTGTTCTTCAGAATTCTGCTGAAGTTTAAAAATGCTACGGAACAATTCCTTTGTTCTTCGGAATTCTGCTGAAGTTTAAAAATGTTACGGATCATTTCCATTGTTCTTCGGAATTCTGCTGAAGTTTAAAAATGCTACGGAACTCTTCCATTGTTCTTCGGAATTCTGCTGAAGTTTAAAAATGCTATGGAACTCTTCGATTGTTCTTCAGAATTCTGCTGAAGTTTAAAAATGCTACAGAACTCTTCCATTGTTCCTCGGAATTCTGGTGAAGTTTAAAAATGCTGCGGAACTCATCCATTGTTCTCGGAATTCTGCTGAAGTTTAAAAATGCTACGGAACTCTTCCATTGTTCTTCGGAATTCTGCTGTAATTTAAAAATGCTACGGAACTCTTCCATTGTTCTTCGGAATTCTACTGAAGTTTAAAAATGCTATGAAACTCTTCGATTGTTCTTCGGAATTCTGCTGAAGTTTAAAAATGCTGCGGAACTCTTCCATTGTTCTTCTGAGTTCTGCTGAAGTTTAAAAATGCTGCGGAACTCTTCCATTGTTCTTCGGAATTCTGATGAAGTTTAAAACTGCAACGGAACTCTTCCATTGTTCTTCAGAATTCTGCTGAAGTTTAAAAATGCTACGGAACTCTTTCATTGTTCTTTGGAATTCTGCTGAAGTTTAAAAATGCTATGGAACTCTTACATTGTTCTTCTGAGTTCTGCTGAAGTTTAAAAATGCTACGGAACTCTTCAATTGTTCTTCGGAACTCTGATGAAGCTTAAAACTGCAACGGAACTCTTCCATTGTTGTTCGGAATTCTGCAGAAGTTTAAAAATGCTACGGAACTCTTCCATTGTTCTTCGGAATTCTGCTGAAGTTTAAAAATGCTATGGAACTCTTCCATTGTTCTCGGAATTCTGGTGAAGTTTAAAAATGCTACGGAACTCTTCCATTGTTCTCGGAATTCTGGTGACGTTTAAAAATGCTACGGAACTCATCCATTGTTCTCGGAATTCTGCTGAAGTTTAAAAATGCTACGGAACTCTTCCATTGTTCTTCGGAATTCTGCTGAAGTTTAAAAATGGTACGGAACTTTTCCATTGTTCTTCGGAATTCTGATGAAGTTTAAAAAGGCTACGGAACTCTTCCATTGTTCATCGGAATTCTGCTGAAGTTTAAAAATGCTACGGAACTCTTCCATTGTTCTTCGGAATTCTGCAGAAGTTTAAAAATGCTACGGAACTCTTCCATTGTTCTTGGAATTCTGGTGAAGTTTAAAAATGCTATGGAACTCTTCTATTGTTCTCAGAATTCTGCTGAAGCTTATAAATTCTACGGTGCTCTTCCATTGTTCTTGGGAATTCTGCTGAAGTTTAAAAATGTTACGGATCAATTCCATTGTTCTTCGGAATTCTGCTGAAGTTTAAAAATGCTACGGAACTCTTCCATTGTTCTTCGGAATTCTGCTGAAGCTTAAAAATGCTATGGAACTGTTCCATTGTTCTTCGGAATTCTGCTGAAGTTTAAAAATGCTATGGAACTCTTCCATTGTTCTCGGAATTCTGGTGAAGTTTAAAAATGCTACGGAACTCTTCCATTGTTCTCGGAATTCTGGTGAAGCTTAAAAATGCTACGGAACTCATCCATTGTTCTCGGAATTCTGCTGAAGTTTAAAAATGCTACGGAACTCTTCCATTGTTCTTCGGAATTCTGCTGAAGTTTAAAAATAGTATGGAACTTTTCCATTGTTCTTCGGAATTCTGATGAAGTTTAAAAAGGCTACGGAACTCTTCCATTGTTCTTCGGAATTCTGCTGAAGTTTAAAAATGCTACGGAACTCTTCCATTGTTCTTCGGAATTCTGCAGAAGTTTAAAAATGCTACGGAACTCTTCCATTGTTCTTGGTATTCTGGTGAAGTTTAAAAATGCTACGGAACTCTTCCATTGTTCTCAGAATTCTGCTGAAGCTTATAAATTCTACGGTGCTCTTCCATTGTTCTTGGGAATTCTGCTGAAGTTTAAAAATGTTACGGATCAATTCCATTGTTCTTCGGAATTCTGCTTAAGTTTAAAAATGCTACGGAAGTCTTCCATTGTTCTTCGGAATTCTGCTGAAGTTTAAAAATGCTACGAAACTCTTTCATTGTTCTTCGGAATTCTGCTGAAGTTTAAAAATGCTACGGAACTCTTCCATTGTTTTGCGGAATTCTGCTGAAGTTTAAAAATGCTACGGAACTCTTCCATTTTTCTCGGAATACTTCTGAAGTTTAAAAATGCTACAGAATTCTTCTCTTGTTCTTCAGAATTCTGCTGAAGTTTAAAAATGCTACGGAACACTTCCTTTGTTCTTCGGAATTCTGCTGAAGTTTAAAAATGCTACAGAACTCTTCCATTGTTCACCGTATTCTGGTGAAGTTTAAAAATGCTACGGAACTCTTCCATTGTTAATTTTAATTCTACTGAAGTTTAAAAATGCTACGGAACTCTTCCATTGTTCTTTGGAATTCTGCTGAAGTTTAAAAATGCTATGGGACTCTTCATTGTTCTTCTGAGTTCTGCTGAAGTTTAAAAATGCTACGGAACTCTTCCATTGTTCTTCGGAATTCTGATGAAGTTTAAAACTGCAACGGAACTCTTCCATTGTTCTTCGGAATTCTGCTGAAGTTTAAAAATGCTACGGAACTCTTCCATTGTTCTTCGGAATTCTGCTGAAGTTTAAAAATGCTACAGAACTCTTCCATTGTTCCTCGGAATTCTGGTGAAGTTTAAAAATGCTGCGGAACTCATCCATTGTTCTTGGAATTCTGCTGAAGATTAAAAATGCTACGGAACTCTTCCATTGTTCTTCGGGATTCTGCTGTAATTTAAAAATGCTACGGAACTCTTCCATTGTTCTTCGGAATTCTGATGAAGTTTAAAAAGGCTACGGAACTCTTCCATTGTTCTTCGGAATTCTGCTGAAGTTTAAAAATGCTACGGAACTCTTCCATTGTTCTTCGGAATTCTGCAGAAGTTTAAAAATGCTACGGAACTCTTCCATTGTTCTTGGTATTCTGGTGAAGTTTAAAAATGCTACGGAACTCTTCCATTGTTCTCAGAATTCTGCTGAAGCTTATAAATTCTACGGTGCTCTTCCATTGTTCTTGGGAATTCTGCTGAAGTTTAAAAATGTTACGGATCAATTCCATTGTTCTTCGGAATTCTGCTTAAGTTTAAAAATGCTACGGAAGTCTTCCATTGTTCTTCGGAATTCTGCTGAAGTTTAAAAATGCTACGAAACTCTTTCATTGTTCTTCGGAATTCTGCTGAAGTTTAAAAATGCTACGGAACTCTTCCATTGTTTTGCGGAATTCTGCTGAAGTTTAAAAATGCTACGGAACTCTTCCATTTTTCTCGGAATTCTTCTGAAGTTTAAAAATACTACAGAACTCTTCTCTTGTTCTTCAGAATTCTGCTGAAGTTTAAAAATGCTACGGAACAATTCCTTTGTTCTTCGGAATTCTGCTGAAGTTTAAAAATGTTACGGATCATTTCCATTGTTCTTCGGAATTCTGCTGAAGTTTAAAAATGCTACGGAACTCTTCCATTGTTCTTCGGAATTCTGCTGAAGTTTAAAAATGCTATGGAACTCTTCGATTGTTCTTCAGAATTCTGCTGAAGTTTAAAAATGCTACGGAACTCTTCCATTGTTCTTCTGAGTTCTGCTGAAGTTTAAAAATGCTGCGGAACTCTTCCATTGTTCTTCGGAATTCTGATGAAGTTTAAAACTGCAACGGAACTCTTCCATTGTTCTTCAGAATTCTGCTGAAGTTTAAAAATGCTACGGAACTCTTCCATTGTTCTTCGGAATTCTGCTGAAGTTTAAAAATGCTATGGAACTCTTACATTGTTCTTCTGAATTCTGCTGAAGTTTAAAAATGCTACGGAACTCTTCCATTGTTCTTCGGAACTCTGATGAAGCTTAAAACTGCAACGGAACTCTTCCATTGTTGTTTGGAATTCTGCTGAAGTTTAAAAATGCTACGGAACTCTTCCATTGTTCTTCGGAATTCTGCTGAAGTTTAAAAATGCTACGGAACTCTTCCATTGTTCTCGGAATTCTGGTGAAGTTTAAAAATGCTACGGAACTCTTCCATTGTTCTCGGAATTCTGGTGACGTTTAAAAATGCTACGGAACTCATCCATTGTTCTCGGAATTCTGCTGAAGTTTAAAAATGCTACGGAACTCTTCCATTGTTCTTCGGAATTCTGCTGAAGTTTAAAAATGCTACAGAACTCTTCCATTGTTCCTCGGAATTCTGGTGAAGTTTAAAAATGCTGCGGAACTCATCCATTGTTCTTCGGAATTCTGCTGTAATTTAAAAATGCTACGGAACTCTTCCATTGTTCTTCGGAATTCTACTGAAGTTTAAAAATGCTATGAAACTCTTCGATTGTTCTTCGGAATTCTGCTGAAGTTTAAAAATGCTGCGGAACTCTTCCATTGTTCTTCGGAATTCTGATGAAGTTTAAAACTGCAACGGAACTCTTCCATTGTTCTTCAGAATTCTGCTGAAGTTTAAAAATGCTACGGAACTCTTTCATTGTTCTTTGGAATTCTGCTGAAGTTTAAAAATGCTATGGAACTCTTACATTGTTCTTCTGAGTTCTGCTGAAGTTTAAAAATGCTACGGAACTCTTCAATTGTTCTTCGGAACTCTGATGAAGCTTAAAACTGCAACGGAACTCTTCCATTGTTGTTCGGAATTCTGCAGAAGTTTAAAAATGCTACGGAACTCTTCCATTGTTCTTCGGAATTCTGCTGAAGTTTAAAAATGCTATGGAACTCTTCCATTGTTCTCGGAATTCTGGTGAAGTTTAAAAATGCTACGGAACTCTTCCATTGTTCTCGGAATTCTGGTGACGTTTAAAAATGCTACGGAACTCATCCATTGTTCTCGGAATTCTGCTGAAGTTTAAAAATGCTACGGAACTCTTCCATTGTTCTTCGGAATTCTGCTGAAGTTTAAAAATGGTACGGAACTTTTCCATTGTTCTTCGGAATTCTGATGAAGTTTAAAAAGGCTACGGAACTCTTCCATTGTTCATCGGAATTCTGCTGAAGTTTAAAAATGCTACGGAACTCTTCCATTGTTCTTCGGAATTCTGCAGAAGTTTAAAAATGCTACGGAACTCTTCCATTGTTCTTGGAATTCTGGTGAAGTTTAAAAATGCTATGGAACTCTTCTATTGTTCTCAGAATTCTGCTGAAGCTTATAAATTCTACGGTGCTCTTCCATTGTTCTTGGGAATTCTGCTGAAGTTTAAAAATGTTACGGATCAATTCCATTGTTCTTCGGAATTCTGCTGAAGTTTAAAAATGCTACGGAACTCTTCCATTGTTCTTCGGAATTCTGCTGAAGCTTAAAAATGCTATGGAACTGTTCCATTGTTCTTCGGAATTCTGCTGAAGTTTAAAAATGCTATGGAACTCTTCCATTGTTCTCGGAATTCTGGTGAAGTTTAAAAATGCTACGGAACTCTTCCATTGTTCTCGGAATTCTGGTGAAGCTTAAAAATGCTACGGAACTCATCCATTGTTCTCGGAATTCTGCTGAAGTTTAAAAATGCTACGGAACTCTTCCATTGTTCTTCGGAATTCTGCTGAAGTTTAAAAATAGTATGGAACTTTTCCATTGTTCTTCGGAATTCTGATGAAGTTTAAAAAGGCTACGGAACTCTTCCATTGTTCTTCGGAATTCTGCTGAAGTTTAAAAATGCTACGGAACTCTTCCATTGTTCTTCGGAATTCTGCAGAAGTTTAAAAATGCTACGGAACTCTTCCATTGTTCTTGGTATTCTGGTGAAGTTTAAAAATGCTACGGAACTCTTCCATTGTTCTCAGAATTCTGCTGAAGCTTATAAATTCTACGGTGCTCTTCCATTGTTCTTGGGAATTCTGCTGAAGTTTAAAAATGTTACGGATCAATTCCATTGTTCTTCGGAATTCTGCTTAAGTTTAAAAATGCTACGGAAGTCTTCCATTGTTCTTCGGAATTCTGCTGAAGTTTAAAAATGCTACGAAACTCTTTCATTGTTCTTCGGAATTCTGCTGAAGTTTAAAAATGCTACGGAACTCTTCCATTGTTTTGCGGAATTCTGCTGAAGTTTAAAAATGCTACGGAACTCTTCCATTTTTCTCGGAATTCTTCTGAAGTTTAAAAATGCTACAGAATTCTTCTCTTGTTCTTCAGAATTCTGCTGAAGTTTAAAAATGCTACGGAACACTTCCTTTGTTCTTCGGAATTCTGAAGTTTAAAAATGCTACAGAACTCTTCCATTGTTCACCGTATTTTGGTGAAGTTTAAAAATGCTACGGAACTCTTCCATTGTTAATTTTAATTCTACTGAAGTTTAAAAATGCTACGGAACTCTTCCATTGTTCTTTGGAATTCTGCTGAAGTTTAAAAATGCTATGGGACTCTTCATTGTTCTTCTGAGTTCTGCTGAAGTTTAAAAATGCTACGGAACTCTTCCATTGTTCTTCGGAATTCTGATGAAGTTTAAAACTGCAACGGAACTCTTCCATTGTTCTTCGGAATTCTGCTGAAGTTTAAAAATGCTACGGAACTCTTCCATTGTTCTTCGGAATTCTGCTGAAGTTTAAAAATGCTACAGAACTCTTCCATTGTTCCTCAGAATTCTGGTGAAGTTTAAAAATGCTGCGGAACTCATCCATTGTTCTTGGAATTCTGCTGAAGATTAAAAATGCTACGGAACTCTTCCATTGTTCTTCGGGATTCTGCTGTAATTTAAAAATGCTACGGAACTCTTCCATTGTTCTTCGGAATTCTGATGAAGTTTAAAAAGGCTACGGAACTCTTCCATTGTTCTTCGGAATTCTGCTGAAGTTTAAAAATGCTACGGAACTCTTCCATTGTTCTTCGGAATTCTGCAGAAGTTTAAAAATGCTACGGAACTCTTCCATTGTTCTTGGTATTCTGGTGAAGTTTAAAAATGCTACGGAACTCTTCCATTGTTCTCAGAATTCTGCTGAAGCTTATAAATTCTACGGTGCTCTTCCATTGTTCTTGGGAATTCTGCTGAAGTTTAAAAATGTTACGGATCAATTCCATTGTTCTTCGGAATTCTGCTTAAGTTTAAAAATGCTACGGAAGTCTTCCATTGTTCTTCGGAATTCTGCTGAAGTTTAAAAATGCTACGAAACTCTTTCATTGTTCTTCGGAATTCTGCTGAAGTTTAAAAATGCTACGGAACTCTTCCATTGTTTTGCGGAATTCTGCTGAAGTTTAAAAATGCTACGGAACTCTTCCATTTTTCTCGGAATTCTTCTGAAGTTTAAAAATGCTACAGAATTCTTCTCTTGTTCTTCAGAATTCTGCTGAAGTTTAAAAATGCTACGGAACACTTCCTTTGTTCTTCGGAATTCTGCTGAAGTTTAAAAATGCTACAGAACTCTTCCATTGTTCACCGTATTCTGGTGAAGTTTAAAAATGCTACGGAACTCTTCCATTGTTATTTTTAATTCTACTGAAGTTTAAAAATGCTACGGAACTCTTCCATTGTTCTTTGGAATTCTGCTGAAGTTTAAAAATGCTATGGGACTCTTCATTGTTCTTCTGAGTTCTGCTGAAGTTTAAAAATGCTACGGAACTCTTCCATTGTTCTTCGGAATTCTGATGAAGTTTAAAACTGCAACGGAACTCTTCCATTGTTCTTCGGAATTCTGCTGAAGTTTAAAAATGCTACGGAACTCTTACATTGTTCTTCGGAATTCTGCTGAAGTTTAAAAATGCTACAGAACTCTTCCATTGTTCCTCGGAATTCTGGTGAAGTTTAAAAATGCTGCGGAACTCATCCATTGTTCTCGGAATTCTGCTGAAGATTAAAAATGCTACGGAACTCTTCCATTGTTCTTCGGGATTCTGCTGTAATTTAAAAATGCTACGGAACTCTTCCATTGTTCTTCGGAATTCTGCTGAAGTTTAAAAATGCTACGGAACTCTTCCATTGTTTTTCGGAATTCTGCTGAAGTTTAAAAATGCTGTGGAACTCTTCCATTGTTCTCGGAATTCTTCTGAAGTTTGAAAATGCTACAGAACTCTTCCATTGTTCTTCAGAATACTGCTGAAGTTTAAAAATGCTACGGAACACTTCCTTTGTTCTTCGGAATTCTGCTGAAGTTTAAAAATGCTACGGAACTCTTCCATTGTTCACGGAATTCTGGTGAAGTTTAAAAATGCTACGGAACTGTTCCATTGTTATTCTTAATTCTGCTGAAGTTTAAAAATGCTACGGAAGTCTTCCATTGTTCTTCGGAATTCTGCTGAAGTTTAAAAATGCTACGGAACTTTTACATTGTTCTTCGGAATTCTGATGAAGTTTAAAAATGCTACGGAACTCTTCCATTGTTCTTCGGAATTCTGCTGAAGTTTAAAAATGCTACGGAACTCTTCCATTGTTCTCAGAATTCTGTTGAAGTTTAAAAATGCTACAGAACTCTTCCATTGTTCTCGGAATTCTGTTGAAGTTTAAAAATGCTGCGGAACTCTTCCATTGTTCTCGGAATTCTGCTGAAGTTTAAAAATGCTACGGAACTCTTCCATTGTTCTTCGGAATTCTGCTGAAGTTTAAAAATGCTACAGAACTCTTCCATTGTTCCTCGGAATTCTGGTGAAGTTTAAAAATGCTGCGGAACTCATCCATTGTTCTTCGGAATTCTGCTGTAATTTAAAAATGCTACGGAACTCTTCCATTGTTCTTCGGAATTCTACTGAAGTTTAAAAATGCTATGAAACTCTTCGATTGTTCTTCGGAATTCTGCTGAAGTTTAAAAATGCTGCGGAACTCTTCCATTGTTCTTCGGAATTCTGATGAAGTTTAAAACTGCAACGGAACTCTTCCATTGTTCTTCAGAATTCTGCTGAAGTTTAAAAATGCTACGGAACTCTTTCATTGTTCTTTGGAATTCTGCTGAAGTTTAAAAATGCTATGGAACTCTTACATTGTTCTTCTGAGTTCTGCTGAAGTTTAAAAATGCTACGGAACTCTTCAATTGTTCTTCGGAACTCTGATGAAGCTTAAAACTGCAACGGAACTCTTCCATTGTTGTTCGGAATTCTGCAGAAGTTTAAAAATGCTACGGAACTCTTCCATTGTTCTTCGGAATTCTGCTGAAGTTTAAAAATGCTATGGAACTCTTCCATTGTTCTCGGAATTCTGGTGAAGTTTAAAAATGCTACGGAACTCTTCCATTGTTCTCGGAATTCTGGTGACGTTTAAAAATGCTACGGAACTCATCCATTGTTCTCGGAATTCTGCTGAAGTTTAAAAATGCTACGGAACTCTTCCATTGTTCTTCGGAATTCTGCTGAAGTTTAAAAATGGTACGGAACTTTTCCATTGTTCTTCGGAATTCTGATGAAGTTTAAAAAGGCTACGGAACTCTTCCATTGTTCATCGGAATTCTGCTGAAGTTTAAAAATGCTACGGAACTCTTCCATTGTTCTTCGGAATTCTGCAGAAGTTTAAAAATGCTACGGAACTCTTCCATTGTTCTTGGAATTCTGGTGAAGTTTAAAAATGCTATGGAACTCTTCTATTGTTCTTCGGAATTCTGCTGAAGTTTAAAAATAGTATGGAACTTTTCCATTGTTCTTCGGAATTCTGATGAAGTTTAAAAAGGCTACGGAACTCTTCCATTGTTCTTCGGAATTCTGCTGAAGTTTAAAAATGCTACGGAACTCTTCCATTGTTCTTCGGAATTCTGCAGAAGTTTAAAAATGCTACGGAACTCTTCCATTGTTCTTGGTATTCTGGTGAAGTTTAAAAATGCTACGGAACTCTTCCATTGTTCTCAGAATTCTGCTGAAGCTTATAAATTCTACGGTGCTCTTCCATTGTTCTTGGGAATTCTGCTGAAGTTTAAAAATGTTACGGATCAATTCCATTGTTCTTCGGAATTCTGCTTAAGTTTAAAAATGCTACGGAAGTCTTCCATTGTTCTTCGGAATTCTGCTGAAGTTTAAAAATGCTACGAAACTCTTTCATTGTTCTTCGGAATTCTGCTGAAGTTTAAAAATGCTACGGAACTCTTCCATTGTTTTGCGGAATTCTGCTGAAGTTTAAAAATGCTACGGAACTCTTCCATTTTTCTCGGAATTCTTCTGAAGTTTAAAAATGCTACAGAATTCTTCTCTTGTTCTTCAGAATTCTGCTGAAGTTTAAAAATGCTACGGAACACTTCCTTTGTTCTTCGGAATTCTGCTGAAGTTTAAAAATGCTACAGAACTCTTCCATTGTTCACCGTATTTTGGTGAAGTTTAAAAATGCTACGGAACTCTTCCATTGTTAATTTTAATTCTACTGAAGTTTAAAAATGCTACGGAACTCTTCCATTGTTCTTTGGAATTCTGCTGAAGTTTAAAAATGCTATGGGACTCTTCATTGTTCTTCTGAGTTCTGCTGAAGTTTAAAAATGCTACGGAACTCTTCCATTGTTCTTCGGAATTCTGATGAAGTTTAAAACTGCAACGGAACTCTTCCATTGTTCTTCGGAATTCTGCTGAAGTTTAAAAATGCTACGGAACTCTTCCATTGTTCTTCGGAATTCTGCTGAAGTTTAAAAATGCTACAGAACTCTTCCATTGTTCCTCAGAATTCTGGTGAAGTTTAAAAATGCTGCGGAACTCATCCATTGTTCTTGGAATTCTGCTGAAGATTAAAAATGCTACGGAACTCTTCCATTGTTCTTCGGGATTCTGCTGTAATTTAAAAATGCTACGGAACTCTTCCATTGTTCTTCGGAATTCTGATGAAGTTTAAAAAGGCTACGGAACTCTTCCATTGTTCTTCGGAATTCTGCTGAAGTTTAAAAATGCTACGGAACTCTTCCATTGTTCTTCGGAATTCTGCAGAAGTTTAAAAATGCTACGGAACTCTTCCATTGTTCTTGGTATTCTGGTGAAGTTTAAAAATGCTACGGAACTCTTCCATTGTTCTCAGAATTCTGCTGAAGCTTATAAATTCTACGGTGCTCTTCCATTGTTCTTGGGAATTCTGCTGAAGTTTAAAAATGTTACGGATCAATTCCATTGTTCTTCGGAATTCTGCTTAAGTTTAAAAATGCTACGGAAGTCTTCCATTGTTCTTCGGAATTCTGCTGAAGTTTAAAAATGCTACGAAACTCTTTCATTGTTCTTCGGAATTCTGCTGAAGTTTAAAAATGCTACGGAACTCTTCCATTGTTTTGCGGAATTCTGCTGAAGTTTAAAAATGCTACGGAACTCTTCCATTTTTCTCGGAATTCTTCTGAAGTTTAAAAATGCTACAGAATTCTTCTCTTGTTCTTCAGAATTCTGCTGAAGTTTAAAAATGCTACGGAACACTTCCTTTGTTCTTCGGAATTCTGCTGAAGTTTAAAAATGCTACAGAACTCTTCCATTGTTCACCGTATTCTGGTGAAGTTTAAAAATGCTACGGAACTCTTCCATTGTTATTTTTAATTCTACTGAAGTTTAAAAATGCTACGGAACTCTTCCATTGTTCTTTGGAATTCTGCTGAAGTTTAAAAATGCTATGGGACTCTTCATTGTTCTTCTGAGTTCTGCTGAAGTTTAAAAATGCTACGGAACTCTTCCATTGTTCTTCGGAATTCTGATGAAGTTTAAAACTGCAACGGAACTCTTCCATTGTTCTTCGGAATTCTGCTGAAGTTTAAAAATGCTACGGAACTCTTACATTGTTCTTCGGAATTCTGCTGAAGTTTAAAAATGCTACAGAACTCTTCCATTGTTCCTCGGAATTCTGGTGAAGTTTAAAAATGCTGCGGAACTCATCCATTGTTCTCGGAATTCTGCTGAAGATTAAAAATGCTACGGAACTCTTCCATTGTTCTTCGGGATTCTGCTGTAATTTAAAAATGCTACGGAACTCTTCCATTGTTCTTCGGAATTCTGCTGAAGTTTAAAAATGCTACGGAACTCTTCCATTGTTTTTCGGAATTCTGCTGAAGTTTAAAAATGCTGTGGAACTCTTCCATTGTTCTCGGAATTCTTCTGAAGTTTGAAAATGCTACAGAACTCTTCCATTGTTCTTCAGAATACTGCTGAAGTTTAAAAATGCTACGGAACACTTCCTTTGTTCTTCGGAATTCTGCTGAAGTTTAAAAATGCTACGGAACTCTTCCATTGTTCACGGAATTCTGGTGAAGTTTAAAAATGCTACGGAACTGTTCCATTGTTATTCTTAATTCTGCTGAAGTTTAAAAATGCTACGGAAGTCTTCCATTGTTCTTCGGAATTCTGCTGAAGTTTAAAAATGCTACGGAACTTTTACATTGTTCTTCGGAATTCTGATGAAGTTTAAAAATGCTACGGAACTCTTCCATTGTTCTTCGGAATTCTGCTGAAGTTTAAAAATGCTACGGAACTCTTCCATTGTTCTCAGAATTCTGTTGAAGTTTAAAAATGCTACAGAACTCTTCCATTGTTCTCGGAATTCTGTTGAAGTTTAAAAATGCTGCGGAACTCTTCCATTGTTCTCGGAATTCTGCTGAAGTTTAAAAATGCTACGGAACTCTTCCATTGTTCTTCGGAATTCTGCTGAAGTTTAAAAATGCTACAGAATTTTTCCATTGTTCTTCGGAATTCTGATGAAGTTTAAAAATGCTACGGAACTCTTCCATTGTTCTTCAGAATTCTGCTGAAGTTTAAAAATGCTACGGAACTCTTCCATTGTTCTTCGGAATTCTGCAGAAGTTTAAAAATGCTACGGAACTCTTCCATTGTTCTTGGAATTCTGGTGAAGTTTAAAAATGCTACGGAACTCTTCCATTGTTCTCAGAATTCTGCTGAAGTTTATAAATTCTACGGTACTCTTCCATTGTTCTTGGGAATTCTGCTGAAGTTTAAAAATATTACGGATCATTTCCATTGTTCTTCGGAATTCTGCTGAAGTTTAAATATGCTACGGAACTCTTCCCTTGTTCTTCTGAGTTCTACTGAAGTTTAAAAATGCTGCGGAACACTTCCCTTGTTCTTCGGAATTCTGATGAAGTTAAAAACTGCAACGGAACTCTTCCATTGTTCTTTGGCATTCTGCTGAAGTTTAAAAATGCTACGGAACTCTTCCATTGTTCTTCGGAATTCTGCTGAAGTTTAAAAATGCTACGGAACTCTTACATTGTTCTTCTGAATTCTGCTGAAGTTTAAAAATGCTACGGAACTCTTCCATTGTTCTTCGGAATTCTGATGAAGCTTAAAACTGCAACGGAACTCTTCCATTGTTCTTCGGAATTCTGCTGAAGTTTAAAAATGCTACGGAACTCTTCCATTGTTCTTCGGAATTCTGCTGAAGTTTAAAAATGCTACGGAACTCTTCCATTGCTTTCGGAATTCTGCTGAAGTTTAAAAATGCTACGGAACTCTTCCATTGTTCTCGGAATTCTGGTGAAGTTTAAAAATGCTACGGAACTCTTCCATTGTTCTCGGAATTCTGCTGAAGTTTAAAAATGCTATGGAACTATTCCATTGTTCTTCGGAATTCTGCCGAAGTTTAAAAATGCTACGGAACTCTTCCATTGTTCTTGGAAGTCCTGTGAAGTTTAAAAATGCTACGGAACTCTTCCATTGTTCGGAGAATTCTGCTGAAGCTTATAAATTCTACGGTGCTCTTCCATTGTTCTTGGGAATTCTGCTGAAGTTTAAAAATGTTACGGATCAATTCCATTGTTCTTCGGAATTCTGCTGAAGTTTAAAAATGCTACGGAACTCTTCCATTGTTCTTTGGAATTCTGCTGAAGTTTAAAAATGCTACGGAACTCTTCCATTGTTTTTCGGAATTCTGCTGAAGTTTAAAAATGCTGTGGAACTCTTCCATTGTTCTCGGAATTCTTCTGAAGTTTGAAAATGCTACAGAACTCTTCCATTGTTCTTCAGAATACTGCTGAAGTTTAAAAATGCTACGGAACACTTCCTTTGTTCTTCGGAATTCTGCTGAAGTTTAAAAATGCTACGGAACTCTTCCATTGTTCACGGAATTCTGGTGAAGTTTAAAAATGCTACGGAACTGTTCCATTGTTATTCTTAATTCTGCTGAAGTTTAAAAATGCTACGGAACTCTTCCATTGTTCTTCGGAATTCTGCTGAAGTTTAAAAATGCTACGGAACTTTTCCATTGTTCTTCGGAATTCTGATGAAGTTTAAAAATGCTACGGAACTCTTCCATTGTTCTTCGGAATTCTGCTGAAGTTTAAAAATGCTACGGAACTCTTCCATTGTTCTCAGAATTCTGTTGAAGTTTAAAAATGCTACGGAACTCTTCCATTGTTCTCGGAATTCTGTTGAAGTTTAAAAATGCTGCGGAACTCTTCCATTGTTCTCGGAATTCTGCTGAAGTTTAAAAATGCTACGGAACTCTTCCATTGTTCTTCGGAATTCTGCTGAAGTTTAAAAATGCTACAGAATTTTTCCATTGTTCTTCGGAATTCTGATGAAGTTTAAAAATGCTACGGAACTCTTCCATTGTTCTTCAGAATTCTGCTGAAGTTTAAAAATGCTACGGAACTCTTCCATTGTTCTTCGGAATTCTGCAGAAGTTTAAAAATGCTACGTAACTCTTCCATTGTTCTTGGAATTCTGGTGAAGTTTAAAAATGCTACGGAACTCTTCCATTGTTCTCAGAATTCTGCTGAAGTTTATAAATTCTACGGTACTCTTCCATTGTTCTTGGGAATTCTGCTGAAGCTTAAAAATGCTACGGAACTCTTCCATTGTTCTTCGGAATTCTGCTGAAGGTTAAAAATGCTACGGAACTCTTCCATTGTTCTTCGGAATTCTGCTGAAGTTTAAAAATGCTACGGAACTCTTACATTGTTTTTCTGAATTCTGCTGAAGTTTAAAAATGCTACGGAACTCTTCCATTGTTCTTCGGAATTCTGATGAAGCTTAAAACTGCAACGGAACTCTTCCATTGTTCTTCGGAATTCTGCTGAAGTTTAAAAACGCTACGGAACTCTTCCATTGTTCTTCGGAATTCTGCTGAAGTTTAAAAATGCTACGGAACTCTTCCATTGTTCTCGGAATTCTGGTGAAGTTTAAAAATGCTACGGAACTCTTCCATTGTTCTCGGAATTCTGCTGAAGTTTAAAAATGCTACGGAACTATTCCATTGTTCTTCGGAATTCTGCCGAAGTTTAAAAATGCTACGGAACTCTTCCATTGTTCTTGGAATTCCTGTGAAGTTTAAAAATGCTACGGAACTCTTCCATTGTTCTCAGAATTCTGCTGAAGCTTATAAATTCTACGGTGCTCTTCCATTGTTCTTGGGAATTCTGCTGAAGTTTAAAAATGTTACGGATCAATTCCATTGTTCTTCGGAATTCTGCTTAAGTTTAAAAATGCTACGGAACTCGTCCATTGTTCTTCGGAATTCTGCTGAAGTTTAAAAATGCTGCGGAACTCTTCCATTGTTCTTCGGAATTCTGCTGAAGTTTAAAAATGCTACGGAACTCTTCCATTGTTTTGCGGAATTCTGCTGAAGTTTAAAAATGCTACGGAACTCTTCCATTTTTCTCGGAATTCTTCCGAAGTTTAAAAATACTACAGAACTCTTCCCTTGTTCTTCAGAATTCTGCTGAAGTTTAAAAATGCTACGGAACAATTCCTTTGTTCTTCGGAATTCTGCTGAAGTTTAAAAATGTTACGGATCATTTCCATTGTTCTTCGGAATTCTGCTGAAGTTTAAAAATGCTACGGAACTCTTCCATTGTTCTTCGGAATTCTGCTGAAGTTTAAAAATGCTATGGAACTCTTCGATTGTTCTTCGGAATTCTGCTGAAGTTTAAAAATTCTACGGAACCCTTCCATTGTTCTTCTGAGTTCTGCTGAAGTTTAAAAATGCTGCGGAACTCTTCCATTGTTCTTCGGAATTCTGATGAAGTTTAAAACTGCAACGGAACTCTTCCATTGTTCTTCAGAATTCTGCTGAAGTTTAAAAATGCTACGGAACTCTTCCATTGTTCTTCGGAATTCTGCTGAAGTTTAAAAATGCTATGGAACTCTTATATTGTTCTTCTGAATTCTGCTGAAGTTTAAAAATGCTACGGAACTCTTCCATTGTTCTTCGGAACTCTGATGAAGCTTAAAACTGCAACGGAACTCTTCCGTTGTTGTTCGGAATTCTGCTGAAGTTTAAAAATGCTACGGAACTCTTCCATTGTTCTTCGGAATTCTGCTGAAGTTTAAAAATGCTACGGAACTCTTCCATTGTTCTCGGAATTCTGCTGAAGTTTAAAAATGCTACGGAACTCTTCCATTGTTCTCGGAATTCTGGTGAAGTTTAAAAATGCTACAGAACTCTTCCATTGTTCTCGGAATTCTGCTGAAGTTTAAAAATGCTACGGAACTCTTCCATTGTTCTTCAGAATTCTGCTGAAGCTTAAAAATGCTATGGAACTGTTCCATTGTTCTTCGGAATTCTGCTGAAGTTTAAAAATGCTATGGAACTCTTCCATTGTTCTCGGAATTCTGGTGAAGTTTAAAAATGCTACGGAACTCTTCCATTGTTCTCGGAATTCTGGTGACGTTTAAAAATGCTACGGAACTCATCCATTGTTCTCGGAATTCTGCTGAAGTTTAAAAATGCTACGGAACTCTTCCATTGTTCTTCGGAATTCTGCTGAAGTTTAAAAATGGTACGGAACTTTTCCATTGTTCTTCGGAATTCTGATGAAGTTTAAAAAGGCTACGGAACTCTTCCATTGTTCTTCGGAATTCTGCTGAAGTTTAAAAATGCTACGGAACTCTTCCATTGTTCTTCGGAATTCTGCAGAAGTTTAAAAATGCTACGGAACTCTTCCATTATTCTTGGAATTCTGGTGAAGTTTAAAAATGCTACGGAACTCTTCCATTGTTCTCAGAATTCTGCTGAAGCTTATAAATTCTACGGTGCTCTTCCATTGTTCTTGGGAATTCTGCTGAAGTTTAAAAATGTTACGGATCAATTCCATTGTTCTTCGGAATTCTGCTGAAGTTTAAAACTGCAACGGAACTCTTCCATTGTTCTTCGGAATTCTGCTGAAGTTTAAAAATGCTACGGAACTCTTCCATTGTTCTTCGGAATTCTGCTGAAGTTTAAAAATGCTACGGAACTCTTCCATTGTTCTTCGGAATTCTGCTGAAGTTTAAAAATGCTACGGAACTCTTCCATTGTTTTCGGAATTCTGCTGAAGTTTAAAAATGCTACGGAACTCGTCCATTGTTCTTCGGAATTCTGCTGAAGTTTAAAAATGCTGCGGAACTCTTCCATTGTTCTTCGGAATTCTGCTGAAGTTTAAAAATGCTACGGAACTCTTCCATTGTTTTGCGGAATTCTGCTGAAGTTTAAAAATGCTACGGAACTCTTCCATTTTTCTCGGAATTCTTCCGAAGTTTAAAAATACTACAGAACTCTTCCCTTGTTCTTCAGAATTCTGCTGAAGTTTAAAAATGCTACGGAACAATTCCTTTGTTCTTCGGAATTCTGCTGAAGTTTAAAAATGTTACGGATCATTTCCATTGTTCTTCGGAATTCTGCTGAAGTTTAAAAATGCTACGGAACTCTTCCATTGTTCTTCGGAATTCTGCTGAAGTTTAAAAATGCTATGGAACTCTTCGATTGTTCTTCGGAATTCTGCTGAAGTTTAAAAATTCTACGGAACCCTTCCATTGTTCTTCTGAGTTCTGCGGAAGTTTAAAAATGCTGCGGAACTCTTCCATTGTTCTTCGGAATTCTGATGAAGTTTAAAACTGCAACGGAACTCTTCCATTGTTCTTCAGAATTCTGCTGAAGTTTAAAAATGCTACGGAACTCTTCCATTGTTCTTCGGAATTCTGCTGAAGTTTAAAAATGCTATGGAACTCTTATATTGTTCTTCTGAATTCTGCTGAAGTTTAAAAATGCTACGGAACTCTTCCATTGTTCTTCGGAACTCTGATGAAGCTTAAAACTGCAACGGAACTCTTCCGTTGTTGTTCGGAATTCTGCTGAAGTTTAAAAATGCTACGGAACTCTTCCATTGTTCTTCGGAATTCTGCTGAAGTTTAAAAATGCTACGGAACTCTTCCATTGTTCTCGGAATTCTGCTGAAGTTTAAAAATGCTACGGAACTCTTCCATTGTTCTCGGAATTCTGGTGAAGTTTAAAAATGCTACAGAACTCTTCCATTGTTCTCGGAATTCTGCTGAAGTTTAAAAATGCTACGGAACTCTTCCATTGTTCTTCAGAATTCTGCTGAAGCTTAAAAATGCTATGGAACTGTTCCATTGTTCTTCGGAATTCTGCTGAAGTTTAAAAATGTTACGGATCAATTCCATTGTTCTTCGGAATTCTGCTGAAGTTTAAAACTGCAACGGAACTCTTCCATTGTTCTTCGGAATTCTGCTGAAGTTTAAAAATGCTACGGAACTCTTCCATTGTTCTTCGGAATTCTGCTGAAGTTTAAAAATGCTACGGAACTCTTCCATTGTTCTTCGGAATTCTGCTGAAGTTTAAAAATGCTACGGAACTCTTCCATTGTTTTCGGAATTCTGCTGAAGTTTAAAAATGCTACGGAACTCGTCCATTGTTCTTCGGAATTCTGCTGAAGTTTAAAAATGCTGCGGAACTCTTCCATTGTTCTTCGGAATTCTGCTGAAGTTTAAAAATGCTACGGAAGTCTTCCATTGTTTTGCGGAATTCTGCTGAAGTTTAAAAATGCTACGGAACTCTTCCATTTTTCTCGGAATTCTTCCGAAGTTTAAAAATACTACAGAACTCTTCCCTTGTTCTTCAGAATTCTGCTGAAGTTTAAAAATGCTACGGAACAATTCCTTTGTTCTTCGGAATTCTGCTGAAGTTTAAAAATGTTACGGATCATTTCCATTGTTCTTCGGAATTCTGCTGAAGTTTAAAAATGCTACGGAACTCTTCCATTGTTCTTCGGAATTCTGCTGAAGTTTAAAAATGCTATGGAACTCTTCGATTGTTCTTCGGAATTCTGCTGAAGTTTAAAAATTCTACGGAACCCTTCCATTGTTCTTCTGAGTTCTGCTGAAGTTTAAAAATGCTGCGGAACTCTTCCATTGTTCTTCGGAATTCTGATGAAGTTTAAAACTGCAACGGAACTCTTCCATTGTTCTTCAGAATTCTGCTGAAGTTTAAAAATGCTACGGAACTCTTCCATTGTTCTTCGGAATTCTGCTGAAGTTTAAAAATGCTATGGAACTCTTATATTGTTCTTCTGAATTCTGCTGAAGTTTAAAAATGCTACGGAACTCTTTCATTGTTCTTCGGAACTCTGATGAAGCTTAAAACTGCAACGGAACTCTTCCGTTGTTGTTCGGAATTCTGCTGAAGTTTAAAAATGCTACGGAACTCTTCCATTGTTCTTCGGAATTCTGCTGAAGTTTAAAAATGCTACGGAACTTTTCCATTGTTCTCGGAATTCTGCTGAAGTTTAAAAATGGTACGGAACTCTTCCATTGTTCTCGGAATTCTGGTGAAGTTTAAAAATGCTACAGAACTCTTCCATTGTTCTCGGAATTCTGCTGAAGTTTAAAAATGCTACGGAACTCTTCCATTGTTCTTCAGAATTCTGCTGAAGCTTAAAAATGCTATGGAACTGTTCCATTGTTCTTCGGAATTCTGCTGAAGTTTAAAAATGCTATGGAACTCTTCCATTGTTCTCGGAATTCTGGTGAAGTTTAAAAATGCTACGGAACTCTTCCATTGTTCTCGGAATTCTGGTGACGTTTAAAAATGCTACGGAACTCATCCATTGTTCTCGGAATTCTGCTGAAGTTTAAAAATGCTACGGAACTCTTCCATTGTTCTTCGGAATTCTGCTGAAGTTTAAAAATGGTACGGAACTTTTCCATTGTTCTTCGGAATTCTGATGAAGTTTAAAAAGGCTACGGAACTCTTCCATTGTTCTTCGGAATTCTGCTGAAGTTTAAAAATGCTACGGAACTCTTCCATTGTTCTTCGGAATTCTGCAGAAGTTTAAAAATGCTACGGAACTCTTCCATTATTCTTGGAATTCTGGTGAAGTTTAAAAATGCTACGGAACTCTTCCATTGTTCTCAGAATTCTGCTGAAGCTTATAAATTCTACGGTGCTCTTCCATTGTTCTTGGGAATTCTGCTGAAGTTTAAAAATGTTACGGATCAATTCCATTGTTCTTCGGAATTCTGCTGAAGTTTAAAACTGCAACGGAACTCTTCCATTGTTCTTCGGAATTCTGCTGAAGTTTAAAAATGCTACGGAACTCTTCCATTGTTCTTCGGAATTCTGCTGAAGTTTAAAAATGCTACGGAACTCTTCCATTGTTCTTCGGAATTCTGCTGAAGTTTAAAAATGCTACGGAACTCTTCCATTGTTTTCGGAATTCTGCTGAAGTTTAAAAATGCTACGGAACTCTTCCATTGTTCTCGGAATTCTGGTGAAGTTTAAAAATGCTACGGAACTCTTCCATTGTTCTCGGAATTCTGCTGAAGTTTAAAAATGCTATGGAACTATTCCATTGTTCTTCGGAATTCTGCCGAAGTTTAAAAATGCTACGGAACTCTTCCATTGTTCTTGGAAGTCCTGTGAAGTTTAAAAATGCTACGGAACTCTTCCATTGTTCGGAGAATTCTGCTGAAGCTTATAAATTCTACGGTGCTCTTCCATTGTTCTTGGGAATTCTGCTGAAGTTTAAAAATGTTACGGATCAATTCCATTGTTCTTCGGAATTCTGCTGAAGTTTAAAAATGCTACGGAACTCTTCCATTGTTCTTTGGAATTCTGCTGAAGTTTAAAAATGCTACGGAACTCTTCCATTGTTTTTCGGAATTCTGCTGAAGTTTAAAAATGCTGTGGAACTCTTCCATTGTTCTCGGAATTCTTCTGAAGTTTGAAAATGCTACAGAACTCTTCCATTGTTCTTCAGAATACTGCTGAAGTTTAAAAATGCTACGGAACACTTCCTTTGTTCTTCGGAATTCTGCTGAAGTTTAAAAATGCTACGGAACTCTTCCATTGTTCACGGAATTCTGGTGAAGTTTAAAAATGCTACGGAACTGTTCCATTGTTATTCTTAATTCTGCTGAAGTTTAAAAATGCTACGGAACTCTTCCATTGTTCTTCGGAATTCTGCTGAAGTTTAAAAATGCTACGGAACTTTTCCATTGTTCTTCGGAATTCTGATGAAGTTTAAAAATGCTACGGAACTCTTCCATTGTTCTTCGGAATTCTGCTGAAGTTTAAAAATGCTACGGAACTCTTCCATTGTTCTCAGAATTCTGTTGAAGTTTAAAAATGCTACGGAACTCTTCCATTGTTCTCGGAATTCTGTTGAAGTTTAAAAATGCTGCGGAACTCTTCCATTGTTCTCGGAATTCTGCTGAAGTTTAAAAATGCTACGGAACTCTTCCATTGTTCTTCGGAATTCTGCTGAAGTTTAAAAATGCTACAGAATTTTTCCATTGTTCTTCGGAATTCTGATGAAGTTTAAAAATGCTACGGAACTCTTCCATTGTTCTTCAGAATTCTGCTGAAGTTTAAAAATGCTACGGAACTCTTCCATTGTTCTTCTGAATTCTGCAGAAGTTTAAAAATGCTACGTAACTCTTCCATTGTTCTTGGAATTCTGGTGAAGTTTAAAAATGCTACGGAACTCTTCCATTGTTCTCAGAATTCTGCTGAAGGTTATAAATTCTACGGTACTCTTCCATTGTTCTTGGGAATTCTGCTGAAGCTTAAAAATGCTACGGAACTCTTCCATTGTTCTTCGGAATTCTGCTGAAGTTTAAAAATGCTACGGAACTCTTCCATTGTTCTTCGGAATTCTGCTGAAGTTTAAAAATGCTACGGAACTCTTACATTGTTCTTCTGAATTCTGCTGAAGTTTAAAAATGCTACGGAACTCTTCCATTGTTCTTCGGAATTCTGATGAAGCTTAAAACTGCAACGGAACTCTTCCATTGTTCTTCGGAATTCTGCTGAAGTTTAAAAACGCTACGGAACTCTTCCATTGTTCTTCGGAATTCTGCTGAAGTTTAAAAATGCTACGGAACTCTTCCATTGTTCTCGGAATTCTGCTGAAGTTTAAAAATGCTTCGGAACTCTTCCATTGTTCTCGGAATTCTGGTGAAGTTTAAAAATGCTACGGAACTCTTCCATTGTTCTCGGAATTCTGCTGAAGTTTAAATATGCTACGGAACTATTCCATTGTTCTTCGGAATTCTGCCGAAGTTTAAAAATGCTACGGAACTCTTCCATTGTTCTTGGAATTCCTGTGAAGTTTAAAAATGCTACGGAACTCTTCCATTGTTCTCAGAATTCTGCTGAAGCTTATAAATTCTACGGTGCTCTTCCATTGTTCTTGGGAATTCTGCTGAAGTTTAAAAATGTTACGGATCAATTCCATTGTTCTTCGGAATTCTGCTTAAGTTTAAAAATGCTACGGAACTCGTCCATTGTTCTTCGGAATTCTGCTGAAGTTTAAAAATGCTGCGGAACTCTTCCATTGTTCTTCGGAATTCTGCTGAAGTTTAAAAATGCTACGGAACTCTTCCATTGTTTTGCGGAATTCTGCTGAAGTTTAAAAATGCTACGGAACTCTTCCATTTTTCTCGGAATTCTTCCGAAGTTTAAAAATACTACAGAACTCTTCTCTTGTTCTTCAGAATTCTGCTGAAGTTTAAAAATGCTACGGAACAATTCCTTTGTTCTTCGGAATTCTGCTGAAGTTTAAAAATGTTACGGATCATTTCCATTGTTCTTCGGAATTCTGCTGAAGTTTAAAAATGCTACGGAACTCTTCCATTGTTCTTCGGAATTCTGCTGAAGTTTAAAAATGCTATGGAACTCTTCGATTGTTCTTCGGAATTCTGCTGAAGTTTAAAAATTCTACGGAACTCTTCCATTGTTCTTCTGAGTTCTGCTGAAGTTTAAAAATGCTGCGGAACTCTTCCATTGTTCTTCGGAATTCTGATGAAGTTTAAAACTGCAACGGAACTCTTCCATTGTTCTTCAGAATTCTGCTGAAGTTTAAAAATGCTACGGAACTCTTCCATTGTTCTTCGGAATTCTGCTGAAGTTTAAAAATGCTATGGAACTCTTATATTGTTCTTCTGAATTCTGCTGAAGTTTAAAAATGCTACGGAACTCTTCCATTGTTCTTCGGAACTCTGATGAAGCTTAAAACTGCAACGGAACTCTTCCGTTGTTGTTCGGAATTCTGCTGAAGTTTAAAAATGCTACGGAACTCTTCCATTGTTCTTCGGAATTCTGCTGAAGTTTAAAAATGCTACGGAACTCTTCCATTGTTCTCGGAATTCTGCTGAAGTTTAAAAATGCTACGGAACTCTTCCATTGTTCTCGGAATTCTGGTGAAGTTTAAAAATGCTACAGAACTCTTCCATTGTTCTCGGAATTCTGCTGAAGTTTAAAAATGCTACGGAACTCTTCCATTGTTCTTCAGAATTCTGCTGAAGCTTAAAAATGCTATGGAACTGTTCCATTGTTCTTCGGAATTCTGCTGAAGTTTAAAAATGCTATGGAACTCTTCCATTGTTCTCGGAATTCTGGTGAAGTTTAAAAATGCTACGGAACTCTTCCATTGTTCTCGGAATTCTGGTGACGTTTAAAAATGCTACGGAACTCATCCATTGTTCTCGGAATTCTGCTGAAGTTTAAAAATGCTACGGAACTCTTCCATTGTTCTTCGGAATTCTGCTGAAGTTTAAAAATGGTACGGAACTTTTCCATTGTTCTTCGGAATTCTGATGAAGTTTAAAAAGGCTACGGAACTCTTCCATTGTTCTTCGGAATTCTGCTGAAGTTTAAAAATGCTACGGAACTCTTCCATTGTTCTTCGGAATTCTGCAGAAGTTTAAAAATGCTACGGAACTCTTCCATTATTCTTGGAATTCTGGTGAAGTTTAAAAATGCTACGGAACTCTTCCATTGTTCTCAGAATTCTGCTGAAGCTTATAAATTCTACGGTGCTCTTCCATTGTTCTTGGGAATTCTGCTGAAGTTTAAAAATGTTACGGATCAATTCCATTGTTCTTCGGAATTCTGCTGAAGTTTAAAACTGCAACGGAACTCTTCCATTGTTCTTCGGAATTCTGCTGAAGTTTAAAAATGCTACGGAACTCTTCCATTGTTCTTCGGAATTCTGCTGAAGTTTAAAAATGCTACAGAACTCTTCCATTGTTCCTCGGAATTCTGGTGAAGTTTAAAAATGCTGCGGAACTCATCCATTGTTCTCGGAATTCTGCTGAAGTTTAAAAATGCTACGGAACTCTTCCATTGTTCTTCGGAATTCTGCTGTAATTTAAAAATGCTACGGAACTCTTCCATTGTTCTTCGGAATTCTGCTGAAGTTTAAAAATGCTACGGAACTCTTCCATTGTTCTTCGGAATTCTGATGAAGTTTAAAACTGCAACGGAACTCTTCCATTGTTCTTCGGAATTCTGCTGAAGTTTAAAAATGCTACGGAACTCTTCCATTGTTCTTCGGAATTCTGCTGAAGTTTAAAAATGCTACAGAACTCTTCCTTTGTTCCTCGGAATTCTGGTGAAGTTTAAAAATGCTGCGGAACTCTTCCATTGTTCTCGGAATTCTGCTGAAGTTTAAAAATGCTACGGAACTCTTCCATTGTTCTTCGGAATTCTGCTGAAGCTTAAAAATGCTATGGAACTGTTCCATTGTTCTTCGGAATTCTGCTGAAGTTTAAAAATGCTATGGAACTCTTCCATTGTTCTCGGAATTCTGCTGAAGTTTAAAAATGCTACGGAACTCATCCATTGTTCTCGGAATTCTGCTGAAGTTTAAAAATGCTACGGAACTCTTCCATTGTTCTTCGGAATTCTGCTGAAGTTTAAAAATAGTATGGAACTTTTCCATTGTTCTTCGGAATTCTGATTAAGTTTAAAAAGGCTACGGAACTCTTCCATTGTTCTTCGGAATTCTGCTGAAGTTTAAAAATGCTACGGAACTCTTCCATTGTTCTTCGGAATTCTGATGAAGTTTAAAAATGCTACGGAACTCTTCCATTGTTCTTGGAATTCTGGTGAAGTTTAAAAATGCTACGGAACTCTTCCATTGTTCTCAGAATTCTGCTGAAGCTTATAAATTCTACTGTGCTCTTCCATTGTTCTTGGGAATTCTGCTGAAGTTTAAAAATGTTACGGATCAATTCCATTGTTCTTCGGAATTCTGCTTAAGTTTAAAAATGCTACGGAACTCTTCCATTGTTCTTAGGAATTCTGCTGAAGTTTAAAAATGCTGCGGAACTCTTCCATTGTTCTTCGGAATTCTGCTGAAGTTTAAAAATGCTACGGAACTCTTCCATTGTTTTGCGGAATTCTGCTGAAGTTTAAAAATGCTACGGAACTCTTCCATTTTTCTCGGAATTCTTCTGAAGTTTAAAAATACTACAGAACTCTTCTCTTGTTCTTCAGAATTCTGCTGAAGTTTAAAAATGCTACGGAACAATTCCTTTGTTCCTCGGAATTCTGCTGAAGTTTAAAAATGTTACGGATCATTTCCATTGTTCTTCGGAATTCTGCTGAAGTTTAAAAATGCTACGGAACTCTTCCATTGTTCTTCGGAATTCTGCTGAAGTTTACAAATGCTATGGAACTCTTCGATTGTTCTTCGGAATTCTGCTGAAGTTTAAAAATGCTACGGAACTCTTCCATTGTTCTTCTGAGTTCTGCTGAAGTTTAAAAATGCTGCGGAACTCTTCCATTGTTCTTCGGAATTCTGATGAAGTTTAAAACTGCAACGGAACTCTTCCATTGTTCTTCAGAATTCTGCTGAAGTTTAAAAATGCTACGGAACTCTTCCATTGTTCTTCGGAATTCTGCTGAAGGTTAAAAATGCTATGGAACTCTTACATTGTTCTTCTGAATTTTGCTGAAGTTTAAAAATGCTACGGAACTCTTCCATTGTTCTTCGGAACTCTGATGAAGCTTAAAACTGCAACGGAACTCTTCCATTGTTGTTTGGAATTCTGCTGAAGTTTAAAAATGCTACGGAACTCTTCCATTGTTCTTCGGAATTCTGCTGAAGTTTAAAAATGCTACGGAACTCTTCCATTGTTCTCGGAATTCTGGTGAAGTTTAAAAATGCTACGGAACTCTTCCATTGTTCTCGGAATTCTGGTGACGTTTAAAAATGCTACGGAACTCATCCATTGTTCTCGGAATTCTGCTGAAGTTTAAAAATGCTACGGAACTCTTCCATTGTTCTTCGGAATTCTGCTGAAGTTTAAAAATGCTACAGAACTCTTCCATTGTTCCTCGGAATTCTGGTGAAGTTTAAAAATGCTGCGGAACTCATCCATTGTTCTCGGAATTCTGCTGAAGTTTAAAAATGCTACGGAACTCTTCCATTGTTCTTCGGAATTCTGCTGTAATTTAAAAATGCTACGGAACTCTTCCATTGTTCTTCGGAATTCTGCTGAAGTTTAAAAATGCTACGGAACTCTTCCATTGTTCTTTGGAATTCTGCTGAAGTTTAAAAATGCTGCGGAACTCTTCCATTGTTCTTCGGAATTCTGATGAAGTTTAAAACTGCAACGGAACTCTTCCATTGTTCTTCAGAATTCTGCTGAAGTTTAAAAATGCTACGGAACTCTTCCATTGTTCTTCGGAATTCTGCTGAAGTTTAAAAATGCTATGGAACTCTTATATTGTTCTTCTGAATTCTGCTGAAGTTTAAAAATGCTACGGAACTCTTCCATTTTTCTTCGGAACTCTGATGAAGCTTAAAACTGCAACGGAACTCTTCCGTTGTTGTTCGGAATTCTGCTGAAGTTTAAAAATGCTACGGAACTCTTCCATTGTTCTTCGGAATTCTGCTGAAGTTTAAAAATGCTACGGAACTCTTCCATTGTTCTCGGAATTCTGCTGAAGTTTAAAAATGCTACGGAACTCTTCCATTGTTCTCGGAATTCTGGTGAAGTTTAAAAATGCTACAGAACTCTTCCATTGTTCTCGGAATTCTGCTGAAGTTTAAAAATGCTACGGAACTCTTCCATTGTTCTTCAGAATTCTGCTGAAGCTTAAAAATGCTATGGAACTGTTCCATTGTTCTTCGGAATTCTGCTGAAGTTTAAAAATGTTACGGATCAATTCCATTGTTCTTCGGAATTCTGCTGAAGTTTAAAACTGCAACGGAACTCTTCCATTGTTCTTCGGAATTCTGCTGAAGTTTAAAAATGCTACGGAACTCTTCCATTGTTCTTCGGAATTCTGCTGAAGTTTAAAAATGCTACGGAACTCTTCCATTGTTCTTCGGAATTCTGCTGAAGTTTAAAAATGCTACGGAACTCTTCCATTGTTTTCGGAATTCTGCTGAAGTTTAAAAATGCTACGGAACTCGTCCATTGTTCTTCGGAATTCTGCTGAAGTTTAAAAATGCTGCGGAACTCTTCCATTGTTCTTCGGAATTCTGCTGAAGTTTAAAAATGCTACGGAAGTCTTCCATTGTTTTGCGGAATTCTGCTGAAGTTTAAAAATGCTACGGAACTCTTCCATTTTTCTCGGAATTCTTCCGAAGTTTAAAAATACTACAGAACTCTTCCCTTGTTCTTCAGAATTCTGCTGAAGTTTAAAAATGCTACGGAACAATTCCTTTGTTCTTCGGAATTCTGCTGAAGTTTAAAAATGTTACGGATCATTTCCATTGTTCTTCGGAATTCTGCTGAAGTTTAAAAATGCTACGGAACTCTTCCATTGTTCTTCGGAATTCTGCTGAAGTTTAAAAATGCTATGGAACTCTTCGATTGTTCTTCGGAATTCTGCTGAAGTTTAAAAATTCTACGGAACCCTTCCATTGTTCTTCTGAGTTCTGCTGAAGTTTAAAAATGCTGCGGAACTCTTCCATTGTTCTTCGGAATTCTGATGAAGTTTAAAACTGCAACGGAACTCTTCCATTGTTCTTCAGAATTCTGCTGAAGTTTAAAAATGCTACGGAACTCTTCCATTGTTTTTCGGAATTCTGCTGAAGTTTAAAAATGCTATGGAACTCTTATATTGTTCTTCTGAATTCTGCTGAAGTTTAAAAATGCTACGGAACTCTTCCATTGTTCTTCGGAACTCTGATGAAGCTTAAAACTGCAACGGAACTCTTCCGTTGTTGTTCGGAATTCTGCTGAAGTTTAAAAATGCTACGGAACTCTTCCATTGTTCTTCGGAATTCTGCTGAAGTTTAAAAATGCTACGGAACTCTTCCATTGTTCTCGGAATTCTGCTGAAGTTTAAAAATGCTACGGAACTCTTCCATTGTTCTCGGAATTCTGGTGAAGTTTAAAAATGCTACAGAACTCTTCCATTGTTCTTCAGAATTCTGCTGAAGCTTAAAAATGCTATGGAACTGTTCCATTGTTCTTCGGAATTCTGCTGAAGTTTAAAAATGCTATGGAACTCTTCCATTGTTCTCGGAATTCTGGTGAAGTTTAAAAATGCTACGGAACTCTTCCATTGTTCTCGGAATTCTGGTGACGTTTAAAAATGCTACGGAACTCATCCATTGTTCTCGGAATTCTGCTGAAGTTTAAAAATGCTACGGAACTCTTCCATTGTTCTTCGGAATTCTGCTGAAGTTTAAAAATGGTACGGAACTTTTCCATTGTTCTTCGGAATTCTGATGAAGTTTAAAAAGGCTACGGAACTCTTCCATTGTTCTTCGGAATTCTGCTGAAGTTTAAAAATGCTACGGAACTCTTCCATTGTTCTTCGGAATTCTGCAGAAGTTTAAAAATGCTACGGAACTCTTCCATTATTCTTGGAATTCTGGTGAAGTTTAAAAATGCTACGGAACTCTTCCATTGTTCTCAGAATTCTGCTGAAGCTTATAAATTCTACGGTGCTCTTCCATTGTTCTTGGGAATTCTGCTGAAGTTTAAAAATGTTACGGATCAATTCCATTGTTCTTCGGAATTCTGCTGAAGTTTAAAACTGCAACGGAACTCTTCCATTGTTCTTCGGAATTCTGCTGAAGTTTAAAAATGCTACGGAACTCTTCCATTGTTCTTCGGAATTCTGCTGAAGTTTAAAAATGCTACGGAACTCTTCCATTGTTCTTCGGAATTCTGCTGAAGTTTAAAAATGCTACGGAACTCTTCCATTGTTTTCGGAATTCTGCTGAAGTTTAAAAATGCTACGGAACTCTTCCATTGTTCTCGGAATTCTGGTGAAGTTTAAAAATGCTACGGAACTCTTCCATTGTTCTCGGAATTCTGCTGAAGTTTAAAAATGCTATGGAACTATTCCATTGTTCTTCGGAATTCTGCCGAAGTTTAAAAATGCTACGGAACTCTTCCATTGTTCTTGGAAGTCCTGTGAAGTTTAAAAATGCTACGGAACTCTTCCATTGTTCGGAGAATTCTGCTGAAGCTTATAAATTCTACGGTGCTCTTCCATTGTTCTTGGGAATTCTGCTGAAGTTTAAAAATGTTACGGATCAATTCCATTGTTCTTCGGAATTCTGCTGAAGTTTAAAAATGCTACGGAACTCTTCCATTGTTCTTTGGAATTCTGCTGAAGTTTAAAAATGCTACGGAACTCTTCCATTGTTTTTCGGAATTCTGCTGAAGTTTAAAAATGCTGTGGAACTCTTCCATTGTTCTCGGAATTCTTCTGAAGTTTGAAAATGCTACAGAACTCTTCCATTGTTCTTCAGAATACTGCTGAAGTTTAAAAATGCTACGGAACACTTCCTTTGTTCTTCGGAATTCTGCTGAAGTTTAAAAATGCTACGGAACTCTTCCATTGTTCACGGAATTCTGGTGAAGTTTAAAAATGCTACGGAACTGTTCCATTGTTATTCTTAATTCTGCTGAAGTTTAAAAATGCTACGGAACTCTTCCATTGTTCTTCGGAATTCTGCTGAAGTTTAAAAATGCTACGGAACTTTTCCATTGTTCTTCGGAATTCTGATGAAGTTTAAAAATGCTACGGAACTCTTCCATTGTTCTTCGGAATTCTGCTGAAGTTTAAAAATGCTACGGAACTCTTCCATTGTTCTCAGAATTCTGTTGAAGTTTAAAAATGCTACGGAACTCTTCCATTGTTCTCGGAATTCTGTTGAAGTTTAAAAATGCTGCGGAACTCTTCCATTGTTCTCGGAATTCTGCTGAAGTTTAAAAATGCTACGGAACTCTTCCATTGTTCTTCGGAATTCTGCTGAAGTTTAAAAATGCTACAGAATTTTTCCATTGTTCTTCGGAATTCTGATGAAGTTTAAAAATGCTACGGAACTCTTCCATTGTTCTTCAGAATTCTGCTGAAGTTTAAAAATGCTACGGAACTCTTCCATTGTTCTTCTGAATTCTGCAGAAGTTTAAAAATGCTACGTAACTCTTCCATTGTTCTTGGAATTCTGGTGAAGTTTAAAAATGCTACGGAACTCTTCCATTGTTCTCAGAATTCTGCTGAAGGTTATAAATTCTACGGTACTCTTCCATTGTTCTTGGGAATTCTGCTGAAGCTTAAAAATGCTACGGAACTCTTCCATTGTTCTTCGGAATTCTGCTGAAGTTTAAAAATGCTACGGAACTCTTCCATTGTTCTTCGGAATTCTGCTGAAGTTTAAAAATGCTACGGAACTCTTACATTGTTCTTCTGAATTCTGCTGAAGTTTAAAAATGCTACGGAACTCTTCCATTGTTCTTCGGAATTCTGATGAAGCTTAAAACTGCAACGGAACTCTTCCATTGTTCTTCGGAATTCTGCTGAAGTTTAAAAACGCTACGGAACTCTTCCATTGTTCTTCGGAATTCTGCTGAAGTTTAAAAATGCTACGGAACTCTTCCATTGTTCTCGGAATTCTGCTGAAGTTTAAAAATGCTACGGAACTCTTCCATTGTTCTCGGAATTCTGGTGAAGTTTAAAAATGCTACGGAACTCTTCCATTGTTCTCGGAATTCTGCTGAAGTTTAAATATGCTACGGAACTATTCCATTGTTCTTCGGAATTCTGCCGAAGTTTAAAAATGCTACGGAACTCTTCCATTGTTCTTGGAATTCCTGTGAAGTTTAAAAATGCTACGGAACTCTTCCATTGTTCTCAGAATTCTGCTGAAGCTTATAAATTCTACGGTGCTCTTCCATTGTTCTTGGGAATTCTGCTGAAGTTTAAAAATGTTACGGATCAATTCCATTGTTCTTCGGAATTCTGCTTAAGTTTAAAAATGCTACGGAACTCGTCCATTGTTCTTCGGAATTCTGTTGAAGTTTAAAAATGCTGCGGAACTCTTCCATTGTTCTTCGGAATTCTGCTGAAGTTTAAAAATGCTACGGAACTCTTCCATTGTTTTTCGGAATTCTGCTGAAGTTTAAAAATGCTGTGGAACTCTTCCATTGTTCTCGGAATTCTTCTGAAGTTTGAAAATGCTACAGAACTCTTCCATTGTTCTTCAGAATACTGCTGAAGTTTAAAAATGCTACGGAACACTTCCTTTGTTCTTCGGAATTCTGCTGAAGTTTAAAAATGCTACGGAACTCTTCCATTGTTCACGGAATTCTGGTGAAGTTTAAAAATGCTACGGAACTGTTCCATTGTTATTCTTAATTCTGCTGAAGTTTAAAAATGCTACGGAACTCTTCCATTGTTCTTCGGAATTCTGCTGAAGTTTAAAAATGCTACGGAACTTTTCCATTGTTCTTCGGAATTCTGATGAAGTTTAAAAATGCTACGGAACTCTTCCATTGTTCTTCGGAATTCTGCTGAAGTTTAAAAATGCTACGGAACTCTTCCATTGTTCTCAGAATTCTGTTGAAGTTTAAAAATGCTACGGAACTCTTCCATTGTTCTCGGAATTCTGTTGAAGTTTAAAAATGCTGCGGAACTCTTCCATTGTTCTCGGAATTCTGCTGAAGTTTAAAAATGCTACGGAACTCTTCCATTGTTCTTCGGAATTCTGCTGAAGTTTAAAAATGCTACAGAATTTTTCCATTGTTCTTCGGAATTCTGATGAAGTTTAAAAATGCTACGGAACTCTTCCATTGTTCTTCAGAATTCTGCTGAAGTTTAAAAATGCTACGGAACTCTTCCATTGTTCTTCTGAATTCTGCAGAAGTTTAAAAATGCTACGTAACTCTTCCATTGTTCTTGGAATTCTGGTGAAGTTTAAAAATGCTACGGAACTCTTCCATTGTTCTCAGAATTCTGCTGAAGGTTATAAATTCTACGGTACTCTTCCATTGTTCTTGGGAATTCTGCTGAAGCTTAAAAATGCTACGGAACTCTTCCATTGTTCTTCGGAATTCTGCTGAAGTTTAAAAATGCTACGGAACTCTTCCATTGTTCTTCGGAATTCTGCTGAAGTTTAAAAATGCTACGGAACTCTTACATTGTTCTTCTGAATTCTGCTGAAGTTTAAAAATGCTACGGAACTCTTCCATTGTTCTTCGGAATTCTGATGAAGCTTAAAACTGCAACGGAACTCTTCCATTGTTCTTCGGAATTCTGCTGAAGTTTAAAAACGCTACGGAACTCTTCCATTGTTCTTCGGAATTCTGCTGAAGTTTAAAAATGCTACGGAACTCTTCCATTGTTCTCGGAATTCTGCTGAAGTTTAAAAATGCTACGGAACTCTTCCATTGTTCTCGGAATTCTGGTGAAGTTTAAAAATGCTACGGAACTCTTCCATTGTTCTCGGAATTCTGCTGAAGTTTAAATATGCTACGGAACTATTCCATTGTTCTTCGGAATTCTGCCGAAGTTTAAAAATGCTACGGAACTCTTCCATTGTTCTTGGAATTCCTGTGAAGTTTAAAAATGCTACGGAACTCTTCCATTGTTCTCAGAATTCTGCTGAAGCTTATAAATTCTACGGTGCTCTTCCATTGTTCTTGGGAATTCTGCTGAAGTTTAAAAATGTTACGGATCAATTCCATTGTTCTTCGGAATTCTGCTTAAGTTTAAAAATGCTACGGAACTCGTCCATTGTTCTTCGGAATTCTGCTGAAGTTTAAAAATGCTGCGGAACTCTTCCATTGTTCTTCGGAATTCTGCTGAAGTTTAAAAATGCTACGGAACTCTTCCATTGTTTTGCGGAATTCTGCTGAAGTTTAAAAATGCTACGGAACTCTTCCATTTTTCTCGGAATTCTTCCGAAGTTTAAAAATACTACAGAACTCTTCTCTTGTTCTTCAGAATTCTGCTGAAGTTTAAAAATGCTACGGAACAATTCCTTTGTTCTTCGGAATTCTGCTGAAGTTTAAAAATGTTACGGATCATTTCCATTGTTCTTCGGAATTCTGCTGAAGTTTAAAAATGCTACGGAACTCTTCCATTGTTCTTCGGAATTCTGCTGAAGTTTAAAAATGCTATGGAACTATTCGATTGTTCTTCGGAATTCTGCTGAAGTTTAAAAATTCTACGGAACTCTTCCATTGTTCTTCTGAGTTCTGCTGAAGTTTAAAAATGCTGCGGAACTCTTCCATTGTTCTTCGGAATTCTGATGAAGTTTAAAACTGCAACGGAACTCTTCCATTGTTCTTCAGAATTCTGCTGAAGTTTAAAAATGCTACGGAACTCTTCCATTGTTCTTCGGAATTCTGCTGAAGTTTAAAAATGCTATGGAACTCTTATATTGTTCTTCTGAATTCTGCTGAAGTTTAAAAATGCTACGGAACTCTTCCATTGTTCTTCGGAACTCTGATGAAGCTTAAAACTGCAACGGAACTCTTCCGTTGTTGTTCGGAATTCTGCTGAAGTTTAAAAATGCTACGGAACTCTTCCATTGTTCTTCGGAATTCTGCTGAAGTTTAAAAATGCTACGGAACTCTTCCATTGTTCTCGGAATTCTGCTGAAGTTTAAAAATGCTACGGAACTCTTCCATTGTTCTCGGAATTCTGGTGAAGTTTAAAAATGCTACAGAACTCTTCCATTGTTCTCGGAATTCTGCTGAAGTTTAAAAATGCTACGGAACTCTTCCATTGTTCTTCAGAATTCTGCTGAAGCTTAAAAATGCTATGGAACTGTTCCATTGTTCTTCGGAATTCTGCTGAAGTTTAAAAATGCTATGGAACTCTTCCATTGTTCTCGGAATTCTGGTGAAGTTTAAAAATGCTACGGAACTCTTCCATTGTTCTCGGAATTCTGGTGACGTTTAAAAATGCTACGGAACTCATCCATTGTTCTCGGAATTCTGCTGAAGTTTAAAAATGCTACGGAACTCTTCCATTGTTCTTCGGAATTCTGCTGAAGTTTAAAAATGGTACGGAACTTTTCCATTGTTCTTCGGAATTCTGATGAAGTTTAAAAAGGCTACGGAACTCTTCCATTGTTCTTCGGAATTCTGCTGAAGTTTAAAAATGCTACGGAACTCTTCCATTGTTCTTCGGAATTCTGCAGAAGTTTAAAAATGCTACGGAACTCTTCCATTATTCTTGGAATTCTGGTGAAGTTTAAAAATGCTACGGAACTCTTCCATTGTTCTCAGAATTCTGCTGAAGCTTATAAATTCTACGGTGCTCTTCCATTGTTCTTGGGAATTCTGCTGAAGTTTAAAAATGTTACGGATCAATTCCATTGTTCTTCGGAATTCTGCTGAAGTTTAAAACTGCAACGGAACTCTTCCATTGTTCTTCGGAATTCTGCTGAAGTTTAAAAATGCTACGGAACTCTTCCATTGTTCTTCGGAATTCTGCTGAAGTTTAAAAATGCTACAGAACTCTTCCATTGTTCCTCGGAATTCTGGTGAAGTTTAAAAATGCTGCGGAACTCATCCATTGTTCTCGGAATTCTGCTGAAGTTTAAAAATGCTACGGAACTCTTCCATTGTTCTTCGGAATTCTGCTGTAATTTAAAAATGCTACGGAACTCTTCCATTGTTCTTCGGAATTCTGCTGAAGTTTAAAAATGCTACGGAACTCTTCCATTGTTCTTCGGAATTCTGATGAAGTTTAAAACTGCAACGGAACTCTTCCATTGTTCTTCGGAATTCTGCTGAAGTTTAAAAATGCTACGGAACTCTTCCATTGTTCTTCGGAATTCTGCTGAAGTTTAAAAATGCTACAGAACTCTTCCTTTGTTCCTCGGAATTCTGGTGAAGTTTAAAAATGCTGCGGAACTCTTCCATTGTTCTCGGAATTCTGCTGAAGTTTAAAAATGCTACGGAACTCTTCCATTGTTCTTCGGAATTCTGCTGAAGCTTAAAAATGCTATGGAACTGTTCCATTGTTCTTCGGAATTCTGCTGAAGTTTAAAAATGCTATGGAACTCTTCCATTGTTCTCGGAATTCTGCTGAAGTTTAAAAATGCTACGGAACTCATCCATTGTTCTCGGAATTCTGCTGAAGTTTAAAAATGCTACGGAACTCTTCCATTGTTCTTCGGAATTCTGCTGAAGTTTAAAAATAGTATGGAACTTTTCCATTGTTCTTCGGAATTCTGATTAAGTTTAAAAAGGCTACGGAACTCTTCCATTGTTCTTCGGAATTCTGCTGAAGTTTAAAAATGCTACGGAACTCTTCCATTGTTCTTCGGAATTCTGATGAAGTTTAAAAATGCTACGGAACTCTTCCATTGTTCTTGGAATTCTGGTGAAGTTTAAAAATGCTACGGAACTCTTCCATTGTTCTCAGAATTCTGCTGAAGCTTATAAATTCTACTGTGCTCTTCCATTGTTCTTGGGAATTCTGCTGAAGTTTAAAAATGTTACGGATCAATTCCATTGTTCTTCGGAATTCTGCTTAAGTTTAAAAATGCTACGGAACTCTTCCATTGTTCTTAGGAATTCTGCTGAAGTTTAAAAATGCTGCGGAACTCTTCCATTGTTCTTCGGAATTCTGCTGAAGTTTAAAAATGCTACGGAACTCTTCCATTGTTTTGCGGAATTCTGCTGAAGTTTAAAAATGCTACGGAACTCTTCCATTGTTCTCAGAATTCTGCTGAAGCTTATAAATTCTACGGTGCTCTTCCATTGTTCTTGGGAATTCTGCTGAAGTTTAAAAATGTTACGGATCAATTCCATTGTTCTTCGGAATTCTGCTTAAGTTTAAAAATGCTACGGAACTCGTCCATTGTTCTTCGGAATTCTGCTGAAGTTTAAAAATGCTGCGGAACTCTTCCATTGTTCTTCGGAATTCTGCTGAAGTTTAAAAATGCTACGGAACTCTTCCATTGTTTTGCGGAATTCTGCTGAAGTTTAAAAATGCTACGGAACTCTTCCATTTTTCTCGGAATTCTTCCGAAGTTTAAAAATACTACAGAACTCTTCTCTTGTTCTTCAGAATTCTGCTGAAGTTTAAAAATGCTACGGAACAATTCCTTTGTTCTTCGGAATTCTGCTGAAGTTTAAAAATGTTACGGATCATTTCCATTGTTCTTCGGAATTCTGCTGAAGTTTAAAAATGCTACGGAACTCTTCCATTGTTCTTCGGAATTCTGCTGAAGTTTAAAAATGCTATGGAACTATTCGATTGTTCTTCGGAATTCTGCTGAAGTTTAAAAATTCTACGGAACTCTTCCATTGTTCTTCTGAGTTCTGCTGAAGTTTAAAAATGCTGCGGAACTCTTCCATTGTTCTTCGGAATTCTGATGAAGTTTAAAACTGCAACGGAACTCTTCCATTGTTCTTCAGAATTCTGCTGAAGTTTAAAAATGCTACGGAACTCTTCCATTGTTCTTCGGAATTCTGCTGAAGTTTAAAAATGCTATGGAACTCTTATATTGTTCTTCTGAATTCTGCTGAAGTTTAAAAATGCTACGGAACTCTTCCATTGTTCTTCGGAACTCTGATGAAGCTTAAAACTGCAACGGAACTCTTCCGTTGTTGTTCGGAATTCTGCTGAAGTTTAAAAATGCTACGGAACTCTTCCATTGTTCTTCGGAATTCTGCTGAAGTTTAAAAATGCTACGGAACTCTTCCATTGTTCTCGGAATTCTGCTGAAGTTTAAAAATGCTACGGAACTCTTCCATTGTTCTCGGAATTCTGGTGAAGTTTAAAAATGCTACAGAACTCTTCCATTGTTCTCGGAATTCTGCTGAAGTTTAAAAATGCTACGGAACTCTTCCATTGTTCTTCAGAATTCTGCTGAAGCTTAAAAATGCTATGGAACTGTTCCATTGTTCTTCGGAATTCTGCTGAAGTTTAAAAATGCTATGGAACTCTTCCATTGTTCTCGGAATTCTGGTGAAGTTTAAAAATGCTACGGAACTCTTCCATTGTTCTCGGAATTCTGGTGACGTTTAAAAATGCTACGGAACTCATCCATTGTTCTCGGAATTCTGCTGAAGTTTAAAAATGCTACGGAACTCTTCCATTGTTCTTCGGAATTCTGCTGAAGTTTAAAAATGGTACGGAACTTTTCCATTGTTCTTCGGAATTCTGATGAAGTTTAAAAAGGCTACGGAACTCTTCCATTGTTCTTCGGAATTCTGCTGAAGTTTAAAAATGCTACGGAACTCTTCCATTGTTCTTCGGAATTCTGCAGAAGTTTAAAAATGCTACGGAACTCTTCCATTATTCTTGGAATTCTGGTGAAGTTTAAAAATGCTACGGAACTCTTCCATTGTTCTCAGAATTCTGCTGAAGCTTATAAATTCTACGGTG
Organism: Phyllobates terribilis; assembly: GCF_046119375.1. Taxonomy (NCBI): domain Eukaryota; kingdom Metazoa; phylum Chordata; class Amphibia; order Anura; family Dendrobatidae; genus Phyllobates; species Phyllobates terribilis. The sequence goes on along the minus strand of NW_027363010.1, from coordinate 2,217,146 downwards.
CTCTTCCATTGTTCTTGGGAATTCTGCTGAAGTTTAAAAATGTTACGGATCAATTCCATTGTTCTTCGGAATTCTGCTGAAGTTTAAAACTGCAACGGAACTCTTCCATTGTTCTTCGGAATTCTGCTGAAGTTTAAAAATGCTACGGAACTCTTCCATTGTTCTTCGGAATTCTGCTGAAGTTTAAAAATGCTACAGAACTCTTCCATTGTTCCTCGGAATTCTGGTGAAGTTTAAAAATGCTGCGGAACTCATCCATTGTTCTCGGAATTCTGCTGAAGTTTAAAAATGCTACGGAACTCTTCCATTGTTCTTCGGAATTCTGCTGTAATTTAAAAATGCTACGGAACTCTTCCATTGTTCTTCGGAATTCTGCTGAAGTTTAAAAATGCTACGGAACTCTTCCATTGTTCTTCGGAATTCTGATGAAGTTTAAAACTGCAACGGAACTCTTCCATTGTTCTTCGGAATTCTGCTGAAGTTTAAAAATGCTACGGAACTCTTCCATTGTTCTTCGGAATTCTGCTGAAGTTTAAAAATGCTACAGAACTCTTCCTTTGTTCCTCGGAATTCTGGTGAAGTTTAAAAATGCTGCGGAACTCTTCCATTGTTCTCGGAATTCTGCTGAAGTTTAAAAATGCTACGGAACTCTTCCATTGTTCTTCGGAATTCTGCTGAAGCTTAAAAATGCTATGGAACTGTTCCATTGTTCTTCGGAATTCTGCTGAAGTTTAAAAATGCTATGGAACTCTTCCATTGTTCTCGGAATTCTGCTGAAGTTTAAAAATGCTACGGAACTCATCCATTGTTCTCGGAATTCTGCTGAAGTTTAAAAATGCTACGGAACTCTTCCATTGTTCTTCGGAATTCTGCTGAAGTTTAAAAATAGTATGGAACTTTTCCATTGTTCTTCGGAATTCTGATTAAGTTTAAAAAGGCTACGGAACTCTTCCATTGTTCTTCGGAATTCTGCTGAAGTTTAAAAATGCTACGGAACTCTTCCATTGTTCTTCGGAATTCTGATGAAGTTTAAAAATGCTACGGAACTCTTCCATTGTTCTTGGAATTCTGGTGAAGTTTAAAAATGCTACGGAACTCTTCCATTGTTCTCAGAATTCTGCTGAAGCTTATAAATTCTACTGTGCTCTTCCATTGTTCTTGGGAATTCTGCTGAAGTTTAAAAATGTTACGGATCAATTCCATTGTTCTTCGGAATTCTGCTTAAGTTTAAAAATGCTACGGAACTCTTCCATTGTTCTTAGGAATTCTGCTGAAGTTTAAAAATGCTGCGGAACTCTTCCATTGTTCTTCGGAATTCTGCTGAAGTTTAAAAATGCTACGGAACTCTTCCATTGTTTTGCGGAATTCTGCTGAAGTTTAAAAATGCTACGGAACTCTTCCATTTTTCTCGGAATTCTTCTGAAGTTTAAAAATACTACAGAACTCTTCTCTTGTTCTTCAGAATTCTGCTGAAGTTTAAAAATGCTACGGAACAATTCCTTTGTTCCTCGGAATTCTGCTGAAGTTTAAAAATGTTACGGATCATTTCCATTGTTCTTCGGAATTCTGCTGAAGTTTAAAAATGCTACGGAACTCTTCCATTGTTCTTCGGAATTCTGCTGAAGTTTACAAATGCTATGGAACTCTTCGATTGTTCTTCGGAATTCTGCTGAAGTTTAAAAATGCTACGGAACTCTTCCATTGTTCTTCTGAGTTCTGCTGAAGTTTAAAAATGCTGCGGAACTCTTCCATTGTTCTTCGGAATTCTGATGAAGTTTAAAACTGCAACGGAACTCTTCCATTGTTCTTCAGAATTCTGCTGAAGTTTAAAAATGCTACGGAACTCTTCCATTGTTCTTCGGAATTCTGCTGAAGGTTAAAAATGCTATGGAACTCTTACATTGTTCTTCTGAATTTTGCTGAAGTTTAAAAATGCTACGGAACTCTTCCATTGTTCTTCGGAACTCTGATGAAGCTTAAAACTGCAACGGAACTCTTCCATTGTTGTTTGGAATTCTGCTGAAGTTTAAAAATGCTACGGAACTCTTCCATTGTTCTTCGGAATTCTGCTGAAGTTTAAAAATGCTACGGAACTCTTCCATTGTTCTCGGAATTCTGGTGAAGTTTAAAAATGCTACGGAACTCTTCCATTGTTCTCGGAATTCTGGTGACGTTTAAAAATGCTACGGAACTCATCCATTGTTCTCGGAATTCTGCTGAAGTTTAAAAATGCTACGGAACTCTTCCATTGTTCTTCGGAATTCTGCTGAAGTTTAAAAATGCTACAGAACTCTTCCATTGTTCCTCGGAATTCTGGTGAAGTTTAAAAATGCTGCGGAACTCATCCATTGTTCTCGGAATTCTGCTGAAGTTTAAAAATGCTACGGAACTCTTCCATTGTTCTTCGGAATTCTGCTGTAATTTAAAAATGCTACGGAACTCTTCCATTGTTCTTCGGAATTCTGCTGAAGTTTAAAAATGCTACGGAACTCTTCCATTGTTCTTTGGAATTCTGCTGAAGTTTAAAAATGCTACGGAACTCTTCCATTGTTTTTCGGAATTCTGCTGAAGTTTAAAAATGCTGTGGAACTCTTCCATTGTTCTCGGAATTCTTCTGAAGTTTGAAAATCCTACAGAACTCTTCCATTGTTCTTCAGAATACTGCTGAAGTTTAAAAATGCTACGGAACACTTCCTTTGTTCTTCGGAATTCTGCTGAAGTTTAAAAATGCTACGGAACTCTTCCATTGTTCACGGAATTCTGGTGAAGTTTAAAAATGCTACGGAACTGTTCCATTGTTATTCTTAATTCTGCTGAAGTTTAAAAATGCTACGGAACTCTTCCATTGTTCTTCGGAATTCTGCTGAAGTTTAAAAATGCTACGGAACTTTTCCATTGTTCTTCGGAATTCTGATGAAGTTTAAAAATGCAACGGAACTCTTCCATTGTTCTTTGGAATTCTGCTGAAGTTTAAAAATGCTACGGAACTCTTCCATTGTTCTCAGAATTCTGTTGAAGTTTAAAAATGCTACGGAACTCTTCCATTGTTCTCGGAATTCTGTTGAAGTTTAAAAATCCTGCGGAACTCTTCCATTGTTCTCGGAATTCTGCTGAAGTTTAAAAATGCTACGGAACTCTTCCATTGTTCTTCGGAATTCTACTGAAGTTTAAAAATGCTACAGAATTTTTCCATTTTTCTTCGGAATTCTGATGAAGTTTAAAAATGCTACGGAACTCTTCCATTGTTCTTCAGAATTCTGCTGAAGTTTAAAAATGCTACGGAACTCTTCCATTGTTCTTCGGAATTCTGCAGAAGTTTAAAAATGCTACGGAACTCTTCCATTGTTCTTGGAATTCTGGTGAAGTTTAAAAATGCTACGGAACTCTTCCATTGTTCTCAGAATTCTGCTGAAGTTTATAAATTCTACGGTACTCTTCCATTGTTCTTGGGAATTCTGCTGAAGTTTAAAAATGCTACGGAACTCTTCCATTGTTCGTCGGAATTCTGCTGAAGTTTAAAAATGCTACGGAACTCTTCCATTGTTCTTCGGAATTCTGCTGAAGTTTAAAAATGCTACGGAACTCTTACATTGTTCTTCTGAATTCTGCTGAAGTTTAAAAATGCTACGGAACTCTTCCATTGCTCTTCGGAATTCTGATGAAGGTTAAAACTGCAACGGAACTCTTCCATTGTTCTTCGGAATTCTGCTGAAGTTTAAAAATGCTACGGAACTCTTCCATTGTTCTTCGGAATTCTGCTGAAGTTTAAAAATGCTACGGAACTCTTCCATTGTTTTCGGAATTCTGCTGAAGTTTAAAAATGCTACGGAACTCTTCCATTGTTCTCGGAATTCTGGTGAAGTTTAAAAATGCTACGGAACTCTTCCATTGTTCTCGGAATTCTGCTGAAGTTTAAAAATGCTACGGAACTATTCCATTGTTCTTCGGAATTCTGCCGAAGTTTAAAAATGCTACGGAACTCTTCCATTGTTCTTGGAATTCCTGTGAAGTTTAAAAATGCTACGGAACTCTTCCATTGTTCTCAGAATTCTGCTGAAGCTTATAAATTCTACTGTGCTCTTCCATTGTTCTTGGGAATTCTGCTGAAGTTTAAAAATGTTACGGATCAATTCCATTGTTCTTCGGAATTCTGCTTAAGTTTAAAAATGCTACCGAACTCTTCCATTGTTCTTCGGAATTCTGCTGAAGTTTAAAAATGCTGCGGAACTCTTCCATTGTTCTTCGGAATTCTGCTGAAGTTTAAAAATGCTACGGAACTCTTCCATTGTTTTGCGGAATTCTGCTGAAGTTTAAAAATGCTACGGAACTCTTCCATTTTTCTCGGAATTCTTCTGAAGTTTAAAAATACTACAGAACTCTTCTCTTGTTCTTCAGAATTCTGCTGAAGTTTAAAAATGCTACGGAACAATTCCTTTGTTCTTCGGAATTCTGCTGAAGTTTAAAAATGTTACGGATCATTTCCATTGTTCTTCGGAATTCTGCTGAAGTTTAAAAATGCTACGGAACTCTTCCATTGTTCTTCGGAATTCTGCTGAAGTTTAAAAATGCTATGGAACTCTTCGATTGTTCTTCGGAATTCTGCTGAAGTTTAAAAATGCTACGGAACTCTTCCATTGTTCTTCTGAGTTCTGCTGAAGTTTAAAAATGCTGCGGAACTCTTCCATTGTTCTTCGGAATTCTGATGAAGTTTAAAACTGCAACGGAACTCTTCCATTGTTCTTCAGAATTCTGCTGAAGTTTAAAAATGCTACGGAACTCTTCCATTGTTCTTCGGAATTCTGCTGAAGTTTAAAAATGCTATGGAACTCTTACATTGTTCTTCTGAATTCTGCTGAAGTTTAAAAATGCTACGGAACTCTTCCATTGTTCTTCGGAACTCTGATGAAGCTTAAAACTGCAACGGAACTCTTCCATTGTTGTTTGGAATTCTGCTGAAGTTTAAAAATGCTACGGAACTCTTCCATTGTTCTTCGGAATTCTGCTGAAGTTTAAAAATGCTACGGAACTCTTCCATTGTTCTCGGAATTCTGCTGAAGTTTAAAAATGCTACAGAACTCTTCCATTGTTCTCGGAATTCTGGTGAAGTTTAAAAATGCTACAGAACTCTTCCATTGTTCTCAGAATTCTGCTGAAGTTTAAAAATGCTACGGAACTCTTCCATTGTTCTTCAGAATTCTGCTGAAGCTTAAAAATGCTATGGAACTGTTCCATTGTTCTTCGGAATTCTGCTGAAGTTTAAAAATGCTATGGAACTCTTCCATTGTTCTCGGAATTCTGGTGAAGTTTAAAAATGCTACGGAACTCTTCCATTGTTCTCGGAATTCTGGTGACGTTTAAAAATGCTACGGAACTCATCCATTGTTCTCGGAATTCTGCTGAAGTTTAAAAATGCTACGGAACTCTTCCATTGTTCTTCGGAATTCTGCTGAAGTTTAAAAATGCTGCGGAACTCTTCCATTGTTCTTCGGAATTCTGCTGAAGTTTAAAAATGCTACGGAACTCTTCCATTGTTTTGCGGAATTCTGCTGAAGTTTAAAAATGCTACGGAACTCTTCCATTTTTCTCGGAATTCTTCTGAAGTTTAAAAATACTACAGAACTCTTCTCTTGTTCTTCAGAATTCTGCTGAAGTTTAAAAATGCTACGGAACAATTCCTTTGTTCTTCGGAATTCTGCTGAAGTTTAAAAATGTTACGGATCATTTCCATTGTTCTTCGGAATTCTGCTGAAGTTTAAAAATGCTACGGAACTCTTCCATTGTTCTTCGGAATTCTGCTGAAGTTTAAAAATGCTATGGAACTCTTCGATTGTTCTTCGGAATTCTGCTGAAGTTTAAAAATGCTACGGAACTCTTCCATTGTTCTTCTGAGTTCTGCTGAAGTTTAAAAATGCTGCGGAACTCTTCCATTGTTCTTCGGAATTCTGATGAAGTTTAAAACTGCAACGGAACTCTTCCATTGTTCTTCAGAATTCTGCTGAAGTTTAAAAATGCTATGGAACTCTTCCATTGTTCTTCGGAATTCTGCTGAAGTTTAAAAATGCTATGGAACTCTTACATTGTTCTTCTGAATTCTGCTGAAGTTTAAAAATGCTACGGAACTCTTCCATTGTTCTTCGGAACTCTGATGAAGCTTAAAACTGCAACGGAACTCTTCCATTGTTGTTTGGAATTCTGCTGAAGTTTAAAAATGCTACGGAACTCTTCCATTGTTCTTCGGAATTCTGCTGAAGTTTAAAAATGCTACGGAACTCTTCCATTGTTCTCGGAATTCTGCTGAAGTTTAAAAATGCTACAGAACTCTTCCATTGTTCTCGGAATTCTGGTGAAGTTTAAAAATGCTACAGAACTCTTCCATTGTTCTCAGAATTCTGCTGAAGTTTAAAAATGCTACGGAACTCTTCCATTGTTCTTCAGAATTCTGCTGAAGCTTAAAAATGCTATGGAACTGTTCCATTGTTCTTCGGAATTCTGCTGAAGTTTAAAAATGCTATGGAACTCTTCCATTGTTCTCGGAATTCTGGTGAAGTTTAAAAATGCTACGGAACTCTTCCATTGTTCTCGGAATTCTGGTGACGTTTAAAAATGCTACGGAACTCATCCATTGTTCTCGGAATTCTGCTGAAGTTTAAAAATGCTACGGAACTCTTCCATTGTTCTTCGGAATTCTGCTGAAGTTTAAAAATGGTACGGAACTTTTCCATTGTTCTTCGGAATTCTGATGAAGTTTAAAAAGGCTACGGAACTCTTCCATTGTTCTTCGGAATTCTGCTGAAGTTTAAAAATGCTACGGAACTCTTCCATTGTTCTTCGGAATTCTGCAGAAGTTTAAAAATGCTACGGAACTCTTCGATTGTTCTTGGAATTCTGGTGAAGTTTAAAAATGCTACGGAACTCTTCCATTGTTCTCAGAATTCTGCTGAAGCTTATAAATTCTACGGTGCTCTTCCATTGTTCTTGGGAATTCTGCTGAAGTTTAAAAATGTTACGGATCAATTCCATTGTTCTTCGGAATTCTGCCGAAGTTTAAAAATGCTACGGAACTCTTCCATTGTTCTTCGGAATTCTGCTGAAGCTTAAAAATGCTATGGAACTGTTCCATTGTTCTTCGGAATTCTGCTGAAGTTTAAAAATGCTATGGAACTCTTCCATTGTTCTCGGAATTCTGGTGAAGTTTAAAAATGCTACGGAACTCTTCCATTGTTCTCGGAATTCTGGTGAAGTTTAAAAATGCTACGGAACTCATTCATTGTTCTCGGAATTCTGCTGAAGTTTAAAAATGCTACGGAACTCTTCCATTGTTCTTCGGAATTCTGCTGAAGTTTAAAAATAGTATGGAACTTTTCCATTGTTCTTCGGAATTCTGATGAAGTTTAGAAAGGCTACGGAACTCTTCCATTGTTCTTCGGAATTCTGCTAAAGTTTAAAAATGCTACGGAACTCTTCCATTGTTCTTCAGAATTCTGCAGAAGTTTAAAAATGCTACGGAACTCTTCCATTGTTCTTGGAATTCTGGTGAAGTTTAAAAATGCTACAGAACTCTTCCATTGTTCTCAGAATTCTGCTGAAGCTTATAAATTCTACGGTGCTCTTCCATTGTTCTTGGGAATTCTGCTGAAGTTTAAAAATGTTACGGATCAATTCCATTGTTCTTCGGAATTCTGCTTAAGTTTAAAAATGCTACGGAAGTCTTCCATTGTTCTTCGGAATTCTGCTGAAGTTTAAAAATGCTACGGAACTCTTTCATTGTTCTTCGGAATTCTGCTGAAGTTTAAAAATGCTGCGGAACTCTTCCATTGTTTTGCGGAATTCTGCTGAAGTTTAAAAATGCTACGGAACTCTTCCATTTTTCTCGGAATTCTTCTGAAGTTTAAAAATGCTACAGAATTCTTCTCTTGTTCTCCAGAATTCTGCTGAAGTTTAAAAATGCTACGGAACACTTCCTTTGTTCTTCGGAATTCTGCTGAAGTTTAAAAATGCTACAGAACTCTTCCATTGTTCACGGTATTCTGGTGAAGTTTAAAAATGCTACGGAACTCTTCCATTGTTATTTTTAATTCTACCGAAGTTTAAAAATGCTACGGAACTCTTCCATTGTTCTTTGGAATTCTGCTGAAGTTTAAAAATGCTACGGGACTCTTCATTGTTCTTCTGAGTTCTGCTGAAGTTTAAAAATGCTACGGAACTCTTCCATTGTTCTTCGGAATTCTGATGAAGTTTAAATCTGCAACGGAACTCTTCCATTGTTCTTCGGAATTCTGCTGAAGTTTAAAAATGCTACGGAACTCTTCCAGTGTTCTTCGGAATTCTGCTGAAGTTTAAAAATGCTACAGAACTCTTCCATTGTTCCTCGGAATTCTGGTGAAGTTTAAAAATGCTGCGGAACTCATCCATTGTTCTCGGAATTCTGCTGAAGTTTAAAAATGCTACGGAACTCTTCCATTGTTCTTCGGAATTCTGCTGTAATTTAAAAATGCTACGGAACTCTTCCATTGTTTTTCGGAATTCTGCTGAAGTTTAAAAATGCTGTGGAACTCTTCCATTGTTCTCGGAATTCTTCTGAAGTTTGAAAATGCTACAGAACTCTTCCATTGTTCTTCAGAATACTGCTGAAGTTTAAAAATGCTACGGAACACTTCCTTTGTTCTTCGGAATTCTGCTGAAGTTTAAAAATGCTACGGAACTCTTCCATTGTTCACGGAATTCTGGTGAAGTTTAAAAATGCTACGGAACTGTTCCATTGTTATTCTTAATTCTGCTGAAGTTTAAAAATGCTATGGAACTCTTCCATTGTTCTTCGGAATTCTGCTGAAGTTTAAAAATGCTACGAAACTTTTCCATTGTTCTTCGGAATTCTGATGAAGTTTAAAAATGCTACGGAACTCTTCCATTGTTCTTCGGAATTCTGCTGAAGTTTAAAAATGTTACGGAACTCTTCCATTGTTCTCAGAATTCTGTTGAAGTTTAAAAATGCTACGGAACTCTTCCATTGTTCTCGGAATTCTGTTGAAGTTTAAAAATGCTGCGGAACTCTTCCATTGTTCTCGGAATTCTGCTGAAGTTTAAAAATGCTACGGAACTCTTCCATTGTTCTTCGGAATTCTGCTGAAGTTTAAAAATTCTACAGAATTTTTCCATTGTTCTTCGGAATTCTGATGAAGTTTAAAAATGCTACGGAACTCTTCCATTGTTCTTCAGAATTCTGCTGAAGTTTAAAAATGCTACGGAACTCTTCCATTGTTCTTCGGAATTCTGCAGAAGTTTAAAAATGCTACGGAACTCTTCCATTGTTCTTGGAATTCTGGTGAAGTTTAAAAATGCTACGGAACTCTTCCATTGTTCTCAGAATTCTGCTGAAGTTTATAAATTCTACGGTACTCTTCCATTGTTCTTGGGAATTCTGCTGAAGTTTAAAAATATTACGGATCATTTCCATTGTTCTTCGGAATTCTGCTGAAGTTTAAATATGCTACGGAACTCTTCCCTTGTTCTTCTGAGTTCTACTGAAGTTTAAAAATGCTGCGGAACACTTCCCTTGTTCTTCGGAATTCTGATGAAGTTAAAAACTGCAATGGAACTCTTCCATTGTTCTTCGGAATTCTGCTGAAGTTTAAAAATGCTACGGAACTCTTCCATTGTTCTTCGGAATTCTGCTGAAGTTTAAAAATGCTACGGAACTCTTACATTGTTCTTCTGAATTCTGCTGAAGTTTAAAAATGCTACGGAACTCTTCCATTGTTCTTCGGAATTCTGATGAAGCTTAAAACTGCAACGGAACTCTTCCATTGTTCTTCGGAATTCTGCTGAAGTTTAAAAATGCTACGGAACTCTTCCATTGTTCTTCGGAATTCTGCTGAAGTTTAAAAATGCTACGGAACTCTTCCATTGTTCTCGGAATTCTGCTGAAGTTTAAAAATGCTACGGAACTCTTCCATTGTTCTCGGAATTCTGGTGTAGTTGAAAAATGCTACGGAACTCTTCCATTGTTCTCGGAATTCTGCTGAAGTTTAAAAATGCTACGGAACTATTCCATTGTTCTTCGGAATTCTGCCGAAGTTTAAAAATGCTACGGAACTCTTCCATTGTTCTTGGAATTCCTGTGAAGTTTAAAAATGCTACGGAACTCTTCCATTGTTCTCAGAATTCTGCTGAAGCTTATAAATTCTACGGTGCTCTTCCATTGTTCTTCGGAATTCTGCTGAAGTTTAAAAATGTTACGGATCAATTCCATTGTTCTTCGGAATTCTGCTTAAGTTTAAAAATGCTACGGAACTCTTCCATTGTTCTTCGGAATTCTGCTGAAGTTTAAAAATGCTGCGGAACTCTTCCATTGTTCTTCGGAATTCTGCTGAAGTTTAAAAATGCTACGGAACTCTTCCATTGTTTTGCGGAATTCTGCTGAAGTTTAAAAATGCTACGGAACTCTTCCATTTTTCTCGGAATTCTTCTGAAGTTTAAAAATACTACAGAACTCTTCTCTTGTTCTTCAGAATTCTGCTGAAGTGTAAAAATGCTCCGGAACAATTCCTTTGTTCTTCGGAATTCTGCTGAAGTTTAAAAATGGTACAGAAGTCTTCCATTGTTCACGGTATTCTGGTGAAGTTTAAAAATGCTACGGAACTCTTCCATTGTTCCTCGGAATTCTGGTGAAGTTTAAAAGTGCTGCGGAACTCATCCATTGTTCTCGGAATTCTGCTGAAGTTTAAAAATGCTACGGAACTCTTCCATTGTTCTTCGGAATTCTGCTGTAATTTAAAAATGCTATGGAACTCTTCCATTGTTCTTCGGAATTCTGCTGAAGTTTAAAAATGCTACGGAACTCTTCCACTGTTCTCGGAATTCTGCTGAAGTTTATAAATGCTACGGAACTCTTCCATAGTTCTTCGGAATTCTGCTGAAGTTTAAAAATGCTATGGAACTGTTCCATTGTTCTTCGGAATTCTGCTGAAGTTTAAAAATGCTATGGAACTCTTCCATTGTTCTCGGAATTCTGGTGAAGTTTAAAAATGCTACGGATCTCTTCCATTGTTCTCGGAATTCTGGTGAAGTTTAAAAATGCTACGGAACTCATCCATTGTTCTCGGAATTCTGCTGAAGTTTAAAAATGCTACGGAACTCTTCCATTGTTCTCGGAATTCTGCTGAAGTTTAAAAATGGTACGGAACTTTTCCATTGTTCTTCGGAATTCTGATGAAGTTTAAAAAGGCTACGGAACTCTTCCATTGTTCTTCGGAATTCTGCTGAAGTTTAAAAATGCCACGGAACTCTTCCATTGTTCTTCGGAATTCTGCAGAAGTTTAAAAATGCTACGGAATTCTTCCATTGTTCATGGAATTCTGGTGAAGTTTAAAAATGCTACGGAACTCTTCCATTGTTCTCAGAATTCTGCTGAAGCTTATAAATTCTACGGTGCTCTTCCATTGTTCTTGGGAATTCTGCTGAAGTTTAAAAATGTTACGGATCAATTCCATTGTTCTTCGGAATTCTGCTTAAGTTTAAAAATGCTACGGAAGTCTTCCATTGTTCTTCGGAATTCTGCTGAAGTTTAAAAATGCTACGGAACTCTTCCATTGTTCTTCGGAATTCTGCTGAAGTTTAAAAATGCTACGGAACTCTTCCATTGTTTTGCGGAATTCTGCTGAAGTTTAAAAATGCTACGGAACTCTTCCATTTTTCTCGGAATTCTTCTGAAGTTTAAAAATGCTACAGAACTCTTCTCTTGTTCTTCAGAATTCTGCTGAAGTTTAAAAATGCTACGGAACACTTCCTTTGTTCTTCGGAATTCTGCTGAATTTTAAAAATGCTGCAGAACTCTTCCATTGTTCACGGTATTCTGGTGAAGTTTAAAAATGCTACGGAACTCTTCCATTGTTATTTTTAATTCTACTGAAGTTTAAAAATGCTACGGAACTCTTCCATTGTTCACGGAATTCTGGTGAAGTTTAAAAATGCTACGGAACTGTTCCATTGTTATTCTTAATTCTGCTGAAGTTTAAAAATGCTACGGAACTCTTCCATTGTTCTTCGGAATTCTGCTGAAGTTTAAAAATGCTACGGAACTTTTCCATTGTTCTTCAGAATTCTGATGAAGTTTAAAAATGCTACGGAACTCTTCCATTGTTCTTCGGAATTCTGCTGAAGTTTAAAAATGCTACGGAACTCTTCCATTGTTCTCAGAATTCTGTTGAAGTTTAAAAATGCTACGGAACTCTTCCATTGTTCTTCGGAATTCTGCTGAAGTTTAAAAATGCTACAGAACTCTTCCATTGTTCCTCGGAATTCTGGTGAAGTTTAAAAATGCTGCGGAACTCATCCATTGTTCTCGGAATTCTGGTGAAGTTTAAAAATGCTACGGAACTCTTCCATTGTTCTTCGGAATTCTGCTGTAATTTAAAAATGCTACGGAACTCTTCCATTGTTCTTCGGAATTCTGCTGAAGTTTAAAAATGCTACGGAACTCTTCCATTGTTCTTTGGAATTCTGCTGAAGTTTAAAAATGCTACAGAACTCTTCCATTGTTTTTCGGAATTCTGCTGAAGTTTAAAAATTCTGTGGAACTCTTCCATTGTTCTCGGAATTCTTCTGAAGTTTGAAAATGCTACAGAACTCTTCCATTGTTCTTCAGAATACTGCTGAAGTTTAAAAATGCTACGGAACACTTCCTTTGTTCTTCGGAATTCTGCTGAAGTTTAAAAATGCTACGGAACTCTTCCATTGTTCACGGAATTCTGGTGAAGTTTAAAAATGCTACGGAACTGTTCCATTGTTATTCTTAATTCTGCTGAAGTTTAAAAATGCTACGGAACTCTTCCATTGTTCTTCGGAATTCTGCTGAAGTTTAAAAATGCTACGGAACTTTTCCATTGTTCTTCGGAATTCTGATGAAGTTTAAAAAGGCTACGGAACTCTTCTATTGTTCTTCGGAATTCTGCTGAAGTTTAAAAATGCTACGGAACTCTTCCATTGTTCTTCGGAATTCTGCAGAAGTTTAAAAATGCTACGGAATTCTTCCATTGTTCTTGGAATTCTGCTGAAGTTTAAAAATGCTACGGAACTTTTCCATTGTTCTTCGGAATTCTGATGAAGTTTAAAAATGCTACGGAACTCTTCCATTGTTCTTCGGAATTCTGCTGAAGTTTAAAAATGCTACGGAACTCTTCCATTGTTCTTCGGAATTCTGCTGAAGTTTAAAAATGCTACGGAACTCTTCCATTGTTTTGCGGAATTCTGCTGAAGTTTAAAAATGCTACGGAACTCTTCCATTTTTCTCGGAATTCTTCTGAAGTTTAAAAATGCTACAGAACTCTTCTCTTGTTCTTCAGAATTCTGCTGAAGTTTAAAAATGCTACGGAACACTTCCTTTGTTCTTCGGAATTCTGCTGAATTTTAAAAATGCTGCAGAACTCTTCCATTGTTCACGGTATTCTGGTGAAGTTTAAAAATGCTACGGAACTCTTCCATTTTTATTTTTAATTCTACTGAAGTTTAAAAATGCTACGGAACTCTTCCATTGTTCACGGAATTCTGGTGAAGTTTAAAAATGCTACGGAACTGTTCCATTGTTATTCTTAATTCTGCTGAAGTTTAAAAATGCTACGGAACTCTTCCATTGTTCTTCGGAATTCTGCTGAAGTTTAAAAATGCTACGGAACTTTTCCATTGTTCTTCAGAATTCTGATGAAGTTTAAAAATGCTACGGAACTCTTCCATTGTTCTTCGGAATTCTGCTGAAGTTTAAAAATGCTACGGAACTCTTCCATTGTTCTCAGAATTCTGTTGAAGTTTAAAAATGCTACGGAACTCTTCCATTGTTCTTCGGAATTCTGCTGAAGTTTAAAAATGCTACAGAACTCTTCCATTGTTCCTCGGAATTCTGGTGAAGTTTAAAAATGCTGCGGAACTCATCCATTGTTCTCGGAATTCTGGTGAAGTTTAAAAATGCTACGGAACTCTTCCATTGTTCTTCGGAATTCTGCTGTAATTTAAAAATGCTACGGAACTCTTCCATTGTTCTTCGGAATTCTGCTGAAGTTTAAAAATGCTACGGAACTCTTCCATTGTTCTTTGGAATTCTGCTGAAGTTTAAAAATGCTACAGAACTCTTCCATTGTTTTTCGGAATTCTGCTGAAGTTTAAAAATTCTGTGGAACTCTTCCATTGTTCTCGGAATTCTTCTGAAGTTTGAAAATGCTACAGAACTCTTCCATTGTTCTTCAGAATACTGCTGAAGTTTAAAAATGCTACGGAACACTTCCTTTGTTCTTCGGAATTCTGCTGAAGTTTAAAAATGCTACGGAACTCTTCCATTGTTCACGGAATTCTGGTGAAGTTTAAAAATGCTACGGAACTGTTCCATTGTTATTCTTAATTCTGCTGAAGTTTAAAAATGCTACGGAACTCTTCCATTGTTCTTCGGAATTCTGCTGAAGTTTAAAAATGCTACGGAACTTTTCCATTGTTCTTCGGAATTCTGATGAAGTTTAAAAAGGCTACGGAACTCTTCTATTGTTCTTCGGAATTCTGCTGAAGTTTAAAAATGCTACGGAACTCTTCCATTGTTCTTCGGAATTCTGCAGAAGTTTAAAAATGCTACGGAATTCTTCCATTGTTCTTGGAATTCTGCTGAAGTTTAAAAATGCTACGGAACTTTTCCATTGTTCTTCGGAATTCTGATGAAGTTTAAAAATGCTACGGAACTCTTCCATTGTTCTTCGGAATTCTGCTGAAGTTTAAAAATGCTACGGAACTCTTCCATTGTTCTCAGAATTCTGTTGAAGTTTAAAAATGCTACGGAACTCTTCCATTGTTCTCGGAATTCTGTTGAAGTTTAAAAATGCTGCGGAACTCTTCCATTGTTCTCGGAATTCTGCTGAAGTTTAAAAATGCTACGGAACTCTTCCATTGTTCTTCGGAATTCTGCTGAAGTTTAAAAATGCTACAGAATTTTTCCATTGTTCTTCGGAATTCTGATGAAGTTTAAAAATGCTACGGAACTCTTCCATTGTTCTTCAGAATTCTGCTGAAGTTTAAAAATGCTACGGAACTCTTCCATTGTTCTTCGGAATTCTGCAGAAGTTTAAAAATGCTACTGAACTCTTCCATTGTTCTTGGAATTCTGGTGAAGTTTAAAAATGCTACGGAACTCTTCCATTGTTCTCAGAATTCTGCTGAAGTTTATAAATTCTACGGTACTCTTCCATTGTTCTTGGGAATTCTGCTGAAGTTTAAAAATATTACGGATCATTTCCATTGTTCTTCGGAATTCTGCTGAAGTTTAAATATGCTACGGAACTCTTCCCTTGTTCTTCTGAGTTCTACTGAAGTTTAAAAATGCTACGGAACTCTTCCATTGTTCACGGAATTCTGGTGAAGTTTAAAAATGCTACGGAACTGTTCCATTGTTATTCTTAATTCTGCTGAAGTTTAAAAATGCTACGGAACTCTTCCATTGTTCTTCGGAATTCTGCTGAAGTTTAAAAATGCTACGGAACTCTTCCATTGTTCTCAGAATTCTGTTGAAGTTTAAAAATGCTACGGAACTCTTCCATTGTTCCTCGGAATTCTGGTGAAGTTTAAAAATGCTGCGGAACTCATCCATTGTTCTCGGAATTCTGGTGAAGTTTAAAAATGCTACGGAACTCTTCCATTGTTCTTCGGAATTCTGCTGTAATTTAAAAATGCTACGGAACTCTTCCATTGTTCTTCGGAATTCTGCTGAAGTTTAAAAATGCTACGGAACTCTTCCATTGTTCTTTGGAATTTTGCTGAAGTTTAAAAATGCTACAGAACTCTTCCATTGTTTTTCGGAATTCTGCTGAAGTTTAAAAATTCTGTGGAACTCTTCCATTGTTCTCGGAATTCTTCTGAAGTTTGAAAATGCTACAGAACTCTTCCATTGTTCTTCAGAATACTGCTGAAGTTTAAAAATGCTACGGAACACTTCCTTTGTTCTTCGGAATTCTGCTGAAGTTTAAAAATGCTACGGAACTCTTCCATTGTTCACGGAATTCTGGTGAAGTTTAAAAATGCTACGGAACTGTTCCATTGTTATTCTTAATTCTGCTGAAGTTTAAAAATGCTACGGAACTCTTCCATTGTTCTTCGGAATTCTGCTGAAGTTTAAAAATGCTACGGAACTTTTCCATTGTTCTTCGGAATTCTGATGAAGTTTAAAAAGGCTACGGAACTCTTCTATTGTTCTTCGGAATTCTGCTGAAGTTTAAAAATGCTACGGAACTCTTCCATTGTTCTTCGGAATTCTGCAGAAGTTTAAAAATGCTACGGAATTCTTCCATTGTTCTTGGAATTCTGCTGAAGTTTAAAAATGCTATGGAACTTTTCCATTGTTCTTCGGAATTCTGATGAAGTTTAAAAATGCTAAGGAACTCTTCCATTGTTCTTCGGAATTCTGCTGAAGTTTAAAAATGCTACGGAACTATTGCATTGTTCTCAGAATTCTGTTGAAGTTTAAAAATGCTACAGAACTCTTCCATTGTTCTCGGAATTCTGTTGAAGTTTAAAAATGCTGCGGAACTCTTCCATTGTTCTCGGAATTCTGCTGAAGTTTAAAAATGCTACGGAACTCTTCCATTGTTCTTCGGAATTCTGCTGAAGTTTAAAAATGCTACAGAATTTTTCCATTGTTCTTCGGAATTCTGATGAAGTTTAAAAATGCTACGGAACTCTTCCATTGTTCTTCAGAATTCTGCTGAAGTTTAAAAATGCTACGGAACTCTTCCATTGTTCTTCGGAATTCTGCAGAAGTTTAAAAATGCTACGGAACTCTTCCATTGTTCTTGGAATTCTGGTGAAGTTTAAAAATGCTACGGAACTCTTCCATTGTTCTCAGAATTCTGCTGAAGTTTATAAATTCTACGGTACTCTTCCATTGTTCTTGGGAATTCTGCTGAAGTTTAAAAATATTACGGATCATTTCCATTGTTCTTCGGAATTCTGCTGAAGTTTAAATATGCTACAGAACTCTTCCCTTGTTCTTCTGAGTTCTACTGAAGTTTAAAAATGCTGCGGAACACTTCCCATGTTCTTCGGAATTCTGATGAAGTTAAAAACTGCAACGGAACTCTTCCATTGTTCTTCGGAATTCTACTGAAGTTTAAAAATGCTACGGAACTCTTCCATTGTTCTTCGGAATTCTGCTGAAGTTTAAAAATGCTACGGAACTCTTACATTGTTCTTCTGAATTCTGCTGAAGTTTAAAAATGCTACGGAACTCTTCCATTGTTCTTCGGAATTCTGATGAAGCTTAAAACTGCAACGGAACTCTTCCATTGTTCTTCGGAATTCTGCTGAAGTTTAAAAATGCTACGGAACTCTTCCATTGTTCTTCGGAATTCTGCTGAAGTTTAAAAATGCTACGGAACTCTTCCATTGTTCTCGGAATTCTGCTGAAGTTTAAAAATGCTATGGAACTCTTCCATTGTTCTCGGAATTCTGGTGAAGTTTAAAAATGCTACGGAACTCTTCCATTGTTCTCGGAATTCTGCTGAAGTTTAAAAATGCTACGGAACTATTCCATTGTTCTTCGGAATTCTGCCGAAGTTTAAAAATGCTACGGAACTCTTCCATTGTTCTTGGAATTCCTGTGAAGTTTAAAAATGTTACGGAACTCTTCCATTGTTCTCAGAATTCTGCTGAAGCTTATAAATTCTACGGTGCTCTTCCATTGTTCTTGGGAATTCTGCTGAAGTTTAAAAATGTTACGGATCAATTCCATTGTTCTTCGGAATTCTGCTTAAGTTTAAAAATGCTACGGAACTCTTCCATTGTTCTTCGGAATTCTTCTGAAGTTTAAAAATGCTGCGGAACTCTTCCATTGTTCTTCGGAATTCTGCTGAAGTTTAAAAATGCTACGGAACTCTTCCATTGTTTTGCGGAATTCTGCTGAAGTTTAAAAATGCTACGGAACTCTTCCATTTTTCTCGGAATTCTTCTGAAGTTTAAAAATACTACAGAACTCTTCTCTTGTTCTTCAGAATTCTGCTGAAGTTTGAAAATGCTACGGAACAATTCCTTTGTTCTTCGGAATTCTGCTGAAGTTTAAAAATGGTACAGAACTCTTCCATTGTTCACGGTATTCTGGTGAAGTTTAAAAATGCTACGGAACTCTTCCATTGTTCCTCGGAATTCTGGTGAAGTTTAAAAGTGCTGCGGAACTCATCCATTGTTCTCGGAATTCTGCTGAAGTTTAAAAATGCTACGGAACTCTTCCATTGTTCTTCGGAATTCTGCTGTAATTTAAAAATGCTATGGAACTCTTCCATTGTTCTTCGGAATTCTGCTGAAGTTTAAAAATGCTACGGAACTCTTCCATTGTTCTCGGAATTCTGCTGAAGTTTATAAATGCTACGGAACTCTTCCATTGTTCTTCGGAATTGTGCTGAAGCTTAAAAATGCTATGGAACTGTTCCATTGTTCTTCGGAATTCTGCTGAAGTTAAAAATGCTATGGAACTCTTCCATTGTTCTCGGAATTCTGGTGAAGTTTAAAAATGCTACGGAACTCTTCCATTGTTTTGCGGAATTCTGCTGAAGTTTAAAAATGCTACGGAACTCTTCCATTTTTCTCGGAATTCTTCTGAAGTTTAAAAATGCTACAGAACTCTTCTCTTGTTCTTCAGAATTCTGCTGAAGTTTAAAAATGCTACGGAACACTTCCTTTGTTCTTCGGAATTCTGCTGAATTTTAAAACTGCTGCAGAACTCTTCCATTGTTCACGGTATTCTGGTGAAGTTTAAAAATGCTACGGAACTCTTCCATTGTTATTTTTAATTCTACTGAAGTTTAAAAATGCTTCGGAACTCTTCCATTGTTCACGGAATTCTGGTGAAGTTTAAAAATGCTACGGAACTGTTCCATTGTTATTCTTAATTCTGCTGAAGTTTAAAAATGCTACGGAACTCTTCCATTGTTCTTCAGAATTCTGCTGAAGTTTAAAAATGCTACGGAACTTTTCCATTGTTCTTCGGAATTCTGATGAAGTTTAAAAATGCTACGGAACTCTTCCATTGTTCTTCGGAATTCTGCTGAAGTTTAAAAATGCTACGGAACTCTTCCATTGTTCTCAGAATTCTGTTGAAGTTTAAAAATGCTACGGAACTCTTCCATTGTTCTCGGAATTCTGTTGAAGTTTAAAAATGCTACGGAACTCTTCCATTATTCTCGGAATTCTGCTGAAGTTTAAAAATGCTACGGAACTCTTCCATTGTTCTTCGGAATTCTGCTGAAGTTTAAAAATGCTCCAGAATTTTTCCATTGTTCTTCGGAATTCTGACGAAGTTTAAAAATGCTACGGAACTCTTCCATTGTTCTTCAGAATTCTGCTGAAGTTTAAAAATGCTACGGAACTCTTCCATTGTTCTTCGGAATTCTGCAGAAGTTTAAAAATGCTACGGAACTCTTCCATTGTTCTTGGAATTCTGGTGAAGTTTAAAAATGCTACGGAACTCTTCCATTGTTCTCAGAATTCTGCTGAAGTTTATAAATTCTACGGTACTCTTCCATTGTTCTTGGGAATTCTGCTGAAGTTTAAAAATGTTACGGATCATTTCCATTGTTCTTCGGAATTCTGCTGAAGTTTAAATATGCTACGGAACTCTTCCCTTGTTCTTCTGAGTTCTACTGAAGTTTAAAAATGCTGCGGAACACTTCCCGTGTTCTTCGGAAATCTGATGAAGTTAAAAACTGCAACGGAACTCTTCCATTGTTCTTCGGAATTCTGCTGAAGTTTAAAAATGCTACGGTACTCTTCCATTGTTCTTCGGAATTCTGCTGAAGTTTAAAAATGCTACGGAACTCTTACATTGTTCTTCTGAATTCTGCTGAAGTTTAAAAATGCTACGGAACTCTTCCATTGTTCTTCGGAATTCTGATGAAGCTTAAAACTGCAACGGAACTCTTCCATTGTTCTTCGGAATTCTGCTGAAGTTTAAAAATGCAACGGAACTCTTCCATTGTTCTTCGGAATTCTGCTGAAGTTTAAAAATGCTAGGAAACTCTTCCATTGTTCTCGGAATTCTGAAGTTTAAAAATGCTATGGAACTCTTCCATTGTTCTCGGAATTCTGGTGAAGTTTAAAAATGCTACGGAACTCTTCCATTGTTCTTCGGAATTCTGCTGAAGTTTAAAAATGCTACGGAACTCTTCCATTCTTCTTCGGAATTCTGCAGAAGTTTAAAAATGCTACGGAACTCTTCCATTGTTCTTGGAATTCTGGTGAAGTTTAAAAATGCTACGGAACTCTTCCATTGTTCTCAGAATTCTGCTGAAGTTTATAAATTCTAAGGTACTCTTCCATTGTTCTTGGGAATTCTGCTGAAGTTTAAAAATGTTACGGATCATTTCCATTGTTCTTCGGAATTCTGCTGAAGTTTAAATATGCTACGGAACTCTTCTCTTGTTCTTCTGAGTTCTACTGAAGTTTAAAAATGCTGCGGAACACTTCCCTTGTTCTTCGGAATTCTGATGAAGTTAAAAACTGCAACGGAACTCTTCCATTGTTCTTCGGAATTCTGCTGAAGTTTAAAAATGCTACGGAACTCTTCCATTGTTCTTCGGAATTCTGCTGAAGTTTAAAAATGCTACGGAACTCTTACATTGTTCTTCTGAATTCTGCTGAAGTTTAAAAATGCTACGGAACTCTTCCATTGTTCTTCGGAATTCTGATGAAGCTTAAAACTGCAACGGAACTCTTCCATTGTTCTTCGGAATTCTGCTGAAGTTTAAAAATGCTACGGAACTCTTCCATTGTTCTTCGGAATTCTGCTGAAGTTTAAAAATGCTACGAAACTCTTCCATTGTTCTCGGAATTCTGCTGAAGTTTAAAAATGCTTCGGAACTCTTCCATTGTTCTCGGAATTCTGGTGAAGTTTAAAAATGCTACGGAACTCTTCCATTGTTCTCGGAATTCTGCTGAAGTTTAAAAATGCTACGGAACTATTCCATTGTTCTTCAGAATTCTGCCGAAGTTTAAAAATGCTACGGAACTCTTCCATTGTTCTTCAGAATTCTGCTGAAGTTTAAAAATGCTACGGAACTTTTCCATTGTTCTTCGGAATTCTGATGAAGTTTAAAAATGCTACGGAACTCTTCCATTGTTCTTCGGAATTCTGCTGAAGTTTAAAAATGCTACGGAACTCTTCCATTGTTCTCAGAATTCTGTTGAAGTTTAAAAATGCTACGGAACTCTTCCATTGTTCTTCGGAATTCTGCTGAAGTTTAAAAATGCTACAGAACTCTTCCATTGTTCCTCGGAATTCTGGTGAAGTTTAAAAATGCTGCGGAACTCATCCATTGTTCTCGGAATTCTGGTGAAGTTTAAAAATGCTACGGAACTCTTCCATTGTTCTTCGGAATTCTGCTGTAATTTAAAAATGCTACGGAACTCTTCCATTGTTCTTCGGAATTCTGCTGAAGTTTAAAAATGCTACGGAACTCTTCCATTGTTCTTTGGAATTCTGCTGAAGTTTAAAAATGCTACAGAACTCTTCCATTTTTTTTCGGAATTCTGCTGAAGTTTAAAAATTCTGTGGAACTCTTCCATTTTTCTCGGAATTCTTCTGAAGTTTGAAAATGCTACAGAACTCTTCCATTGTTCTTCAGAATACTGCTGAAGTTTAAAAATGCTACGGAACACTTCCTTTGTTCTTCGGAATTCTGCTGAAGTTTAAAAATGCTACGGAACTCTTCCATTGTTCACGGAATTCTGGTGAAGTTTAAAAATGCTACGGAACTGTTCCATTGTTATTCTTAATTCTGCTGAAGTTTAAAAATGCTACGGAACTCTTCCATTGTTCTTCGGAATTCTGCTGAAGTTTAAAAATGCTACGGAACTTTTCCATTGTTCTTCGGAATTCTGATGAAGTTTAAAAAGGCTACGGAACTCTTCTATTGTTCTTCGGAATTCTGCTGAAGTTTAAAAATGCTACGGAACTCTTCCATTGTTCTTCGGAATTCTGCAGAAGTTTAAAAATGCTACGAAATTCTTCCATTGTTCTTGGAATTCTGCTGAAGTTTAAAAATGCTACGGAACTTTTCCATTGTTCTTCGGAATTCTGATGAAGTTTAAAAATGCTACGGAACTCTTCCATTGTTCTTCGGAATTCTGCTGAAGTTTAAAAATGCTACGGAACTCTTCCATTGTTCTCAGAATTCTGTTGAAGTTTAAAAATGCTACGGTACTCTTCCATTGTTCTCGGAATTCTGTTGAAGTTTAAAAATGCTGCGGAACTCTTCCATTGTTCTCGGAATTCTGCTGAAGTTTAAAAATGCTACGGAACTCTTCCATTGTTCTTCGGAATTCTGCTGTAGTTTAAAAATGCTACAGAATTTTTCCATTGTTCTTCGGAATTCTGATGAAGTTTAAAAATGCTACGGAACTCTTCCATTGTTCTTCAGAATTCTGCTGAAGTTTAAAAATGCTACGGAACTCTTCCATTGTTCTTCGGAATTCTGCTGAAGTTTAAAAATGCTACGGAACTCTTCCATTGTTCTTGGAATTCTGGTGAAGTTTAAAAATGCTACGGAACTCTTCCATTGTTCTCAGAATTCTGCTGAAGTTTATAAATTCTACGGTACTCTTCCATTGTTCTTGGGAATTCTGCTGAAGTTTAGAAATATTACGGATCAATTCCATTGTTCTTCGGAATTCTGCTGAAGTTTAAATATGCTACGGAACTCTTCCCTTGTTCTTCTGAGTTCTACTGAAGTTTAAAAATGCTGCGGAACACTTCCCTTGTTCTTCGGAATTCTGCTGAAGTTAAAAACTGCAACGGAACTCTTCCATTGTTCTTCGGAATTCTGCTGAAGTTTAAAAATGCTACGGAACTCTTCCATTGTTCTTCGGAATTCTGCTGAAGTTTAAAAATGCTACGGAACTCTTACATTGTTCTTCTGAATTCTGCTGAAGTTTAAAAATGCTACGGAACTCTTCCATTGTTCTTCGGAATTCTGATGAAGCTTAAAACTGCAACGGAACTCTTCCATTGTTCTTCGGAATTCTGCTGAAGTTTAAAAATGCTACGGAACTCTTCCATTGTTCTTCGGAATTCTGCTGAAGTTTAAAAATGCTACGGAACTCTTCCATTGTTCTCGGAATTCTGCTGAAGTTTAAAAATGCTACGGAACTCTTCCATTGTTCTCGGAATTCTGGTGAAGTTTAAAAATGCTACGGAACTCTTCCATTGTTCTCGGAATTCTGCTGAAGTTTAAAAATGCTACGGAACTATTCCATTGTTCTTCGGAATTCTGCCGAAGTTTAAAAGTGCTACGGAACTCTTCCATTGTTCTTGGAATTCCTGTGAAGTTTAAAAATGTTACGGAACTCTTCCATTGTTCTCAGAATTCTGCTGAAGCTTATAAATTCTACGGTGCTCTTCCATTGTTCTTGGGAATTCTGCTGAAGTTTAAAAATGTTACGGATCAATTCCATTGTTCTTCGGAATTCTGCTAAGTTTAAAAATGCTACGGAACTCTTCCATTGTTCTTCGGAATTCTGCTGAAGTTTAAAAATGCTGCGGAACTCTTCCATTGTTCTTCGGAATTCTGCTGAAGTTTAAAAATGCTACGGAACTCTTCCATTGTTTTGCGGAATTCTGCTGAAGTTTAAAAATGCTACGGAACTCTTCCATTTTTCTCGGAATTCTTCTGAAGTTTAAAAATACTACAGAACTCTTCTCTTGTTCTTCAGAATTCTGCTGAAGTTTGAAAATGCTACGGAACAATTCCTTTGTTCTTCGGAATTCTGCTGAAGTTTAATAATGGTACAGAACTCTTCCATTGTTCACGGTATTCTGGTGAAGTTTAAAAATGCTACGGAACTCTTCCATTGTTCCTCGGAATTCTGGTGAAGTTTAAAAGTGCTGCGGAACTCATCCATTGTTCTCGGAATTCTGCTGAAGTTTAAAAATGCTACGGAACTCTTCCATTGTTCTTCGGAATTCTGCTGTAATTTAAAAATGCTATGGAACTCTTCCATTGTTCTTCGGAATTCTGCTGAAGTTTAAAAATGCTACGGAACTCTTCCATTGTTCTCGGAATTCTGCTGAAGTTTATAAATGCTACGGAACTCTTCCATTGTTCTTCGGAATTGTGCTGAAGCTTAAAAATGCTATGGAACTGTTCCATTGTTCTTCGGAATTCTGCTGAAGTTAAAAATGCTATGGAACTCTTCCATTGTTCTCGGAATTCTGGTGAAGTTTAAAAATGCTACGGAACTCTTCCATTGTTTTGCGGAATTCTGCTGAAGTTTAAAAATGCTACGGAACTCTTCCATTTTTCTCGGAATTCTTCTGAAGTTTAAAAATGCTACAGAACTCTTCTCTTGTTCTTCAGAATTCTGCTGAAGTTTAAAAATGCTACGGAACACTTCCTTTGTTCTTCGGAATTCTGCTGAATTTTAAAAATGCTGCAGAACTCTTCCATTGTTCACGGTATTCTGGTGAAGTTTAAAAATGCTACGGAACTCTTCCATTGTTATTTTTAATTCTACTGAAGTTTAAAAATGCTACGGAACCCTTCCATTGTTCACGGAATTCTGGTGAAGTTTAAAAATGCTACGGAACTGTTCCATTGTTATTCTTAATTCTGCTGAAGTTTAAAAATGCTACGGAACTCTTCCATTGTTCTTCAGAATTCTGCTGAAGTTTAAAAATGCTACGGAACTTTTCCATTGTTCTTCGGAATTCTGATGAAGTTTAAAAATGCTACGGAACTCTTCCATTGTTCTTCGGAATTCTGCTGAAGTTTAAAAATGCTACGGAACTCTTCCATTGTTCTCAGAATTCTGTTGAAGTTTAAAAATGCTACGGAACTCTTCCATTGTTCTCGGAATTCTGTTGAAGTTTAAAAATGCTACGGAACTCTTCCATTATTCTCGGAATTCTGCTGAAGTTTAAAAATGCTACGGAACTCTTCCATTGTTCTTCGGAATTCTGCTGAAGTTTAAAAATGCTCCAGAATTTTTCCATTGTTCTTCGGAATTCTGATGAAGTTTAAAAATGCTACGGAACTCTTCTATTGTTCTTCAGAATTCTGCTGAAGTTTAAAAATGCTACGGAACTCTTCCATTGTTCTTCGGAATTCTGCAGAAGTTTAAAAATGCTACGGAACTCTTCCATTGTTCTTCGGAATTCTGCAGAAGTTTAAAAATGCTACGGAACTCTTCCATTGTTCTTGGAATTCTGGTGAAGTTTAAAAATGTTACGGATCATTTCCATTGTTCTTCGGAATTCTGCTGAAGTTTAAATATGCTACGGAACTCTTCCCTTGTTCTTCTGAGTTCTACTGAAGTTTAAAAATGCTGCGGAACACTTCCCGTGTTCTTCGGAATTCTGATGAAGTTAAAAACTGCAACGGAACTCTTCCATTGTTCTTCGGAATTCTGCTGAAGTTTAAAAATGCTACGGAACTCTTCCATTGTTCTTCGGAATTCTGCTGAAGTTTAAAAATGCTACGGAACTCTTACATTGTTCTTCTGAATTCTGCTGAAGTTTAAAAATGCTACGGAACTCTTCCATTGTTCTTCGGAATTCTGATGAAGCTTAAAACTGCAACGGAACTCTTCCATTGTTCTTCGGAATTCTGCTGAAGTTTAAAAATGCAACGGAACTCTTCCATTGTTCTTCGGAATTCTGCTGAAGTTTAAAAATGCTAGGAAACTCTTCCATTGTTCTCGGAATTCTGCTGAAGTTTAAAAATGCTATGGAACTCTTCCATTGTTCTCGGAATTCTGGTGAAGTTTAAAAATGCTACGGAACTCTTCCATTGTTCTTCGGAATTCTGCTGAAGTTTAAAAATGCTACGGAACTCTTCCATTCTTCTTCGGAATTCTGCAGAAGTTTAAAAATGCTACGGAACTCTTCCATTGTTCTTGGAATTCTGGTGAAGTTTAAAAATGCTACGGAACTCTTCCATTGTTCTCAGAATTCTGCTGAAGTTTATAAATTCTACGGTACTCTTCCATTGTTCTTGGGAATTCTGCTGAAGTTTAAAAATGCTACGGAACTCTTCCATTCTTCTTCGGAATTCTGCAGAAGTTTAAAAATGCTACGGAACTCTTCCATTGTTCTTGGAATTCTGGTGAAGTTTAAAAATGCTACGGAACTCTTCCATTGTTCTCAGAATTCTGCTGAAGCTTATAAATTCTACGGTGCTCTTCCATTGTTCTTGCGAATTCTGCTGAAGTTTAAAAATGCTACGGAACTCTTCCATTGTTCTTCGGAATTCTGCTGAAGTTTAAAAATGCTGCGGAACTCTTCCATTGTTCTTCGGAATTCTGCTGAAGTTTAAAAATGCTACGGAACTCTTCCATTGTTTTGCGGAATTCTGCTGAAGTTTAAAAATGCTACGGAACTCTTCCATTTTTCTCGGAATTCTTCTGAAGTTTAAAAATACTACAGAACTCTTCTCTTGTTCTTCAGAATTCTGCTGAAGTTTAAAAATGCTACGGAACAATTCCTTTGTTCTTCAGAATTCTGCTGAAGTTTAAAAATGGTACAGAACTCTTCCATTGTTCACGGTATTCTGGTGAAGTTTAAAAATGCTACGGAACTCTTCCATTGTTCCTCGGAATTCTGGTGAAGTTTAAAAATGCTGCGGAACTCATCCATTGTTCTCAGAATTCTGCTGAAGTTTAAAAATGCTACGGAACTCTTCCATTGTTCTTCGGAATTTTGCTGTAATTTAAAAATGCTATGGAACTCTTCCATTGTTCTTCAGAATTCTGCTGAAGTTTAAAAATGCTACGGAACTCTTCCATTGTTCTCGGAATTCTGCTGAAGTTTATAAATGCTACGGAACTCTTTCATTGTTCTTCGGAATTCTGCTGAAGCTTAAAAATGCTATGGAACTGTTCCATTGTTCTTCGGAATTCTGGTGAAGTTTAAAAATGCTATGGAACTCTTCCATTGTTCTCGGAATTCTGGTGAAGTTTAAAAATGCTACGGAACTCTTCCATTGTTCTCAGAATTCTGGTGAAGTTTAAAAATGCTACGGAACTCATCCATTGTTCTCGGAATTCTGCTGAAGTTTAAAAATGCTATGGAACTCTTCCATTGTTCTTCGGAATTCTGCTGAAGTTTAAAAATGCTACAGAACTCTTCCATTGTTTTGCGGAATTCTGCTGAAGTTTAAAAATGCTACGGAACTCTTCCATTTTTCTCGGAATTCTTCTGAAGTTTAAAAATGCTACAGAACTCTTCTCTTGTTCTTCAGAATTCTGCTGAAGTTTAAAAATGCTACGGAACACTTCCTTTGTTCTTCGGAATTCTGCTGAAGTTTAAAAATGCTGCAGAACTCTTCCATTGTTCACGGTATTCTGGTGAAGTTTAAAAATGCTACGGAACTCTTCCATTGTTATTTTTAATTCTACTGAAGTTTAAAAATGCTACGGAACTCTTCCATTGTTCTTCGGAATTCTGCTGAAGTTTAAAAATGCTACGGGACTCTTCATTGTTCTTCTGAGCTCTGCTGAAGTTTAAAAATGCTACGGAACTCTTCCATTGTTCTTCGGAATTCTGATGAAGTTTAAAACTGCAACGGAACTCTTCCATTGTTCTTCGGAATTCTGCTGAAGTTTAAAAATGCTACGGAACTCTTCCATTGTTCTTCGGAATTCTGCTGAAGTTTAAAAATGCTACAGAACTCTTCCATTGTTCCTCGGAATTCTGGTGAAGTTTAAAAATGCTGCGGAACTCATCCATTGTTCTCGGAATTCTGCTGAAGTTTAAAAATGCTACGGAACTCTTCCATTGTTCTTCGGAATTCTGCTGTAATTTAAAAATGCTACGGAACTCTTCCATTGTTCTTCGGAATTCTGCTGAAGTTTAAAAATGCTACGGAACTCTTCCATTGTCCTTTGGAATTCTGCTGAAGTTTAAAAATGCTACGGAACTCTTCCATTGTTTTTCGGAATTCTGCTGAAGTTTAAAAATACTGTGGAACTCTTCCATTGTTCTCGGAATTCTTCTGAAGATTGAAAATGCTACAGAACTCTTCCATTGTTCTTCAGAATACTGCTGAAGTTTAAAAATGCTACGGAACACTTCCTTTGTTCTTCGGAATTCTGATGAAGTTAAAAACTGCAACGGAACTCTTCCATTGTTCTTCGGAATTCTGCTGAAGTTTAAAAATGCTACGGAACACTTCCATTGTTATTCTTAATTCTGCTGAAGTTTAAAAATGCTACAGAACTCTTCCATTGTTCTTCAGATTTCTGCTGAAGTTTAAAAATACTACGGAACTTTTCCATTGCTCTTCGGAATTCTGATGAAGTTTAAAAATGCTACGGAACTCTTCCATTGTTCTTCGGAATTCTGCTGAAGTTTAAAAATGCTACGGAACTCTTCCATTGTTCTCAGAATTCTGTTGAAGTTTAAAAATGCTACGAAACTCTTGCATTGTTCTCGGAATTCTGGTGAAGTTTAAAAATGCTACGGAACTCTTCCATTGTTCTCAGAATTCTGCTGAAGTTTAAAAATGCTACGGAACTCTTCCATTGTTCTTCGGATTTCTGCTGAAGTTTAAAAATGCTACAGAATTTTTCCATTGTTCTTCGGAATTCTGATGAAGTTTAAAAATGCTACGGAACTCTTCCATTGTTCTTCAGAATTCTGCTGAAGTTTAAAAATGCTACGGAACTCTTCCATTGTTCTTCGGAATTCTGCAGAAGTTTAAAAATGCTACGGAACTCTTCCATTGTTCTTGGAATTCTGGTGAAGTTTAAAAATGCTACGGAACTCTTCCTTTGTTCTCAGAATTCTGCTGAAGTTTATAAATTCTACGGTACTCTTCCATTGTTCTTGGGAATTCTGCTGAAGTTTAAAAATGTTACGGATCATTTCCATTGTTCTTCGGAATTCTGCTGAAGTTTAAATATGCTACGGAACTCATCCCTTGTTCTTCTGAGTTCTACTGAAGTTTAAAAATGCTGCGGAACACTTCCATTGTTCTTCGGAATTCCGATGAAGATTAAAACTGCAATGGAACTCTTCCATTGTTCTTCGGAATTCTGCTGAAGTTTAAAAATGCTATGGAACTCTTCCATTGTTCTTTGGAATTCTGCTGAAGTTTAAAAATCCTACGGAACTCTTACATTGTTCTTCTGAATTCGGCTGAAGTTTAAAAATGCTACGGAACTCTTTCATTGTTCTTCGGAATTCTGATGAAGCTTAAAACTGCAACGGAACTCTTCCATTGTTCTTCGGAATTCTGCTGAAGTTTAAAAATGCTACGGAACTCTTCCATTGTTCTTCGGAATTCTGCTGAAGTTTAAAAATGCTACGGAACTCTTCCATTGTTCTCGGAATTCTGCTGAAGTTTAAAAATGCTACGGAACTCTTCCATTGTTCTCGGAATTCTGGTGAAGTTTAAAAATGCTACGGAACTCTTCCATTGTTCTCGGAATTCTGCTGAAATTTAAAAATGCTACGGAACTATTCCATTGTTCTTCGGAATTCTGCCGAAGTTTAAAAATGCTACGGAACTCTTCCATTGTTCTTGGAATTCCTGTGAAGTTTAAAAATGCTACGGAACTCTTCCATTGTTCTCAGAATTCTGCTGAAGCTTATAAATTCTACGGTGCTCGTCCATTGTTCTTGGGAATTCTGCTGAAGTTTAAAAATGTTACGGATCAATTCCATTGTTCTTCGGAATTCTGCTTAAGTTTAAAAATGCTACGGAACTCTTCCATTGTTCTTCGGAATTCTGCTGAAGTTTAAAAATGCTACGGAACTCTTCCATTGTTTTGCGGAATTCTGCTGAAGTTTAAAAATGCTACGGAACTCTTCCATTTTTCTTGGAATTCTTCTGAAGTTTAAAAATACTACAGAACTCTTCTCTTGTTCTTCAGAATTCTGCTGAAGTTTAAAAATACTACGGAACAATTCCTTTATTCTTTGGAATTCTGCTGAAGTTTAAAAATGCTACAGAAATCTTCCATTGTTCACGATATTCTGGTGAAGTTTAAAAATGCTACAGAACTCTTCCATTGTTCCTCGGAATTCTGGTGAAGTTTAAAAATGCTGAGGAACTCATCCATTGTTCTCGGAAATCTGCTGAAGTTTAAAAATGCTACGGAACTCTTCCATTGTTCTTCGGAATTCTGCTGTAATTTAAAAATGCTATGGAACTCTTCCATTGTTCTTCGGAATTCTGCTGAAGTTTAAAAATGCTACGGAACTCTTCCATTGTTCTTCGGAATTCCGCTGAAGTTTAAAAATGCTACGGAACTCTTCCATTGTTATTCTTAATTCTGCTGAAGTTTAAAAATGCTACGGAACTCTTCCATTGTTCTTTGGAATTCTGATGAAGCTTAGAACTGCAACGGAACTCTTCCCTTGTTCTTCGGAATTCTGCTGAAGTTTAAAAATGCTACGGATCTCTTCCATTGTTCATCGGAATTCTGCTGAAGTTTAAAAATGCTACGGAATATTTCCATTGTTTTTCGGAATTCTGATGAAGTTTAAAAATGCTACGGAACTCTTCCATTGTACATCGGAATTCTGCTGAAATTTAAAAATGCTACGGAACTCTTCCATTGTTCTCGGAATTCTGTTGAAGTTTAAAAATGCTACGGAACTCTTCCATTGTTCTCGGAATTCTTCTGAAGTTTGAAAATGCTACAGAACTCTTCCATTGTTCTTCAGAATACTGCTGAAGTTTAAAAATGCTACGGAACACTTCCTTTGTTCTTCGGAATTCTGATGAAGTTAAAAACTGCAACGGAACTCTTCCATTGTTCTTCGGAATTCTGCTGAAGTTTAAAAATGCTACGGAACTCTTCCATTGTTATTCTTAATTCTGCTGAAGTTTAAAAATGCTACGGAACTCTTCCATTGTTCTTCGGATTTCTGCTGAAGTTTAAAAATACTACGGAACTTTTCCATTGTTCTTCGGAATTCTGATGAAGTTTAAAAATGCTACGGAACTCTTCCATTGTTCTTCGGAATTCTGCTGAAGTTTAAAAATGCTACGGAACTCTTACATTGTTCTCAGAATTCTGTTGAAGTTTAAAAATGCTACGGAACTCTTCCATTGTTCTCGGAATTCTGGTGAAGTTTAAAAATGCTACGGAACTCTTCCATTGTTCTCGGAATTCTGCTGAAGTTTAAAAATGCTACGGAACTCTTCCATTGTTCTTCGGAATTCTGCTGAAGTTTAAAAATGCTACAGAATTTTTCCATTGTTCTTCGGAATTCTGATGAAGTTTAAAAATGCTACGGAACTCTTCCATTGTTCTTCAGAATTCTGCTGAAGTTTAAAAATGCTACGAAACTCTTCCATTGTTCTTCGGAATTCTGCAGAAGTTTAAAAATGCTACGGAACTCTTCCATTGTTCTTGGAATTCTGGTGAAGTTTAAAAATGCTACGGAACTCTTCTTTTGTTCTCAGAATTCTGCTGAAGTTTATAAATTCTACGGTACTCTTCCATTGTTCTTGGGAATTCTGCTGAAGTTTAAAAATGTTACGGATCATTTCCATTGTTCTTCGGAATTCTGCTGAAGTTTAAATATGCTACGGAACTCTTCCCTTGTTCTTCTGAGTTCTACTGAAGTTTAAAAATGCTGCGGAACACTTCCATTGTTCTTCGGAATTCTGATGAAGTTTAAAACTGCAACGGAACTCTTCCATTGTTCTTCGGAATTCTGCTGAAGTTTAAAAATGCTACGGAACTCTTCCATTGTTCTTTGGAATTCTGCTGAAGTTTAAAAATGCTACGGAACTCTTACATTGTTCTTCTGAATTCGGCTGAAGTTTAAAAATGCTACGGAACTCTTCCATTGTTCTTCGGAATTCTGATGAAGCTTAAAACTGCAACGGAACTCTTCCATTGTTCTTCGGAATTCTGCAGAAGTTTAAAAATGCTACGGAACTCTTCCTTTGTTCTCAGAATTCTGCTGAAGTTTATAAATTCTACGGTACTCTTCCATTGTTCTTGGGAATTCTGCTGAAGTTTAAAAATGTTACGGATCATTTCCATTGTTCTTCGGAATTCTGCTGAAGTTTAAATATGCTACGGAACTCATCCCTTGTTCTTCTGAGTTCTACTGAAGTTTAAAAATGCTGCGGAACACTTCCATTGTTCTTCGGAATTCCGATGAAGATTAAAACTGCAATGGAACTCTTCCATTGTTCTTCGGAATTCTGCTGAAGTTTAAAAATGCTATGGAACTCTTCCATTGTTCTTTGGAATTCTGCTGAAGTTTAAAAATCCTACGGAACTCTTACATTGTTCTTCTGAATTCGGCTGAAGTTTAAAAATGCTACGGAACTCTTTCATTGTTCTTCGGAATTCTGATGAAGCTTAAAACTGCAACGGAACTCTTCCATTGTTCTTCGGAATTCTGCTGAAGTTTAAAAATGCTACGGAACTCTTCCATTGTTCTTCGGAATTCTGCTGAAGTTTAAAAATGCTACGGAACTCTTCCATTGTTCTCGGAATTCTGCTGAAGTTTAAAAATGCTACGGAACTCTTCCATTGTTCTCGGAATTCTGGTGAAGTTTAAAAATGCTACGGAACTCTTCCATTGTTCTCGGAATTCTGCTGAAATTTAAAAATGCTACGGAACTATTCCATTGTTCTTCGGAATTCTGCCGAAGTTTAAAAATGCTACGGAACTCTTCCATTGTTCTTGGAATTCCTGTGAAGTTTAAAAATGCTACGGAACTCTTCCATTGTTCTCAGAATTCTGCTGAAGCTTATAAATTCTACGGTGCTCGTCCATTGTTCTTGGGAATTCTGCTGAAGTTTAAAAATGTTACGGATCAATTCCATTGTTCTTCGGAATTCTGCTTAAGTTTAAAAATGCTACGGAACTCTTCCATTGTTCTTCGGAATTCTGCTGAAGTTTAAAAATGCTACGGAACTCTTCCATTGTTTTGCGGAATTCTGCTGAAGTTTAAAAATGCTACGGAACTCTTCCATTTTTCTTGGAATTCTTCTGAAGTTTAAAAATACTACAGAACTCTTCTCTTGTTCTTCAGAATTCTGCTGAAGTTTAAAAATACTACGGAACAATTCCTTTATTCTTTGGAATTCTGCTGAAGTTTAAAAATGCTACAGAAATCTTCCATTGTTCACGATATTCTGGTGAAGTTTAAAAATGCTACAGAACTCTTCCATTGTTCCTCGGAATTCTGGTGAAGTTTAAAAATGCTGAGGAACTCATCCATTGTTCTCGGAAATCTGCTGAAGTTTAAAAATGCTACGGAACTCTTCCATTGTTCTTCGGAATTCTGCTGTAATTTAAAAATGCTATGGAACTCTTCCATTGTTCTTCGGAATTCTGCTGAAGTTTAAAAATGCTACGGAACTCTTCCATTGTTCTTCGGAATTCCGCTGAAGTTTAAAAATGCTACGGAACTCTTCCATTGTTATTCTTAATTCTGCTGAAGTTTAAAAATGCTACGGAACTCTTCCATTGTTCTTTGGAATTCTGATGAAGCTTAGAACTGCAACGGAACTCTTCCCTTGTTCTTCGGAATTCTGCTGAAGTTTAAAAATGCTACGGAACTCTTACATTGTTCTCAGAATTCTGTTGAAGTTTAAAAATGCTACGGAACTCTTCCATTGTTCTCGGAATTCTGGTGAAGTTTAAAAATGCTACGGAACTCTTCCATTGTTCTCGGAATTCTGCTGAAGTTTAAAAATGCTACGGAACTCTTCCATTGTTCTTCGGAATTCTGCTGAAGTTTAAAAATGCTACAGAATTTTTCCATTGTTCTTCGGAATTCTGATGAAGTTTAAAAATGCTACGGAACTCTTCCATTGTTCTTCAGAATTCTGCTGAAGTTTAAAAATGCTACGAAACTCTTCCATTGTTCTTCGGAATTCTGCAGAAGTTTAAAAATGCTACGGAACTCTTCCATTGTTCTTGGAATTCTGGTGAAGTTTAAAAATGCTACGGAACTCTTCTTTTGTTCTCAGAATTCTGCTGAAGTTTATAAATTCTACGGTACTCTTCCATTGTTCTTGGGAATTCTGCTGAAGTTTAAAAATGTTACGGATCATTTCCATTGTTCTTCGGAATTCTGCTGAAGTTTAAATATGCTACGGAACTCTTCCCTTGTTCTTCTGAGTTCTACTGAAGTTTAAAAATGCTGCGGAACACTTCCATTGTTCTTCGGAATTCTGATGAAGTTTAAAACTGCAACGGAACTCTTCCATTGTTCTTCGGAATTCTGCTGAAGTTTAAAAATGCTACGGAACTCTTCCATTGTTCTTTGGAATTCTGCTGAAGTTTAAAAATGCTACGGAACTCTTACATTGTTCTTCTGAATTCGGCTGAAGTTTAAAAATGCTACGGAACTCTTCCATTGTTCTTCGGAATTCTGATGAAGCTTAAAACTGCAACGGAACTCTTCCATTGTTCTTCGGAATTCTGCAGAAGTTTAAAAATGCTACGGAACTCTTCCATTGTTCTCGGAATTCTGCTGAAGTTTAAAAATGCTACGGAACTATTCCATTGTTCTTCGGAATTCTGCCGAAGTTTAAAAATGCTACGGAACTCTTCCATTGTTCTTGGAATTCCTGTGAAGTTTAAAAATGCTACGGAACTCTTCCATTGTTCTCAGAATTCTGCTGAAGCTTATAAATTCTACGGTGCTCTTCCATTATTCTTGGGAATTCTGCTGAAGTTTAAAAATGTTACGGATCAATTCCATTGTTCTTCGGAATTCTGCTTAAGTTTAAAAATGCTACGGAACTCTTCCATTGTTCTTCGGAATTCTGCTGAAGTTTAAAAATGCTGCGGAACTCTTCCATTGTTCTTCGGAATTCTGCTGAAGTTTAAAAATGCTACGGAACTCTTCCATTGTTTTGCGGAATTCTGCTGAAGTTTAAAAATGCTACGGAACTCTTCCATTTTTCTTGGAATTCTTCTGAAGTTTAAAAATACTACAGAACTCTTCTCTTGTTCTTCAGAAATCTGCTGAAGTTTAAAAATACTACGGAACAATTCCTTTATTCTTCGGAATTCTGCTGAAGTTTAAAAATGCTACAGAACTCTTCCATTGTTCACGATATTCTGGTGAAGTTTAAAAATGCTACAGAACTCTTCCATTGCTCCTCGGAATTCTGGTGAAGTTTAAAAATGCTGAGGAACTCATCCATTGTTCTCGGAATTCTGCTGAAGTTTAAAAATGCTACGGAACTCTTCCATTGTTCTTCGGAATTCTGCTGTAATTTAAAAATGCTATGGAACTCTTCCATTGTTCTTCGGAATTCTGCTGAAGTTTAAAAATGCTATGGAACTCTTCCATTGTTCTTCGGAATTCCGCTGAAGTTTAAAAATGCTACGGAACTCTTCCATTGTTTTTCGGAATTCTGCTGAAGTTTAAAAATGCTGTGGAACTCTTCCATTGTTCTCGGAATTCTTCTGAAGTTTGAAAATGCTACGGAACTCTTCCATTGTTCTTCAGAATACTGCTGAAGTTTAAAAATGCTACGGAACACTTAATTTGTTCTTCGGAATTCTGCTGAAGTTTAAAAATGCTACGGAACTCTTCCATTGTTCACGGAATTCTGGTGAAGTTTAAAAATGCTACGGAACTCTTCCATTGTTATTCTTAATTCTGCTGAAGTTTAAAAATGCTACGGAACTCTTCCATTGTTCTTTGGAATTCTGATGAAGCTTAGAACTGCAACGGAACTCTTTCATTGTTCTTCGGAATTCTGCTGAAGTTTAAAAATGCTACGGATCTCTTCCATTGTTCATCGGAATTCTGCTGAAGTTTAAAAATGCTACGGAATATTTCCATTGTTCTTCGGAATTCTGATGAAGTTTAAAAATGCTACGGAACTCTTCCATTGTTCATCGGAATTCTGCTGAAGTTTAAAAATGCTACGGAACTCTTCCATTGTTCTCGGAATTCTGTTGAAGTTTAAAAATGCTACGGAACTCTTCCATTGTTCTCGGAATTCTTCTGAAGTTTGAAAATGCTACAGAACTCTTCCATTGTTCTTCAGAATACTGCTGAAGTTTAAAAATGCTACGGAACACTTCCTTTGTTCTTCGGAATTCTGCTGAAGTTTAAAAATGCTACGGAACTCTTCCATTGTTCACGGAATTCTGGTGAAGTTTAAAAATGCTACGGAACTCTTCCATTGTTATTCTTAATTCTGCTGAAGTTTAAAAATGCTACGGAACTCTTCCATTGTTCTTTGAAATTCTGATGAAGCTTAGAACTGCAACGGAACTCTTCCATTGTTCTTCGGAATTCTGCTGAAGTTTAAAAATGCTACGGAACTCTTCCATTGTTCATCGGAATTCTGCTGAAGTTTAAAAATGCTACGGAATATTTCCATTGTTCTTCGGAATTCTGATGAAGTTTAAAAATGCTACGGAACTCTTCCATTGTTCTTCGGAATTCTGCTGAAGTTTAAAAATGCTACGGAACTCTTCCATTGTTCTCGGAATTCTGTTGAAGTTTAAAAATGCTACGGAACTCTTCCATTGTTCTCGGAATTCTGGTGAAGTTTAAAAATGCTACGGAGCTCTTCCATTGTTCTCGGAATTCTGCTGAAGTTTAAAAATGCTACGGAACTTTTCCATTGTTCTTCGGAATTCTGATGAAGTTTAAAAATGCTACGGAACTTTTCCTTTGTTCTTCGGAATTCTGATGAAGTTTAAAAAAGATACGGAACTCTTCTATTGTACTTCGGAATTCTGCTGAAGTTAAAAAATGCTACGGAACTCTTCCATTGTTCTCGGAATTCTGTTGAAGTTTAAAAATGCTACGGAACTCTTCCATTGTTCTCGGAAATCTGGTGAAGTTTAAAAATGCTACGGAACTCTTCCATTGTTCTAGGAATTCTGCTGAAGTTTAAAAATGCTACGGAACTCTTCCATTGTTCTTCGGAATTCTGCTGAAGTTTAAAAATGCTACAGAATTTTTCCATTGTTCTTCGGAATTCTGATGAAGTTTAAAAATTCTACGGAACTCTTCCATTGTTCTTCGGAATTCTGCTGAAGTTTAAAAATGCTACGGAACTCTTCCATTGTTCTTCGGAATTCTGCAGAAGTTTAAAAATGCTACGGAACTCTTCCATTGTTCTTGGAATTCTGGTGAAGTTTAAAAATGCTACGGAACTCTTCCATTGTTCTCAGAATTCTGCTGAAGTTTATAAATTCTACGGTACTCTTCCATTGTTCTTGGGAATTCTGCTGAAGTTTAAAAATGTTACGGATCATTTCCATTGTTCTTCGGAATTCTGCTGAAGTTTAAATATGCTACGGAACTCTTCCCTTGTTCTTCTGAGTTCTACTGAAGTTTAAAAATGCTGCGGAAAACTTCCATTGTTCTTCGGAATTCTGATGAAGTTTAAAACTGCAACGGAACTCTTCCATTGTTCTTCGGAATTCTGCTGAAGTTTAAAAATGCTACGGAACTCTTCCATTGTTCTTCGGAATTCTGCTGAAAATTAAAAATGCTACGGAACTCTTACATTGTTCTTCTGAATTCTGCTGAAGTTTAAAAATGCTACAGAACTCTTCCATTGTTCTTCGGAATTCTGATGAAGCTTAAAACTGCAACGGAACTCTTCTCTTGTTCTTCAGAATTCTGCTGAAGTTTAAAAATGCTACGGAACTCTTCCATTGTTCTTCGGAATTCTGCTGAAGTTTAAAAATGCTACAGAACTCTTCCATTGTTCTCGGAATTCTGCTGAAGTTTAAAAATGCTATGGAACTCTTCCATTGTTCTCGGAATTCTGCTGAAGTTTAAAAATGCTACGGAGCTCTTCCATTGTTCTTCGGAATTCTGCTGAAGTTTAAAAATGCTACGGAACTCTTCCATTGTTCTCGGAATTCTGCTGAAGTTTAAAAATGCTACGGAACTCTTCCATTGTTCTTCGGAATTCTGCTGAAGTTTAAAAATGCTACGGAACTCTTCCATTGTTCTTGGAATTCCTGTGAAGTTTAAAAATGCTACGGAACTCTTCCATTGTTCTCAGAATTCTGATGAAGCTTATAAATTCTACGGTGCTCTTCCATTTTTCTTGGGAATTCTGCTGAAGTTTAAAAATGTTACGGATCAATTCCATTGTTCTTCGGAATTCTGCTTAAGTTTAAAAATGCTACGGAACTCTTCCATTGTTCTTCGGAATTCTGCTGAAGTTTAAAAATGCTGCGGAACTCTTCCATTGTTCTTCGGAATTCTGCTGAAGTTTAAAAATGCTACGGAACTCTTCCATTGTTTTGTGGAATTCTGCTGAAGTTTAAAAATGCTACGGAACTCTTCCATTTTTCTCGGAATTCTTCTGAAGTTTAAAAATACTACAGAACTCTTCTCTTGTTCTTCAGAATTCTGCTGAAGTTTAAAAATGCTACGGAACAATTCCTTTGTTCTTCGGAATTCTGCTGAAGTTTAAAAATGCTACAGAACTCTTCCATTGTTCACGGTATTCTGGTGAAGTTTAAAAATGCTACAGAACTCTTCCATTGTTCCTCGGAATTCTGGTGAAGTTTAAAAATGCTGCGGAACTCATCCATTGTTCTCGGAATTCTGCTGAAGTTTAAAAATGCTACGGAACTCTTCCATTGTTCTTCGGAATTCTGCTGTAATTTAAAAATGCTATGGAACTCTTCCATTGTTCTTCGGAATTCTGCTGAAGTTTAAAAATGCTACGGAACTCTTCCATTGTTCTCGGAATTCTGGTGAAGTTTAAAAATGCTACGGAGCTCTTCCATTGTTCTCGGAATTCTGCTGAAGTTTAAAAATGCTACGGAACTTTTCCATTGTTCTTCGGAATTCTGATGAAGCTTAAAACTGCAACGGAACTCTTCTCTTGTTCTTCAGAATTCTGCTGAAGTTTAAAAATGCTACGGAACTCTTCCATTGTTCTTCGGAATTCTGCTGAAGTTTAAAAATGCTACGGAACTCTTCCATTGTTCTCGGAATTCTGCTGAAGTTTAAAAATGCTATGGAACTCTTCCATTGTTCTCGGAATTCTGCTGAAGTTTAAAAATGCTACGGAGCTCTTCCATTGTTCTTCGGAATTCTGCTGAAGTTTAAAAATGCTACGGAACTCTTCCATTGTTCTCGGAATTCTGCTGAAGTTTAAAAATGCTACGGAACTCTTCCATTGTTCTCGGAATTCTGCTGAAGTTTAAAAATGCTACGGAACTCTTCCATTGTTCTTCGGAATTCTGCTGAAGTTTAAAAATGCTACGGAACTCTTCCATTGTTCTTGGAATTCCTGTGAAGTTTAAAAATGCTACGGAACTCTTCCATTGTTCTCAGAATTCTGATGAAGCTTATAAATTCTACGGTGCTCTTCCATTTTTCTTGGGAATTCTGCTGAAGTTTAAAAATGTTACGGATCAATTCCATTGTTCTTCGGAATTCTGCTTAAGTTTAAAAATGCTACGGAACTCTTCCATTGTTCTTCGGAATTCTGCTGAAGTTTAAAAATGCTGCGGAACTCTTCCATTGTTCTTCGGAATTCTGCTGAAGTTTAAAAATGCTACGGAACTCTTCCATTGTTTTGTGGAATTCTGCTGAAGTTTAAAAATGCTACGGAACTCTTCCATTTTTCTCGGAATTCTTCTGAAGTTTAAAAATACTACAGAACTCTTCTCTTGTTCTTCAGAATTCTGCTGAAGTTTAAAAATGCTACGGAACAATTCCTTTGTTCTTCGGAATTCTGCTGAAGTTTAAAAATGCTACAGAACTCTTCCATTGTTCACGGTATTCTGGTGAAGTTTAAAAATGCTACAGAACTCTTCCATTGTTCCTCGGAATTCTGGTGAAGTTTAAAAATGCTGCGGAACTCATCCATTGTTCTCGGAATTCTGCTGAAGTTTAAAAATGCTACGGAACTCTTCCATTGTTCTTCGGAATTCTGCTGTAATTTAAAAATGCTATGGAACTCTTCCATTGTTCTTCGGAATTCTGCTGAAGTTTAAAAATGCTACGGAACTCTTCCATTGTTCTCGGAATTCTGGTGAAGTTTAAAAATGCTACGGAGCTCTTCCATTGTTCTCGGAATTCTGCTGAAGTTTAAAAATGCTACGGAACTTTTCCATTGTTCTTCGGAATTCTGATGAAGCTTAAAACTGCAACGGAACTCTTCTCTTGTTCTTCAGAATTCTGCTGAAGTTTAAAAATGCTACGGAACTCTTCCATTGTTCTTCGGAATTCTGCTGAAGTTTAAAAATGCTACGGAACTCTTCCATTGTTCTCGGAATTCTGCTGAAGTTTAAAAATGCTATGGAACTCTTCCATTGTTCTCGGAATTCTGCTGAAGTTTAAAAATGCTACGGAGCTCTTCCATTGTTCTTCGGAATTCTGCTGAAGTTTAAAAATGCTACGGAACTCTTCCATTGTTCTCGGAATTCTGCTGAAGTTTAAAAATGCTACGGAACTCTTCCATTGTTCTCGGAATTCTGCTGAAGTTTAAAAATGCTACGGAACTCTTCCATTGTTCTTCGGAATTCTGCTGAAGTTTAAAAATGCTACGGAACTCTTCCATTGTTCTTGGAATTCCTGTGAAGTTTAAAAATGCTACGGAACTCTTCCATTGTTCTCAGAATTCTGATGAAGCTTATAAATTCTACGGTGCTCTTCCATTTTTCTTGGGAATTCTGCTGAAGTTTAAAAATGTTACGGATCAATTCCATTGTTCTTCGGAATTCTGCTTAAGTTTAAAAATGCTACGGAACTCTTCCATTGTTCTTCGGAATTCTGCTGAAGTTTAAAAATGCTGCGGAACTCTTCCATTGTTCTTCGGAATTCTGCTGTAATTTAAAAATGCTATGGAACTCTTCCATTGTTCTTCGGAATTCTGATGAAGTTTAAAAATGCTACGGAACTCTTCCATTGTTCTTCGGAATTCTGCTGAAGTTTAAAAATGCTACGGAACTCTTCCATTGTTCTCGGAATTCTGCTGAAGTTTAAAAATGCTATGGAACTCTTCCATTGTTCTCGGAATTCTGGTGAAGTTTAAAAATGCTACGGAACTCTTCCATTGTTCTCGGAATTCTGCTGAAGTTTAAAAATGCTACGGAACTATTCCATTGTTCTTCGGAATTCTGCCGAAGTTTAAAAATGCTACAGAACTCTTCCATTGTTCTTGGAATTCCTGTGAAGTTTAAAAATGTTACGGAACTCTTCCATTGTTCTCTGAATTCTGCTGAAGCTTATAAATTCTACGGTGCTCTTCCATTGTTCTTGGGAATTCTGCTGAAGTTTAAAAATGTTACGGATCAATTCCATTGTTCTTCGGAATTCTGCTTAAGTTTAAAAATGCTACGGAACTCTTCCATTGTTCTTCGGAATTCTTCTGAAGTTTAAAAATGCTGCGGAACTCTTCCATTGTTCTTCGGAATTCTGCTGAAGTTTAAAAATGCTACGGAACTCTTCCATTGTTTTGCGGAATTCTGCTGAAGTTTAAAAATGCTACGGAACTCTTCCATTTTTCTCGGAATTCTTCTGAAGTTTAAAAATACTACAGAACTCTTCTCTTGTTCTTCAGAATTCTGCTGAAGTTTGAAAATGCTACGGAACAATTCCTTTGTTCTTCGGAATTCTGCTGAAGTTTAAAAATGGTACAGAACTCTTCCATTGTTCACGGTATTCTGGTGAAGTTTAAAAATGCTACGGAACTCTTCCATTGTTCCTCGGAATTCTGGTGAAGTTTAAAAGTGCTGCGGAACTCATCCATTGTTCTCGGAATTCTGCTGAAGTTTAAAAATGCTACGGAACTCTTCCATTGTTCTTCGGAATTCTGCTGTAATTTAAAAATGCTATGGAACTCTTCCATTGTTCTTCGGAATTCTGCTGAAGTTTAAAAATGCTACGGAACTCTTCCATTGTTCTCGGAATTCTGCTGAAGTTTATAAATGCTACGGAACTCTTCCATTGTTCTTCGGAATTGTGCTGAAGCTTAAAAATGCTATGGAACTGTTCCATTGTTCTTCGGAATTCTGCTGAAGTTAAAAATGCTATGGAACCCTTCCATTGTTCTCGGAATTCTGGTGAAGTTTAAAAATGCTACGGAACTCTTCCATTGTTTTGCGGAATTCTGCTGAAGTTTAAAAATGCTACGGAACTCTTCCATTTTTCTCGGAATTCTTCTGAAGTTTAAAAATGCTACAGAACTCTTCTCTTGTTCTTCAGAATTCTGCTGAAGTTTAAAAATGCTACGGAACACTTCCTTTGTTCTTCGGAATTCTGCTGAATTTTAAAACTGCTGCAGAACTCTTCCATTGTTCACGGTATTCTGGTGAAGTTTAAAAATGCTACGGAACTCTTCCATTGTTATTTTTAATTCTACTGAAGTTTAAAAATGCTACGGAACTCTTCCATTGTTCACGGAATTCTGGTGAAGTTTAAAAATGCTACGGAACTGTTCCATTGTTATTCTTAATTCTGCTGAAGTTTAAAAATGCTACGGAACTCTTCCATTGTTCTTCAGAATTCTGCTGAAGTTTAAAAATGCTACGGAACTTTTCCATTGTTCTTCGGAATTCTGATGAAGTTTAAAAATGCTACGGAACTCTTCCATTGTTCTTCGGAATTCTGCTGAAGTTTAAAAATGCTACGGAACTCTTCCATTGTTCTCAGAATTCTGTTGAAGTTTAAAAATGCTACGGAACTCTT
Source organism: Phyllobates terribilis (assembly GCF_046119375.1). Classification (NCBI taxonomy): domain Eukaryota; kingdom Metazoa; phylum Chordata; class Amphibia; order Anura; family Dendrobatidae; genus Phyllobates; species Phyllobates terribilis. The sequence continues at coordinate 2,174,514 of NW_027363010.1, read as the reverse complement.
CCATTGTTCTCGGAATTCTGTTGAAGTTTAAAAATGCTACGGAACTCTTCCATTATTCTCGGAATTCTGCTGAAGTTTAAAAATGCTACGGAACTCTTCCATTGTTCTTCGGAATTCTGCTGAAGTTTAAAAATGCTCCAGAATTTTTCCATTGTTCTTCGGAATTCTGACGAAGTTTAAAAATGCTACGGAACTCTTCCATTGTTCTTCAGAATTCTGCTGAAGTTTAAAAATGCTACGGAACTCTTCCATTGTTCTTCGGAATTCTGCAGAAGTTTAAAAATGCTACGGAACTCTTCCATTGTTCTTGGAATTCTGGTGAAGTTTAAAAATGCTACGGAACTCTTCCATTGTTCTCAGAATTCTGCTGAAGTTTATAAATTCTACGGTACTCTTCCATTGTTCTTGGGAATTCTGCTGAAGTTTAAAAATGTTACGGATCATTTCCATTGTTCTTCGGAATTCTGCTGAAGTTTAAATATGCTACGGAACTCTTCCCTTGTTCTTCTGAGTTCTACTGAAGTTTAAAAATGCTGCGGAACACTTCCCGTGTTCTTCGGAAATCTGATGAAGTTAAAAACTGCAACGGAACTCTTCCATTGTTCTTCGGAATTCTGCTGAAGTTTAAAAATGCTACGGTACTCTTCCATTGTTCTTCGGAATTCTGCTGAAGTTTAAAAATGCTACGGAACTCTTACATTGTTCTTCTGAATTCTGCTGAAGTTTAAAAATGCTACGGAACTCTTCCATTGTTCTTCGGAATTCTGATGAAGCTTAAAACTGCAACGGAACTCTTCCATTGTTCTTCGGAATTCTGCTGAAGTTTAAAAATGCAACGGAACTCTTCCATTGTTCTTCGGAATTCTGCTGAAGTTTAAAAATGCTAGGAAACTCTTCCATTGTTCTCGGAATTCTGCTGAAGTTTAAAAATGCTATGGAACTCTTCCATTGTTCTCGGAATTCTGGTGAAGTTTAAAAATGCTACGGAACTCTTCCATTGTTCTTCGGAATTCTGCTGAAGTTTAAAAATGCTACGGAACTCTTCCATTCTTCTTCGGAATTCTGCAGAAGTTTAAAAATGCTACGGAACTCTTCCATTGTTCTTGGAATTCTGGTGAAGTTTAAAAATGCTACGGAACTCTTCCATTGTTCTCAGAATTCTGCTGAAGTTTATAAATTCTAAGGTACTCTTCCATTGTTCTTGGGAATTCTGCTGAAGTTTAAAAATGTTACGGATCATTTCCATTGTTCTTCGGAATTCTGCTGAAGTTTAAATATGCTACGGAACTCTTCTCTTGTTCTTCTGAGTTCTACTGAAGTTTAAAAATGCTGCGGAACACTTCCCTTGTTCTTCGGAATTCTGATGAAGTTAAAAACTGCAACGGAACTCTTCCATTGTTCTTCGGAATTCTGCTGAAGTTTAAAAATGCTACGGAACTCTTCCATTGTTCTTCGGAATTCTGCTGAAGTTTAAAAATGCTACGGAACTCTTACATTGTTCTTCTGAATTCTGCTGAAGTTTAAAAATGCTACGGAACTCTTCCATTGTTCTTCGGAATTCTGATGAAGCTTAAAACTGCAACGGAACTCTTCCATTGTTCTTCGGAATTCTGCTGAAGTTTAAAAATGCTACGGAACTCTTCCATTGTTCTTCGGAATTCTGCTGAAGTTTAAAAATGCTACGAAACTCTTCCATTGTTCTCGGAATTCTGCTGAAGTTTAAAAATGCTTCGGAACTCTTCCATTGTTCTCGGAATTCTGGTGAAGTTTAAAAATGCTACGGAACTCTTCCATTGTTCTCGGAATTCTGCTGAAGTTTAAAAATGCTACGGAACTATTCCATTGTTCTTCAGAATTCTGCCGAAGTTTAAAAATGCTACGGAACTCTTCCATTGTTCTTCAGAATTCTGCTGAAGTTTAAAAATGCTACGGAACTTTTCCATTGTTCTTCGGAATTCTGATGAAGTTTAAAAATGCTACGGAACTCTTCCATTGTTCTTCGGAATTCTGCTGAAGTTTAAAAATGCTACGGAACTCTTCCATTGTTCTCAGAATTCTGTTGAAGTTTAAAAATGCTACGGAACTCTTCCATTGTTCTTCGGAATTCTGCTGAAGTTTAAAAATGCTACAGAACTCTTCCATTGTTCCTCGGAATTCTGGTGAAGTTTAAAAATGCTGCGGAACTCATCCATTGTTCTCGGAATTCTGGTGAAGTTTAAAAATGCTACGGAACTCTTCCATTGTTCTTCGGAATTCTGCTGTAATTTAAAAATGCTACGGAACTCTTCCATTGTTCTTCGGAATTCTGCTGAAGTTTAAAAATGCTACGGAACTCTTCCATTGTTCTTTGGAATTCTGCTGAAGTTTAAAAATGCTACAGAACTCTTCCATTTTTTTTCGGAATTCTGCTGAAGTTTAAAAATTCTGTGGAACTCTTCCATTTTTCTCGGAATTCTTCTGAAGTTTGAAAATGCTACAGAACTCTTCCATTGTTCTTCAGAATACTGCTGAAGTTTAAAAATGCTACGGAACACTTCCTTTGTTCTTCGGAATTCTGCTGAAGTTTAAAAATGCTACGGAACTCTTCCATTGTTCACGGAATTCTGGTGAAGTTTAAAAATGCTACGGAACTGTTCCATTGTTATTCTTAATTCTGCTGAAGTTTAAAAATGCTACGGAACTCTTCCATTGTTCTTCGGAATTCTGCTGAAGTTTAAAAATGCTACGGAACTTTTCCATTGTTCTTCGGAATTCTGATGAAGTTTAAAAAGGCTACGGAACTCTTCTATTGTTCTTCGGAATTCTGCTGAAGTTTAAAAATGCTACGGAACTCTTCCATTGTTCTTCGGAATTCTGCAGAAGTTTAAAAATGCTACGAAATTCTTCCATTGTTCTTGGAATTCTGCTGAAGTTTAAAAATGCTACGGAACTTTTCCATTGTTCTTCGGAATTCTGATGAAGTTTAAAAATGCTACGGAACTCTTCCATTGTTCTTCGGAATTCTGCTGAAGTTTAAAAATGCTACGGAACTCTTCCATTGTTCTCAGAATTCTGTTGAAGTTTAAAAATGCTACGGTACTCTTCCATTGTTCTCGGAATTCTGTTGAAGTTTAAAAATGCTGCGGAACTCTTCCATTGTTCTCGGAATTCTGCTGAAGTTTAAAAATGCTACGGAACTCTTCCATTGTTCTTCGGAATTCTGCTGTAGTTTAAAAATGCTACAGAATTTTTCCATTGTTCTTCGGAATTCTGATGAAGTTTAAAAATGCTACGGAACTCTTCCATTGTTCTTCAGAATTCTGCTGAAGTTTAAAAATGCTACGGAACTCTTCCATTGTTCTTCGGAATTCTGCTGAAGTTTAAAAATGCTACGGAACTCTTCCATTGTTCTTGGAATTCTGGTGAAGTTTAAAAATGCTACGGAACTCTTCCATTGTTCTCAGAATTCTGCTGAAGTTTATAAATTCTACGGTACTCTTCCATTGTTCTTGGGAATTCTGCTGAAGTTTAGAAATATTACGGATCAATTCCATTGTTCTTCGGAATTCTGCTGAAGTTTAAATATGCTACGGAACTCTTCCCTTGTTCTTCTGAGTTCTACTGAAGTTTAAAAATGCTGCGGAACACTTCCCTTGTTCTTCGGAATTCTGCTGAAGTTAAAAACTGCAACGGAACTCTTCCATTGTTCTTCGGAATTCTGCTGAAGTTTAAAAATGCTACGGAACTCTTCCATTGTTCTTCGGAATTCTGCTGAAGTTTAAAAATGCTACGGAACTCTTACATTGTTCTTCTGAATTCTGCTGAAGTTTAAAAATGCTACGGAACTCTTCCATTGTTCTTCGGAATTCTGATGAAGCTTAAAACTGCAACGGAACTCTTCCATTGTTCTTCGGAATTCTGCTGAAGTTTAAAAATGCTACGGAACTCTTCCATTGTTCTTCGGAATTCTGCTGAAGTTTAAAAATGCTACGGAACTCTTCCATTGTTCTCGGAATTCTGCTGAAGTTTAAAAATGCTACGGAACTCTTCCATTGTTCTCGGAATTCTGGTGAAGTTTAAAAATGCTACGGAACTCTTCCATTGTTCTCGGAATTCTGCTGAAGTTTAAAAATGCTACGGAACTATTCCATTGTTCTTCGGAATTCTGCCGAAGTTTAAAAGTGCTACGGAACTCTTCCATTGTTCTTGGAATTCCTGTGAAGTTTAAAAATGTTACGGAACTCTTCCATTGTTCTCAGAATTCTGCTGAAGCTTATAAATTCTACGGTGCTCTTCCATTGTTCTTGGGAATTCTGCTGAAGTTTAAAAATGTTACGGATCAATTCCATTGTTCTTCGGAATTCTGCTAAGTTTAAAAATGCTACGGAACTCTTCCATTGTTCTTCGGAATTCTGCTGAAGTTTAAAAATGCTGCGGAACTCTTCCATTGTTCTTCGGAATTCTGCTGAAGTTTAAAAATGCTACGGAACTCTTCCATTGTTTTGCGGAATTCTGCTGAAGTTTAAAAATGCTACGGAACTCTTCCATTTTTCTCGGAATTCTTCTGAAGTTTAAAAATACTACAGAACTCTTCTCTTGTTCTTCAGAATTCTGCTGAAGTTTGAAAATGCTACGGAACAATTCCTTTGTTCTTCGGAATTCTGCTGAAGTTTAATAATGGTACAGAACTCTTCCATTGTTCACGGTATTCTGGTGAAGTTTAAAAATGCTACGGAACTCTTCCATTGTTCCTCGGAATTCTGGTGAAGTTTAAAAGTGCTGCGGAACTCATCCATTGTTCTCGGAATTCTGCTGAAGTTTAAAAATGCTACGGAACTCTTCCATTGTTCTTCGGAATTCTGCTGTAATTTAAAAATGCTATGGAACTCTTCCATTGTTCTTCGGAATTCTGCTGAAGTTTAAAAATGCTACGGAACTCTTCCATTGTTCTCGGAATTCTGCTGAAGTTTATAAATGCTACGGAACTCTTCCATTGTTCTTCGGAATTGTGCTGAAGCTTAAAAATGCTATGGAACTGTTCCATTGTTCTTCGGAATTCTGCTGAAGTTAAAAATGCTATGGAACTCTTCCATTGTTCTCGGAATTCTGGTGAAGTTTAAAAATGCTACGGAACTCTTCCATTGTTTTGCGGAATTCTGCTGAAGTTTAAAAATGCTACGGAACTCTTCCATTTTTCTCGGAATTCTTCTGAAGTTTAAAAATGCTACAGAACTCTTCTCTTGTTCTTCAGAATTCTGCTGAAGTTTAAAAATGCTACGGAACACTTCCTTTGTTCTTCGGAATTCTGCTGAATTTTAAAAATGCTGCAGAACTCTTCCATTGTTCACGGTATTCTGGTGAAGTTTAAAAATGCTACGGAACTCTTCCATTGTTATTTTTAATTCTACTGAAGTTTAAAAATGCTACGGAACCCTTCCATTGTTCACGGAATTCTGGTGAAGTTTAAAAATGCTACGGAACTGTTCCATTGTTATTCTTAATTCTGCTGAAGTTTAAAAATGCTACGGAACTCTTCCATTGTTCTTCAGAATTCTGCTGAAGTTTAAAAATGCTACGGAACTTTTCCATTGTTCTTCGGAATTCTGATGAAGTTTAAAAATGCTACGGAACTCTTCCATTGTTCTTCGGAATTCTGCTGAAGTTTAAAAATGCTACGGAACTCTTCCATTGTTCTCAGAATTCTGTTGAAGTTTAAAAATGCTACGGAACTCTTCCATTGTTCTCGGAATTCTGTTGAAGTTTAAAAATGCTACGGAACTCTTCCATTATTCTCGGAATTCTGCTGAAGTTTAAAAATGCTACGGAACTCTTCCATTGTTCTTCGGAATTCTGCTGAAGTTTAAAAATGCTCCAGAATTTTTCCATTGTTCTTCGGAATTCTGATGAAGTTTAAAAATGCTACGGAACTCTTCCATTGTTCTTCAGAATTCTGCTGAAGTTTAAAAATGCTACGGAACTCTTCCATTGTTCTTCGGAATTCTGCAGAAGTTTAAAAATGCTACGGAACTCTTCCATTGTTCTTGGAATTCTGGTGAAGTTTAAAAATGTTACGGATCATTTCCATTGTTCTTCGGAATTCTGCTGAAGTTTAAATATGCTACGGAACTCTTCCCTTGTTCTTCTGAGTTCTACTGAAGTTTAAAAATGCTGCGGAACACTTCCCGTGTTCTTCGGAATTCTGATGAAGTTAAAAACTGCAACGGAACTCTTCCATTGTTCTTCGGAATTCTGCTGAAGTTTAAAAATGCTACGGAACTCTTCCATTGTTCTTCGGAATTCTGCTGAAGTTTAAAAATGCTACGGAACTCTTACATTGTTCTTCTGAATTCTGCTGAAGTTTAAAAATGCTACGGAACTCTTCCATTGTTCTTCGGAATTCTGATGAAGCTTAAAACTGCAACGGAACTCTTCCATTGTTCTTCGGAATTCTGCTGAAGTTTAAAAATGCAACGGAACTCTTCCATTGTTCTTCGGAATTCTGCTGAAGTTTAAAAATGCTAGGAAACTCTTCCATTGTTCTCGGAATTCTGCTGAAGTTTAAAAATGCTATGGAACTCTTCCATTGTTCTCGGAATTCTGGTGAAGTTTAAAAATGCTACGGAACTCTTCCATTGTTCTTCGGAATTCTGCTGAAGTTTAAAAATGCTACGGAACTCTTCCATTCTTCTTCGGAATTCTGCAGAAGTTTAAAAATGCTACGGAACTCTTCCATTGTTCTTGGAATTCTGGTGAAGTTTAAAAATGCTACGGAACTCTTCCATTGTTCTCAGAATTCTGCTGAAGTTTATAAATTCTACGGTACTCTTCCATTGTTCTTGGGAATTCTGCTGAAGTTTAAAAATGTTACGGATCATTTCCATTGTTCTTCGGAATTCTGCTGAAGTTTAAATATGCTACGGAACTCTTCCCTTGTTCTTCTGAGTTCTACTGAAGTTTAAAAATGCTGCGGAACACTTCCCTTGTTCTTCGGAATTCTGATGAAGTTAAAAACTGCAACGGAACTCTTCCATTGTTCTTCGGAATTCTGCTGAAGCTTAAAAATGCTACGGAACTCTTCCATTGTTCTTCTGAATTCTGCTGAAGTTTAAAAATGCTACGGAACTCTTACATTGTTCTTCTGAATTCTGCTGAAGTTTAAAAATGCTACGGAACTCTTCCATTGTTCTTCGGAATTCTGATGAAGCTTAAAACTGCAACGGAACTCTTCCATTGTTCTTCGGAATTCTGCTGAAGTTTAAAAATGCTACGGAACTCTTCCATTGTTCTTCGGAATTCTGCTGAAGTTTAAAAATGCTACGAAACTCTTCCATTGTTCTCGGAATTCTGCTGAAGTTTAAAAATGCTTCGGAACTCTTCCATTGTTCTCGGAATTCTGGTGAAGTTTAAAAATGCTACGGAACTCTTCCATTGTTCTCGGAATTCTGCTGAAGTTTAAAAATGCTACGGAACTATTCCATTGTTCTTCGGAATTCTGCCGAAGTTTAAAAATGCTACGGAACTCTTCCATTGTTCTTGGAATTCCTGTGAAGTTTAAAAATGCTACGGAACTCTTCCATTGTTCTCAGAATTCTGCTGAAGCTTATAAATTCTACGGTGCTCTTCCATTGTTCTTGCGAATTCTGCTGAAGTTTAAAAATGCTACGGAACTCTTCCATTGTTCTTCGGAATTCTGCTGAAGTTTAAAAATGCTGCGGAACTCTTCCATTGTTCTTCGGAATTCTGCTGAAGTTTAAAAATGCTACGGAACTCTTCCATTGTTTTGCGGAATTCTGCTGAAGTTTAAAAATGCTACGGAACTCTTCCATTTTTCTCGGAATTCTTCTGAAGTTTAAAAATACTACAGAACTCTTCTCTTGTTCTTCAGAATTCTGCTGAAGTTTAAAAATGCTACGGAACAATTCCTTTGTTCTTCAGAATTCTGCTGAAGTTTAAAAATGGTACAGAACTCTTCCATTGTTCACGGTATTCTGGTGAAGTTTAAAAATGCTACGGAACTCTTCCATTGTTCCTCGGAATTCTGGTGAAGTTTAAAAATGCTGCGGAACTCATCCATTGTTCTCAGAATTCTGCTGAAGTTTAAAAATGCTACGGAACTCTTCCATTGTTCTTCGGAATTTTGCTGTAATTTAAAAATGCTATGGAACTCTTCCATTGTTCTTCAGAATTCTGCTGAAGTTTAAAAATGCTACGGAACTCTTCCATTGTTCTCGGAATTCTGCTGAAGTTTATAAATGCTACGGAACTCTTTCATTGTTCTTCGGAATTCTGCTGAAGCTTAAAAATGCTATGGAACTGTTCCATTGTTCTTCGGAATTCTGGTGAAGTTTAAAAATGCTATGGAACTCTTCCATTGTTCTCGGAATTCTGGTGAAGTTTAAAAATGCTACGGAACTCTTCCATTGTTCTCAGAATTCTGGTGAAGTTTAAAAATGCTACGGAACTCATCCATTGTTCTCGGAATTCTGCTGAAGTTTAAAAATGCTATGGAACTCTTCCATTGTTCTTCGGAATTCTGCTGAAGTTTAAAAATGCTACAGAACTCTTCCATTGTTTTGCGGAATTCTGCTGAAGTTTAAAAATGCTACGGAACTCTTCCATTTTTCTCGGAATTCTTCTGAAGTTTAAAAATGCTACAGAACTCTTCTCTTGTTCTTCAGAATTCTGCTGAAGTTTAAAAATGCTACGGAACACTTCCTTTGTTCTTCGGAATTCTGCTGAAGTTTAAAAATGCTGCAGAACTCTTCCATTGTTCACGGTATTCTGGTGAAGTTTAAAAATGCTACGGAACTCTTCCATTGTTATTTTTAATTCTACTGAAGTTTAAAAATGCTACGGAACTCTTCCATTGTTCTTCGGAATTCTGCTGAAGTTTAAAAATGCTACGGGACTCTTCATTGTTCTTCTGAGCTCTGCTGAAGTTTAAAAATGCTACGGAACTCTTCCATTGTTCTTCGGAATTCTGATGAAGTTTAAAACTGCAACGGAACTCTTCCATTGTTCTTCGGAATTCTGCTGAAGTTTAAAAATGCTACGGAACTCTTCCATTGTTCTTCGGAATTCTGCTGAAGTTTAAAAATGCTACAGAACTCTTCCATTGTTCCTCGGAATTCTGGTGAAGTTTAAAAATGCTGCGGAACTCATCCATTGTTCTCGGAATTCTGCTGAAGTTTAAAAATGCTACGGAACTCTTCCATTGTTCTTCGGAATTCTGCTGTAATTTAAAAATGCTACGGAACTCTTCCATTGTTCTTCGGAATTCTGCTGAAGTTTAAAAATGCTACGGAACTCTTCCATTGTCCTTTGGAATTCTGCTGAAGTTTAAAAATGCTACGGAACTCTTCCATTGTTTTTCGGAATTCTGCTGAAGTTTAAAAATACTGTGGAACTCTTCCATTGTTCTCGGAATTCTTCTGAAGATTGAAAATGCTACAGAACTCTTCCATTGTTCTTCAGAATACTGCTGAAGTTTAAAAATGCTACGGAACACTTCCTTTGTTCTTCGGAATTCTGATGAAGTTAAAAACTGCAACGGAACTCTTCCATTGTTCTTCGGAATTCTGCTGAAGTTTAAAAATGCTACGGAACACTTCCATTGTTATTCTTAATTCTGCTGAAGTTTAAAAATGCTACAGAACTCTTCCATTGTTCTTCGGATTTCTGCTGAAGTTTAAAAATACTACGGAACTTTTCCATTGCTCTTCGGAATTCTGATGAAGTTTAAAAATGCTACGGAACTCTTCCATTGTTCTTCGGAATTCTGCTGAAGTTTAAAAATGCTACGGAACTCTTCCATTGTTCTCAGAATTCTGTTGAAGTTTAAAAATGCTACGAAACTCTTGCATTGTTCTCGGAATTCTGGTGAAGTTTAAAAATGCTACGGAACTCTTCCATTGTTCTCAGAATTCTGCTGAAGTTTAAAAATGCTACGGAACTCTTCCATTGTTCTTCGGATTTCTGCTGAAGTTTAAAAATGCTACAGAATTTTTCCATTGTTCTTCGGAATTCTGATGAAGTTTAAAAATGCTACGGAACTCTTCCATTGTTCTTCAGAATTCTGCTGAAGTTTAAAAATGCTACGGAACTCTTCCATTGTTCTTCGGAATTCTGCAGAAGTTTAAAAATGCTACGGAACTCTTCCATTGTTCTTGGAATTCTGGTGAAGTTTAAAAATGCTACGGAACTCTTCCTTTGTTCTCAGAATTCTGCTGAAGTTTATAAATTCTACGGTACTCTTCCATTGTTCTTGGGAATTCTGCTGAAGTTTAAAAATGTTACGGATCATTTCCATTGTTCTTCGGAATTCTGCTGAAGTTTAAATATGCTACGGAACTCATCCCTTGTTCTTCTGAGTTCTACTGAAGTTTAAAAATGCTGCGGAACACTTCCATTGTTCTTCGGAATTCCGATGAAGATTAAAACTGCAATGGAACTCTTCCATTGTTCTTCGGAATTCTGCTGAAGTTTAAAAATGCTATGGAACTCTTCCATTGTTCTTTGGAATTCTGCTGAAGTTTAAAAATCCTACGGAACTCTTACATTGTTCTTCTGAATTCGGCTGAAGTTTAAAAATGCTACGGAACTCTTTCATTGTTCTTCGGAATTCTGATGAAGCTTAAAACTGCAACGGAACTCTTCCATTGTTCTTCGGAATTCTGCTGAAGTTTAAAAATGCTACGGAACTCTTCCATTGTTCTTCGGAATTCTGCTGAAGTTTAAAAATGCTACGGAACTCTTCCATTGTTCTCGGAATTCTGCTGAAGTTTAAAAATGCTACGGAACTCTTCCATTGTTCTCGGAATTCTGGTGAAGTTTAAAAATGCTACGGAACTCTTCCATTGTTCTCGGAATTCTGCTGAAATTTAAAAATGCTACGGAACTATTCCATTGTTCTTCGGAATTCTGCCGAAGTTTAAAAATGCTACGGAACTCTTCCATTGTTCTTGGAATTCCTGTGAAGTTTAAAAATGCTACGGAACTCTTCCATTGTTCTCAGAATTCTGCTGAAGCTTATAAATTCTACGGTGCTCGTCCATTGTTCTTGGGAATTCTGCTGAAGTTTAAAAATGTTACGGATCAATTCCATTGTTCTTCGGAATTCTGCTTAAGTTTAAAAATGCTACGGAACTCTTCCATTGTTCTTCGGAATTCTGCTGAAGTTTAAAAATGCTACGGAACTCTTCCATTGTTTTGCGGAATTCTGCTGAAGTTTAAAAATGCTACGGAACTCTTCCATTTTTCTTGGAATTCTTCTGAAGTTTAAAAATACTACAGAACTCTTCTCTTGTTCTTCAGAATTCTGCTGAAGTTTAAAAATACTACGGAACAATTCCTTTATTCTTTGGAATTCTGCTGAAGTTTAAAAATGCTACAGAAATCTTCCATTGTTCACGATATTCTGGTGAAGTTTAAAAATGCTACAGAACTCTTCCATTGTTCCTCGGAATTCTGGTGAAGTTTAAAAATGCTGAGGAACTCATCCATTGTTCTCGGAAATCTGCTGAAGTTTAAAAATGCTACGGAACTCTTCCATTGTTCTTCGGAATTCTGCTGTAATTTAAAAATGCTATGGAACTCTTCCATTGTTCTTCGGAATTCTGCTGAAGTTTAAAAATGCTACGGAACTCTTCCATTGTTCTTCGGAATTCCGCTGAAGTTTAAAAATGCTACGGAACTCTTCCATTGTTATTCTTAATTCTGCTGAAGTTTAAAAATGCTACGGAACTCTTCCATTGTTCTTTGGAATTCTGATGAAGCTTAGAACTGCAACGGAACTCTTCCCTTGTTCTTCGGAATTCTGCTGAAGTTTAAAAATGCTACGGATCTCTTCCATTGTTCATCGGAATTCTGCTGAAGTTTAAAAATGCTACGGAATATTTCCATTGTTTTTCGGAATTCTGATGAAGTTTAAAAATGCTACGGAACTCTTCCATTGTTCATCGGAATTCTGCTGAAATTTAAAAATGCTACGGAACTCTTCCATTGTTCTCGGAATTCTGTTGAAGTTTAAAAATGCTACGGAACTCTTCCATTGTTCTCGGAATTCTTCTGAAGTTTGAAAATGCTACAGAACTCTTCCATTGTTCTTCAGAATACTGCTGAAGTTTAAAAATGCTACGGAACACTTCCTTTGTTCTTCGGAATTCTGATGAAGTTAAAAACTGCAACGGAACTCTTCCATTGTTCTTCGGAATTCTGCTGAAGTTTAAAAATGCTACGGAACTCTTCCATTGTTATTCTTAATTCTGCTGAAGTTTAAAAATGCTACGGAACTCTTCCATTGTTCTTCGGATTTCTGCTGAAGTTTAAAAATACTACGGAACTTTTCCATTGTTCTTCGGAATTCTGATGAAGTTTAAAAATGCTACGGAACTCTTCCATTGTTCTTCGGAATTCTGCTGAAGTTTAAAAATGCTACGGAACTCTTACATTGTTCTCAGAATTCTGTTGAAGTTTAAAAATGCTACGGAACTCTTCCATTGTTCTCGGAATTCTGGTGAAGTTTAAAAATGCTACGGAACTCTTCCATTGTTCTCGGAATTCTGCTGAAGTTTAAAAATGCTACGGAACTCTTCCATTGTTCTTCGGAATTCTGCTGAAGTTTAAAAATGCTACAGAATTTTTCCATTGTTCTTCGGAATTCTGATGAAGTTTAAAAATGCTACGGAACTCTTCCATTGTTCTTCAGAATTCTGCTGAAGTTTAAAAATGCTACGAAACTCTTCCATTGTTCTTCGGAATTCTGCAGAAGTTTAAAAATGCTACGGAACTCTTCCATTGTTCTTGGAATTCTGGTGAAGTTTAAAAATGCTACGGAACTCTTCTTTTGTTCTCAGAATTCTGCTGAAGTTTATAAATTCTACGGTACTCTTCCATTGTTCTTGGGAATTCTGCTGAAGTTTAAAAATGTTACGGATCATTTCCATTGTTCTTCGGAATTCTGCTGAAGTTTAAATATGCTACGGAACTCTTCCCTTGTTCTTCTGAGTTCTACTGAAGTTTAAAAATGCTGCGGAACACTTCCATTGTTCTTCGGAATTCTGATGAAGTTTAAAACTGCAACGGAACTCTTCCATTGTTCTTCGGAATTCTGCTGAAGTTTAAAAATGCTACGGAACTCTTCCATTGTTCTTTGGAATTCTGCTGAAGTTTAAAAATGCTACGGAACTCTTACATTGTTCTTCTGAATTCGGCTGAAGTTTAAAAATGCTACGGAACTCTTCCATTGTTCTTCGGAATTCTGATGAAGCTTAAAACTGCAACGGAACTCTTCCATTGTTCTTCGGAATTCTGCAGAAGTTTAAAAATGCTACGGAACTCTTCCATTGTTCTTCGGAATTCTGCTGAAGTTTAAAAATGCTACGGAACTCTTCCATTGTTCTCGGAATTCTGCTGAAGTTTAAAAATGCTACGGAACTCTTCCATTGTTCTCGGAATTCTGGTGAAGTTTAAAAATGCTACGGAACTCTTCCATTGTTCTCGGAATTCTGCTGAAGTTTAAAAATGCTACGGAACTATTCCATTGTTCTTCGGAATTCTGCCGAAGTTTAAAAATGCTACGGAACTCTTCCATTGTTCTTGGAATTCCTGTGAAGTTTAAAAATGCTACGGAACTCTTCCATTGTTCTCAGAATTCTGCTGAAGCTTATAAATTCTACGGTGCTCTTCCATTATTCTTGGGAATTCTGCTGAAGTTTAAAAATGTTACGGATCAATTCCATTGTTCTTCGGAATTCTGCTTAAGTTTAAAAATGCTACGGAACTCTTCCATTGTTCTTCGGAATTCTGCTGAAGTTTAAAAATGCTGCGGAACTCTTCCATTGTTCTTCGGAATTCTGCTGAAGTTTAAAAATGCTACGGAACTCTTCCATTGTTTTGCGGAATTCTGCTGAAGTTTAAAAATGCTACGGAACTCTTCCATTTTTCTTGGAATTCTTCTGAAGTTTAAAAATACTACAGAACTCTTCTCTTGTTCTTCAGAAATCTGCTGAAGTTTAAAAATACTACGGAACAATTCATTTATTCTTCGGAATTCTGCTGAAGTTTAAAAATGCTACAGAACTCTTCCATTGTTCACGATATTCTGGTGAAGTTTAAAAATGCTACAGAACTCTTCCATTGCTCCTCGGAATTCTGGTGAAGTTTAAAAATGCTGAGGAACTCATCCATTGTTCTCGGAATTCTGCTGAAGTTTAAAAATGCTACGGAACTCTTCCATTGTTCTTCGGAATTCTGCTGTAATTTAAAAATGCTATGGAACTCTTCCATTGTTCTTCGGAATTCTGCTGAAGTTTAAAAATGCTATGGAACTCTTCCATTGTTCTTCGGAATTCCGCTGAAGTTTAAAAATGCTACGGAACTCTTCCATTGTTTTTCGGAATTCTGCTGAAGTTTAAAAATGCTGTGGAACTCTTCCATTGTTCTCGGAATTCTTCTGAAGTTTGAAAATGCTACGGAACTCTTCCATTGTTCTTCAGAATACTGCTGAAGTTTAAAAATGCTACGGAACACTTAATTTGTTCTTCGGAATTCTGCTGAAGTTTAAAAATGCTACGGAACTCTTCCATTGTTCACGGAATTCTGGTGAAGTTTAAAAATGCTACGGAACTCTTCCATTGTTATTCTTAATTCTGCTGAAGTTTAAAAATGCTACGGAACTCTTCCATTGTTCTTTGGAATTCTGATGAAGCTTAGAACTGCAACGGAACTCTTTCATTGTTCTTCGGAATTCTGCTGAAGTTTAAAAATGCTACGGATCTCTTCCATTGTTCATCGGAATTCTGCTGAAGTTTAAAAATGCTACGGAATATTTCCATTGTTCTTCGGAATTCTGATGAAGTTTAAAAATGCTACGGAACTCTTCCATTGTTCATCGGAATTCTGCTGAAGTTTAAAAATGCTACGGAACTCTTCCATTGTTCTCGGAATTCTGTTGAAGTTTAAAAATGCTACGGAACTCTTCCATTGTTCTCGGAATTCTTCTGAAGTTTGAAAATGCTACAGAACTCTTCCATTGTTCTTCAGAATACTGCTGAAGTTTAAAAATGCTACGGAACACTTCCTTTGTTCTTCGGAATTCTGCTGAAGTTTAAAAATGCTACGGAACTCTTCCATTGTTCACGGAATTCTGGTGAAGTTTAAAAATGCTACGGAACTCTTCCATTGTTATTCTTAATTCTGCTGAAGTTTAAAAATGCTACGGAACTCTTCCATTGTTCTTTGAAATTCTGATGAAGCTTAGAACTGCAACGGAACTCTTCCATTGTTCTTCGGAATTCTGCTGAAGTTTAAAAATGCTACGGAACTCTTCCATTGTTCATCGGAATTCTGCTGAAGTTTAAAAATGCTACGGAATATTTCCATTGTTCTTCGGAATTCTGATGAAGTTTAAAAATGCTACGGAACTCTTCCATTGTTCTTCGGAATTCTGCTGAAGTTTAAAAATGCTACGGAACTCTTCCATTGTTCTCGGAATTCTGTTGAAGTTTAAAAATGCTACGGAACTCTTCCATTGTTCTCGGAATTCTGGTGAAGTTTAAAAATGCTACGGAGCTCTTCCATTGTTCTCGGAATTCTGCTGAAGTTTAAAAATGCTACGGAACTTTTCCATTGTTCTTCGGAATTCTGATGAAGTTTAAAAATGCTACGGAACTTTTCCTTTGTTCTTCGGAATTCTGATGAAGTTTAAAAAAGATACGGAACTCTTCTATTGTACTTCGGAATTCTGCTGAAGTTAAAAAATGCTACGGAACTCTTCCATTGTTCTCGGAATTCTGTTGAAGTTTAAAAATGCTACGGAACTCTTCCATTGTTCTCGGAAATCTGGTGAAGTTTAAAAATGCTACGGAACTCTTCCATTGTTCTAGGAATTCTGCTGAAGTTTAAAAATGCTACGGAACTCTTCCATTGTTCTTCGGAATTCTGCTGAAGTTTAAAAATGCTACAGAATTTTTCCATTGTTCTTCGGAATTCTGATGAAGTTTAAAAATTCTACGGAACTCTTCCATTGTTCTTCGGAATTCTGCTGAAGTTTAAAAATGCTACGGAACTCTTCCATTGTTCTTCGGAATTCTGCAGAAGTTTAAAAATGCTACGGAACTCTTCCATTGTTCTTGGAATTCTGGTGAAGTTTAAAAATGCTACGGAACTCTTCCATTGTTCTCAGAATTCTGCTGAAGTTTATAAATTCTACGGTACTCTTCCATTGTTCTTGGGAATTCTGCTGAAGTTTAAAAATGTTACGGATCATTTCCATTGTTCTTCGGAATTCTGCTGAAGTTTAAATATGCTACGGAACTCTTCCCTTGTTCTTCTGAGTTCTACTGAAGTTTAAAAATGCTGCGGAACACTTCCATTGTTCTTCGGAATTCTGATGAAGTTTAAAACTGCAACGGAACTCTTCCATTGTTCTTCGGAATTCTGCTGAAGTTTAAAAATGCTACGGAACTCTTCCATTGTTCTTCGGAATTCTGCTGAAAATTAAAAATGCTACGGAACTCTTACATTGTTCTTCTGAATTCTGCTGAAGTTTAAAAATGCTACAGAACTCTTCCATTGTTCTTCGGAATTCTGATGAAGCTTAAAACTGCAACGGAACTCTTCTCTTGTTCTTCAGAATTCTGCTGAAGTTTAAAAATGCTACGGAACTCTTCCATTGTTCTTCGGAATTCTGCTGAAGTTTAAAAATGCTACAGAACTCTTCCATTGTTCTCGGAATTCTGCTGAAGTTTAAAAATGCTATGGAACTCTTCCATTGTTCTCGGAATTCTGCTGAAGTTTAAAAATGCTACGGAGCTCTTCCATTGTTCTTCGGAATTCTGCTGAAGTTTAAAAATGCTACGGAACTCTTCCATTGTTCTCGGAATTCTGCTGAAGTTTAAAAATGCTACGGAACTCTTCCATTGTTCTTCGGAATTCTGCTGAAGTTTAAAAATGCTACGGAACTCTTCCATTGTTCTTGGAATTCCTGTGAAGTTTAAAAATGCTACGGAACTCTTCCATTGTTCTCAGAATTCTGATGAAGCTTATAAATTCTACGGTGCTCTTCCATTTTTCTTGGGAATTCTGCTGAAGTTTAAAAATGTTACGGATCAATTCCATTGTTCTTCGGAATTCTGCTTAAGTTTAAAAATGCTACGGAACTCTTCCATTGTTCTTCGGAATTCTGCTGAAGTTTAAAAATGCTGCGGAACTCTTCCATTGTTCTTCGGAATTCTGCTGAAGTTTAAAAATGCTACGGAACTCTTCCATTGTTTTGTGGAATTCTGCTGAAGTTTAAAAATGCTACGGAACTCTTCCATTTTTCTCGGAATTCTTCTGAAGTTTAAAAATACTACAGAACTCTTCTCTTGTTCTTCAGAATTCTGCTGAAGTTTAAAAATGCTACGGAACAATTCCTTTGTTCTTCGGAATTCTGCTGAAGTTTAAAAATGCTACAGAACTCTTCCATTGTTCACGGTATTCTGGTGAAGTTTAAAAATGCTACAGAACTCTTCCATTGTTCCTCGGAATTCTGGTGAAGTTTAAAAATGCTGCGGAACTCATCCATTGTTCTCGGAATTCTGCTGAAGTTTAAAAATGCTACGGAACTCTTCCATTGTTCTTCGGAATTCTGCTGTAATTTAAAAATGCTATGGAACTCTTCCATTGTTCTTCGGAATTCTGCTGAAGTTTAAAAATGCTACGGAACTCTTCCATTGTTCTCGGAATTCTGGTGAAGTTTAAAAATGCTACGGAGCTCTTCCATTGTTCTCGGAATTCTGCTGAAGTTTAAAAATGCTACGGAACTTTTCCATTGTTCTTCGGAATTCTGATGAAGCTTAAAACTGCAACGGAACTCTTCTCTTGTTCTTCAGAATTCTGCTGAAGTTTAAAAATGCTACGGAACTCTTCCATTGTTCTTCGGAATTCTGCTGAAGTTTAAAAATGCTACGGAACTCTTCCATTGTTCTCGGAATTCTGCTGAAGTTTAAAAATGCTATGGAACTCTTCCATTGTTCTCGGAATTCTGCTGAAGTTTAAAAATGCTACGGAGCTCTTCCATTGTTCTTCGGAATTCTGCTGAAGTTTAAAAATGCTACGGAACTCTTCCATTGTTCTCGGAATTCTGCTGAAGTTTAAAAATGCTACGGAACTCTTCCATTGTTCTCGGAATTCTGCTGAAGTTTAAAAATGCTACGGAACTCTTCCATTGTTCTTCGGAATTCTGCTGAAGTTTAAAAATGCTACGGAACTCTTCCATTGTTCTTGGAATTCCTGTGAAGTTTAAAAATGCTACGGAACTCTTCCATTGTTCTCAGAATTCTGATGAAGCTTATAAATTCTACGGTGCTCTTCCATTTTTCTTGGGAATTCTGCTGAAGTTTAAAAATGTTACGGATCAATTCCATTGTTCTTCGGAATTCTGCTTAAGTTTAAAAATGCTACGGAACTCTTCCATTGTTCTTCGGAATTCTGCTGAAGTTTAAAAATGCTGCGGAACTCTTCCATTGTTCTTCGGAATTCTGCTGTAATTTAAAAATGCTATGGAACACTTCCATTGTTCTTCGGAATTCTGCTGAAGTTTAAAAATGCTACGGAACTCTTCCATTGTTCTCGGAATTCTGGTGAAGTTTAAAAATGCTACGGAGCTCTTCCATTGTTCTCGGAATTCTGCTGAAGTTTAAAAATGCTACGGAACTTTTCCATTGTTCTTCGGAATTCTGATGAAGCTTAAAACTGCAACGGAACTCTTCTCTTGTTCTTCAGAATTCTGCTGAAGTTTAAAAATGCTACGGAACTCTTCCATTGTTCTCGGAATTCTGCTGAAGTTTAAAAATGCTATGGAACTCTTCCATTGTTCTCGGAATTCTGCTGAAGTTTAAAAATGCTACGGAGCTCTTCCATTGTTCTTCGGAATTCTGCTGAAGTTTAAAAATGCTACGGAACTCTTCCATTGTTCTCGGAATTCTGCTGAAGTTTAAAAATGCTACGGAACTCTTCCATTGTTCTCGGAATTCTGCTGAAGTTTAAAAATGCTACGGAACTCTTCCATTGTTCTTCGGAATTCTGCTGAAGTTTAAAAATGCTACGGAACTCTTCCATTGTTCTTGGAATTCCTGTGAAGTTTAAAAATGCTACGGAACTCTTCCATTGTTCTCAGAATTCTGATGAAGCTTATAAATTCTACGGTGCTCTTCCATTTTTCTTGGGAATTCTGCTGAAGTTTAAAAATGTTACGGATCAATTCCATTGTTCTTCGGAATTCTGCTTAAGTTTAAAAATGCTACGGAACTCTTCCATTGTTCTTCGGAATTCTGCTGAAGTTTAAAAATGCTGCGGAACACTTCCATTGTTCTTCGGAATTCTGCTGAAGTTTAAAAATGCTACGGAACTCTTCCATTGTTTTGTGGAATTCTGCTGAAGTTTAAAAATGCTACGGAACTCTTCCATTTTTCTCGGAATTCTTCTGAAGTTTAAAAATACTACAGAACTCTTCTCTTGTTCTTCAGAATTCTGCTGAAGTTTAAAAATGCTACGGAACAATTCCTTTGTTCTTCGGAATTCTGCTGAAGTTTAAAAATGCTACAGAACTCTTCCATTGTTCACGGTATTCTGGTGAAGTTTAAAAATGCTACAGAACTCTTCCATTGTTCCTCGGAATTCTGGTGAAGTTTAAAAATGCTGCGGAACTCATCCATTGTTCTCGGAATTCTGCTGAAGTTTAAAAATGCTACGGAACTCTTCCATTGTTCTTCGGAATTCTGCTGTAATTTAAAAATGCTATGGAACTCTTCCATTGTTCTTCGGAATTCTGCTGAAGTTTAAAAATGCTACGGAACTCTTCCATTGTTCTCGGAATTCTGGTGAAGTTTAAAAATGCTACGGAGCTCTTCCATTGTTCTCGGAATTCTGCTGAAGTTTAAAAATGCTACGGAACTTTTCCATTGTTCTTCGGAATTCTGATGAAGTTTAAAAATGCTACGGAACTTTTCCATTGTTCTTCGGAATTCTGATGAAGTTTAAAAATGATACGGAACTCTTCCATTGTTCTTCGGAATTCTGCTGAAGTTAAAAAATGCTACGGAACTCTTTCATTGTTCTCGGAATTCTGTTGAAGTTTAAAAATGCTACGGAACTCTTCCATTGTTCTCGGAAATCTGGTGAAGTTTAAAAATGCTACGGAACTCTTCCTTTGTTCTAGGAATTCTGCTGAAGTTTAAAAATGCTACGGAACTCTTCCATTGTTCTCGGAAATCTGGTGAAGTTTAAAAATGCTACGGAACTCTTCCTTTGTTCTAGGAATTCTGCTGAAGTTTAAAAATGCTACGGAACTCTTCCATTGTTCTTCGGAATTCTGCTGAAGTTTAAAAATGCTACGGAACTCTTCCATTGTTCTTCGGAATTCTGCAGAAGTTTAAAAATGCTACGGAACTCTTCCATTGTTCTTGGAATTCTGGTTAAGTTTAAAAATGCTACGGAACTCTTCCATTGTTCTCAGAATTCTGCTGAAGTTTATAAATTCTACGGTACTCTTCCATTGTTCTTGGGAATTCTGCTGAAGTTTAAAAATGTTACGGATCATTTCCATTGTTCTTCGGAATTCTGCTGAAGTTTAAATATGCTACGGAACTCTCCCCTTGTTCTTCTGAGTTCTACTGAAGTTTAAAAATGCTGCGGAACACTTCCATTGTTCTTCGGAATTCTGATGAAGTTTAAAACTGCAACGGAACTCTTCCATTGTTCTTCGGAATTCTGCTGAAGTTTAAAAATGCTACGGAACTCTTCCATTGTTCTTCGGAATTCTGCTGAAGTTTAAAAATGCTATGCAACTCTTACATTGTTCTTCGGAATTCTGCTGAAGTTTAAAAATGCTACGGAACTCTTCCATTGTTCTTCGGAATTCTGATGAAGCTTAAAACTGCAACGGAACTCTTCTCTTGCTCTTCGGAATTCTGCTGAAGTTTAAAAATGCTACGGAACTCTTCCATTGTTCTTCGGAATTCTGCTGAAGTTTAAAAATGCTACGGAACTCTTCCATTGTTCTCGGAATTCTGCTGAAGTTTAAAAATGCTATGGAACTCTTCCATTGTTCTCGGAATTCTGCTGAAGTTTAAAAATGCTACGGAGCTCTTCCATTGTTCTTCGGAATTCTGCTGAAGTTTAAAAATGCTACGGAACTCTTCCATTGTTCTCGGAATTCTGCTGAAGTTTAAAAATGCTACGGAACTCTTCCATTGTTCTCGGAATTCTGCTGAAGTTTAAAAATGCTACGGAACTCTTCCATTGTTCTTCGGAATTCTGCTGAAGTTTAAAAATGCTACGGAACTCTTCCATTGTTCTTGGAATTCCTGTGAAGTTTAAAAATGCTACGGAACTCTTCCATTGTTCTCAGAATTCTGCTGAAGCTTATAAATTCTACGGTGCTCTTCCATTTTTCTTGGGAATTCTGCTGAAGTTTAAAAATGTTACGGATCAATTCCATTGTTGTTCGGAATTCTGCTTAAGTTTAAAAATGCTACGGAACTCTTCCATTGTTCTTCGGAATTCTGCTGAAGTTTAAAAATGCTGCGGAACTCTTCCATTGTTCTTCGGAATTCTGCTGAAGTTTAAAAATGCTACGGAACTCTTCCATTGTTTTGCGGAATTCTGCTGAAGTTTAAAAATGCTACAGAACTCTTCCATTTTTCTCGGAATTCTTCTGAAGTTTAAAAATACTACAGAACTCTTCTCTTGTTCTTCAGAATTCTGCTGAAGTTTAAAAATGCTACGGAACAATTCCTTTGTTCTTCGGAATTCTGCTGAAGTTTAAAAATGCTACAGAACTCTTCCATTGTTCACGGTATTCTGGTGAAGTTTAAAAATGCTACAGAACTCTTCCATTGTTCCTCGGAATTCTGGTGAAGTTTAAAAATGCTGCGGAAATCATCCATTGTTCTCGGAATTCTGCTGAAGTTTAAAAATGCTACGGAACTCTTCCATTGTTCTTCGGAATTCTGCTGTAATTTAAAAATGCTATGGAACTCTTCCATTGTTCTTCGGAATTCTGCTGAAGTTTAAAAATGCTACGGAACTCTTCCATTGTTCTTTGGAATTCTGCTGAAGTTTAAAAATGCTACGGAACTCTTCCATTGTTTTTCGGAATTCTGCTGAAGTTTAAAAATGCTGTGGAACTCTTCCATTGTTCTCGGAATTCTTCTGAAGTTTGAAAATGCTACGGAACTCTTCCATTGTTCTTCAGAATACTGCTGAAGATTACAAATGCTACAGAACTTTTCCATTGTTCTTCGGAATTCTGATGAAGTTTAAAAATGCTACGGAACTCTTCCATTGTTCTTCGGAATTCTGCTGAAGTTTAAAAATGCTACGGAACTCTTCCATTGTTCTTCGGAATTCTGAAGAAGTTTAAAAATGCTACGGAACTCTTCCATTGTTCTTGGAATTCTGGTGAAGTTTAAAAATACTACGGAACTCTTCCATTGTTCTCAGAATTCTGCTGAAGTTTATAAATTCTCCGGTATTCTTCCATTGTTCTTGGGAATTCAGCTGAAGTTTAAAAATGTTACGGATCATTTCCATTGTTCTTCGGAATTCTGCTGAAGTTTAAATATGCTACGGAACTCTTCCATTGTTCTTCGGAATTCTGCTGAAGTTTAAAAATGCTATGGATCTGTTCGATTGTTCTTCGGAATTCTGCTGAAGTTTAAAAATGCTGCGGAACACTTCCATTGTTCTTCGGAATTCTGATGAAGTTTAAAACTGCAACGGAACTATTCCATTGTTCTTCGGAATTCTGCTGAAGTTTAAAAATGCTACGGAACTCTTCCATTGTTCTTCGGAATTCTGCTGAAGTTTAAAAATGCTACGGAACTCTTACATTGTTCTTCTGAATTCTGCTGAAGTTTAAAAATGCTACGGAACTCTTCCATTGTTCTTCAGAATTCTGATGAAGCTTAAAACTGCAATGGAACTCTTCCATTGTTCTTCGGAATTCTGCTGAAGTTTAAAAATGCTATGGAACTCTTCCATTGTTCTCGGAATTCTGGTGAATTTTAAAAATGCTACGGAACTCTTCCATTGTTCTCGGAATTCTGGTGAAGTTTAAAAATGCTAAGGAACTCATACATTGTTCTCGGAATTCTGCTGAAGTTTAAAAATGCTACGGAACTCTTCCATTGTTCTTCGGAATTCTGCTGAAGTTTAAAAATGGTACGGAACTCTTCCATTTTTCTCGGAATTCTTCTGAAGTTTAAAAATGCTACAGAACTCTTCTCTTGTTCTTCAGAATTCTGCTGAAGTTTAAAAATGCTACGGAACACTTCCTTTGTTCTTCGGAATTCTGCTGAAGTTTAAAAATGCTACAGAACTCTTCCATTGTTCACGGTATTCTGGTGAAGTTTAAAAATGCTACGGAACTCTTCCATTGTTCTTCGGAATTCTGCTGAAGTTTAAAAATGCTACGGAACTCCTCCATTGTTCTTCTGAATTCTGCTAAAGTTTAAAAATGCTACGGAACTCTTCCATTGTTCTCGGAATTCTGGTGAAGTTTAAAAATGCTACGGAACTCTTCCAGTGTTCTCGGAATTCTGCTGAAGTTTAAAAATGCTATGGAACTCTTCCATTGTTCTTCGGAATTCTGCTGAAGTTTAAAAATGCTACGGAACTTTTCCATTGTTCTTCGGAATTCTGCTGTAATTTAAAAAAGCTACGGAACTCTTCCATTGTTCTTCGGAATTCTGCTGAAGTTTAAAAATGCTACGGAACTCTTCCATTGTTCTTCGGAATTCTGCTGAAGTTTAAAAATGCTACGGAACTCTTCCATTGTTTTTTGGAATTCTGCTGAAGTTTAAAAATGCTGTGGAACTCTTCCATTGTTCTCGGAATTCTTCTGAAGTCTGAAAATGCTACGGAACTCTTCCATTGTTCTTCAGAATACTGCTGAAGTTTAAAAATGCTACGGAACACTTCCTTTGTTCTTCGGAATTCTGCTGAAGTTTAAAACTGCAACGGAACTCTTCCATTGTTCTTCGGAATTCTGCTGAAGTTTAAAAATGCTACGGAACTCTTCCATTGTTCTTCGGAATTCTGCTGAAGATTAAAAATGCTACGGAACTCTTACATTGTTCTTCTGAATTCTACTGAAGTTTAAAAATGCTACGGAACTCTTCCATTGTTCTTCGGAATTCTGCTGAAGTTTAAAAATGCTACGGAACTCTTCCATTGTTCTCGGAATTCTGCTGAAGCTTAAAAATGCTATGGAACTCTTCCATTGTTCTCGGAATTCTGCTGAAGTTTAAAAATGCTACGGAGCTCTTCCATTGTTCTTCGGAATTCTGCTGAAGTTTAAAAATGCTACGGAACTCTTCCATTGTTCTCGGAATTCTGCTGAAGTTTAAAAATGCTACGGAACTCTTCCATTGTTTTCGGAATTCTGCTGAAGTTTAAAAATGCTACGGAACTCTTCCATTGTTCTTCGGAATTCTGCTGAAGTTTAAAAATGCTACGGAACTCTTCCATTGTTCTTGGAATTCCTGTGAAGTTTAAAAATGCTACGGAACTCTTCCATTGTTCTCAGAATTCTGCTGAAGCTTATAAATTCTACGGTGCTCTTCCATTTTTCTTGGGAATTCTGCTGAAGTTTAAAAATGTTACGGATCAATTCCATTGTTCTTCGGAATTCTGCTTAAGTTTAAAAATGCTACGGAACTCTTCCATTGTTCTTCGGAATTCTGCTGAAGTTTAAAAATGCTGCGGAACTCTTCCATTGTTCTTCGGAATTCTGCTGAAGTTTAAAAATGCTACGGAACTCTTCCATTGTTTTGCGGAATTCTGCTGAAGTTTAAAAATGCTACGGAACTCTTCCATTTTTCTCAGAATTCTTCTGAAGTTTAAAAATACTACAGAACTCTTCTCTTGTTCTTCAGAATTTTGCTGAAGTTTAAAAATGCTACGGAACAATTCCTTTGTTCTTCGGAATTCTGCTGAAGTTTAAAAATGCTACAGAACTCTTCCATTGTTCACGGTATTCTGGTGAAGTTTAAAAATGCTACAGAACTCTTCCATTGTTCCTCGGAATTCTGGTGAAGTTTAAAAATGCTGCAGAACTCATCCATTGTTCTCGGAATTCTGCTGAAGTTTAAAAATGCTACGGAACTCTTCCATTGTTCTTCGGAATTCTGCTGTAATTTAAAAATGCTATGGAACTCTTCCATTGTTCTTCGGAATTCTGCTGAAGTTTAAAAATGCTACGGAACTCTTCCATTGTTCTTCGGAATTCTGCTGAAGTTTAAAAATGCTACGGAACTCTTCCATTGTTTTTCGGAATTCTGCTGAAGTTTAAAAATGCTGTGGAACTCTTCCATTGTTCTCGGAATTCTTCTGAAGTTTGAAAATGCTACGGAACTCTTCCATTGTTCTTCAGAATACTGCTGAAGATTAGAAATGCTACAGAACTTTTCCATTGTTCTTCGGAATTCTGATGAAGTTTAAAAATGCTACGGAACTCTTCCATTGTTCTTCGGAATTCTGCTGAAGTTTAAAAATGCTACGGAACTCTTCCATTGTTCTTCGGAATTCTGAAGAAGTTTAAAAATGCTACGGAACTCTTCCATTGTTCTTGGAATTCTGGTGAAGTTTAAAAATGCTACGGAACTCTTCCATTGTTCTCAGAATTCTGCTGAAGTTTATAAATTCTACGGTATTCTTCCATTGTTCTTGGGAATTCTGCTGAAGTTTAAAAATGTTACGGATCATTTCCATTGTTCTTCGGAATTCTGCTGAAGTTTAAATATGCTACGGAACTCTTCCATTGTTCTTCGAAATTCTGCTGAAGTTTAAAAATGCTATGGAACTCTTCGATTGTTCTTCGGAATTCTGCTGAAGTTTAAAAATGCTGCGGAACACTTCCATTGTTCTTCGGAATTCTGATGAAGTTTAAAACTGCAACGGAACTATTCCATTGTTCTTCGGAATTCTGCTGAAGTTTAAAAATGCTACGGAACTCTTCCATTGTTCTTCGGAATTCTGCTGAAGTTTAAAAATGCAACGGAACTCTTACATTGTTCTTCTGAATTCTGCTGAAGTTTAAAAATGCTACGGAACTCTTCCATTGTTCTTCAGAATTCTGTTGAAGCTTAAAACTGCAATGGAACTCTTCCATTGTTCTTCGGAATTCTGCTGAAGTTTAAAAATGCTATGGAACTCTTCCATTGTTCTCGGAATTCTGGTGAATTTTAAAAATGCTACGGAACTCTTCCATTGTTCTCGGAATTCTGGTGAAGTTTAAAAATGCTAAGGAACTCATACATTGTTCTCGGAATTCTGCTGAAGTTTAAAAATGCTACGGAACTCTTCCATTGTTCTTCGGAATTCTGCTGAAGTTTAAAAATGGTACGGAACTCTTCCATTTTTCTCGGAATTCTTCTGAAGTTTAAAAATGCTACAGAACTCTTCTCTTGTTCTTCAGAATTCTGCTGAAGTTTAAAAATGCTACGGAACACTTCCTTTGTTCTTCGGAATTCTGCTGAAGTTTAAAAATGCTACAGAACTCTTCCTTTGTTCACGGTATTCTGGTGAAGTTTAAAAATGCTACGGAACTCTTCCATTGTTCTTCGGAATTCTGCTGAAGTTTAAAAATGCTACGGAACTCCTCCATTTTCTTCTGAATTCTGCTAAAGTTTAAAAATGCTACGGAACTCTTCCATTGTTCTCGGAATTCTGGTGAAGTTTAAAAATGCTATGGAACTCTTCCAGTGTTCTCGGAATTCTGCTGAAGTTTAAAAATGCTATGGAACTCTTCCATTGTTCTTCGGAATTCTGCTGAAGTTTAAAAATGCTACGGAACTTTTCCATTGTTCTTCGGAATTCTGCTGTAATTTAAAAAAGCTACGGAACTCTTCCATTGTTCTTCGGAATTCTGCTTAAGTTTAAAAATGCTACGGAACTCTTCCATTGTTCTTCGGAATTCTGCTGAAGTTTAAAAATGCTGCGGAACTCTTCCATTGTTCTTCGGAATTCTGCTGAAGTTTAAAAATGCTACGGAACTTTTCCATTGTTTTGCGGAATTCTGCTGAAGTTTAAAAATGCTACGGAACTCTTCCATTTTTCTCGGAATTCTTCTGAAGTTTAAAAATACTACAGAACTCTTCTCTTGTTCTTCAGAATTCTGCTGAAGTTTAAAAATGCTACGGAACAATTCCTTTGTTCTTCGGAATTCTGCTGAAGTTTAAAAATGCTACAGAACTCTTCCATTGTTCACAGTATTCTGGTGAAGTTTAAAAATGCTACAGAACTCTTCCATTGTTCCTCGGAATTCTGGTGAAGTTTAAAAATGCTGCGGAACTCATCCATTGTTCTCGGAATTCTGCTGAAGTTTAAAAATGCTACGGAACTCTTCCATTGTTCTTCGGAATTCTGCTGTAATTTAAAAATGCTATGGAACTCTTCCATTGTTCTTCGGAATTCTGCTGAAGTTTAAAAATGCTACGGAACTCTTCCATTGTTCTTCGGAATTCTGCTGAAGTTTAAAAATGCTACGGAACTCTTCCATTGTTTTTCGGAATTCTGCTGAAGTTTAAAAATGCTGTGGAACTCTTCCATTGTTCTCAGAATTCTTCTGAAGTTTGAAAATGCTACGGAACTCTTCCATTGTTCTTCAGAATACTGCTGAAGATTAGAAATGCTACAGAACTTTTCCATTGTTCTTCGGAATTCTGATGAAGTTTAAAAATGCTACGGAACTCTTCCATTGTTCTTCGGAATTCTGCTGAAGTTTAAAAATGCTACGGAACTCTTCCATTGTTCTTCGGAATTCTGAAGAAGTTTAAAAATGCTACGGAACTCTTCCATTGTTATTCAGAATTCTGATGAAGCTTAAAACTGCAATGGAACTCTTCCATTGTTCTTCGGAATTCTGCTGAAGTTTAAAAATGCTATGGAACTCTTCCATTGTTCTCGGAATTCTGGTGAATTTTAAAAATGCTACGGAACTCTTCCATTGTTCTCGGAATTCTGGTGAAGTTTAAAAATGCTAAGGAACTCATACATTGTTCTCGGAATTCTGCTGAAGTTTAAAAATGCTACGGAACTCTTCCATTGTTCTTCGGAATTCTGCTGAAGTTTAAAAATGGTACGGAACTCTTCCATTTTTCTCGGAATTCTTCTGAAGTTTAAAAATGCTACAGAACTCTTCTCTTGTTCTTCAGAATTCTGCTGAAGTTTAAAAATGCTACGGAACACTTCCTTTGTTCTTCGGAATTCTGCTGAAGTTTAAAAATGCTACAGAACTCTTCCATTGTTCACGGTATTCTGGTGAAGTTTAAAAATGCTACGGAACTCTTCCATTGTTCTTCGGAATTCTGCTGAAGTTTAAAAATGCTACGGAACTCCTTCATTTTCTTCTGAATTCTGCTAAAGTTTAAAAATGCTACGGAACTCTTCCATTGTTCTCGGAATTCTGGTGAAGTTTAAAAATGCTACGGAACTCTTCCAGTGTTCTCGGAATTCTGCTGAAGTTTAAAAATGCTATGGAACTCTTCCATTGTTCTTCGGAATTCTGCTGAAGTTTAAAAATGCTACGGAACTTTTCCATTGTTCTTCGGAATTCTGCTGTAATTTAAAAAAGCTACGGAACTCTTCCATTGTTCTTCGGAATTCTGCTTAAGTTTAAAAATGCTACGGAACTCTTCCATTGTTCTTCGGAATTCTGCTGAAGTTTAAAAATGCTGCGGAACTCTTCCATTGTTCTTCGGAATTCTGCTGAAGTTTAAAAATGCTACGGAACTCTTCCATTGTTTTGCGGAATTCTGCTGAAGTTTAAAAATGCTACGGAACTCTTCCATTTTTCTCGGAATTCTTCTGAAGTTTAAAAATACTACAGAACTCTTCTCTTGTTCTTCAGAATTCTGCTGAAGTTTAAAAATGCTACGGAACAATTCCTTTGTTCTTCGGAATTCTGCTGAAGTTTAAAAATGCTACAGAACTCTTCCATTGTTCACGGTATTCTGGTGAAGTTTAAAAATGCTACAGAACTCTTCCATTGTTCCTCGGAATTCTGGTGAAGTTTAAAAATGCTGCGGAACTCATCCATTGTTCTCGGAATTCTGCTGAAGTTTAAAAATGCTACGGAACTCTTCCATTGTTCTTCGGAATTCTGCTGTAATTTAAAAATGCTATGGAACTCTTCCATTGTACTTCGGAATTCTGCTGAAGTTTAAAAATGCTACGGAACTCTTCCATTGTTCTTCGGAATTCTGCTGAAGTTTAAAAATGCTACGGAACTCTTCCATTGTTTTTGGGAATTCTGCTGAAGTTTAAAAATGCTGTGGAACTCTTCCAATGTTCTCGGAATTCTTCTGAAGTTTGAAAATGCTACGGAACTCTTCCATTGTTCTTCAGAATACTGCTGAAGATTAGAAATGCTACAGAACTTTTCCATTGTTCTTCGGAATTCTGATGAAGTTTAAAAATGCTACGGAACTCTTCCATTGTTCTTCGGAATTCTGCTGAAGTTTAAAAATGCTACGGAACTCTTCCATTGTTCTTCGGAATTCTGAAGAAGTTTAAAAATGCTACGGAACTCTTCCATTGTTCTTGGAATTCTGGTGAAGTTTAAAAATGCTACGGAACTCTTCCATTGTTCTCAGAATTCTGCTGAAGTTTATAAATTCTACGGTATTCTTCCATTGTTCTTGGGAATTCTGCTGAAGTTTAAAAATGTTACGGATCATTTCCATTGTTCTTTGGAATTCTGCTGAAGTTTAAATATGCTACGGAACTCTTCCATTGTTCTTCGGAATTCTGCTGAAGTTTAAAAATGCTATGGAACTCTTCGATTGTTCTTCGGAATTCTGCTGAAGTTTAAAAATGCTGCGGAACACTTCCATTGTTCTTCGAAATTCTGATGAAGTTTAAAACTGCAACGGAACTATTCCATTGTTCTTCGGAATTCTGCTGAAGTTTAAAAATGCTACGGAACTCTTCCATTGTTCTTCGGAATTCTGCTGAAGTTTAAAAATGCAACGGAACTCTTACATTGTTCTTCTGAATTCTGATGAAGTTTAAAAATGCTACGGAACTCTTCCATTGTTCTTCAGAATTCTGATGTAGCTTAAAACTGCAATGGAACTCTTCCATTGTTCTTCGGAATTCTGCTGAAGTTTAAAAATGCTATGGAACTCTTCCATTGTTCTCGGAATTCTGGTGAATTTTAAAAATGCTACGGAACTCTTCCATTGTTCTCGGAATTCTGGTGAAGTTTAAAAATGCTAAGGAACTCATACATTGTTCTCGGAATTCTGCTGAAGTTTAAAAATGCTACGGAACTCTTCCATTGTTCTTCGGAATTCTGCTGAAGTTTAAAAATGGTACGGAACTCTTCCATTTTTCTCGGAATTCTTCTGAAGTTTAAAAATGCTACAGAACTCTTCTCTTGTTCTTCAGAATTCTGCTGAAGTTTAAAAATGCTACGGAACACTTCCTTTGTTCTTCGGAATTCTGCTGAAGTTTAAAAATGCTACAGAACTCTTCCATTGTTCACGGTATTCTGGTGAAGTTTAAAAATGCTACGGAACTTTTCCATTGTTCTTCGGAATTCTGCTGTAATTTAAAAAAGCTACGGAACTCTTCCATTGTTCTTCGGAATTCTGCTGAAGTTTAAAAATGCTGCGGAACTCTTCCATTGTTCTTCGGAATTCTGCTGAAGTTTAAAAATGCTACGGAACTCTTCCATTGTTTTTTGGAATTCTGCTGAAGTTTAAAAATGCTGTGGAACTCTTCCATTGTTCTCGGAATTCTTCTGAAGTTTGAAAATGCTACGGAACTCTTCCATTGTTCTTCAGAATACTGCTGAAGTTTAAAAATGCTACGGAACTCTTCCATTGTTCACGGAATTCTGGTGAAGTTTAAAAATGCTACGGAACTCTTCCATTGTTCTTCGGAATTCTGCTGAAGTTTAAAAATGCTATGGAACTCTTCCATTGTTCTTCTGAATTCTGCTAATGTTTAAAAATGCTACGGAACTCTTCCATTGTTCTCGGAATTCTGGTGAAGTTTAAAAATGCTACGGAACTCTTCCATTGTTCTCGGAATTCTGCTGAAGTTTAAAAATGCTATGGAACTCTTCCATTGTTCTTCGGAATTCTGCTGAAGTTTAAAAATGGTACGGAACTTTTCCATTGTTCTTTGGCATTCTGATGAAGTTTAAAAATGCTACGGAACTCTTGCATTGTTCTTCGGAATTCTGCTGAAGTTTAAAAATGCTATGGAACTCTTCCATTGTTCTCGGAATTCTGGTGAAGTTGAAAAATGCTACATAACTCTTCCATTATTCTCGGAATTCTGGTGAAGTTTAAAAATGCTACGGAACTCGTCCATTGTTCTCGGAATTCTGCTGAAGTTTAAAAATGCTACGGAACTCTTCCATTGTTCTTCGAAATTCTGCTGAAGTTTAAAAATGGTACGGAACTTTTCCATTGTTCTTCGGAATTCTGACGTAGTTTAAAAAGGCTACGGAACTCTTCCATTGTTCTTCGGAATTCTGCTGAAGTTTAAAAAGGCTACGGAACTCTTCCATTGTTCTTCGGAATTCTGCTGAAGTTTAAAAATGCTACGGAACTCTTTCATCGTTCTTCGGAATTCTGCAGAAGTTTAAAAATGCTACGGAACTCTTCCATCGTTCTTGGAATTCTGGTGAAGTTTAAAAATGCTGCTGAACTCTTCCATTGTTCTCAGAATTCTGCTGAAGCTTATAAATTCTACGGTGCTCTTCCATTGTTCTTGGGAATTCTGCTGAAGTTTAAAAATGTTACGGATCAATTACATTGTTCTTTGGAATTCTGCTGAAGTTTAAAAATGCTACGGAACACTTCCTTTGTTCTTTGGAATTCTGCTGAAGTTTAAAAATGCTACAGAACTCTTCCATTGTTCACGGTATTCTGGTGAAGTTTAAAACTGCTACGGAACTCTTCCATTGTTCTTCTGAATTCTGCTGAAGTTTAAAAATGGTACGGGACTCTTCCATTGTTCTTCTGAGTTCTGCTGAAGTTTAAAAAGGCTACGGAACTCTTCCATTGTTCTTCGGAATTCTGATGAAGTTTAAAACTGCAACGGAACTCTTCCATTTTTCTTCGGAATTCTGCTGAAGTTTAAAAATGCTACGGAACTCTTCCATTGTTCTTCGGAATTCTGCTGAAGTTTAAAAATGCTACGGAACTCTTCCATTGTTCTCGGAATTCTGGTGAAGTTTAAAAATGCTGCGGAACTCATCCATTGTTCTCGGAATTCTGCTGAAGTTTAAAAATGCTACTGAACTCTTCCATTGTTCTTCGGAACTCTGCTGTAATTTAAAAATGCTACGGAACTCTTCCATTCTTCTTCGGAATTCTGCTGAAGTTTAAAAATGCTACGGAACTCTTCCATTGTTCTACGGAATTCTGCTGAAGTTTAAAAATGCTACGTAACTCTTCCATTGTTTTTCGGAATTCTGCTGAAGTTTAAAAATGCTGTGGAACTCTTCCATTGTTCTCGGAATTCTTCTGAAGTTTGAAAATGCTACGGAACTCTTCCATTGTTCTTCAGAATACTGCTGAAGTTTAAAAATGCTACGGAACACTTCCTTTGTTCTTCGGAATTCTGCTGAAGTTTAAAAATGCTACGGAACTCTTCCATTGTTTACGGAATTCTGGTGAAGTTTAAAAATGCTACGGAACTCTTCCATTGTTATTCTTAATTCTGCTGAAGTTTAAAAATGCTACGGAACTCTTCCATTGTTCTTCGGAATTCTGCTGAAGTTTAAAAATGCTACGGAACTCTTCCATTGTTCTTCTGAATTCTGCTAAAGTTTAAAAATGCTACGGAACTCTTCCATTGTTCTCGGAATTCTGGTGAAGTTTAAAAATGCTACGGAACTCTTCCATTGTTCTCAGAATTCTGCTGAAGTTTAAAAATGCTATGGAACTCTTCCATTGTTCTTCGGAATTCTGCTGAAGTTTAATAATGCTACGGAACTTTTCCATTGTTCTTCGGTATTCTGCTGAAGTTTAAAAATGGTACGGAACTCTTCCATTTTTCTCGGAATTCTTCTGAAGTTTAAAAATGCTACAGAACTCTTCTCTTGTTCTTCAGAATTCTGCTGAAGTTTAAAAATGCTGCGGAACACTTCCTTTGTTCTTCGGAATTCTGCTGAAGTTTAAAAATGCTACAGAACTCTTCCATTGTTCACGGTATTCTGGTGAAGTTTAAAAATGCTACGGAACTCTTCCATTGTTCTTCGGAATTCTGCTGAAGTTTAAAAATGCTACGGGACTCTTCCATTGTTCTTCTGAGTTCTGCTGAAGTTTAAAAAGGCTACGGAACTCTTCCATTGTTCTTCGGAATTCTGATGAAGTTTAAAACTGCAACGGATCTCTTCCATTGTTCTTCGGAATTCTGCTGAAGTTTAAAAATGCTACGGAACTCTTCCATTGTTCTTCGGAATTCTGCTGAAGTTTAAAAATGCTACGGAACTCTTCCATTGTTCTCGGAATTCTGGTGAAGTTTAAAATTCTGCGGAACTCATCCATTGTTCTCGGAATTCTGCTGAAGTTTAAAAATGCTACTGAACTCTTCCATTGTTCTTCGGAATTCTGCTGTAATTTAAAAATGCTACGGAACTCTTCCATTGTTCTTCGGAATTCTGCTGAAGTTTAAAAATGCTACGGAACTCCTCCATTGTTCTTCTGAATTCTGCTAAAGTTTAAAAATGCTACGGAACTCTTCCATTGTTCTCGGAATTCTGGTGAAGTTTAAAAATGCTACGGAACTCTTCCATTGTTCTCGGAATTCTGCTGAAGTTTAAAAATGCTATGGAACTCTTCCATTGTTCTTCGGAATTCTGCTGAAGTTTAAAAATGCTACGGAACTTTTCCATTGTTCTTCGGAATTCTGCTGTAATTTCAAAAAGATACGGAACTCTTCCATTGTTCTTCGGAATTCTGCTGAAGTTTAAAAATGCTACGGAACTCTTCCATTGTTCTTCGGAATTCTGCTGAAGTTTAAAAATGCTACGGAACTCTTCCATTGTTTTTTGGAATTCTGCTGAAGTTTAAAAATGCTGTGGAACTCTTCCATTGTTCTCGGAATTCTTCTGAAGTTTGAAAATGCTACGGAACTCTTCCATTGTTCTTCAGAATACTGCTGAAGTTTAAAAATGCTACGGAACACTTCCTTTGTTCTTCGGAATTCTGCTGAAGTTTAAAAATGCTACGGAACTCTTCCATTGTTCACGGAATTCTGGTGAAGTTTAAAAATGCTACGGAACTCTTCCATTGTTCTTCGGAATTCTGCTGAAGTTTAAAAATGCTATGGAACTCTTCCATTGTTCTTCTGAATTCTGCTAATGTTTAAAAATGCTACGGAACTCTTCCATTGTTCTCGGAATTCTGGTGAAGTTTAAAAATGCTACGGAACTCTTCCATTGTTCTCGGAATTCTGCTGAAGTTTAAAAATGCTATGGAACTCTTCCATTGTTCTTCGGAATTCTGCTGAAGTTTAAAAATGGTACGGAACTTTTCCATTGTTCTTTGGCATTCTGATGAAGTTTAAAAATGCTACGGAACTCTTCCATTGTTCTTCGGAATTCTGCTGAAGTTTAAAAATGCTATGGAACTTTTCCATTGTTCTTCGGAATTCTGCTGTAATTTCAAAAAGCTACGGAACTCTTCCATTGTTCTTCGGAATTCTGCTGAAGTTTAAAAATGCTACGGAACTCTTCCATTGTTCTTCGGAATTCTGCTGAAGTTTAAAAATGCTACGGAACTCTTCCATTGTTTTTGGAATTCTGCTGAAGTTTAAAAATGCTGTGGAACTCTTCCATTGTTCTCGGAATTCTTCTGAAGTTTGAAAATGCTACGGAACTCTTCCATTGTTCTTCAGAATACTGCTGAAGTTTAAAAATGCTACGGAACACTTCCTTTGTTCTTCGGAATTCTGCTGAAGTTTAAAAATGCTACGGAACTCTTCCATTGTTCACGGAATTCTGGTGAAGTTTAAAAATGCTACGGAACTCTTCCATTGTTCTTCGGAATTCTGCTGAAGTTTAAAAATGCTATGGAACTCTTCCATTGTTCTTCTGAATTCTGCTAATGTTTAAAAATGCTACGGAACTCTTCCATTGTTCTCGGAATTCTGGTGAAGTTTAAAAATGCTACGGAACTCTTCCATTGTTCTCGGAATTCTACTGAAGTTTAAAAATGCTATGGAACTCTTCCTTTGTTCTTCCGAATTCTGCTAAAGTTTAAAAATGGTACGGAACTTTTCCA
The DNA here is from genome assembly GCF_046119375.1 of Phyllobates terribilis. NCBI lineage: Eukaryota > Metazoa > Chordata > Amphibia > Anura > Dendrobatidae > Phyllobates > Phyllobates terribilis. The sequence goes on along the minus strand of NW_027363010.1, from coordinate 2,139,244 downwards.
TTGTTCTTTGGCATTCTGATGAAGTTTAAAAATGCTACGGAACTCTTCCATTGTTCTTCGGAATTCTGCAGAAGTTTAAAAATGCTACGGAACTCTTCCATTGTTCTTGGAATTCTGGTGAAGTTTAAAAATGCTACGGAACTCTTCCATTATTCTCAGAATTCTGGTGAAGTTTATAAATTCTGCGGTACTCTTCCATTGTTCTTGGGAATTCTGCTGAAGTTTAAAAATGTTACGGATCATTTCCATTGTTCTTTGGAATTCTGCTGAAGTTTAAAAATGCTACGGAACTCTTGCATTGTTCTTCGGAATTCTGCTGAAGTTTAAAAATGCTATGGAACTCTTCCATTGTTCTCGGAATTCTGGTGAAGTTGAAAAATGCTACGGAACTCTTCCATTATTCTCGGAATTCTGGTGAAGTTTAAAAATGCTACGGAACTCATCCATTGTTCTCGGAATTCTGCTGAAGTTTAAAAATGCTACGGAACTCTTCCATTGTTCTTCGGAATTCTGCTGAAGTTTAAAAATGGTACGGAACTTTTCCATTGTTCTTCGGAATTCTGACGTAGTTTAAAAAGGCTACGGAACTCTTCCATTGTTCTTCGGAATTCTGCTGAAGTTTAAAAATGCTACGGAACTCTTTCATTGTTCTTCGGAATTCTGCAGAAGTTTAAAAATGCTACGGAACTCTTCCATCGTTCTTGGAATTCTGTTGAAGTTTAAAAATGCTGCGGAACTCTTCCATTGTTCTTCGGAATTCTGCTGAAGTTTAAAAATGCTACGGAACTCTTCCATTGTTTTTTGGAATTCTGCTGAAGTTTAAAAATGCTGTGGAACTCTTCCATTGTTCTCGGAATTCTTCTGAAGTTTGAAAATGCTACGGAACTCTTCCATTGTTCTTCGGAATTCTGGTGAGGTTTAAAAATGCTACGGAACTCTTCCATTATTCTCAGAATTCTGGTGAAGTTTATAAATTCTGCGGTGCTCTTCCATTGTTCTTGGGAATTCTGCTGAAGTTTAAAAATGTTACGGATCATTTCCATTGTTCTTTGGAATTCTGCTGAAGTTTAAAAATGCTACGGAACTCTTGCATTGTTCTTCGGAATTCTGCTGAAGTTTAAAAATGCTATGGAACTCTTCCATTGTTCTCGGAATTCTGGTGAAGTTGAAAAATGCTACGGAACTTTTCCATTGTTCTTTGGCATTCTGATGAAGTTTAAAAATGCTACGGAACTCTTCCATTGTTCTTCGGAATTCTGCTGAAGTTTAAAAATGCTACGGAACTTTTCCATTGTTCTTCGGAATTCTGCTGTAATTTCAAAAAGCTACGGAACTCTTCCATTGTTCTTCGGAATTCTGCTGAAGTTTAAAAATGCTACGGAACTCTTCCATTGTTCTTCGGAATTCTGCTGAAGTTTAAAAATGCTACGGAACTCTTCCATTGTTTTTTGGAATTCTGCTGAAGTTTAAAAATGCTGTGGAACTCTTCCATTGTTCTCGGAATTCTTCTGAAGTTTGAAAATGCTACGGAACTCTTCCATTGTTCTTCAGAATACTGCTGAAGTTTAAAAATGCTACGGAACACTTCCTTTGTTCTTCGGAATTCTGCTGAAGTTTAAAAATGCTACGGAACTCTTCCATTGTTCACGGAATTCTGGTGAAGTTTAAAAATGCTACGGAACTCTTCCATTGTTCTTCGGAATTCTGCTGAAGTTTAAAAATGCTATGGAACTCTTCCATTGTTCTTCTGAATTCTGCTAATGCTTAAAAATGCTACGGAACTCTTCCATTGTTCTCGGAATTCTGGTGAAGTTTAAAAATGCTACGGAACTCTTCCATTGTTCTCGGAATTCTACTGAAGTTTAAAAATGCTATGGAACTCTTCCATTGTTCTTCGGAATTCTGCTGAAGTTTAAAAATGGTACGGAACTTTTCCATTGTTCTTTGGCATTCTGATGAAGTTTAAAAATGCTACGGAACTCTTCCATTGTTCTTCGGAATTCTGGTGAGGTTTAAAAATGCTACGGAACTCTTCCATTATTCTCAGAATTCTGGTGAAGTTTATAAATTCTGCGGTGCTCTTCCATTGTTCTTGGGAATTCTGCTGAAGTTTAAAAATGTTACGGATCATTTCCATTGTTCTTTGGAATTCTGCTGAAGTTTAAAAATGCTACGGAACTCTTGCATTGTTCTTCGGAATTCTGCTGAAGTTTAAAAATGCTATGGAACTCTTCCATTGTTCTCGGAATTCTGGTGAAGTTGAAAAATGCTACGGAACTCTTCCATTATTCTCGGAATTCTGGTGAAGTTTAAAAATGCTACGGAACTCATCCATTGTTCTCGGAATTCTGCTGAAGTTTAAAAATGCTACGGAACTCTTCCATTGTTCTTCGGAATTCTGCTGAAGTTTAAAAATGGTACGGAACTTTTCCATTGTTCTTCGGAATTCTGACGTAGTTTAAAAAGGCTACGGAACTCTTCCATTGTTCTTCGGAATTCTGCTGAAGTTTAAAAATGCTACGGAACTCTTTCATTGTTCTTCGGAATTCTGCAGAAGTTTAAAAATGCTACGGAACTCTTCCATCGTTCTTGGAATTCTGGTGAAGTTTAAAAATGCTACGGAACTCTTCCATTGTTCTCAGAATTCTGCTGAAGCTTATAAATTCTATGGTGCTCTTCCATTGTTCTTGGGAATTCTGCTGAAGTTTAAAAATGTTACGGATCAATTCCATTGTTCTTCGGAATTCTGCTGAAGTTTAAAAATGCTACGGATCTCTTCCATTGTTCTTCGGAATTCTGCTGAAGTTTAAAAATGCTACGGAACTCTTCCATTGTTCTTCGGAATTCTGCTGAAGTTTAAAAATGCTACGGAACTCTTCCATTGTTTTTCGGAATTCTGCTGAAGTTTAAAAATGCTGTGGAACTCTTCCATTGTTCTCGGAATTCTTCTGAAGTTTGAAAATGCTACGGAACTCTTCCATTGTTCTTCAGAATACTGCTGAAGTTTAAAAATGCTACGGAACACTTCCTTTGTTCTTCGGAATTCTGCTGAAGTTTAAAAATGCTACGGAACTCTTCCATTGTTCACGGAATTCTGGTGAAGTTTAAAAATGCTACGGAACTCTTCCATTGTTATTCTTAATTCTGCTGAAGTTTAAAAATGGTACGGAACTCTTCCATTGTTCTTCGGAATTCTGCTGAAGTTTAAAAATGCTATGGAACTCATCCATTGTTCTTCTGAATTCTGCTAAAGTTTAAAAATGCTACGGAACTCTTCCATTGTTCTCGGAATTCTGGTGAAGTTTAAAAATGCTACGGAACTCTTCCATTGTTCTCAGAATTCTGCTGAAGTTTAAAAATGCTATGGAACTCTTCCATTGTTCTTCGGAATTCTGCTGAAGTTTAATAATGCTACGGAACTTTTCCATTGTTCGTCGGAATTCTGATGAAGTTTAAAAATGCTACGGAACTCTTCCATTGTTCTTCGGAATTCTGCTGAAGTTTAAAAATGCTACGGAACTCTTCCATTGTTCTTCGGAATTCTGCAGAAGTTTAAAAATGCTACGGATCTCTTCCATTGTTCTTGGAATTCTGGTGAAGTTTAAAAATGCTATGGAACTCTTCCATTATTCTCAGAATTCTGCTGAAGTTTATAAATTCTACGGTACTCTTCCATTGTTCTTGGGAATTCTGCTGAAGTTTAAAAATGTTACGGATCATTTCCATTGTTCTTCGGAATTCTGCTGAAGTTTAAATATGCTAAGGAACTCTTCCATTGTTCTTCGGAATTCTGCTGAAGTTTAAAAATGCTACGGAACTCTTCGATTGTTCTTCGGAATTCTGCTGAAGTTTAAAAATGCTACGGAACTCTTCCATTGTTCTTCTGAGTTCTGCTGAAGTTTAAAAATGCTGCGGAACTCTTCCATTGTTCTTCGGAATTCTGATGAAGTTTAAAACTGCAACGGAACTCTTCCATTGTTCTTCGGAATTCTGCTGAAGTTTAAAAATGCTACGGAACTCTTCCATTGTTCTTCGGAATTCTGCTGAAGTTTAAAAATGCTACGGAACTCTTCCTTTGTTCTCGGAATTCTGGTGAAGTTTAAAAATGCTGCGGAAATCATCCATTGTTCTCGGAATTCTGCTGAAGTTTAAAAATGCTACCAAACTCTTCCATTGTTCTTCGGAACTCTGCTGTAATTTAAAAATGCTACGGAACTCTTCCATTGTTCTTCGGAATTCTGCTGAAGTTTAAAAATGCTACGGAACTCTTCCATTGTTCTTCGGAATTCTGCTGAAGTTTAAAAATGCTACGGAACTCTTCCATTGTTTTTCGGAATTCTGCTGAAGTTTAAAAATGCTGTGGAACTCTTCCATTGTTCTCGGAATTCTTCTGAAGTTTGAAAATGCTACGGAACTCTTCCATTGTTCTTCAGAATACTGCTGAAGTTTAAAAATGCTATGGAACACTTCCTTTGTTCTTCGAAATTCTGCTGAAGTTTAAAAATGCTACGGAACTCTTCCATTGTTCACGGAATTCTGGTGAAGTTTAAAAATGCTACGGAACTCTTCCATTGTTATTCTTAATTCTGCTGAAGTTTAAAAATGCTACGGAACTCTTCCATTGTTCTTCGGAATTCTGCTGAAGTTTAAAAATGCTATGGAACTCATCCATTGTTCTTCTGAATTCTGATAAAGTTTAAAAATGCTACGGAACTCTTCCATTGTTCTCGGAATTCTGGTGAAGTTTAAAAATGCTACGGAACTCTTCCATTGTTCTCAGAATTCTGCTGAAGTTTAAAAATGCTATGGAACTCTTCCATTGTTCTTCGGAATTCTGCTGAAGTTTAATAATGCTACGGAACTTTTCCATTGTTCTTCGGAATTCTGATGAAGTTTAAAAATGCTACGGAACTCTTCCATTGTTCTTCGGAATTCTGCTGAAGTTTAAAAATGCTACGGAACTCTTCCATTGTTCTTCGGAATTCTGCAGAAGTTTAAAAATGCTACGGATCTCTTCCATTGTTCTTGGAATTCTGGTGAAGTTTAAAAATGCTATGGAACTCTTCCATTGTTCTCAGAATTCTGCTGAAGTTTATAAATTCTACGGTACTCTTCCATTGTTCTTGGGAATTCTGCTGAAGTTTAAAAATGTTACGGATCATTTCCATTGTTCTTTGGAATTCGGCTGAAGGTTAAATATGCTAAGGAACTCTTCCATTGTTCTTCGGAATTCTGCTGAAGTTTAAAAATGCTACGGAACTCTTCGATTGTTCTTCGGAATTCTGCTGAAGTTTAAAAATGCTACGGAACTCTTCCATTGTTCTTCTGAGTTCTGCTGAAGTTTAAAAATGCTGCGGAACTCTTCCATTGTTCTTCGGAATTCTGATGAAGTTTAAAACTGCAACGGAACTCTTCCATTGTTCTTCGGAATTCTGCTGAAGTTTAAAAATGCTACGGAACACTTCCTTTGTTCTTCGGAATTCTGCTGAAGTTTAAAAATGCTACAGAACTCTTCCATTGTTCACGGTATTCTGGTGAAGTTTAAAAATGCTACGGAACTCTTCCATTGTTCTTCGGAATTCTGCTGAAGTTTAAAAATGCTACGGGACTCTTCCATTGTTCTTCTGAGTTCTGCTGAAGTTTAAAAAGGCTACGGAACTCTTCCATTGTTCTTCGGAATTCTGCTGAAGTTTAAAACTGCAACGGAACTCTTCCATTGTTCTTCGGAATTCTGCTGAAGTTTAAAAAGGCTACGGAACTCTTCCATTGTTCTTCGGAATTCTGCTGAAGTTTAAAAATGCTATGGAATTCTTCCATTGTTCTCGGAATTCTGGTGAAGTTTAAAAATGCTGCGGAACTCATCCATTGTTCTTGGAATTCTGCTGAAGTTTAAAAATGCTACGGAACTCTTCCATTGTTCTTCGGAATTCTGCTGTAATTTAAAAATGCTACGGAACTCTTCCATTGTTCTTCGGAATTCTGCTGAAGTTTAAAAATGCTACGGAACTCTTCCATTGTTCTTCGGAATTCTGCTGAAGTTTAAAAATGCTACGGAACTCTTCCATTGTTTTTCGGAATTCTGCTGAAGTTTTAAAATGCTGTGGAACTCTTCCATTGTTCTCGAATTCTTCTGAAGTTTGAAAATGCTACGGAACTCTTCCATTGTTCTTCAGAATACTGCTGAAGTTTAAAAATGGTACGGAACACATCCTTTGTTCTTCGGAATTCTGCTGAAGTTTAAAAATGCTACGGAACTCTTCCATTGTTCACGGAATTCTGGTGAAGTTTAAAAATGCTACGGAACTCTTCCATTGTTCTTTGGAATTCTGCTGAAGTTTAAAAATGCTATGGAACTCTTCCATTGTTCTTCTGAATTCTGCTGAAGTTTAAAAATGCTACGGAACTCTTCCATTGTTCTCGGAATTCTGTTGAAGTTTAAAAATGCTACGGAACTCTTCCATTGTTCTCGGAATTCTAGTGAAGTTTAAAAATGCTACGGAACTCTTCCATTGTTCTCGGAATTCTGCTGAAGTTTAAAAATGCTATGGAACTCTTCCATTGTTCTTCGGAATTCTGCTGAAGTTTAAAAATGCTACGGAACTTTTCCATTGTTCTTCGGAATTCTGATGAAGTTTAAAAATGCTACGGAACTCTTCCATTGTTCTTCGGAATTCTGCTGAAGTTTAAAAATGCTACGGAACTCTTCCATTGTTCTTCGGAATTCTGCAGAAGTTTAAAAATGCTACGGATCTCTTCCATTGTTCTTGGAATTCTGGTGAAGTTTAAAAATGCTATGGAACTCTTCCATTGTTCTCAGAATTCTGCTGAAGTTTATAAATTCTACGGTACTCTTCCATTGTTCTTGGGAATTCTGCTGAAGTTTAAAAATGTTACGGATCATTTCCATTGTTCTTTGGAATTCGGCTGAAGTTTAAATATGCTAAGGAACTCTTCCATTGTTCTTCGGAATTCTGCTGAAGTTTAAAAATGCTACGGAACTCTTCGATTGTTCTTCGGAATTCTGCTGAAGTTTAAAAATGCTACGGAACTCTTCCATTGTTCTTCTGAGTTCTGCTGAAGTTTAAAAATGCTGCGGAACTCTTCCATTGTTCTTCGGAATTCTGATGAAGTTTAAAACTGCAACGGAACTCTTCCATTGTTCTTCGGAATTCTGCTGAAGTTTAAAAATGCTACGGAACTCTTCCATTGTTCTTCGGAATTCTGCTGAAGTTTAAAAATGCTATGGAACTTTTCCATTGTTCTCGGAATTCTGGTGAAGTTGAAAAATGCTACGGAACTCTTCCATTGTTCTCGGAATTCTGGTGAAGTTTAAAAATGCTACGGAACTCATCCATTGTTCTCGGAATTCTGCTGAAGTTTAAAAATGCTGCGGAATTCTTCCATTGTTCTTCGGAATTCTGCTGAAGTTTAAAAATGGTACGGAACTTTTCCATTGTTCTTCGGAATTCTGACGAAGTTTAAAAAGGCTACGGAACTCTTCCATTGTTCTTCGGAATTCTGCTGAAGTTTAAAAATGCTACGGAACTCTTCCATTGTTCTTCGGAATTCTGCAGAAGTTTAAAAATGCTACGGAACTCTTCCATTGTTCTTGGAATTCTGCAGAAGTTTAAAAATGCTACAGAACTCTTCCATTGTTCTCAGAATTCTGCTGAAGCTTATAAATTCTACGGTGCTCTTCCATTGTTCTTGGGAATTCTGCTGAAGTTTAAAAATGTTACGGATCAATTCCATTGTTCTTCGGAATTCTGCTGAAGTTTAAAAATGCTACGGAACTTTTCCATTGTTCTTCGGAATTCTGCTGAAGTTTAAAAATGCTACGGAACTCATCCAATGTTCTTCGGAATTCTGCTGAAGTTTAAAAATGCTACGGAACTCTTCCATTGTTTTGCGGAATTCTTCTGAAGTTTAAAAATGCTACAGAACTCTCTTGCTCTTCAGAATTCTGCTGAAGTTTAAAAATGCTACGGAACACTTCCTTTGTTCTTCGGAATTCTGCTGAAGTTTAAAAATGCTACAGAACTCTTCCATTGTTCACGGTATTCTGGTGAAGTTTAAAAATGCTACGGAACTCTTCCATTGTTCTTCGGAATTCTGCTGAAGTTTAAAAATGCTACGGGACTCTTCCATTGTTCTTCTGAGTTCTGCTGAAGTTTAAAAAGGCTACGGAACTCTTCCATTGTTCTTCGGAATTCTGCTGAAGTTTAAAACTGCAACGGAACTCTTCCATTGTTCTTCGGAATTCTGCTGAAGTTTAAAAAGGCTACGGAACTCTTCCATTGTTCTTCGGAATTCTGCTGAAGTTTAAAAATGCTATGGAATTCTTCCATTGTTCTCGGAATTCTGGAGAAGTTTAAAAATGCTGCGGAACTCATCCATTGTTCTTGGAATTCTGCTGAAGTTTAAAAATGCTACGGAACTCTTCCATTGTTCTTCGGAATTCTGCTGTAATTTAAAAATGCTACGGAACTCTTCCATTGTTCTTCGGAATTCTGCTGAAGTTTAAAAATGCTACGGAACTCTTCCATTGTTCTTCGGAATTCTGCTGAAGTTTAAAAATGCTACGGAACTCTTCCATTGTTTTTCGGAATTCTGCTGAAGTTTAAAAATGCTGTGGAACTCTTCCATTGTTCTCGGAATTCTTCTGAAGTTTGAAAATGCTACGGAACTCTTCCATTGTTCTTCAGAATACTGCTGAAGTTTAAAAATGGTACGGAACACATCCTTTGTTCTTCGGAATTCTGCTGAAGTTTAAAAATGCTACGGAACTCTTCCATTGTTCACGGAATTCTGGTGAAGTTTAGAAATGCTACGGAACTCTTCCATTGTTCTTTGGAATTCTGCTGAAGTTTAAAAATGCTATGGAACTCTTCCATTGTTCTTCTGAATTCTGCTGAAGTTTAAAAATGCTACGGAACTCTTCCATTGTTCTCGGAATTCTGTTGAAGTTTAAAAATGCTACGGAACTCTTCCATTGTTCTCGGAATTCTAGTGAAGTTTAAAAATGCTACGGAACTCTTCCATTGTTCTCGGAATTCTGCTGAAGTTTAAAAATGCTATGGAACTCTTCCATTGTTCTTCGGAATTCTGCTGAAGTTTAAAAATGCTACGGAACTTTTCCATTGTTCTTCGGAATTCTGATGAAGTTTAAAAATGCTACGGAACTCTTCCATTGTTCTTCGGAATTCTGCTGAAGTTTAAAAATGCTACGGAACTCTTCCATTGTTCTTCGGAATTCTGCAGAAGTTTAAAAATGCTACGGAACTCTTCCATTGTTCTTGGAATTCTGGTGAAGTTTAAAAATGCTACGGAACTCTTCCATTGTTCTCAGAATTCTGCTGAAGTTTATAAATTCTACGGTACTCTTCCATTGTTCTTGGGAATTCTGCTGAAGTTTAAAAATGTTACCGATCATTTCCATTGTTCTTCGGAATTCTGCTGAAGTTTAAATATGCTACGGAACTCTTCCATTGTTCTTTGGAATTCTGCTGAAGTTTAAAAATGCTACGGAACTCTTCGATTGTTCTTCGGAATTCTGCTGAAGTTTAAAAATGCTACGGAACTCTTCCATTGTTCTTCTGAGTTCTGCTGAAGTTTAAAAATGCTGCGGAACTCTTCCATTGTTCTTCGGAATCTTGATGAAGTTTAAAACTGCAACGGAACTCTTCCATTGTTCTTCGGAATTCTGCTGAAGTTTAAAAATGCTACGGAACTCTTCTATTGTTCTTCGGAATTCTGCTGAAGTTTAAAAATGCTATGGAAATCTTCCATTGTTCTCGGAATTCTGGTGAAGTTTAAAAATGCTACGGAACTCTTCCATTGTTCTCGGAATTCTGGTGAAGTTTAAAAATGCTACGGAACTCATCCATTGTTCTCGGAATTCTGCTGAAGTTTAAAAATGCTACGGAACTCTTCCATTGTTCTTCGGAATTCTGCTGAAGTTTAAAAATGGTACGGAACTTTTCCATTGTTCTTCGGAATTCTGACGAAGTTTAAAAATGCTACGGAACTCTTCCATTGTTCTTGGAATTCTGGTGAAGTTTAAAAATGCTACGGAACTCTTCCATTGTTCTCAGAATTCTGCTGAAGCTTATAAATTCTACGGTGCTCTTCCATTGTTCTTGGGAATTCTGCTGAAGTTTAAAAATGTTACGGATCAATTCCATTGTTCTTCGGAATTCTGCTGAAGTTTGAAAATGCTACGGAACTCTTCCATTGTTCACGGAATTCTGGTGAAGTTTAAAAATGCTACGGAACTCTTCCATTGTTCTTTGGAATTCTGCTGAAGTTTAAAAATGCTATGGAACTCTTCCATTGTTCTTCTGAATTCTGCTGAAGTTTAAAAATGCTACGGAACTCTTCCATTGTTCTCGGAATTCTGTTGAAGTTTAAAAATGCTACGGAACTCTTCCATTGTTCTCGGAATTCTGGTGAAGTTTAAAAATGCTACAGAACTCTTCCATTGTTCTCGGAATTCTGCTGAAGTTTAAAAATGCTATGGAACTCTTCCATTGTTCTTCGGAATTCTGCTGAAGTTTAAAAATGCTACGGAACTTTTCCATTGTTCTTCGGAATTCTGATGAAGTTTAAAAATGCTACGGAACTCTTCCATTGTTCTTCGGAATTCTGCTGAAGTTTAAAAATGCTACGGAACTCTTCCATTGTTCTTCGGAATTCTGCAGAAGTTTAAAAATGCTACGGAACTCTTCCATTGTTCTTGGAATTCTGGTGAAGTTTAAAAATGCTACGGAACTCTTCCACTGTTCTCAGAATTCTGCTGAAGTTTATGAATTCTATGGTACTCTTCCATTGTTCTTGGGAATTCTGCTGAAGTTTAAAAATATTACGGATCATTTCCATTGTTCTTCGGAATTCTGCTGAAGTTTAAATATGCTACGGAACTCTTCCATTGTTCTTTGGAATTCTGCTGAAGTTTAAAAATGCTACGGAACTCTTCGATTGTTCTTCGGAATTCTGCTGAAGTTTAAAAATGCTACGGAACTCTTCCATTGTTCTTCTGAGTTCTGCTGAAGTTTAAAAATGCTGCGGAACTCTTCCATTGTTCTTCGGAATTCTGACGAAGTTTAAAAATGCTACGGAACTCTTCCATTGTTCTTGGAATTCTGGTGAAGTTTAAAAATGCTACGGAACTCTTCCATTGTTCTCAGAATTCTGCTGAAGCTTATAAATTCTACGGTGCTCTTCCATTGTTCTTGGGAATTCTGCTGAAGTTTAAAAATGTTACGGATCAATTCCATTGTTCTTCGGAATTCTGCTGAAGTTTGAAAATGCTACGGAACTCTTCCATTGTTCACGGAATTCTGGTGAAGTTTAAAAATGCTACGGAACTCTTCCATTGTTCTTTGGAATTCTGCTGAAGTTTAAAAATGCTATGGAACTCTTCCATTGTTCTTCTGAATTCTGCTGAAGTTTAAAAATGCTACGGAACTCTTCCATTGTTCTCGGAATTCTGTTGAAGTTTAAAAATGCTACGGAACTCTTCCATTGTTCTCGGAATTCTGGTGAAGTTTAAAAATGCTACAGAACTCTTCCATTGTTCTCGGAATTCTGCTGAAGTTTAAAAATGCTATGGAACTCTTCCATTGTTCTTCGGAATTCTGCTGAAGTTTAAAAATGCTACGGAACTTTTCCATTGTTCTTCGGAATTCTGATGAAGTTTAAAAATGCTACGGAACTCTTCCATTGTTCTTCGGAATTCTGCTGAAGTTTAAAAATGCTACGGAACTCTTCCATTGTTCTTCGGAATTCTGCAGAAGTTTAAAAATGCTACGGAACTCTTCCATTGTTCTTGGAATTCTGGTGAAGTTTAAAAATGCTACGGAACTCTTCCACTGTTCTCAGAATTCTGCTGAAGTTTATGAATTCTATGGTACTCTTCCATTGTTCTTGGGAATTCTGCTGAAGTTTAAAAATATTACGGATCATTTCCATTGTTCTTCGGAATTCTGCTGAAGTTTAAATATGCTACGGAACTCTTCCATTGTTCTTTGGAATTCTGCTGAAGTTTAAAAATGCTACGGAACTCTTCGATTGTTCTTCGGAATTCTGCTGAAGTTTAAAAATGCTACGGAACTCTTCCATTGTTCTTCTGAGTTCTGCTGAAGTTTAAAAATGCTGCGGAACTCTTCCATTGTTCTTCGGAATTCTGATGAAGTTTAAAACTGCAACGGAACTCTTCCATTGTTCTTCGGAATTCTGCTGAAGTTTAAAAATGCTACGGAACACTTCTATTGTTCTTCGGAATTCTGCTGAAGTTTAAAAATGCTATGGAACTCTTCCATTGTTCTCGGAATTCTGGTGAAGTTTAAAAATGCTACGGAATTCTTCCATTGTTCTCGGAAATCTGGTGAAGTTTAAAAATGCTACGGAACTCATCCATTGTTCTCGGAATTCTGCTGAAGTTTAAAAATGCTACGGAACTCTTCCATTGTTCTTCGGAATTCTGCTGAAGTTTAAAAATGGTACGGAACTTTTCCATTGTTCTTCGGAATTCTGACGAAGTTTAAAAAGGCTACGGAACTCTTCCATTGTTCTTCGGAATTCTGCTGAAGTTTAAAAATGCTACGGAACTCTTCCATTGTTCTTCGGAATTCTGCAGAAGTTTAAAAATGCTACGGAACTCTTCCATTGTTCTTGGAATTCTGGTGAAGTTTAAAAATGCTACGGAACTCTTCCATTGTACTCAGAATTCTGCTGAAGCTTATAAATTCTACGGTTCTCTTCCATTGTTCTTGGGAATTCTGCTGAAGTTTGAAAATGCTACGGAACTCTTCCATTGTTCTTCGGAATTCTGCTGAAGTTTAAAAATGCTACGGAACACTTCCTTTGTTCTTCGGAATTCTGCTGAAGTTTAAAAATGCTACGGAACTCTTCCATTGTTCATGGAATTCTGGTGAAGTTTAAAAATGCTACGGAACTCTTCCATTGTTCTTCGGAATTCTGCAGAAGTTTAAAAATGCTACGGAACTCTTCCATTGTTCTTGGAATTCTGGTGAAGTTTAAAAATGCTACGGAACTCTTCCACTGTTCTCAGAATTCTGCTGAAGTTTATGAATTCTATGGTACTCTTCCATTGTTCTTGGGAATTCTGCTGAAGTTTAAAAATATTACGGATCATTTCCATTGTTCTTCGGAATTCTGCTGAAGTTTAAATATGCTACGGAACTCTTCCATTGTTCTTTGGAATTCTGCTGAAGTTTAAAAATGCTACGGAACTCTTCGATTGTTCTTCGGAATTCTGCTGAAGTTTAAAAATGCTACGGAACTCTTCCATTGTTCTTCTGAGTTCTGCTGAAGTTTAAAAATGCTGCGGAACTCTTCCATTGTTCTTCGGAATTCTGATGAAGTTTAAAACTGCAACGGAACTCTTCCATTGTTCTTCGGAATTCTGCTGAAGTTTAAAAATGCTACGGAACACTTCTATTGTTCTTCGGAATTCTGCTGAAGTTTAAAAATGCTATGGAACTCTTCCATTGTTCTCGGAATTCTGGTGAAGTTTAAAAATGCTACGGAATTCTTCCATTGTTCTCGGAAATCTGGTGAAGTTTAAAAATGCTACGGAACTCATCCATTGTTCTCGGAATTCTGCTGAAGTTTAAAAATGCTACGGAACTCTTCCATTGTTCTTCGGAATTCTGCTGAAGTTTAAAAATGGTACGGAACTTTTCCATTGTTCTTCGGAATTCTGACGAAGTTTAAAAAGGCTACGGAACTCTTCCATTGTTCTTCGGAATTCTGCTGAAGTTTAAAAATGCTACGGAACTCTTCCATTGTTCTTCGGAATTCTGCAGAAGTTTAAAAATGCTACGGAACTCTTCCATTGTTCTTGGAATTCTGGTGAAGTTTAAAAATGCTACGGAACTCTTCCATTGTACTCAGAATTCTGCTGAAGCTTATAAATTCTACGGTTCTCTTCCATTGTTCTTGGGAATTCTGCTGAAGTTTGAAAATGCTACGGAACTCTTCCATTGTTCTTCGGAATTCTGCTGAAGTTTAAAAATGCTACGGAACACTTCCTTTGTTCTTCGGAATTCTGCTGAAGTTTAAAAATGCTACGGAACTCTTCCATTGTTCATGGAATTCTGGTGAAGTTTAAAAATGCTACGGAACTCTTCCATTGTTCTTTGGAATTCTGCTGAAGTTTAAAAATGCTATGGAACTCTTCCATTGTTCTTCTGAATTCTGCTGAAGTTTAAAAATGCTACGGAACTCTTCCATTGTTCTCGGAATTCTGTTGAAGTTTAAAAATGCTACGGAACTCTTCCATTGTTCTCGGAATTCTGGTGAAGTTTAAAAATGCTACGGAACTCTTCCATTGTTCTCGGAATTCTGCTGAAGTTTAAAAAAGCTATGGAACTCTTCCATTGTTCTTCGGAATTCTGCTGAAGTTTAAAAATGCTATGGAACTTTTCCATTGTTCTTCGGAATTCTGCTGAAGTTTAAAAATGCTACGGAACTCTTCCATTGTTCTTTGGAATTCTGCAGAAGTTTAAAAATGCTACGGAACTCTTCCATTGTTCTTGGAATTCTGGTGAAGTTTAAAAATGCTACGGAACTCTTCCATTGTTCTCAGAATTCTGCTGAAGTTTATAAATTCTACGGTACTCTTCCATTGTTCTTGGGAATTCTGCTGAAGTTTAAAAATGTTACGGATCATTTCCATTGTTCTTCGGAATTCTGCTGAAGTTTAAATATGCTACGGAACTCTTCCATTGTTCTTTGGAATTCTGCTGAAGTTTAAAAATGCTACGGAACTCTTCGATTGTTCTTCGGAATTCTGCTGAAGTTTAAAAATGCTACGGAACTCTTCCATTGTTCTTCTGAGTTCTGCTGAAGTTTAAAAATGCTGCGGAACTCTTCCATTGTTCTTCGGAATTCTGATGAAGTTTAAAACTGCAACGGAACTCTTCCATTGTTCTTCGGAATTCTGCTGAAGTTTAAAAATGCTACGGAACTCTTCTATTGTTCTTCGGAATTCTGCTGAAGTTTAAAAATGCTATGGAAATCTTCCATTGTTCTCGGAATTCTGGTGAAGTTTAAAAATGCTACGGAACTCTTCCATTGTTCTCGGAATTCTGGTGAAGTTTAAAAATGCTACGGAACTCTTCTTTTGTTCTCGGAATTCTGCTGAAGTTTAAAAATGCTACGGAACTCTTCCATTGTTCTTCGGAATTCTGCTGAAGTTTAAAAATGGTACGGAACTTTTCCATTGTTCTTCGGAACTCTGACGAAGTTTAAAAAGGCTACGGAACTCTTCCATTGTTCTTCGGAATTCTGCTGAAGTTTAAAAATGCTACGGAACTCTTCCATTGTTCTTCGGAATTCTGCAGAAGTTTAAAAATGCTACGGAACTCTTCCATTGTTCTTGGAATTCTGGTGAAGTTTAAAAATGCTACGGAACTCTTCCATTGTTCTCAGAATTCTGCTGAAGCTTATAAATTCTACGGTGCTCTTCCATTGTTCTTGGGAATTCTGCTGAAGTTTAAAAATGTTACGGATCAATTCCATTGTTCTTCGGAATTCTGCTGAAGTTTGAAAATGCTACGGAACTCTTCCATTGTTCACGGAATTCTGGTGAAGTTTAAAAATGCTACGGAACTCTTCCATTGTTCTTTGGAATTCTGCTGAAGTTTAAAAATGCTATGGAACTCTTCCATTGTTCTTCTGAATTCTGCTGAAGTTTAAAAATGCTACGGAACTCTTCCATTGTTCTCGGAATTCTGCTGAAGTTTAAAAATGCTATGGAACTCTTCCATTGTTCTTCGGAATTCTGCTGAAGTTTAAAAATGCTACGGAAATTTTCCATTGTTCTTCGGAATTCTGATGAAGTTTAAAAATGCTACGGAACTCTTCCATTGTTCTTCGGAATTCTGCTGAAGTTTAAAAATGCTACGGAACTCTTCCATTGTTCTTCGGAATTCTGCAGAAGTTTAAAAATGCTACGGAACTCTTCCATTGTTCTTGGAATTCTGGTGAAGTTTAAAAATGCTACGGAACTCTTCCATTGTTCTCAGAATTCTGCTGAAGTTTATGAATTCTACGGTACTCTTCCATTGTTCTTGGGAATTCTGCTGAAGTTTAAAAATATTACGGATCATTTCCATTGTTCTTCGGAATTCTGCTGAAGTTTAAATATGCTACGGAACTCTTCCATTGTTCTTTGGAATTCTGCTGAAGTTTAAAAATGCTACGGAACTCTTCGATTGTTCTTCGGAATTCTGCTGAAGTTTAAAAATGCTACGGAACTCTTCCATTGTTCTTCTGAGTTCTGCTGAAGTTTAAAAATGCTGCGGAACTCTTCCATTGTTCTTCGGAATTCTGATGAAGTTTAAAACTGCAACGGAACTCTTCCATTGTTCTTCGGAATTCTGCTGAAGTTTAAAAATGCTACGGAACTCTTCTATTGTTCTTCGGATTTCTGCTGAAGTTTAAAAATGCTATGGAACTCTTCCATTGTTCTCGGAATTCTGGTGAAGTTTAAAAATGCCACGGAATTCTTCCATTGTTCTCGGAAATCTGGTGAAGTTTAAAAATGCTACGGAACTCATCCATTGTTCTCGGAATTCTGCTGAAGTTTAAAAATGCTACGGAACTCTTCCATTGTTCTTCGGAATTCTGCTGAAGTTTAAAAATGGTACGGAACTTTTCCATTGTTCTTCGGAATTCTGACGAAGTTTAAAAAGGCTACGGAACTCTTCCATTGTTCTTCGGAATTCTGCTGAAGTTTAAAAATGCTACGGAACTCTTCCATTGTTCTTCGGAATTCTGCAGAAGTTTAAAAATGCTACGGAACTCTTCCATTGTTCTTGGAATTCTGGTGAAGTTTAAAAATGCTACGCACTCTTCCATTGTTCTCAGAATTCTGCTGAAGCTTATAAATTCTACGGTGCTCTTCCATTGTTCTTGGGAATTCTGCTGAAGTTTGAAAATGCTACGGAACTCTTCCATTGTTCTTCGGAATTCTGCTGAAGTTTAAAAATGCTACGGAACACTTCCTTTGTTCTTCGGAATTCTGCTGAAGTTTAAAAATGCTACGGAACTCTTCCATTGTTCACGGAATTCTGGTGAAGTTTAAAAATGCTACGGAACTCTTCCATTGTTCTTTGGAATTCTGCTGAAGTTTAAAAATGCTATGGAACTCTTCCATTGTTCTTCTGAATTCTGCTAAAGTTTAAAAATGCTTCGGAACTCTTCCATTGTTCTCGGAATTCTGGTGAAGTTTAAAAATGCTACGGAACTCTTCCATTGTTCTCGGAATTCTGCTGAAGTTTAAAAATGCTACGGAACTCTTCCATTGTTCTTGGGAATTCTGCTGAAGTTTAAAAATGTTACGGATCAATTCCATTGTTCTTTGGAATTCTGCTGAAGTTAGAAAATGCTACGGAACTCTTCCATTGTTCTTCGGAATTCTGCTGAAGTTTAAAAATGCTGTGGAACTCTTCCATTGTTGTTCGGAATTCTGCTGAAGTTTAAAAATGCTACGGAACTCTTCCATTGTTCTTCGGAATTCTGCAGAAGTTTAAAAATGCTACGGAACTCTTCCATTGTTCTTGGAATTCTGGTGAAGTTTAAAAATGCTACGGAACTCTTCCATTGTTCTCAGAATTCTGCTGAAGTTTATAAATTCTACGGTACTCTTCCATTGTTCTTGGGAATTCTGCTGAAGTTTAAAAATGTTACGGATCATTTCCATTGTTCTTCGGAATTCTGCTGAAGTTTAAATATTCTACGGAACTCTTCCATTGTTCTTTGGAATTCTGCTGAAGTTTAAAAATGCTACGGAACTCTTCGATTGTTCTTCGGAATTCTGCTGAAGTTTAAAAATGCTACGGAACTCTTCCATTGTTCTTCTGAGTTCTGCTGAAGTTTAAAAATGCTGCGGAACTCTTCCATTGTTCTTCGGAATTCTGATGAAGTTTAAAACTGCAACGGAACTCTTACATTGTTCTTCGGAATTCTGCTGAAGTTTAAAAATGCTACGGAACTCTTCTATTGTTCTTCGGAATTCTGCTGAAGTTTAAAAATGCTATGGAAATCTTCCATTGTTCTCGGAATTCTGGTGAAGTTTAAAAATGCTACGGAACTCTTCCATTGTTCTCGGAATTCTGGTGAAGTTTAAAAATGCTGCGGAACTCATCCATTGTTCTCGGAATTCTGCTGAAGTTTAAAAATGCTACGGAACTCTTCCATTGTTCTTCGGAATTCTGCTGAAGTTTAAAAATGGTACGGAACTTTTCCATTGTTCTTCGGAATTCTGACGAAGTTTAAAAAGGCTACGGAACTCTTCCATTGTTCTTCGGAATTCTGCTGAAGTTTAAAAATGCTACGGAACTCTTCCATTGTTCTTCGGAATTCTGCAGAAGTTTAAAAATGCTACGGAACTCTTCCATTGTTCTTGCAATTCTGGTGAAGTTTAAAAATGCTACGGAACTCTTCCATTGTTCTCAGAATTCTGCTGAAGCTTATAAATTCTACGGTGCTCTTCCATTGTTCTTGGGAATTCTGCTGAAGTTTAAAAATGTTACGGATCAATTCCATTGTTCTTCGGAATTCTGCTGAAGTTTGAAAATGCTACGGAACTCTTCCATTGTTCACGGAATTCTGGTGAAGTTTAAAAATGCTACGGAACTCTTCCATTGTTCTTTGGAATTCTGCTGAAGTTTAAAAATGCTATGGAACTCTTCCATTGTTCTTCTGAATTCTGCTGAAGTTTAAAAATGCTACAGAACTCTTCCATTGTTCTCGGAATTCTGTTGAAGTTTAAAAATGCTACGGAACTCTTCCATTGTTCTCGGACTTCTGGTGAAGTTTAAAAATGCTACGGAACTCTTCCATTGTTCTCGGAATTCTGCTGAAGTTTAAAAATGCTATGGAACTCTTCCATTGTTCTTCGGAATTCTGCTGAAGTTTAAAAATGCTACGGAACTTTTCCATTGTTCTTCGGAATTCTGATGAAGTTTAAAAATGCTACGGAACTCTTCCATTGTTCTTCGGAATTCTGCTGAAGTTTAAAAATGCTACGGAACTCTTCCATTGTTCTTCGGAATTCTGCAGAAGTTTAAAAATGCTACGGAACTCTTCCATTGTTCTTGGAATTCTGGTGAAGTTTAAAAATGCTACGGAACTCTTCCATTGTTCTCAGAATTCTGCTGAAGTTTATGAATTCTACGGTACTCTTCCATTGTTCTTGGGAATTCTGCTGAAGTTTAAAAATATTACGGATCATTTCCATTGTTCTTCGGAATTCTGCTGAAGTTTAAATATACTACGGAACTCTTCCATTGTTCTTTGGAATTCTGCTGAAGTTTAAAAATGCTACGGAACTCTTCGATTGTTCTTTGGAATTCTGCTGAAGTTTAAAAATGCTACGGAACTCTTCCATTGTTCTTCTGAGTTCTGCTGAAGTTTAAAAATGCTGCGGAACTCTTCCATTGTTCTTCGGAATTCTGATGAAGTTTAAAACTGCAACGGAACTCTTCCATTGTTCTTCGGAATTCTGCTGAAGTTTAAAAATGCTACGGAACTCTTCTATTGTTCTTCGGAATTCTGCTGAAGTTTAAAAATGCTATGGAACTCTTCCATTGTTCTCGGAATTCTGGTGAAGTTTAAAAATGCTACGGAATTCTTCCATTGTTCTCGGAAATCTGGTGAAGTTTAAAAATGCTACGGAACTCATCCATTGTTCTCGGAATTCTGCTGAAGTTTAAAAATGCTACGGAACTCTTCCATTGTTCTTCAGAATTCTGCTGAAGTTTAAAAATGGTACGGAACTTTTCCATTGTTCTTCGGAATTCTGACGAAGTTTAAAAAGGCTACGGAACTCTTCCATTGTTCTTCGGAATTCTGCTGAAGTTTAAAAATGCTACGGAACTCTTCCATTGTTCTTCGGAATTCTGCAGAAGTTTAAAAATGCTACGGAACTCTTCCATTGTTCTTGGAATTCTGGTGAAGTTTAAAAATGCTACGGAACTCTTTCATTGTTCTCAGAATTCTGCTGAAGCTTATAAATTCTACGGTGCTCTTCCATTGTTCTTGGGAATTCTGCTGAAGTTTGAAAATGCTACGGAACTCTTCCATTGTTCTTCGGAATTCTGCTGAAGTTTAAAAATGCTACGGAACACTTCCTTTGTTCTTCGGAATTCTGCTGAAGTTTAAAAATGCTACGGAACTCTTCCATTGTTCACGGAATTCTGGTGAAGTTTAAAAATGCTACGGAACTCTTCCATTGTTCTTTGGAATTCTGCTGAAGTTTAAAAATGCTATGGAACTCTTCCATTGTTCTTCTGAATTCTGCTGAAGTTTAAAAATGCTTCGGAACTCTTCCATTGTTCTCGGAATTCTGGTGAAGTTTAAAAATGCTACGGAACTCTTCCATTGTTCTCGGAATTCTGCTGAAGTTTAAAAATGCTACGGAACTCTTCCATTTTTCTTCGGAATTCTGCTGAAGTTTAAAAATGCTACGGAACTTTTCCATTGTTCTTCGGAATTCTGATGAAGTTTAAAAATGCTACGGAACTCTTCCATTGTTCTTCGGAATTCTGCTGAAGTTTAAAAATGCTACGGAACTCTTCCATTGTTTTTCGGAATTCTGCAGAAGTTTAAAAATGCTACGGAACTTTTCCATTGTTCTTGGAATTCTGGTGAAGTTTAAAAATGCTACGGAACTCTTCCATTGTTCTCAGAATTCTGCTGAAGTTTATAAATTCTACGGTACTCTTCCATTGTTCTTGGGAATTCTGCTGAAGTTTAAAAATGTTACGGATCATTTCCATTGTTCTTCGGAATTCTGCTGAAGTTTAAATATGCTACGGAACTCTTCCATTGTTCTTTGGAATTCTGCTGAAGTTTAAAAATGCTACGGAACTCTTCGATTGTTCTTCGGAATTCTGCTGAAGTTTAAAAATGCTATGGAACTCTTCCATTGTTCTTCTGAGTTCTGCTGAAGTTTAAAAATGCTGCGGAACTCTTCCATTGTTCTTCGGAATTCTGCAGAAGTTTAAAAATACTACGGAACTCTTCCATTGTTCTTTGGAATTCTGCAGAAGTTTAAAAATGCTATGGAACTCTTCCATTGTTCTCGGAATTCTGGTGAAGTTTAAAAATGCTACGGAACTCTTTCATTGTTCTCGGAATTCTGGTGAAGTTTAAAAATGCTACGGAACTCATCCATTGTTCTCGGAATTCTGCTGAAGTTTAAAAATGCTACGGAACTCTTCCATTGTTCTTCGGAATTCTGCTGAAGTTTAAAAATGGTACGGAACTTTCCCATTGTTCTTCGGAATTCTGACGAAGTTTAAAAAGGCTACGGAACTCTTCCATTGTTCTTCGGAATTCTGCTGAAGTTTAAAAATGCTACGGAATTCTTCCATTGTTCTTCGGAATTCTGCAGAAGTTTAAAAATGCTACGGAACTCTTCCATTGTTCTTGGAATTCTGGTGAAGTTTAAAAATGCTACGGAACTCTTCCATTGTTCTCAGAATTCTGCTGAAGCTTATAAATTCTACGGTGCTCTTCCATTGTTCTTGGGAATTCTGCTGAAGTTTAAAAATGCTACGGAACTCTTCCCTTGTTTTGCGGAATTCTTCTGAAGTTTATAAATTCTACGGTACTCTTCCATTGTTCTTGGGAATTCTGGTGAAGTTTAAAAATGCTACGGAACTCTTCCATTGTTCTCAGAATTCTGCTGAAGTTTATAAATTCTACGGTACTCTTCCATTGTTCTTGGGAATTCTGCTGAAGTTTAAAAATGTTACGGATCATTTCCATTGTTCTTCGGAATTCTGCTGAAGTTTAAATATGCTACGGAACTCTTCCATTGTTCTTTGGAATTCTGCTGAAGTTTAAAAATGCTGCGGAACTCTTCGATTGTTCTTCGGAATTCTGCTGAAGTTTAAAAATGCTACTGAACTCTTCCATTGTTCTTCTGAGTTCTGCTGAAGTTTAAAAATGCTGCGGAACTCTTCCATTGTTCTTCGGAATTCTGATGAAGTTTAAAACTGCAACGGAACTCTTCCATTGTTCTTCGGAATTCTGCTGAAGTTTAAAAATGCTACGGAACTCTTCTATTGTTCTTCGGAATTCTGCTGAAGTTTAAAAATGCTATGGAACTCTTCCATTGTTCTCGGAATTCTGGTGAAGTTTAAAAATGCTACGGAACTCTTCCATTGTTCTCGGAATTCTGGTGAAGTTTAAAAATGCTACGGAACTCATCCATTGTTCTCGGAATTCTGCTGAAGTTTAAAAATGCTACGGAACTCTTCCATTGTTCTTCGGAATTCTGCTGAAGTTTAAAAATGGTACGGAACTTTTCCATTGTTCTTCGGAATTCTGACGAAGTTTTAAAAGGCTACGGAACTCTTCCATTGTTCTTCGGAATTCTGCTGAAGTTTAAAAATGCTACGGAACTCTTCCATTGTTCTTCGAAATTCTGCAGAAGTTTAAAAATGCTACGGAACTCTTCCATTGTTCTTGGAATTCTGGTGAAGTTTAAAAATGCTACGGAACTCTTCCATTGTTCTCAGAATTCTGCTGAAGCTTATAAATTCTACGGTGCTCTTCCATTGTTCTTGGGAATTCTGCTGAAGTTTAAAAATGTTACGGATCAATTCCATTGTTCTTCGGAATTCTGCTGAAGTTTGAAAATGCTACGGAGCTCTTCCATTGTTCACGGAATTCTGGTGAAGTTTAAAAATGCTACGGAACTCTTCCATTGTTCTTTGGAATTCTGCAGAAGTTTAAAAATGCTATGGAACTCTTCCATTGTTCTTGGAATTCTGGTGAAGTTTAAAAAATGCTACGGAACTCTTTCATTGTTCTCGGAATTCTGGTGAAGTTTAAAAATGCTACGGAACTCATCCATTGTTCTCGGAATTCTGCTGAAGTTTAAAAATGCTACGGAACTCTTCCATTGTTCTTCGGAATTCTGCTGAAGTTTAAAAATGGTACGGAACTTTCCCATTGTTCTTCGGAATTCTGACGAAGTTTAAAAAGGCTACGGAACTCTTCCATTGTTCTTCGGAATTCTGCTGAAGTTTAAAAATGCTACGGAATTCTTCCATTGTTCTTCGGAATTCTGCAGAAGTTTAAAAATGCTACGGAACTCTTCCATTGTTCTTGGAATTCTGGTGAAGTTTAAAAATGCTACGGAACTCTTCCATTGTTCTCAGAATTCTGCTGAAGCTTATAAATTCTACGGTGCTCTTCCATTGTTCTTGGGAATTCTGCTGAAGTTTAAAAATGTTACGGATCAATTCCATTGTTCTTCGGAATTCTGCTGAAGTTTAAAAATGCTACGGAACTTTTCCATTGTTCTTCGGAATTCTGCTGAAGTTTAAAAATGCTACGGAACTCATCCATTGTTCTTCGGAATTCTGCTGAAGTTTAAAAATGCTACGGAACACTTCCTTTGTTCTTCGGAATTCTGCTGAAGTTTAAAAATGCTACAGAACTCTTCCATTGTTCACGGTATTCTGGTGAAGTTTAAAAATGCTACGGAACTCTTCCATTGTTCTTCGGAATTCTGCTGAAGTTTAAAATTGCTACGGGACACTTCCATTGTTCTTCTGAGTTCTGCTGAAGTTTAAAAAGGCTACGGAACTCTTCCATTGTTCTTTGGAATTCTGATGAAGTTTAAAATTGCAACGGAACTCTTCCATTGTTCTTCGGAATTCTGCTGAAGTTGAAAAATGCTACGGAACTCTTCCATTGTTCTTCGGAATTCTGCTGAAGTTTAAAAATGCTACGGAACTCTTCCATTGTTCTCGGAATTCTGGTGAAGTTTAAAAATGCTGCGGAACTCATCCATTGTTCTTGGAATTCTGATGAAGTTTAAAAATGCTACGGAACTCTTCCATTGTTCTTCGGAATTCTGCTGTAATTTAAAAATGCTACGGAACTCTTCCATTGTTCTTCGGAATTCTGCTGAAGTTTAAAAATGCTACGGAACTCTTCCATTGTTCTTCGGAATTCTGCTGAAGTTTAAAAATGCTATGGAACTCTTCCATTGTTTTTCGGAATTCTGCTGAAGTTTAAAAATGCTGTGGAACTCTTCCATTGTTCTCGGAATTCTTCTGAAGTTTGAAAATGCTACGGAACTCTTCCATTGTTCTTCAGAATACTGCTGAAGTTTAAAAATGCTACGGAACACTTCCTTTGTTCTTCGGAATTCTGCTGAAGTTTAAAAATGCTACAGAACTCTTCTCTTGTTCTTCAGAATTCTGCTGAAGTTTAAAAATGCTACGGAACACTTCCTTTGTTCTTCCGAATTCTGCTGAAGTTTAAAAATGCTACAGAACTCTTCCATTGTTCACGGTATTCTGGTGAAGTTTAAAAATGCTACGGAACTCTTCCATTGTTCTTCGGAATTCTGCTGAAGTTTAAAAATGCTACGGGACTCTTCCATTGTTCTTCTGAGTTCTGCTGAAGTTTAAAAAGGCTACGGAACTCTTCCATTGTTCTTCGGAATTCTGATGAAGTTTAAAACTGCAACGGAACTCTTCCATTGTTCTTCGGAATTCTGCTGAAGTTTAAAAATGCTACGGAACACTTCCATTGTTCTTCGGAATTCTGCTGAAGTTTAAAAATGCTACGGAACTCTTCCATTGTTCTCGGAATTCTGCTGAAGTTTAAAAATGACTGCGAACTCATCCATTGTTCTCGGAATTCTGCTGAAGTTTAAAAATGCTACAGAACTCTTCCATTGTTCTTCGGAATTCTGCTGTAATTTAAAAATGCTACGGAACTCTTCCATTGTTCTTCGGAATTCTGCTGAAGTTTAAAAATGCTACGGAACTCTTCCATTGTTTTTCGGAATTCTGCTGAAGTTTAAAAATGCTGTGGAGCTCTTCCATTGTTCTTGGAATTCTTCTGAAGTTTGAAAATGCTACGGAACTCTTCCATTGTTCTTCAGAATACTGCTGAAGTTTAAAAATGCTACGGAACACTTCCTTTGTTCTTCGAAATTCTGCTGAAGTTTAAAAATGCTACGGAACTCTTCCAATGTTCACGGAATTCTGGTGAAGTTTAAAAATGCTACGGAACTCTTCCATTGTTATTCTTAATTCTGCTGAAGTTTACAAATGCTACGGAACTCTTCCATTGTTCTTCGGAATTCTGCTGAAGTCTAAAAATGCTATGGAACTCTTCCATTTTTCTTCTGAATTCTGCTGAAGTTTAAAAATGCTACGGAACTCTTCCATTGTTCACGGAATTCTGGTGAAGTTTAAAAATGCTACGGAACTCTTCCATTGTTATTCTTAATTCTGCGGAAGTTTAAAAATGCTACGGAACTCTTCCATTGTTCTTCGGAATTCTGCTGAAGTTTAAAAATGCTATGGAACTCTTCCATTGTTCTTCTGAATTCTGCTGAAGTTTAAAAATGCTACGGAACTCTTCCATTGTTCTCGGAATTCTGTTGAAGTTTAAAAATGCTACGGAACTCTTCCATTGTTCTCGGAATTCTGGTGAAGTTTAAAAATGCTACGGAACTCTTCCTTTGTTCTCAGAATTCTGCTGAAGTTAAAAAATGCTATGGAACTCTTCCATTGTTCTTCGGAATTCTGCTGAAGTTTAAAAATGCTACGGAACTTTTCCATTGTTCTTCAGAATTCTGATGAAGTTTAAAAATGCTACGGAACTCTTCCATTGTTCTTCGGAATTCTGCTGAAGTTTAAAAATGCTACGGAACTCTTCCATTGTTCTTCGGAATTCTGCAGAAGTTTAAAAATGCTACGGAAATCTTCCATTGTTCTTGGAATTCTGGTGAAGTTTAAAAATGCTACGGAACTCTTCCATTGTTCTCAGAATTCTGCTGAAGTTTATAAATTCTACGGTACTCTTCCATTGTTCTTGGGAATTCTGCTGAAGTTTAAAAATGTTACGGATCATTTCCATTGTTCTTCGGAATTCTGCTGAAGTTTAAATATGCTACGGAACTCTTCCATTGTTCTTCGGAATTCTGCTGAAGTTTAAAAATGCTACGGAACTCTTTGATTGTTCTTCGGAATTCTGCTGAAGTTTAAAAATGTTACAGAACTCTTCCATTGTTCTTCTGAGTTCTGCTGAAGTTTAAAAATGCTACGGAACTCTTCCATTGTTATTCTTAATTCTGCTGAAGTTTAAACATGCTACGGAACTCTTCCATTGTTCTTCGGAATTCTGCTGTAATTTAAAAATGCTACGGAACTCTTCCATTGTTCTTCGGAATTCTACTGAAGTTTAAAAATGCTACGGAACTCTTCCATTGTTCTTCGGAATTCTGCTGAAGTTTAAAAATGCTACGGAACTCTTCCATTGTTTTTCGGAATTCTGCCGAAGTTTAAAAATGCTGTGGAACTCTTCCATTGTTCTCGGAATTCTTTTGAAGTTTGAAAATGCTACGGAACTCTTCCATTGTTCTTCAGAATACTGCTGAAGTTTAAAAATGCTACGGAACACTTCCTTTGTTCTTCGGAATTCTGCTGAAGTTTAAAAATGCTACAGAACTCTTCCATTGTTCACGGTATTCTGGTGAAGTTTAAAAATGCTACGGAACTCTTCCATTGTTCTCGGAATTCTGCTGAAGTTTAAAAATGCTACGGAACTCTTCCATTTTTCTTCGGAATTCTGCTGAAGTTTAAAAATGCTACGGAACTTTTCCATTGTTCTTCGGAATTCTGCTGAAGTTTAAAAATGCTACGGAACTCTTCCATTTTTCTTCGGAATTCTGCTGAAGTTTAAAAATGCTACGGAACTTTTCCATTGTTCTTCGGAATTCTGATGAAGTTTAAAAATGCTACGGAACTCTTCCATTGTTCTTCGGAATTCTGCTGAAGTTTAAAAATGCTACGGAACTCTTCCATTGTTCTTCGGAATTCTGCAGAAGTTTAAAAATGCTACGGAAATCTTCCATTGTTCTTGGAATTCTGGTGAAGTTTAAAAATGCTACGGAACTCTTCCATTGTTCTCAGAATTCTGCTGAAGTTTATAAATTCTACGGTACTCTTCCATTGTTCTTGGGAATTCTGCTGAAGTTTAAAAATGTTACGGATCATTTCCATTGTTCTTCGGAATTCTGCTGAAGTTTAAATATGCTACGGAACTCTTCCATTGTTCTTCGGAATTCTGCTGAAGTTTAAAAATGCTACGGAACTCTTTGATTGTTCTTCGGAATTCTGCTGAAGTTTAAAAATGTTACAGAACTCTTCCATTGTTCTTCTGAGTTCTGCTGAAGTTTAAAAATGCTACGGAACACTTCCTTTGTTCTTCCGAATTCTGCTGAAGTTTAAAAATGCTACAGAACTCTTCCATTGTTCACGGTATTCTGGTGAAGTTTAAAAATGCTACGGAACTCTTCCATTGTTCTTCGGAATTCTGCTGAAGTTTAAAAATGCTATGGAACTCTTCCATTGTTTTTCGGAATTCTGCTGAAGTTTAAAAATGCTGTGGAACTCTTCCATTGTTCTCGGAATTCTTCTGAAGTTTGAAAATGCTACGGAACTCTTCCATTGTTCTTCAGAATACTGCTGAAGTTTAAAAATGCTACGGAACACTTCCTTTGTTCTTCGGAATTCTGCTGAAGTTTAAAAATGCTACAGAACTCTTCTCTTGTTCTTCAGAATTCTGCTGAAGTTTAAAAATGCTACGGAACACTTCCTTTGTTCTTCCGAATTCTGCTGAAGTTTAAAAATGCTACAGAACTCTTCCATTGTTCACGGTATTCTGGTGAAGTTTAAAAATGCTACGGAACTCTTCCATTGTTCTTCGGAATTCTGCTGAAGTTTAAAAATGCTACGGGACTCTTCCATTGTTCTTCTGAGTTCTGCTGAAGTTTAAAAAGGCTACGGAACTCTTCCATTGTTCTTCGGAATTCTGATGAAGTTTAAAACTGCAACGGAACTCTTCCATTGTTCTTCGGAATTCTGCTGAAGTTTAAAAATGCTACGGAACACTTCCATTGTTCTTCGGAATTCTGCTGAAGTTTAAAAATGCTACGGAACTCTTCCATTGTTCTCGGAATTCTGCTGAAGTTTAAAAATGACTGCGAACTCATCCATTGTTCTCGGAATTCTGCTGAAGTTTAAAAATGCTACAGAACTCTTCCATTGTTCTTCGGAATTCTGCTGTAATTTAAAAATGCTACGGAACTCTTCCATTGTTCTTCGGAATTCTGCTGAAGTTTAAAAATGCTACGGAACTCTTCCATTGTTTTTCGGAATTCTGCTGAAGTTTAAAAATGCTGTGGAGCTCTTCCATTGTTCTTGGAATTCTTCTGAAGTTTGAAAATGCTACGGAACTCTTCCATTGTTCTTCAGAATACTGCTGAAGTTTAAAAATGCTACGGAACACTTCCTTTGTTCTTCGAAATTCTTCTGAAGTTTAAAAATGCTACGGAACTCTTCCAATGTTCACGGAATTCTGGTGAAGTTTAAAAATGCTACGGAACTCTTCCATTGTTATTCTTAATTCTGCTGAAGTTTACAAATGCTACGGAACTCTTCCATTGTTCTTCGGAATTCTGCTGAAGTCTAAAAATGCTATGGAACTCTTCCATTTTTCTTCTGAATTCTGCTGAAGTTTAAAAATGCTACGGAACTCTTCCATTGTTCACGGAATTCTGGTGAAGTTTAAAAATGCTACGGAACTCTTCCATTGTTATTCTTAATTCTGCGGAAGTTTAAAAATGCTACGGAACTCTTCCATTGTTCTTCGGAATTCTGCTGAAGTTTAAAAATGCTATGGAACTCTTCCATTGTTCTTCTGAATTCTGCTGAAGTTTAAAAATGCTACGGAACTCTTCCATTGTTCTCGGAATTCTGTTGAAGTTTAAAAATGCTACGGAACTCTTCCATTGTTCTCGGAATTCTGGTGAAGTTTAAAAATGCTACGGAACTCTTCCTTTGTTCTCAGAATTCTGCTGAAGTTTAAAAATGCTATGGAACTCTTCCATTGTTCTTCGGAATTCTGCTGAAGTTTAAAAATGCTACGGAACTTTTCCATTGTTCTTCAGAATTCTGATGAAGTTTAAAAATGCTACGGAACTCTTCCATTGTTCTTCGGAATTCTGCTGAAGTTTAAAAATGCTACGGAACTCTTCCATTGTTCTTCGGAATTCTGCAGAAGTTTAAAAATGCTACGGAAATCTTCCATTGTTCTTGGAATTCTGGTGAAGTTTAAAAATGCTACGGAACTCTTCCATTGTTCTCAGAATTCTGCTGAAGTTTATAAATTCTACGGTACTCTTCCATTGTTCTTGGGAATTCTGCTGAAGTTTAAAAATGTTACGGATCATTTCCATTGTTCTTCGGAATTCTGCTGAAGTTTAAATATGCTACGGAACTCTTCCATTGTTCTTCGGAATTCTGCTGAAGTTTAAAAATGCTACGGAACTCTTTGATTGTTCTTCGGAATTCTGCTGAAGTTTAAAAATGTTACAGAACTCTTCCATTGTTCTTCTGAGTTCTGCTGAAGTTTAAAAATGCTACGGAACTCTTCCATTGTTATTCTTAATTCTGCTGAAGTTTAAACATGCTACGGAACTCTTCCATTGTTCTTCGGAATTCTGCTGTAATTTAAAAATGCTACGGAACTCTTCCATTGTTCTTCGGAATTCTACTGAAGTTTAAAAATGCTACGGAACTCTTCCATTGTTCTTCGGAATTCTGCTGAAGTTTAAAAATGCTACGGAACTCTTCCATTGTTTTTCGGAATTCTGCCGAAGTTTAAAAATGCTGTGGAACTCTTCCATTGTTCTCGGAATTCTTTTGAAGTTTGAAAATGCTACGGAACTCTTCCATTGTTCTTCAGAATACTGCTGAAGTTTAAAAATGCTACGGAACACTTCCTTTGTTCTTCGGAATTCTGCTGAAGTTTAAAAATGCTACAGAACTCTTCCATTGTTCACGGTATTCTGGTGAAGTTTAAAAATGCTACGGAACTCTTCCATTGTTCTCGGAATTCTGCTGAAGTTTAAAAATGCTACGGAACTCTTCCATTTTTCTTCGGAATTCTGCTGAAGTTTAAAAATGCTACGGAACTTTTCCATTGTTCTTCGGAATTCTGCTGAAGTTTAAAAATGCTACGGAACTCTTCCATTTTTCTTCGGAATTCTGCTGAAGTTTAAAAATGCTACGGAACTTTTCCATTGTTCTTCGGAATTCTGATGAAGTTTAAAAATGCTACGGAACTCTTCCATTGTTCTTCGGAATTCTGCTGAAGTTTAAAAATGCTACGGAACTCTTCCATTGTTCTTCGGAATTCTGCAGAAGTTTAAAAATGCTACGGAAATCTTCCATTGTTCTTGGAATTCTGGTGAAGTTTAAAAATGCTACGGAACTCTTCCATTGTTCTCAGAATTCTGCTGAAGTTTATAAATTCTACGGTACTCTTCCATTGTTCTTGGGAATTCTGCTGAAGTTTAAAAATGTTACGGATCATTTCCATTGTTCTTCGGAATTCTGCTGAAGTTTAAATATGCTACGGAACTCTTCCATTGTTCTTCGGAATTCTGCTGAAGTTTAAAAATGCTACGGAACTCTTTGATTGTTCTTCGGAATTCTGCTGAAGTTTAAAAATGTTACAGAACTCTTCCATTGTTCTTCTGAGTTCTGCTGAAGTTTAAAAATGCTACGGAACTCTTCCATTGTTATTCTTAATTCTGCTGAAGTTTAAACATGCTACGGAACTCTTCCATTGTTCTTCGGAATTCTGCTGTAATTTAAAAATGCTACGGAACTCTTCCATTGTTCTTCGGAATTCTACTGAAGTTTAAAAATGCTACGGAACTCTTCCATTGTTCTTCGGAATTCTGCTGAAGTTTAAAAATGCTACGGAACTCTTCCATTGTTTTTCGGAATTCTGCCGAAGTTTAAAAATGCTGTGGAACTCTTCCATTGTTCTCGGAATTCTTTTGAAGTTTGAAAATGCTACGGAACTCTTCCATTGTTCTTCAGAATACTGCTGAAGTTTAAAAATGCTACGGAACACTTCCTTTGTTCTTCGGAATTCTGCTGAAGTTTAAAAATGCTACAGAACTCTTCCATTGTTCACGGTATTCTGGTGAAGTTTAAAAATGCTACGGAACTCTTCCATTGTTCTCGGAATTCTGCTGAAGTTTAAAAATGCTACGGAACTCTTCCATTTTTCTTCGGAATTCTGCTGAAGTTTAAAATTGCTACGGAACTTTTCCATTGTTCTTCGGAATTCTGATGAAGTTTAAAAATGCTACGGAACTCTTCCATTTTTCTTCGGAATTCTGCTGAAGTTTAAAAATGCTACGGAACTTTTCCATTGTTCTTCGGAATTCTGATGAAGTTTAAAAATGCTACGGAACTCTTCCATTGTTCTTCGGAATTCTGCTGAAGTTTAAAAATGCTACGGAACTCTTCCATTGTTTTTCGGAATTCTGCAGAAGTTTAAAAATGCTACGGAACTCTTCCATTTTTCTTCGGAATTCTGCTGAAGTTTAAAAATGCTACGGAACTTTTCCATTGTTCTTCGGAATTCTGATGAAGTTTAAAAATGCTACGGAACTCTTCCATTGTTCTTCGGAATTCTGCTGAAGTTTAAAAATGCTACGGAACTCTTCCATTGTTTTTCGGAATTCTGCAGAAGTTTAAAAATGCTACGGAACTCTTCCATTGTTCTTGGAATTCTGGTGAAGTTTAAAAATGCTACGGAACTCTTCCATTGTTCTCAGAATTCTGCTGAAGTTTATAAATTCTACGGTACTCTTCCATTGTTCTTGGCAATTCTGCTGAAGTTTAAAAATGTTACGGATCATTTCCATTGTTCTTCGGAATTCTGCTGAAGTTTAAATATGCTACGGAACTCTTCCATTGTTCTTTGGAATTCTGCTGAAGTTTAAAAATGCTATGGAACTCTTCGATTGTTCTTCGGAATTCTGCTGAAGTTTAAAAATGCTACGGAACTCTTCCATTGTTCTTCTGAGTTCTGCTGAAGTTTAAAAATGCTGCGGAACTCTTCCATTGTTCTTCGGAATTCTGATGAAGTTTAAAACTGCAACGGAACTCTTCCATTGTTCTTCGGAATTCTGCTGAAGTTTAAAAATGCTACGGAACTCTTCTATTGTTCTTCGGAATTCTGTTGAAGTTTAAAAATGCTATGGAACTCTTCCATTGTTCTCGGAATTCTGGTGAAGTTTAAAAATGCTACGGAACTCTTCCATTGTTCTCGGAATTCTGGTGAAGTTTAAAAATGCTACGGAACTCATCCATTGTTCTCGGAATTCTGCTGAAGTTTAAAAATGCTACGGAACTCTTCCATTGTTCTTCGGAATTCTGCTGAAGTTTAAAAATGGTACGGAACTTTTCCATTGTTCTTCGGAATTCTGACGAAGTTTTAAAAGGCTACGGAACTCTTCCATTGTTCTTCGGAATTCTGCTGAAGTTTAAAAATGCTACGGAACTCTTCCATTGTTCTTCGAAATTCTGCAGAAGTTTAAAAATGCTACGGAACTCTTCCATTGTTCTTGGAATTCTGGTGAAGTTTAAAAATGCTACGGAACTCTTCCATTGTTCTCAGAATTCTGCTGAAGCTTATAAATTCTACGGTGCTCTTCCATTGTTCTTGGGAATTCTGCTGAAGTTTAAAAATGTTACGGATCAATTCCATTGTTCTTCGGAATTCTGCTGAAGTTTGAAAATGCTACGGAGCTCTTCCATTGTTCACGGAATTCTGGTGAAGTTTAAAAATGCTACGGAACTCTTCCATTGTTCTTCGGAATTCTGCAGAAGTTTAAAAATGCTATGGAACTCTTCCATTGTTCTCGGAATTCTGGTGAAGTTTAAAAATGCTACGGAACTCTTTCATTGTTCACGGAATTCTGGTGAAGTTTAAAAATGCTACGGAACTCATCCATTGTTCTCGGAATTCTGCTGAAGTTTAAAAATGCTACGGAACTCTTCCATTGTTCTTCGGAATTCTGCTGAAGTTTAAAAATGGTACGGAACTTTCCCATTGTTCTTCGGAATTCTGACGAAGTTTAAAAATGCTACGGAACTCTTCCATTGTTCTTCGGAATTCTGCTGAAGTTTAAAAATGCTACGGAACTCTCTCATTGTTCTTCGGAATTCTGCAGAAGTTTAAAAATGCTACGGAACTCTTCCATTGTTCTTGGAATTCTGGTGAAGTTTAAAAATGCTACGGAACTCTTCCATTGTTCTCAGAATTCTGCTGAAGCTTATAAATTCTACGGTGCTCTTCCATTGTTCTTGGGAATTCTGCTGAAGTTTAAAAATGTTACGGATCAATTCCATTGTTCTTCGGAATTCTGCTGAAGTTTAAAAATGCTACGGGACTCTTCCATTGTTCTTCTGAGTTCTGCTGAAGTTTAAAAAGGCTACGGAACTCTTCCATTGTTCTTCGGAATTCTGATGAAGTTTAAAACTGCAACGGATCTCTTCCATTGTTCTTCGGGATTCTGCTGAAGTTTAAAAATGCTACGGAACTTTTCCATTGTTCTTCGGAATTCTGATGAAGTTTAAAAATGCTACGGAACTCTTCCATTGTTCTTCGGAATTCTGCTGAAGTTTAAAAATGCTACGGAACTCTTCCATTGTTTTTCGGAATTCTGCAGAAGTTTAAAAATGCTACGGAACTCTTCCATTTTTCTTCGGAATTCTGCTGAAGTTTAAAAATGCTACGGAACTTTTCCATTGTTCTTCGGAATTCTGATGAAGTTTAAAAATGCTACGGAACTCTTCCATTGTTCTTCGGAATTCTGCTGAAGTTTAAAAATGCTACGGAACTCTTCCATTGTTTTTCGGAATTCTGCAGAAGTTTAAAAATGCTACGGAACTCTTCCATTGTTCTTGGAATTCTGGTGAAGTTTAAAAATGCTACGGAACTCTTCCATTGTTCTCAGAATTCTGCTGAAGTTTATAAATTCTACGGTACTCTTCCATTGTTCTTGGGAATTCTGCTGAAGTTTAAAAATGTTACGGATCATTTCCATTGTTCTTCGGAATTCTGCTGAAGTTTAAATATGCTACGGAACTCTTCCATTGTTCTTTGGAATTCTGCTGAAGTTTAAAAATGCTACGGAACTCTTCGATTGTTCTTCGGAATTCTGCTGAAGTTTAAAAATGCTACGGAACTCTTCCATTGTTCTTCTGAGTTCTGCTGAAGTTTAAAAATGCTGCGGAACTCTTCCATTGTTCTTCGGAATTCTGATGAAGTTTAAAACTGCAACGGAACTCTTCCATTGTTCTTCGGAATTCTGCTGAAGTTTAAAAATGCTACGGAACTCTTCTATTGTTCTTCGGAATTCTGTTGAAGTTTAAAAATGCTATGGAACTCTTCCATTGTTCTCGGAATTCTGGTGAAGTTTAAAAATGCTACGGAACTCTTCCATTGTTCTCGGAATTCTGGTGAAGTTTAAAAATGCTACGGAACTCATCCATTGTTCTCGGAATTCTGCTGAAGTTTAAAAATGCTACGGAACTCTTCCATTGTTCTTCGGAATTCTGCTGAAGTTTAAAAATGGTACGGAACTTTTCCATTGTTCTTCGGAATTCTGACGAAGTTTTAAAAGGCTACGGAACTCTTCCATTGTTCTTCGGAATTCTGCTGAAGTTTAAAAATGCTACGGAACTCTTCCATTGTTCTTCGAAATTCTGCAGAATTTTAAAAATGCTACGGAACTCTTCCATTGTTCTTGGAATTCTGGTGAAGTTTAAAAATGCTACGGAACTCTTCCATTGTTCTCAGAATTCTGCTGAAGCTTATAAATTCTACGGTGCTCTTCCATTGTTCTTGGGAATTCTGCTGAAGTTTAAAAATGTTACGGATCAATTCCATTGTTCTTCGGAATTCTGCTGAAGTTTGAAAATGCTACGGAGCTCTTCCATTGTTCACGGAATTCTGGTGAAGTTTAAAAATGCTACGGAACTCTTCCATTGTTCTTCGGAATTCTGCAGAAGTTTAAAAATGCTATGGAACTCTTCCATTGTTCTCGGAATTCTGGTGAAGTTTAAAAATGCTACGGAACTCTTTCATTGTTCACGGAATTCTGGTGAAGTTTAAAAATGCTACGGAACTCATCCATTGTTCTCGGAATTCTGCTGAAGTTTAAAAATGCTACGGAACTCTTCCATTGTTCTTCGGAATTCTGCTGAAGTTTAAAAATGGTACGGAACTTTCCCATTGTTCTTCGGAATTCTGACGAAGTTTAAAAATGCTACGGAACTCTTCCATTGTTCTTCGGAATTCTGCTGAAGTTTAAAAATGCTACGGAACTCTCTCATTGTTCTTCGGAATTCTGCAGAAGTTTAAAAATGCTACGGAACTCTTCCATTGTTCTTGGAATTCTGGTGAAGTTTAAAAATGCTACGGAACTCTTCCATTGTTCTCAGAATTCTGCTGAAGCTTATAAATTCTACGGTGCTCTTCCATTGTTCTTGGGAATTCTGCTGAAGTTTAAAAATGTTACGGATCAATTCCATTGTTCTTCGGAATTCTGCTGAAGTTTAAAAATGCTACGGGACTCTTCCATTGTTCTTCTGAGTTCTGCTGAAGTTTAAAAAGGCTACGGAACTCTTCCATTGTTCTTCGGAATTCTGATGAAGTTTAAAACTGCAACGGATCTCTTCCATTGTTCTTCGGGATTCTGCTGAAGTTTACAAATGCTACGGAACTCTTCCATTGTTCTACGGAATTCTGCTGAAGTTTAAAAATGCTACGGAACTCTTCCATTGTTCTCGGAATTCTGGTGAAGTTTAAAATTCTGCGGAACTCATCCATTGTTCTCGGAATTCTGCTGAAGTTTAAAAATGCTACCGAACTCTTCCATTGTTCTTCGGAATTCTGCTGTAATTTAAAAATGCTACGGAACTCTTCCATTGTTCTTCGGAATTCTGCTGAAGTTTAAAAATGCTACGGAACTCTTCCATTGTTCTTCGGAATTCTGCTGTAATTTAAAAAAGCTACGGAACTCTTCCATTGTTCTTCGGAATTCTGCTGAAGTTTAAAAATGCTACGGAACTCTTCCATTGTTCTTCGGAATTCTGCTGAAGTTTAAAAATGCTACGGAACTCTTCCATTGTTTTTCGGAATTCTGCTGAAGTTTAAAAATGCTGTGGAACTCTTCCATTGTTCTCGGAATTCTTCTGAAGTTTGAAAATGCTTCGGAACTCTTCCATTGTTCTTCAGAATACTGCTGAAGTTTAAAAATGCTACGGAACACTTCCTTTGTTCTTCGGAATTCTGCTGAAGTTTAAAAATGCTACGGAACTCTTCCATTGTTCTCGGAATTCTGCTGAAGTTTAAAAATGCTACGGAACTCTTCCATTGTTATTCTTAATTCTGCTGAAGTTTAAAAATGCTACAGAACTCTTCCATTGTTCTTCGGAATTCTGCTGAAGTTTAAAAATGCTATGGAACTCATCCATTGTTCTTCTGAATTCTGCTAAAGTTTAAAAATGCTACGGAACTCTTCCATTGTTCTCGCAATTCTGGTGAAGTTTAAAAATGCTACGGAACTCTTCCATTGTTCTTGGAATTCTGCTGAAGTTTAAAAATGCTATGGAACTCTTCCATTGTTCTTCGGAATTCTGCTGAAGTTTAAAAATGCTACGGAACTTTTCCATTGTTCTTTGGAATTCTGATGAAGTTTAAAAATGCTACGGAACTCTTCCATTATTCTCAGAATTCTGCTGAAGCTTATAAATTCTGCGGTACTCTTCCATTGTTCTTGGGAATTCTGCTGAAGTTTAAAAATGTTACGGATCATTTCCATTGTTCTTCGGAATTCTGCTGAAGTTTAAATATGCTACAGAACTCTTCCATTGTTCTTCGGAATTCTGCTGAAGTTTAAAAATGCTACGGAACTGTTCGATTGTTCTTCGGAATTCTGCTGAAGTTTAAAAATGCTACGGAACTCTTCCATTGTTCTTCTGAGTTCTGCTGAAGTTTAAAAATGCTGCGGAACTCTTCCATTGTTCTTCGGAATTCTGATGAAGTTTAAAACTGCAACGGAACTCTTCCATTGTTCTTCGGAATTCTGCTGAAGTTTAAAAATGCTACGGAACTCTTCCATTGTTCTCGGAATTCTGCTGAAGTTTAAAAATGCTATGGAACTCTTCCATTGTTCTTGGAATTCTGGTGAAGTTGAAAAATGCTACGGAACTCTTCCATTGTTCTCGGAATTCTGGTGAAGTTTAAAAATGCTACGGAACTCATCCATTGTTCTCGGAATTCTGCTGAAGTTTAAAAATGCTACGGAACTCTTCCATTGTTCTTCGGAATTCTGCTGAAGTTTAAAAATGCTACGGAATTCTTTCATTGTTCTTCGGAATTCTTCAGAAGTTTAAAAATGCTACGGAACTCTTCCATCGTTCTTGGAATTCTGGTGAAGTTTAAAAATGCTACGGAACTCTTCCATTGTTCTCAGAATTCTGCTGAAGCTTATAAATTCTACGGTGCTCTTCCATTGTTCTTGGGAATTCTGCTGAAGTTTAAAAATGTTACGGATCAATTCCATTGTTCTTCGGAATTCTGCTGAAGTTTAAAAATGCTACGGAACTCTTCCATTGTTCTTCGGAATTCTGCTGAAGTTTAAAAATGCTACGGAACTCTTCCATTGTTCTTCGGAATTCTGCTGAAGTTTAAAAATGCTACAGAACTCTTTCATTGTTTTGCGGAATTCTGCTGAAGTTTAAAAATGCTACGGAACTCTTCCATTTTTCTCGGAATTCTTCTGAAGTTTAAAAATGCTGCAGAACTCTTCTCTTGTTCTTCAGAATTCTGCTGAAGTTTAAAAATGCTACGGAACTCTTCCATTGTTCTCGGAATTCTGGTGAAGTTTAAAAATGACTGCGGAATTCATCCATTGTTCTCGGAATTCTGCTGAAGTTTAAAAATGCTACGGAACTCTTCCATTGTTCTTCTGAGTTCTGCTGAAGTTTAAAAATGCTGTGGAACTCTTCAATTGTTCTTCGGAATTCTGATGAAGTTTAAAACTGCAACGGAACTCTTCCATTGTTCTTCGGAATTCTGCTGAAGTTTAAAAATGCTACGGAACTCTTCCATTGTTTTTCGGAATTCTGCAGAAGTTTAAAAATGCTGTGGAGCTCTTCCATTGTTCTCGGAATTCTTCTGAAGTTTGAAAATGCTACGGAACTCTTCCATTGTTCTTCAGAATTCTGCTGAAGTTTAAAAATGCTACGGAACACTTCCTTTGTTCTTCGGAATTCTGCTGAAGTTTAAAAATGCTACAGAACTCTTCCATTGTTCACGGTATTCTGGTGAAGTTTAAAAATGCTACGGAACTCTTCCATTGTTCTTCGGAATTCTGCTGAAGTTTAAAAATGCTACGTAACTCTTCCATTGTTTTGCGGAATTCTTCTGAAGTTTATAAATGCTACAGAACTCTTCTCTTGTTCTTCAGAATTCTGCTGAAGTTTAAAAATGCTACGGAACACTGCCTTTGTTCTTCGGAATTCTGCTGAAGTTTAAAATGCTACAGAACTCTTCCATTGTTCACGGTATTCTGGTGAAGTTTAAAAATGCTACGGAACTCTTCCATTGTTCTTCGGAATTCTGCTGAAGTTTAAAATTGCTACGGGACTCTTCCATTGTTCTTCTGAGTTCTGCTGAAGTTTAAAAAGGCTACGGAACTCTTCCATTGTTCTTCGGAATTCTGATGAAGTTTAAAACTGCAACGGAACTCTTCCATTGTTCTTCGTAATTCTGCTGAAGTTTAAAAATGCTACGGAACTCTTCCATTGTTCTTCGGAATTCTGCTGAAGTTTAAAAATGCTACGGAACTCTTCCATTGTTCTCGGAATTCTGGTGAAGTTTAAAAATGCTGCGGAACTCATCCATAGTTCTTGGAATTCTGCTGAAGTTTAAAAATGCTACGGAACTCTTCCATTGTTATTCGGAATTCTGCTGTAATTAAAAAATGCTACGGAACTCTTCCATTGTTCTTCGGAATTCTGCTGAAGTTTAAAAATGCTACGGAACTCTTCCATTGTTCTTCGGAATTCTGCTGAAGTTTAAAAATGCTATGGAACTCTTCCATTATTTTTCAGAATTCTGCTGAAGTTTAAAAATGCTGTGGAACTCTTCCATTGTTCTCGGAATTCTTCTGAAGTTTGAAAATGCTACGGAACTCTTCCATTGTTCTTCAGAATACTGCTGAAGTTTAAAAATGCTACAGAACTCTTCTCTTGTTCTTCAGAATTCTGCTGAAGTTTAAAAATGCTACGGAACAGTTCCTTTGTTCTTCGGAATTCTGCTGAAGTTTAAAAATGCTACAGAACTCTTCCATTGTTCACGGTATTCTGGTGAAGTTTAAAAATGCTACGGAACTCTTCCATTGTTCTTCGGAATTCTGTTGAAGTTTAAAAATGCTACGGGACTCTTCCATTGTTCTTCTGAGTTCTGCTGAAGTTTAAAAAGGCTACGGAACTCTTCCATTGTTCTTCGGAATTCTGATGAAGTTTAAAACTGCAACGGAACTCATCCATTGATCTTGGAATTCTGGTGAAGTTTAAAAATGCTACGGAACTCTTCCATTGTTCTCAGAATTCTGCTGAAGCTTATAAATTCTACGGTGCTCTTCCATTGTTCTTG
Organism: Phyllobates terribilis; assembly: GCF_046119375.1. Taxonomy (NCBI): domain Eukaryota; kingdom Metazoa; phylum Chordata; class Amphibia; order Anura; family Dendrobatidae; genus Phyllobates; species Phyllobates terribilis. Next base: position 2,099,635 of record NW_027363010.1, on the reverse strand, counting down.
GGAATTCTGCTGAAGTTTAAAAATGTTACGGATCAATTCCATTGTTCTTCGGAATTCTGCTGAAGTTTGAAAATGCTACGGAACTCTTCCATTGTTCTTCGGAATTCTGCTGAAGTTTAAAAATGCTGTGGAACTCTTCCATTGTTCTTCGGAATTCTGCTGAAGTTTAAAAATGCTACGGAACTCTTCCATTGTTCTTCGGAATTCTGCAGAAGTTTAAAAATGCTACGGAACTCTTCCATTGTTCTTGGAATTCTGGTGAAGTTTAAAAATGCTACGGAACTCTTCCATTGTTCTCAGATTTCTGATGAAGTTTATAAATTCTACGGTACTCTTCCATTGTTCTTGGGAATTCTGCTGAAGTTTAAAAATGTTACGGATCATTTCCATTGTTCTTCGGAATTCTGCTGAAGTTTAAACATGCTACGGAACTCTTCCATTGTTCTTCGGAATTCTGCTGAAGTTTAAAAATGCTACGCAACTCTTCGATTGTTCTTCGGAATTCTGCTGAAGTATAAAAATGCTACGGAACTCTTCCATTGTTCTTCTGAGTTCTGCTGAAGTTTAAAAATGCTGTGGAACTCTTCCATTGTTCTTCGGAATTCTGATGAAGTTTAAAACTTCAACGGAACTCTTCCATTGTTCTTCGGAATTCTGCTGAAGTTTAAAAATGCTACGGAACTCTTCCATTGTTCTTCGGAATTCTACAGAAGTTTAAAAATGCTATGGAACTCTTCCATTGTTCTCGGAATTCTGGTGAAGTTTAAAAATGCTACGGAACTCTTTCATTGTTCTTCAGAATACTGCTGAAGTTTAAAAATGCTACAGAACTCTTCTCTTGTTCTTCAGAATTCTGCTGAAGTTTAAAAATGCTACGGAACAGTTCCTTTGTTCTTCGGAATTCTGCTGAAGTTTAAAAATGCTACAGAACTCTTCCATTGTTCACGGTATTCTGGTGAAGTTTAAAAATGCTACGGAACTCTTCCATTGTTCTTCGGAATTCTGTTGAAGTTTAAAAATGCTACGGGACTCTTCCATTGTTCTTCTGAGTTCTGCTGAAGTTTAAAAAGGCTACGGAACTCTTCCATTGTTCTTCGGAATTCTGATGAAGTTTAAAACTGCAACGGAACTCTTCCATTGATCTTGGAATTCTGGTGAAGTTTAAAAATGCTACGGAACTCTTCCATTGTTCTCAGAATTCTGCTGAAGCTTATAAATTCTACGGTGCTCTTCCATTGTTCTTGGGAATTCTGCTGAAGTTTAAAAATTTTACGGATCAATTCCATTGTTCTTCGGAATTCTGCTGAAGTTTGAAAATGCTACGGAACTCTTCCATTGTTCTTCGGAATTCTGCTGAAGTTTAAAAATGCTGTGGAACTCTTCCATTGTTCTTCGGAATTCTGCTGAAGTTTAAAAATGCTACGGAACTCTTCCATTGTTCTTCGGAATTCTGCAGAAGTTTAAAAATGCTACGGAACTCTTCCATTGTTCTTGGAATTCTGGTGAAGTTTAAAAATGCTACGGAACTCTTCCATTGTTCTCAGATTTCTGATGAAGTTTATAAATTCTACGGTACTCTTCCATTGTTCTCGGAATTCTGCTGAAGTTTAAAAATGTTACGGATCATTTCCATTGTTCTTCGGAATTCTGCTGAAGTTTAAACATGCTACGGAACTCTTCCATTGTTCTTCGGAATTCTGCTGAAGTTTAAAAATGCTACGCAACTCTTCGATTGTTCTTCGGAATTCTGCTGAAGTATAAAAATGCTACGGAACTCTTCCATTGTTCTTCTGAGTTCTGCTGAAGTTTAAAAATGCTGTGGAACTCTTCCATTGTTCTTCGGAATTCTGATGAAGTTTAAAACTGCAACGGAACTCTTCCATTGTTCTTCGGAATTCTGCTGAAGTTTAAAAATGCTACGGAACTCTTCCATTGTTCTTCGGAATTCTACAGAAGTTTAAAAATGCTATGGAACTCTTCCATTGTTCTCGGAATTCTGGTGAAGTTTAAAAATGCTACGGAACTCTTTCATTGTTCTCGGAATTCTGGTGAAGTTTAAAAATGCTACGGAACTCATCCATTGTTCTCGGAATTCTGCTGAAGTTTAAAAATGCTATGGAACTCTTCCATTGTTCTTCGGAATTCTGCTGAAGTTTAAAAATGGTACGGAACTTTTCCATTGTTCTTCGGAATTCTGACGAAGTTTAAAAAGGCTACGGAACTCTTCCATTGTTCTTCGGAATTCTGCTGAAGTTTAAAAATGCTACAGAACTCTTCCATTGTTCTTCGGAATTCTGCAGAAGTTTAAAAATGCTACGGAACTCTTCCATTGTTCTTGGAATTCTGGTGAAGTTTAAAAATGCTACGGAACTCTTCCATTGTTCTCAGAATTCTGCTGAAGCTTATAAATTCTACGGTGCACTTCCATTGTTCTTGGGAATTCTGCTGAAGTTTAAAAATGTTACGGATCAATTCCATTGTTCTTCGGAATTCTGCTGAAGTTTAAAAATGCTACGGAACTCTTCCATTGTTCTTCGGAATTCTGCTGAAGTTTAAAAATGCTGTGGAGCTCTTCCATTGTTCTCGGAATTCTTCTGAAGTTTGAAAATGCTACGGAACTCTTCCATTGTTCTTCAGAATTCTGCTGAAGTTTAAAAATCCTACGGAACACTTCCTTTGTTCTTCGAAATTCTGCTGAAGTTTAAAAATGCTACAGAACTCTTCCATTGTTCACGGTATTCTGGTGAAGTTTAAAAATGCTACGGAACTCTTCCATTGTTCTTCGGAATTCTGCTGAAGTTTAAAAATGCTACGTAACTCTTCCATTGTTTTGCGGAATTCTTCTGAAGTTTATAAATGCTACAGAACTCTTCTCTTGTTCTTCAGAATTCTGCTGAAGTTTAAAAATGCTCCGGAACACTTCCTTTTTTCTTCGGAATTCTGCTGAAGTTTAAAAATGCTACAGAACTCTTCCATTGTTCACGGTATTCTGGTGAAGTTTAAAAATGCTACGGAACTCTTCCATTGTTCTTCGGAATTCTGCTGAAGTTTAAAATTGCTACGGGACTCTTCCATTGTTCTTCTGAGTTCTGCTGAAGTTTAAAAAGGCTACGGAACTCTTCCATTGTTCTTCGGAATTCTGATGAAGTTTAAAACTGCAACGGAACTCTTCCATTGTTCTTCGGAATTCTGCTGAAGTTTAAAAATGCTACGGAACTCTTCCATTGTTCTTCGGAATTCTGCTGAAGTTTAAAAATGCTACGGAACTCTTCCATTGTTCTCGGAATTCTGGTGAAGTTTAAAAATGCTGCGGAACTCATCCATTGTTCTTGGAATTCTGCTGAAGTTTAAAAATGCTACGGAATTCTTCCATTGTTATTCGGAATTCTGCTGTAATTTAAAAATGCTACGGAACTCTTCCATTGTTCTTCGGAATTCTGCTGAAGTTTAAAAATGCTACGGAACTCTTCCATTGTTCTTCGGAATTCTGCTGAAGTTTAAAAATGCTATGGAACTCTTCCATTGTTTTTCGGAATTCTGCTGAAGTTTAAAAATGCTGTGGAAGTCTTCCATTGTTCTTGGAATTCTTCTGAAGTTTGAAAATGCTACGGAGCTCTTCCATTGTTCTTCAGAATACTGCTGAAGTTTAAAAATGCTACGGAACACTTCCTTTGTTCTTCGGAATTCTGCTGAAGTTTAAAAATGCTACAGAACTCTTCTCTTGTTCTTCAGAATTCTGCTGAAGTTTAAAAATGCTACGGAACACTTCCTTTGTTCTTCGGAATTCTGCTGAAGTTTAAAAATGCTACAGAACTCTTCCATTGTTCACTGTATTCTGGTGAAGTTTAAAAATGCTACGGAACTCTTCCATTGTTCTTCGGAATTCTGCTGAAGTTTAAAAATGCTACGGAACTCTTCCATTGTTCTTCGGAATTCTGATGAAGTTTAAAACTGCAACGGAACTCTTCCATTGTTCTTCTGAATTCTGCTGAAGTTTAAAAATGCTACGGAACACTTCCATTGTTCTTCGGAATTCTGCTGAAGTTTAAAAATGCTACGGAACTCTTCCATTGTTCTCGGAATTCTGGTGAAGTTTAAAAATGCTACGGAACTCTTCCATTGTTCTTCTGAGTTCTGCTGAAGTTTAAAAATGCTGTGGAACTCTTCCATTGTTCTTCGGATTTCTGATGAAGTTTAAAACTGCAACGGAACTCTTCCATTGTTCTTCGGAATTCTGCTGAAGTTTAAAAATGCTACGGAACTCTCCCATTGTTTTTCGGAATTCTGCTGAAGTTTAAAAATGCTGTGGAGCTCTTCCATTGTTCTCGGAATTCTTCTGAAGTTTGAAAATGCTACGGAACTCTTCCATTGTTCTTCAGAATACTGCTGAAATTTAAAAATGCTACGGAACACTTCCTTTGTTCTTCGGAATTCTGCTGAAGTTTAAAAATGCTACGGAACTCTTCCATTGTTCACGGAATTCTGGTGAAGTTTAAAAATGCTACGGAACTCTTCCATTGTTATTCTTAATTCTGCTGAAGTTTACAAATGCTACGGAACTCTTCCATTGTTCTTCGGAATTCTGCTGAAGTTTAAAAATGCTATGGAACTCTTCCATTGTTCTTCTGAATTCTGCTGAAGTTTAAAAATGCTACGGAACTCTTCCATTGTTCACGGAATTCTGGTGAAGTTTAAAAATGCTACGGAACTCTTCCATTGTTATTCTTAATTCTGCTGAAGTTTAAAAATGCTACGGAACTCTTCCATTGTTCTTCGGAATTCTGCTGAAGTTTAAAAATGCTATGGAACTCTTCCATTGTTCTTCTGAATTCTGCTGAAGTTTAAAAATGCTACGGAACTCTTCCATTGTTCTCGGAATTCTGTTGAAGTTTAAAAATGCTACGGAACACTTCCATTGTTCTCGGAATTCTGGTGAAGTTTAAAAATGCTATGGAACTCTTCCATTGTTCTCAGAATTCTGCTGAAGTTTAAAAATGTTATGGAACTCTTCCATTGTTCTTCGGAATTCTGCTGAATTTTAAAAATGCTACGGAACTTTTCCATTGTTCTTCGGAATTCTGATGAAGTTTAAAAATGCTACGGAACTCTTCCATTGTTCTTTGGAATTCTGCTGAAGTTTAAAAATGCTACGGAACTCTTCCATTGTTCTTCGGAATTCTGCAGTAGTTTAAAAATGCTACGGAACTCTTCCATTGTTCTTGGAATTCTGGTGAAGTTTAAAAATGCTACGGAACTCTTCCATTGTTCTCAGAATTCTGCTGAAGTTTATAAATTCTACGGTACTCTTCCATTGTTCTTGGGAATTCTGCTGAAGTTTAAAAATGTTACGGATCATTTCCATTGTTCTTCGGAATTCTGCTGAAGTTTAAATATGCTACGGAACTCTTCCATTGTTCTTCGGAATTCTGCTGAAGTTTAAAAATGCTACGGAACTCTTCGATTGTTCTTCGGAATTCTGCTGAAGTTTAAAAATGCTACGGAACTCTTCCATTGTTCTTCTGAGTTCTGCTGAAGTTTAAAAATGCTACGGAACTCTTCCATTGTTATTCTTAATTCTGCTGAAGTTTAAAAATGCTACGGAACTCTTCCATTGTTCTTCGGAATTCTGCTGTAATTTAAAAATGCTACGGAACTCTTCCATTGTTCTTCGGAATTCTGCTGAAGTTTAAAAATGCTACGGAACTCTTCCATTGTTATTCTTAATTCTGCTGAAGTTTAAAAATGCTGCGGAACTCTTCCATTGTTCTTCGGAATTCTGATGAAGTTTAAAAATGCTACGGAACTCTTCCATTGTTCTTCGGAATTCTGCAGAAGTTTAAAAATGCTATGGAACTTTTCCATTGTTCTTGGAATTCTGGTGAAGTTTAAAAATGCTACGGAACTCTTCCATTGTTCTCAGAATTCTGCTGAAGTTTATAAATTCTACGGTACTCTTCCATTGTTCTTGGGAATTCTGCTGAAGTTTAAAAATGTTACGGATCATTTCCATTGTTCTTTGGAATTCTGCTGAAGTTTAAATATGCTACGGAACTCTTCCATTGTTCTTCGGAATTCTGCTGAAGTTTAAAAATGCTACGGAACTCTTCGATTGTTCTTCGGAATTCTGCTGAAGTTTAAAAATGCTACGGAACTCTTCCATTGTTCTTCTGAGTTCTGCTGAAGTTTAAAAATGCTACCGAACTCTTCCATTGTTTTTCTTAATTCTGCTGAAGTTTAAAAATGCTACGGAACTCTTCCATTGTTTTTCGGAATTCTGCTGTAATTTAAAAATGCTACGGAACTCTTCCATTGTTCTTCGGAATTCTGCTGAAGTTTAAAAATGCTAGGGAACTCTTCCATTGTTATTCTTAATTCTGCTGAAGTTTAAAAATGCTGCGGAAGTCTTCCATTGTTCTTCGGAATTCTGATGAAGTTTAAAACTGCAACGGAACTCTTCCATTGTTCTTCGGAATTCTGCTGAAGTTTACAAATGCTACGGAACTCTTCCATTGTTCTTCGGAATTCTGCTGAAGTTTAAAAATGCTATGGAACTCTTCCATTGTTCTCGGAATTCTGGTGAAGTTTAAAAATGCTACGGAACTCTTCCATTGTTCTCGGAATTCTGCTGAAGTTTAAAAATGCTACGGAACTCATCCATTGTTCTTGGAATTCTGCTGAAGTTTAAAAATGCTACGGAACTCTTCCATTGCTCTTCGGAATTCTGCTGAAGTTTAAAAATGGTACGGAACTTTTCCATTGTTCTTCGGAATTCTGACGAAGTTTAAAAAGGCTACGGAACTCTTCCATTGTTCTTCGGAATTCTGCTGAAGTTTAAAAATGCTACGGAACTCTTCCATTTTTCTTCGGAATTCTGCAGAAGTTTAAAAATGCTATGGAACTCTTCCATTGTTCTTGGAATTCTGGTGAAGTTTAAAAATGCTATGGAACTCTTCCATTGTTCTCAGAATTCTGCTGAAGCTCATAAATTCTACGGTGCTCTTCCATTGTTCTTGGGAATTCTGCTGAAGTTTAAAAATGTTACGGATCAATTCCATTGTTCTTTGGAATTCTGCTGAAGTTTAAAAATGCTACGGAACTCTTCCATTGTTCTTCGGAATTCTGCTGAAGTTTAAAAATGCTACAGAACTCATCCATTGTTCTTCGGAATTCTGCTGAAGTTTAAAAATGCTACGGAACTCTTCCATTGTTTTGCGGAATTCTTCTGAAGTTTAAAAATGCTACAGAACTCTTCTCTTGTTCTTCAGAATTCTGCTGAAGTTTAAAAATGCTACGGAACTCTTCCATTGTTTTTCGGAATTCTGCTGAAGTTTAAAAATGCTACGGAACTCTTCCATTGTTCACGGAATTCTGGTGAAGTTTAAAAATGCTACGGAACTCTTCCATTGTTATTCTTAATTCTGCTGAAGTTTACAAATGCTACAGAACTCTTCCATTGTTCTTCGGAATTCTGCTGAAGTTTAAAAATGTTACGGATCATTTCCATTGTTCTTCGGAATTCTGCTGAAGTTTAAATATGCTACGGAACTCTTCCATTGTTATTCTTAATTCTGCTGAAGTTTACAAATGCTACGGAACTCTTCCATTGTTCTTCGGAATTATGCTGAAGATTAAAAATGCTATGGAACTCTTCCATTGTTCTTCTGAATTCTGCTGAAGTTTAAAAATGCTACGGAACTGTTCCATTGTTCACGGAATTCTGGTGAAGTTTAAAAATGCCACGGAACTCTTCCATTGTTATTCTTAATTCTGCTGAAGTTTAAAAATGCTACGGAACTCTTCCATTGTTCTTCGGAATTCTGCTGAAGTTTAAAAATGCTATGGAACTCTTCCATTGTTCTTCTGAATTCTGAAGTTTAAAAATGCTACGGAACTCTTCCATTGTTCTCGGAATTCTGTTGAAGTTTAAAAATGCTACGGAACACTTCCATTGTTCTCGGAATTCTGGTGAAGTTTAAAAATGCTACGGAACTCTTCCATTGTTCTCGGAATTCTGCTGAAGTTTAAAAATGCTATGGAACTCTTCCATTGTTCTTCAGAATTCTGCTGAAGTTTAAAAATGCTACGGAACTCTTCCATTGTTCTTCGGAATTCTGCTGAAGTTTAAAAATGCTACGGAACTCACCCATTGTTCTTCGGAATTCTGAAGTTTAAAAATGCTACGGAACTCTTCCATTGTTTTGCTGAATTCTTCTGAAGTTTAAAAATGCTACAGAACTCTTCTCTTGTTCTTCAGAATTCTGCTGAAGTTTAAAAATGCTACGGAACACTTCCTTTGTTCTTCGGAATTCTGCTGAAGTTTAAAAATGCTACAGAACTCTTTCATTGTTCACGGTATTCTTGTGAAGTTTGAAAATGCTACGGAACTCTTCCATTGTTCTTCAGAATTCTGCTGAAGTTTAAAATTGCTATGGGACACTTCCATTGTTCTTCTGAGTTCTGCTGAAGTTTAAAAAGGCTAAGGAAATCTTCCATTGTTCTTCGGAATTCTGATGAAGTTTAAAACTGCAACGGAACTCTTCCATTGTTCTTCGGAATTCTGCTGAAGTTTAAAAATGCTACGGAACTCTTCCATTGTTCCTCGGAATTCTGCTGAAGTTTAAAAATGCTACGGAACTCTTCCATTGTTCTCGGAATTCTGACGAAGTTTAAAAATGCTGCGGAACTCATCCATTGTTCTTGGAATTCTGCTGAAGTTTAAAAATGCTACGGAACTCTTCCATTGTTCTTCGGAATTCTGCTGTAATTTAAAAATGCTACGGAACTCCTCCATTGTTTTTCGGAATTCTGCTGAAGTTTAAAAATGCTACGGAACTCTTCCATTGTTCTTCGGAATTCTGCTGAAGTTTAAAAATGCTACGGAACTCTTCCATTGTTATTCTTAATTCTGCTGAAGTTTAAAAATGCTGCGGAACTCTTCCATTGTTCTTCGGAATTCTGATGAAGTTTAAAAATGCTACGGAACTCTTCCATTGTTATTCTTAATTCTGCTGAAGTTTAAAAATGCTACGGAACTCTTCCATTGTTTTTCGGAATTCTGCTGTAATTTAAAAATGCTACGGAACTCTTCCATTGTTCTTTGGAATTCTGCTGAAGTTTAAAAATGCTACGGAACTCTTCCATTGTTATTCTTAATTCTGCTGAAGTTTAAAAATGCTGCGGAACTCTTCCATTGTTCTTCGGAATTCTGATGAAGTTTAAAACTGCAATGGAACTCTTTCATTGTTCTTCGGAATTCTGCTGAAGTTTACAAATGCTACGGAACTCTTCCATTGTTCTTCGGAATTCTGCTGAAGTTTAAAAATGCTATGGAACTCTTCCATTGTTCTCGGAATTCTGGTGAAGTTTAAAAATGCTATGGAACTCTTCCAATGTTCTCGGAATTCTGCTGAAGTTTAAAAATGCTACGGAACTCATCCATTGTTCTCGGAATTCTGCTGAAGTTTAAAAATGCTACGGAACTCTTCCATTGCTCTTCGGAATTCTGCTGAAGTTTAAAAATGGTACGGAACTTTTCCATTGTTCTTCGGAATTCTGACGAAGTTTAAAAAGGCTACGGAACTCTTCCATTGTTCTTCGGAATTCTGCTGAAGTTTAAAAATGCTACGGAACTTTTCCATTGTTCTTCGGAATTCTGCAGAAGTTTAAAAATGCTACGGAACTCTTGAATTGTTCTTGGAATTCTGGTGAAGTTTAAAAATGCTACGGAACTCTTCCATTGTTCTCAGAATTCTGCTGAAGCTCATAAATTCTACGGTGCTCTTCCATTGTTCTTGGGAATTCTGCTGAAGTTTAAAAATGTTACGGATCAATTCCATTGTTCTTTGGAATTCTGCTGAAGTTTAAAAATGCTACGGAACTCTTCCATTGTTCTTCGGAATTCTGCTGAAGTTTAAAAATGCTACAGAACTCATCCATTGTTCTTCGGAATTCTGCTGAAGTTTAAAAATGCTACGGAACTCTTCCATTGTTTTGCGGAATTCTTCTGAAGTTTAAAAATGCTACAGAACTCTTCTCTTGTTCTTCAGAATTCTGCTGAAGTTTAAAAATGCTACGGAACTCTTCCATTGTTTTTCAGAATTCTGCTGAAGTTTAAAAATGCTGTGGAGCTCTTCCATTGTTCTCGGAATACTTCTGAAGTTTGAAAATGCTACGGAACTCTTCCATTGTTCTTCAGAATACTGCTGAAGTTTAAAAATGCTACGGAACACTTCCTTTGTTCTTCGGAATTCTGCTGAAGTTTAAAAATGCTACGGAACTCTTCCATTGTTCACGGAATTCTGGTGAAGTTTAAAAATGCTACGGAACTCTTCCATTGTTATTCTTAATTCTGCTGAAGTTTACAAATGCTACAGAACTCTTCCATTGTTCTTCGGAATTCTGCTGAAGTTTAAAAATGCTATGGAACTCTTCCATTGTTCTTCTGAATTCTGCTGAAGTTTAAAAATGCTACGGAACTCTTCCATTGTTCACGGAATTCTGCTGAAGTTTAAAAATGCTACGGAACTCTTCCATTGCTATTCATAATTCTGCTGAAGTTTAAAAATGCTACGGAACTCTTCCATTGTTCTTCGGAATTCGGGTGAAGTTTAAAATTGCTATGGAACTCTTCCATTGTTCTTCGGAATTCTGCTGAAGTTTAAAAATGCTACGGAACTCTTCCATTGTTTTGCGGAATTCTTCTGAAGTTTAAAAATGCTACAGAACTCTTCTCTTGTTCTTCAGAATTCTGCTGAAGTTTAAAAATGCTACGGAACTCTTCCATTGTTTTTCAGAATTCTGCTGAAGTTTAAAAATGCTGTGGAGCTCTTCCATTGTTCTCGGAATTCTTCTGAAGTTTGAAAATGCTACTGAACTCTTCCATTGTTCTTTAGAATACTGCTGAAGTTTAAAAATGCTACGGAACACTTCCTTTGTTCTTCGGAATTCTGCTGAAGTTTAAAAATGCTACGGAACTCTTCCATTGTTCACGGAATTCTGGTGAAGTTTAAAAATGCTACGGTACTCTTCCATTGTTATTCTTAATTCTGCTGAAGTTTACAAATGCTACAGAACTCTTCCATTGTTCTTAGGAATTCTGCTGAAGTTTAAAAATGCTATGGAACTCTTCCATTGTTCTTCTGAATTCTGCTGAAGTTTAAAAATGCTACGGAACTCTTCTATTGTTCACGGAATTCTGCTGAAGTTTAAAAATGCTACGGAACTCTTCCATTGTTCTTCGGAATTCGGGTGAAGTTTAAAATTGCTATGGAACTCTTCCATTGTTCTTCGGAATTCTGCTGAAGTTTAAAAATGCTACGGAACTCTTCCATTGTTCTCGGAATTCTGTTGAAGTTTAAAAATGCTACGGAGCTCTTCCATTGTTCTCGGAATTCTGGTGAAGTTTAAAAATGCTACGGAACTCTTCCATTGTTCTCGGAATTCTGCTGAAGTTTAAAAATGCTATGGAACTCTTCCATTTTTCTTTGGAATTCTGCTGAAGTTTAAAAATGCTACGGAAATTTTCCATTGTTCTTCGGAATTCTGATGAAGTTTAAAAATTCTATGGAACTCTTCCATTGTTCTTCGGAATTCTGATGAAGTTTAAAAATGCTACGGAACTCTTCCATTGTTCTTCGGAATTCTGCAGAAGTTTAAAAATGCTACGGAACTCGTCCATTGTTCTTGGAATTCTGGTGAAGTTTAAAAATGCTACGGAACTCTTCCATTGTTCTCAGAATTCTGCTGAAGTTTATAAATTCTACGGTACTCTTCCATTGTTCTTGGGAATTCTGCTGAAGTTTAAAAATGTTACGGATCATTTCCATTGTTCTTCGGAATTCTGCTGAAGTTTAAATATGCTATGGAACTCTTCCATTGTTCTTCGGAATTCTGCTGAAGTTTAAAAATACTACGGAACTCTTCGATTGTTCTTCGGAATTCTACTGAAGTTTAAAAATGCTACGGAACTCTTCCATTGTTCTTCTGAGTTCTGCTGAAGTTTAAAAATGCTACGGAACCCTTCCATTGTTATTCTTAATATTGCTGAAGTTTAAAAATGCTACGGAACTCTTCCATTGTTATTCTTAATTCTGCTGAAGTTTAAAAATGCTACGAAACTCTTCCATTGTTCTTCGGAATTCTGCTGTAATTTAAAAATGCTACGGAACTCTTCCATTGTTCTTCGGAATTCTGCTGAAGTTTAAAAATGCTACGGAACTCTTCCATTGTTATTCTTAATTCTGCTGAAGTTTAAAAATGCTGCGGAACTCTTCCATTGTTCTTCGGAATTCTGATGAAGTTTAAAACTGCAACGGAACTCTTCCATTGTTCTTCGGAATTCTGCTGAAGTTTAAAAATGCTACGGAACTCTTCCATTGTTCTTCGGAATTCTGCTGAAGTTTAAAAATGCTACGGAACTCTTCCATTGTTCTCGGAATTCTGGTGAAGTTTAAAAATGCTACGGAACTCTTCCATTGTTCTCGGAATTCTGGTGAAGTTTAAAAATGCTACGGAACTCATCCATTGTTCTCGGAATTCTGCTGAAGTTTAAAAATGCTACGGAACTCTTCCATTGTTCTTCGGAATTCTGCTGAAGTTTAAAAATGGTACGGAACTTTTCCATTGTTCTTCGGAATTCTGACGAAGTTTAAAAAGGCTACGGAACTCTTCCATTGTTCTTCGGAATTCTGCTGAAGTTTAAAAATGCTACGGAACTCTTCCATTGTTCTTCGGAATTCTGCAGAAGTTTAAAAATGCTACGGAACTCTTCCATTGTTCTTGGAATTCTGGTGAAGTTTAAAAATGCTACGGAACTCTTCCATTGTTCTCAGAATTCTGCTGAAGCTTATAAATTCTACGGTGCTCTTCCATTGTTCTTGGGAATTCTGCTGAAGTTTAAAAATGTTACGAATCAATTCCATTGTTCTTCGGAATTCTGCTGAAGTTTAAAAATGCTACGGAACTCTTCCATTGTTCTTCGGAATTCTGCTGAAGTTTAAAAATGCTACGGAACTCATCCATTGTTCTTCGGAATTCTGAAGTTTAAAAATGCTACGGAACTCTTCCATTGTTTTGCTGAATTCTTCTGAAGTTTAAAAATGCTACAGAACTCTTCTCTTGTTCTCCAGAATTCTGCAGAAGTTTAAAAATGCTACGGAACTCTTCCATTGTTCTTGGAATTCTGGTGAAGTTTAAAAATGCAACGGAACTCTTCCATTGTTCTTCAGAATTCTGCTGAAGTTTAAAATTGCTACGGGACTCTTCCATTGTTCTTCTGAGTTCTGCTGAAGTTTAAAAAGGCTAAGGAACTCTTCCATTGTTCTTCGGAATTCTGATGAAGTTTAAAACTGCAACGGAACTCTTCCATTGTTCTTCGGAATTCTGCTGAAGTTTAAAAATGCTACAGAACTCTTCCATTGTTCACGGTATTCTGGTGAAGTTTAAAAATGCTACGGAACTCTTCCATTGTTCTTCGGAATTCTGCTGAAGTTTAAAAATGCTACGGAACTCTTCCATTGTTCTTCTGAGTTCTGCTGAAGTTTAAAAATGCTACGGAACCCTTCCATTGTTATTCTTAATTCTGCTGAAGTTTAAAAATGCTACGGAACTCTTCCATTGTTATTCTTAATTCTGCTGAAGTTTAAAAATGCTACGAAACTCTTCCATTGTTCTTCGGAATTCTGCTGTAATTTAAAAATGCTACGGAACTCTTCCATTGTTCTTCGGAATTCTGCTGAAGTTTAAAAATGCTACGGAACTCTTCCATTGTTCTTCTGAGTTCTGCTGAAGTTTAAAAATGCTACGGAACCCTTCCATTGTTATTCTTAATATTGCTGAAGTTTAAAAATGCTACGGAACTCTTCCATTGTTATTCTTAATTCTGCTGAAGTTTAAAAATGCTACGAAACTCTTCCATTGTTCTTCGGAATTCTGCTGTAATTTAAAAATGCTACGGAACTCTTCCATTGTTCTTCGGAATTCTGCTGAAGTTTAAAAATGCTACGGAACTCTTCCATTGTTATTCTTAATTCTGCTGAAGTTTAAAAATGCTGCGGAACTCTTCCATTGTTCTTCGGAATTCTGATGAAGTTTAAAACTGCAACGGAACTCTTCCATTGTTCTTCGGAATTCTGCTGAAGTTTAAAAATGCTACGGAACTCTTCCATTGTTCTTCGGAATTCTGCTGAAGTTTAAAAATGCTACGGAACTCTTCCATTGTTCTCGGAATTCTGGTGAAGTTTAAAAATGCTACGGAACTCTTCCATTGTTCTCGGAATTCTGGTGAAGTTTAAAAATGCTACGGAACTCATCCATTGTTCTCGGAATTCTGCTGAAGTTTAAAAATGCTACGGAACTCTTCCATTGTTCTTCGGAATTCTGCTGAAGTTTAAAAATGGTACGGAACTTTTCCATTGTTCTTCGGAATTCTGACGAAGTTTAAAAAGGCTACGGAACTCTTCCATTGTTCTTCGGAATTCTGCTGAAGTTTAAAAATGCTACGGAACTCTTCCATTGTTCTTCGGAATTCTGCAGAAGTTTAAAAATGCTACGGAACTCTTCCATTGTTCTTGGAATTCTGGTGAAGTTTAAAAATGCTACGGAACTCTTCCATTGTTCTCAGAATTCTGCTGAAGCTTATAAATTCTACGGTGCTCTTCCATTGTTCTTGGGAATTCTGCTGAAGTTTAAAAATGTTACGAATCAATTCCATTGTTCTTCGGAATTCTGCTGAAGTTTAAAAATGCTACGGAACTCTTCCATTGTTCTTCGGAATTCTGCTGAAGTTTAAAAATGCTACGGAACTCATCCATTGTTCTTCGGAATTCTGAAGTTTAAAAATGCTACGGAACTCTTCCATTGTTTTGCTGAATTCTTCTGAAGTTTAAAAATGCTACAGAACTCTTCTCTTGTTCTCCAGAATTCTGCAGAAGTTTAAAAATGCTACGGAACTCTTCCATTGTTCTTGGAATTCTGGTGAAGTTTAAAAATGCAACGGAACTCTTCCATTGTTCTTCAGAATTCTGCTGAAGTTTAAAATTGCTACGGGACTCTTCCATTGTTCTTCTGAGTTCTGCTGAAGTTTAAAAAGGCTAAGGAACTCTTCCATTGTTCTTCGGAATTCTGATGAAGTTTAAAACTGCAACGGAACTCTTCCATTGTTCTTCGGAATTCTGCTGAAGTTTAAAAATGCTACAGAACTCTTCCATTGTTCACGGTATTCTGGTGAAGTTTAAAAATGCTACGGAACTCTTCCATTGTTCTTCGGAATTCTGCTGAAGTTTAAAAATGCTACGGAACTCTTCCATTGTTCTTCTGAGTTCTGCTGAAGTTTAAAAATGCTACGGAACCCTTCCATTGTTATTCTTAATTCTGCTGAAGTTTAAAAATGCTACGGAACTCTTCCATTGTTATTCTTAATTCTGCTGAAGTTTAAAAATGCTACGAAACTCTTCCATTGTTCTTCGGAATTCTGCTGTAATTTAAAAATGCTACGGAACTCTTCCATTGTTCTTCGGAATTCTGCTGAAGTTTAAAAATGCTACGGAACTCTTCCATTGTTATTCTTAATTCTGCTGAAGTTTAAAAATGCTGCGGAACTCTTCCATTGTTCTTCGGAATTCTGATGAAGTTTAAAACTGCAACGGAACTCTTCCATTGTTCTTCGGAATTCTGCTGAAGTTTAAAAATGCTACGGAACTCTTCCATTGTTCTTCGGAATTCTGCTGAAGTTTAAAAATGCTACGGAACTCTTCCATTGTTCTCGGAATTCTGGTGAAGTTTAAAAATGCTACGGAACTCTTCCATTGTTCTCGGAATTCTGGTGAAGTTTAAAAATGCTACGGAACTCATCCATTGTTCTCGGAATTCTGCTGAAGTTTAAAAATGCTACGGAACTCTTCCATTGTTCTTCGGAATTCTGCTGAAGTTTAAAAATGGTACGGAACTTTTCCATTGTTCTTCGGAATTCTGACGAAGTTTAAAAAGGCTACGGAACTCTTCCATTGTTCTTCGGAATTCTGCTGAAGTTTAAAAATGCTACGGAACTCTTCCATTGTTCTTCGGAATTCTGCAGAAGTTTAAAAATGCTACGGAACTCTTCCATTGTTCTTGGAATTCTGGTGAAGTTTAAAAATGCTACGGAACTCTTCCATTGTTCTCAGAATTCTGCTGAAGCTTATAAATTCTACGGTGCTCTTCCATTGTTCTTGGGAATTCTGCTGAAGTTTAAAAATGTTACGAATCAATTCCATTGTTCTTCGGAATTCTGCTGAAGTTTAAAAATGCTACGGAACTCTTCCATTGTTCTTCGGAATTCTGCTGAAGTTTAAAAATGCTACGGAACTCATCCATTGTTCTTCGGAATTCTGAAGTTTAAAAATGCTACGGAACTCTTCCATTGTTTTGCTGAATTCTTCTGAAGTTTAAAAATGCTACAGAACTCTTCTCTTGTTCTCCAGAATTCTGCAGAAGTTTAAAAATGCTACGGAACTCTTCCATTGTTCTTGGAATTCTGGTGAAGTTTAAAAATGCAACGGAACTCTTCCATTGTTCTTCAGAATTCTGCTGAAGTTTAAAATTGCTACGGGACTCTTCCATTGTTCTTCTGAGTTCTGCTGAAGTTTAAAAAGGCTAAGGAACTCTTCCATTGTTCTTCGGAATTCTGATGAAGTTTAAAACTGCAACGGAACTCTTCCATTGTTCTTCGGAATTCTGCTGAAGTTTAAAAATGCTACAGAACTCTTCCATTGTTCACGGTATTCTGGTGAAGTTTAAAAATGCTACGGAACTCTTCCATTGTTCTTCGGAATTCTGCTGAAGTTTAAAATTGCTACGGGACTCTTCCATTGTTCTTCTGAGTTCTGCTGAAGTTTAAAAAGGCTACGGAACTCTTCCATTGTTCTTCGGAATTCTGATGAAGTTCAAAACTGCAACAGAACCCTTCCATTGTTCTCGGAATTCTGCTGAAGTTTAAAAATGCTATGGAACTCTTCCATTGTTCTTCGGAATTCTGCTGAAGTTTAAAAATGCTACGGAACTTTTCCATTGTTCTTCGGAATTCTGATGAAGTTTAAAAATGCTACGAAACTCTTCCATTGTTCTTCGGAATTCTGCTGAAGTTTAAAAATGCTACGGAACTCTTCCATTTTTCTTCTGA
Source organism: Phyllobates terribilis (assembly GCF_046119375.1). NCBI lineage: Eukaryota > Metazoa > Chordata > Amphibia > Anura > Dendrobatidae > Phyllobates > Phyllobates terribilis. The sequence continues at coordinate 2,082,480 of NW_027363010.1, read as the reverse complement.
GTTCTGCTGAAGTTTAAAAATGCTGCGGAACTCTTCCATTGCTCTTCGGAATTCTGATGAAGTTTAAAACTGCAACGGAACTCTTCCATTGTTCTTCGGAATTCCGCTGAAGTTTAAAAATGCTACGGAACTCTTCCATTGTTCTTCGGAATTCTGCTGAAGTTTAAAAATGCTACGGAACTCTTCCATTGTTCTCGGAATTCTGCTGAAGTTTAAAAATGCTACGGAACTCTTCCATTGTTCTTCGGAATTCTGCTGAAGTTTAAAAATGCTACGGAACTCTTCCATTGTTCTTCGGAATTCTGCTGAAGTTTAAAAATGCTATGGAACTCTTCCATTGTATTCTTAATTCTGCTGAAGTTTAAAAATGCTACGGAACACTTCCATTGTTCTTCGGAATTCTGCTGAAGTTTAAAAATGCTATGGAACTCTTCCATTGTTCTTCTGAATTCTGCTGAAGTTTAAAAATGCTACGGAACTCTTCCATTGTTCTCGGAATTCTGGTGAAGTTTAAAAATGCTACGGAACTCATCCATTGTTCTCGGAATTCTGCTGAAGTTTAAAAATGCTACGGAACTCTTCCATTGTTCTTCGGAATTCTGCTGAAGTTTAAAAATGGTACGGAACTTTTCCATTGTTCTTCGGAATGCTGACGAAGTTTAAAAAGGCTACGGAACTCTTCCATTGTTCTTCGGAATTCTGCTGAAGTTTAAAAATGCTACGGAACTCTTCCATTGTTCTTCGGAATTCTGCAGAAGTTTAAAAATGCTACGGAACTCTTCCATTGTTATTGGAATTCTGGTGAAGTTTAAAAATGCTACGGAACTCTTCCATTGTTCTCAGAATTCTGCTGAAGCTTATAAATTCTACGGTGCTCTTCCATTGTTCTTGGGAATTCTGCTGAAGTTTAAAAATGTTACGGATCAATTCCATTGTTCTTCGGAATTCTGCTGAAGTTTAAAAATGCTACGGATCTCTTCCATTTTTCTTCGGAATTCTGCTGAAGTTTAAAAATGCTACGGAACTCATCCATTGTTCTTCGGAATTTTGCTGAAGTTTAAAAATGCTACGGAACTCTTCCATTGTTTTGCGGAATTCTTCTGAAGTTTAAAAATGCTACAGAACTCTTCTCTTGTTCTTCAGAATTCTGCTGAAGTTTAAAAATGCTACGGAACACTTCCTTTGTTCTTCGGAATTCTTCTGAAGCTTAAAAATGCTACAGAACTCTTCCATTGTTCACGGTATTCTGGTGAAGTTTAAAAATGCTACGGAACTCTTCCATTGTTCTTGGGAATTCTGCTGAAGTTTAAAATTGCTACGGGACTCTTCCATTGTTCTTTTGAGTTCTGCTGAAGTTTAAAAAGGCTACGGAACTCTTCCATTGTTCTTCGGAATTCTGATGAAGTTTAAAACTGCAACGGAACTCTTCCATTGTTCTTCGGAATTCTGCTGAAGTTTAAAAATGCTACGGAACTCTTCCATTGTTCTTCGGAATTCTGCTGAAGTTTAAAAATGCTACGGAACTCTTCCATTGTTCTTGGAATTCTGCTGAAGTTTAAAAATGCTGCGGAACTCTTCCATTGTTCTTCGGAATTCTGCTGTAATTTAAAAATGCTACGGAACTCTTCCATTGTTCTTCGGAATTCTGCTGAAGTTTAAAAATGCTACGGAACTCTTCCATTGTTCTCAGAATTCTGCTGAAGCTTATAAATTCTACGGTGCTCTTCCATTTTTCTTGGGAATTCTGCTGAAGTTTAAAAATGTTACGAATCAATTCCATTGTTCTTCGGAATTCTGCTGAAGTTTAAAAATGCTACGGAACTCTTCCATTGTTCTTCGGAATTCTGCTGAAGTTTAAAAATGCTACGGAACTCATCCATTGTTCTTCGGAATTCTGAAGTTTAAAAATGCTACGGAACTCTTCCATTGTTTTGCTGAATTCTTCTGAAGTTTAAAAATGCTACAGAACTCTTCTTTTGTTCTTCAGAATTCTGCTGAAGTTTAAAAATGCTACGGAACACTTCCTTTGTTCTTCGGAAATCTGCTGAAGTTTAAAAATGCTACAGAACTCTTTCATTGTTCACGGTATTCTTGTTAAGTTTAAAAATGCTACGGAACTCTTCCATTGTTCTTCAGAATTCTGCTGAAGTTTAAAATTGCTACGGGACTCTTCCATTGTTCTTCTGAGTTCTGCTGAAGTTTAAAAAGGCTAAGGAACTCTTCCATTGTTCTTCGGAATTCTGATGAAGTTTAAAACTGCAACGGAACTCTTCCATTGTTCTTCGGAATTCTGCTGAAGTTTAAAAATGCTACAGAACTCTTCCATTGTTCACGGTATTCTGGTGAAGTTTAAAAATGCTACGGAACTCTTCCATTGTTCTTCGGAATTCTGCTGAAGTTTAAAATTGCTACGGGACTCTTCCATTGTTCTTCTGAGTTCTGCTGAAGTTTAAAAAGGCTACGGAACTCTTCCATTGTTCTTCGGAATTCTGATAAAGTTCAAAACTGCAACGGAACTCTTCCATTGTTCTCGGAATTCTGCTGAAGTTTAAAAATGCTATGGAACTCTTCCATTGTTCTTCGGAATTCTGCTGAAGTTTAAAAATGCTACGGAACTTTTCCATTGATCATCGGAATTCTGATGAAGTTTAAAAATGCTACGGAACTCTTCCATTGTTCTTCGGAATTCTGCTGAAGTTTAAAAATGCTACGGAACTCTTCCATTGTTCTTCGGAATTCTGCTGAAGTTTAAAAATGGTACAGAACTTTTCCATTGTTCTTCGGAATGCTGACGAAGTTTAAAAAGGCTACGGAACTCTTCCATTGTTCTTCGGAATTCTGCTGAAGTTTAAAAATGCTACGGAACTCTTCCATTGTTCTTCGGAATTCTGCAGAAGTTTAAAAATGCTACGGAACTCTTCCATTGTTATTGGAATTCTGGTGAAGTTTAAAAATGCTACGGAACTCTTCCATTGTTCTCAGAATTCTGCTGAAGCTTATAAATTCTACGGTGCTCTTCCATTGTTCTTGGGAATTCTGCTGAAGTTTAAAAATGTTACGGATCAATTCCATTGTTCTTCGGAATTCTGCTGAAGTTTAAAAATGCTACGGATCTCTTCCATTTTTCTTCGGAATTCTGCTGAAGTTTAAAAATGCTACGGAACTCATCCATTGTTCTTCGGAATTTTGCTGAAGTTTAAAAATGCTACGGAACTCTTCCATTGTTTTGCGGAATTCTTCTGAAGTTTAAAAATGCTACAGAACTCTTCTCTTGTTCTTCAGAATTCTGCTGAAGTTTAAAAATGCTACGGAACACTTCCTTTGTTCTTCGGAATTCTTCTGAAGTTTAAAAATGCTACAGAACTCTTCCATTGTTCACGGTATTCTGGTGAAGTTTAAAAATGCTACGGAACTCTTCCATTGTTCTTGGGAATTCTGCTGAAGTTTAAAATTGCTACGGGACTCTTCCATTGTTCTTTTGAGTTCTGCTGAAGTTTAAAAAGGCTACGGAACTCTTCCATTGTTCTTCGGAATTCTGATGAAGTTTAAAACTGCAACGGAACTCTTCCATTGTTCTTCGGAATTCTGCTGAAGTTTAAAAATGCTACGGAACTCTTCCATTGTTCTTCGGAATTCTGCTGAAGTTTAAAAATGCTACGGAACTCTTCCATTGTTCTCGGAATTCTGGTGAAGTTTAAAAATGCTGCGGAACTCATCCATTGTTCTTGGAATTCTGCTGAAGTTTAAAAATGCTGCGGAACTCTTCCATTGTTCTTCGGAATTCTGCTGTAATTTAAAAATGCTACGGAACTCTTCCATTGTTCTTCGGAATTCTGCTGAAGTTTAAAAATGCTACGGAACTCTTCCATTGTTCTCAGAATTCTGCTGAAGCTTATAAATTCTACGGTGCTCTTCCATTTTTCTTGGGAATTCTGCTGAAGTTTAAAAATGTTACGAATCAATTCCATTGTTCTTCGGAATTCTGCTGAAGTTTAAAAATGCTACGGAACTCTTCCATTGTTCTTCGGAATTCTGCTGAAGTTTAAAAATGCTACGGAACTCATCCATTGTTCTTCGGAATTCTGAAGTTTAAAAATGCTACGGAACTCTTCCATTGTTTTGCTGAATTCTTCTGAAGTTTAAAAATGCTACAGAACTCTTCTCTTGTTCTTCAGAATTCTGCTGAAGTTTAAAAATGCTACGGAACACTTCCTTTGTTCTTCGGAATTCTGCTGAAGTTTAAAAATGCTACAGAACTCTTTCATTGTTCACGGTATTCTTGTTAAGTTTAAAAATGCTACGGAACTCTTCCATTGTTCTTAGGAATTCTGCTGAAGTTTAAAAATGCTATGGAACTCTTCCATTGTTCTTCTGAATTCTGCTGAAGTTTAAAAATGCTACGGAACTCTTCTATTGTTCACGGAATTCTGCTGAAGTTTAAAAATGCTACGGAACTCTTCCATTGTTCTTCGGAATTCGGGTGAAGTTTAAAATTGCTATGGAACTCTTCCATTGTTCTTCGGAATTCTGCTGAAGTTTAAAAATGCTACGGAACTCTTCCATTGTTCTCGGAATTCTGTTGAAGTTTAAAAATGCTACGGAGCTCTTCCATTGTTCTCGGAATTCTGGTGAAGTTTAAAAATGCTACGGAACTCTTCCATTGTTCTCGGAATTCTGCTGAAGTTTAAAAATGCTATGGAACTCTTCCATTTTTCTTTGGAATTCTGCTGAAGTTTAAAAATGCTACGGAAATTTTCCATTGTTCTTCGGAATTCTGATGAAGTTTAAAAATGCTATGGAACTCTTCCATTGTTCTTCGGAATTCTGATGAAGTTTAAAAATGCTACGGAACTCTTCCATTGTTCTTCGGAATTCTGCAGAAGTTTAAAAATGCTACGGAACTCGTCCATTGTTCTTGGAATTCTGGTGAAGTTTAAAAATGCTACGGAACTCTTCCATTGTTCTCAGAATTCTGCTGAAGTTTATAAATTCTACGGTACTCTTCCATTGTTCTTGGGAATTCTGCTGAAGTTTAAAAATGTTACGGATCATTTCCATTGTTCTTCGGAATTCTGCTGAAGTTTAAATATGCTATGGAACTCTTCCATTGTTCTTCGGAATTCTGCTGAAGTTTAAAAATACTACGGAACTCTTCGATTGTTCTTCGGAATTCTACTGAAGTTTAAAAATGCTACGGAACTCTTCCATTGTTCTTCTGAGTTCTGCTGAAGTTTAAAAATGCTACGGAACCCTTCCATTGTTATTCTTAATATTGCTGAAGTTTAAAAATGCTACGGAACTCTTCCATTGTTATTCTTAATTCTGCTGAAGTTTAAAAATGCTACGAAACTCTTCCATTGTTCTTCGGAATTCTGCTGTAATTTAAAAATGCTACGGAACTCTTCCATTGTTCTTCGGAATTCTGCTGAAGTTTAAAAATGCTACGGAACTCTTCCATTGTTATTCTTAATTCTGCTGAAGTTTAAAAATGCTGCGGAACTCTTCCATTGTTCTTCGGAATTCTGATGAAGTTTAAAACTGCAACGGAACTCTTCCATTGTTCTTCGGAATTCTGCTGAAGTTTAAAAATGCTACGGAACTCTTCCATTGTTCTTCGGAATTCTGCTGAAGTTTAAAAATGCTACGGAACTCTTCCATTGTTCTCGGAATTCTGGTGAAGTTTAAAAATGCTACGGAACTCTTCCATTGTTCTCGGAATTCTGGTGAAGTTTAAAAATGCTACGGAACTCATCCATTGTTCTCGGAATTCTGCTGAAGTTTAAAAATGCTACGGAACTCTTCCATTGTTCTTCAGAATTCTGCTGAAGTTTAAAAATGGTACGGAACTTTTCCATTGTTCTTCGGAATTCTGACGAAGTTTAAAAAGGCTACGGAACTCTTCCATTGTTCTTCGGAATTCTGCTGAAGTTTAAAAATGCTACGGAACTCTTCCATTGTTCTTCGGAATTCTGCAGAAGTTTAAAAATGCTACGGAACTCTTCCATTGTTCTTGGAATTCTGGTGAAGTTTAAAAATGCTACGGAACTCTTCCATTGTTCTCAGAATTCTGCTGAAGCTTATAAATTCTACGGTGCTCTTCCATTGTTCTTGGGAATTCTGCTGAAGTTTAAAAATGTTACGAATCAATTCCATTGTTCTTCGGAATTCTGCTGAAGTTTAAAAATGCTACGGAACTCTTCCATTGTTCTTCGGAATTCTGCTGAAGTTTAAAAATGCTACGGAACTCATCCATTGTTCTTCGGAATTCTGAAGTTTAAAAATGCTACGGAACTCTTCCATTGTTTTGCTGAATTCTTCTGAAGTTTAAAAATGCTACAGAACTCTTCTCTTGTTCTCCAGAATTCTGCAGAAGTTTAAAAATGCTACGGAACTCTTCCATTGTTCTTGGAATTCTGGTGAAGTTTAAAAATGCAACGGAACTCTTCCATTGTTCTTCAGAATTCTGCTGAAGTTTAAAATTGCTACGGGACTCTTCCATTGTTCTTCTGAGTTCTGCTGAAGTTTAAAAAGGCTAAGGAACTCTTCCATTGTTCTTCGGAATTCTGATGAAGTTTAAAACTGCAACGGAACTCTTCCATTGTTCTTCGGAATTCTGCTGAAGTTTAAAAATGCTACAGAACTCTTCCATTGTTCACGGTATTCTGGTGAAGTTTAAAAATGCTACGGAACTCTTCCATTGTTCTTCGGAATTCTGCTGAAGTTTAAAAATGCTACGGAACTCTTCCATTGTTCTTCTGAGTTCTGCTGAAGTTTAAAAATGCTACGGAACCCTTCCATTGTTATTCTTAATTCTGCTGAAGTTTAAAAATGCTACGGAACTCTTCCATTGTTATTCTTAATTCTGCTGAAGTTTAAAAATGCTACGAAACTCTTCCATTGTTCTTCGGAATTCTGCTGTAATTTAAAAATGCTACGGAACTCTTCCATTGTTCTTCGGAATTCTGCTGAAGTTTAAAAATGCTACGGAACTCTTCCATTGTTATTCTTAATTCTGCTGAAGTTTAAAAATGCTGCGGAACTCTTCCATTGTTCTTCGGAATTCTGATGAAGTTTAAAACTGCAACGGAACTCTTCCATTGTTCTTCGGAATTCTGCTGAAGTTTAAAAATGCTACGGAACTCTTCCATTGTTCTTCGGAATTCTGCTGAAGTTTAAAAATGCTACGGAACTCTTCCATTGTTCTCGGAATTCTGGTGAAGTTTAAAAATGCTACGGAACTCTTCCATTGTTCTCGGAATTCTGGTGAAGTTTAAAAATGCTACGGAACTCATCCATTGTTCTCGGAATTCTGCTGAAGTTTAAAAATGCTACGGAACTCTTCCATTGTTCTTCGGAATTCTGCTGAAGTTTAAAAATGGTACGGAACTTTTCCATTGTTCTTCGGAATTCTGACGAAGTTTAAAAAGGCTACGGAACTCTTCCATTGTTCTTCGGAATTCTGATGAAGTTCAAAACTGCAACAGAACTCTTCCATTGTTCTCGGAATTCTGCTGAAGTTTAAAAATGCTATGGAACTCTTCCATTGTTCTTCGGAATTCTGCTGAAGTTTAAAAATGCTACGGAACTTTTCCATTGTTCTTCGGAATTCTGATGAAGTTTAAAAATGCTACGGAACTCTTCCATTGTTCTTCGGAATTCTGCTGAAGTTTAAAAATGCTACGGAACTCTTCCATTTTTCTTCTGAGTTCTGCTGAAGTTTAAAAATGCTGCGGAACTCTTCCATTGCTCTTCGGAATTCTGATGAAGTTTAAAACTGCAACGGAACTCTTCCATTGTTCTTCGGAATTCTGCTGAAGTTTAAAAATGCTACGGAACTCTTCCATTGTTCTTCGGAATTCTGCTGAAGTTTAAAAATGCTACGGAACTCTTCCATTGTTCTCGGAATTCTGCTGAAGTTTAAAAATGCTACGGAACTCTTCCATTGTTCTTCGGAATTCTGCTGAAGTTTAAAAATGCTACGGAACTCTTCCATTGTTCTTCGGAATTCTGCTGAAGTTTAAAAATGCTATGGAACTCTTCCATTGTATTCTTAATTCTGCTGAAGTTTAAAAATGCTACGGAACACTTCCATTGTTCTTCGGAATTCTGCTGAAGTTTAAAAATGCTATGGAACTCTTCCATTGTTCTTCTGAATTCTGCTGAAGTTTAAAAATGCTACGGAACTCTTCCATTGTTCTCGGAATTCTGGTGAAGTTTAAAAATGCTACGGAACTCATCCATTGTTCTCGGAATTCTGCTGAAGTTTAAAAATGCTACGGAACTCTTCCATTGTTCTTCGGAATTCTGCTGAAGTTTAAAAATGGTTCGGAACTTTTCCATTGTTCTTCGGAATGCTGACGAAGTTTAAAAAGGCTACGGAACTCTTCCATTGTTCTTCGGAATTCTGCTGAAGTTTAAAAATGCTACGGAACTCTTCCATTGTTCTTCGGAATTCTGCAGAAGTTTAAAAATGCTACGGAACTCTTCCATTGTTATTGGAATTCTGGTGAAGTTTAAAAATGCTACGGAACTCTTCCATTGTTCTCAGAATTCTGCTGAAGCTTATAAATTCTACGGTGCTCTTCCATTGTTCTTGGGAATTCTGCTGAAGTTTAAAAATGTTACGGATCAATTCCATTGTTCTTCGGAATTCTGCTGAAGTTTAAAAATGCTACGGATCTCTTCCATTTTTCTTCGGAATTCTGCTGAAGTTTAAAAATGCTACGGAACTCATCCATTGTTCTTCGGAATTTTGCTGAAGTTTAAAAATGCTACGGAACTCTTCCATTGTTTTGCGGAATTCTTCTGAAGTTTAAAAATGCTACAGAACTCTTCTCTTGTTCTTCAGAATTCTGCTGAAGTTTAAAAATGCTACGGAACACTTCCTTTGTTCTTCGGAATTCTTCTGAAGCTTAAAAATGCTACAGAACTCTTCCATTGTTCACGGTATTCTGGTGAAGTTTAAAAATGCTACGGAACTCTTCCATTGTTCTTGGGAATTCTGCTGAAGTTTAAAATTGCTACGGGACTCTTCCATTGTTCTTTTGAGTTCTGCTGAAGTTTAAAAAGGCTACGGAACTCTTCCATTGTTCTTCGGAATTCTGATGAAGTTTAAAACTGCAACGGAACTCTTCCATTGTTCTTCGGAATTCTGCTGAAGTTTAAAAATGCTACGGAACTCTTCCATTGTTCTTCGGAATTCTGCTGAAGTTTAAAAATGCTACGGAACTCTTCCATTGTTCTCGGAATTCTGGTGAAGTTTAAAAATGCTGCGGAACTCATCCATTGTTCTTGGAATTCTGCTGAAGTTTAAAAATGCTGCGGAACTCTTCCATTGTTCTTCGGAATTCTGCTGTAATTTAAAAATGCTACGGAACTCTTCCATTGTTCTTCGGAATTCTGCTGAAGTTTAAAAATGCTACGGAACTCTTCCATTGTTCTCAGAATTCTGCTGAAGCTTATAAATTCTACGGTGCTCTTCCATTTTTCTTGGGAATTCTGCTGAAGTTTAAAAATGTTACGAATCAATTCCATTGTTCTTCGGAATTCTGCTGAAGTTTAAAAATGCTACGGAACTCTTCCATTGTTCTTCGGAATTCTGCTGAAGTTTAAAAATGCTACGGAACTCATCCATTGTTCTTCGGAATTCTGAAGTTTAAAAATGCTACGGAACTCTTCCATTGTTTTGCTGAATTCTTCTGAAGTTTAAAAATGCTACAGAACTCTTCTCTTGTTCTTCAGAATTCTGCTGAAGTTTAAAAATGCTACGGAACACTTCCTTTGTTCTTCGGAAATCTGCTGAAGTTTAAAAATGCTACAGAACTCTTTCATTGTTCACGGTATTCTTGTTAAGTTTAAAAATGCTACGGAACTCTTCCATTGTTCTTCAGAATTCTGCTGAAGTTTAAAATTGCTACGGGACTCTTCCATTGTTCTTCTGAGTTCTGCTGAAGTTTAAAAAGGCTAAGGAACTCTTCCATTGTTCTTCGGAATTCTGATGAAGTTTAAAACTGCAACGGAACTCTTCCATTGTTCTTCGGAATTCTGCTGAAGTTTAAAAATGCTACAGAACTCTTCCATTGTTCACGGTATTCTGGTGAAGTTTAAAAATGCTACGGAACTCTTCCATTGTTCTTCGGAATTCTGCTGAAGTTTAAAATTGCTACGGGACTCTTCCATTGTTCTTCTGAGTTCTGCTGAAGTTTAAAAAGGCTACGGAACTCTTCCATTGTTCTTCGGAATTCTGATGAAGTTCAAAACTGCAACGGAACTCTTCCATTGTTCTCGGAATTCTGCTGAAGTTTAAAAATGCTATGGAACTCTTCCATTGTTCTTCGGAATTCTGCTGAAGTTTAAAAATGCTACGGAACTTTTCCATTGATCATCGGAATTCTGATGAAGTTTAAAAATGCTACGGAACTCTTCCATTGTTCTTCGGAATTCTGCTGAAGTTTAAAAATGCTACGGAACTCTTCCATTGTTCTTCGGAATTCTGCTGAAGTTTAAAAATGGTACAGAACTTTTCCATTGTTCTTCGGAATGCTGACGAAATTTAAAAAGGCTACGGAACTCTTCCATTGTTCTTCGGAATTCTGCTGAAGTTTAAAAATGCTACGGAACTCTTCCATTGTTCTTCGGAATTCTGCAGAAGTTTAAAAATGCTACGGAACTCTTCCATTGTTATTGGAATTCTGGTGAAGTTTAAAACTGCTACGGAACTCTTCCATTGTTCTCAGAATTCTGCTGAAGCTTATAAATTCTACGGTGCTCTTCCATTGTTCTTGGGAATTCTGCTGAAGTTTAAAAATGTTACGGATCAATTCCATTGTTCTTCGGAATTCTGCTGAAGTTTAAAAATGCTACGGATCTCTTCCATTTTTCTTCGGAATTCTGCTGAAGTTTAAAAATGCTACGGAACTCATCCATTGTTCTTCGGAATTTTGCTGAAGTTTAAAAATGCTACGGAACTCTTCCATTGTTTTGCGGAATTCTTCTGAAGTTTAAAAATGCTACAGAACTCTTCTCTTGTTCTTCAGAATTCTGCTGAAGTTTAAAAATGCTACGGAACACTTCCTTTGTTCTTCGGAATTCTTCTGAAGTTTAAAAATGCTACAGAACTCTTCCATTGTTCACGGTATTCTGGTGAAGTTTAAAAATGCTACGGAACTCTTCCATTGTTCTTGGGAATTCTGCTGAAGTTTAAAATTGCTACGGGACTCTTCCATTGTTCTTTTGAGTTCTGCTGAAGTTTAAAAAGGCTACGGAACTCTTCCATTGTTCTTCGGAATTCTGATGAAGTTTAAAACTGCAACGGAACTCTTCCATTGTTCTTCGGAATTCTGCTGAAGTTTAAAAATGCTACGGAACTCTTCCATTGTTCTTCGGAATTCTGCTGAAGTTTAAAAATGCTACGGAACTCTTCCATTGTTCTCGGAATTCTGGTGAAGTTTAAAAATGCTGCGGAACTCATCCATTGTTCTTGGAATTCTGCTGAAGTTTAAAAATGCTGCGGAACTCTTCCATTGTTCTTCGGAATTCTGCTGTAATTTAAAAATGCTACGGAACTCTTCCATTGTTCTTCGGAATTCTGCTGAAGTTTAAAAATGCTACGGAACTCTTCCATTGTTCTCAGAATTCTGCTGAAGCTTATAAATTCTACGGTGCTCTTCCATTTTTCTTGGGAATTCTGCTGAAGTTTAAAAATGTTACGAATCAATTCCATTGTTCTTCGGAATTCTGCTGAAGTTTAAAAATGCTACGGAACTCTTCCATTGTTCTTCGGAATTCTGCTGAAGTTTAAAAATGCTACGGAACTCATCCATTGTTCTTCGGAATTCTGAAGTTTAAAAATGCTACGGAACTCTTCCATTGTTTTGCTGAATTCTTCTGAAGTTTAAAAATGCTACAGAACTCTTCTCTTGTTCTTCAGAATTCTGCTGAAGTTTAAAAATGCTACGGAACACTTCCTTTGTTCTTCGGAATTCTGCTGAAGTTTAAAAATGCTACAGAACTCTTTCATTGTTCACGGTATTCTTGTTAAGTTTAAAAATGCTACGGAACTCTTCCATTGTTCTTCAGAATTCTGCTGAAGTTTAAAATTGCTACGGGACTCTTCCATTGTTCTTCTGAGTTCTGCTGAAGTTTAAAAAGGCTAAGGAACTCTTCCATTGTTCTTCGGAATTCTGATGAAGTTTAAAACTGCAACGGAACTCTTCCATTGTTCTTCGGAATTCTGCTGAAGTTTAAAAATGCTACAGAACTCTTCCATTGTTCACGGTATTCTGGTGAAGTTTAAAAATGCTACGGAACTCTTCCATTGTTCTTCGGAATTCTGCTGAAGTTTAAAATTGCTACGGGACTCTTCCATTGTTCTTCTGAGTTCTGCTGAAGTTTAAAAAGGCTACGGAACTCTTCCATTGTTCTTCGGAATTCTGATGAAGTTCAAAACTGCAACGGAACTCTTCCATTGTTCTCGGAATTCTGCTGAAGTTTAAAAATGCTATGGAACTCTTCCATTGTTCTTCGGAATTCTGCTGAAGTTTAAAAATGCTATGGAACTTTTCCATTGATCATCGGAATTCTGATGAAGTTTAAAAATGCTACGGAACTCTTCCATTGTTCTTCGGAATTCTGCTGAAGTTTAAAAATGCTACGGAACTCTTCCATTGTTCTTCTGAGTTCTGCTGAAGTTTAAAAATGCTGTGGAACTCTTCCATTGCTCTTCGGAATTCTGATGAAGTTTAAAACTGCAACGGAACTCTTCCATTGTTCTTCGGAATTCTGCTGAAGTTTAAAAATGCTACGGAACTCTTCCATTGTTCTTCGGAATTCTGCTGAAGTTTAAAAATGCTACGGAACTCTTCCATTGTTCTCGGAATTCTGCTGAAGTTTAAAAATGCTACGGAACTCTTCCATTGTTCTTCGGAATTCTGCTGAAGTTTAAAAATGCTACGGAACTCTTCCATTGTTCTTCGGAATTCTGCTGAAGTTTAAAAATGCTATGGAACTCTTCCATTGTATTCTTAATTCTGCTGAAGTTTAAAAATGCTACGGAACACTTCCATTGTTCTTCGGAATTCTGCTGAAGTTTAAAAATGCTATGGAACTCTTCCATTGTTCTTCTGAATTCTGCTGAAGTTTAAAAATGCTACGGAACTCTTCCATTGTTCTCGGAATTCTGGTGAAGTTTAAAAATGCTACGGAACTCATCCTTTGTTCTCGGAATTCTGCTGAAGTTTAAAAATGCTACGGAACTCTTCCATTGTTCTTCGGAATTCTGCTGAAGTTTAAAAATGGTACGGAACTTTTCCATTGTTCTTCGGAATGCTGACGAAGTTTAAAAAGGCTACGGAACTCTTCCCTTGTTCTTATGAATTCTGCTGAAGTTTAAAAATGCTACGGAACTCTTCCATTGTTCTTCGGAATTCTGCAGAAGTTTAAAAATGCTACGGAACTCTTCCATTGTTATTGGAATTCTGGTGAAGTTTAAAAATGCTACGGAACTCTTCCATTGTTCTCAGAATTCTGCTGAAGCTTATAAATTCTACGGTGCTCTTCCATTGTTCTTGGGAATTCTGCTGAAGTTTAAAAATGTTACGGATCAATTCCATTGTTCTTCGGAATTCTGCTGAAGTTTAAAAATGCTACGGATCTCTTCCATTTTTCTTCGGAATTCTGCTGAAGTTTAAAAATGCTACGGAACTCATCCATTGTTCTTCGGAATTTTGCTGAAGTTTAAAAATGCTACGGAACTCTTCCATTGTTTTGCGGAATTCTTCTGAAGTTTAAAAATGCTACAGAACTCTTCTCTTGTTCTTCAGAATTCTGCTGAAGTTTAAAAATGCTACGGAACACTTCCTTTGTTCTTTGGAATTCTGCTGAAGTTTAAAAATGCTACAGAACTCTTCCATTGTTCACGGTATTCTGGTGAAGTTTAAAAATGCTACGGAACTCTTCCATTGTTCTTCGGAATTCTGCTAAAGTTTAAAATTGCTACGGGACTCTTCCATTGTTCTTCTGAGTTCTGCTGAAGTTTAAAAAGGCTACGGAACTCTTCCATTGTTCTTCGGAATTCTGATGAAGTTTAAAACTGCAACGGAACTCTTCCATTTTTCTTCGGAATTCTGCTGAAGTTTAAAAATGCTACGGAACTCTTCCATTGTTCTCGGAATTCTGGTGAAGTTTAAAAATGCTGCGGAACTCATCCATTGTTCTTGGAATTCTGCTGAAGTTTAAAAATGCTGCGGAACTCTTCCATTGTTCTTCGGAATTCTGCTGTAATTTAAAAATGCTACGGAACTCTTCCATTGTTCTTCGGAATTCTGATGAAGTTTAAAAATGCTACGGAACTCTTCCATTGTTCTTCGGAATTCTGCTGAAGTTTAAAAATGCTACGGAACACTTCCATTGCTTTTCGGAATTCTGCTGAAGTTTAAAAATGCTGTGGAACTCTTCCATTGTTCTCGGAATTCTTCTGAAGTTTGAAAATGCTACGGAACTCTTACATTGTTCTTCAGAATACTGCTGAAGTTTAAAAATGCTACGGAACACTTCCTTTGTTCTTCGGAATTCTGCTGAAGTTTAAAAATGCTACAGAACTCTTCTCTTGTTCTTCAGAATTCTGCTGAAGATTAAAAATGCTACGGAACACTTCCTTTGTTCTTCGGAATTCTGCTGAAGTTTAAAAATGCTACCGAAATCTTCCATTGTTCACGGTATTCTGGTGAAGTTTAAAAATGCTACGGAACTCTTCCATTGTTCTTCGGAATTCTGCTGAAGTTTAAAAATGCTACGGGACTCTTCCATTGTTCTTCTGAGTTCTGCTGAAGTTTAAAAAGGCTACGGAACTCTTCCATCGTTCTTCGGAATTCTGATGAAGTTTAAAACTGCAACGGAACTCTTCCATTGTTCTTCGGAATTCTGCTGAAGTTTAAAAATGCTACGGAACTCTTCCATTGTTCTTCGGAATTCTGCTGAAGTTTAAAAATGCTACGGAACTCTTCCATTGTTCTTGGAATTCTGGTGAAGTTAAAAAATGCTGCGGAACTCATCCATTGTTCTCGGAATTCTGCTGAAGTTTAAAAATGCTACGGAACTCTTCCATTGTTCTTCGGAATTCTGCTGTAATTTAAAAATGCTACGGAACTCTTCCATTGTTCTTCTGAATTCTGCTGAAGTTTAAAAATGCTACGGAACTCTTCCATTGTTTTTCGGAATTCTGCTGAAATTTAAAAATGCTGTGGAGCTCTTCCATTGTTCTCGGAATTCTTCTGAAGTTTGAAAATGCTGCGGAACTCTTCCATTGTTCTTCAGAATACTGCTGAAGTTTAAAAATGCTACGGAACACTTCCTTTGTTCTTCAGAATTCTGCTGAAGTTTAAAAATGCTACGGAACTCTTCCATTGTTCACGGAATTCTGGTGAAGTTTAAAAATGCTACGGAACTCTTCCATTGTTATTCTTAATTCTGCTGAAGTTTAAAAATGCTACGGAACTCTTCCATTGTTCTTTGGAATTCTGCTGAAGTTTAAAAATGCTATGGAACTCTTCCATTGTTCTTCTGAATTCTGCTGAAGTTTAAAAATGCTACGGAACTCTTCCATTGTTCACGGAATTCTGGTGAAGTTTAAAAATGCTACGGAACTCTTCCATTGTTATTCTTAATTCTGCTGAAGTTTAAAAATGCTACGGAACTCTTCCATTGTTCTTCGGAATTCTGCTGAAGTTTAAAAATGCAATGGAACTCTTCCATTGTTCTTTTGAATTCTGCTGAAGTTTAAAAATGCTACGGAACTCTTCCATTGTTCTCGGAATTCTGTTGAAGTTTAAAAATGCTATGGAACTCTTCCATTGTATTCTTAATTCTGCTGAAGTTTAAAAATGCTGCGGAACTCTTCCATTGTTCTTCGGAATTCTGCTGAAGTTTAAAAATGCTACGGAACTCTTCCATTGTTCTTGGAATTCTGCTGAAGTTTAAAAATGCTACGGAACTCTTCCATTGTTCTTCGGAATTCTGCTGAAGTTTAAAAATGCTACGGAACTCTTCCATTGTTCTTCGGAATTCTGCTGATGTTTAAAAATGCTATGGAACTCTTCCATTGTTCTCGGAATTCTGGTGAAGTTTAAAAATGCTACGGAACTCTTCCATTGTTCTCGGAATTCTGGTGATGTTTAAAAATGCTACGGAACTCATCCATTGTTCTCGGAATTCTGCTGAAGTTTAAAAATGCTACGGAACTCTTCCATTGTTCTTCGGAATTCTGCTGAAGTTTAAAAATGGTACGGAACTTTTCCATTGTTCTTCGGAATTCTGACGAAGTTTAAAAAGGCTACGGAACTCTTCCATTGTTCTTCGGAATTCTGCTGAAGTTTAAAAATGCTACGGAACTCTTCCATTGTTCTTCGGAATTCTGCAGAAGTTTAAAAATGCTACGGAACTCTTCCATTGTTCTTGGAATTCTGGTGAAGTTTAAAAATGCTACGGAACTCTTCCATTGTTCTCAGAATTCTGCTGAAGCTTATAAATTCTACGGTGCCCTTCCATTGTTCTTGGGAATTCTGCTGAAGTTTAAAAATGTTACGGATCAATTCCATTGTTCTTCAGAATTCTGCTGAAGTTTAAAAATCCTACGGAACTCTTCCATTGTTCTTAGAATTCTGCTGAAGTTTAAAAATGCTACGGAACTCATCCATTGTTCTTCGGAATTCTGCTGAAGTTTAAAAATGCTACGAAACTCTTCCATTGTTTTGCGGAATTCTTCTGAAGTTTAAAAATGCTACAGAACTCTTCTCTTGTTCTTCAGAATTCTGCTGAAGTTTAAAAATGCTACGGAAAACTTCCTTTGTTCTTCGGAATTCTGCTGAAGTTTAAAAATGCTACAGAACTCTTCCATTGTTCACGGTATTCTGGTGAAGTTTAAAAATGCTACGGAACTCTTCCATTGTTCTTCGGAATTCTGTTGAAGTTTAAAAATGCTACGGGAGTCTTCCATTGTTCTTCTGAGTTCTGCTGAAGTTTAAAAAGGCTACGGAACTCTTCTATTGTTCTTCGGAATTCTGATGAAGTTTAAAACTGCAACGGAACTCTTCCATTGTTCTTCAGAATTCTGCTGAAGTTTAAAAATGCTACGGAACTCTTCCATTGTTCTTCGGAATTCTGCTGAAGTTTAAAAATGCTACGGAACTCTTCCATTGTTCTTGGAATTCTGTTGAAGTTTAAAAATGCTACGGAACTCTTCCATTGTTCTCGGAATTCTGGTGAAGTTTAAAAATGCTACTGAACTCTTCCATTGTTCCCGGAATTCTGCTGAAGTTTAAAAATGCTACGGAACTCTTCCATTGTTCTTCGGAATTCTGCTGAAGTTTAAAAATGCTACGGAACTCTTCCATTGTTCTCGGAATTCTGGTGAAGTTTAAAAATGCTACGGAACTCTTCCATTGTTCTCGGAATTCTGCTGAAGTTTAAAAATGCTACGGAACTCTTCCATTGTTCTTCGGAATTCTGCTGAAGTTTAAAAATGCTACGGAACTCTTCCATTGTTCTTCGGAATTCTGCTGAAGTTTAAAAATGCTATGGAACTCTTCCATTGTTCTCGGAATTCTGCTGAAGTTTAAAAATGCTACGGAACTCTTCCATTGTTCTCGGAATTCTGGTGAAGTTTAAAAATGCTACGGAACCCATCCATTGTTCTCGGAATTCTGCTGAAGTTTAAAAATGCTACGGAACTCTTCCATTGTTCTTCGGAATTCTGCTGAAGTTTAAAAATGGTACGGAACTTTTCCATTGTTCTTCGGAATTCTGACGAAGTTTAAAAAGGCTACGGAACTCTTCCATTGTTCTTCGGAATTCTGCTGAAGTTTAAAAATGCTATGGAACTCTTCCATTATTCTTCGGAATTCTGCAGAAGTTTAAAAATGCTACGGAACCCATCCATTGTTCTCGGAATTCTGCTGAAGTTTAAAAATGCTACGGAACTCTTCCATTGTTCTTCGGAATTCTGCTGAAGTTTAAAAATGGTACGGAACTTTTCCATTGTTCTTCGGAATTCTGACGAAGTTTAAAAAGGCTACGGAACTCTTCCATTGTTCTTCGGAATTCTGCTGAAGTTTAAAAATGCTACGGAACTCTTCCATTATTCTTCGGAATTCTGCAGAAGTTTAAAAATGCTACGGAACTCTTCCATTGTTCTTGGAATTCTGGTGAAGTTTAAAAATGCTACGGAACTCTTCCATTGTTCTCAGAATTCTGCTGAAGCTTATAAATTCTACGGTGCCCTTCCATTGTTCTTGGGAATTCTGCTGAAGTTTAAAAATGTTACGGATCAATTCCTTGTTCTTCAGAATTCTGCTGAAGTTTAAAAATCCTACGGAACTCTTCCATTGTTCTTAGAATTCTGCTGAAGTTTAAAAATGCTACGGAACTCATCCATTGTTCTTCGGAATTCTGCTGAAGTTTAAAAATGCTACGGAACTCTTCCATTGTTTTGCGGAATTCTTCTGAAGTTTAAAAATGCTACAGAACTCTTCTCTTGTTCTTCAGAATTCTGCTGAAGTTTAAAAATGCTACGGAAAACTTCCTTTGTTCTTCGGAATTCTGCTGAAGTTTAAAAATGCTACAGAACTCTTCCATTGTTCACGGTATTCTGGTGAAGTTTAAAAATGCTACGGAACTCTTCCATTGTTCAAAGTTTAAAAATGCTACGGGACTCTTCCATTGTTCTTCTGAGTTCTGCTGAAGTTTAAAAAGGCTACGGAACTCTTCCATTTTTCTTCGGAATTCTGATGAAGTTTAAAACTGCAACGGAACTCTTCCATTGTTCTTCAGAATTCTGCTGAAGTTTAAAAATGCTACGGAACTCTTCCATTGTTCTTCGGAATTCTGCTGAAGTTTAAAAATGCTACGGAACTCTTCCATTGTTCTTGGAATTCTGTTGAAGTTTAAAAATGCTACGGAACTCTTCCATTGTTCTCGGAATTCTGGTGAAGTTTAAAAATGCTACTGAACTCTTCCATTGTTCCCGGAATTCTGCTGAAGTTTAAAAATGCTACGGAACTCTTCCATTGTTCTTCGGAATTCTGCTGAAGTTTAAAAATGCTACGGAACTTTTCCATTGTTCTTCGGAATTCTAATGAAGTTTAAAAATGCTAAGGAACTCTTCCATTGTTCTTCAGAATTCTGCTGAAGTTTAAAAATGCTATGTAACACTTCCATTGTTCTTCGGAATTCTGCTGAAGTTTAAAAATGCTACGGAACTCTTCCATTGTTCTTCGGAATTCTGGTGAAGTTTAAAAATGCTATGGAACTCTTCCATTGTTCTCAGAATTCTGCTGAAGTTTATAAATTCTACGGTACTCTTCCATTGTTCTTGGGAATTCTGCTGAAGTTTAAAAATGTTACGGATCATTTCCATTGTTCTTTGGAATTCTGCTGAAGTTTAAATATGCTACGGAACTCTTCCATTGTTCTTTGGAATTCTGCTGAAGTTTAAAAATGCTACGGAACTCTTCCATTGTTCTTCTGAGTTCTGTTGAAGTTTAAAAATGCTGCGCAACTCCTCCATTGTTCTTCGGAATTCTGATGAAGTTTAAAACTGCAACGGAACTCTTCCATTGTTCTTCGGAATTCTGCTGAAGTTTAAAAATGCTACGGAACTCTTCCATTGTTCTTCGGAATTCTGATGAAGCTTAAAACTGCAACGGAACTCTTCCATTGTTCTTCGGAATTCTGCTGAAGTTTAAAAATGCTACGGAACTCTTACATTGTTCTTCTGAATTCTGCTGAAGTTTAAAAATGCTACGGAACTCTTCCATTGTTCTTCGGAATTCTGATGAAGCTTAAAACTGCAACGGAACTCTTCCATTGTTCTTCGGAATTCTGCTGAAGTTTAAAAATGCTACGGAACTCTTCCATTGTACTCGGAATTCTGCTGAAGTTAAAAAATGCTACGGAACTCTTCCATTGTTCTCGGAATTCTGGTGAAGTTTAAAAATGCTACGGAACTCTTCCATTGTTCTCGGAATTCTGCTGAAGTTTAAAAATGCTACGGAACTCTTCCATTGTTCTTCGGAATTCTGCTGAAGTTTAAAAATGCTACGGAACTCTTCCATTGTTCTTCGGAATTCTGCTGTAGTTTAAAAATGCTATGGAACTCTTCCATTGTTCTCGGAATTCTGGTGAAGTTTAAAAATGCTACGGAACTCTTCCATTGTTATCGAAATTCTGGTGAAGTTTAAAAATGCTACGGAACTCATCCATTGTTCTCAGAATTCTGCTGAAGTTTAAAAATGCTACGGAACTCTTCCATTGTTCTTCGGAATTCTGCTGAAGTTTAAAAATGGTACGGAACTTTTCCATTGTTCTTCGGAATTCTGACGAAGTTTAAAAAGGCTACGGAACTCTTCCATTGTTCTTCGGAATTCTGCTGAAGTTTAAAAATGCTACGGAACTCTTCCATTGTTCTTCGGAATTCTGCAGAAGTTTAAAAATGCTACGGAACTCTTCCATTGTTCTTGGAATTCTGGTGAAGTTTAAAAATGCTACGGAACTCTTCCATTGTTCTCAGAATTCTGCTGAATCTTATAAATTCTACGGTGCTCTTCCATTGTTCTTGGGAATTCTGCTGAAGTGTAAAAATGTTACGGATCAATTCCATTGTTCTTCAGAATTCTGCTGAAGTTTAAAAATGCTACGGAACTCTTCCATTGTTCTTTGGAATTCTGCTGAAGTTTAAAAATGCTACGGAACTCTTCCATTGTTCTTCGGAATTCTGCTGAAGTTTAAAAATGCTACGGAACTCTTCCATTGTTCTTTGGAATTCTGCTGAAGTTTAAAAATGCTACGGAACTCTTCCATTGTTCTTCTGAGTTCTGCTGAAGTTTAAAAATGCTACGGAACTCTTCCATTGTTCTTCTGAGTTCTGCTGAAGTTTAAAAATGCTGCGGAACTCTTCCATTGTTCTTCGGCATTCTGGTGAAGTTTAAAACTGCAACGGAACTCTTCCATTGTTCTTCGGAATTCTGCTGAAGTTTAAAAATGCTACGGAACTCTTCCATTGTTCTTTTTATTTCTGCTGAAGTTTAAAAATGCTACGGAACTCTTCTATTGTTCTTCGGAATTCTGCTGAAGTTTAAAAATGCACGGAACTCTTACGTTGTTCTTCGGAATTCTGCTGAAGTTTAAAAATGCTACGGAACTCTTCCATTGTTCTTCGGAATTCTGATGAAGCTTAAAACTGCAACGGAACTCTTCCATTGTTCTTCGGAATTCTGCTGAAGTTTAAAAATGCTACGGAACTCTTCCATTGTTCTTCGGAATTCTGCTGAAGTTTAAAAATGCTACGGAACTCTTCCATTGTTCTCGGAATTCTGGTGAAGTTTAAAAATGCTACGGAACTCTTCCATTGTTCTCGGAATTCTGCTGAAGTTTAAAAATGCTACGGAACTCTTCCATTGTTCTTCGGAATTCTGCTGAAGTTTAAAAATGCTACGGAACTCTTCCATTGTTCTTCGGAATTCTGCTGAAGTTTAAAAATGCTATGGAACTCTTCAATTGTTCTCGGAATTCTGCTGAAGTTTAAAAATGCTACGGAACTCTTCCATTGTTCTCGGAATTCTGGTGAAGTTTAAAAATGCTACGGAACCCATCCATTGTTCTCGGAATTCTGCTGAAGTTTAAAAATGCTACGGAACTCTTCCATTGTTCTTCGGAATTCTGCTGAAGTTTAAAAATGGTACGGAACTTTTCCATTGTTCTTTGGAATTCTGACGAAGTTTAAAAAGGCTACGGAACTCTTCCATTGTTCTTCGGAATTCTGCTGAAGTTTAAAAATGCTACGGAACTCTTCCATTATTCTTCGGAATTCTGCAGAAGTTTAAAAATGCTACGGAACCCATCCATTGTTCTCGGAATTCTGCTGAAGTTTAAAAATGCTACGGAACTCTTCCATTGTTCTTCGGAATTCTGCTGAAGTTTAAAAATGGTACGGAACTTTTCCATTGTTCTTCGGAATTCTGACGAAGTTTAAAAAGGCTACGGAACTCTTCCATTGTTCTTCGGAATTCTGCTGAAGTTTAAAAATGCTACGGAACTCTTCCATTATTCTTCGGAATTCTGCATAAGTTTAAAAATGCTACGAAACTCTTCCATTGTTCTTGGAATTCTGGTGAAGTTTAAAAATGCTACGGAACTCTTCCATTGTTCTCAGAATTCTGCTGAAGCTTATAAATTCTACGGTGCTCTTCCATTGTTCTTGGGAATTCTGCTGAAGTTTAAAAATGTTACAGATCAATTCCATTGTTCTTCGGAATTCTGCTGAAGTTTAAAAATGCTACGGAACTCTTCCATTGTTTTGCGGAATTCTGCTGAAGTTTAAAAATGCTACGGAACTCTTCCATTTTTCTCGGAATTCTTCTGAAGTTTAAAAATGCTACAGAACTCTTCCATTGTTCTTCAGAATTCTGCTGAAGTTTAAAAATGCTACGGAACACTTCCTTTGTTATTCGGAATTCTGCTGAAGTTTAAAAATGCTACAGAACTCTTCCATTGTTCACGGTATTCTGGTGAAGTTTAAAAATGCTACGGAACTCTTCCATTGTTCTTCGGAATTCTGCTGAAGTTTAAAAATGCTACGGGACTCTTCCATTGTTCTTCTGAGTTCTGCTGAAGTTTAAAAAGGCTACGGAACTCTTCCATTGTTCTTCGGAATTCTGATGAAGTTTAAAACTGCAACAGAACTCTTCCATTGTTCTTCGGAATTCTGCTGAAGTTTAAAAATGCTACGGAACTCTATCATTGTTCTTCGGAATTCTGCTGAAGTTTAAAAATGCTGCGGAACTCATCCATTGTTCTCGGAATTCTGGTGAAGTTTAAAAATGCTGCGGAACTCTTCCATTGTTCTTCGGAATTCTGCTGTAATTTAAAAATGCTACGGAACTCTTCCATTGTTCTTCGGAATTCTGCTGAAGTTTAAAAATGCTACGGAACTCTTCCATTGTTCTTCGGAATTCTGCTGAAGTTTAAAAATGCTGTGGAACTCTTCCATTGTTCTCGGAATTCTTCTGAAGTTTGAAAATGCTATGGAACTCTTCCATTGTTCTCGGAATTCTTCTGAAGTTTGAAAATGCTACGGAACTCTTCCTTTGTTCTTCGGAATTCTGCTGAAGTTTAAAAATGCTACGGAACTCTTCCATTGTTCACGGAATTCTGGTGAAGTTTAAAAATGCTACGGAACTCTTCCATTGTTATTCTTAATTCTGCTGAAGTTTAAAAATGCTACGGAACTCTTCCATTGTTCTTCGGAATTCTGCTGAAGTTTAAAAATGCTACGGAACTCTTCCATTGTTCTTCTGAATTCTGCTGAAGTTTAAAAATGCTACGAAACTCTTCCATTGTTCTTCGGAATTCTGATGAAGCTTAGAACTGTAACGGAACTCTTCCATTGTTCTTCGGAATTCTGCTGAAGTTTAAAAATGCTACGGAATTCTTCCATTGTTCTCGGAATTCTGGTGAAGTTTAAAAATGCTACGGAATTCTTCCATTGTTCTCGGAATTCTGGTGAAGTTTAAAAATGGTACGGAACTCTTCCATTGTTCTCGGAATTCTGGTGAAGTTAAAAACTGCTGCGGAACTCTTCCATTGTTCTTCGGAAATCTGCTGAAGTTTAAAAATGCTACGGAACTTTTCCATTGTTCTTCAGAATTCAGCTGAAGTTTAAAAATGCTACGAACTCTTCCATTGTTCTTCGGAATTCTGCTGAAGTTTAAAAATGCTACGGAACTCTTCCATTATTCTTCGGAATTCTGCAGAAGTTTAAAAATGCTACGGAACTCTTCCATTGTTCTTGGAATTCTGGTGAAGTTTAAAAATGCTACGGAACTCTTCCATTGTTCTCAGAATTCTGCTGAAGCTTATAAATTCTACGGTGCTCTTCCATTGTTCTTGGGAATTCTGCTGAAGTTTAAAAATGTTACGGATCAATTCCATTGTTCTTCGGAATTCTGCTGAAGTTTAAAAATGCTATGGAACTCTTCCATTGTTCTTTGGAATTCTGCTGAAGTTTAAAAATGCTACGGAACTCTTCCATTGTTTTGCGGAATTCTGCTGAAGTTTAAAAATGCTACGGAACTCTTCCATTTTTCTCGGAATTCTTCTGAAGTTTAAAAATGCTACAGAACTCTTCCATTGTTCTTCAGAATTCTGCTGAAGTTTAAAAATGCTACGGAACACTTCCTTTGTTATTCGGAATTCTGCTGAAGTTTAAAAATGCTACAGAACTCTTCCATTGTTCACGGTATTCTGGTGAAGTTTAAAAATGCTACGGAACTCTTCCATTGTTCTTCGGAATTCTGCTGAAGTTTAAAAATGCTACGGGACTCTTCCATTGTTCTTCTGAGTTCTGCTGAAGTTTAAAAAGGCTTTGGAACTCTTCCATTGTTCTTCGGATTTCTGATGAAGTTTAAAACTGCAACAGAACTCTTCCATTGTTCTTCGGAATTCTGCTGAAGTTTAAAAATGCTACGGAACTCTTCCATTGTTCTTCGGAATTCTGCTGAAGTTTAAAAATGCTACGGAACTCTTCCATTGTTCTCGGAATTCTGGTGAAGTTTAAAAATGCTGCGGAACTCATCCATTGTTCTCGGAATTCTGCTGAAGTTTAAAAATGCTACGGAACTCTTCCATTGTTCTTCGGAATTCTGCTGTAATTTAAAAATGCTACGGAACTCTTCCATTGTTCTTCGGAATTCTGCTGAAGTTTAAAAATGCTACGGAACTCTTCCATTGTTCTTCGGAATTCTGCTGAAGTTTAAAAATGCTGTGGAACTCTTCCATTGTTCTCGGAATTCTTCTGAAGTTTGAAAATGCTACGGAACTCTTCCATTGTTCTCGGAATTCTTCTGAAGTTTGAAAATGCTACGGAACTCTTCCTTTGTTCTTCGGAATTCTGCTGAAGTTTAAAAATGCTACGGAACTCTTCCATTGTTCACGGAATTCTGGTGAAGTTTAAAAATGCTACAGAACTCTTCCATTGTTATTCTTAATTCTGCTGAAGTTTAAAAATGCTACGGAACTCTTCCATTGTTCTTCGGAATTCTGCTGAAGTTTAAAAATGCTACGGAACTCTTCCATTGTTCTTCTGAATTCTGCTGAAGTTTAAAAATGCTACGAAACTCTTCCATTGTTCTTCGGAATTCTGATGAAGCTTAGAACTGCAACGGAACTCTTCCATTGTTCTTCGGAATTCTGCTGAAGTTTAAAAATGCTACGGAACTCTTCCATTGTTTTGCGGAATTCTGCTGAAGTTTAAAAATGCTACGGAACTCTTCCATTTTTCTCGGAATTCTTCTGAAGTTTAAAAATGCTACAGAACTCTTCCATTGTTCTTCAGAATTCTGCTGAAGTTTAAAAATGCTACGGAACACTTCCTTTGTTATTCGGAATTCTGCTGAAGTTTAAAAATGCTACAGAACTCTTCCATTGTTCACGGTATTCTGGTGAAGTTTAAAAATGCTACGGAACTCTTCCATTGTTCTTCGGAATTCTGCTGAAGTTTAAAAATGCTACGGGACTCTTCCATTGTTCTTCTGAGTTCTGCTGAAGTTTAAAAAGGCTACGGAACTCTTCCATTGTTCTTCGGAATTCTGATGAAGTTTAAAACTGCAACAGAACTCTTCCATTGTTCTTCGGAATTCTGCTGAAGTTTAAAAATGCTACGGAACTCTTCCATTGTTCTTCGGAATTCTGCTGAAGTTTAAAAATGCTACGGAACTCTTCCATTGTTCTCGGAATTCTGGTGAAGTTTAAAAATGCTGCGGAACTCATCCATTGTTCTCGGAATTCTGCTGAAGTTTAAAAATGCTACGGAACTCTTCCATTGTTCTTCGGAATTCTGCTGTAATTTAAAAATGCTACGGAACTCTTCCATTGTTCTTCGGAATTCTGCTGAAGTTTAAAAATGCTACGGAACTCTTCCATTGTTCTTCGGAATTCTGCTGAAGTTTAAAAATGCTGTGGAACTCTTCCATTGTTCTCGGAATTCTTCTGAAGTTTGAAAATGCTACGGAACTCTTCCATTGTTCTTGGAATTCTTCTGAAGTTTGAAAATGCTACGGAACTCTTCCTTTGTTCTTCGGAATTCTGCTGAAGTTTAAAAATGCTACGGAACTCTTCCATTGTTCACGGAATTCTGGTGAAGTTTAAAAATGCTACGGAACTCTTCCATTGTTATTCTTAATTCTGCTGAAGTTTAAAAATGCTACGGAACTCTTCCATTGTTCTTCGGAATTCTGCTGAAGTTTAAAAATGCTACGGAACTCTTCCATTGTTCTTCTGAATTCTGCTGAAGTTTAAAAATGCTACGAAACTCTTCCATTGTTCTTCGGAATTCTGATGAAGCTTAGAACTGCAACGGAACTCTTCCATTGTTCTTCGGAATTCTGCTGAAGTTTAAAAATGCTACGGAATTCTTCCATTGTTCTCGGAATTCTGGTGAAGTTTAAAAATGCTACGGAATTCTTCCATTGTTCTCGGAATTCTGGTGAAGTTTAAAAATGGTACGGAACTCTTCCATTGTTCTCGGAATTCTGGTGAAGTTAAAAACTGCTGCGGAACTCTTCCATTGTTCTTCGGAAATCTGCTGAAGTTTAAAAATGCTACGGAACTTTTCCATTGTTCTTCAGAATTCAGCTGAAGTTTAAAAATGCTACGGAACTCTTCCATTGTTCTTCGGAATTCTGCTGAAGTTTAAAAATGCTACGGAACTCTTCCATTATTCTTCGGAATTCTGCAGAAGTTTAAAAATGCTACGGAACTCTTCCATTGTTCTTGGAATTCTGGTGAAGTTTAAAAATGCTACGGAACTCTTCCATTGTTCTCAGAATTCTGCTGAAGCTTATAAATTCTACGGTGCTCTTCCATTGTTCTTGGGAATTCTGCTGAAGTTTAAAAATGTTACGGATCAATTCCATTGTTCTTCGGAATTCTGCTGAAGTTTAAAAATGCTATGGAACTCTTCCATTGTTCTTTGGAATTCTGCTGAAGTTTAAAAATGCTACGGAACTCTTCCATTGTTTTGCGGAATTCTGCTGAAGTTTAAAAATGCTACGGAACTCTTCCATTTTTCTCGGAATTCTTCTGAAGTTTAAAAATGCTACAGAACTCTTCCATTGTTCTTCAGAATTCTGCTGAAGTTTAAAAATGCTACGGAACACTTCCTTTGTTATTCGGAATTCTGCTGAAGTTTAAAAATGCTACAGAACTCTTCCATTGTTCACGGTATTCTGGTGAAGTTTAAAAATGATACGGAACTCTTCCATTGTTCTTCGGAATTCTGCTGAAGTTTAAAAATGCTACGGGACTCTTCCATTGTTCTTCTGAGTTCTGCTGAAGTTTAAAAAGGCTTTGGAACTCTTCCATTGTTCTTCGGATTTCTGATGAACTTTAAAACTGCAACAGAACTCTTCCATTGTTCTTCGGAATTCTGCTGAAGTTTAAAAATGCTACGGAACTCTTCCATTGTTCTTCGGAATTCTGCTGAAGTTTAAAAATGCTACGGAACTCTTCCATTGTTCTCGGAATTCTGCTGAAGTTAAAAAATGCTACGGAACTCTTCCATTGTTCTCGGAATTCTGGTGAAGTTTAAAAATGCTACGGAACTCTTCCATTGTTCTCGGAATTCTGCTGAAGTTTAAAAATGCTACGGAACTCTTCCATTGTTCTTCGGAATTCTGCTGAAGTTTAAAAATGCCACGGAACTCTTCCATTGTTCTTCGGAATTCTGCTGAAGTTTAAAAATGCTATGGAACTCTTCAATTGTTCTCGGAATTCTGCTGAAGTTTAAAAATGCTACGGAACTCTTCCATTGTTCTCGGAATTCTGGTGAAGTTTAAAAATGCTACGGAACCCATCCATTGTTCTCGGAATTCTGCTGAAGTTTAAAAATGCTACGGAACTCTTCCATTGTTCTTCGGAATTCTGCTGAAGTTTAAAAATGGTACGGAACTTTTCCATTGTTCTTTGGAATTCTGACGAAGTTTAAAAAGGCTACGGAACTCTTCCATTGTTCTTCGGAATTCTGCTGAAGTTTAAAAATGCTACGGAACTCTTCCATTATTCTTCGGAATTCTGCAGAAGTTTAAAAATGCTACGGAACCCATCCATTGTTCTCGGAATTCTGCTGAAGTTTAAAAATGCTACGGAACTCTTCCATTGTTCTTCGGAATTCTGCTGAAGTTTAAAAATGGTACGGAACTTTTCCATTGTTCTTCGGAATTCTGACGAAGTTTAAAAAGGCTACGGAACTCTTCCATTGTTCTTCGGAATTCTGCTGAAGTTTAAAAATGCTACGGAACTCTTCCATTATTCTTCGGAATTCTGCATAAGTTTAAAAATGCTACGAAACTCTTCCATTGTTCTTGGAATTCTGGTGAAGTTTAAAAATGCTACGGAACTCTTCCATTGTTCTCAGAATTCTGCTGAAGCTTATAAATTCTACGGTGCTCTTCCATTGTTCTTGGGAATTCTGCTGAAGTTTAAAAATGTTACAGATCAATTCCATTGTTCTTCGGAATTCTGCTGAAGTTTAAAAATGCTACGGAACTCTTCCATTGTTTTGCGGAATTCTGCTGAAGTTTAAAAATGCTACGGAACTCTTCCATTTTTCTCGGAATTCTTCTGAAGTTTAAAAATGCTACAGAACTCTTCCATTGTTCTTCAGAATTCTGCTGAAGTTTAAAAATGCTACGGAACACTTCCTTTGTTATTCGGAATTCTGTTGAAGTTTAAAAATGCTACAGAACTCTTCCATTGTTCACGGTATTCTGGTGAAGTTTAAAAATGCTACGGAACTCTTCCATTGTTCTTCGGAATTCTGCTGAAGTTTAAAAATGCTACGGGACTCTTCCATTGTTCTTCTGAGTTCTGCTGAAGTTTAAAAAGGCTACGGAACTCTTCCATTGTTCTTCGGAATTCTGATGAAGTTTAAAACTGCAACAGAACTCTTCCATTGTTCTTCGGAATTCTGCTGAAGTTTAAAAATGCTACGGAACTCTATCATTGTTCTTCGGAATTCTGCTGAAGTTTAAAAATGCTACGGAACTCTTCCATTGTTCTCGGAATTCTGGTGAAGTTTAAAAATGCTGCGGAACTCATCCATTGTTCTCGGAATTCTGCTGAAGTTTAAAAATGCTGCGGAACTCTTCCATTGTTCTTCGGAATTCTGCTGTAATTTAAAAATGCTACGGAACTCTTCCATTGTTCTTCGGAATTCTGCTGAAGTTTAAAAATGCTACGGAACTCTTCCATTGTTCTTCGGAATTCTGCTGAAGTTTAAAAATGCTGTGGAACTCTTCCATTGTTCTCGGAATTCTTCTGAAGTTTGAAAATGCTATGGAACTCTTCCATTGTTCTCGGAATTCTTCTGAAGTTTGAAAATGCTACGGAACTCTTCCTTTGTTCTTCGGAATTCTGCTGAAGTTTAAAAATGCTACGGAACTCTTCCATTGTTCACGGAATTCTGGTGAAGTTTAAAAATGCTACGGAACTCTTCCATTGTTATTCTTAATTCTGCTGAAGTTTAAAAATGCTACGGAACTCTTCCATTGTTCTTCGGAATTCTGCTGAAGTTTAAAAATGCTACGGAACTCTTCCATTGTTCTTCTGAATTCTGCTGAAGTTTAAAAATGCTACGAAACTCTTCCATTGTTCTTCGGAATTCTGATGAAGCTTAGAACTGTAACGGAACTCTTCCATTGTTCTTCGGAATTCTGCTGAAGTTTAAAAATGCTACGGAATTCTTCCATTGTTCTCGGAATTCTGGTGAAGTTTAAAAATGCTACGGAATTCTTCCATTGTTCTCGGAATTCTGGTGAAGTTTAAAAATGGTACGGAACTCTTCCATTGTTCTCGGAATTCTGGTGAAGTTAAAAACTGCTGCGGAACTCTTCCATTGTTCTTCGGAAATCTGCTGAAGTTTAAAAATGCTACGGAACTTTTCCATTGTTCTTCAGAATTCAGCTGAAGTTTAAAAATGCTACGGAACTCTTCCATTGTTCTTCGGAATTCTGCTGAAGTTTAAAAATGCTACGGAACTCTTCCATTATTCTTCGGAATTCTGCAGAAGTTTAAAAATGCTACGGAACTCTTCCATTGTTCTTGGAATTCTGGTGAAGTTTAAAAATGCTACGGAACTCTTCCATTGTTCTCAGAATTCTGCTGAAGCTTATAAATTCTACGGTGCTCTTCCATTGTTCTTGGGAATTCTGCTGAAGTTTAAAAATGTTACGGATCAATTCCATTGTTCTTCGGAATTCTGCTGAAGTTTAAAAATGCTATGGAACTCTTCCATTGTTCTTTGGAATTCTGCTGAAGTTTAAAAATGCTACGGAACTCTTCCATTGTTTTGCGGAATTCTGCTGAAGTTTAAAAATGCTACGGAACTCTTCCATTTTTCTCGGAATTCTTCTGAAGTTTAAAAATGCTACAGAACTCTTCCATTGTTCTTCAGAATTCTGCTGAAGTTTAAAAATGCTACGGAACACTTCCTTTGTTATTCGGAATTCTGCTGAAGTTTAAAAATGCTACAGAACTCTTCCATTGTTCACGGTATTCTGGTGAAGTTTAAAAATGCTACGGAACTCTTCCATTGTTCTTCGGAATTCTGCTGAAGTTTAAAAATGCTACGGGACTCTTCCATTGTTCTTCTGAGTTCTGCTGAAGTTTAAAAAGGCTTTGGAACTCTTCCATTGTTCTTCGGATTTCTGATGAAGTTTAAAACTGCAACAGAACTCTTCCATTGTTCTTCGGAATTCTGCTGAAGTTTAAAAATGCTACGGAACTCTTCCATTGTTCTTCGGAATTCTGCTGAAGTTTAAAAATGCTACGGAACTCTTCCATTGTTCTCGGAATTCTGGTGAAGTTTAAAAATGCTGCGGAACTCATCCATTGTTCTCGGAATTCTGCTGAAGTTTAAAAATGCTACGGAACTCTTCCATTGTTCTTCGGAATTCTGCTGTAATTTAAAAATGCTACGGAACTCTTCCATTGTTCTTCGGAATTCTGCTGAAGTTTAAAAATGCTACGGAACTCTTCCATTGTTCTTCGGAATTCTGCTGAAGTTTAAAAATGCTGTGGAACTCTTCCATTGTTCTCGGAATTCTTCTGAAGTTTGAAAATGCTACGGAACTCTTCCATTGTTCTCGGAATTCTTCTGAAGTTTGAAAATGCTACGGAACTCTTCCTTTGTTCTTCGGAATTCTGCTGAAGTTTAAAAATGCTACGGAACTCTTCCATTGTTCACGGAATTCTGGTGAAGTTTAAAAATGCTACAGAACTCTTCCATTGTTATTCTTAATTCTGCTGAAGTTTAAAAATGCTACGGAACTCTTCCATTGTTCTTCGGAATTCTGCTGAAGTTTAAAAATGCTACGGAACTCTTCCATTGTTCTTCTGAATTCTGCTGAAGTTTAAAAATGCTACGAAACTCTTCCATTGTTCTTCGGAATTCTGATGAAGCTTAGAACTGCAACGGAACTCTTCCATTGTTCTTCGGAATTCTGCTGAAGTTTAAAAATGCTACGGAACTCTTCCATTGTTTTGCGGAATTCTGCTGAAGTTTAAAAATGCTACGGAACTCTTCCATTTTTCTCGGAATTCTTCTGAAGTTTAAAAATGCTACAGAACTCTTCCATTGTTCTTCAGAATTCTGCTGAAGTTTAAAAATGCTACGGAACACTTCCTTTGTTATTCGGAATTCTGCTGAAGTTTAAAAATGCTACAGAACTCTTCCATTGTTCACGGTATTCTGGTGAAGTTTAAAAATGCTACGGAACTCTTCCATTGTTCTTCGGAATTCTGCTGAAGTTTAAAAATGC
Organism: Phyllobates terribilis; assembly: GCF_046119375.1. Taxonomy (NCBI): domain Eukaryota; kingdom Metazoa; phylum Chordata; class Amphibia; order Anura; family Dendrobatidae; genus Phyllobates; species Phyllobates terribilis. Next base: position 2,050,618 of record NW_027363010.1, on the reverse strand, counting down.
TACGGGACTCTTCCATTGTTCTTCTGAGTTCTGCTGAAGTTTAAAAAGGCTACGGAACTCTTCCATTGTTCTTCGGAATTCTGATGAAGTTTAAAACTGCAACAGAACTCTTCCATTGTTCTTCGGAATTCTGCTGAAGTTTAAAAATGCTACGGAACTCTTCCATTGTTCTTCGGAATTCTGCTGAAGTTTAAAAATGCTACGGAACTCTTCCATTGTTCTCGGAATTCTGGTGAAGTTTAAAAATGCTGCGGAACTCATCCATTGTTCTCGGAATTCTGCTGAAGTTTAAAAATGCTACGGAACTCTTCCATTGTTCTTCGGAATTCTGCTGTAATTTAAAAATGCTACGGAACTCTTCCATTGTTCTTCGGAATTCTGCTGAAGTTTAAAAATGCTACGGAACTCTTCCATTGTTCTTCGGAATTCTGCTGAAGTTTAAAAATGCTGTGGAACTCTTCCATTGTTCTCGGAATTCTTCTGAAGTTTGAAAATGCTACGGAACTCTTCCATTGTTCTTGGAATTCTTCTGAAGTTTGAAAATGCTACGGAACTCTTCCTTTGTTCTTCGGAATTCTGCTGAAGTTTAAAAATGCTACGGAACTCTTCCATTGTTCACGGAATTCTGGTGAAGTTTAAAAATGCTACGGAACTCTTCCATTGTTATTCTTAATTCTGCTGAAGTTTAAAAATGCTACGGAACTCTTCCATTGTTCTTCGGAATTCTGCTGAAGTTTAAAAATGCTACGGAACTCTTCCATTGTTCTTCTGAATTCTGCTGAAGTTTAAAAATGCTACGAAACTCTTCCATTGTTCTTCGGAATTCTGATGAAGCTTAGAACTGCAACGGAACTCTTCCATTGTTCTTCGGAATTCTGCTGAAGTTTAAAAATGCTACGGAATTCTTCCATTGTTCTCGGAATTCTGGTGAAGTTTAAAAATGCTACGGAATTCTTCCATTGTTCTCGGAATTCTGGTGAAGTTTAAAAATGGTACGGAACTCTTCCATTGTTCTCGGAATTCTGGTGAAGTTAAAAACTGCTGCGGAACTCTTCCATTGTTCTTCGGAAATCTGCTGAAGTTTAAAAATGCTACGGAACTTTTCCATTGTTCTTCAGAATTCAGCTGAAGTTTAAAAATGCTACGGAACTCTTCCATTGTTCTTCGGAATTCTGCTGAAGTTTAAAAATGCTACGGAACTCTTCCATTATTCTTCGGAATTCTGCAGAAGTTTAAAAATGCTACGGAACTCTTCCATTGTTCTTGGAATTCTGGTGAAGTTTAAAAATGCTACGGAACTCTTCCATTGTTCTCAGAATTCTGCTGAAGCTTATAAATTCTACGGTGCTCTTCCATTGTTCTTGGGAATTCTGCTGAAGTTTAAAAATGTTACGGATCAATTCCATTGTTCTTCGGAATTCTGCTGAAGTTTAAAAATGCTATGGAACTCTTCCATTGTTCTTTGGAATTCTGCTGAAGTTTAAAAATGCTACGGAACTCTTCCATTGTTTTGCGGAATTCTGCTGAAGTTTAAAAATGCTACGGAACTCTTCCATTTTTCTCGGAATTCTTCTGAAGTTTAAAAATGCTACAGAACTCTTCCATTGTTCTTCAGAATTCTGCTGAAGTTTAAAAATGCTACGGAACACTTCCTTTGTTATTCGGAATTCTGCTGAAGTTTAAAAATGCTACAGAACTCTTCCATTGTTCACGGTATTCTGGTGAAGTTTAAAAATGCTACGGAACTCTTCCATTGTTCTTCGGAATTCTGCTGAAGTTTAAAAATGCTACGGGACTCTTCCATTGTTCTTCTGAGTTCTGCTGAAGTTTAAAAAGGCTTTGGAACTCTTCCATTGTTCTTCGGATTTCTGATGAAGTTTAAAACTGCAACAGAACTCTTCCATTGTTCTTCGGAATTCTGCTGAAGTTTAAAAATGCTACGGAACTCTTCCATTGTTCTTCGGAATTCTGCTGAAGTTTAAAAATGCTACGGAACTCTTCCATTGTTCTCGGAATTCTGGTGAAGTTTAAAAATGCTGCGGAACTCATCCATTGTTCTCGGAATTCTGCTGAAGTTTAAAAATGCTACGGAACTCTTCCATTGTTCTTCGGAATTCTGCTGTAATTTAAAAATGCTACGGAACTCTTCCATTGTTCTTCGGAATTCTGCTGAAGTTTAAAAATGCTACGGAACTCTTCCATTGTTCTTCGGAATTCTGCTGAAGTTTAAAAATGCTGTGGAACTCTTCCATTGTTCTCGGAATTCTTCTGAAGTTTGAAAATGCTACGGAACTCTTCCATTGTTCTCGGAATTCTTCTGAAGTTTGAAAATGCTACGGAACTCTTCCTTTGTTCTTCGGAATTCTGCTGAAGTTTAAAAATGCTACGGAACTCTTCCATTGTTCACGGAATTCTGGTGAAGTTTAAAAATGCTACAGAACTCTTCCATTGTTATTCTTAATTCTGCTGAAGTTTAAAAATGCTACGGAACTCTTCCATTGTTCTTCGGAATTCTGCTGAAGTTTAAAAATGCTACGGAACTCTTCCATTGTTCTTCTGAATTCTGCTGAAGTTTAAAAATGCTACGAAACTCTTCCATTGTTCTTCGGAATTCTGATGAAGCTTAGAACTGCAACGGAACTCTTCCATTGTTCTTCGGAATTCTGCTGAAGTTTAAAAATGCTACGGAACTCTTCCATTGTTTTGCGGAATTCTGCTGAAGTTTAAAAATGCTACGGAACTCTTCCATTTTTCTCGGAATTCTTCTGAAGTTTAAAAATGCTACAGAACTCTTCCATTGTTCTTCAGAATTCTGCTGAAGTTTAAAAATGCTACGGAACACTTTCTTTGTTATTCGGAATTCTGCTGAAGTTTAAAAATGCTACAGAACTCTTCCATTGTTCACGGTATTCTGGTGAAGTTTAAAAATGCTACGGAACTCTTCCATTGTTCTTCGGAATTCTGCTGAAGTTTAAAAATGCTACGGGACTCTTCCATTGTTCTTCTGAGTTCTGCTGAAGTTTAAAAAGGCTACGGAACTCTTCCATTGTTCTTCGGAATTCTGATGAAGTTTAAAACTGCAACAGAACTCTTCCATTGTTCTTCGGAATTCTGCTGAAGTTTAAAAATGCTACGGAACTCTTCCATTGTTCTTCGGAATTCTGCTGAAGTTTAAAAATGCTACGGAACTCTTCCATTGTTCTCGGAATTCTGGTGAAGTTTAAAAATGCTGCGGAACTCATCCATTGTTCTCGGAATTCTGCTGAAGTTTAAAAATGCTACGGAACTCTTCCATTGTTCTTCGGAATTCTGCTGTAATTTAAAAATGCTACGGAACTCTTCCATTGTTCTTCGGAATTCTGCTGAAGTTTAAAAATGCTACGGAACTCTTCCATTGTTCTTCGGAATTCTGCTGAAGTTTAAAAATGCTGTGGAACTCTTCCATTGTTCTCGGAATTCTTCTGAAGTTTGAAAATGCTACGGAACTCTTCCATTGTTCTTGGAATTCTTCTGAAGTTTGAAAATGCTACGGAACTCTTCCTTTGTTCTTCGGAATTCTGCTGAAGTTTAAAAATGCTACGGAACTCTTCCATTGTTCACGGAATTCTGGTGAAGTTTAAAAATGCTACGGAACTCTTCCATTGTTATTCTTAATTCTGCTGAAGTTTAAAAATGCTACGGAACTCTTCCATTGTTCTTCGGAATTCTGCTGAAGTTTAAAAATGCTACGGAACTCTTCCATTGTTCTTCTGAATTCTGCTGAAGTTTAAAAATGCTACGAAACTCTTCCATTGTTCTTCGGAATTCTGATGAAGCTTAGAACTGCAACGGAACTCTTCCATTGTTCTTCGGAATTCTGCTGAAGTTTAAAAATGCTACGGAATTCTTCCATTGTTCTCGGAATTCTGGTGAAGTTTAAAAATGCTACGGAATTCTTCCATTGTTCTCGGAATTCTGGTGAAGTTTAAAAATGGTACGGAACTCTTCCATTGTTCTCGGAATTCTGGTGAAGTTAAAAACTGCTGCGGAACTCTTCCATTGTTCTTCGGAAATCTGCTGAAGTTTAAAAATGCTACGGAACTTTTACATTGTTCTTCAGAATTCAGCTGAAGTTTAAAAATGCTACGGAACTCTTCCATTGTTCTTCGGAATTCTGCTGAAGTTTAAAAATGCTACGGAACTCTTCCATTATTCTTCGGAATTCTGCAGAAGTTTAAAAATGCTACGGAACTCTTCCATTGTTCTTGGAATTCTGGTGAAGTTTAAAAATGCTACGGAACTCTTCCATTGTTCTCAGAATTCTGCTGAAGCTTATAAATTCTACGGTGCTCTTCCATTGTTCTTGGGAATTCTGCTGAAGTTTAAAAATGTTACGGATCAATTCCATTGTTCTTCGGAATTCTGCTGAAGTTTAAAAATGCTACGGAACTCTTCCATTGTTCTTTGGAATTCTGCTGAAGTTTAAAAATGCTACGGAACTCTTCCATTGTTTTGCGGAATTCTGCTGAAGTTTAAAAATGCTACGGAACTCTTCCATTTTTCTCGGAATTCTTCTGAAGTTTAAAAATGCTACAGAACTCTTCCATTGTTCTTCAGAATTCTGCTGAAGTTTAAAAATGCTACGGAACACTTCCTTTGTTATTCGGAATTCTGCTGAAGTTTAAAAATGCTACAGAACTCTTCCATTGTTCACGGTATTCTGGTGAAGTTTAAAAATGCTACGGAACTCTTCCATTGTTCTTCGGAATTCTGCTGAAGTTTAAAAATGCTACGGGACTCTTCCATTGTTCTTCTGAGTTCTGCTGAAGTTTAAAAAGGCTTCGGAACTCTTCCATTGTTCTTCGGAATTCTGATGAAGTTTAAAACTGCAACAGAACTCTTCCATTGTTCTTCGGAATTCTGATGAAGTTTAAAAATGCTACGGAACTCTTCCATTGTTCTCGGAATTCTGGTGAAGTTTAAAAATGCTGCGGAACTCATCCATTGTTCTCGGAATTCTGCTGAAGTTTAAAAATGCTACGGAACTCTTCCATTGTTCTTCGGAATTCTGCTGTAATTTAAAAATGCTACGGAACTCTTCCATTGTTCTTCGGAATTCTGCTGAAGTTTAAAAATGCTACGGAACTCTTCCATTGTTCTTCGGAATTCTGCTGAAGTTTAAAAATGCTGTGGAACACTTCCATTGTTCTCGGAATTCTTCTGAAGTTTGAAAATGCTACGGAACTCTTCCATTGTTCTCGGAATTCTTCTGAAGTTTGAAAATGCTACGGAACTCTTCCTTTGTTCTTCGGAATTCTGCTGAAGTTTAAAAATGCTACGGAACTCTTCCATTGTTCACGGAATTCTGGTGAAGTTTAAAAATGCTACGGAACTCTTCCATTGTTATTCTTAATTCTGCTGAAGTTTAAAAATGCTACGGAACTCTTCCATTGTTCTTCGGAATTCTGCTGAAGTTTAAAAATGCTACGGAACTCTTCCATTGTTCTTCTGAATTTTGCTGAAGTTTAAAAATGCTACGAAACTCTTCCATTGTTCTTCGGAATTCTGATGAAGCTTAGAACTGCAACGGAACTCTTCCATTGTTCTTCGGAATTCTGCTGAAGTTTAAAAATGCTACGGAACTTTTCCATTGTTCTTCAGAATTCAGCTGAAGTTTAAAAATGCTACGGAACTCTTCCATTGTTCTCGGAATTCTGGTGAAGTTTAAAAATGGTACGGAACTCTTCCATTGTTCTCGGAATTCTGGTGAAGTTAAAAACTGCTGCGGAACTCTTCCATTGTTCTTCGGAATTCTGATGAAGTTTAAAAATGCTACGGAACTCTTCCATTGTTCTTCGGAATTCTGCTGAAGTTTAAAAATGCTACGGAACTCTTCCATTGTTCTTCTGAATTCTGCTGAAGTTTAAAAATGCTACGGAACTCTTCCATTGTTCTTCGGAATTCTGATGACGCTTAAAACTGCAACGGAACTCTTCCATTGTTCTTCGGAATTCTGCTGAAGTTTAAAAATGCTACGGAACTCTTCCATTGTTCTTCGGAATTCTGCTGAAGTTTAAAAATGCTACGGAACTCTTCCATTGTTCTCGGAATTCTGCTGAAGTTTAAAAATGCTACGGAACTCTTCCATTGTTCTCGGAATTCTGGTGAAGTTTAAAAATGCTACGGAACTCTTCCATTGTTCTCGGAATTCTGCTGAAGTTTAAAAATGCTACGGAACTCTTCCATTGTTCTCTGAATTCTGGTGAAGTTTAAAAATGCTACGGAACTCATCCATTGTTCTCGGAATTCTGCTGAAGTTTAAAAATGCTACGGAACTCTTCCATTGTTCTTCGGAATTCTGCTGAAGTTTAAAAATGCTACGGAACTCTTCCATTATTCTTCGGAATTCTGCAGAAGTTTAAAAATGCTACGGAACTCTTCCATTGTTCTTGGAATTCTGGTGAAGTTTAAAAATGCTACGGAACTCTTCCATTGTTCTCAGAATTCTGCTGAAGCTTATAAATTCTACGGTGCTCTTCCATTGTTCTTGGGAATTCTGCTGAAGTTTAAAAATGTTACGGATCAATTCCATTGTTCTTCGGAATTCTGCTGAAGTTTAAAAATGCTACGGAACTCTTCCATTGTTTTGCGGAATTCTGCTGAAGTTTAAAAATGCTACGGAACTCTTCCATTTTTCTCGGAATTCTTCTGAAGTTTAAAAATGCTACAGAACTCTTCCATTGTTCTTCAGAATTCTGCTGAAGTTTAAAAATGCTACGGAACACTTCCTTTGTTATTCGGAATTCTGCTGAAGTTTAAAAATGCTACAGAACTCTTCCATTGTTCACGGTATTCTGGTGAAGTTTAAAAATGCTACGGAACTCTTCCATTGTTCTTCGGAATTCTGCTGAAGTTTAAAAATGCTACGGGACTCTTCCATTGTTCTTCTGAGTTCTGCTGAAGTTTAAAAAGGCTACGGATCTCTTCCATTGTTCTTCGGAATTCTGATGAAGTTTAAAACTGCAACAGAACTCTTCCATTGTTCTTCGGAATTCTGCTGAAGTTTAAAAATGCTACGGAACTCTTCCATTTTTCTTCGGAATTCTGCTGAAGTTTAAAAATGCTACGGAACTCTTCCATTGTTCTCGGAATTCTGGTGAAGTTTAAAAATGCTGCGGAACTCATTCATTATTCTCGGAATTCTGCTGAAGTTTAAAAATGCTACGGAACTCTTCCATTGTTCTTCGGAATTCTGCTGTAATTTAAAAATGCTACGGAACTCTTCCATTGTTCTTCGGAATTCTGCTGAAGTTTAAAAATGCTACGGAACTCTTCCATTGTTCTTCGGAATTCTGCTGAAGTTTAAAAATGCTGTGGAACTCTTCCATTGTTCTCGGAATTCTTCTGAAGTTTGAAAATGCTAAGGAACTCTTCCATTGTTCTCAGAATTCTTCTGAAGTTTGAAAATGCTACGGAACTCTTCCTTTGTTCTTCGGAATTCTGCTGAAGTTTAAAAATGCTACGGAACTCTTCCATTGTTCACGGAATTCTGGTGAAGTTTAAAAATGCTACGGAACTCTTCCATTGTTATTCTTAATTCTGCTGAAGTTTAAAAATGCTACGGAACTCTTCCATTGTTCTTCGGAATTCTGCTGAAGTTTAAAAATGCTACGGAACTCTTCCATTGTTCTTCTGAATTCTGCTGAAGTTTAAAAATGCTACGAAACTCTTCCATTGTTCTTCGGAATTCTGATGAAGCTTAGAACTGCAACGGAACTCTTCCATTGTTCTTCGGAATTCTGCTGAAGTTTAAAAATGCTACGGAATTCTTCCATTGTTCTCGGAATTCTGGTGAAGTTTAAAAATGCTTCGGAATTCTTCCATTGTTCTCGGAATTCTGGTGAAGTTTAAAAATGGTACGGAACTCTTCCATTGTTCTCGGAATTCTGGTGAAGTTAAAAACTGCTGCGGAACTCTTCCATTGTTCTTCGGAAATCTGCTGAAGTTTAAAAATGCTACGGAACTTTTCCATTGTTCTTCAGAATTCAGCTGAAGTTTAAAAATGCTACGGAACTCTTCCATTGTTCTTCGGAATTCTGCTGAAGTTTAAAAATGCTACGGAACTCTTCCATTATTCTTCGGAATTCTGCAGAAGTTTAAAAATGCTACGGAACTCTTCCATTGTTCTTGGAATTCTGGTGAAGTTTAAAAATGCTACGGAACTCTTCCATTGTTCTCAGAATTCTGATGAAGCTTATAAATTCTACGGTGCTCTTCCATTGTTCTTGGGAATTCTGCTGAAGTTTAAAAATGTTACGGATCAATTCCATTGTTCTTCGGAATTCTGCTGAAGTTTAAAAATGCTACGGAACTCTTCCATTGTTCTTTGGAATTCTGCTGAAGTTTAAAAATGCTACGGAACTCTTCCATTGTTTTGCGGAATTCTGCTGAAGTTTAAAAATGCTACGGAACTCTTCCATTTTTCTCGGAATTCTTCTGAAGTTTAAAAATGCTACAGAACTCTTCCATTGTTCTTCAGAATTCTGCTGAAGTTTAAAAATGCTACGGAACACTTCCTTTGTTATTCGGAATTCTGCTGAAGTTTAAAAATGTTACAGAACTCTTCCATTGTTCACGGTATTCTGGTGAAGTTTAAAAATGCTACGGAACTCTTCCATTGTTCTTCGGAATTCTGCTGAAGTTTAAAAATGCTACGGGACTCTTCCATTGTTCTTCTGAGTTCTGCTGAAGTTTAAAAAGGCTTCGGAACTCTTCCATTGTTCTTCGGAATTCTGATGAAGTTTAAAACTGCAACAGAACTCTTCCATTGTTCTTCGGAATTCTGCTGAAGTTTAAAAATGCTACGGAACTCTTCCATTGTTCTTCGGAATTCTGCTGAAGTTTAAAAATGCTACGGAACTCTTCCATTGTTCTCGGAATTCTGGTGAAGTTTAAAAATGCTGCGGAACTCATCCATTGTTCTCGGAATTCTGCTGAAGTTTAAAAATGCTACGGAACTCTTCCATTGTTCTTCGGAATTCTGCTGTAATTTAAAAATGCTACGGAACTCTTCCATTGTTCTTCGGAATTCTGCTGAAGTTTAAAAATGCTACGGAACTCTTCCATTGTTCTTCGGAATTCTGCTGAAGTTTAAAAATGCTGTGGAACACTTCCATTGTTCTCGGAATTCTTCTGAAGTTTGAAAATGCTACGGAACTCTTCCATTGTTCTCGGAATTCTTCTGAAGTTTGAAAATGCTACGGAACTCTTCCTTTGTTCTTCGGAATTCTGCTGAAGTTTAAAAATGCTACGGAACTCTTCCATTGTTCACGGAATTCTGGTGAAGTTTAAAAATGCTACGGAACTCTTCCATTGTTCTTCGGAATTCTGCTGAAGTTTAAAAATGCTACGGGACTTTTCCATTGTTCTTCTGAGTTCTGCTGAAGTTTAAAAAGGCTTCGGAACTCTTCCATTGTTCTTCGGAATTCTGATGAAGTTTAAAACTGCAACAGAACTCTTCCATTGTTCTTCGGAATTCTGCTGAAGTTTAAAAATGCTACGGAACTCTTCCATTGTTCTTCGGAATTCTGCTGAAGTTTAAAAATGCTACGGAACTCTTCCATTGTTCTCGGAATTCTGGTGAAGTTTAAAAATGCTGCGGAACTCATCCATTGTTCTCGGAATTCTGCTGAAGTTTAAAAATGCTACGGAACTCTTCCATTGTTCTTCGGAATTCTTCTGTAATTTAAAAATGCTACGGAACTCTTCCATTGTTCTTCGGAATTCTGCTGAAGTTTAAAAATGCTACGGAACTCTTCCATTGTTCTTCGGAATTCTGCTGAAGTTTAAAAATGCTGTGGAACTCTTCCATTGTTCTCGGAATTCTTCTGAAGTTTGAAAATGCTACGGAACTCTTCCATTGTTCTCGGAATTCTTCTGAAGTTTGAAAATGCTACGGAACTCTTCCTTTGTTCTTCGGAATTCTGCTGAAGTTTAAAAATGCTACGGAACTCTTCCATTGTTCACGGAATTCTGGTGAAGTTTAAAAATGCTACGGAACTCTTCTATTGTTATTCTTAATTCTGCTGAAGTTTAAAAATGCTACGGAACTCTTCCATTGTTCTTCGGAATTCTGCTGAAGTTTAAAAATGCTACGGAACTCTTCCATTGTTCTTCTGAATTCTGCTGAAGTTTAAAAATGCTACGAAACTCTTCCATTGTTCTTCGGAATTCTGATGAAGCTTAGAACTGCAACGGAACTCTTCCATTGTTCTTCAGAATTCTGCTGAAGTTTAAAAATGCTACGGAACTTTTCCATTGTTCTTCAGAATTCAGCTGAAGTTTAAAAATGCTACGGAACTCTTCCATTGTTCACGGAATTCTGGTGAAGTTTAAAAATGGTACGGAACTCTTCCATTGTTCTCGGAATTCTGGTGAAGTTAAAAACTGCTGCGGAACTCTTCCATTGTTCTTCGGAATTCTGCTGAAGTTTAAAAATGCTACGGAACTCTTCCATTGTTCTTCGGAATTCTGCTGAAGTTTAAAAATGCTATGGAACTCTTCCATTGTTCTTCTGAATTCTGCTGAAGTTTTAAAATGCTACGGAACTCTTCCATTGTTCTTCGGAATTCTGATGAAGCTTAAAACTGCAACGGAACTCTTCCATTGTTCTTCGGAATTCTGCTGAAGTTTAAAAATGCTACGGAACTCTTCCATTTTTCTTCGTAATTCTGCTGAAGTTTAAAAATGCTACGGAACTCTTCCATTGTTCTCGGAATTCTGCTGAAGTTTAAAAATGCTACGGAACTCTTCCATTGTTCTCGGAATTCTGGTGAAGTTTAAAAATGCTACGGAACTCTTCCATTGTTCTCGGAATTCTGCTGAAGTTTAAAAATGCTACGGTACTCTTCCATTGTTCTCGGAATTCTGCTGAAGTTTAAAAATGCTACGGAACTCTTCCATTGTTCTTCGGAATTCTGCTGAAGTTTAAAAATGCTACGGAACTCTTCCATTATTCTTCGGAATTCTGCAGAAGTTTAAAAATGCTACGGAACTCTTTCATTGTTCTTGGAATTCTGGTGAAGTTTAAAAATGCTACGGAACTCTTCCATTGTTCTCAGAATTCTGCTGAAGCTTATAAATTCTACGGTGCTCTTCCATTGTTCTTGGGAATTCTGCTGAAGTTTAAAAATGTTACGGATCAATTCCATTGTTCTTCGGAATTCTGCTGAAGTTTAAAAATGCTACGGAACTCTTCCATTGTTCTTTGGAATTCTGCTGAAGTTTAAAAATGCTACGTAACTCTTCCATTGTTTTGCGGAATTCTGCTGAAGTTTAAAAATGCTACGGAACTCTTCCATTTTTCTCGGAATTCTTCTGAAGTTTAAAAATGCTACAGAACTCTTCCATTGTTCTTCAGAATTCTGCTGAAGTTTAAAAATGCTACGGAACACTTCCTTTGTTATTCGGAATTCTGCTGAAGTTTAAAAATGCTACAGAACTCTTCCATTGTTCACGGTATTCTGGTGAAGTTTAAAAATGCTACGGAACTCTTCCATTGTTCTTCGGAATTCTGCTGAAGTTTAAAAATGCTACGGGACTCTTCCATTGTTCTTCTGAGTTCTGCTGAAGTTTAAAAAGGCTACGGAACTCTTCCATTGTTCTTCGGAATTCTGATGAAGTTTAAAACTGCAACAGAACTCTTCCATTGTTCTTTGGAATTCTGCTGAAGTTTAAAAATGCTACGGAACTCTTCCATTGTTCTTCGGAATTCTGCTGAAGTTTAAAAATGCTACGGAACTCTTCCATTGTTCTCGTAATTCTGGTGAAGTTTAAAAATGCTGCGGAACTCATCCATTGTTCTCGGAATTCTGCTGAAGTTTAAAAATGCTACGGAACTCTTCCATTGTTCTTCGGAATTCTGCTGTAATTTAAAAATGCTACGGAACTCTTCCATTGTTCTTCGGAATTCTGCTGAAGTTTAAAAATGCTACGGAACTCTTCCATTGTTCTTCTGAATTCTGCTGAAGTTTAAAAATGCTGTGGAACTCTTCCATTGTTCTCGGAATTCTTCTGAAGTTTGAAAATGCTACGGAACTCTTCCATTGTTCTCGGAATTCTTCTGAAGTTTGAAAATGCTACGGAACTCTTCCTTTGTTCTTGGGAATTCTGCTGAAGTTTAAAAATGCTACGGAACTCTTCCATTGTTCACGGAATTCTGGTGAAGTTTAAAAATGCTACGGAACTCTTCCATTGTTATTCTTAATTCTGCTGAAGTTTAAAAATGCTACGGAACTCTTCCATTGTTCTTCGGAATTCTGCTGAAGTTTAAAAATGCTACGGAACTCTTCCATTGTTCTTCTGAATTCTGCTGAAGTTTAAAAATGCTACGAAACTCTTCCATTGTTCTTCGGAATTCTGATGAAGCTTAGAACTGCAACGGAACTCTTCCATTGTTCTTCGGAATTCTGCTTAAGTTTAAAAATGCTACGGAACTTTTCCATTGTTCTTCAGAATTCAGCTGAAGTTTAAAAATGCTACGGAACTCTTCCATTGTTCTCGGAATTCTGGTGAAGTTTAAAAATGGTACGGAACTCTTCCATTGTTCTTCGGAATTCTGCTGAAGTTTAAAAATGCTACGGAACTTTTCCATTGTTCTTCGGAATTCTGACGAAGTTTAAAAAGGCTACGGAACTCTTCCATTCTTCTTCGGAATTCTGCTGAAGTTTAAAAATGCTACGGAACTCTTCCATTATTCTTCGGAATTTTGCAGAAGTTTAAAAATGCTACGGAACCCATCCATTGTTCTCGGAATTCTGCTGAAGTTTAAAAATGCTACGGAACTCTTCCATTGTTCTTCGGAATTCTGCTGAAGTTTAAAAATGGTACGGAACTTTTCCATTGTTCTTCGGAATTCTGACGAAGTTTAAAAAGGCTACGGAACTCTTCCATTGTTCTTCGGAATTCTGCTGAAGTTTAAAAATGCTACGGAACTCTTCCATTATTCTTCGGAATTCTGCAGAAGTTTAAAAATGCTACGGAACTCTTCCATTGTTCTTGGAATTCTGGTGAAGTTTAAAAATGCTACGGAACTCTTCCATTGTTCTCAGAATTCTGCTGAAGCTTATAAATTCTACGGTGCTCTTCCATTGTTCTTGGGAATTCTGCTGAAGTTTAAAAATGTTACGGATCAATTCCATTGTTCTTCGGAATTCTGCTGAAGTTTAAAAATGCTACGGAACTCTTCCATTGTTCTCGGAATTCTTCTGAAGTTTGAAAATGCTACGGAACTCTTCCTTTGTTCTTCGGAATTCTGCTGAAGTTTAAAAATGCTACGGAACTCTTCCATTGTTCACGGAATTCTGGTGAAGTTTAAAAATGCTACGGAACTCTTCCATTGTTTTTCTTAATTCTGCTGAAGTTTAAAAATGCTACGGAACTCTTCCATTGTTCTTCGGAATTCTGCTGAAGTTTAAAAATGCTACGGAACTCTTCCATTGTTCTTCTGAATTCTGCTGAAGTTTAAAAATGCTACGAAACTCTTCCATTGTTCTTCGGAATTCTGATGAAGCTTAGAACTGCAACGGAACTCTTCCATTGTTCTTCGGAATTCTGCTGAAGTTTAAAAATGCTACGGAATTCTTCCATTGTTCTCGGAATTCTGGTGAAGTTTAAAAATGCTACGGAATTCTTCCATTGTTCTCGGAATTCTGGTGAAGTTTAAAAATGGTACGGAACTCTTCCATTGTTCTCGGAATTCTGGTGAAGTTAAAAACTGCTGCGGAACTCTTCCATTGTTCTTCGGAAATCTGCTGAAGTTTAAAAATGCTACGGAACTTTTCCATTGTTCTTCAGAATTCAGCTGAAGTTTAAAAATGCTAGGGAACTCTTCCATTGTTGTTCGGAATTCTGCTGAAGTTTAAAAATGCTACGGAACTCTTCCATTATTCTTCGGAATTCTGCAGAAGTTTAAAAATGCTACGGAACTCTTCCATTGTTCTTGGAATTCTGGTGAAGTTTAAAAATGCTACGGAACTCTTCCATTGTTCTCAGAATTCTGCTGAAGCTTATAAATTCTACGGTGCTCTTCCATTGTTCTTGGGAATTCTGCTGAAGTTTAAAAATGTTACGGATCAATTCCATTGTTCTTCGGAATTCTGCTGAAGTTTAAAAATGCTACGGAACTCTTCCATTGTTCTTTGGAATTCTGCTGAAGTTTAAAAATGCTACGGAACTCTTCCATTGTTTTGCGGAATTCTGCTGAAGTTTAAAAATGCTACGGAACTCTTCCATTTTTCTCGGAATTCTTCTGAAGTTTAAAAATGCTACAGAACTCTTCCATTGTTCTTCAGAATTCTGCTGAAGTTTAAAAATGCTACGGAACACTTCCTTTGTTATTCGGAATTCTGCTGAAGTTTAAAAATGCTACAGAACTCTTCCATTGTTCACGGTATTCTGGTGAAGTTTAAAAATGCTACGGAACTCTTCCATTGTTCTTCGGAATTCTGCTGAAGTTTAAAAATGCTACGGGACTCTTCCATTGTTCTTCTGAGTTCTGCTGAAGTTTAAAAAGGCTTCGGAACTCTTCCATTGTTCTTCGGAATTCTGATGAAGTTTAAAACTGCAACAGAACTCTTCCATTGTTCTTCGGAATTCTGCTGAAGTTTAAAAATGCTACGGAACTCTTCCATTGTTCTTCAGAATTCTGCTGAAGTTTAAAAATGCTACGGAACTCTTCCATTGTTCTCGGAATTCTGGTGAAGTTTAAAAATGCTGCGGAACTCATCCATTGTTCTCGGAATTCTGCTGAAGTTTAAAAATGCTACGGAACTCTTCCATTGTTCTTCGGAATTCTGCTGTAATTTAAAAATGCTACGGAACTCTTCCATTGTTCTTCTGAATTCTGCTGAAGTTTAAAAATGCTACGGAACTCTTCCATTGTTCTTCGGAATTCTGCTGAAGTTTAAAAATGCTGTGGAACTCTTCCATTGTTCTCGGAATTCTTCTGAAGTTTGAAAATGCTACGGAACTCTTCCATTGTTCTCGGAATTCTTCTGAAGTTTGAAAATGCTACGGAACTCTTCCTTTGTTCTTCGGAATTCTGCTGAAGTTTAAAAATGCTACGGAACTCTTCCATTGTTCACGGAATTCTGGTGAAGTTTAAAAATGCTACGGAACTCTTCCATTGTTATTCTTAATTCTGCTGAAGTTTAAAAATGCTACGGAACTCTTCCATTGTTCTTCGGAATTCTGCTGAAGTTTAAAAATGCTACGGAACTCTTCCATTGTTCTTCTGAATTCTGCTGAAGTTTAAAAATGCTACGAAACTCTTCCATTGTTCTTCGGAATTCTGATGAAGCTTAGAACTGCAACGGAACTCTTCCATTGTTCTTCGGAATACTGCTGAAGTTTAAAAATGCTACCGAACTTTTCCATTGTTCTTCAGAATTCAGCTGAAGTTTAAAAATGCTACGGAACTCTTCCATTGTTCTCGGAATTCTGGTGAAGTTTAAAAATGGTACGGAACTCTTCCATTGTTCTCGGAATTCTGGTGAAGTTAAAAACTGCTGCGGAACTCTTCCATTGTTCTTCGGAATTCTGCTGAAGTTTAAAAATGCTACGGAACTCTTCCATTGTTCTTCGGAATTCTGCTGAAGTTTAAAAATGCTACGGAACTCTTCCATTGTTCTTCTGAATTCTGCTGAAGTTTAAAAATGCTACGGAACTCTTCCATTGTTCTTCGGAATTCTGATGAAGCTTAAAACTGCAACGGAACTCTTCCATTGTTCTTCGGAATTCTGCTGAAGTTTAAAAATGCTACGGAACTCTTCCATTGTTCTCGGAATTCTGCTGAAGTTTAAAAATGCTACGGAACTCTTCCATTGTTCTCGGAATTCTGCTGAAGTTTAAAAATGCTACGGAACTCTTCCATTGTTCTCGGAATTCTGGTGAAGTTTAAAAATGCTACGGAACTCTTCCATTGTTCTCGGAATTCTGCTGAAGTTTAAAAATGCTACGGAACTCTTCCATTGTTCTCGGAATTCTGGTGAAGTTTAAAAATGCTACGGAACTCATCCATTGTTCCCGGAATTCTGCTGAAGTTTAAAAATGCTACGGAACTCTTCCATTGTTCTTCGGAATTCTGCTGAAGTTTAAAAATGCTACAGAACTCTTCCATTGTTCACAGTATTCTGGTGAAGTTTAAAAATGCTACAGAACTCTTCCATTGTTCTTTGGAATTCTGCTGAAGTTTAAAAATGCTACGGGACTCTTCCATTGTTCTTCTGAGTTCTGCTGAAGTTTAAAAAGGCTACGGAACTCTTCCATTGTTCTTCGGAATTCTGATGAAATTTAAAACTGCAACGGAACTCTTCCATTGTTCTTTGGAATTCTGCTGAAGTTTAAAAATGCTACGGAACTCTTCCATTGTTCTTCGGAATTCTGCTGAAGATTAAAAATGCTACGGAACTCTTCCATTGTTCTCGGAATTCTGGTGAAGTTTAAAAATGCTGCGGAACTCATCCATTGTTCTCGGAATTCTGCTGAAGTTTAAAAATGCTACGGAACTCTTCCATTGTCCTTCGGAATTCTGCTGTAATTTAAAAATGCTACGGAACTCTTCCATTGTTCTTCGGAATTCTGCTGAAGTTTAAAAATGCTACGGAACTCTTCCATTGTTCACGGAATTCTGGTGAAGTTTAAAAATGCTACAGAACTCTTCCATTGTTATTCTTAATTCTGCTGAAGTTTAAAAATGCTACTGAACTCTTCCATTGTTCTTCGGAATTCTGCTGAAGTTTAAAAATGCTACGGAACTCTTCCATTGTTCTTCTGAATTCTGCTGAAGTTTAAAAATGCTACGAAACTCTTCCATTGTTCTTCGGAATTCTGATGAAGCTTAGAACTGCAAAGGAACTCTTCCATTGTTCTTCGGAATTCTGCTGAAGTTTAAAAATGCTACGGAACTCTTCCATTGTTCTTCAGAATTCTGCTGTAGTTTAAAAATGCTACGGAACTCTTCCATTGTTCTCGGAATTCTGGTGAAGTTTAAAAATGGTACGGAACTCTTCCATTGTTCTCGGAATTCTGGTGAAGTTTAAAACTGCTGCGGAACTCTTCCATTGTTCTCGGATTTCTGCTGAAGTTTAAAAATGCTACGGAATTCTTCCATTGTTCTTGGAATTCTGCTGAAGTTTATAAATGCTACGGTACTCTTCCATTGTTCTTGGGTATTCTGGTGAAGTTTAAAAATGTTACGGATCACTTCCATTGTTCTTCAGAATTCTGATGAAGTTTAAAAATGCTATGGAACACTTCCATTGTTCTTCGGAATTCTGCTGAAGTTTAAAAATGCAACGGAACTCTTCCATTGTTCTTCGGAATTCTGCTGAAGTTTAAAAATGCTACGGAACTTTTCCATTGTTCTTCGGAATTCTGATGAAGTTTAAAAATGCTACGGAACTCTTCCATTGTTCTTCGGAATTCTGCTGAAGTTTAAAAATGCTACGGAACTCTTCCATTGTTCTCGGAATTCTGTTGAAGTTTAAAAATGCTACGGAACTCTTCCATTGTTCTCGTAATTCTGGTGAAGTTTAAAAATGCTACGGAACTCTTCCATTGTTCTCGGAATTCTGCTGAAGTTTAAAAATGCTACGGAACTCTTCCATTGTTCTTTGGAATTCTGCTGAAGTTTAAAAATGCTACGGAACTTTTCCATTGTTCTTTGGAATTCTGATGAATTTTAAAAATGCTACGGAACTCTTCCATTGTTCTTCGGAATTCTGCTGAAGTTTAAAAATGCTACGGAACTCTTCCATTGTTCTTCGGAAATCTGCAGAAGTTAAAAAATGCTACGGAACTCTTCCATTGTTCTCAGAATTCTTCTGAAGTTTATAAATTCTATGGTACTCTTCCATTGTTCTTGGGAATTCTGCTGAAGTTTAAAAATGTTACGGATCATTTCCATTGTTCTTCAGAATTCTGATGAAGTTTAAAAATGCTATGGAACACTTCCATTGTTCTTCGGAATTCTGCTGAAGTTTAAAAATGCTACGGAACTCTTCCATTGTTCTTCGGAATTCTGCTGAAGTTTAAAAATGCTACGGAACTTTTCCATTGTTCTTCGGAATTCTGCTGAAGTTTAAAAATGCTACGGAACTCTTCCATTGTTCTTCGGAATTCTGCTGAAGTTTAAAAATGCTACGGAACTCTTCCATTGTTCACGGAATTCTGGTGAAGTTTAAAAATGCTACGGAACTCTTCCATTGTTATTCTTAATTCTACTGAAGTTTAAAAATGCTACGGATATCTTCCATTGTTCTTCGGAATTCTGCTGAAGTTTAAAAATGCTACGGAACTCTTCCATTGTTCTCGGAATTCTGGTGAAGTTTAAAAATGCTACGGAACTCTTCCATTGTTCTCGGAATTCTGGTGAAGCTTAAAAATGGTACGGAACTCTTCCATTGTTCTCGGAATTCTGGTGAAGTTTAAAACTGCTGCGGAACTCTTCCATTGTTCTCGGATTTCTGCTGAAGTTTAAAAATGCTACGGAACTCTTCCATTGTTCTTGGAATTCTGTTGAAGTTTAAAATGCTACGGAACTCTTCCATTGTTCTTGGAATTCTGCTGAAGTTTATAAATGCTACGGTACTCTTCCATTGTTCTTGGGTATTCTGCTGAAGTTTAAAAATGTTACGGATCACTTCCATTGTTCTTCAGAATTCTGATGAAGTTTAAAAATGCTATGGAACACTTCCATTGTTCTTCGCAATTCTGCTGAAGTTTAAAAATGCTACGGAACTCTTCCATTGTTCTTCAGAATTCTGCTGAAGTTTAAAAATGCTACGGAACTCTTCCATTGTTCTCGGAATTCTGGTGAAGTTTAAAAATGGTACGGAACTCTTCCATTGTTCTCGGAATTCTGGTGAAGTTTAAAAATGGTACGGAACTCTTCCATTGTTCTCGGAATTCTGGTGAAGTTTAAAACTGCTGCGGAACTCTTCCATTGTTCTCGGATTTCTGCTGAAGTTTAAAAATGCTACGGAACTCTTCCATTGTTCTTGGAATTCTGTTGAAGTTTAAAATGCTACGGAACTCTTCCATTGTTCTCAGAATTCTGCTGAAGTTTATAAATGCTACGGTACTCTTCCATTGTTCTTGGGTATTCTGCTGAAGTTTAAAAATGTTACGGATCACTTCCATTGTTCTTCAGAATTCTGATGAAGTTTAAAAATGCTATGGAACACTTCCATTGTTCTTCGGAATTCTGCTGAAGTTTAAAAATGCTACGGAACTCTTCCATTGTTCTTCGGAATTCTGCTGAAGTTTAAAAATGCTACGGAACTTTTCCATTGTTCTTCGGAATTCTGATGAAGTTTAAAAATGCTACGGAACTCTTCCATTGTTCTTCGGAATTCTGCTGAAGTTTAAAAATGCTACGGAACTCTTCCATTGTTCTCGGAATTCTGTTGAAGTTTAAAAATGCTACGGAACTCTTCCATTGTTCTCGTAATTCTGGTGAAGTTTAAAAATGCTACGGAACTCTTCCATTGTTCTCGGAATTCTGCTGAAGTTTAAAAATGCTACGGAACTCTTCCATTGTTCTTCGGAATTCTGCTGAAGTTTAAAAATGCTACGGAACTTTTCCATTGTTCTTTGGAATTCTGATGAATTTTAAAAATGCTACGGAACTCTTCCATTGTTCTTCGGAATTCTGCTGAAGTTTAAAAATGCTACGGAACTCTTCCATTGTTCTTCGGAATTCTGCAGAAGTTAAAAAATGCTACGGAACTCTTCCATTGTTCGTGGAATTCTGGTGAAGTTTAAAAATGCTACGGAACTCTTCCATTGTTCTTAGAATTCTTCTGAAGTTTATAAATTCTATGGTACTCTTCCATTGTTCTCGTAATTCTGGTGAAGTTTAAAAATGCTACGGAACTCTTCCATTGTTCTCGGAATTCTGCTGAAGTTTAAAAATGCTACGGAACTCTTCCATTGTTCTTTGGAATTCTGCTGAAGTTTAAAAATGCTACGGAACTTTTCCATTGTTCTTTGGAATTCTGATGAATTTTAAAAATGCTACGGAACTCTTCCATTGTTCTTCGGAATTCTGCTGAAGTTTAAAAATGCTACGGAACTCTTCCATTGTTCTTCGGAATTCTGCAGAAGTTAAAAAATGCTACGGAACTCTTCCATTGTTCTCAGAATTCTTCTGAAGTTTATAAATTCTATGGTACTCTTCCATTGTTCTTGGGAATTCTGCTGAAGTTTAAAAATGTTACGGATCATTTCCATTGTTCTTCAGAATTCTGATGAAGTTTAAAAATGCTATGGAACACTTCCATTGTTCTTCGGAATTCTGCTGAAGTTTAAAAATGCTACGGAACTCTTCCATTGTTCTTCGGAATTCTGCTGAAGTTTAAAAATGCTACGGAACTTTTCCATTGTTCTTCGGAATTCTGCTGAAGTTTAAAAATGCTACGGAACTCTTCCATTGTTCTTCGGAATTCTGCTGAAGTTTAAAAATGCTACGGAACTCTTCCATTGTTCACGGAATTCTGGTGAAGTTTAAAAATGCTACGGAACTCTTCCATTGTTATTCTTAATTCTACTGAAGTTTAAAAATGCTACGGAAATCTTCCATTGTTCTTCGGAATTCTGCTGAAGTTTAAAAATGCTACGGAACTCTTCCATTGTTCTCGGAATTCTGGTGAAGTTTAAAAATGCTACGGAACTCTTCCATTGTTCTCGGAATTCTGGTGAAGCTTAAAAATGGTACGGAACTCTTCCATTGTTCTCAGAATTCTGGTGAAGTTTAAAACTGCTGCGGAACTCTTCCATTGTTCTCGGATTTCTGCTGAAGTTTAAAAATGCTACGGAACTCTTCCATTGTTCTTGGAATTCTGTTGAAGTTTAAAATGCTACGGAACTCTTCCATTGTTCTTGGAATTCTGCTGAAGTTTATAAATGCTACGGTACTCTTCCATTGTTCTTGGGTATTCTGCTGAAGTTTAAAAATGTTACGGATCACTTCCATTGTTCTTCAGAATTCTGATGAAGTTTAAAAATGCTATGGAACACTTCCATTGTTCTTCGCAATTCTGCTGAAGTTTAAAAATGCTACGGAACTCTTCCATTGTTCTTCGGAATTCTGCTGAAGTTTAAAAATGCTACGGAACTCTTCCATTGTTCTCGGAATTCTGGTGAAGTTTAAAAATGGTACGGAACTCTTCCATTGTTCTCGGAATTCTGGTGAAGTTTAAAAATGGTACGGAACTCTTCCATTGTTCTCGGAATTCTGGTGAAGTTTAAAACTGCTGCGGAACTCTTCCATTGTTCTCGGATTTCTGCTGAAGTTTAAAAATGCTACGGAACTCTTCCATTGTTCTTGGAATTCTGTTGAAGTTTAAAATGCTACGGAACTCTTTCATTGTTCTCAGAATTCTGCTGAAGTTTATAAATGCTACGGTACTCTTCCATTGTTCTTGGGTATTCTGCTGAAGTTTAAAAATGTTACGGATCACTTCCATTGTTCTTCAGAATTCTGATGAAGTTTAAAAATGCTATGGAACACTTCAATTGTTCTTCGGAATTCTGCTGAAGTTTAAAAATGCTACGGAACTCTTCCATTGTTCTTCGGAATTCTGCTGAAGTTTAAAAATGCTACGGAACTTTTCCATTGTTCTTCGGAATTCTGATGAAGTTTAAAAATGCTACGGAACTCTTCCATTGTTCTTCGGAATTCTGCTGAAGTTTAAAAATGCTACGGAACTCTTCCATTGTTCTTGGAATTCTGTTGAAGTTTAAAAATGCTACGGAACTCTTCCATTGTTCTCGTAATTCTGGTGAAGTTTAAAAATGCTACGGAACTCTTCCATTGTTCTCGGAATTCTGCTGAAGTTTAAAAATGCTACGGAACTCTTCCATTGTTCTTCGGAATTCTGCTGAAGTTTAAAAATGCTACGGAACTTTTCCATTGTTCTTTGGAATTCCGATGAATTTTAAAAATGCTACGGAACTCTTCCATTGTTCTTCGGAATTCTGCTGAAGTTTAAAAATGCTACGGAACTCTTCCATTGTTCTTCGGAATTCTGCAGAAGTTAAAAAATGCTACGGAACTCTTCCATTGTTCGTGGAATTCTGGTGAAGTTTAAAAATGCTACGGAACTCTTCCATTGTTCTCAGAATTCTTCTGAAGTTTATAAATTCTATGGTACTCTTCCATTGTTCTTGGGAATTCTGCTGAAGTTTAAAAATGTTACGGATCATTTCCATTGTTCTTCGGAAT
The DNA here is from genome assembly GCF_046119375.1 of Phyllobates terribilis. Classification (NCBI taxonomy): domain Eukaryota; kingdom Metazoa; phylum Chordata; class Amphibia; order Anura; family Dendrobatidae; genus Phyllobates; species Phyllobates terribilis. Next base: position 2,028,354 of record NW_027363010.1, on the reverse strand, counting down.
TCTGCTGAAGTTTAAAAATGCTACGGAACTCTTCCATTGTTCTTCGGAATTCTGCTGAAGTTTAAAAATGCTACGGAACTCTTCGATTGTTCTTCGGAATTCTGCTGAAGTTTAAAAATGCTACGGAACTCTTCCATTGCTTTGCAGAATTCTGCTGAAGTTTAAAAATGCTACGGAACTCTTCCATTGTTCTTCGGAAATCTGCTGAAGTTTAAAAATGCTACGGAACACTTTCTTTGTTCTTCGGAATTCTGCTGAAGTTTAAAAATGCTACGGAACTCTTCCATTCTTCACGGAATTCTGGTGAAGTTTAAAAATGCTACGGAACTCTTCCATTGTTATTCTTAATTCTACTGAAGTTTAAAAATGCTACGGAACTCTACCATTGTTCTTCGGAATTCTGCTGAAGTTTAAAAATGCTACGGAACTCTTCCATTGTTCTTCTGAGTTCTGCTGAAGTTTAAAAATGCTACGGAACTCTTCCATTGTTCTTCAGAATTCTGATGAAGTTTAAAACTGCAACGGAACTCTTCCATTGTTCTTCGGAATTCTGCTGAAGTTTAAAAATGCTACGGAACTCTTCCATTGTTCTTCGGAATTCTGCTGAAGTTTAAAAATGCTACGGAACTCTTACATTGTTCTTCTGAATTCTGCTGAAGTTTAAAAATGCTACGGAACTCTTCCATTGTTCTTCGGAATTCTCATGAAGCCTAAAACTGCAACGGAACTCTTCCATTGTTCTTCGGAATTCTGCTGAAGTTTAAAAATGCTTCGGAACTCTTCCATTGTTCTTCGGAATTCTGCTGAAGTTTAAAAATGCTACGGAACTCTTCCATTGTTCTCGGAATTCTGCTGAAGTTTAAAAATGCTACGGAACTCTTCCATTGTTCTCGGAATTCTGGTGAAGTTTAAAAATGCTACGGAACTTATCCATTGTTCTTCGGAATTCTGATGAAGTTTAAAAATGCTACGGAACTCTTCCATTGTTCTTCGGAATTCTGCTGAAGTTTAAAAATGCTACGGAACTCTTCCATTGTTCTCGGAATCCTGTTGAAGTTTAAAAATGCTACGGAACTCTTCCATTGTTCTCGTAATTCTGGTGAAGTTTAAAAATGCTACGGAACTCTTCCATTGTTCTCGGAATTCTGGTGAAGTTTAAAAATGCTACGGAACTTTTCCATTATTCTTTGGAATTCTGATGAAGTTTAAAAATGCTACGGAACTCTTCCATTGTTCTTCGGAATTCTGCTGAAGTTTAAAAATGCTACGGAACTCTTCCATTGTTCTCGGAATTCTGTTGAAGTTTAAAAATGCTACGGAACTCTTCCATTGTTCTCGTAATTCTGGTGAAGTTTAAAAATGCTACGGAACTCTTCCATTGTTCTCGGAATTCTGCTGAAGTTTAAAAATGCTACGGAACTCTTCCGTTGTTCTTCGGAATTCTGCTGAAGTTTAAAAATGCTACGGAACTTTTCCACTGTTCTTTGGAATTCTGATGAATTTTAAAAATGCTACGGAACTCTTCCATTGTTCTTCGGAATTCTGCTGAAGTTTAAAAATGCTACGGAACTCTTCCATTGTTCTTCGGAATTCTGCAGAAGTTAAAAAATGCTTCGGAACTCTTCCATTGTTCGTGGAATTCTGGTGAAGTTTAAAAATGCTACGGAACTCTTCCATTGTTCTCAGAATTCTTCTGAAGTTTATAAATTCTATGGTACTCTTCCATTGTTCTTGGGAATTCTGCTGAAGTTTAAAAATGTTACGGATCATTTCCATTGTTCTTCGGAATTCTGCTGAAGTTTAAAAATGCTATGGAACTCTTCCATTGGTCTTCAGAATTCTGCTGAAGTTTAAAAATGCTACGGAACTCTTCGATTGTTCTTCGGAATTCTGCTGAAGTTTAAAAATGCTACGGAACTCTTCCATTGCTTTGCAGAATTCTGCTGAAGTTTAAAAATGCTACGGAACTCTTCCATTGTTCTTCGGAAATCTGCTGAAGTTTAAAAATGCTACGGAACACTTTCTTTGTTCTTCGGAATTCTGCTGAAGTTTAAAAATGCTACGGAACTCTTCCATTCTTCACGGAATTCTGGTGAAGTTTAAAAATGCTACGGAACTCTTCCATTGTTATTCTTAATTCTACTGAAGTTTAAAAATGCTACGGAACTCTTCCGTTGTTCTTCGGAATTCTGCTGAAGTTTAAAAATGCTACGGAACTCTTCCATTGTTCTTCTGAGTTCTGCTGAAGTTTAAAAATGCTACGGAACTCTTCTATTGTTCTTCGGAATTCTGATGAAGTTTAAAACTGCAACGGAACTCTTCCATTGTTCTTCGGAATTCTGCTGAAGTTTAAAAATGCTACGGAACTCTTCCATTGTTCTTCGGAATTCTGCTGAAGTTCAAAAATGCTACGGAACTCTTACATTGTTCTTCTGAATTCTGCTGAAGTTTAAAAATGCTATGGAACTCTTCCATTGTTCTTCGGAATTCTGCTGAAGTTTAAAAATGCTACGGAACTCTTCCATTGTTCTTCGGAATTCTGCTGAAGTTTAAAAATGCTACGGAACTCTTCCATTGTTCACGGAATTCTGGTGAAGTTTAAAAATGCTACGGAACTCTTCCATTGTTCTTCGGAATTCTGCTGAAGTTTAAAAATGCTATGGAACTCTTCCATTGTTCTTCGGAATTCTGCAGAAGTTAAAAAATGCTACGGAACTCTTCCATTGTTCTCAGAATTCTTCTGAAGTTTATAAATTCTATGGTACTCTTCCATTGTTCTTGGGAATTCTGCTGAAGTTTAAAAATGTTACGGATCATTTCCATTGTTCTTCAGAATTCTGATGAAGTTTAAAAATGCTATGGAACACTTCCATTGTTCTTCGGAATTCTGCTGAAGTTTAAAAATGCTACGGAACTCTTCCATTGTTCTTCGGAATTCTGCTGAAGTTTAAAAATGCTACGGAACTGTTCCATTGTTCTTCGGAATTCTGATGAAGTTTAAAAATGCTACGGAACTCTTACATTGTTCTTCTGAATTCTGCTGAAGTTTAAAAATGCTACGGAACTCTTCCATTGTTCTTCGGAATTCTGATGAAGCCTAAAACTGCAACGGAACTCTTCCATTGTTCTTCGGAATTCTGCTGAAGTTTAAAAATGCTTCGGAACTCTTCCATTGTTCTTCGGAATTCTGCTGAAGTTTAAAAATGCTACGGAACTCTTCCATTGTTCTCGGAATTCTGCTGAAGTTTAAAAATGCTACGGAACTCTTCCATTGTTCTCGGAATTCTGGTGAAGTTTAAAAATGCTACGGAACTCTTTCATTGTTCTCGGAATTCTGGTGAAGTTTAAAAATGGTACGGAACTCTTCTATTGTTCTCAGAATTCTGGTGAAGTTTAAAACTGCTGCGGAACTCTTCCATTGTTCTCGGATTTCTGCTGAAGTTTAAAAATGCTACGGAACTCTTCCATTGTTCTTGGAATTCTGCGGAAGTTTATAAATGCTACGGTACTCTTCCATTGTTCTTGGGTATTCTGCTGAAGTTTAAAAATGTTACGGGTCACTTCCATTGTTCTTCAGAATTCTGATGAAGTTTAAAAATGCTATGGAACGCTTCCATTGTTCTTCGGAATTGTGCTGAAGTTTAAAAATGCTACGGAACTCTTCCATTGTTCTTCGGAATTCTGCTGAAGTTTAAAAATGCTACGGAACTTTTCCATTGTTCTTCGGAATTTTGATGAAGTTTAAAAATGCTACGGAACTCTTCCATTGTTCTTCGGAATTCTGCTGAAGTTTAAAAATGCTACGGAACTCTTCCATTGTTCTCGGAATTCTGTTGAAGTTTAAAAATGCTACGGAACTATTCCATTGTTCTCGTAATTCTGGTGATGTTTAAAAATGCTACGGAACTCTTCCATTGTTCTCGGAATTCTGCTGAAGTTTAAAAATGCTACGGAACTCTTCCATTGTTCTTCGGAATTCTGCTGAAGTTTAAAAATGCTACGGAACTCTTCCATTGTTCTTCGGAATTCTGCTGAAGTTTAAAAATGCTACGGAACTTTTCTATTGTTCTTTGGAATTCTGATGAATTTTAAAAATGCTACGGAACTCTTCCATTGTTCTTCGGAATTCTGCAGAAGTTAAAAAATGCTACGGAACTCTTCCATTGTTCTCAGAATTCTTCTGAAGTTTATAAATTCTATGGTACTCTTCCATTGTTCTTGGGAATTCTGCTGAAGTTTAAAAATGTTACGGATCATTTCCATTGTTCTTCAGAATTCTGATGAAGTTTAAAAATGCTATGGAACACTTCCATTGTTCTTCGGAATTCTGCTGAAGTTTAAAAATGCTACGGAACTCTTCCATTGTTCTTCGGAATTCTGCTGAAGTTTAAAAATGCTACGGAACTTTTCCATTGTTCTTCGGAATTCTGATGAAGTTTAAAAATGCTACGGAACTCTTACATTGTTCTTCTGAATTCTGCTGAAGTTTAAAAATGCTACGGAACTCTTCCATTGTTCTTCGGAATTCTGATGAAGCCTAAAACTGCAACGGAACTCTTCCATTGTTCTTCGGAATTCTACTGAAGTTTAAAAATGCTTCGGAACTCTTCCATTGTTCTTCGGAATTCTGCTGAAGTTTAAAAATGCTACGGAACTCTTCCATTGTTCTCAGAATTCTGCTGAAGTTTAAAAATGCTACGGAACTCTTCCATTGTTCTCGGAATTCTGGTGAAGTTTAAAAATGCTACGGAACTCTTCCATTGTTCTCGGAATTCTGCTGAAGTTTAAAAATGCTACGGGACTCTTCCATTGTTCTTCGGAATTCTGCTGAAGTTTAAAAATGCTACGGAACTCTTCCATTGTTCTTCGGAATTCTGCTGAAGTTTAAAAATGCTATGGAACTCTTCCATTGTTCTCGGAATTCTGCTGAAGTATAAAAATGTTACGGAACTTTTCCATTGTTCTTCGGAATTCTGACGAAGTTTAAAAAGGCTACGGAACTCTTCCATTGTTCTTCGGAATTCTGCTGAAGTTTAAAAATGCTACGGAACTCTTCCATTGTTCTTCGGAATTCTGCAGAAGTTTAAAAATGCTACGGAACTCTTCGATTGTTCTTCGGAATTCTGCTGAAGTTTAAAAATGCTACGGAACTCTTCCATTGTTCTTCGGAAATCTGCTGAAGTTTAAAAATGCTACGGAACACTTTCTTTGTTCTTCGGAATTCTGCTGAAGTTTAAAAATGCTATGGAACTCTTCCATTGTTCACGGAATTCTGGTGAATTTTAAAAATGCTACGGAACTCTTCCATTGTTATTCTTAATTCTACTGAAGTTTAAAAATGCTACGGAACTCTTCCATTGTTCTTCAGAATTCTGCTGAAGTTTAAAAATGCTATGGAACTCTTCCATTGTTCTCGGAATTCTGGTGAAGTTTAAAAATGGTACGGAACTCTTCCATTGTTCTCGGAATTCTGGTGAAATTTAAAACTGCTGTGGAACTCTTCCATTGTTCTCGGATTTCTGCTGAAGTTTAAAAATGCTACGGAACTCTTCCATTGTTCTTGGAATTCTGCTGAAGTTTATAAATGCTACGGTACTCTTCCATTGTTCTTGGGTATTCTACTGAAGTTTAAAAATGTTACGGATCACTTCCATTGTTCTTCAGAATTCTGATGAAGTTTAAAAATGCTATGGAACACTTCCATTGTTCTTCGGAATTCTGCTGAAGTTTAAAAATGCTACGGAACTCTTCCATTGTTCTTCGGAATTCTGCTGAAGTTTAAAAATGCTACGGAACTTTTCCATTGTTCTTCGGAATTTTGTGAAGTTTAAAAATGCTACGGAACTCTTTCATTGTTCTCGTAATTCTGTTGAAGTTTAAAAATGCTACGGAACTCTTCCATTGTTCTCGTAATTCTGGTGAAGTTTAAAAATGCTACGGAACTCTTCCATTGTTCTCGTAATTCTGGTGAAGTTTAAAAATGCTACGGAACTCTTCTATTGTTCTCGGAATTCTGCTGAAGTTTAAAAATGCTACGGAACTCTTCCATTGTTCTTCGGAATTCTGCTGAAGTTTAAAAATGCTACGGAACTTTTCCATTGTTCTTTGGAATTCTGATGAATTTTAAAAATGCTACGGAACTCTTCCATTGTTCTTCGGAATTCTGCTGAAGTTTAAAAATGCTACGGAACTCTTCCATTGTTCTTCGGAATTCTGCAGAAGTTAAAAAATGCTACGGAACTCTTCCATTGTTCTCAGAATTCTTCTGAAGTTTATAAATTCTATGGTACTCTTCCATTGTTCTTGGGAATTCTGCTGAAGTTTAAAAATGTTACGGATCATTTCCATTGTTCTTCAGAATTCTGATGAAGTTTAAAAATGCTATGGAACACTTCCATTGTTCTTCGGAATTCTGCTGAAGTTTAAAAATGCTACGGAACTCTTCCATTGTTCTTCAGAATTCTGCTGAAGTACAAAAATGCTACGGAACTTTTTCATTGTTCTTCGGAATTCTGATGAAGTTTAAAAATGCTACGGAACTCTTCCATTGTTCTTCGGAATTCTGCTGAAGTTTAAAAATGCTACGGAACTCTTCCATTGTTCTCGGAATTCTGTTGAAGTTTAAAAATGCTAAGGAACTCTACCATTGTTCTCGTAATTCTGGTGAAGTTTAAAAATGCTACAGAACTCTTCCATTGTTCTCGGAATTCTGCTGAAGTTTAAAAATGCTACGGAACTCTTCCATTGTTCTTCGAAATTCTGCTGAAGTTTAAAAATGCTACGGAACTTTTCCATTGTTCTTTGGAATTTGGATGAATTTTAAAAATGCTACGGAACTCTTCCATTGTTCTTCGGAATTCTGCTGAAGTTTAAAAATGCTACGGAACTCTTCCATTGTTCGTGGAATTCTGGTGAAGTTTAAAAATGCTACGGAACTCTTCCATTGTTCTCAGAATTCTTCTGAAGTTTATAAATTCTATGGTACTCTTCCATTGTTCTTGGGAATTCTGCTGAAGTTTAAAAATGTTACCGATCATTTCCATTGTTCTTCGGAATTCTGCTGAAGTTTAAAAATGCTACGGAACTCTTCCATTGTTTTTCGGAATTCTGCTGAAGTTTAAAAATGCTACGGAACACTTCGATTGTTCTTCGGAATTCTGCTGAAGTTTAAAAATGCTACGGAACTCTTCCATTGTTTTGCAGAATTCTGCTGAAGTTTAAAAATGCTACGGAACTCTTCCATTGTTCTTCGGAAATCTGCTGAAGTTTAAAAATGCTACGGAACACTTTCTTTGTTCTTCGGAATTCTGCTGAAGTTTAAAAATGCTACGGAACTCTTCCATTGTTATTCTTAATTCTGCTGAAGTTTAAAAATGCTACGGAACTCTTCCATTGTTATCGGAATTCTGTTGAAGTTTAAAAATGCTACGGAACTCTTCCATTGTTCTCGTAATTCTGGTGAAGTTTAAAAATGCTACGGAACTCTTCCATTGTTCTCGGAATTCTGCTGAAGTTTAAAAATGCTACGGAACTCTTCCATTGTTCTTCGGAATTCTGCTGAAGTTTAAAAATGCTACGGAACTTTTCCATTGTTCTTTGGAATTTGGATGAATTTTAAAAATGCTACGGAACTCTTCCATTGTTCTTCGGAATTCTGCTGAAGTTTAAAAATGCTACGGAACTCTTCCATTGTTCGTGGAATTCTGGTGAAGTTTAAAAATGCTACGGAACTCTTCCATTGTTCTCAGAATTCTTCTGAAGTTTATAAATTCTATGGTACTCTTCCATTGTTCTTGGGAATTCTGCTGAAGTTTAAAAATGTTACCGATCATTTCCATTGTTCTTCGGAATTCTGCTGAAGTTTAAAAATGCTACGGAACTCTTCCATTGTTTTTCGGAATTCTGCTGAAGTTTAAAAATGCTACGGAACACTTCGATTGTTCTTCGGAATTCTGCTGAAGTTTAAAAATGCTACGGAACTCTTCCATTGTTTTGCAAAATTCTGCTGAAGTTTAAAAATGCTACGGAACTCTTCCATTGTTCTTCGGAAATCTGCTGAAGTTTAAAAATGCTACGGAACACTTTCTTTGTTCTTCGGAATTCTGCTGAAGTTTAAAAATGCTACGGAACTCTTCCATTGTTATTCTTAATTCTACTGAAGTTTAAAAATGCTACGGAACTCTTCCATTGTTTTTCGGAATTCTGCTGAAGTTTAAAAATGCTATGGAACTTTTCCATTGTTCTTTGGAATTCTGATGAATTTTAAAAATGCTACGGAACTCTTCCATTGTTCTTCGGAATTCTGCTGAAGTTTAAAAATGCTACCGAACTCTTCCATTGTTCTTCGGAATTCTGCAGAAGTTAAAAAATGCTACGGAACTCTTCCATTGTTCTCAGAATTGTTCTGAAGTTTATAAATTCTATGGTACTCTTCCATTGTTCTTGGGAATTCTGCTGAAGTTTAAAAATGTTACGGATCATTTCCATTGTTCTTCAGAATTCTGATGAAGTTTAAAAATGCTATGGAACACTTCCATTGTTCTTCGGAATTCTGCTGAAGTTTAAAAATGCTACGGAACTTTTCCATTGTTCTTCGGAATTTTGATGAAGTTTAAAAATGCTACGGAACTCTTCCATTGTTCTTCGGAATTCTGCTGAAGTTTAAAAATGCTACGGAACTCTTCCATTGTTCTCGGAATTCTGTTGAAGTTTAAAAATGCTACGGAACTCTTCCATTGTTCTCGTAATTCTGGTGAAGTTTAAAAATGCTACGGAACTCTTCCATTGTTCTCGGAATTCTGCTGAAGTTTAAAAATGCTACGGAACTCTTCCATTGTTCTTCGGAATTCTGCTGAAGTTTAAAAATGCTACGGAACTTTTCCATTGTTCTTTGGAATTCTGATGAATTTTAAAAATGCTACGGAACTCTTCCATTGTTCTTCGGAATTCTGCTGAAGTTTAAAAATGCTACGGAACTCTTCCATTGTTCTTCGGAATTCTGCAGAAGTTAAAAAATGCTACGGAACTCTTCCATTGTTCTCAGAATTCTTCTGAAGTTTATAAATTCTATGGTACTCTTCCATTGTTCTTGGGAATTATGCTGAAGTTTAAAAATGTTACGGATCATTTCCATTGTTCTTCAGAATTCTGATGAAGTTTAAAAATGCTATGGAACACTTCCATTGTTCTTCGGAATTCTGCTGAAGTTTAAAAATGCTACGGAACTCTTCCATTGTTCTTCGGAATTCTGCTGAAGTTTAAAAATGCTACGGAACTTTTCCATTGCTCTTCAGAATTCTGATGAAGTTTAAAAATGCTACGGAACTCTTCCATTGTTCTTCGGAATTCTGCTGAAGTTTAAAAATGCTACGGAACTCTTCCATTGTTATCGGAATTCTGTTGAAGTTTAAAAATGCTACGGAACTCTTCCATTGTTCTCGTAATTCTGGTGAAGTTTAAAAATGCTACGGAACTCTTCCATTGTTCTCGGAATTCTGCTGAAGTTTAAAAATGCTACGGAACTCTTCCATTGTTCTTCGGAATTCTGCTGAAGTTTAAAAATGCTACGGAACTTTTCCATTGTTCTTTGGAATTTGGATGAATTTTAAAAATGCTACGGAACTCTTCCATTGTTCTTCGGAATTCTGCTGAAGTTTAAAAATGCTACGGAACTCTTCCATTGTTCGTGGAATTCTGGTGAAGTTTAAAAATGCTACGGAACTCTTCCATTGTTCTCAGAATTCTTCTGAAGTTTATAAATTCTATGGTACTCTTCCATTGTTCTTGGGAATTCTGCTGAAGTTTAAAAATGTTACCGATCATTTCCATTGTTCTTCGGAATTCTGCTGAAGTTTAAAAATGCTACGGAACTCTTCCATTGTTTTTCGGAATTCTGCTGAAGTTTAAAAATGCTACGGAACACTTCGATTGTTCTTCGGAATTCTGCTGAAGTTTAAAAATGCTACGGAACTCTTCCATTGTTTTGCAGAATTCTGCTGAAGTTTAAAAATGCTACGGAACTCTTCCATTGTTCTTCGGAAATCTGCTGAAGTTTAAAAATGCTACGGAACACTTTCTTTGTTCTTCGGAATTCTGCTGAAGTTTAAAAATGCTACGGAACTCTTCCATTGTTATTCTTAATTCTGCTGAAGTTTAAAAATGCTACGGAACTCTTCCATTGTTATCGGAATTCTGTTGAAGTTTAAAAATGCTACGGAACTCTTCCATTGTTCTCGTAATTCTGGTGAAGTTTAAAAATGCTACGGAACTCTTCCATTGTTCTCGGAATTCTGCTGAAGTTTAAAAATGCTACGGAACTCTTCCATTGTTCTTCGGAATTCTGCTGAAGTTTAAAAATGCTACGGAACTTTTCCATTGTTCTTTGGAATTTGGATGAATTTTAAAAATGCTACGGAACTCTTCCATTGTTCTTCGGAATTCTGCTGAAGTTTAAAAATGCTACGGAACTCTTCCATTGTTCGTGGAATTCTGGTGAAGTTTAAAAATGCTACGGAACTCTTCCATTGTTCTCAGAATTCTTCTGAAGTTTATAAATTCTATGGTACTCTTCCATTGTTCTTGGGAATTCTGCTGAAGTTTAAAAATGTTACCGATCATTTCCATTGTTCTTCGGAATTCTGCTGAAGTTTAAAAATGCTACGGAACTCTTCCATTGTTTTTCGGAATTCTGCTGAAGTTTAAAAATGCTACGGAACACTTCGATTGTTCTTCGGAATTCTGCTGAAGTTTAAAAATGCTACGGAACTCTTCCATTGTTTTGCAGAATTCTGCTGAAGTTTAAAAATGCTACGGAACTCTTCCATTGTTCTTCGGAAATCTGCTGAAGTTTAAAAATGCTACGGAACACTTTCTTTGTTCTTCGGAATTCTGCTGAAGTTTAAAAATGCTACGGAACTCTTCCATTGTTATTCTTAATTCTACTGAAGTTTAAAAATGCTACGGAACTCTTCCATTGTTTTTCGGAATTCTGCTGAAGTTTAAAACTGCTACGGAACTTTTCCATTGTTCTTTGGAATTCTGATGAATTTTAAAAATGCTACGGAACTCTTCCATTGTTCTTCGGAATTCTGCTGAAGTTTAAAAATGCTACCGAACTCTTCCATTGTTCTTCGGAATTCTGCAGAAGTTAAAAAATGCTACGGAACTCTTCCATTGTTCTCAGAATTGTTCTGAAGTTTATAAATTCTATGGTACTCTTCCATTGTTCTTGGGAATTCTGCTGAAGTTTAAAAATGTTACGGATCATTTCCATTGTTCTTCAGAATTCTGATGAAGTTTAAAAATGCTATGGAACACTTCCATTGTTCTTCGGAATTCTGCTGAAGTTTAAAAATGCTACGGAACTCTTCCATTGTTCTTCGGAATTCTGCTGAAGTTTAAAAATGCTACGGAACTTTTCCATTGCTCTTCGGAATTCTGATGAAGTTTAAAAATGCTACGGAACTCTTCCATTGTTCTTCGGAATTCTGCTGAAGTTTAAAAATGCTACGGAACTCTTCCATTGTTATCGGAATTCTGTTGAAGTTTAAAAATGCTACGGAACTCTTCCATTGTTCTCGTAATTCTGGTGAAGTTTAAAAATGCTACGGAACTCTTCCATTGTTCTCGGAATTCTGCTGAAGTTTAAAAATGCTACGGAACTATTCCATTGTTCTTCGGAATTCTGCTGAAGTTTAAAAATGCTACGGAACTTTTCCATTGTTCTTTGGAATTTGGATGAATTTTAAAAATGCTACGGAACTCTTCCATTGTTCTTCGGAATTCTGCTGAAGTTTAAAAATGCTACGGAACTCTTCCATTGTTCGTGGAATTCTGGTGAAGTTTAAAAATGCTACGGAACTCTTCCATTGTTCTCAGAATTCTTCTGAAGTTTATAAATTCTATGGTACTCTTCCATTGTTCTTGGGAATTCTGCTGAAGTTTAAAAATGTTACCGATCATTTCCATTGTTCTTCGGAATTCTGCTGAAGTTTAAAAATGCTACGGAACTCTTCCATTGTTTTTCGGAATTCTGCTGAAGTTTAAAAATGCTACGGAACAATTCAATTGTTCTTCGGAATTCTGCTGAAGTTTAAAAATGCTACGGAACTCTTCCATTGTTTTGCAGAATTCTGCTGAAGTTTAAAAATGCTACGGAACTCTTCCATTGTTCTTCGGAAATCTGCTGAAGTTTAAAAATGCTACGGAACACTTTCTTTGTTCTTCGGAATTCTGCTGAAGTTTAAAAATGCTACGGAACTCTTCCATTGTTATTCTTAATTCTACTGAAGTTTAAAAATGCTACGGAACTCTTCCATTGTTCTTCGGAATTCTGCTGAAGTTTAAAAATGCTACGGAACTCTTCCATTGTTCTTCGGAAATCTGCTGAAGTTTAAAAATGCTACGGAACACTTTCTTTGTTCTTCGGAATTCTGGTGAAGTTTAAAACTGCTGCGGAACTCTTCCATTGTTCTCGGATTTCTGCTGAAGTTTAAAAATGCTACGGAACTCTTCCATTGTTCTTGGAATTCTGTTGAAGTTTAAAATACTACGGAACTCTTCCATTGTTCTCAGAATTCTGCTGAAGTTTATAAATGCTACGGAACTCTTCCATTGTTCTTGGAATTCTGCTGAAGTTTATAAATGCTACGGTACTCTTCCATTGTTCTTGGGTATTCTGCTGAAGTTTAAAAATGTTACGGATCACTTCCATTATTCTTCAGAATTCTGATGAAGTTTAAAAATGCTATGGAACACTTCCATTGTTCTTCGGAATTCTGCTGAAGTTTAAAAATGCTACGGAACTCTTCCATTGTTCTTCGGAATTCTGCTGAACTTTAAAAATGCTACGGAACTTTTCCATTGTTCTTCGGAATTTTGATGAAGTTTAAAAATGCTACGGAACTCTTCCATTGTTCTTCGGAATTCTGCTGAAGTTTAAAAATGCTACGGAACTCTTCCATTGTTCTCGGAATTCTGTTGAAGTTTAAAAATGCTACGGAACTCTTCCATTGTTCTCGTAATTCTGGTGAAGTTTAAAAATGCTACGGAACTCTTCCATTGTTCTCGGAATTCTGCTGAAGTTTAAAAATGCTACGGAACTCTTCCATTGTTCTTCGGAATTCTGCTGAAGTTTAAAAATGCTACGGAACTTTTCCATTGTTCTTTGGAATTCTGATGAATTTTAAAAATGCTACGGAACTCTTCCATTGTTCTTCAGAATTCTGCTGAAGTTTAAAAATGCTACGGAACTCTTCCATTGTTCTTCGGAATTCTGCAGAAGTTAAAAAATGCTACGGAACTCTTCCATTGTTCTCAGAATTCTTCTGAAGTTTATAGATTCTATGGTACTCTTCCATTTTTCTTGGGAATTCTGCTGAAGTTTAAAAATGTTACGGATCATTTCCATTGTTCTTCAGAATTCTGATGAAGTTTAAAAATGCTATGGAACACTTCCATTGTTCTTCGGAATTCTGCTGAAGTTTAAAAATGCTACGGAACTCTTCCATTGTTCTTCGGAATTCTGCTGAAGTTTAAAAATGTTACGGAACTTTTCCATTGTTCTTCGGAATTCTGATGAAGTTTAAAAATGCTACGGAACTCTTCCATTGTTCTTTGGAATTCTGCTGAAGTTTAAAAATGCTACGGAACTCTTCCATTGTTATCGGAATTCTGTTGAAGTTTAAAAATGCTACGGAACTCTTGCATTGTTCTCGTAATTCTGGTGAAGTTTAAAAATGCTACGGAACTCTTCCATTGTTCTCGGAATTCTGCTGAAGTTTAAAAATGCTACGGAACTCTTCCATTGTTCTTCGGAATTCTGCTGAAGTTTAAAAATGCTACGGAACTCTTCCATTGTTCTTGGAATTCTGCTGAAGTTTATAAATGCTACTGTACTCTTCCATTGTTCTTGGGTATTCTGCTGAAGTTTAAAAATGTTACGGATCACTTCCATTGTTCTTCAGAATTCTGATGAAGTTTAAAAATGCTATGGAACACTTCCATTGTTCTTCGGAATTCTGCTGAAGTTTAAAAATGCTACGGAACTCTTCCATTGTTCTTCGGAATTCTGCTGAAGTTTAAAAATGCTACGGAACTTTTCCATTGTTCTTCGGAATTTTGTGAAGTTTAAAAATGCTACGGAACTCTTTCATTGTTCTCGTAATTCTGTTGAAGTTTAAAAATGCTACGGAACTCTTCCATTGTTCTCGTAATTCTGGTGAAGTTTAAAAATGCTACGGAACTCTTCCATTGTTCTCGTAATTCTGGTGAAGTTTAAAAATGCTACGGAACTCTTCTATTGTTCTCGGAATTCTGCTGAAGTTTAAAAATGCTACGGAACTCTTCCATTGTTCTTCGGAATTCTGCTGAAGTTTAAAAATGCTACGGAACTTTTCCATTGTTCTTTGGAATTCTGATGAATTTTAAAAATGCTACGGAACTCTTCCATTGTTCTTCGGAATTCTGCTGAAGTTTAAAAATGCTACGGAACTCTTCCATTGTTCTTCGGAATTCTGCAGAAGTTAAAAAATGCTACGGAACTCTTCCATTGTTCTCAGAATTCTTCTGAAGTTTATAAATTCTATGGTACTCTTCCATTGTTCTTGGGAATTCTGCTGAAGTTTAAAAATGTTACGGATCATTTCCATTGTTCTTCAGAATTCTGATGAAGTTTAAAAATGCTATGGAACACTTCCATTGTTCTTCGGAATTCTGCTGAAGTTTAAAAATGCTACGGAACTCTTCCATTGTTCTTCGGAATTCTGCTGAAGTTTAAAAATGCTACGGAACTTTTCCATTGTTCTTTGGAATTTGGATGAATTTTAAAAATGCTACGGAACTCTTCCATTGTTCTTCGGAATTCTGCTGAAGTTTAAAAATGCTACGGAACTCTTCCATTGTTCGTGGAATTCTGGTGAAGTTTAAAAATGCTACGGAACTCTTCCATTGTTCTCAGAATTCTTCTGAAGTTTATAAATTCTATGGTACTCTTCCATTGTTCTTGGGAATTCTGCTGAAGTTTAAAAATGTTACCGATCATTTCCATTGTTCTTCGGAATTCTGCTGAAGTTTAAAAATGCTACGGAACTCTTCCATTGTTTTTCGGAATTCTGCTGAAGTTTAAAAATGCTACGGAACACTTCGATTGTTCTTCGGAATTCTGCTGAAGTTTAAAAATGCTACGGAACTCTTCCATTGTTTTGCAGAATTCTGCTGAAGTTTAAAAATGCTACGGAACTCTTCCATTGTTCTTCGGAAATCTGCTGAAGTTTAAAAATGCTACGGAACACTTTCTTTGTTCTTCGGAATTCTGCTGAAGTTTAAAAATGCTACGGAACTCTTCCATTGTTATTCTTAATTCTACTGAAGTTTAAAAATGCTACGGAACTCTTCCATTGTTCTTCGGAATTCTGCTGAAGTTTAAAAATGCTACGGAACTCTTCCATTGTTCTTCGGAAATCTGCTGAAGTTTAAAAATGCTACGGAACACTTTCTTTGTTCTTCGGAATTCTGGTGAAGTTTAAAACTGCTGCGGAACTCTTCCATTGTTCTCGGATTTCTGCTGAAGTTTAAAAATGCTACGGAACTCTTCCATTTTTCTTGGAATTCTGTTGAAGTTTAAAATACTACGGAACTCTTCCATTGTTCTCAGAATTCTGCTGAAGTTTATAAATGCTACGGAACTCTTCCATTGTTCTTGGAATTCTGCTGAAGTTTATAAATGCTACGGTACTCTTCCATTGTTCTTGGGTATTCTGCTGAAGTTTAAAAATGTTACGGATCACTTCCATTATTCTTCAGAATTCTGATGAAGTTTAAAAATGCTATGGAACACTTCCATTGTTCTTCGGAATTCTGCTGAAGTTTAAAAATGCTACGGAACTCTTCCATTGTTCTTCGGAATTCTGCTGAACTTTAAAAATGCTACGGAACTTTTCCATTGTTCTTCGGAATTTTGATGAAGTTTAAAAATGCTACGGAACTCTTCCATTGTTCTTCGGAATTCTGCTGAAGTTTAAAAATGCTACGGAACTCTTCCATTGTTCTCGGAATTCTGTTGAAGTTTAAAAATGCTACGGAACTCTTCCATTGTTCTCGTAATTCTGGTGAAGTTTAAAAATGCTACGGAACTCTTCCATTGTTCTCGGAATTCTGCTGAAGTTTAAAAATGCTACGGAACTCTTCCATTGTTCTTCGGAATTCTGCTGAAGTTTAAAAATGCTACAGAACTTTTCCATTGTTCTTTGGAATTCTGATGAATTTTAAAAATGCTACGGAACTCTTCCATTGTTCTTCAGAATTCTGCTGAAGTTTAAAAATGCTACGGAACTCTTCCATTGTTCTTCGGAATTCTGCAGAAGTTAAAAAATGCTACGGAACTCTTCCATTGTTCTCAGAATTCTTCTGAAGTTTATAGATTCTATGGTACTCTTCCATTTTTCTTGGGAATTCTGCTGAAGTTTAAAAATGTTATGGATCATTTCCATTGTTCTTCAGAATTCTGATGAAGTTTAAAAATGCTATGGAACACTTCCATTGTTCTTCGGAATTCTGCTGAAGTTTAAAAATGCTACGGAACTCTTCCATTGTTCTTCGGAATTCTGCTGAAGTTTAAAAATGTTACGGAACTTTTCCATTGTTCTTCGGAATTCTGATGAAGTTTAAAAATGCTACGGAACTCTTCCATTGTTCTTTGGAATTCTGCTGAAGTTTAAAAATGCTACGGAACTCTTCCATTGTTATCGGAATTCTGTTGAAGTTTAAAAATGCTACGGAACTCTTGCATTGTTCTCGTAATTCTGGTGAAGTTTAAAAATGCTACGGAACTCTTCCATTGTTCTCGGAATTCTGCTGAAGTTTAAAAATGCTACGGAACTCTTCCATTGTTCTTCGGAATTCTGCTGAAGTTTAAAAATGCTACGGAACTCTTCCATTGTTCTTGGAATTCTGCTGAAGTTTATAAATGCTACTGTACTCTTCCATTGTTCTTGGGTATTCTGCTGAAGTTTAAAAATGTTACGGATCACTTCCATTGTTCTTCAGAATTCTGATGAAGTTTAAAAATGCTATGGAACACTTCCATTGTTCTTCGGAATTCTGCTGAAGTTTAAAAATGCTACGGAACTCTTCCATTGTTCTTCGGAATTCTGCTGAAGTTTAAAAATGCTACGGAACTTTTCCATTGTTCTTCGGAATTTTGTGAAGTTTAAAAATGCTACGGAACTCTTTCATTGTTCTCGTAATTCTGTTGAAGTTTAAAAATGCTACGGAACTCTTCCATTGTTCTCGTAATTCTGGTGAAGTTTAAAAATGCTACGGAACTCTTCCATTGTTCTCGTAATTCTGGTGAAGTTTAAAAATGCTACGGAACTCTTCTATTGTTCTCGGAATTCTGCTGAAGTTTAAAAATGCTACGGAACTCTTCCATTGTTCTTCGGAATTCTGCTGAAGTTTAAAAATGCTACGGAACTTTTCCATTGTTCTTTGGAATTCTGATGAATTTTAAAAATGCTACGGAACTCTTCCATTGTTCTTCGGAATTCTGCTGAAGTTTAAAAATGCTACGGAACTCTTCCATTGTTCTTCGGAATTCTGCAGAAGTTAAAAAATGCTACGGAACTCTTCCATTGTTCTCAGAATTCTTCTGAAGTTTATAAATTCTATGGTACTCTTCCATTGTTCTTGGGAATTCTGCTGAAGTTTAAAAATGTTACGGATCATTTCCATTGTTCTTCAGAATTCTGATGAAGTTTAAAAATGCTATGGAACACTTCCATTGTTCTTCGGAATTCTGCTGAAGTTTAAAAATGCTACGGAACTCTTCCATTGTTCTTCGGAATTCTGCTGAAGTTTAAAAATGCTACGGAACTTTTCCATTGTTCTTTGGAATTTGGATGAATTTTAAAAATGCTACGGAACTCTTCCATTGTTCTTCGGAATTCTGCTGAAGTTTAAAAATGCTACGGAACTCTTCCATTGTTCGTGGAATTCTGGTGAAGTTTAAAAATGCTACGGAACTCTTCCATTGTTCTCAGAATTCTTCTGAAGTTTATAAATTCTATGGTACTCTTCCATTGTTCTTGGGAATTCTGCTGAAGTTTAAAAATGTTACCGATCATTTCCATTGTTCTTCGGAATTCTGCTGAAGTTTAAAAATGCTACGGAACTCTTCCATTGTTTTTCGGAATTCTGCTGAAGTTTAAAAATGCTACGGAACACTTCGATTGTTCTTCGGAATTCTGCTGAAGTTTAAAAATGCTACGGAACTCTTCCATTGTTTTGCAGAATTCTGCTGAAGTTTAAAAATGCTACGGAACTCTTCCATTGTTCTTCGGAAATCTGCTGAAGTTTAAAAATGCTACGGAACACTTTCTTTGTTCTTCGGAATTCTGCTGAAGTTTAAAAATGCTACGGAACTCTTCCATTGTTATTCTTAATTCTACTGAAGTTTAAAAATGCTACGGAACTCTTCCATTGTTCTTCGGAATTCTGCTGAAGTTTAAAAATGCTACGGAACTCTTCCATTGTTCTTCGGAAATCTGCTGAAGTTTAAAAATGCTACGGAACACTTTCTTTGTTCTTCAGAATTCTGGTGAAGTTTAAAACTGCTGCGGAACTCTTCCATTGTTCTCGGATTTCTGCTGAAGTTTAAAAATGCTACGGAACTCTTCCATTGTTCTTGGAATTCTGTTGAAGTTTAAAATACTACGGAACTCTTCCATTGTTCTCAGAATTCTGCTGAAGTTTATAAATGCTACGGAACTCTTCCATTGTTCTTGGAATTCTGCTGAAGTTTATAAATGCTACGGTACTCTTCCATTGTTCTTGGGTATTCTGCTGAAGTTTAAAAATGTTACGGATCACTTCCATTATTCTTCAGAATTCTGATGAAGTTTAAAAATGCTATGGAACACTTCCATTGTTCTTCGGAATTCTGCTGAAGTTTAAAAATGCTACGGAACTCTTCCATTGTTCTTCGGAATTCTGCTGAACTTTAAAAATGCTACGGAACTTTTCCATTGTTCTTCGGAATTTTGATGAAGTTTAAAAATGCTACGGAACTCTTCCATTGTTCTTCGGAATTCTGCTGAAGTTTAAAAATGCTACGGAACTCTTCCATTGTTCTCGGAATTCTGTTGAAGTTTAAAAATGCTACGGAACTCTTCCATTGTTCTCGGAATTCTGCTGAAGTTTAAAAATGCTACGGAACTCTTCCATTGTTCTTCGGAATTCTGCTGAAGTTTAAAAATGCTACGGAACTTTTCCATTGTTCTTTGGAATTCTGATGAATTTTAAAAATGCTACGGAACTCTTCCATTGTTCTTCAGAATTCTGCTGAAGTTTAAAAATGCTACGGAACTCTTCCATTGTTCTTCGGAATTCTGCAGAAGTTAAAAAATGCTACGGAACTCTTCCGTTGTTCTCAGAATTCTTCTGAAGTTTATAGATTCTATGGTACTCTTCCATTTTTCTTGGGAATTCTGCTGAAGTTTAAAAATGTTATGGATCATTTCCATTGTTCTTCAGAATTCTGATGAAGTTTAAAAATGCTATGGAACACTTCCATTGTTCTTCGGAATTCTGCTGAAGTTTAAAAATGCTACGGAACTCTTCCATTGTTCTTCGGAATTCTGCTGAAGTTTAAAAATGTTACGGAACTTTTCCATTGTTCTTCGGAATTCTGATGAAGTTTAAAAATGCTACGGAACTCTTCCATTGTTCTTTGGAATTCTGCTGAAGTTTAAAAATGCTACGGAACTCTTCCATTGTTATCGGAATTCTGTTGAAGTTTAAAAATGCTACGGAACTCTTGCATTGTTCTCGTAATTCTGGTGAAGTTTAAAAATGCTACGGAACTCTTCCATTGCTCTCGGAATTCTGCTGAAGTTTAAAAATGCTACGGAACTCTTCCATTGTTCTTCGGAATTCTGCTGAAGTTTAAAAATGCTACGGAACTCTTCCATTGTTCTTGGAATTCTGCTGAAGTTTATAAATGCTACTGTACTCTTCCATTGTTCTTGGGTATTCTGCTGAAGTTTAAAAATGTTACGGATCACTTCCATTGTTCTTCAGAATTCTGATGAAGTTTAAAAATGCTATGGAACACTTCCATTGTTCTTCGGAATTCTGCTGAAGTTTAAAAATGCTACGGAACTCTTCCATTGTTCTTCGGAATTCTGCTGAAGTTTAAAAATGCTACGGAACTTTTCCATTGTTCTTCGGAATTTTGTGAAGTTTAAAAATGCTACGGAACTCTTTCATTGTTCTCGTAATTCTGTTGAAGTTTAAAAATGCTACGGAACTCATCCATTGTTCTCGTAATTCTGGTGAAGTTTAAAAATGCTACGGAACTCTTCCATTGTTCTCGTAATTCTGGTGAAGTTTAAAAATGCTACGGAACTCTTCTATTGTTCTCGGAATTCTGCTGAAGTTTAAAAATGCTATGGAACTCTTCCATTGTTCTTCGGAATTCTGCTGAAGTTTAAAAATGCTACGGAACTTTTCCATTGTTCTTTGGAATTCTGATGAATTTTAAAAATGCTACGGAATTCTTCCATTGTTCTTCGGAATTCTGCTGAAGTTTAAAAATGCTACGGAACTCTTCCATTGTTCTTCGGAATTCTGCAGAAGTTAAAAAATGCTACGGAACTCTTCCATTGTTCTCAGAATTCTTCTGAAGTTTATAAATTCTATGGTACTCTTCCATTGTTCTTGGGAATTCTGCTGAAGTTTAAAAATGTTACGGATCATTTCCATTGTTCTTCAGAATTCTGATGAAGTTTAAAAATGCTATGGAACACTTCCATTGTTCTTCGGAATTCTGCTGAAGTTTAAAAATGCTACGGAACTCTTCCATTGTTCTTCGGAATTCTGCTGAAGTACAAAAATGCTACGGAACTTTTTCATTGTTCTTCGGAATTCTGATGAAGTTTAAAAATGCTACGGAACTCTTCCATTGTTCTTCGGAATTCTGCTGAAGTTTAAAAATGCTACGGAACTCTTCCATTGTTCTCGGAATTCTGTTGAAGTTTAAAAATGCTACGGAACTCTACCATTGTTCTCGTAATTCTGGTGAAGTTTAAAAATGCTACAGAACTCTTCCATTGTTCTCGGAATTCTGCTGAAGTTTAAAAATGCTACGGAACTTTTCCATTGTTCTTTGGAATTCTGATGATTTTTAAAAATGTTACGGAACTCTTCCATTCTTCTTCGGAATTCTGCTGAAGTTTAAAAATGCTACGGAACTCTTCCATTGTTCTTCACAATTCTGCAGAAGTTAAAAAATGCTACCGAACTCTTCCATTGTTCGTGGAATTCTGGTGAAGTTTAAAAATGCTACGGAACTCTTCCATTGTTCTCAGAATTTTTCTGAAGTTTATAAATTCTATGGTACTCTTCCATTGTTCTTGGGAATTCTGCTGAAGTTTAAAAATGTTACGGATCATTTCCATTGTTCTTCGGAATTCTGCTGAAGTTTAAAAATGCTACGGAACTCTTCCATTGTTTTTCCGAATTCTGCTGAAGTTTAAAAATGCTACGGAACTCTTCGATTGTTCTTCGGAATTCTGCTGAAGTTTAAAAATGCTACGGAACTCTTCCATTGTTTTGCAGAATTCTGCTGAAGTTTAAAAATGCTACGGAACTCTTCCATTGTTCTTCGGAAATCTGCTGAAGTTTAAAAATGCTACGGAACACTTTCTTTGTTCTTCGGAATTCTGCTTAAGTTTAAAAATGCTACGGAACTCTTCCATTGTTCACGGAATTCTGGTGAAGTTTAAAAATGCTACGGAACTCTTCCATTGTTATTCTTAATTCTACTGAAGTTTAAAAATGCTACGGAACTCTTCCATTGTTCTCGGAATTCTGGTGAAGTTTAAAAATGCTACGGAACTCTTCCATTGTTCTCGGAATTCTGGTGAAGCTTCAAAATGGTACGGAACTCTTCCATTGTTCTCGGAATTCTGGTGAAGTTGAAAACTGCTGCGGAACTCTTCCATTGTTCTCGGATTTCTGCTGAAGTTTAAAAATGCTACGGAACTCTTCCATTGTTCTTGGAATTCTGTTGAAGTTTAAAATACTACGGAACTCTTCCATTGTTCTCAGAATTCTGCTGAAGTTTATAAATGCTACGGAACTCTTCCATTGTTCTTGGAATTCTGCTGAAGTTTATAAATGCTACGGTACACTTCCATTGTTCTTGGGTATTCTGCTGAAGTTTAAAAATGTTACGGATCACTTCCATTGTTCTTCAGAATTCTGATGAAGTTTAAAAATGCTATGGAACACTTCCATTGTTCTTCGGAATTCTGCTGAAGTTTAAAAATGCTACGGAACTCTTCCATTGTTCTTCGGAATTCTGCTGAAGTTTAAAAATGCTACGGAACTTTTCCATTGTTCTTTGGAATTTTGATGAAGTTTAAAAATGCTACGGAACTCTTCCATTGTTCTTCGGAATTCTGCTGAAGTTTAAAAATGCTACGGAACTCTTCCATTGTTCTCGGAATTCTGTTGAAGTTTAAAAATGCTACGGAACTCTTCCATTGTTCTTGGAATTCTGGTGAAGTTTAAAAATGCTACGGAACTCTTCCATTGTTCTCGGAATTCTGCTGAAGTTTAAAAATGCTACGGAACTCTTCCATTGTTCTTCGGAATTCTGCTGAAGTTTAAAAATGCTATGGAACTTTTCCATTGTTCTCTGGAATTCTGATGAATTTTAAAAATGCTACGGAACTCTTCCATTGTTCTTCGGAATTCTGCTGAAGTTTAAAAATGCTACGGAACTCTTCCATTGTTCTTCGGAATTCTGCAGAAGTTAAAAAATGCTACGGAACTCTTCCATTGTTCTCAGAATTCTGCTGAAGTTTATAAATTCTATGGTACTCTTCCATTGTTCTTGGGAATTATGCTGAAGTTTAAAAATGTTATGGATCATTTCCATTGTTCTTCAGAATTCTGATGAAGTTTAAAAATGCTATGGAACACTTCCATTGTTCTTCGGAATTCTGCTGAAGTTTAAAAATGCTACGGAACTCTTCCATTGTTCTTCGGAATTCTGCTGAAGTTTAAAAATGCTACGGAACTTTTCCATTGCTCTTCGGAATTCTGATGAAGTTTAAAAATGCTACGGAACTCTTCCATTGTTCTTCGGAATTCTGCTGAAGTTTAAAAATGCTACGGAACTCTTCCATTGTTATCGGAATTCTGTTGAAGTTTAAAAATGCTACGGAACTCTTCCATTGTTCTCGGAATTCTGGTGAAGTTTAAAAATGCTACGGAACTCTTCCATTGTTCTCGGAATTCTGCTGAAGTTTAAAAAGGCTACGGAACTCTTCCATTGTTCTTCGGAATTCTGCTGAAGTTTAAAAATGCTACGGAACTTTTCCATTGTTCTTTGGAATTTGGATGAATTTTAAAAATGCTACGGAACTCTTCCATTGTTCTTCGGAATTCTGGTGAAGTTTAAAAATGCTACGGAACTCTTCCATTGTTCGTGGAATTCTGGTGAAGTTTAAAAATGCTACGGAACTCTTCCATTGTTCTCAGAATTCTTCTGAAGTTTATAAATTCTATGGTACTCTTCCATTGTTCTTGGGAATTCTGCTGAAGTTTAAAAATGTTACCGATCATTTCCATTGTTCTTCGGAATTCTGCTGAAGTTTAAAAATGCTACGGAACTCTTCCATTGTTTTTCGGAATTCTGCTGAAGTTTAAAAATGCTACGGAACACTTCGATTGTTCTTCGGAATTCTGCTGAAGTTTAAAAATGCTACGGAACTCTTCCATTGTTTTGCAGAATTCTGCTGAAGTTTAAAAATGCTACGGAACTCTTCCATTGTTCTTCGGAAATCTGCTGAAGTTTAAAAATGCTACGGAACACTTTCTTTGTTCTTCGGAATTCTGCTGAAGTTTAAAAATGCTACGGAACTCTTCCATTGTTATTCTTAATTCTACTGAAGTTTAAAAATGCTACGGAACTCTTCCATTGTTTTTCGGAATTCTGCTGAAGTTTAAAAATGCTACGGAACTTTTCCATTGTTCTTTGGAATTCTGATGAATTTTAAAAATGCTACGGAACTCTTCCATTGTTCTTCGGAATTCTGCTGAAGTTTAAAAATGCTACCGAACTCTTCCATTGTTCTTCGGAATTCTGCAGAAGTTAAAAAATGCTACGGAACTCTTCCATTGTTCTCAGAATTGTTCTGAAGTTTATAAATTCTATGGTACTCTTCCATTGTTCTTGGGAATTCTGCTGAAGTTTAAAAATGTTACGGATCATTTCCATTGTTCTTCAGAATTCTGATGAAGTTTAAAAATGATATGGAACACTTCCATTGTTCTTCGGAATTCTGCTGAAGTTTAAAAATGCTACGGAACTCTTCCATTGTTCTTCGGAATTCTGCTGAAGTTTAAAAATGCTACGGAACTTTTCCATTGCTCTTCGGAATTCTGATGAAGTTTAAAAATGCTACGGAACTCTTCCATTGTTCTTCGGAATTCTGCTGAAGTTTAAAAATGCTCCGGAACTCTTCCATTGTTATCGGAATTCTGTTGAAGTTTAAAAATGCTACGGAACTCTTCCATTGTTCTCGTAATTCTGGTGAAGTTTAAAAATGCTACGGAACTCTTCCATTGTTCTCGGAATTCTGCTGAAGTTTAAAAATGCTACGGAACTATTCCATTGTTCTTCGGAATTCTGCTGAAGTTTAAAAATGCTACGGAACTTTTCCATTGTTCTTTGGAATTTGGATGAATTTTAAAAATGCTACGGAACTCTTCCATTGTTCTTCGGAATTCTGCTGAAGTTTAAAAATGCTACGGAACTCTTCCATTGTTCGTGGAATTCTGTTGAAGTTTAAAAATGCTACGGAACTCTTCCATTGTTCTCAGAATTCTTCTGAAGCTTATAAATTCTATGGTACTCTTCCATTGTTCTTGGGAATTCTGCTGAAGTTTAAAAATGTTACCGATCATTTCCATTGTTCTTCGGAATTCTGCTGAAGTTTAAAAATGCTACGGAACTCTTCCATTGTTTTTCGGAATTCTGCTGAAGTTTAAAAATGCTACGGAACACTTCGATTGTTCTTCGGAATTCTGCTGAAGTTTAAAAATGCTACGGAACTCTTCCATTGTTTTGCAGAATTCTGCTGAAGTTTAAAAATGCTACGGAACTCTTCCATTGTTCTTCGGAAATCTGCTGAAGTTTAAAAATGCTACGGAACACTTTCTTTGTTCTTCGGAATTCTGCTGAAGTTTAAAAATGCTACGGAACTCTTCCATTGTTATTCTTAATTCTACTGAAGTTTAAAAATGCTACGGAACTCTTCCATTGTTCTTCGGAATTCTGCTGAAGTTTAAAAATGCTACGGAACTCTTCCATTGTTCTTCGGAAATCTGCTGAAGTTTAAAAATGCTACGGAACACTTTCTTTGTTCTTCGGAATTCTGGTGAAGTTTAAAACTGCTGCGGAACTCTTCCATTGTTCTCGGATTTCTGCTGAAGTTTAAAAATGCTACGGAACTCTTCCATTGTTCTTGGAATTCTGTTGAAGTTTAAAATACTACGGAACTCTTCCATTGTTCTCAGAATTCTGCTGAAGTTTATAAATGCTACGGAACTCTTCCATTGTTCTTGGAATTCTGCTGAAGTTTATAAATGCTACGGTACTCTTCCATTGTTCTTGGGTATTCTGCTGAAGTTTAAAAATGTTACGGATCACTTCCATTATTCTTCAGAATTCTGATGAAGTTTAAAAATGCTATGGAACACTTCCATTGTTCTTCGGAATTCTGCTGAAGTTTAAAAATGCTACGGAACTCTTCCATTGTTCTTCGGAATTCTGCTGAACTTTAAAAATGCTACGGAACTTTTCCATTGTTCTTCGGAATTTTGATGAAGTTTAAAAATGCTACGGAACTCTTCCATTGTTCTTCGGAATTCTGCTGAAGTTTAAAAATGCTACGGAACTCTTCCATTGTTCTCGGAATTCTGTTGAAGTTTAAAAATGCTACGGAACTCTTCCATTGTTCTCGTAATTCTGGTGAAGTTTAAAAATGCTACGGAACTCTTCCATTGTTCTCGGAATTCTGCTGAAGTTTAAAAATGCTACGGAACTCTTCCATTGTTCTTCGGAATTCTGCTGAAGTTTAAAAATGCTACGGAACTTTTCCATTGTTCTTTGGAATTCTGATGAATTTTAAAAATGCTACGGAACTCTTCCATTGTTCTTCGGAATTCTGCTGAAGTTTAAAAATGCTACGGAACTCTTCCATTGTTCTTCGGAATTCTGCAGAAGTTAAAAAATGCTACGGAACTCTTCCATTGTTCTCAGAATTCTTCTGAAGTTTATAGATTCTATGGTACTCTTCCATTTTTCTTGGGAATTCTGCTGAAGTTTAAAAATGTTACGGATCATTTCCATTGTTCTTCAGAATTCTGATGAAGTTTAAAAATGCTATGGAACACTTCCATTGTTCTTCGGAATTCTGCTGAAGTTTAAAAATGCTACGGAACTCTTCCATTGTTCTTCGGAATTCTGCTGAAGTTTAAAAATGTTACGGAACTTTTCCATTGTTCTTCGGAATTCTGATGAAGTTTAAAAATGCTACGGAACTCTTCCATTGTTCTTTGGAATTCTGCTGAAGTTTAAAAATGCTACGGAACTCTTCCATTGTTATCGGAATTCTGTTGAAGTTTAAAAATGCTACGGAACTCTTCCATTGTTCTCGTAATTCTGGTGAAGTTTAAAAATGCTACGGAACTCTTCCATTGTTCTCGGAATTCTGCTGAAGTTTAAAAATGCTACGGAACTCTTCCATTGTTCTTCGG
Organism: Phyllobates terribilis; assembly: GCF_046119375.1. Lineage (NCBI taxonomy): Eukaryota > Metazoa > Chordata > Amphibia > Anura > Dendrobatidae > Phyllobates > Phyllobates terribilis. The sequence goes on along the minus strand of NW_027363010.1, from coordinate 2,001,528 downwards.
AATTCTGCTGAAGTTTAAAAATGCTACGGAACTTTTCCATTGTTCTTTGGAATTTGGATGAATTTTAAAAATGCTACGGAACTCTTCCATTGTTCTTCGGAATTCTGCTGAAGTTTAAAAATGCTACGGAACTCTTCCATTGTTCGTGGAATTCTGGTGAAGTTTAAAAATGCTACGGAACTCTTCCATTGTTCTCAGAATTCTTCTGAAGTTTATAAATTCTATGGTACTCTTCCATTGTTCTTGGGAATTCTGCTGAAGTTTAAAAATGTTACGGATCATTTCCATTGTTCTTCGGAATTCTGCTGAAGTTTAAAAATGCTACGGAACTCTTCCATTGTTTTTCGGAATTCTGCTGAAGTTTAAAAATGCTACGGAACTCTTCCATTGTTCTTCGGAATTCTGCTGAAGTTTAAAAATGCTACGGAACTCTTCCATTGTTTTGCAGAATTCTGCTGAAGTTTAAAAATGCTACGGAACTCTTCCATTGTTCTTCGGAAATCTGCTGAAGTTTAAAAATGCTACGGAACACTTTCTTTGTTCTTCGGAATTCTGCTGAAGTTTAAAAATGCTACGGAACTCTTCCATTGTTATTCTTAATTCTACTGAAGTTTAAAAATGCTACGGAACTCTTCCATTGTTCTTCGGAATTCTGCTGAAGTTTAAAAATGCTACGGAACTCTTCCATTGTTCTTCGGAAATCTGCTGAAGTTTAAAAATGCTACGGAACACTTTCTTTGTTCTTCGGAATTCTGGTGAAGTTTAAAAATGCTACGGAACTCTTCCATTGTTATTCTTAATTCTACTGAAGTTTAAAAATGCTACGGAACTCTTCCATTGTTCTCGGAATTCTGCTGAAGTTTAAAAATGCTACGGAACTCTTCCATTGTTCTTCGGAATTCTGCTGAAGTTTAAAAATGCTACGGAACTTTTCCATTGTTCTTTGGAATTCTGATGAATTTTAAAAATGCTACGGAACTCTTCCATTGTTCTTCGGAATTCTGCTGAAGTTTAAAAATGCTACGGAACTCTTCCATTGTTCTTCGGAATTCTGCAGAAGTTAAAAAATGCTACGGAACTCTTCCATTGTTCTCAGAATTCTTCTGAAGTTTATAAATTCTATGGTACTCTTCCATTTTTCTTTGGAATTCTGCTGAAGTTTAAAAATGTTACGGATCATTTCCATTGTTCTTCAGAATTCTGATGAAGTTTAAAAATGCTATGGAACACTTCCATTGTTCTTCGGAATTCTGCTGAAGTTTAAAAATGCTACGGAACTCTTCCATTGTTCTTCGGAATTCCGCTGAAGTTTAAAAATGCTACGGAACTTTTCCATTGTTCTTCGGAATTCTGATGAAGTTTAAAAATGCTACGGAACTCTTCCATTGTTCTTTGGAATTCAGCTGAAGTTTAAAAATGCTACGGAACTCTTCCATTGTTATCGGAATTCTGTTGAAGTTTAAAAATGCTACGGAACTCTTCCATTGTTCTCGTAATTCTGGTGAAGTTTAAAAATGCTACGGAACTCTTCCATTGTTCTCGGAATTCTGCTGAAGTTTAAAAAGGCTACGGAACTCTTCCATTGTTCTTCGGAATTCTGCTGAAGTTTAAAAATGCTACGGAACTTTTCCATTGTTCTTTGGAATTTGGATGAATTTTAAAAATGCTACGGAACTCTTCCATTGTTCTTCGGAATTCTGCTGAAGTTTAAAAATGCTACGGAACTCTTCCATTGTTCGTGGAATTCTGGTGAAGTTTAAAAATGCTACGGAACTCTTCCATTGTTCTCAGAATTCTTCTGAAGTTTATAAATTCTATGGTACTCTTCCATTGTTCTTGGGAATTCTGCTGAAGTTTAAAAATGTTACGGATCATTTCCATTGTTCTTCGGAATTCTGCTGAAGTTTAAAAATGCTACGGAACTCTTCCATTGTTTTTCGGAATTCTGCTGAAGTTTAAAAATGCTACGGAACTCTTCGATTGTTCTTCGGAATTCTGCTGAAGTTTAAAAATGCTACGGAACTCTTCCATTGTTTTGCAGAATTCTGCTGAAGTTTAAAAATGCTACGGAACTCTTCCATTGTTCTTCGGAAATCTGCTGAAGTTTAAAAATGCTACGGAACACTTTCTTTGTTCTTCGGAATTCTGCTGAAGTTTAAAAATGCTACGGAACTCTTCCATTGTTATTCTTAATTCTACTGAAGTTTAAAAATGCTAGGAACTCTTCCATTGTTCTTCGGAATTCTGCTGAAGTTTAAAAATGCTACGGAACTCTTCCATTGTTCTTCGGAAATCTGCTGAAGTTTAAAAATGCTACGGAACACTTTCTTTGTTCTTCGGAATTCTGGTGAAGTTTAAAAATGCTACGGAACTCTTCCATTGTTATTCTTAATTCTACTGAAGTTTAAAAATGCTACGGAACTCTTCCATTGTTCTTCGGAATTCTGCTGAAGTTTAAAAATGCTACGGAACACTTCCATTGTTCTCGGAATTCTAGTGAAGTTTAAAAATGCTACGGAACTCTTCCATTGTTCTCGGAATTCTGGTGAAGCTTAAAAATGGTACGGAACTCTTCCATTGTTCTCGGAATTCTGGTGAAGTTTAAAACTGCTGCGGAACTCTTCCATTGTTCTCGGATTTCTGCTGAAGTTTAAAAATGCTACGGAACTCTTCCATTGTTCTTGGAATTCTGTTGAAGTTTAAAATGCTATGGAACTCTTCCATTGTTCTCAGAATTCTGCTGAAGTTTATAAATGCTACGGTACTCTTCCATTGTTCTTGGGTATTCTGCTGAAGTTTAAAAATGTTACGGATCACTTCCATTGTTCTTCAGAATTCTGATGAAGTTTAAAAATGCTATGGAACACTTCCATTGTTCTTCGCAATTCTGCTGAAGTTTAAAAATGCTATGGAACTCTTCCATTGTTCTTCAGAATTCTGCTGAAGTTTAAAAATGCTACGGAACTCTTCCATTGTTCTGGGAATTCTGGTGAAGTTTAAAAATGGTACGGAACTCTTCCATTGTTCTCGGAATTCTGGTGAAGTTTAAAAATGGTACGGAACTCTTCCATTGTTCTCGGAATTCTGGTGAAGTTTAAAACTGCTGCGGAACTCTTCCATTGTTCTCGGATTTCTGCTGAAGTTTAAAAATGCTACGGAACTCTTCCATTGTTCTTGGAATTCTGTTGAAGTTTAAAATGCTACGGAACTCTTCCATTGTTCTCAGAATTCTGCTGAAGTTATAAATGCTACGGTACTCTTCCATTGTTCTTGGGTATTCTGCTGAAGTTTAAAAATGTTACGGATCACTTCCATTGTTCTTCAGAATTCTGATGAAGTTTAAAAATGCTATGGAACACTTCCATTGTTCTTCGGAATTCTGCTGAAGTTTAAAAATGCTACGGAACTCTTCCATTGTTCTTCGGAATTCTGCTGAAGTTTAAAAATGCTACGGAACTTTTCCATTGTTCTTCGGAATTCTGATGAAGTTTAAAAATGCTACGGAACTCTTCCATTGTTCTTCGGAATTCTGCTGAAGTTTAAAAATGCTACGGAACTCTTCCATTGTTCTCGGAATTCTGTTGAAGTTTAAAAATGCTACGGAACTCTTCCATTGTTCTCGTAATTCTGGTGAAGTTTAAAAATGCTACGGAACTCTTCCATTGTTCTTCGGAATTCTGCTGAAGTTTAAAAATGCTACGGAACTCTTCCATTGTTCTCGTAATTCTGGTGAAGTTTAAAAATGCTACGGAACTCTTCCATTGTTCTCGGAATTCTGCTGAAGTTTAAAAATGCTACGGAACTCTTCCATTGTTCTTCGGAATTCTGCTGAAGTTTAAAAATGCTACGGAACTTTTCCATTGTTCTTTGGAATTTGGATGAATTTTAAAAATGCTACGGAACTCTTCCATTGTTCTTGGAATTCTGGTGAAGTTTAAAAATGCTACGGAACTCTTCCATTGTTCTCAGAATTCTTCTGAAGTTTATAAATTCTATGGTACTCTTCCATTGTTCTTGGGAATTCTGCTGAAGTTTAAAAATGTTACGGATCATTTCCATTGTTCTTCGGAATTCTGCTGAAGTTTAAAAATGCTACTGAACTCTTCCATTGTTTTTCGGAATTCTGCTGAAGTTTAAAAATGCTACGGAACTCTTCGATTGTTCTTCGGAATTCTGCTGAAGATTAAAAATGCTACGGAACTCTTACATTGTTTTGCAGAATTCTGCTGAAGTTTAAAAATGCTACGGAACTCTTCCATTGTTCTTCGGAAATCTGCTGAAGTTTAAAAATGCTACGGAACACTTTCTTTGTTCTTCGGAATTCTGCTGAAGTTTAAAAATGCTACGGAACTCTTCCATTGTTATTCTTAATTCTACTGAAGTTTAAAAATGCTACGGAACTCTTCCATTGTTCTTCGGAATTCTGCTCAAGTTTAAAAATGCTACGGAACTCTTCCATTGTTCTTCGGAAATCTGCTGAAGTTTAAAAATGCTACGGAACACTTTCTTTGTTCTTCGGAATTCTGATGAAGTTTAAAAATGCTACGGAACTCTTCCATTGTTCTTCGGAATTCTGCTGAAGTTTAAAAATGCTACGGAACACTTCCATTGTTCTCGGAATTCTAGTGAAGTTTAAAAATGCTACGGAACTCTTCCATTGTTCTCGGAATTCTGGTGAAGCTTAAAAATGGTACGGAACTCTTCCATTGTTCTCGGAATTCTGGTGAAGTTTAAAACTGCTGCGGAACTCTTCCATTGTTCTCGGATTTCTGCTGAAGTTTAAAAATGCTACGGAACTCTTCCATTGTTCTTGGAATTCTGTTGAAGTTTGAAATGCTACGGAACTCTTCCATTGTTCTCAGAATTCTGCTGAAGTTTATAAATGCTACGGTACTCTTCCATTGTTCTTGGGTATTCTGCTGAAGTTTAAAAATGTTACGGATCACTTCCATTGTTCTTCAGAATTCTGATGAAGTTTAAAAATGCTATGGAACACTTCCATTGTTCTTCGCAATTCTGCTGAAGTTTAAAAATGCTATGGAACTCTTCCATTGTTCTTCAGAATTCTGCTGAAGTTTAAAAATGCTACGGAACTCTTCCATTGTTCTGGGAATTCTGGTGAAGTTTAAAAATGGTACGGAACTCTTCCATTGTTCTCGGAATTCTGGTGAAGTTTAAAAATGGTACGGAACTCTTCCATTGTTCTCGGAATTCTGGTGAAGTTTAAAACTGCTGCGGAACTCTTCCATTGTTCTCGGATTTCTGCTGAAGTTTAAAAATGCTACGGAACTCTTCCATTGTTCTTGGAATTCTGTTGAAGTTTAAAATGCTACGGAACTCTTCCATTGTTCTCAGAATTCTGCTGAAGTTATAAATGCTACGGTACTCTTCCATTGTTCTTGGGTATTCTGCTGAAGTTTAAAAATGTTACGGATCACTTCCATTGTTCTTCAGAATTCTGATGAAGTTTAAAAATGCTATGGAACACTTCCATTGTTCTTCGGAATTCTGCTGAAGTTTAAAAATGCTACGGAACTCTTCCATTGTTCTTCGGAATTCTGCTGAAGTTTAAAAATGCTACGGAACTTTTCCATTGTTCTTCGGAATTCTGATGAAGTTTAAAAATGCTACGGAACTCTTCCATTGTTCTTCGGAATTCTGCTGAAGTTTAAAAATGCTACGGAACTCTTCCATTGTTCTCGGAATTCTGTTGAAGTTTAAAAATGCTACGGAACTCTTCCATTGTTCTCGTAATTCTGGTGAAGTTTAAAAATGCTACGGAACTCTTCCATTGTTCTTCGGAATTCTGCTGAAGTTTAAAAATGCTACGGAACTCTTCCATTGTTCTCGTAATTCTGGTGAAGTTTAAAAATGCTACGGAACTCTTCCATTGTTCTCGGAATTCTGCTGAAGTTTAAAAATGCTACGGAACTCTTCCATTGTTCTTCGGAATTCTGCTGAAGTTTAAAAATGCTACGGAACTTTTCCATTGTTCTTTGGAATTTGGATGAATTTTAAAAATGCTACGGAACTCTTCCATTGTTCTTCGGAATTCTGCTGAAGTTTAAAAATGCTACGGAACTCTTCCATTGTTCGTGGAATTCTGGTGAAGTTTAAAAATGCTACGGAACTCTTCCATTGTTCTCAGAATTCTTCTGAAGTTTATAAATTCTATGGTACTCTTCCATTGTTCTTGGGAATTCTGCTGAAGTTTAAAAATGTTACGGATCATTTCCATTGTTCTTCGGAATTCTGCTGAAGTTTAAAAATGCTACTGAACTCTTCCATTGTTTTTCGGAATTCTGCTGAAGTTTAAAAATGCTACGGAACTCTTCGATTGTTCTTCGGAATTCTGCTGAAGATTAAAAATGCTACGGAACTCTTACATTGTTTTGCAGAATTCTGCTGAAGTTTAAAAATGCTACGGAACTCTTCCATTGTTCTTCGGAAATCTGCTGAAGTTTAAAAATGCTACGGAACACTTTCTTTGTTCTTCGGAATTCTGCTGAAGTTTAAAAATGCTACGGAACTCTTCCATTGTTATTCTTAATTCTACTGAAGTTTAAAAATGCTACGGAACTCTTCCATTGTTCTTCGGAATTCTGCTGAAGTTTAAAAATGCTACGGAACTCTTCCATTGTTCTTCGGAAATCTGCTGAAGTTTAAAAATGCTACGGAACACTTTCTTTGTTCTTCGGAATTCTGGTGAAGTTTAAAAATGCTACGGAACTCTTCCATTGTTATTCTTAATTCTACTGAAGTTTAAAAATGCTACGGAACTCTTCCATTGTTCTTCGGAATTCTGCTGAAGTTTAAAAATGCTACGGAACACTTCCATTGTTCTCGGAATTCTGGTGAAGTTTAAAAATGCTACGGAACTCTTCCATTGTTCTCGGAATTCTGGTGAAGCTTAAAAATGGTACGGAACTCTTCCATTGTTCTCGGAATTCTGGTGAAGTTTAAAACTGCTGCGGAACTCTTCCATTGTTCTCGGATTTCTGCTGAAGTTTAAAAATGCTACGGAACTCTTCCATTGTTCTTGGAATTCTGTTGAAGTTTAAAATGCTACGGAACTCTTCCATTGTTCTCAGAATTCTGCTGAAGTTTATAAATGCTACGGTACTCTTCCATTGTTCTTGGGTATTCTGCTGAAGTTTAAAAATGTTACGGATCACTTCCATTGTTCTTCAGAATTCTGATGAAGTTTAAAAATGCTATGGAACACTTCCATTGTTCTTCGCAATTCTGCTGAAGTTTAAAAATGCTATGGAACTCTTCCATTGTTCTTCAGAATTCTGCTGAAGTTTAAAAATGCTACGGAACTCTTCCATTGTTCTGGGAATTCTGGTGAAGTTTAAAAATGGTACGGAACTCTTCCATTGTTCTCGGAATTCTGGTGAAGTTTAAAAATGGTACGGAACTCTTCCATTGTTCTCGGAATTCTGGTGAAGTTTAAAACTGCTGCGGAACTCTTCCATTGTTCTCGGATTTCTGCTGAAGTTTAAAAATGCTACGGAACTCTTCCATTGTTCTTGGAATTCTGTTGAAGTTTAAAATGCTACGGAACACTTCCATTGTTCTCAGACTTCTGCTGAAGTTTATAAATGCTACGCTACTCTTCCATTGTTCTTGGGTATTCTGCTGAAGTTTAAAAATGTTACGGATCACTTCCATTGTTCTTCAGAATTCTGATGAAGTTTAAAAATGCTATGGAACACTTCCATTGTTCTTCGGAATTCTGCTGAAGTTTAAAAATGCTACGGAACTCTTCCATTGTTCTTCGGAATTCTGCTGAAGTTTAAAAATGCTACGGAACTTTTCCATTGTTCTTCGGAATTCTGATGAAGTTTAAAAATGCTACGGAACTCTTCCATTGTTCTTCGGAATTCTGCTGAAGTTTAAAAATGCTACGGAACTCTTCCATTGTTCTCGGAATTCTGTTGAAGTTTAAAAATGCTACGGAACTCTTCCGTTGTTCTCGTAATTCTGGTGAAGTTTAAAAATGCTACGGAACTCTTCCATTGTTCTTCGGAATTCTGCTGAAGTTTAAAAATGCTACGGAACTCTTCCATTGTTCTCGGAATTCTGTTGAAGTTTAAAAATGCTACGGAACTCTTCCATTGTTCTCGGAATTCTGGTGAAGCTTAAAAATGGTACGGAACTCTTCCATTGTTCTCGGAATTCTGGTGAAGTTTAAAACTGCTGCGGAACTCTTCCATTGTTCTCGGATTTCTGCTGAAGTTTAAAAATGCTACGGAACTCTTCCATTGTTCTTGGAATTCTGTTGAAGTTTAAAATGCTACGGAACTTTTCCATTGTTCTCAGAATTCTGCTGAAGTTTATAAATGCTACGGTACTCTTCCATTGTTCTTGGGTATTCTGCTGAAGTTTAAAAATGTTACGGATCACTTCCATTGTTCTTCAGAATTCTGATGAAGTTTAAAAATGCTATGGAACACTTCCATTGTTCTTCACAATTCTGCTGAAGTTTAAAAATGCTACGGAACTCTTCCATTGTTCTTCAGAATTCTGCTGAAGTTTAAAAATGCTACGGAACTCTTCCATTGTTCTGGGAATTCTGGTGAAGTTTAAAAATGGTACGGAACTCTTCCATTGTTCTCGGAATTCTGGTGAAGTTTAAAAATGGTACGGAACACTTCCATTGTTCTCGGAATTCTGGTGAAGTTTAAAACTGCTGCGGAACTCTTCCATTGTTCTCGGATTTCTGCTGAAGTTTAAAAATGCTACGGAACTCTTCCATTGTTCTTGGAATTCTGTTGAAGTTTAAAATGCTACGGAACTCTTCCATTGTTCTCAGAATTCTGCTGAAGTTTATAAATGCTACGGTACTCTTCCATTGTTCTTGGGTATTCTGCTGAAGTTTAAAAATGTTACGGATCACTTCCATTTTTCTTCAGAATTCTGATGAAGTTTAAAAATGCTATGCAACACTTCCATTGTTCTTGGAATTCTGCTGAAGTTTAAAAATGCTACGGAACTCTTCCATTGTTCTTCGGAATTCTGCTGAAGTTTAAAAATGCTACGGAACTTTTCCATTGTTCTTCGGAATTCTGATGAAGTTTAAAAATGCTACGGAACTCTTCCATTGTTCTTCGGAATTCTGCTGAAGTTTAAAAATGCTACGTAACTCTTCCATTGTTCTCGGAATTCTGTTGAAGTTTAAAAATGCTACGGAACTCTTCCATTGTTCTCGTAATTCTGGTGAAGTTTAAAAATGCTACGGAACTCTTCCATTGTTCTTCGGAATTCTGCTGAAGTTTAAAAATGCTACGGAACTCTTCCATTGTTCTCGGAATTCTGTTGAAGTTTAAAAATGCTACGGAACTCTTCCATTGTTCTCGGAATTCTGGTGAAGCTTAAAAATGGTACGGAACTCTTCCATTGTTCTCGGAATTCTGGTGAAGTTTAAAACTGCTGCGGAACTCTTCCATTGTTCTCGGATTTCTGCTGAAGTTTAAAAATGCTACGGAACTCTTCCATTGTTCTTGGAATTCTGTTGAAGTTTAAAATGCTACGGAACTCTTCCATTGTTCTCAGAATTCTGCTGAAATTTATAAATGCTACGGTACTCTTCCATTGTTCTTGGGTATTCTGCTGAAGTTTAAAAATGTTACGGATCACTTCCATTGTTCTTCAGAATTCTGATGAAGTTTAAAAATGCTATGGAACACTTCCATTGTTCTTCGCAATTCTGCTGAAGTTTAAAAATGCTACGGAACTCTTCCATTGTTCTTCAGAATTCTGCTGAAGTTTAAAAATGCTACGGAACTCTTCCATTGTTCTGGGAATTCTGGTGAAGTTTAAAAATGGTACGGAACTCTTCCATTGTTCTCGGAATTCTGGTGAAGTTTAAAAATGGTACGGAACTCTTCCATTGTTCTCGGAATTCTGGTGAAGTTTAAAACTGCTGCGGAACTCTTCCATTGTTCTCGGATTTCTGCTGAAGTTTAAAAATGCTGCGGAACTCTTCCATTGTTCATGGAATTCTGTTGAAGTTTAAAATGCTACGGAACTCTTCCATTGTTCTCAGAATTCTGCTGAAGTTTATAAATGCTACGGTACTCTTCCATTGTTCTTGGGTATTCTGCTGAAGTTTAAAAATGTTACGGATCACTTCCATTGTTCTTCAGAATTCTGATGAAGTTTAAAAATGCTATGGAACACTTCCATTGTTCTTCGGAATTCTGCTGAAGTTTAAAAATGCTACGGAACTCTTCCATTGTTCTTCGGAATTCTGCTGAAGTTTAAAAATGATACTGAACTTTTCCATTGTTCTTCGGAATTCTGATGAAGTTTAAAAATGCTACGGAACTCTTCCATTGTTCTTCGGAATTCTGCTGAAGTTTAAAAATGCTACGGAACTCTTCCATTGTTCTCGGAATTCTGTTGAAGTTTAAAAATGCTACAGAACTTTTCCATTGTTCTCGTAATTCTGGTGAAGTTTAAAAATGCTACGGAACTCTTCCATTGTTCTCGGAATTCTGGTGAAGTTTAAAAATGCTACGGAACTTTTCCATTGTTCTTCGGAATTCTGATGAAGTTTAAAAATGCTACGGAACTCTTCCATTGTTCTTCGGAATTCTGCTGAAGTTTAAAAATGCTACGGAACTCTTCCATTGTTCTCGGAATTCTGTTGAAGTTTAAAAATGCTACGGAACTCTTCCATTGTTCTTCGGAATTCTGCAGAAGTTAAAAAATGCTACGGAACTCTTCCATTGTTCGTGGAATTCTTGTGCAGTTTAAAAATGCTACGGAACTCTTCCATTGTTCTCAGAATTCTTCTGAAGTTTATAAATTCTATGGTACTCTTCCATTGTTCTTGGGAATTCTGCTGAAGTTTAAAAATGTTACGGATCATTTCCATTGTTCTTCGGAATTTTGCTGAAGTTTAAAAATGCTACGGAACTCCTCCATTGTTCTTCGGAATTCTGCTGAAGTTTAAAAATGCTACGGAACTCTTCGATTTTTCTTCGGAATTCTGCTGAAGTTTAAAAATGCTACGGAACTCTTCCATTGCTTTGCAGAATTCTGCTGAAGTTTAAAAATGCTACGGAACTCTTCCATTGTTATTCTTAATTCTACTGAAGTTTAAAAATGCTACGGAACTCTTCCATTGTTCTTCGGAATTCTGCTGAAGTTTAAAAATGCTACGGAACTCTTCCATTGTTCTTCTGAGTTCTGCTGAAGTTTAAAAATGCTACGGAACTCTTCCATTGTTCTTCGGAATTCTGATGAAGTTTAAAACTGCAACGGAACTCTTCCATTGTTCTTCGGAATTCTGCTGAAGTTTAAAAATGCTACGGAACTCTTCCATTGTTCTTCGGAATTCTGCTGAAGTTTAAAAATGCTACGGAACTCTTACATTGTTCTTCTGAATTCTGCTGAAGTTTAAAAATGCTACGGAACTCTTCCATTGTTCTTCGGAATTCTGATGAAGCCTAAAACTGCAACGCAACTCTTCCATTGTTCTTCGGAATTCTGCTGAAGTTTAAAAATGCTACGGAACTCTTCCATTGTTCTTCGGAATTCTGCTGAAGTTTAAAAATGCTACGGAACTTTTCCATTGTTCTTTGGAATTCTGATAAATTTTAAAAATGCTACGGAACTCTTCCATTGTTCTTCGGAATTCTGCTGAAGTTTAAAAATGCTACGGAACTCTTCCATTGTTCTTCGGAATTCTGCAGAAGTTAAAAAATGCTACGGAACTCTTCCATTGTTCTCAGAATTCTTCTGAAGTTTATAAATTCTATGGTACTCTTCCATTGTTCTTGGGAATTCTGCTGAAGTTTAAAAATGTTACGGATCATTTCCATTGTTCTTCAGAATTCTGATGAAGTTTAAAAATGCTATGGAACACTTCCATTGTTCTTCGGAATTCTGCTGAAGTTTAAAAATGCTACGGAACTCTTCCATTGTTCTTCGGAATTCTGATGAAGTTTAAAAATGCTACGGAACTTTTCCATTGTTCTTCGGAATTCTGATGAAGTTTAAAAATGCTATGGAACTCTTACATTGTTCTTCTGAATTCTGCTGAAGTTTAAAAATGCTACGGAACTCTTCCATTGTTCTTCGGAATTCTGATGAAGCCTAAAACTGCAACGGAACTCTTCCATTGTTCTTCGGAATTCTGCTGAAGTTTAAAAATGCTTCGGAACTCTTCTATTGTTCTTCGGAATTCTGCTGAAGTTTAAAAATGCTACGGAACTCTTCCATTGTTCTCGGAATTCTGCTGAAGTTTAAAAATGCTACGTAACTCTTCCATTCTTCTCGGAATTCTGGTGAAGTTTAAAAATGCTACGGAACTCTTTCATTGTTCTCGGAATTCTGGTGAAGTTTAAAAATGGTACGGAACTCTTCTATTGTTCTCGGAATTCTGGTGAAGTTTAAAACTGCTGCGGAACTCTTCCATTGTTCTAGGATTTCTGCTGAAGTTTAAAAATGCTACGGAACTCTTCCATTGTTCTTGGAATTCTGCGGAAGTTTATAAATGCTACGGTACTCTTCCATTGTTCTTGGGTATTCTGCTGAAGTTTAAAAATGTTACGGATCACTTCCATTGTTCTTCAGAATTCTGATGAAGTTTAAAAATGCTATGGAACACTTCCATTGTTCTTCGGAATTCTGCTGAAGTTTAAAAATGCTACGGAACTCTTCCATTGTTCTTCGGAATTCTGCTGAAGTTTAAAAATGCTACGGAACTTTTCCATTGTTCTTCGGAATTTTGATGAAGTTTAAAAATGCTACGGAACTCTTCCATTGTTCTTCGGAATTCTGCTGAAGTTTAAAAATGCTACGGAACTCTTCCATTGTTCTCGGAATTCTGTTGAAGTTTAAAAATGCTACGGAACTCTTCCATTGTTCTCGTAATTCTGGTGAAGTTTAAAAATGCTACGGAACTCTTCCATTGTTCTCGGAATTCTGCTGAAGTTTAAAAATGCTACGGAACTCTTCCATTGTTCTTCGGAATTCTGCTGAAGTTTAAAAATGCTACGGAACTTTTCCATTGTTCTTTGGAATTCTGATGAATTTTAAAAATGCTACGGAACTCTTCCATTGTTCTTCGGAATTCTGCAGAAGTTAAAAAATGCTACGGAACTCTTCCATTGTTCTCAGAATTCTTCTGAAGTTTATAAATTCTATGGTACTCTTCCATTGTTCTTGGGAATTCTGCTGAAGTTTAAAAATGTTACGGATCATTTCCATTGTTCTTCAGAATTCTGATGAAGTTTAAAAATGCTATGGAACACTTCCATTGTTCTTCTGAATTCTGCTGAAGTTTAAAAATGCTACGGAACTCTTCCATTTTTCTTCGGAATTCTGATGAAGCCTAAAACTGCACCGGAACTCTTCCATTGTTCTTCGGAATTCTGCTGAAGTTTAAAAATGCTTCGGAACTCTTCCATTGTTCTTCGGAATTCTGCTGAAGTTTAAAAATGCTACGGAACTCTTCCATTGTTCTCAGAATTCTGCTGAAGTTTAAAAATGCTACGGAACTCTTCCATTGTTCTGGGAATTCTGGTGAAGTTTAAAAATGCTACGGAACTCTTCCATTGTTCTCGGAATTCTGCTGAAGTTTAAAAATGCTACGGAACTCTTCCATTGTTCTTCGGAATTCTGCTGAAGTTTAAAAATGCTACGGAACTCTTCCATTGTTCTTCGGAATTCTGCTGAAGTTTAAAAATGCTATGGAACTCTTCCATTGTTCTCGGAATTCTGCTGAAGTATAAAAATGTTACGGAACTTTTCCATTGTTCTTCGGAATTCTGACGAAGTTTAAAAAGGCTACGGAACTCTTCCATTGTTCTTCAGAATTCTGCTGAAGTTTAAAAATGCTACGGAACTCTTCCATTGTTCTTCGGAATTCTGCAGAAGTTTAAAAATGCTACGGATCTCTTCGATTGTTCTTCGGAATTCTGCTGAAGTTTAAAAATGCTACGGAACTCTTCCATTGCTTTGCAGAATTCTGCTGAAGTTTAAAAATGCTACGGAACTCTTCCATTGTTCTTCGGAAATCTGCTGAAGTTTAAAAATGCTACGGAACACTTTCTTTGTTCTTCGGAATTCTGCTGAAGTTTAAAAATGCTACGGTACTCTTCCATTGTTCACGGAATTCTGGTGAAGTTTAAAAATGCTACGGAACTCTTCCATTGTTATTCTTAATTCTACTGAAGTTTAAAAATGCTACGGAACTCTTCCATTGTTCTTCAGAATTCTGCTGAAGTTTAAAAATGCTACGGAACTCTTCCATTGTTCTTCGGAATTCTGCTGAAGTTTAAAAATGCTACGGAACACTTCCATTGTTCTCGGAATTCTGGTGAAGTTTAAAAATGCTACGGAACTCTTCCATTGTTCTCGGAATTCTGGTGAAGCTTAAAAATGGTACGGAACTCTTCCATTGTTCTCGGAATTCTGGTGAAGTTTAAAACTGCTGCGGAACTCTTCCATTGTTCTCGGATTTCTGCTGAAGTTTAAAAATGCTACGGAACTCTTCCATTGTTCTTGGAATTCTGTTGAAGTTTAAAATGCTACGGAACTCTTCCATTGTTCTCAGAATTCTGCTGAAGTTTATAAATGCTACGGTACTCTTCCATTGTTCTTGGGTATTCTGCTGAAGTTTAAAAATGTTACGGATCACTTCCATTGTTCTTCAGAATTCTGATGAAGTTTAAAAATGCTATGGAACACTTCCATTGTTCTTCGCAATTCTGCTGAAGTTTAAAAATGCTACGGAACTCTTCCATTGTTCTTCAGAATTCTGCTGAAGTTTAAAAATGCTACGGAACTCTTCCATTGTTCTGGGAATTCTGGTGAAGTTTAAAAATGGTACGGAACTCTTCCATTGTTCTCGGAATTCTGGTGAAGTTTAAAAATGGTACGGAACTCTTCCATTGTTCTCGGAATTCTGGTGAAGTTTAAAACTGCTGCGGAACTCTTCCATTGTTCTCGGATTTCTGCTGAAGTTTAAAAATGCTACGGAACTCTTCCATTGTTCTTGGAATTCTGTTGAAGTTTAAAATGCTACGGAACTCTTCCATTGTTCTCAGAATTCTGCTGAAGTTTATAAATGCTACGGTACTCTTCCATTGTTCTTGGGTATTCTGCTGAAGTTTAAAAATGTTACGGATCACTTCCATTGTTCTTCAGAATTCTGATGAAGTTTAAAAATGCTATGGAACACTTCCATTGTTCTTGGAATTCTGCTGAAGTTTAAAAATGCTACGGAACTCTTCCATTGTTCTTCGGAATTCTGCTGAAGTTTAAAAATGCTACGGAACTTTTCCATTGTTCTTCGGAATTCTGATGAAGTTTAAAAATGCTACGGAACTCTTCCATTGTTCTTCGGAATTCTGCTGAAGTTTAAAAATGCTACGGAACTCTTCCATTGTTCTCGGAATTCTGTTGAAGTTTAAAAATGCTACGGAACTCTTCCATTGTTCTCGTAATTCTGGTGAAGTTTAAAAATGCTACGGAACTCTTCCATTGTTCTTCGGAATTCTGCTGAAGTTTAAAAATGCTACGGAACTCTTCCATTGTTCTCGGAATTCTGTTGAAGTTTAAAAATGCTACGGAACTCTTCCATTGTTCTCGGAATTCTGGTGAAGCTTAAAAATGGTACGGAACTCTTCCATTGTTCTCGGAATTCTGGTGAAGTTTAAAACTGCTGCGGAACTCTTCCATTGTTCTCGGATTTCTGCTGAAGTTTAAAAATGCTACGGAACTCTTCCATTGTTCTTGGAATTCTGTTGAAGTTTAAAATGCTACGGAACTCTTCCATTGTTCTCAGAATTCTGCTGAAATTTATAAATGCTACGGTACTCTTCCATTGTTCTTGGGTATTCTTCTGAAGTTTAAAAATGTTACGGATCACTTCCATTGTTCTTCAGAATTCTGATGAAGTTTAAAAATGCTATGGAACACTTCCATTGTTCTTCGCAATTCTGCTGAAGTTTAAAAATGCTACGGAACTCTTCCATTGTTCTTCAGAATTCTGCTGAAGTTTAAAAATGCTACGGAACTCTTCCATTGTTCTGGGAATTCTGGTGAAGTTTAAAAATGGTACGGAACTCTTCCATTGTTCTCGGAATTCTGGTGAAGTTTAAAAATGGTACGGAACTCTTCCATTGTTCTCGGAATTCTGGTGAAGTTTAAAACTGCTGCGGAACTCTTCCATTGTTCTCGGATTTCTGCTGAAGTTTAAAAATGCTGCGGAACTCTTCCATTGTTCGTGGAATTCTGTTGAAGTTTAAAATGCTACGGAACTCTTCCATTGTTCTCAGAATTCTGCTGAAGTTTATAAATGCTACGGTACTCTTCCATTGTTCTTGGGTATTCTGCTGAAGTTTAAAAATGTTACGGATCACTTCCATTGTTCTTCAGAATTCTGATGAAGTTTAAAAATGCTATGGAACACTTCCATTGTTCTTCGGAATTCTGCTGAAGTTTAAAAATGCTACGGAACTCTTCCATTGTTCTTCGGAATTCTGCTGAAGTTTAAAAATGATACTGAACTTTTCCATTGTTCTTCGGAATTCTGATGAAGTTTAAAAATGCTACGGAACTCTTCCATTGTTCTTCGGAATTCTGCTGAAGTTTAAAAATGCTACGGAACTCTTCCATTGTTCTCGGAATTCTGTTGAAGTTTAAAAATGCTACAGAACTTTTCCATTGTTCTCGTAATTCTGGTGAAGTTTAAAAATGCTACGGAACTCTTCCATTGTTC
Organism: Phyllobates terribilis; assembly: GCF_046119375.1. NCBI lineage: Eukaryota > Metazoa > Chordata > Amphibia > Anura > Dendrobatidae > Phyllobates > Phyllobates terribilis. The sequence goes on along the minus strand of NW_027363010.1, from coordinate 1,984,787 downwards.
TCGGAATTCTGGTGAAGTTTAAAAATGCTACGGAACTTTTCCATTGTTCTTCGGAATTCTGATGAAGTTTAAAAATGCTACGGAACTCTTCCATTGTTCTTCGGAATTCTGCTGAAGTTTAAAAATGCTACGGAACTCTTCCATTGTTCTCGGAATTCTGTTGAAGTTTAAAAATGCTACGGAACTCTTCCATTGTTCTTCGGAATTCTGCAGAAGTTAAAAAATGCTACGGAACTCTTCCATTGTTCGTGGAATTCTTGTGAAGTTTAAAAATGCTACGGAACTCTTCCATTGTTCTCAGAATTCTTCTGAAGTTTATAAATTCTATGGTACTCTTCCATTGTTCTTGGGAATTCTGCTGAAGTTTAAAAATGTTACGGATCATTTCCATTGTTCTTCGGAATTCTGCTGAAGTTTAAAAATGCTACGGAACTCCTCCATTGTTCTTCAGAATTCTGCTGAAGTTTAAAAATGCTACGGAACTCTTCGATTTTTCTTCGGAATTCTGCTGAAGTTTAAAAATGCTACGGAACTCTTCCATTGCTTTGCAGAATTCTGCTGAAGTTTAAAAATGCTACGGAACTCTTCCATTGTTATTCTTAATTCTACTGAAGTTTAAAAATGCTACGGAACTCTTCCATTGTTCTTCGGAATTCTGCTGAAGTTTAAAAATGCTACGGAACTCTTCCATTGTTCTTCTGAGTTCTGCTGAAGTTTAAAAATGCTACGGAACTCTTCCATTGTTCTTCGGAATTCTGATGAAGTTTAAAACTGCAACGGAACTCTTCCATTGTTCTTCGGAATTCTGCTGAAGTTTAAAAATGCTACGGAACTCTTCCATTGTTCTTCGGAATTCTGCTGAAGTTTAAAAATGCTACGGAACTCTTACATTGTTCTTCTGAATTCTGCTGAAGTTTAAAAATGCTACGGAACTCTTCCATTGTTCTTCGGAATTCTGATGAAGCCTAAAACTGCAACGCAACTCTTCCATTGTTCTTCGGAATTCTGCTGAAGTTTAAAAATGCTACGGAACTCTTCCATTGTTCTTCGGAATTCTGCTGAAGTTTAAAAATGCTACGGAACTTTTCCATTGTTCTTTGGAATTCTGATAAATTTTAAAAATGCTACGGAACTCTTCCATTGTTCTTCGGAATTCTGCTGAAGTTTAAAAATGCTACGGAACTCTTCCATTGTTCTTCGGAATTCTGCAGAAGTTAAAAAATGCTACGGAACTCTTCCATTGTTCTCAGAATTCTTCTGAAGTTTATAAATTCTATGGTACTCTTCCATTGTTCTTGGGAATTCTGCTGAAGTTTAAAAATGTTACGGATCATTTCCATTGTTCTTCAGAATTCTGATGAAGTTTAAAAATGCTATGGAACACTTCCATTGTTCTTCGGAATTCTGCTGAAGTTTAAAAATGCTACGGAACTCTTCCATTGTTCTTCGGAATTCTGATGAAGTTTAAAAATGCTACGGAACTTTTCCATTGTTCTTCGGAATTCTGATGAAGTTTAAAAATGCTATGGAACTCTTACATTGTTCTTCTGAATTCTGCTGAAGTTTAAAAATGCTACGGAACTCTTCCATTGTTCTTCGGAATTCTGATGAAGCCTAAAACTGCAACGGAACTCTTCCATTGTTCTTCGGAATTCTGCTGAAGTTTAAAAATGCTTCGGAACTCTTCTATTGTTCTTTGGAATTCTGCTGAAGTTTAAAAATGCTACGGAACTCTTCCATTGTTCTCGGAATTCTGCTGAAGTTTAAAAATGCTACGTAACTCTTCCATTGTTCTCGGAATTCTGGTGAAGTTTAAAAATGCTACGGAACTCTTTCATTGTTCTCGGAATTCTGGTGAAGTTTAAAAATGGTACGGAACTCTTCTATTGTTCTCGGAATTCTGGTGAAGTTTAAAACTGCTGCGGAACTCTTCCATTGTTCTAGGATTTCTGCTGAAGTTTAAAAATGCTACGGAACTCTTCCATTGTTCTTGGAATTCTGCGGAAGTTTATAAATGCTACGGTACTCTTCCATTGTTCTTGGGTATTCTGCTGAAGTTTAAAAATGTTACGGATCACTTCCATTGTTCTTCAGAATTCTGATGAAGTTTAAAAATGCTATGGAACACTTCCATTGTTCTTCGGAATTCTGCTGAAGTTTAAAAATGCTACGGAACTCTTCCATTGTTCTTCGGAATTCTGCTGAAGTTTAAAAATGCTACGGAACTTTTCCATTGTTCTTCGGAATTTTGATGAAGTTTAAAAATGCTACGGAACTCTTCCATTGTTCTTCGGAATTCTGCTGAAGTTTAAAAATGCTACGGAACTCTTCCATTGTTCTCGGAATTCTGTTGAAGTTTAAAAATGCTACGGAACTCTTCCATTGTTCTCGTAATTCTGGTGAAGTTTAAAAATGCTACGGAACTCTTCCATTGTTCTCGGAATTCTGCTGAAGTTTAAAAATGCTACGGAACTCTTCCATTGTTCTTCGGAATTCTGCTGAAGTTTAAAAATGCTACGGAACTTTTCCATTGTTCTTTGGAATTCTGATGAATTTTAAAAATGCTACGGAACTCTTCCATTGTTCTTCGGAATTCTGCAGAAGTTAAAAAATGCTACGGAACTCTTCCATTGTTCTCAGAATTCTTCTGAAGTTTATAAATTCTATGGTACTCTTCCATTGTTCTTGGGAATTCTGCTGAAGTTTAAAAATGTTACGGATCATTTCCATTGTTCTTCAGAATTCTGATGAAGTTTAAAAATGCTATGGAACACTTCCATTGTTCTTCGGAATTCTGCTGAAGTTTAAAAATGCTACGGAACTTTTCCATTGTTCTTCGGAATTCTGATGAAGTTTAAAAATGCTACGGAACTCTTACATTGTTCTTCTGAATTCTGCTGAAGTTTAAAAATGCTACGGAACTCTTCCATTTTTCTTCGGAATTCTGATGAAGCCTAAAACTGCACCGGAACTCTTCCATTGTTCTTCGGAATTCTGCTGAAGTTTAAAAATGCTTCGGAACTCTTCCATTGTTCTTCGGAATTCTGCTGAAGTTTAAAAATGCTACGGAACTCTTCCATTGTTCTCAGAATTCTGCTGAAGTTTAAAAATGCTACGGAACTCTTCCATTGTTCTTGGAATTCTGGTGAAGTTTAAAAATGCTACGGAACTCTTCCATTGTTCTCGGAATTCTGCTGAAGTTTAAAAATGCTACGGAACTCTTCCATTGTTCTTCGGAATTCTGCTGAAGTTTAAAAATGCTACGGAACTCTTCCATTGTTCTTCGGAATTCTGCTGAAGTTTAAAAATGCTATGGAACTCTTCCATTGTTCTCGGAATTCTGCTGAAGTATAAAAATGTTACGGAACTTTTCCATTGTTCTTCGGAATTCTGACGAAGTTTAAAAAGGCTACGGAACTCTTCCATTGTTCTTCAGAATTCTGCTTAAGTTTAAAAATGCTACGGAACTCTTCCATTGTTCTTCGGAATTCTGCAGAAGTTTAAAAATGCTACGGATCTCTTCGATTGTTCTTCGGAATTCTGCTGAAGTTTAAAAATGCTACGGAACTCTTCCATTGCTTTGCAGAATTCTGCTGAAGTTTAAAAATGCTACGGAACTCTTCCATTGTTCTTCGGAAATCTGCTGAAGTTTAAAAATGCTACGGAACACTTTCTTTGTTCTTCGGAATTCTGCTGAAGTTTAAAAATGCTACGGTACTCTTCCATTGTTCACGGAATTCTGGTGAAGTTTAAAAATGCTACGGAACTCTTCCATTGTTATTCTTAATTCTACTGAAGTTTAAAAATGCTACGGAACTCTTCCATTGTTCTTCAGAATTCAGCTGAAGTTTAAAAATGCTACGGAACTCTTCCATTGTTCTTCGGAATTCTGCTGAAGTTTAAAAATGCTACGGAACTCTTCCATTGTTCTCGGAATTCTGGTGAAGTTTAAAACTGCTGCGGAACTCTTCCATTGTTCTCGGATTTCTGCTGAAGTTTAAAAATGCTACGGAACTCTTCCATTGTTCTTGGAATTCTGTTGAAGTTTAAAATGCTACGGAACTCTTCCATTGTTCTCAGAATTCTGCTGAAGTTTATAAATGCTACGGTACTCTTCCATTGTTCTTGGGTATTCTGCTGAAGTTTAAAAATGTTACGGATCACTTCCATTGTTCTTCAGAATTCTGATGAAGTTTAAAAATGCTATGGAACACTTCCATTGTTCTTCGCAATTCTGCTGAAGTTTAAAAATGCTACGGAACTCTTCCATTGTTCTTCAGAATTCTGCTGAAGTTTAAAAATGCTACGGAACTCTTCCATTGTTCTGGGAATTCTGGTGAAGTTTAAAAATGGTACGGAACTCTTCCATTGTTCTCGGAATTCTGGTGAAGTTTAAAAATGGTACGGAACTCTTCCATTGTTCTCGGAATTCTGGTGAAGTTTAAAACTGCTGCGGAACTCTTCCATTGTTCTCGGATTTCTGCTGAAGTTTAAAAATGCTACGGAACTCTTCCATTGTTCTTGGAATTCTGTTGAAGTTTAAAATGCTACGGAACTCTTCCATTGTTCTCAGAATTCTGCTGAAGTTTATAAATGCTACGGTACTCTTCCATTGTTCTTGGGTATTCTGCTGAAGTTTAAAAATGTTACGGATCACTTCCATTGTTCTTCAGAATTCTGATGAAGTTTAAAAATGCTATGGAACACTTCCATTGTTCTTCGGAATTCTGCTGAAGTTTAAAAATGCTACGGAACTCTTCCATTGTTCTTCGGAATTCTGCTGAAGTTTAAAAATGCTACGGAACTTTTCCATTGTTCTTCAGAATTCTGATGAAGTTTAAAAATGCTACGGAACTCTTCCATTGTTCTTCGGAATTCTGCTGAAGTTTAAAAATGCTACGGAACTCTTCCATTGTTCTCGGAATTCTGTTGAAGTTTAAAAATGCTACGGAACTCTTCCATTGTTCTCGTAATTCTGGTGAAGTTTAAAAATGCTACGGAACTCTTCCATTGTTCTTCGGAATTCTGCTGAAGTTTAAAAATGCTACGGAACTCTTCCATTGTTCTCGGAATTCTGTTGAAGTTTAAAAATGCTACGGAACTCTTCCATTGTTCTCGGAATTCTGGTGAAGCTTAAAAATGGTACGGAACTCTTCCATTGTTCTCGGAATTCTGGTGAAGTTTAAAACTGCTGTGGAACTCTTCCATTGTTCTCGGATTTCTGCTGAAGTTTAAAAATGCTACGGAACTCTTCCATTGTTCTTGGAATTCTGTTGAAGTTTAAAATGCTACGGAACTTTTCCATTGTTCTCAGAATTCTGCTGAAGTTTATAAATGCTACGGTACTCTTCCATTGTTCTTGGGTATTCTGCTGAAGTTTAAAAATGTTACGGATCACTTCCATTGTTCTTCAGAATTCTGATGAAGTTTAAAAATGCTATGGAACACTTCCATTGTTCTTCACAATTCTGCTGAAGTTTAAAAATGCTATGGAACTCTTCCATTGTTCTCGGAATTCTGCTGAAGTATAAAAATGTTACGGAACTTTTCCATTGTTCTTCGGAATTCTGACGAAGTTTAAAAAGGCTACGGAACTCTTCCATTGTTCTTCAGAATTCTGCTTAAGTTTAAAAATGCTACGGAACTCTTCCATTGTTCTTCGGAATTCTGCAGAAGTTTAAAAATGCTACGGATCTCTTCGATTGTTCTTCGGAATTCTGCTGAAGTTTAAAAATGCTACGGAACTCTTCCATTGCTTTGCAGAATTCTGCTGAAGTTTAAAAATGCTACGGAACTCTTCCATTGTTCTTCGGAAATCTGCTGAAGTTTAAAAATGCTACGGAACACTTTCTTTGTTCTTCGGAATTCTGCTGAAGTTTAAAAATGCTACGGTACTCTTCCATTGTTCACGGAATTCTGGTGAAGTTTAAAAATGCTACGGAACTCTTCCATTGTTATTCTTAATTCTACTGAAGTTTAAAAATGCTACGGAACTCTTCCATTGTTCTTCAGAATTCTGCTGAAGTTTAAAAATGCTACGGAACTCTTCCATTGTTCTTCGGAATTCTGCTGAAGTTTAAAAATGCTACGGAACTCTTCCATTGTTCTCGGAATTCTGGTGAAGTTTAAAACTGCTGCGGAACTCTTCCATTGTTCTCGGATTTCTGCTGAAGTTTAAAAATGCTACGGAACTCTTCCATTGTTCTTGGAATTCTGTTGAAGTTTAAAATGCTACGGAACTCTTCCATTGTTCTCAGAATTCTGCTGAAGTTTATAAATGCTACGGTACTCTTCCATTGTTCTTGGGTATTCTGCTGAAGTTTAAAAATGTTACGGATCACTTCCATTGTTCTTCAGAATTCTGATGAAGTTTAAAAATGCTATGGAACACTTCCATTGTTCTTCGCAATTCTGCTGAAGTTTAAAAATGCTACGGAACTCTTCCATTGTTCTTCAGAATTCTGCTGAAGTTTAAAAATGCTACGGAACTCTTCCATTGTTCTGGGAATTCTGGTGAAGTTTAAAAATGGTACGGAACTCTTCCATTGTTCTCGGAATTCTGGTGAAGTTTAAAAATGGTACGGAACTCTTCCATTGTTCTCGGAATTCTGGTGAAGTTTAAAACTGCTGCGGAACTCTTCCATTGTTCTCGGATTTCTGCTGAAGTTTAAAAATGCTACGGAACTCTTCCATTGTTCTTGGAATTCTGTTGAAGTTTAAAATGCTACGGAACTCTTCCATTGTTCTCAGAATTCTGCTGAAGTTTATAAATGCTACGGTACTCTTCCATTGTTCTTGGGTATTCTGCTGAAGTTTAAAAATGTTACGGATCACTTCCATTGTTCTTCAGAATTCTGATGAAGTTTAAAAATGCTATGGAACACTTCCATTGTTCTTCGGAATTCTGCTGAAGTTTAAAAATGCTACGGAACTCTTCCATTGTTCTTCGGAATTCTGCTGAAGTTTAAAAATGCTACGGAACTTTTCCATTGTTCTTCAGAATTCTGATGAAGTTTAAAAATGCTACGGAACTCTTCCATTGTTCTTCGGAATTCTGCTGAAGTTTAAAAATGCTACGGAACTCTTCCATTGTTCTCGGAATTCTGTTGAAGTTTAAAAATGCTACGGAACTCTTCCATTGTTCTCGTAATTCTGGTGAAGTTTAAAAATGCTACGGAACTCTTCCATTGTTCTTCGGAATTCTGCTGAAGTTTAAAAATGCTACGGAACTCTTCCATTGTTCTCGGAATTCTGTTGAAGTTTAAAAATGCTACGGAACTCTTCCATTGTTCTCGGAATTCTGGTGAAGCTTAAAAATGGTACGGAACTCTTCCATTGTTCTCGGAATTCTGGTGAAGTTTAAAACTGCTGTGGAACTCTTCCATTGTTCTCGGATTTCTGCTGAAGTTTAAAAATGCTACGGAACTCTTCCATTGTTCTTGGAATTCTGTTGAAGTTTAAAATGCTACGGAACTTTTCCATTGTTCTCAGAATTCTGCTGAAGTTTATAAATGCTACGGTACTCTTCCATTGTTCTTGGGTATTCTGCTGAAGTTTAAAAATGTTACGGATCACTTCCATTGTTCTTCAGAATTCTGATGAAGTTTAAAAATGCTATGGAACACTTCCATTGTTCTTCACAATTCTGCTGAAGTTTAAAAATGCTATGGAACTCTTCCATTGTTCTCGGAATTCTGCTGAAGTATAAAAATGTTACGGAACTTTTCCATTGTTCTTCGGAATTCTGACGAAGTTTAAAAAGGCTACGGAACTCTTCCATTGTTCTTCAGAATTCTGCTTAAGTTTAAAAATGCTACGGAACTCTTCCATTGTTCTTCGGAATTCTGCAGAAGTTTAAAAATGCTACGGATCTCTTCGATTGTTCTTCGGAATTCTGCTGAAGTTTAAAAATGCTACGGAACTCTTCCATTGCTTTGCAGAATTCTGCTGAAGTTTAAAAATGCTACGGAACTCTTCCATTGTTCTTCGGAAATCTGCTGAAGTTTAAAAATGCTACGGAACACTTTCTTTGTTCTTCGGAATTCTGCTGAAGTTTAAAAATGCTACGGTACTCTTCCATTGTTCACGGAATTCTGGTGAAGTTTAAAAATGCTACGGAACTCTTCCATTGTTATTCTTAATTCTACTGAAGTTTAAAAATGCTACGGAACTCTTCCATTGTTCTTCAGAATTCTGCTGAAGTTTAAAAATGCTACGGAACTCTTCCATTGTTCTTCGGAATTCTGCTGAAGTTTAAAAATGCTACGGAACTCTTCCATTGTTCTCGGAATTCTGGTGAAGTTTAAAACTGCTGCGGAACTCTTCCATTGTTCTCGGATTTCTGCTGAAGTTTAAAAATGCTACGGAACTCTTCCATTGTTCTTGGAATTCTGTTGAAGTTTAAAATGCTACGGAACTCTTCCATTGTTCTCAGAATTCTGCTGAAGTTTATAAATGCTACGGTACTCTTCCATTGTTCTTGGGTATTCTGCTGAAGTTTAAAAATGTTACGGATCACTTCCATTGTTCTTCAGAATTCTGATGAAGTTTAAAAATGCTATGGAACACTTCCATTGTTCTTCGCAATTCTGCTGAAGTTTAAAAATGCTACGGAACTCTTCCATTGTTCTTCAGAATTCTGCTGAAGTTTAAAAATGCTACGGAACTCTTCCATTGTTCTGGGAATTCTGGTGAAGTTTAAAAATGGTACGGAACTCTTCCATTGTTCTCGGAATTCTGGTGAAGTTTAAAAATGGTACGGAACTCTTCCATTGTTCTCGGAATTCTGGTGAAGTTTAAAACTGCTGCGGAACTCTTCCATTGTTCTCGGATTTCTGCTGAAGTTTAAAAATGCTACGGAACTCTTCCATTGTTCTTGGAATTCTGTTGAAGTTTAAAATGCTACGGAACTCTTCCATTGTTCTCAGAATTCTGCTGAAGTTTATAAATGCTACGGTACTCTTCCATTGTTCTTGGGTATTCTGCTGAAGTTTAAAAATGTTACGGATCACTTCCATTGTTCTTCAGAATTCTGATGAAGTTTAAAAATGCTATGGAACACTTCCATTGTTCTTCGGAATTCTGCTGAAGTTTAAAAATGCTACGGAACTCTTCCATTGTTCTTCGGAATTCTGCTGAAGTTTAAAAATGCTACGGAACTTTTCCATTGTTCTTCAGAATTCTGATGAAGTTTAAAAATGCTACGGAACTCTTCCATTGTTCTTCGGAATTCTGCTGAAGTTTAAAAATGCTACGGAACTCTTCCATTGTTCTCGGAATTCTGTTGAAGTTTAAAAATGCTACGGAACTCTTCCATTGTTCTCGTAATTCTGGTGAAGTTTAAAAATGCTACGGAACTCTTCCATTGTTCTTCGGAATTCTGCTGAAGTTTAAAAATGCTACGGAACTCTTCCATTGTTCTCGGAATTCTGTTGAAGTTTAAAAATGCTACGGAACTCTTCCATTGTTCTCGGAATTCTGGTGAAGCTTAAAAATGGTACGGAACTCTTCCATTGTTCTCGGAATTCTGGTGAAGTTTAAAACTGCTGTGGAACTCTTCCATTGTTCTCGGATTTCTGCTGAAGTTTAAAAATGCTACGGAACTCTTCCATTGTTCTTGGAATTCTGTTGAAGTTTAAAATGCTACGGAACTTTTCCATTGTTCTCAGAATTCTGCTGAAGTTTATATATGCTACGGTACTCTTCCATTGTTCTTGGGTATTCTGCTGAAGTTTAAAAATGTTACGGATCACTTCCATTGTTCTTCAGAATTCTGATGAAGTTTAAAAATGCTATGGAACACTTCCATTGTTCTTCACAATTCTGCTGAAGTTTAAAAATGCTACGGAACTCTTCCATTGTTCTTCAGAATTCTGCTGAAGTTTAAAAATGCTACGGAACTCTTCCATTGTTCTGGGAATTCTGGTGAAGTTTAAAAATGGTACGGAACTCTTCCATTGTTCTCGGAATTCTGGTGAAGTTTAAAAATGGTACGGAACTCTTCCATTGTTCTCGGAATTCTGGTGAAGTTTAAAACTGCTGCGGAACTCTTCCATTGTACTCGGATTTCTGCTGAAGTTTAAAAATGCTACGGAACTCTTCCATTGTTCTTGGAATTCTGTTGAAGTTTAAAATGCTACGGAACTCTTCCATTGTTCTCAGAATTCTGCTGAAGTTTATAAATGCTACGGTACTCTTCCATTGTTCTTGGGTATTCTGCTGAAGTTTAAAAATGTTACGGATCACTTCCATTGTTCTTCAGAATTCTGATGAAGTTTAAAAATGCTATGGAACACTTCCATTGTTCTTGGAATTCTGCTGAAGTTTAAAAATGCTACGGAACTCTTCCATTGTTCTTCGGAATTCTGCTGAAGTTTAAAAATGCTACGGAACTTTTCCATTGTTCTGGGAATTCTGGTGAAGTTTAAAAATGGTACGGAACTCTTCCATTGTTCTCGGAATTCTGCTGAAGTTTAAAAATGGTACGGAACTCTTCCATTGTTCTCGGAATTCTGGTGAAGTTTAAAACTGCTGCGGAACTCTTCCATTGTTCTCGGATTTCTGCTGAAGTTTAAAAATGCTGCGGAACTCTTCCATTGTTCGTGGAATTCTGTTGAAGTTTAAAATGCTACGGAACTCTTCCATTGTTCTCAGAATTCTGCTGAAGTTTATAAATGCTACGGTACTCTTCCATTGTTCTTTGGTATTCTGCTGAAGTTTAAAAATGTTACGGATCACTTCCATTGTTCTTCAGAATTCTGATGAAGTTTAAAAATGCTATGGAACACTTCCATTGTTCTTCGGAATTCTGCTGAAGTTTAAAAATGCTACGGAACTCTTCCATTGTTCTTCGGAATTCTGCTGAAGTTTAAAAATGATACGGAACTTTTCCATTGTTCTTCGGAATTCTGATGAAGTTTAAAAATGCTACGGAACTCTTCCATTGTTCTTCGGAATTCTGCTGAAGTTTAAAAATGCTACGGAACTCTTCCATTGTTCTCGGAATTCTGTTGAAGTTTAAAAATGCTACAGAACTCTTCCATTGTTCTCGTAATTCTGGTGAAGTTTAAAAATGCTACGGAACTCTTCCATTGTTCTCGGAATTCTGGTGAAGTTTAAAAATGCTACGGAACTTTTCCATTGTTCTTCGGAATTCTGATGAAGTTTAAAAATGCTACGGAACTCTTCCATTGTTCTTCGGAATTCTGCTGAAGTTTAAAAATGCTACGGAACTCTTCCATTGTTCTCGGAATTCTGTTGAAGTTTAAAAATGCTACGGAACTCTTCCATTGTTCTAGTAATTCTGGTGAAGTTTAAAAATGCTACGGAACTCTTCCATTGTTCTCGGAATTCTGCTGAAGTTTAAAAATGCTACGGAACTCTTCCATTGTTCTTCGGAATTCTGCTGAAGTTTAAAAATGCTACGGAACTTTTCCATTGTTCTTTGGAATTCTGATGAATTTTAAAAATGCTACGGAACTCTTCCATTGTTCTTCGGAATTCTGCTGAAGTTTAAAAATGCTACGGAACTCTTCCATTGTTCTTCGGAATTCTGCAGAAGTTAAAAAATGCTACGGAACTCTTCCATTGTTCGCGGAATTCTTGTGAAGTTTAAAAATGCTACGGAACTCTTCCATTGTTCTCAGAATTCTTCTGAAGTTTATAAATTCTATGGTACTCTTCCATTGTTCTTGGGAATTCTGCTGAAGTTTAAAAATGTTACGGATCATTTCCATTGTTCTTCGGAATTCTGCTGAAGTTTAAAAATGCTACGGAACTCCTCCATTGTTCTTCGGAATTCTGCTGAAGTTTAAAAATGCTACGGAACTCTTCGATTTTTCTTCGGAATTCTGCTGAAGTTTAAAAATGCTACGGAACTCTTCCATTGCTTTGCAGAATTCTGCTGAAGTTTAAAAATGCTACGGAACTCTTCCATTGTTATTCTTAATTCTACTGAAGTTTAAAAATGCTACGGAACTCTTCCATTGTTCTTCGGAATTCTGCTGAAGTTTAAAAATGCTACGGAATTCTTCCATTGTTCTTCTGAGTTCTGCTGAAGTTTAAAAATGCTACGGAACTCTTCCATTGTTCTTCGGAATTCTGATGAAGTTTAAAACTGCAACGGAACTCTTCTATTGTTCTTCGGAATTCTGCTGAAGTTTAAAAATGCTACGGAACTCTTCCATTGTTCTTCGGAATTCTGCTGAAGTTTAAAAATGCTACGGAACTCTTACATTGTTCTTCTGAATTCTGCTGAAGTTTAAAAATGCTACGGAACTCTTCCATTGTTCTTCGGAATTCTGATGAAGCCTAAAACTGCAACGCAACTCTTCCATTGTTCTTCGGAATTCTGCTGAAGTTTAAAAATGCTACGGAACTCTTCCATTGTTCTTCGGAATTCTGCTGAAGTTTAAAAATGCTACGGAACTTTTCCATTGTTCTTTGGAATTCTGATGAATTTTAAAAATGCTACGGAACTCTTCCATTGTTCTTCGGAATTCTGCTGAAGTTTAAAAATGCTACGGAACTCTTCCATTGTTCTTCGGAATTCTGCAGAAGTTAAAAAATGCTACGGAACTCTTCCATTGTTCTCAGAATTCTTCTGAAGTTTATAAATTCTATGGTACTCTTCCATTGTTCTAGGGAATTCTGCTGAAGTTTAAAAATGTTACGGATAATTTCCATTGTTCTTCAGAATTCTGATGAAGTTTAAAAATGCTATGGAACACTTCCATTGTTCTTCGGAATTCTGCTGAAGTTTAAAAATGCTACGGAACTCTTCCATTGTTCTTCGGAATTCTGATGAAGTTTAAAAATGCTACGGAACTTTTCCATTGTTCTTCGGAATTCTGATGAAGTTTAAAAATGCTATGGAACTCTTACATTGTTCTTCTGAATTCTGCTGAAGTTTAAAAATGCTACGGAACTCTTCCATTGTTCTTCGGAATTCTGATGAAGCCTAAAACTGCAACGGAACTCTTCCATTGTTCTTCGGAATTCTGCTGAAGTTTAAAAATGCTTCGGAACTCTTCTATTGTTCTTCGGAATTCTGCTGAAGCTTAAAAATGCTACGGAACTCTTCCATTGTTCTCGGAATTCTGCTGAAGTTTAAAAATGCTACGGAACTCTTCCATTGTTCTCGGAATTCTGGTGAAGTTTAAAAATGCTACGGAACTCTTTCATTGTTCTCGGAATTCTGGTGAAGTTTAAAAATGGTACGGAACTCTTCTATTGTCCTCGGAATTCTGGTGAAGTTTAAAACTGCTGCGGAACTCTTCCATTGTTCTCGGATTTCTGCTGAAGTTTAAAAATGCTACGGAACTCTTCCATTGTTCTTCGGAATTCTGCTGAAGTTTAAAAATGCTTCGGAACTCTTCCATTGTTCTTCGGAATTCTGCTGAAGTTTAAAAATGCTACGGAACTCTTCCATTGTTCTCAGAATTCTGCTGAAGTTTAAAAATGCTACGGAACTCTTCCATTGTTCTTGGAATTCTGGTGAAGTTTAAAAATGCTACGGAACTCTTCCATTGTTCTCGGAATTCTGCTGAAGTTTAAAAATGCTACGGAACTCTTCCATTGTTCTTCGGAATTCTGCTGAAGTTTAAAAATGCTATGGAACTCTTCCATTGTTCTCGGAATTCTGCTGAAGTATAAAAATGTTACGGAACTTTTCCATTGTTCTTCGGAATTCTGACGAAGTTTAAAAAGGCTACGGAACTCTTCCATTGTTCTTCAGAATTCTGCTGAAGTTTAAAAATGCTACGGAACTCTTCCATTGTTCTTCGGAATTCTGCAGAAGTTTAAAAATGCTACGGATCTCTTCGATTGTTCTTCGGAATTCTGCTGAAGTTTAAAAATGCTACGGAACTCTTCCATTGCTTTGCAGAATTCTGCTGAAGTTTAAAAATGCTACGGAACACTTCCATTGTTCTTCGGAAATCTGCTGAAGTTTAAAAATGCTACGGAACACTTTCTTTGTTCTTCGGAATTCTGCTGAAGTTTAAAAATGCTACGGTACTCTTCCATTGTTCACGGAATTCTGGTGAAGTTTAAAAATGCTACGGAACTCTTCCATTGTTATTCTTAATTCTACTGAAGTTTAAAAATGCTACGGAACTCTTCCATTGTTCTTCAGAATTCTGCTGAAGTTTAAAAATGCTACGGAACTCTTCCATTGTTCTTCGGAATTCTGCTGAAGTTTAAAAATGCTACGGAACACTTCCATTGTTCTCGGAATTCTGGTGAAGTTTAAAAATGCTACGGAACTCTTCCATTGTTCTCGGAATTCTGGTGAAGCTTAAAAATGGTACGGAACTCTTCCATTGTTCTCGGAATTCTGGTGAAGTTTAAAACTGCTGCGGAACTCTTCCATTGTTCTCGGATTTCTGCTGAAGTTTAAAAATGCTACGGAACTCTTCCATTGTTCTTGGAATTCTGTTGAAGTTTAAAATGCTACGGAACTCTTCCATTGTTCTCAGAATTCTGCTGAAGTTTATAAATGCTACGGTACTCTTCCATTGTTCTTGGGTATTCTGCTGAAGTTTAAAAATGTTACGGATCACTTCCATTGTTCTTCAGAATTCTGATGAAGTTTAAAAATGCTATGGAACACTTCCATTGTTCTTCGCAATTCTGCTGAAGTTTAAAAATGCTACGGAACTCTTCCATTGTTCTTCAGAATTCTGCTGAAGTTTAAAAATGCTACGGAACTCTTCCATTGTTCTGGGAATTCTGGTGAAGTTTAAAAATGGTTCGGAACTCTTCCATTGTTCTCGGAATTCTGGTGAAGTTTAAAAATGGTACGGAACTCTTCCATTGTTCTCGGAATTCTGGTGAAGTTTAAAACTGCTGCGGAACTCTTCCATTGTTCTCGGATTTCTGCTGAAGTTTAAAAATGCTACGGAACTCTTCCATTGTTCTTGGAATTCTGTTGAAGTTTAAAATGCTACGGAACTCTTCCATTGTTCTCAGAATTCTGCTGAAGTTTATAAATGCTACGGTACTCTTCCATTGTTCTTGGGTATTCTGCTGAAGTTTAAAAATGTTACGGATCACTTCCATTGTTCTTCAGAATTCTGATGAAGTTTAAAAATGCTATGGAACACTTCCATTGTTCTTCGGAATTCTGCTGAAGTTTAAAAATGCTACGGAACTCTTCCATTGTTCTTCGGAATTCTGCTGAAGTTTAAAAATGCTACGGAACTTTTCCATTGTTCTTCAGAATTCTGATGAAGTTTAAAAATGCTACGGAACTCTTCCATTGTTCTTCGGAATTCTGCTGAAGTTTAAAAATGCTACGGAACTCTTCCATTGTTCTCGGAATTCTGTTGAAGTTTAAAAATGCTACGGAACTCTTCCATTGTTCTCGTAATTCTGGTGAAGTTTAAAAATGCTACGGAACTCTTCCATTGTTCTTCGGAATTCTGCTGAAGTTTAAAAATGCTACGGAACTCTTCCATTGTTCTCGGAATTCTGTTGAAGTTTAAAAATGCTACGGAACTCTTCCATTGTTCTCGGAATTCTGGTGAAGCTTAAAAATGGTACGGAACTCTTCCATTGTTCTCGGAATTCTGGTGAAGTTTAAAACTGCTGCGGAACTCTTCCATTGTTCTCGGATTTCTGCTGAAGTTTAAAAATGCTACGGAACTCTTCCATTGTTCTTGGAATTCTGTTGAAGTTTAAAATGCTACGGAACTTTTCCATTGTTCTCAGAATTCTGCTGAAGTTTATAAATGCTACGGTACTCTTCCATTGTTCTTGGGTATTCTGCTGAAGTTTAAAAATGTCACGGATCACTTCCATTGTTCTTCAGAATTCTGATGAAGTTTAAAAATGCTATGGAACACTTCCATTGTTCTTCACAATTCTGCTGAAGTTTAAAAATGCTACGGAACTCTTCCATTGTTCTTCAGAATTCTGCTGAAGTTTAAAAATGCTACGGAACTCTTCCATTGTTCTGGGAATTCTGGTGAAGTTTAAAAATGGTACGGAACTCTTCCATTGTTCTCGGAATTCTGGTGAAGTTTAAAAATGGTACGGAACTCTTCCATTGTTCTCGGAATTCTGGTGAAGTTTAAAACTGCTGCGGAACTCTTCCATTGTACTCGGATTTCTGCTGAAGTTTAAAAATGCTACGGAACTCTTCCATTGTTCTTGGAATTCTGTTGAAGTTTAAAATGCTACGGAACTCTTCCATTGTTCTCAGAATTCTGCTGAAGTTTATAAATGCTTCGGTACTCTTCCATTGTTCTTGGGTATTCTGCTGAAGTTTAAAAATGTTACGGATCACTTCCATTGTTCTTCAGAATTCTGATGAAGTTTAAAAATGCTATGGAACACTTCCATTGTTCTTGGAATTCTGCTGAAGTTTAAAAATGCTACGGAACTCTTCCATTGTTCTTCGGAATTCTGCTGAAGTTTAAAAATGCGACGGAACTTTTCCATTGTTCTTCGGAATTCTGATGAAGTTTAAAAATGCTACGGAACTCTTCCATTGTTCTTCGGAATTCTGCTGAAGTTTAAAAATGCTACGGAACTCTTCCATTGTTCTCGGAATTCTGTTGAAGTTTAAAAATGCTACGGAACTCTTCCATTGTTCTCGTAATTCTGGTGAAGTTTAAAAATGCTACGGAACTCTTCCATTGTTCTTCGGAATTCTGCTGAAGTTTAAAAATGCTACGGAACTCTTCCATTGTTCTCGGAATTCTGTTGAAGTTTAAAAATGCTACGGAACTCTTCCATTGTTCTCGGAATTCTGGTGAAGCTTAAAAATGGTACGGAACTCTTCCATTGTTCTCGGAATTCTGGTGAAGTTTAAAACTGCTGCGGAACTCTTCCATTGTTCTCGGATTTCTGCTGAAGTTTAAAAATGCTACGGAACTCTTCCATTGTTCTTGGAATTCTGTTGAAGTTTAAAATGCTACGGAACTCTTCCATTGTTCTCAGAATTCTGCTGAAGTTTATAAATGCTACGGTACTCTTCCATTGTTCTTGGGTATTCTGCTGAAGTTTAAAAATGTTACGGATCACTTCCATTGTTCTTCAGAATTCTGATGAAGTTTAAAAATGCTATGGAACACTTCCATTGTTCTTCGCAATTCTGCTGAAGTTTAAAAATGCTACGGAACTCTTCCATTGTTCTTCAGAATTCTGCTGAAGTTTAAAAATGCTACGGAACTCTTCCATTGTTCTGGGAATTCTGGTGAAGTTTAAAAATGGTTCGGAACTCTTCCATTGTTCTCGGAATTCTGGTGAAGTTTAAAAATGGTACGGAACTCTTCCATTGTTCTCGGAATTCTGGTGAAGTTTAAAACTGCTGCGGAACTCTTCCATTGTTCTCGGATTTCTGCTGAAGTTTAAAAATGCTACGGAACTCTTCCATTGTTCTTGGAATTCTGTTGAAGTTTAAAATGCTACGGAACTCTTCCATTGTTCTCAGAATTCTGCTGAAGTTTATAAATGCTACGGTACTCTTCCATTGTTCTTGGGTATTCTGCTGAAGTTTAAAAATGTTACGGATCACTTCCATTGTTCTTCAGAATTCTGATGAAGTTTAAAAATGCTATGGAACACTTCCATTGTTCTTCGGAATTCTGCTGAAGTTTAAAAATGCTACGGAACTCTTCCATTGTTCTTCGGAATTCTGCTGAAGTTTAAAAATGCTACGGAACTTTTCCATTGTTCTTCAGAATTCTGATGAAGTTTAAAAATGCTACGGAACTCTTCCATTGTTCTTCGGAATTCTGCTGAAGTTTAAAAATGCTACGGAACTCTTCCATTGTTCTCGGAATTCTGTTGAAGTTTAAAAATGCTACGGAACTCTTCCATTGTTCTCGTAATTCTGGTGAAGTTTAAAAATGCTACGGAACTCTTCCATTGTTCTTCGGAATTCTGCTGAAGTTTAAAAATGCTACGGAACTCTTCCATTGTTCTCGGAATTCTGTTGAAGTTTAAAAATGCTACGGAACTCTTCCATTGTTCTCGGAATTCTGGTGAAGCTTAAAAATGGTACGGAACTCTTCCATTGTTCTCGGAATTCTGGTGAAGTTTAAAACTGCTGCGGAACTCTTCCATTGTTCTCGGATTTCTGCTGAAGTTTAAAAATGCTACGGAACTCTTCCATTGTTCTTGGAATTCTGTTGAAGTTTAAAATGCTACGGAACTTTTCCATTGTTCTCAGAATTCTGCTGAAGTTTATAAATGCTACGGTACTCTTCCATTGTTCTTGGGTATTCTGCTGAAGTTTAAAAATGTCACGGATCACTTCCATTGTTCTTCAGAATTCTGATGAAGTTTAAAAATGCTATGGAACACTTCCATTGTTCTTCACAATTCTGCTGAAGTTTAAAAATGCTACGGAACTCTTCCATTGTTCTTCAGAATTCTGCTGAAGTTTAAAAATGCTACGGAACTCTTCCATTGTTCTGGGAATTCTGGTGAAGTTTAAAAATGGTACGGAACTCTTCCATTGTTCTCGGAATTCTGGTGAAGTTTAAAAATGGTACGGAACTCTTCCATTGTTCTCGGAATTCTGGTGAAGTTTAAAACTGCTGCGGAACTCTTCCATTGTACTCGGATTTCTGCTGAAGTTTAAAAATGCTACGGAACTCTTCCATTGTTCTTGGAATTCTGTTGAAGTTTAAAATGCTACGGAACTCTTCCATTGTTCTCAGAATTCTGCTGAAGTTTATAAATGCTACGGTACTCTTCCATTGTTCTTGGGTATTCTGCTGAAGTTTAAAAATGTTACGGATCACTTCCATTGTTCTTCAGAATTCTGATGAAGTTTAAAAATGCTATGGAACACTTCCATTGTTCTTGGAATTCTGCTGAAGTTTAAAAATGCTACGGAACTCTTCCATTGTTCTTCGGAATTCTGCTGAAGTGTAAAAATGCTACGGAACTTTTCCATTGTTCTTCGGAATTCTGATGAAGTTTAAAAATGCTACGGAACTCTTCCATTGTTCTTCGGAATTCTGCTGAAGTTTAAAAATGCTACGGAACTCTTCCATTGTTCTCGGAATTCTGTTGAAGTTTAAAAATGCTACGGAACTCTTCCATTGTTCTCGTAATTCTGGTGAAGTTTAAAAATGCTACGGAACTCTTCCATTGTTCTTCGGAATTCTGCTGAAGTTTAAAAATGCTACGGAACTCTTCCATTGTTCTCGGAATTCTGTTGAAGTTTAAAAATGCTACGGAACTCTTCCATTGTTCTCGGAATTCTGGTGAAGCTTAAAAATGGTACGGAACTCTTCCATTGTTCTCGGAATTCTGGTGAAGTTTAAAACTTCTGCGGAACTCTTCCATTGTTCTCGGATTTCTGCTGAAGTTTAAAAATGCTACGGAACTCTTCCATTGTTCTTGGAATTCTGTTGAAGTTTAAAATGCTACGGAACTCTTCCATTGTTCTCAGAATTCTGCTGAAGTTTATAAATGCTACGGTACTCTTCCATTGTTCTTGGGTATTCTGCTGAAGTTTAAAAATGTTACGGATCACTTCCATTGTTCTTCAGAATTCTGATGAAGTTTAAAAATGCTATGGAACACTTCCATTGTTCTTCGCAATTCTGCTGAAGTTTAAAAATGCTACGGAACTCTTCCATTGTTCTTCAGAATTCTGCTGAAGTTTAAAAATGCTACGGAACTCTTCCATTGTTCTGGGAATTCTGGTGAAGTTTAAAAATGGTACGGAACTCTTCCATTGTTCTCGGAATTCTGGTGAAGTTTAAAAATGGTACGGAACTCTTCCATTGTTCTCGGAATTCTGGTGGAGTTTAAAACTGCTGCGGAACTCTTCCATTGTTCTCGGATTTCTGCTGAAGTTTAAAAATGCTGCGGAACTCTTCCATTGTTCGTGGAATTCTGTTGAAGTTTAAAATGCTACGGAACTCTTCCATTGTTCTCAGAATTCTGCTGAAGTTTATAAATGCTACGGTACTCTTCCATTGTTCTTTGGTATTCTGCTGAAGTTTAAAAATGTTACGGATCACTTCCATTGTTCTTCAGAATTCTGATGAAGTTTAAAAATGCTATGGAACACTTCCATTGTTCTTCGGAATTCTGCTGAAGTTTAAAAATGCTACGGAACTCTTCCATTGTTCTTCGGAATTCTGCTGAAGTTTAAAAATGATACGGAACTTTTCCATTGTTCTTCGGAATTCTGATGAAGTTTAAAAATGCTACGGAACTCTTCCATTGTTCTTCGGAATTCTGCTGAAGTTTAAAAATGCTACGGAACTCTTCCATTGTTCTCGGAATTCTGTTGAAGTTTAAAAATGCTACAGAACTCTTCCATTGTTCTCGTAATTCTGGTGAAGTTTAAAAATGCTACGGAACTCTTCCATTGTTCTCGGAATTCTGGTGAAGTTTAAAAATGCTACGGAACTTTTCCATTGTTCTTCGGAATTCTGATGAAGTTTAAAAATGCTACGGAACTCTTCCATTGTTCTTCGGAATTCTGCTGAAGTTTAAAAATGCTACGGAACTCTTCCATTGTTCTCGGAATTCTGTTGAAGTTTAAAAATGCTACGGAACTCTTCCATTGTTCTAGTAATTCTGGTGAAGTTTAAAAATGCTACGGAACTCTTCCATTGTTCTCGGAATTCTGCTGAAGTTTAAAAATGCTACGGAACTCTTCCATTGTTCTTCGGAATTCTGCTGAAGTTTAAAAATGCTACGGAACTTTTCCATTGTTCTTTGGAATTCTGATGAATTTTAAAAATGCTACGGAACTCTTCCATTGTTCTTCGGAATTCTGCTGAAGTTTAAAAATGCTACGGAACTCTTCCATTGTTCTTCGGAATTCTGCAGAAGTTAAAAAATGCTACGGAACTCTTCCATTGTTCGTGGAATTCTTGTGAAGTTTAAAAATGCTACGGAACTCTTCCATTGTTCTCAGAATTCTTCTGAAGTTTATAAATTCTATGGTACTCTTCCATTGTTCTTGGGAATTCTGCTGAAGTTTAAAAATGTTACGGATCATTTCCATTGTTCTTCGGAATTCTGCTGAAGTTTAAAAATGCTACGGAACTCGTCCATTGTTCTTCGGAATTCTGCTGAAGTTTCAAAATGCTACGGAACTCTTCGATTTTTCTTCGGAATTCTGCTGAAGTTTAAAAATGCTACGGAACTCTTCCATTGCTTTGCAGAATTCTGCTGAAGTTTAAAAATGCTACGGAACTCTTCCATTGTTATTCTTAATTCTACTGAAGTTTAAAAATGCTACGGAACTCTTCCATTGTTCTTCGGAATTCTGCTGAAGTTTAAAAATGCTACGGAACTCTTCCATTGTTCTTCTGAGTTCTGCTGAAGTTTAAAAATGCTACGGAACTCTTCCATTGTTCTTCGGAATTCTGATGAAGTTTAAAATTGCAACGGAACTCTTCCATTGTTCTTCGGAATTCTGCTGAAGATTAAAAATGCTACGGAACTCTTCCATTGTTCTTCGGAATTCTGCTGAAGTTTAAAAATGCTACGGAACTCTTACATTGTTCTTCTGAATTCTGCTGAAGTTTAAAAATGCTACGGAACTCTTCCATTGTTCTTCGGAATTCTGATGAAGCCTAAAACTGCAACGCAACTCTTCCATTGTTCTTCGGAATTCTGCTGAAGTTTAAAAATGCTACGGAACTCTTCCATTGTTCTTCGGAATTCTGCTGAAGTTTAAAAATGCTACGGAACTTTTCCATTGTTCTTTGGAATTCTGATGAATTTTAAAAATGCTACGGAACTCTTCCATTGTTCTTCGGAATTCTGCTGAAGTTTAAAAATGCTACGGAACTCTTCCATTGTTCTTCGGAATTCTGCAGAAGTTAAAAAATGCTACGGAACTCTTCCATTGTTCTCAGAATTCTTCTGAAGTTTATAAATTCTATGGTACTCTTCCATTGTTCTTGGGAATTCTGCTGAAGTTTAAAAATGTTACGGATCATTTCCATTGTTCTTCAGAATTCTGATGAAGTTTAAAAATGCTATGGAACACTTCCATTGTTCTTCGGAATTCTGCTGAAGTTTAAAAATGCTACGGAACTCTTCCATTGTTCTTCGGAATTCTGATGAAGTTTAAAAATGCTACGGAACTTTTCCATTGTTCTTCGGAATTCTGATGAAGTTTAAAAATGCTATGGAACTCTTACATTGTTCTTCTGAATTCTGCTGAAGTTTAAAAATGCTACGGAACTCTTCCATTGTTCTTCGGAATTCTGATGAAGCCTAAAACTGCAACGGAACTCTTCCATTGTTCTTCGGAATTCTGCTGAAGTTTAAAAATGCTTCGGAACTCTTCTATTGTTCTTCGGAATTCTGCTGAAGTTTAAAAATGCTACGGAACTCTTCCATTGTTCTCGGAATTCTGCTGAAGTTTAAAAATGCTACGGAACTCTTCCATTGTTCTCGGAATTCTGGTGAAGTTTAAAAATGCTACGGAACTCTTTCATTGTTCTCGGAATTCTGGTGAAGTTTAAAAATGGTACGGAACTCTTCTATTGTTCTCGGAATTCTGGTGAAGTTTAAAACTGCTGCGGAACTCTTCCATTGTTCTCGGATTTCTGCTGAAGTTTAAAAATGCTACGGAACTCTTCCATTGTTCTTGGAATTCTGAGGAAGTTTATAAATGCTACGGTACTCTTCCATTGTTCTTGGGTATTCTGCTGAAGTTTAAAAATGTTACGGATCACTTCCATTGTTCTTCAGAATTCTGATGAAGTTTAAAAATGCTATGGAACACTTCCATTGTTCTTCGGAATTCTGCTGAAGTTTAAAAATGCTACGGAACTCTTCCATTGTTCTTCGGAATTCTGCTGAAGTTTAAAAATGCTACGGAACTCTTCCATTGTTCTCGGAATTCTGTTGAAGTTTAAAAATGCTACAGAACTCTTCCATTGTTCTCGTAATTCTGGTGAAGTTTAAAAATGCTACGGAACTCTTCCATTGTTCTCGGAATTCTGGTGAAGTTTAAAAATGCTACGGAACTTTTCCATTGTTCTTCGGAATTCTGATGAAGTTTAAAAATGCTACGGAACTCTTCCATTGTTCTTCGGAATTCTGCTGAAGTTTAAAAATGCTACGGAACTCTTCCATTGTTCTCGGAATTCTGTTGAAGTTTAAAAATGCTACGGAACTCTTCCATTGTTCTAGTAATTCTGGTGAAGTTTAAAAATGCTACGGAACTCTTCCATTGTTCTCGGAATTCTGCTGAAGTTTAAAAATGCTACGGAACTCTTCCATTGTTCTTCGGAATTCTGCTGAAGTTTAAAAATGCTACGGAACTTTTCCATTGTTTTTTGGAATTCTGATGAATTTTAAAAATGCTACGGAACTCTTCCATTGTTCTTCGGAATTCTGCTGAAGTTTAAAAATGCTACGGAACTCTTCCATTGTTCTTCGGAATTCTGCAGAAGTTAAAAAATGCTACGGAACTCTTCCATTGTTCGTGGAATTCTTGTGAAGTTTAAAAATGCTACGGAACTCTTCCATTGTTCTCAGAATTCTTCTGAAGTTTATAAATTCTATGGTACTCTTCCATTGTTCTTGGGAATTCTGCTGAAGTTTAAAAATGTTACGGATCATTTCCATTGTTCTTCGGAATTCTGCTGAAGTTTAAAAATGCTACGGAACTCGTCCATTGTTCTTCGGAATTCTGCTGAAGTTTCAAAATGCTACGGAACTCTTCGATTTTTCTTCGGAATTCTGCTGAAGTTTAAAAATGCTACGGAACTCTTCCATTGCTTTGCAGAATTCTGCTGAAGTTTAAAAATGCTACGGAACTCTTCCATTGTTATTCTTAATTCTACTGAAGTTTAAAAATGCTACGGAACTCTTCCATTGTTCTTCGGAATTCTGCTGAAGTTTAAAAATGCTACGGAACTCTTCCATTGTTCTTCTGAGTTCTGCTGAAGTTTAAAAATGCTACGGAACTCTTCCATTGTTCTTCGGAATTCTGATGAAGTTTAAAACTGCAACGGAACTCTTCCATTGTTCTTCGGAATTCTGCTGAAGATTAAAAATGCTACGGAACTCTTCCATTGTTCTTCGGAATTCTGCTGAAGTTTAAAAATGCTACGGAACTCTTACATTGTTCTTCTGAATTCTGCTGAAGTTTAAAAATGCTACGGAACTCTTCCATTGTTCTTCGGAATTCTGATGAAGCCTAAAACTGCAACGCAACTCTTCCATTGTTCTTCGGAATTCTGCTGAAGTTTAAAAATGCTACGGAACTCTTCCATTGTTCTTCGGAATTCTGCTGAAGTTTAAAAATGCTACGGAACTTTTCCATTGTTCTTTGGAATTCTGATGAATTTTAAAAATGCTACGGAACTCTTCCATTGTTCTTCGGAATTCTGCTGAAGTTTAAAAATGCTACGGAACTCTTCCATTGTTCTTCGGAATTCTGCAGAAGTTAAAAAATGCTACGGAACTCTTCCATTGTTCTCAGAATTCTTCTGAAGTTTATAAATTCTATGGTACTCTTCCATTGTTCTTGGGAATTCTGCTGAAGTTTAAAAATGTTACGGATCATTTCCATTGTTCTTCAGAATTCTGATGAAGTTTAAAAATGCTATGGAACACTTCCATTGTTCTTCGGAATTCTGCTGAAGTTTAAAAATGCTACGGAAATCTTCCATTGTTCTTCGGAATTCTGATGAAGTTTAAAAATGCTACGGAACTTTTCCATTGTTCTTCGGAATTCTGATGAAGTTTAAAAATGCTATGGAACTCTTACATTGTTCTTCTGAATTCTGCTGAAGTTTAAAAATGCTACGGAACTCTTCCATTGTTCTTCGGAATTCTGATGAAGCCTAAAACTGCAACGGAACTCTTCCATTGTTCTTCGGAATTCTGCTGAAGTTTAAAAATGCTTCGGAACTCTTCTATTGTTCTTCGGAATTCTGCTGAAGTTTAAAAATGCTACGGAACTCTTCCATTGTTCTCGGAATTCTGCTGAAGTTTAAAAATGCTACGGAACTCTTCCATTGTTCTCGGAATTCTGGTGAAGTTTAAAAATGCTACGGAACTCTTTCATTGTTCTCGGAATTCTGGTGAAGTTTAAAAATGGTACGGAACTCTTCTATTGTTCTCGGAATTCTGGTGAAGTTTAAAACTGCTGCGGAACTCTTCCATTGTTCTCGGATTTCTGCTGAAGTTTAAAAATGCTACGGAACTCTTCCATTGTTCTTGGAATTCTGAGGAAGTTTATAAATGCTACGGTACTCTTCCATTGTTCTTGGGTATTCTGCTGAAGTTTAAAAATGTTACGGATCACTTCCATTGTTCTTCAGAATTCTGATGAAGTTTAAAAATGCTATGGAACACTTCCATTGTTCTTCGGAATTCTGCTGAAGTTTAAAAATGCTACGGAACTCTTCCATTGTTCTTCGGAATTCTGCTGAAGTTTAAAAATGCTACGGAACTTTTCCATTGTTCTTCGGAATTTTGATGAAGTTTAAAAATGCTACGGAACTCTTCCATTGTTCTTCGGAATTCTGCTGAAGTTTAAAAATGCTACGGAACTCTTCCATTGTTCTCGGAATTCTGTTGAAGTTTAAAAATGCTACGGAACTCTTCCATTGTTCTCGTAATTCTGGTGAAGTTTAAAAATGCTACGGAACTCTTCCATTGTTCTCGGAATTCTGCTGAAGTTTAAAAATGCTACGGAACTCTTCCATTGTTCTTCGGAATTCTGCTGAAGTTTAAAAATGCTACGGAACTTTTCCATTGTTCTTTGGAATTCTGATGAATTTTAAAAATGCTACGGAACTCTTCCATTGTTCTTCGGAATTCTGCAGAAGTTAAAAAATGCTACGGAACTCTTCCATTGTTCTCAGAATTCTTCTGAAGTTTATAAATTCTATGGTACTCTTCCATTGTTCTTGGGAATTCTGCTGAAGTTTAAAAATGTTACGGATCACTTCCATTGTTCTTCAGAATTCTGATGAAGTTTAAAAATGCTATGGAACACTTCCATTGTTCTTCGCAATTCTGCTGAAGTTTAAAAATGCTACGGAACTCTTCCATTGTTCTTCAGAATTCTGCTGAAGTTTAAAAATGCTACGGAACTCTTCCATTGTTCTGGGAATTCTGGTGAAGTTTAAAAATGGTACGGAACTCTTCCATTGTTCTCGGAATTCTGGTGAAGTTTAAAAATGGTACGGAACTCTTCCATTGTTCTCGGAATTCTGGTGAAGTTTAAAACTGCTGCGGAACTCTTCCATTGTTCTCGGATTTCTGCTGAAGTTTAAAAATGCTGCAGAACTCTTCCATTGTTCGTGGAATTCTGTTGAAGTTTAAAATGCTACGGAACTCTTCCATTGTTCTCAGAATTCTGCTGAAGTTTATAAATGCTACGGTACTCTTCCATTGTTCTTGGGTATTCTGCTGAAGTTTAAAAATGTTACGGATCACTTCCATTGTTCTTCAGAATTCTGATGAAGTTTAAAAATGCTATGGAACACTTCCATTGTTCTTCGGAATTCTGCTGAAGTTTAAAAATGCTACGGAACTCTTCCATTGTTCTTCGGAATTCTGCTGAAGTTTAAAAATGCTACGGAACTCTTCCATTGTTCTCGGAATTCTGTTGAAGTTTAAAAATGCTACAGAACTCTTCCATTGTTCTCGTAATTCTGGTGAAGTTTAAAAATGCTACGGAACTCTTCCATTGTTCTCGGAATTCTGGTGAAGTTTAAAAATGCTACGGAACTTTTCCATTGTTCTTCGGAATTCTGATGAAGTTTAAAAATGCTACGGAACTCTTCCATTGTTCTTCGGAATTCTGCTGAAGTTTAAAAATGCTACGGAACTCTTCCATTGTTCTCGGAATTCTGTTGAAGTTTAAAAATGCTACGGAACTCTTCCATTGTTCTAGTAATTCTGGTGAAGTTTAAAAATGCTACGGAACTCTTCCATTGTTCTCGGAATTCTGCTGAAGTTTAAAAATGCTACGGAACTCTTCCATTGTTCTTCGGAATTCTGCTGAAGTTTAAAAATGCTACGGAACTTTTCCATTGTTCTTTGGAATTCTGATGAATTTTAAAAATGCTACGGAACTCTTCCATTGTTCTTCGGAATTCTGCTGAAGTTTAAAAATGCTACGGAACTCTTCCATTGTTCTTCGGAATTCTGCAGAAGTTAAAAAATGCTACGGAACTCTTCCATTGTTCTCAGAATTCTTCTGAAGTTTATAAATTCTATGGTACTCTTCCATTGTTCTTCGGAATTCCGCTGAAGTTTAAAAATGTTACGGATCATTTCCATTGTTCTTCGGAATTCTGCTGAAGTTTAAAAATGCTACGGAACTCCTCCATTGTTCTTCGGAATTCTGCTGAAGTTTAAAAATGCTACGGAACTCTTCGATTTTTCTTCGGAATTCTGCTGAAGTTTAAAAATGCTACGGAACTCTTCCATTGCTTTGCAGAATTCTGCTGAAGTTTAAAAATGCTACGGAACTCTTCCATTGTTATTCTTAATTCTACTGAAGTTTAAAAATGCTACGGAACTCTTCCATTGTTCTTCGGAATTCTGCTGAAGTTTAAAAATGCTACGGAACTCTTCCATTGTTCTTCTGAGTTCTGCTGAAGTTTAAAAATGCTACGGAACTCTTCCATTGTTCTTCGGAATTCTGATGAAGTTTAAAACTGCAACGGAACTCTTCCATTGTTCTTCGGAATTCTGCTGAAGTTTAAAAATGCTACGGAACTTTTCCATTGTTCTTTGGAATTCTGATGAATTTTAAAAATGCTACGGAACTCTTCCATTGTTCTTCGGAATTCTGCTGAAGTTTAAAAATGCTACGGAACTCTTCCATTGTTCTTCGGAATTCTGCAGAAGTTAAAAAATGCTACGGAACTCTTCCATTGTTCTCAGAATTCTTCTGAAGTTTATAAATTCTATGGTACTCTTCCATTGTTCTTGGGAATTCTGCTGAAGTTTAAAAATGTTACGGATCATTTCCATTGTTCTTCAGAATTCTGATGAAGTTTAAAAATGCTATGGAACACTTCCATTGTTCTTCGGAATTCTGCTGAAGTTTAAAAATGCTACGGAACTCTTCCATTGTTCTTCGGAATTCTGATGAAGTTTAAAAATGCTACGGAACTTTTCCATTGTTCTTCGGAATTCTGATGAAGTTTAAAAATGCTATGGAACTCTTACATTGTTCTTCTGAATTCTGCTGAAGTTTAAAAATGCTACGGAACTCTTCCATTGTTCTTCGGAATTCTGATGAAGCCTAAAACTGCAACGGAACTCTTCCATTGTTCTTCGGAATTCTGCTGAAGTTTAAAAATGCTTCGGAACTCTTCTATTGTTCTTCGGAATTCTGCTGAAGTTTAAAAATGCTACGGAACTCTTCCATTGTTCTCGGAATTCTGCTGAAGTTTAAAAATGCTACGGAACTCTTCCATTGTTCTCGGAATTCTGGTGAAGTTTAAAAATGCTACGGAACTCTTTCATTGTTCTCGGAATTCTGGTGAAGTTTAAAAATGGTACGGAACTCTTCTATTGTTCTCGGAATTCTGGTGAAGTTTAAAACTGCTGCGGAACTCTTCCATTGTTCTCGGATTTCTGCTGAAGTTTAAAAATGCTACGGAACTCTTCCATTGTTCTTGGAATTCTGCGGAAGTTTATAAATGCTACGGTACTCTTCCATTGTTCTTGGGTATTCTGCTGAAGTTTAAAAATGTTACGGATCACTTCCATTGTTCTTCAGAATTCTGATGAAGTTTAAAAATGCTATGGAACACTTCCATTGTTCTTCGGAATTCTGCTGAAGTTTAAAAATGCTACGGAACTTTTCCATTGTTCTTCGGAATTTTGATGAAGTTTAAAAATGCTAAGGAACTCTTCCATTGTTCTTCGGAATTCTGCTGAAGTTTAAAAATGCTACGGAACTCTTCCATTGTTCTCGGAATTCTGTTGAAGTTTAAAAATGCTACGGAACTCTTCCATTGTTCTCGTAATTCTGGTGAAGTTTAAAAATGCTACGGAACTCTTCCATTGTTCTCGGAATTCTGCTGAAGTTTAAAAATGCTACGGAACTCTTCCATTGTTCTTCGGAATTCTGCTGAAGTTTAAAAATGCTACGGAACTTTTCCATTGTTCTTTGGAATTCTGATGAATTTTAAAAATGCT
This sequence comes from Phyllobates terribilis, assembly GCF_046119375.1. Lineage (NCBI taxonomy): Eukaryota > Metazoa > Chordata > Amphibia > Anura > Dendrobatidae > Phyllobates > Phyllobates terribilis. The sequence continues at coordinate 1,955,666 of NW_027363010.1, read as the reverse complement.
ACGGAACTCTTCCATTGTTCTTCGGAATTCTGCAGAAGTTAAAAAATGCTACGGAACTCTTCCATTGTTCTCAGAATTCTTCTGAAGTTTATAAATTCTATGGTACTCTTCCATTGTTCTTGGGAATTCTGCTGAAGTTTAAAAATGTTACGGATCATTTCCATTGTTCTTCAGAATTCTGATGAAGTTTAAAAATGTTATGGAACACTTCCATTGTTCTTCGGAATTCTGCTGAAGTTTAAAAATGCTACGGAACTCTTCCATTGTTCTTCGGAATTCTGCTGAAGTTTCAAAATGCTACGGAACTTTTCCATTGTTCTTCGGAATTCTGATGAAGTTTAAAAATGCTACGGAACTCTTACATTGTTCTTCTGAATTCTGCTGAAGTTTAAAAATGCTACGGAACTCTTCCATTTTTCTTCGGAATTCTGATGAAGCCTAAAACTGCACCGGAACTCTTCCATTGTTCTTCGGAATTCTGCTGAAGTTTAAAAATGCTTCGGAACTCTTCCATTGTTCTTCGGAATTCTGCTGAAGTTTAAAAATGCTACGGAACTCTTCCATTGTTCTCAGAATTCTGCTGAAGTTTAAAAATGCTACGGAACTATTCCATTGTTCTCGGAATTCTGGTGAAGTTTAAAAATGCTACGTAACTCTTCCATTGTTCTCGGAATTCTGCTGAAGTTTAAAAATGCTACGGAACTCTTCCATTGTTCTTCGGAATTCTGCTGAAGTTTAAAAATGCTACGGAACTCTTCCATTGTTCTTCGGAATTCTGCTGAAGTTTAAAAATGCTATGGAACTCTTCCATTGTTCTCGGAATTCTGCTGAAGTATAAAAATGTTACGGAACTTTTCCATTGTTCTTCGGAATTCTGACGAAGTTTAAAAAGGCTACGGAACTCTTCCATTGTTCTTCGGAATTCTGCTGAAGTTTAAAAATGCTACGGAACTCTTCCATTGTTCTTCGGAATTCTGCAGAAGTTTAAAAATGCTACGGATCTCTTCGATTGTTCTTCGGAATTCTGCTGAAGTTTAAAAATGCTACGGAACTCTTCCATTGCTTTGCAGAATTCTGCTGAAGTTTAAAAATGCTACGGAACTCTTCCATTGTTCTTCGAAAATCTGCTGAAGTTTAAAAATGCTACGGAACACTTTCTTTGTTCTTCGGAATTCTGCTGAAGTTTAAAAATGCTACGGAACTCTTCCATTGTTCACGGAATTCTGGTGAAGTTTAAAAATGCTACAGAACTCTTCCATTGTTATTCTTAATTCTACTGAAGTTTAAAAATGCTACGGAACTCTTCCATTGTTCTTCAGAATTCTGCTGAAGTTTAAAAATGCTACGGAACTCTTCCATTGTTCTCGGAATTCTGGTGAAGTTTAAAAATGGTACGGAACTCTTCCATTGTTCTCGGAATTCTGGTGAAGTTTAAAACTGCTGCGGAACTCTTCCATTGTTCTCGGATTTCTGCTGAAGTTTAAAAATGCTACGGAACTCTTCCATTGTTCTTGGAATTCTGCTGAAGTTTATAAATGCTACAGTACTCTTCCATTGTTCTTGGGTATTCTGCTGAAGTTTAAAAATGTTACGGATCACTTCCATTGTTCTTCAGAATTCTGATGAAGTTTAAAAATGCTATGGAACACTTCCATTGTTCTTCGGAATTCTGCTGAAGTTTAAAAATGCTACGGAACTCTTCCATTGTTCTTTGGAATTCTGCTGAAGTTTAAAAATGCTACGGAACTTTTCCATTGTTCTTCGGAATTTTGATGAAGTTTAAAAATGCTACGGAACTCTTCCATTGTTCTCGTAATTCTGTTGAAGTTTAAAAATGCTACGGAACTCTTCCATTGTTCTCGGAATTCTGGTGAAGTTTAAAAATGCTACGGAACTCTTTCATTGTTCTCGGAATTCTGGTGAAGTTTAAAAATGGTACGGAACTCTTCTATTGTTCTCGGAATTCTGGTGAAGTTTAAAACTGCTGCGGAACTCTTCCATTGTTCTCGGATTTCTGCTGAAGTTTAAAAATGCTACGGAACTCTTCCATTGTTCTTGGAATTCTGCGGAAGTTTATAAATGCTACGGTACTCTTCCATTGTTCTTGGGAATTCTGCTGAAGTTTAAAAATGTTACGGATCACTTCCATTGTTCTTCAGAATTCTGATGAAGTTTAAAAATGCTATGGAACACTTCCATTGTTCTTCGGAATTCTGCTGAAGTTTAAAAATGCTACGGAACTCTTCCATTGTTCTTCCGAATTCTGCTGAAGTTTAAAAATGCTACGGAACTTTTCCATTGTTCTTCAGAATTTTGATGAAGTTTAAAAATGCTACGGAACTCTTCCATTGTTCTTCGGAATTCTGCTGAAGTTTAAAAATGCTACGGAACTCTTCCATTGTTCTCGGAATTCTGTTGAAGTTTAAAAATGCTACGGAACTCTTCCATTGTTCTCGTAATTCTGGTGAAGTTTAAAAATGCTACGGAACACTTCCATTGTTCTCGGAATTCTGCTGAAGTTTAAAAATGCTACGGAACTCTTCCATTGTTCTTCGGAATTCTGCTGAAGTTTAAAAATGCTACGGAACTTTTCCATTGTTCTTTGGAATTCTGATGAATTTTAAAAATGCTACGGAACTCTTCCATTGTTCTTCGGAATTCTGCAGAAGTTAAAAAATGCTACGGAACTCTTCCATTGTTCTCAGAATTCTTCTGAAGTTTATAAATTCTATGGTACTCTTCCATTGTTCTTGGGAATTCTGCTGAAGTTTAAAAATGTTACGGATCATTTCCATTGTTCTTCAGAATTCTGATGAAGTTTAAAAATGCTATGGAACACTTCCATTGTTCTTCGGAATTCTGCTGAAGTTTAAAAATGCTACGGAACTCTTCCATTGTTCTTCGGAATTCTGCTGAAGTTTAAAAATGCTACGGAACTTTTCCATTGTTCTTCGGAATTCTGATGAAGTTTAAAAATGCTACGGAACTCTTACATTGTTCTTCTGAATTCTGCTGAAGTTTAAAAATGCTACGGAACTCTTCCATTGTTCTTCGGAATTCTGATGAAGCCTAAAACTGCACCGGAACTCTTCCATTGTTCTTCGGAATTCTGCTGAAGTTTAAAAATGCTTCGGAACTCTTCCGTTGTTCTTCGGAATTCTGCTGAAGTTTAAAAATGCTACGGAACTCTTCCATTGTTCTCAGAATTCTGCTGAAGTTTAAAAATGCTACGGAACTCTTCCATTGTTCTCGGAATTCTGGTGAAGTTTAAAAATGCTACGGAACTCTTCCATTGTTCTCGGAATTCTGCTGAAGTTTAAAAATGCTACGGAACTCTTCCATTGTTCTTCGGAATTCTGCTGAAGTTTAAAAATGCTACGGAACTCTTCCATTGTTCTTCGGAATTCTGCTGAAGTTTAAAAATGCTATGGAACTCTTCCATTGTTCTCGGAATTCTGCTGAAGTATAAAAATGTTACGGAACTTTTCCATTGTTCTTCGGAATTCTGACGAAGTTTAAAAAGGCTACGGAACTCTTCCATTGTTCTTCGGAATTCTGCTGAAGTTTAAAAATGCTACGGAACTCTTCCATTGTTCTTCGGAATTCTGCAGAAGTTTAAAAATGCTACGGAACTCTTCGATTGTTCTTCGGAATTCTGCTGAAGTTTAAAAATGCTACGGAACTCTTCCATTGCTTTGCAGAATTCTGCTGAAGTTTAAAAATGCTACGGAACTCTTCCATTGTTCTTCGGAAATCTGCTGAAGTTTAAAAATGCTACGGAACACTTTCTTTGTTCTTCGGAATTCTGCTGAAGTTTAAAAATGCTACGGAACTCTTCCATTGTTCACGGAATTCTGGTGAAGTTTAAAAATGCTACGGAACTCTTCCATTGTTATTCTTAATTCTACTGAAGTTTAAAAATGCTACGGAACTCTTCCATTGTTCTTCAGAATTCTGCTGAAGTTTAAAAATGCTACGGAACTCTTCCATTGTTCTCGGAATTCTGGTGAAGTTTAAAAATGGTACGGAACTCTTCCATTGTTCTCGGAATTCTGGTGAAGTTTAAAACTGCTGCGGAACTCTTCCATTGTTCTCGGATTTCTGCTGAAGTTTAAAAATGCTACGGAACTCTTCCATTGTTCTTGGAATTCTGCTGAAGTTTATAAATGCTACGGTACTCTTCCATTGTTCTTGGGTATTCTGCTGAAGTTTAAAAATGCTACGGATCACTTCCATTGTTCTTCAGAATTCTGATGAAGTTTAAAAATGCTATGGAACACTTCCATTGTTCTTCGGAATTCTGCTGAAGTTTAAAAATGCTACGGAACTCTTTCATTGTTCTTCGGAATTCTGCTGAAGTTTAAAAATGCTACGGAACTTTTCCATTGTTCTTCGGAATTTTGATGAAGTTTAAAAATGCTACGGAACTCTTCCATTGTTCTCGTAATTCTGTTGAAGTTTAAAAATGCTACGGAACTCTTCCATTGTTCTCGTAATTCTGGTGAAGTTTAAAAATGCTAAGGAACTCTTCCATTGTTCTCGTAATTCTGGTGAAGTTTAAAAATGCTACGGAACTCTTCTATTGTTCTCGGAATTCTGCTGAAGTTTAAAAATGCTACGGAACTCTTCCATTGTTCTTCGGAATTCTGCTGAAGTTTAAAAATGCTACGGAACTTTTCCATTGTTCTTTGGAATTCTGATGAATTTTAAAAATGCTACGGAACTCTTCCATTGTTCTTCGGAATTCTGCTGAAGTTTAAAAATGCTACGGAACTTTTCCATTGTTCTTTGGAATTCTGATGAATTTTAAAAATGCTACGGAACTCTTCCATTGTTCTTCGGAATTCTGCTGAAGTTTAAAAATGCTACGGAACTCTTCCATTGTTCTTCGGAATTCTGCAGAAGTTAAAAAATGCTACGGAACTCTTCCATTGTTCTCAGAATTCTTCTGAAGTTTATAAATTCTATGGTACTCTTCCATTGTTCTTCGGAATTCTGCTGAAATATAAAAATGCTACGGAACTTTTCCATTGTTCTTCGGAATTCTGATGAAGTTTAAAAATGCTACGGAACTCTTCCATTGTTCTTCGGAATTCTGCTGAAGTTTAAAAATGCTACGGAACTTTTCCATTGTTCTTTGGAATTCTGATGAATTTTAAAAATGCTACGGAACTCTTCCATTGTTCTTCGGAATTCTGCTGAAGTTTAAAAATGCTACGGAACTCTTCCATTGTTCTTCGGAATTCTGCAGAAGTTAAAAAATGCTACGGAACTCTTCCATTGTTCTCAGAATTCTTCTGAAGTTTATAAATTCTATGGTACTCTTCCATTGTTCTTCGGAATTCTGCTGAAGTATAAAAATGCTACGGAACTTTTCCATTGTTCTTCGGAATTCTGATGAAGTTTAAAAATGCTACGGAACTCTTCCATTGTTCTTCGGAATTCTGCTGAAGTTTAAAAATGCTACGGAACTCTTCCATTGTTCTCGGAATTCTGTTGAAGTTTAAAAATGCTACGGAACTCTTCCATTGTTCTCGTAATTCTGGTGAAGTTTAAAAATGCTACGGAACTCTTCCATTGTTCTCGGAATTCTGCTGAAGTTTAAAAATGCTACGGAACTCTTCCATTGTTCTTCGGAATTCTGCTGAAGTTTAAAAATGCTACGGAACTTTTCCATTGTTCTTTGGAATTCTGATGAATTTTAAAAATGCTACGGAACTCTTCCATTGTTCTTCGGAATTCTGCTGAAGTTTAAAAATGCTACGGAACTCTTCCATTGTTCTTCGGAATTCTGCAGAAGTTAAAAAATGCTACCGAACCCTTCCATTGTTCGTGGAATTCTGGTGAAGTTTAAAAATGCTACGGAACTCTTCTATTGTTCTCAGAATTCTTCTGAAGTTTATAAATTCTATGGTACTCTTCCATTGTTCTTGGGAATTCTGCTGAAGTTTAAAAATGTTACGGATCATTTCCATTGTTCTTCGGAATTCTGCTGAAGTTTAAAAATGCTACGGAACTCTTCCATTGTTTTTCGGAATTCTGCTGAAGTTTAAAAATGCTACGGAACTCTTCGATTGTTCTTCGGAATTCTGCTGAAGTTTAAAAATGCTACGGAACTCTTCCATTGTTTTGCAGAATTCTGCTGAAGTTTAAAAATGCTACGGAACTCTTCCATTGTTCTTCGGAAATCTGCTGAAGTTTAAAAATGCTACGGAACACTTTCTTTGTTCTTCGGAATTCTGCTGAAGTTTAAAAATGCTACGGAACTCTTCCATTGTTCACGGAATTCTGGTGAAGTTTAAAAATGCTACGGAACTCTTCCATTGTTCTCGGAATTCTGGTGAAGCTTAAAAATGGTACGGAACTCTTCCATTGTTATTCTTAATTCTACTGAAGTTTAAAAATGCTACGGAACTCTTCCATTGTTCTCGGAATTCTGGTGAAGTTTAAAAATGCTACGGAACTCTTCCATTGTTCTCGGAATTCTGGTGAAGCTTAAAAATGGTACGGAACTCTTCCATTGTTCTCGGAATTCTGGTGAAGTTTAAAACTGCTGCGGAACTCTTCCATTGTTCTCGGATTTCTGCTGAAGTTTAAAAATGCTACGGAACTCTTCCATTGTTCTTGGAATTCTGTTGAAGTTTAAAATACTACGGAACTCTTCCATTGTTCTCAGAATTCTGCTGAAGTTTATAAATGCTACGGAACTCTTCCATTGTTCTTGGAATTCTGCTGAAGTTTATAAATGCTACGGTACTCTTCCATTGTTCTTGGGTATTCTGCTGAAGTTTAAAAATGTTACGGATCACTTCCATTGTTCTTCAGAATTCTGATGAAGTTTAAAAATGCTATGGAACACTTCCATTGTTCTTCGGAATTCTGCTGAAGTTTAAAAATGCTACGGAACTCTTCCATTGTTCTTCGGAATTCTGCTGAAGTTTAAAAATGCTACGGAACTTTTCCATTGTTCTTCGGAATTTTGATGAAGTTTAAAAATGCTACGGAACTCTTCCATTGTTCTTCGGAATTCTGCTGAAGTTTAAAAATGCTACGGAACTCTTCCATTGTTCTCGGAATTCTGTTGAAGTTTAAAAATGCTACGGAACTCTTCCATTGTTCTCGTAATTCTGGTGAAGTTTAAAAATGCTACGGAACTCTTCCATTGTTCTCGGAATTCTGCTGAAGTTTAAAAATGCTACGGAACTCTTCCATTGTTCTTCGGAATTCTGCTGAAGTTTAAAAATGCTACGGAACTTTTCCATTGTTCTTTGGAACTCTGATGAATTTTAAAAATGCTACGGAACTCTTCCATTGTTCTTCGGAATTCTGCTGAAGTTTAAAAATGCTACGGAACTCTTCCATTGTTCTTCGGAATTCTGCAGAAGTTAAAAAATGCTACGGAACTCTTCCATTGTTCTCAGAATTCTTCTGAAGTTTATAAATTCTATGGTACTCTTCCATTGTTCTTGGGAATTCTGCTGAAGTTTAAAAATGTTACGGATCATTTCCATTGTTCTTCAGAATTCTGATGAAGTTTAAAAATGCTATGGAACACTTCCATTGTTCTTCGGAATTCTGCTGAAGTTTAAAAATGCTACGGAACTCTTCCATTGTTCTTCAGAATTCTGCTGAAGTTTAAAAATGCTACGGAACTTTTCCATTGTTCTTCGGAATTCTGATGAAGTTTAAAAATGCTACGGAACTCTTCCATTGTTCTTCGGAATTCTGCTGAAGTTTAAAAATGCTACGGAACTCTTCCATTGTTATCGGAATTCTGTTGAAGTTTAAAAATGCTACGGAACTCTTCCATTGTTCTCGTAATTCTGGTGAAGTTTAAAAATGCTACGGAACTCTTCCATTGTTCTCGGAATTCTGCTGAAGTTTAAAAATGCTACGGAACTTTTCCATTGTTCTTTGGAATTTGGATGAATTTTAAAAATGCTACGGAACTCTTCCATTGTTCTTCGGAATTCTGCTGAAGTTTAAAAATGCTACGGAACTCTTCCATTGTTTTTTGGAATTCTGCAGAAGTTAAAAAATGCTACGGAACTCTTCCATTGTTCGTGGAATTCTGGTGAAGTTTAAAAATGCTACGGAACTTTTCCATTGTTCTTTGGAATTTGGATGAATTTTAAAAATGCTACGGAACTCTTCCATTGTTCTTCGGAATTCTGCTGAAGTTTAAAAATGCTACGGAACTCTTCCATTGTTTTTTGGAATTCTGCAGAAGTTAAAAAATGCTACGGAACTCTTCCATTGTTCGTGGAATTCTGGTGAAGTTTAAAAATGCTACGGAACTCTTCCATTGTTCTCAGAATTCTTCTGAAGTTTATAAATTCTATGGTACTCTTCCATTGTTCTTGTGAATTCTGCTGAAGTTTAAAAATGTTACGGATCATTTCCATTGTTCTTCGGAATTCTGCTGAAGTTTAAAAATGCTACGGAACTCTTCCATTGTTTTTCGGAATTCTGCTGAAGTTTAAAAATGCTACGGAACTCTTCCATTGTTTTGCAGAATTCTGCTGAAGTTTAAAAATGCTACGGAACTCTTCCATTGTTCTTCGGAAATCTGCTGAAGTTTAAAAATGCTACGGAACACTTTCTTTGTTCTTCGGAATTCTGCTGAAGTTTAAAAATGCTACGGAACTCTTCCATTGTTATTCTTAATTCTACTGAAGTTTAAAAATGCTACGGAACTCTTCCATTGTTCTTCGGAATTCTGCTGAAGTTTAAAAATGCTACGGAACTCTTCCATTGTTCTTCGGAAATCTGCTGAAGTTTAAAAATGCTACGGAACTCTTCCATTGTTCTCGGAATTCTGTTGAAGTTTAAAAATGCTACGGAACTCTTCCATTGTTCTCGTAATTCTGGTGAAGTTTAAAAATGCTACGGAACTCTTCCATTGTTCTCGGAATTCTGCTGAAGTTTAAAAATGCTACGGAACTCTTCCATTGTTCTTCGGAATTCTGCTGAAGTTTAAAAATGCTACGGAACTTTTCCATTGTTCTTTGGAATTCTGATGAAATTTAAAAATGCTACGGAACTCTTCCATTGTTCTTCGGAATTCTGCTGAAGTTTAAAAATGCTACGGAACTCTTCCATTGTTCTTCGGAATTCTGCAGAAGTTAAAAAATGCTACCGAACCCTTCCATTGTTCGTGGAATTCTGGTGAAGTTTAAAAATGCTACGGAACTCTTCTATTGTTCTCAGAATTCTTTTGAAGTTTATAAATTCTATGGTACTCTTCCATTGTTCTTGGGAATTCTGCTGAAGTTTAAAAATGTTACGGATCATTTCCATTGTTCTTCGGAATTCTGCTGAAGTTTAAAAATGCTACGGAACTCTTCCATTGTTTTTCGGAATTCTGCTGAAGTTTAAAAATGCTACGGAACTCTTCGATTGTTCTTCGGAATTTTGCTGAAGTTTAAAAATGCTACGGAACTCTTCCATTGTTTTGCAGAATTCTGCTGAAGTTTAAAAATGCTACGGAACTCTTCCATTGTTCTTCGGAAATCTGCTGAAGTTTAAAAATGCTACGGAACACTTTCTTTGTTCTTCGGAATTCTGCTGAAGTTTAAAAATGCTACGGAACTCTTCCATTGTTCACGGAATTCTGGTGAAGTTTAAAAATGCTACGGAACTCTTCCATTGTTCTCGGAATTCTGGTGAAGCTTAAAAATGGTACGGAACTCTTCCATTGTTATTCTTAATTCTACTGAAGTTTAAAAATGCTACGGAACTCTTCCATTGTTCTCGGAATTCTGGTGAAGTTTAAAAATGCTACGGAACTCTTCCATTGTTCTCGGAATTCTGGTGAAGCTTAAAAATGGTACGGAACTCTTCCATTGTTCTCGGAATTCTGGTGAAGTTTAAAACTGCTGCGGAACTCTTCCATTGTTCTCGGATTTCTGCTGAAGTTTAAAAATGCTACGGAACTCTTCCATTGTTCTTGGAATTCTGTTGAAGTTTAAAATACTACGGAACTCTTCCATTGTTCTCAGAATTCTGCTGAAGTTTATAAATGCTACGGAACTCTTCCATTGTTCTTGGAATTCTGCTGAAGTTTATAAATGCTACGGTACTCTTCCATTGTTCTTGGGTATTCTGCTGAAGTTTAAAAATGTTACGGATCACTTCCATTGTTCTTCAGAATTCTGATGAAGTTTAAAAATGCTATGGAACACTTCCATTGTTCTTCGGAATTCTGCTGAAGTTTAAAAATGCTACGGAACTCTTCCATTGTTCTTCGGAATTCTGCTGAAGTTTAAAAATGCTACGGAACTTTTCCATTGTTCTTCGGAATTTTGATGAAGTTTAAAAATGCTACGGAACTCTTCCATTGTTCTTCGGAATTCTGCTGAAGTTTAAAAATGCTACGGAACTCTTCCATTGTTCTCGGAATTCTGTTGAAGTTTAAAAATGCTACGGAACTCTTCCATTGTTCTCGTAATTCTGGTGAAGTTTAAAAATGCTACGGAACTCTTCCATTGTTCTCGGAATTCTGCTGAAGTTTAAAAATGCTACGGAACTCTTCCATTGTTCTTCGGAATTCTGCTGAAGTTTAAAAATGCTACGGAACTTTTCCATTGTTCTTTGGAATTCTGATGAATTTTAAAAATGCTACGGAACTCTTCCATTGTTCTTCGGAATTCTGCTGAAGTTTAAAAATGCTACGGAACTCTTCCATTGTTCTTCGGAATTCTGCAGAAGTTAAAAAATGCTACGGAACTCTTCCATTGTTCTCAGAATTCTTCTGAAGTTTATAAATTCTATGGTACTCTTCCATTGTTCTTGGGAATTCTGCTGAAGTTTAAAAATGTTACGGATCATTTCCATTGTTCTTCAGAATTCTGATGAAGTTTAAAAATGCTATGGAACACTTCCATTGTTCTTCGGAATTCTGCTGAAGTTTAAAAATGCTACGGAACTCTTCCATTGTTCTTCAGAATTCTGCTGAAGTTTAAAAATGCTACGGAACTTTTCCATTGTTCTTCGGAATTCTGATGAAGTTTAAAAATGCTACGGAACTCTTCCATTGTTCTTCGGAATTCTGCTGAAGTTTAAAAATGCTACGGAACTCTTCCATTGTTATCGGAATTCTGTTGAAGTTTAAAAATGCTACGGAACTCTTCCATTGTTCTCGTGATTCTGGTGAAGTTTAAAAATGCTATGGAACTCTTCCATTGTTCTCGGAATTCTGCTGAAGTTTAAAAATGCTACGGAACTTTTCCATTGTTCTTTGGAATTTGGATGAATTTTAAAAATGCTACGGAACTCTTCCATTGTTCTTCGGAATTCTGCTGAAGTTTAAAAATGCTACGGAACTCTTCCATTGTTTTTTGGAATTCTGCAGAAGTTAAAAAATGCTACGGAACTCTTCCATTGTTCGTGGAATTCTGGTGAAGTTTAAAAATGCTACGGAACTTTTCCATTGTTCTTTGGAATTTGGATGAATTTTAAAAATGCTACGGAACTCTTCCATTGTTCTTCGGAATTCTGCTGAAGTTTAAAAATGCTACGGAACTCTTCCATTGTTTTTTGGAATTCTGCAAAAGTTAAAAAATGCTACGGAACTCTTCCATTGTTCGTGGAATTCTGGTGAAGTTTAAAAATGCTACGGAACTCTTCCATTGTTCTCAGAATTCTTCTGAAGTTTATAAATTCTATGGTACTCTTCCATTGTTCTTGTGAATTCTGCTGAAGTTTAAAAATGTTACGGATCATTTCCATTGTTCTTCGGAATTCTGCTGAAGTTTAAAAATGCTACGGAACTCTTCCATTGTTTTTCGGAATTCTGCTGAAGTTTAAAAATGCTACGGAACTCTTCCATTGTTTTGCAGAATTCTGCTGAAGTTTAAAAATGCTACGGAACTCTTCCATTGTTCTTCGGAAATCTGCTGAAGTTTAAAAATGCTACGGAACACTTTCTTTGTTCTTCGGAATTCTGCTGAAGTTTAAAAATGCTACGGAACTCTTCCATTGTTATTCTTAATTCTACTGAAGTTTAAAAATGCTACGGAACTCTTCCATTGTTCTTCGGAATTCTGCTGAAGTTTAAAAATGCTACGGAACTCTTCCATTGTTCTTCGGAAATCTGCTGAAGTTTAAAAATGCTACGGAACACTTTCTTTGTTCTTCGGAATTCTGGTGAAGTTTAAAAATGCTACGGAACTCTTCCATTGTTATTCTTGATTCTACTGAAGTTTAAAAATGCTACGGAACTCTTCCATTGTTCTTCGGAATTCTGCTGAAGTTTAAAAATGCTACGGAACTCTTCCATTGTTCTCGGAATTCTGGTGAAGTTGAAAAATGCTACGGAACTCTTCCATTGTTCTCGGAATTCTGGTGAAGCTTAAAAATGGTACGGAACTCTTCCATTGTTCTCGGAATTCTGGTGAAGTTTAAAACTGCTGCGGAACTCTTCCATTGTTCTCGGATTTCTGCTGAAGTTTAAAAATGCTACGGAACTCTTCCATTGTTCTTGGAATTCTGTTGAAGTTTAAAATGCTACGGAACTCTTCCATTGTTCTCAGAATTCTGCTGAAGTTTATAAATGCTACGGTACTCTTCCATTGTTCTTGGGTATTCTGCTGAAGTTTAAAAATGTTACGGATCACTTCCATTGTTCTTCAGAATTCTGATGAAGTTTAAAAATGCTATGGAACACTTCCATTGTTCTTCGCAATTCTGCTGAAGTTTAAAAATGCTACGGAACTCTTCCATTGTTCTTCAGAATTCTGCTGAAGTTTAAAAATGCTACGGAACTCTTCCATTGTTCTGGGAATTCTGGTGAAGTTTAAAAATGGTACGGAACTCTTCCATTGTTCTCGGAATTCTGGTGAAGTTTAAAACTGCTGCGGAACTCTTCCATTGTTCTCGGATTTCTGCTGAAGTTTAAAAATGCTATGGAACTCTTCCATTGTTCTTGGAATTCTGTTGAAGTTTAAAATGCTACGGAACTCTTCCATTGTTCTCAGAATTCTGCTGAAGTTTATAAATGCTAGGGTACTCTTCCATTGTTCTTGGGTATTCTGCTGAAGTTTAAAAATGTTACGGATCACTTCCATTGTTCTTCAGAATTCTGATGAAGTTTAAAAATGCTATGGAACACTTCCATTGTTCTTCGGAATTCTGCTGAAGTTTAAAAATGCTACGGAACTCTTCCATTGTTCTTCGGAATTCTGCTGAAGTTTAAAAATGCTACGGAACTTTTCCATTGTTCTTCGGAATTCTGATGAAGTTTAAAAATGCTACGGAACTCTTCCATTGTTCTTCGGAATTCTGCTGAAGTTTAAAAATGCTACGGAACTCTTCCATTGTTCTCGGAATTCTGTTGAAGTTTAAAAATGCTACGGAACTCTTCCATTGTTCTCGTAATTCTGGTGAAGTTTAAAAATGCTACGGAACTCTTCCATTGTTCTTCGGAATTCTGCTGAAGTTTAAAAATGCTACGGAACTCTTCCATTGTTCTCGGAATTCTGTTGAAGTTTAAAAATGCTACGGAACTCTTCCATTGTTCTCGGAATTCTGGTGAAGCTTAAAAATGGTACGGAACTCTTCCATTGTTCTCGGAATTCTGGTGAAGTTTAAAAATGCTGCGGAACTCTTCCATTGTTCTCAGATTTCTGCTGAAGTTTAAAAATGCTACGGAACTCTTCCATTGTTCTTGGAATTCTGTTGAAGTTTAAAATGCTACGGAACTCTTCCATTGTTCTCAGAATTCTGCTGAAGTTTATAAATGCTACGGTACTCTTCCATTGTTCTTGGGTATTCTGCTGAAGTTTAAAAATGTTACGGATCACTTCCATTGTTCTTCAGAATTCTGATGAAGTTTAAAAATGCTATGGAACACTTCCATTGTTCTTCGCAATTCTGCTGAAGTTTAAAAATGCTACGGAACTCTTCCATTGTTCTTCAGAATTCTGCTGAAGTTTAAAAATGCTACGGAACTCTTCCATTGTTCTGGGAATTCTGGTGAAGTTTAAAAATGGTACGGAACTCTTCCATTGTTCTCGGAATTCTGGTGAAGTTTAAAACTGCTGCGGAACTCTTCCATTGTTCTCGGATTTCTGCTGAAGTTTAAAAATGCTGCGGAACTCTTCCATTGTTCTTGGAATTCTGTTGAAGTTTAAAATGCTACGGAACTCTTCCATTGTTCTCAGAATTCTGCTGAAGTTTATAAATGCTACGGTACTCTTCCATTGTTCTTGGGTATTCTGCTGAAGTTTAAAAATGTTACGGATCACTTCCATTGTTCTTCAGAATTCTGATGAAGTTTAAAAATGCTATGGAACACTTCCATTGTTCTTCACAATTCTGCTGAAGTTTAAAAATGCTACGGAACTCTTCCATTGTTCTTCAGAATTCTGCTGAAGTTTAAAAATGCTACGGAACTCTTCCATTGTTCTGGGAATTCTGGTGAAGTTTAAAAATGGTACGGAACTCTTCCATTGTTCTCGGAATTCTGGTGAAGTTTAAAAATGGTACGGAACTCTTCCATTGTTCTCGGAATTCTGGTGAAGTTTAAAACTGCTGCGGAACTCTTCCATTGTTCTCGGATTTCTGCTGAAGTTTAAAAATGCTACGGAACTCTTCCATTGTTCTTGGAATTCTGTTGAAGTTTAAAATGCTACGGAACTCTTCCATTGTTCTCAGAATTCTGCTGAAGTTTATAAATGCTACGGTACTCTTCCATTGTTCTTGGGTATTCTGCTGAAGTTTAAAAATGTTACGGATCACTTCCATTCTTCTTCAGAATTCTGATGAAGTTTAAAAATGCTATGGAACACTTCCATTGTTCTTCGGAATTCTGCTGAAGTTTAAAAATGCTACGGAACTCTTCCATTGTTCTTCGGAATTCTGCTGAAGTTTAAAAATGCTACGGAACTTTTCCATTGTTCTTCGGAATTCTGATGAAGTTTAAAAATGCTACGGAACTCTTCCATTGTTCTTCGGAATTCTGCTGAAGTTTAAAAATGCTACGGAACTCTTCCATTGTTCTCGGAATTCTGGTGAAGTTTAAAAATGCTACGGAACTCTTCCATTGTTCTCGGAATTCTGGTGAAGTTTAAAAATGCTACGGAACTTTTCCATTGTTCTTCGGAATTCTGATGAAGTTTAAAAATGCTACGGAACTCTTCCATTGTTCTTCGGAATTCTGCTGAAGTTTAAAAATGCTACGGAACTCTTCCATTGTTCTCGGAATTCTGTTGAAGTTTAAAAATGCTACGGAACTCTTCCATTGTTCTCGGAATTCTGCAGAAGTTTAAAAATGCTACGGAACTCTTCCATTGTTCTTCGGAATTCTGCTGAAGTTTAAAAATGCTACGGAACTTTTCCATTGTTCTTTGGATTTCTGATGAATTTTAAAAATGCTACGGAACTCTTCCATTGTTCTTCGGAATTCTGCTGAAGTTTAAAAATGCTACGGAACTCTTCCATTGTTCTTCGGAATTCTGCAGAAGTTAAAAAATGCTACGGAACTCTTCCATTGTTCGTGGAATTCTGGTGAAGTTTAAAAATGCTACGGAACTCTTCCATTGTTCTCAGAATTCTTCTGAAGTTTATAAATTCTATGGTACTCTTCCATTGTTCTTGGGAATTCTGCTGAAGTTTAAAAATGTTACGGATCATTTCCATTGTTCTTCGGAATTCTGCTGAAGATTAAAAATGCTACGGAACTCTTCCATTGTTCTTCGGAATTCTGCTGAAGTTTAAAAATGCTACGGAACTCTTCGATTTTTCTTCGGAATTCTGCTGAAGTTTAAAAATGCTACGGAACTCTTCCATTGCTTTGCAGAATTCTGCTGAAGTTTAAAAATGCTACGGAACTCTTCCATTGTTATTCTTAATTCTACTGAAGTTTAAAAATGCTACGGAACTCTTCCATTGTTCTTCGGAATTCTGCTGAAGTTTAAAAATGCTACGGAACTCTTCCATTGTTCTTCTGAGTTCTGCTGAAGTTTAAAAATGCTACGGAACTCTTCCATTGTTCTTCGGAATTCTGATGAAGTTTAAAACTGCAACGGAACTCTTCCATTGTTCTTCGGAATTCTGCTGAAGTTTAAAAATGCTACGGAACTCTTCCATTGTTCTTCGGAATTCTGCTGAAGTTTAAAAATGCTACGGAACTCTTACATTGTTCTTCTGAATTCTGCTGAAGTTTAAAAATGCTACGGAACTCTTCCATTGTTCTTCGGAATTCTGATGAAGCCTAAAACTGCAACGCAACTCTTCCATTGTTCTTCGGAATTCTGCTGAAGTTTAAAAATGCTTCGGAACTCTTCCATTGTTCTTCGGAATTCTGCTGCAGTTTAAAAATGCTACGGAACTCTTCCATTGTTCTCGGAATTCTGCTGAAGTTTAAAAATCCTACGGAACTCTTCCATTGTTCTCGGAATTCTGGTGAAGTTTAAAAATGCTACGGAACCTTCCAATGTTCTCGGAATTCTGCTGAAGTTTAAAAATGCTACGGAACTCTTCCATTGTTCTTCGGAATTCTGCTGAAGTTTAAAAATGCTACGGAACTCTTCCATTGTTCTTCGGAATTCTGCTGAAGTTTAAAAATACTATGGAACTCTTCCATTGTTCTCGGAATTCTGCTGAAGTATAAAAATGGTACGGAACTTTTCCATTGTTCTTCGGAATTCTGACGAAGTTTAAAAAGGCTACGGAACTCTTCCATTGTTCTTCGGAATTCTGCTGAAGTTTAAAAATGCTACGGAACTCTTCCATTGTTCTTCGGAATTCTGCAGAAGTTTAAAAATGCTACGGAACTCTTCGATTGTTCTTCGGAATTCTGCTGAAGTTTAAAAATGTTACGGAACTCTTCCATTGCTTTGCAGAATTCTGCTTAAGTTTAAAAATGCTACGGAACTCTTCCATTGTTCTCCGGAAATCTGCTGAAGTTTAAAAATGCTACGGAACACTTTCTTTGTTCTTCGGAATTCTGCTGAAGTTTAAAAATGCTACGGAACTCTTCCATTGTTCACGGAATTCTGGTGAAGTTTAAAAATGCTACGGAACTCTTCCATTGTTATTCTTAATTCTACTGAAGTTTAAAAATGCTACGTAACTCTTCCATTGTTCTTCGGAATTCTGCTGAAGTTTAAAAATGCTACGGAACTCTTCCATTGTTCTTCTGAGTTCTGCTGAAGTATAAAAATGCTACGGAACTCTTCCATTGTTCTTCGGAATTCTGATGAAGTTTAAAACTGCAACGAAACTCTTCCATTGTTCTTCGGAATTCTGCTGAAGTTTAAAAATGCAACGGAACTCTTCCATTGTTCTTCGGAATTCTGCTGAAGTTTAAAAATGCTATGGAACTCTTCCATTGTTCTTCTGAATTCTGCTGAAGTTTAAAAATGCTACGGAACTCTTCCATTGTTCTTCGGAATTCTGATGAAGCCTAAAACTGCTACGGAACTCTTCCTTTGTTCTTCAGAATTCTGCAGAAGTTTAAAAATGCTACGGAACTCTTCCATTGTTCTTGGAATTCTGGTGAAGTTTAAAAATGCTACGGAACTCTTCCATTGTTCTCAGAATTCTGCTGAAGCTTATAATTTCTACGGTGCTCTTCCATTGTTCTTGGGAATTCTGCTGAAGTTTAAAAATGTTACGGATCAATTCCATTGTTCTTCGGAATTCTGCTGAAGTTTAAAAATGCTATGGAACTCTTCCATTGTTCTTCGGAATTCTGCTGAAGTTTAAAAATGCTACGGAACTCTTCCATTGTTCTTCGGAATTCTGCTGAAGTTCAAAAATGCTACGGATCATTTCCATTTTTCTTCAGAATTCTGCTGAAGTTTAAAACTGCAACGGAACTCTTCCATTGTTCTCGGAATTCTGGTGAAGTTTAAAAATGGTACGGTACTCTTCCATTGTTCTCGGAATTCTGGTGAAGTTTAAAACTGCTGCGGAACTCTTCCATTGTTCTCGGATTTGTGCTGAAGTTTAAAAATGCTACGGAACTCTTCCATTGTTCGTGGAATTCTGTTGAAGTTTAAAATGCTACGGAACTCTTCCATTGTTCTCAGAATTCTGCTGAAGTTTATAAATGCTACGGTACTCTTCCATTGTTCTTCGGTATTCTGCTGAAGTTTAAAAATGTTACGGATCACTTCCATTGTTCTTCAGAATTCTGATGAAGTTTAAAAATGCTATGGAACTCTTCCATGGTTCTCGGAATTCTGGTGAAGTTTAAAAATGCTACGGAACTCTTCCATTGTTCTCGGAATTCTGGTGAAGTTTAAAAATGCTACTGAACTCATCCATTGTTCTCGGAATTCTGCTGAAGTTTATAAATGCTACGGAACTCTTCCATTGTTCTTCGGAATTCTGCTGAAGTATAAAAATGGTACGGAACTTTTCCATTGTTCTTCGGAATTCTGACAAAGTTTAAAAAGGCTACGGAACTCTTCCATTGTTCTTCGGAATTCTGCTGAAGTTTAAAAATGCTACGGAACTCTTACATTGTTCTTCGGAATTCTGCAGAAGTTTAAAAATGCTACGGAACACTTCCATTGTTCTTGGAATTCTGGTGAAGTTTAAAAATGCTACGGAACTCTTCCATTGTTCTCAGAATTCTGCTGAAGCTTATAAATTCTACGGTGCTCTTCCATTGCTTTTGGGAATTCTGCTGAAGTTTAAAAATGTTACGGATCAATTCCATTGTTCTTCGGAATTCTGCTGAAGTTTAAAAATGCAACGGAACTCTTCCATTGTTCTTCGGAATTCTGATGAAGTTTAAAAATGCTACGGAACTCTTCCATTGTTCTTCGGAATTCTGCTGAAGTTTAAAGATGTTACGGATCATTTCCATTGTTCTTCAGAATTGTGCTGAAGTTTCAATATGCTACGGAACTCATCCATTGTTCTTCGGAATTCTGCTGAAGTTTAAAAATGCTACGGAACTCTTCGATTGTTCTTCGGAATTCTGCTGAAGTTTAAAAATCCTACGGAACTCTTCCATTTTTCTTCTGAGTTCTGCTGAAGTTTAAAAATGCTGCGGAACTCTTCCTTTGTTCTTCGGAATTCTGATGAAGTTTAAAACTGCAACGGAACTCTTCCATTGTTCTCGGAATTCTGGTGAAGTTTAAAAATGGTACGGAACTCTTCCATTGTTCTCGGAATTCTGGTGAAGTTTAAAACTGCTGCGGAACTCTTCCATTGTTCTCGGATTTCTGCTGAAGTTTAAAAATGCTACGGAAATCTTCCATTGTTCTTGGAATTCTGTTGAAGTTTAAAATGCTACGGAACTCTTCCATTGTTCTCAGAATTCTGCTGAAGTTTATAAATGCTACGGTACTCTTCCATTGTTCTTGGGTATTCTGCTGAAGTTTAAAAATGTTACGGATCACTTCCATTGTTCTTCAGAATTCTGATGAAGTTTAAAAATGCTATGGAACTCTTCCATTGTTCTCGGAATTCTGGTGAAGTTTAAAAATGCTACGGAACTCTTCCATTGTTCTCGGAATTCTGGTGAAGTTTAAAACTGCTGCGGAACTCTTCCATTGTTCTCGGATTTCTGCTGAAGTTTAAAAATGCTACGGAACTCTTCCATTGTTCTTGGAATTCTGTTGAAATTTAAAATGCTACGGAACTCTTCCATTGTTCTCAGAATTCTGCTGAAGTTTATAAATGCTACGGTACTCTTCCATTGTTCTTGGGTATTCTGCTGAAGTTTAAAAATGTTACGGATCACTTCCATTGTTCTTCAGAATTCTGATGAAGTTTAAAAATGCTATGGAACTCTTCCATTGTTCTCGGAATTTTGGTGAAGTTTAAAAATGCTACGGAACTCTTCCATTGTTCTCGGAATTCTGGTGAAGTTTAAAAATGCTACTGAACTCATCCATTGTTCTCGGAATTCTGCTGAAGTTTAAAAATGCTACGGAACTCTTCCATTGTTCTTCGGAATTCTGCTGAAGTATAAAAATGGTACGGAACTTTTCCATTGTTCTTCGGAATTCTGACAAAGTTTAAAAAGGCTACGGAACTCTTCCATTGTTCTTCGGAATTCTGCTGAAGTTTAAAAATGCTACGGAACTCTTCCATTGTTCTTCGGAATTCTCCAGAAGTTTAAAAATGCTACGGAACTCTTCCATTGTTCTTGGAATTCTGGTGAAGTTTAAAAATGCTACGGAACACTTTCATTGTTCTCGGAATTCTGCTGAAGTTTAAAAATGCTACGCAACTCTTCCATTGTTCTTCGGAATTCTGCTGAAGTTTAAAAATGCTACGGAACTCTTCCATTGTTCTTCAGAATTCTGCTGAAGTTTAAAAATGCTATGGAACTCTTCCATTGTTCTTGGAATTCTGGTGAAGTTTAAAAATGCTACGGAACTCTTCCATTGTTCTCGGAATTCTGGTGAAGTTTAAAAATGCTACGGAACTCATCCATTGTTCTCGGAATTCTGCTGAAGTTTAAAAATGCTACGGAACTCTTCCATTGTTCTTCGGAATTCTGCTGAAGTATAAAAATGGTACGGAACTTTTCCATTGTTCTTCGGAATTCTGACGAAGTTTAAAAAGGCTACGGAACTCTTCCATTGTTCTTCGGAATTCTGCTGAAGTTTAAAAATGCTACGGAACTCTTCCATTGTTCTTGGAATTCTGTTGAAGTTTAAAATGCTACGGAACTCTTCCATTGTTCTCAGAATTCTGCTGAAGTTTATAAATGCTACGGTACTCTTCCATTGTTCTTGGGTATTCTGCTGAAGTTTAAAAATGTTACGGATCACTTCCATTGTTCTTCAGAATTCTGATGAAGTTTAAAAATGCTATGGAACTCTTCCATTGTTCTCGGAATTCTGGTGAAGTTTAAAAATGCTACGGAACTCTTCCATTGTTCTCGGAATTCTGGTGAAGTTTAAAACTGCTGCGGAACTCTTCCATTGTTCTCGGATTTCTGCTGAAGTTTAAAAATGCTACGGAACTCTTCCATTGTTCTTGGAATTCTGTTGAAATTTAAAATGCTACGGAACTCTTCCATTGTTCTCAAAATTCTGCTGAAGTTTATAAATGCTACGGTACTCTTCCATTGTTCTTGGGTATTCTGCTGAAGTTTAAAAATGTTACGGATCACTTCCATTGTTCTTCAGAATTCTGATGAAGTTTAAAAATGCTATGGAACTCTTCCATTGTTCTCGGAATTTTGGTGAAGTTTAAAAATGCTACGGAACTCTTCCATTGTTCTCGGAATTCTGGTGAAGTTTAAAAATGCTACTGAACTCATCCATTGTTCTCGGAATGCTGCTGAAGTTTAAAAATGCTACGGAACTCTTCCATTGTTCTTCGGAATTCTGCTGAAGTATAAAAATGGTACGGAACTTTTCCATTGTTCTTCGGAATTCTGACAAAGTTTAAAAAGGCTACGGAACTCTTCCATTGTTCTTCGGAATTCTGCTGAAGTTTAAAAATGCTACGGAACTCTTCCATTGTTCTTCGGAATTCTCCAGAAGTTTAAAAATGCTACGGAACTCTTCCATTGTTCTTGGAATTCTGGTGAAGTTTAAAAATGCTACGGAACACTTTCATTGTTCTCGGAATTCTGCTGAAGTTTAAAAATGCTACGGAACTCTTCCATTGTTCTTCGGAATTCTGCTGAAGTTTAAAAATGCTACGGAACTCTTCCATTGTTCTTCAGAATTCTGCTGAAGTTTAAAAATGCTATGGAACTCTTCCATTGTTCTTGGAATTCTGGTGAAGTTTAAAAATGCTACGGAACTCTTCCATTGTTCTCGGAATTCTGGTGAAGTTTAAAAATGCTACGGAACTCATCCATTGTTCTCGGAATTCTGCTGAAGTTTAAAAATGCTACGGAACTCTTCCATTGTTCTTCGGAATTCTGCTGAAGTATAAAAATGGTACGGAACTTTTCCATTGTTCTTCGGAATTCTGACGAAGTTTAAAAAGGCTACGGAACTCTTCCATTGTTCTTCGGAATTCTGCTGAAGTTTAAAAATGCTACGGAACTCTTCCATTGTTCTTCGGAATTCTGACGAAGTTTAAAAAGGCTACGGAACTCTTCCATTGTTCTTCGGAATTCTGCTGAAGTTTAAAAATGCTACGGAACTCTTCCATTGTTCTTCGGAATTCTGCAGAAGTTTAAAAATGCTACGTAACTCTTCCATTGTTCTTGGAATTCTGGTGAAGTTTAAAAATGCTACGGAACTCTTCCATTGTTCTCAGAATTCTGCTGAAGCTTATAAATTCTACGGTGCTCTTCCATTGTTCTTGGGAATTCTGCTGAAGTTTAAAAATGTTACGGATCAATTCCATTGTTCTTCGGAATTCTGCTGAAGTTTAGAAATGCTACGGAACTCTTCCATTGTTCTTCGGAATTCTGCTGTAGTTTAAAAATGCTACGGAACTCTTCCATTGTTCTTCGGAATTCTGCTGAAGATTAAAAATGTTACGGATCATTTCCATTGTTCTTCAGAATTCTGCTGAAGTTTAAATATGCTACGGAACTCTTCCATTGTTCTTCGGAATTCTGCTGAAGTTTAAAAATGCTACGGAACTCTTCGATTGTTCTTCGGAATTCTGCTGAAGTTTAAAAATGCTACGGAACTCTTCCATTGTTCTTCTGAGTTCTGCTGAAGTTTAAAAATGCTGCGGAACTCTTCCTTTGTTCTTCGGAATTCTGATGAAGTTTAAAACTGCTACGGAACTCTTCCATTGTTCTCGGAATTCTGGTGAAGTTTAAAAATGGTACGGAACTCTTCCATTGTTCTCGGAATTCTGGTGAAGTTTAAAACTGCTGCGGAACTCTTCCATTGTTTTCGGATTTCTGCTGAAGTTTAAAAATGCTACGGAACTCTTCCATTGTTCTTGGAATTCTGCTGAAGTTTATAAATGCTACGGTACTCTTCCATTGTTCTTGGGTATTCTGCTGAAGTTTAAAAATGTTACGGATCACTTCCATTGTTCTTCAGAATTCTGATGTAGTTTAAAAATGCTATGGAACACTTCCATTGTTCTTCGGAATTCTGCTGAAGTTTAAAAATGCTACGGAACTCTTCCATTGTTCTTCGGAATTTTGCTGAAGTTTAAAAATGCTACGGAACTTTTCCATTGTTCTTTGGAATTCTGATGAATTTTAAAAATGCTACGGAACTCTTCCATTGTTCTTCGGAATTCTGCTGAAGTTTAAAAATGCTACAGAACTCTTCCATTGTTCTTCGAAATTCTGCAGAAGTTAAAAAATGCTACGGAACTCTTCCATTGTTCGTGGAATTCTGGTGAAGTTTAAAAATGCTACGGAACTCTTCCATTGTTCTCAGAATTCTTCTGACGTTTATAAATTCTATGGTACTCTTCCATTGTTCTTGGGAATTCTGCTGAAGTTTAAAAATGTTACGGATCATTTCCATTGCTCTTCGGAATTCTGCTGAAGTTTAAAAATGCTACGGAACTCTTCCATTGTTCTTCGGAATTCTGCTGAAGTTTAAAAATGCTACGGAACTCTTCCATTGTTCTTCGGAATTCTGCTGAAGTTTAAAAATGCTACGGAACTCTTCCATTGTTTTGCAGAATTCTGCTGAAGTTTAAAAATGCTACGGAACTCTTCCATTGTTCACGGAATTCTAGTGAAGTTTAAAAATGCTACGGAACTCTTCCATTGTCATACTTAATTCTACTGAAGCTTAAAAATGCTACGGAACTCTTCCATTGTTCTTCGGAATTCTGCTGAAGTTTAAAAATGCTACGGAACGCTTCCATTGTTCTCGGAATTCTGGTGAAGTTTAAAAATGCTACGGAACTCTTCCATTGTTCTCGGAATTCTGGTGAAGTTTAAAAATGGTACGGAACTCTTCCATTGTTCTCGGAATTCTGGTGAAGTTTAAAACTGCTGCGGAACTCTTCCATTGTTCTCAGATTTCTGCTGAAGTTTAAAAATGCTACGGAACTCTTCCATTGTTCTTGGAATTCTGTTGAAGTTTAAAATGCTACGGAACTCTTCCATTGTTCTTGGGTATTCTGCTGAAGTTTAAAAATGTTACGGATCACTTCCATTGTTCTTCAGAATTCTGATGAAGTTTAAAAATGCTATGGAACACTTCCATTGTTCTTCGCAATTCTGCTGAAGTTTAAAAATGCTACGGAACTCTTCCATTTTTCTTCGGAATTCTGCTGAAGTTTAAAAATGCTACGGAACTCTTCCATTGTTCTTCGGAATTCTGATGAAGTTTAAAAATGCTACGGAACTCTTCCATTGTTCTTCGGAATTCTGCTGAAGTTTAAAAATGCTACGGAACTCTTCCATTGTTCTCGGAATTCTGTTGAAGTTTAAAAATGCTACGGAACTCTTCCATTGTTCTCGTAATTCTAGTGAAGTTTAAAAATGCTACGGAACTCTTCCATTGTTCTCGGAATTCTGCTGAAGTTTAAAAATGCTACGGAACTCTTCCATTGTTCTCGGAATTCTGGTGAAGTTTAAAAATGCTGCGGAACTCATCCATTGTTCTCGGAATTCTGCTGAAGTTTAAAAATGCTACGGAACTCTTCCATTGTTCTTCGGAATTCTGCTGTAATTTAAAAATGCTACGGAACTCTTCCATTGTTCTTCGGAATTCTGACGAAGTTTAAAAATGCTACGGAACTCTTCCATTGTTCTTCGGAATTCTGCTGAAGTTTAAAAATGCTACGGAACTCTTCCATTGTTTTTTGGAATTCTGTTGAAGTTTAAAAATGCTGTGGAACTCTTCCATTGTTCTCGGAATTCTTCTGAAGTTTGAAAATGCTACGGAACTCTTCCATTGTTCTTCAGAATACTGCTGAAGTTTAAAAATGCTACGGAACACTTCCTTTGTTCTTCGGAATTCTGCTGAAGTTTAAAAATGCTACGGAACTCTTCCATTGTTCACGGAATTCTGGTGAAGTTTAAAAATGCTACGGAACTCTTCCATTGTTATTCTTAATTCTGCTGAAGTTTAAAAATGCTACGGAACTCTTCCATTGTTCTTCGGAATTCTGCTGAAGTTTAAAAATGCTACGGAACTCTTCCATTGTTCTTCTGAATTCTGCTGAAGTTTAAAAATGCTACGAAACTCTTCCATTGTTCTTCGGAATTCTGATGAAGCCTAGAACTGCAAAGGAACTCTTCCATTGTTCTTCGGAATTCTGCTGAAGTTTAAAAATGCTACGGAACTCTTCCATTGTTCTTCAGAATTCTGCTGAAGTTTAAAAATGCTACGGAACTCTTCCATTGTTCTCGGAATTCTGTTGAAGTTTAAAAATGCTACGGAACTCTTCCATTGTTCTCGTAATTCTGGTGAAGTTTAAAAATGCTACGGAACTCTTCCATTGTTCTCGTTATTCTGCTGAAGTTTAAAAATGCTACGGACCTCTTCCATTGTTCTTCGGAATTCTGCTGAAGTTTAAAAATGCTACGGAACTTTTCCATTGTTCTTTGGAATTCTGATGAATTTTAAAAATGCTACGGAACTCTTCCATTGTTCTTCGGAATTCTGCTGAAGTTTAAAAATGCTACGGAACTCTTCCATTGTTCTTCGGAATTCTGCAGAAGTTAAAAAATGCTACAGAACTCTTCCATTGTTCGTGGAATTCTGGTGAAGTTTAAAAATGCTACGGAACTCTTCCATTGTTCTCAGAATTCTTCTGAAGTTTATAAATTCTATGGTACTCTTCCATTGTTCTTGGGAATTCTGCTGAAGTTTAAAAATGTTACGGATCATTTCCATTGTTCTTCGGAATTCTGCTGAAGTTTAAAAATGCTACGGAACTCTTCCATTGTTCTTCGGAATTCTGCTAAAGTTTAAAAATGCTACGGAACTCTTCGATTGTTCTTCGGAATTCTGCTGAAGTTTAAAAATGCTACGGAACTCTTCCATTGTTTTGCAGAATTCTGCTGAAGTTTAAAAATGCTACGGAACTCTTCCATTGTTCTTCGGAAATCTGCTGAAGTTTAAAAATTCTACGGAACACTTTCTTTGTTCTTCGGAATTCTGCTGAAGTTTAAAAATGCTACGGAACTCTTCCATTGTTCACGGAATTCTGGTGAAGTTTAAAAATGCTACGGAACTCTTCCATTGTTATTCTTAATTCTACTGAAGTTTAAAAATGCTACGGCACTCTTCCATTGTTCTTCGGAATTCTGCTGAAGTTTAAAAATGCTACGGAACTCTTCCATTGTTCTCGGAATTCTGGTGAAGTTTAAAAATGCTATGGAACTCTTCCATTGTTCTCGGAATTCTGGTGAAGTTTAAAAATGGTACGGAACTCTTCCATTGTTCTCGGAATTCTGGTGAAGTTTAAAACTGCTGCGGAACTCTTCCATTGTTCTCGGATTTCTGCTGAAGTTTAAAAATGCTACGGAACTCTTCCATTGTTCTTGGAATTCTGTTGAAGTTTAAAATGCTACGGAACTCTTCCATTGTTCTCAGAATTCTGCTGAAGTTTATAAATGCTACGGTACTCTTCCATTGTTCTTGGGTAATCTGCTGAAGTTTAAAAATGTTACGGATCACTTCCATTGTTCTTCAGAATTCTGATGAAGTTTAAAAATGCTATGGAACACTTCCATTCTTCTTCGTAATTCTGCTGAAGTTTAAAAATGCTACGGAACTCTTCCATTGTTCTTCGGAATTCTGCTGAAGTTTAAAAATGCTCTATGTGCAGACTCATATTGTATCTAAGTAACTATGTAGGGGCTCATACTGTATGTAGGTGGCAGTGTGTGGGCTCATACTGTATGTACAGGGCTATGCGGGGGCTCATACTGTATGTAGGTGGCAGTGTGTGGGCTCATACTGTATGTACAGGGCTATGTGGGGGCTCATACTGTATGTAGGTGGCAGTGTGTGGGCTCATACTGTATGTACAGGGCTCTCTGCGGGGGCTCATACTGTATCTAGACCGCTATGTGCGGGCTCATACTGTATATAGGGAGCTATGTGCGGGCTCATACTGTATATAGGGAGCTATGTGCGGGCTCATACTGTATATAGGGAGCTATGTGCGTGTTCACACTGTATATAGGGAGCTATGTGCGGGCTCATACTGTATATAGCGAGCTATGTGCGGGCTCATACTGTATATAGGGAGCTATGTGCGGGCTCATATTGTATATAAGGAGCTATGTGCGGGCTCATACTTTATATAGGGAGCTATGTGCGGGCTCATATTGTATATAGGAAGCTATGTGCGGGCTCATACTGTATATAGGGGCTATGTGCAGACTCATATTGTATCTAAGTAACTATGTAGGGGCTCATACTGTATGTAGGTGGCAGTGTGTGGGCTCATACTGTATGTACAGGGCTATGTGGGGGCTCATACTGTATGTAGGTGGCAGTGTGTGGGCTCATACTGTATGTACAGGGCTCTGCGGGGGCTCATACTGTATCTAGACCGCTATGTGCGGGCTCATACTGTATATAGGGAGCTATGTGCGGGCTCATACTGTATATAGGGAGCTATGTGCGGGCTCATACTGTATATAGGGAGCTATGTGCGGGCTCACACTGTATATAGGGAGCTATGTGCAGGCTCATATTGTATATAAGGAGCTATGTGCGGGCTCATACTGTATATAGGGGCTATGTGCAGACTCATTTTGTATCTAAATAACTATGTAGGGGCTCATACTGTATGTAGGTGGCAGTGTGTGGGCTCATACTGTATGTACAGGGCTATGTGGGGGCTCATACTGTATGTAGGGGGCTGTGTGGGGGCTCATACTATATGTACAGGGCTCTGCAGGGGCTCATACTGTATCTAGGGAGCTATGCGGGGCTCATACTGTATATAGGAGGCTATGTGGGGGCTCATACTGTATATAGAGGGGCTATGCGGGGGCTCATACTGTATCTAGGGAGCTATGCGGGCGCTCATACTGTATCTAGGGAGCTATGCGGGGGCTCATACTGTATATAGAGGGATGTCAGCATACTTAATTCTGCTCAATATTAAGTCATACAATTAATATAATTTTTTTAATTATTTTGTTAATATTAATATGGAGCAGAATTAATTTCAGCCTATTGGATCGGCCTCCATAACAGTCACGATCTCTCATGTGGCCCCTCCGGAAAATTAATCTGCCACCCTGATCTACTATATATAGTGCTATGTTATGGAAATTTTTTTTCCTCATTCTCTGTCTATAGATGTGATCAGAACATCTGTGTGTTGATCACATGACCAATCACATGATCTATCAAAGGGGATCATGTGACATGTCACGTGATACATCCGATACCTGGGGGGGGGCCACACCTTTTAAACTGCCCGGGGCCCTGGCTACTCTTAATCCACCCCTGTGTATATACATCATATAGGATACGTTGGGGACAATGTATATACATCACATAGGATACATTGGGGACGATGTATATACATCACATGGGATACGTTGGGGACGATGTATATACATCATATAGGATACGTTGGGAACAATGTATATACATCACATAGGATACGTTGGGGACGATGTATATACATCATATAGCATACGTTGGGAACAATGTATATACATCACATAGGATACGTTGGGGACGATGTATATACATCACATGGGATACACTGGGGCCGATGTATATATAGGTGCATCTCACTAAATTATAATATCATCAAGAAGTTAATTTATTTCAGTTCTTCAATACAAAAAGTGAAACTCATATATTATATAGAGTCATTAATATAATTTTCTTATCCCGTCTATCTGTCTGTCCTTCTGTCCAGGAAATCCTGCGTCGCTGATTGGTCCGGCGCGGCCAATCAGCGACGAGGCATTTCAGAAAAAGATGGCGGCCGTTAGCAGCTCATCTGCCGCACGGAGGTCAGCGGCGATGCAGCCGGGAGATGCAGCCGGCTGCTCGCAGCATAAGTCCCCCGACCGGAGGCGCCGCTGACCTCCATGCGGCTACCGTCGGGAGATCAGCGGCTACGGCCGCTTATCTCCCGACCACAAGTGTGACACCCCCCTCCCCTCTCCTCTCCTCCCCTCCCCCCACTTGCTCAGGGCCCCGGCACCCGGCGCCATACTTACCCCACCCTGTGCCTCCGCAGCAGCTCCTGTGTCTTCCACTGCTGCTCTGTGACGTCTCAGGTCAGAGGGCTTGGTGACGTCTTTACACTGCACTCTCTCCTGAGCGGTCACAGCGCGCAGCGGGAAGATGCCGGCTACGCTGGAGTCCGGAGCAGCAGCTGAGAATTGAGGTGAGTATAGGATTTTTTTCTTTATTGTATGGGGGCATAGGGCATTAAATGGTGGGGTGGGGGTTTGTGACATCGTGGAGGGGCCATTATAAGCGAGGGGGGATGTGACTTCCTGCATGGGGCATTCTATAGGAGGGATGTGACTTCCTGCATGGTGCATTATAAGGGAAGGGGGGATGTGACATCCTGCATGGGGCATTATAAGGAAGGGGGGGATGTGACATCCTACATGGGGCATTATAAGGGAGGGGGGATGTGACATCCTGCATGGGCCATTATATGGGGGGGATGTGACATCCTTCTTGGGGCATTATAAGGGAGGGGGGATGTGACATCCTGCATGGGGCATTATAAAGGAGGGGGGATGTGACATCCTGCATGGGGCATTATATGGGGGGGAGTGACATCCTGCATGGGGCATTATAAGGGAGGGGGGGTGACATCCTGCATGGGGCATTATATGGGGGAGGGGGAAGTGACAACCTGCATGGGGCATTATAAGGCAGGTGGATGATCCCCGGTCCTCACTAACACGGTTCGCTGATTGGTCACAGCAACCGGCCGCGACCAATCAGCTATTTCAGCGCCAAATTTAAACCCCGCTCTGCTGATTGCTCGCGGCCGCCCATGGCGACCAATCTGCGATTGTGGCGCCAAATTTAAACACGGTCTCCGGCCAATTGGCGGCAGATTTAATATAAGTACGCCACCGTCGGGAGACATATTCTAGAATACCCGATGCGTTAGAATCGGGCCACCATCTAGTATATTATATAGAGTCATTACAAACAGAGTGATCTATTTCACGTGTTTATTTCTGTTAATGTTGATGATTATGGCTTACAGCCAATGAAAACACAAAAGCCATTATCTCAGTGAATTAAAATAATTAACAAAAAAACACATGCAAAGGCTTCCTAAGCATTTAAAAGGTCCCTTAGTCTGTTTCAGAAGGCTCCACAATCATAGGGAAAATTGCTGACATGACAGATGTCCAGAAGGCAGTCATTGACACACTCCACAAGGTCCCAGAGTTCCAATTTTCATTTGGAAATCATGGTCCCAGAGTCTCGAGGAAGAGTGGAGAGGCCACAATCCAAGCTGCTTGCGGTCTAGTGTGAAGTCTCCACAATCGGTGATGGTTTGGGGAGCCATGTCATCTGCTGGTGTAGGTCCACTGCGTTTTATCAAGACCAAAGTCAGCGCAGCCTTCTACCAGGACATTTTACAGCACTTCATGCTTCCCTCTGCCGACAAGCTTTTTGGAGATGGAAATTTCATTCTCCAGCAGGACTTGACACTAGTGTTGAGCGAATATGTTCTATTAACCCTTTCGCCAACTATGCTCGGGCCGAGCTCCGAGTATTTACAGCTGCTCGGTGATAAGGTTAAATCGCTCCTGTGTGCATGATTTGCAACTGTTTGACAGCTTTATTACATGTGAGGAATGTCTATTTCTTACACATTCCTCACATTAGAAAAAAGATTAGAACCGAAAAATAAATTACCAAACAAATATATAAAGGAGATAACAAGTATCTCCATATTGGAAACTATTCAGAGGACTATGTATATAGGGCCATTCGTATAAATAGCATATATCACGAAGTGCCTAAGCAAGAAACAATACGAATATAAGGCCAAAAAATATAATAAAAAGTATCTTTATTATTTAATGTTTTATTATTCTCATCAAGAGAATGCCAGGAGTGTGCAAAGCAGTCATCAAAGCAAAAGGTGGCTACTTTGAAGGACCTAGAATATAAGACATATTTTCAGTTGTTTCACACTTTTTTGTTAAGTATATAATTCCACATGTGTTAATTCATAGTTTTGATGCCTTCAGTGTGAATGTACAATTTTCATAGTCAAGAAAATACAGAAAAATCTTTAAATGAGAAGGTGTGTCCAAACTTTTGGTCTGTACTGTACGTCATGTAGGATACACTGGTGATGATGTACATACATTACATAGGATATGCTGGAGACTATGTATATACATCATATAGGATACGCTTGTGCCAGTGTATATGCATCATATAGGATACCTTGGGAGCGATGTACATAGATCATATAGGATACGCTGGGGCCGATATATATATATCATATAGAATACACTGGGGCTGTGTCATGGTGTGACTGTGGGATAGCAAGTGTGCTCCTATTCTGACCCTCAGGCTCGGGGTCCCTAGCTATTTCTGTTCCCAGGATTACTCCTGAATGTGGAGATGCCCGAGCCTCGTTCCTTACTATGCTCCTAAGCAGCACTAGTTTGTACAGTGTATGGGGGGAATACAAAACAAGATAGGACAGAACTGAAGCACAGTCACACAACACGCTCTCAGGGAAATACACAAAGGAATATAAAGTCTAAAACCCGAGAGGCAACAAAGTAATATAAAGACACCTAGGGAAAAAGGAAAGGGTTACCAAACAACGCTTGCAACAACTTTAGCAATAACCACTAAACCAGTATGGGTTCACCTTTCCAGAACAGGATAGAGAAAAACTATACTGGCATTGCCAGCAAAGCACAGCCGGCTTAAATGGAGAAACAGCAGACACGACTGGTTCTCCTCTAGCATGTGATCAAAGGCAGTCAACAACCTCAGCCCAGCAAAGACTAACTTTTGCTCACCTGCCAAGGAGCTGCAGCTCTAAGAGTCGATGCCCTAGTCACCCTGCACTGACCATAGCTATCAATGGAGTTACAAGGAGCAGTATATGAATCTGTGGAATCCACAGACTTGGACGCCGCCATCACAGTTTGTGATGTTAGAGAAAACCTCCTTGTGACATGCTGATGTACAAACATCATATAGGATACACTAGGGCTGATGTATATATAGTACATCTTAAAGGATATACGGGTGCTAAAGTAGAGTATATACATCATATAGGATACACTGGGGCTGATGTATATACATCGTATAGGATACACTAGGGCTGATGTATATATATCATATAAGAGATACTGAAGCTAATGTACAGTATATACATCGTATAGGATACACTGGGGCTGATGTATATACATCGTATAGGATACACTAGGGCTGATGTATATACATCATATAGATATACAGGTGCTGATGTACAGTATGTACATCACATAGGATATACTGGGGCTGATGTATATACATCGTATAGGATACACTAGGGCTGATGTATATATATCATATAAGAGATACTGGTGCTAATGTACAGTATATACATCGTATAGGATACACTGGGGCTGATGTATATACATCATATAGATATACAGGTGCTGATGTACAGTATGTACATCACATAGGATATACTGGGGCTGATGTATATACATCGTATAGGATACACTAGGGCTGATGTATATATATCATATAAGAGATACTGGTGCTAATGTACAGTATATACATCGTATAGGATACACTGGGGCTGATGTATATACATCATATAGGATATACAGGTGCTGATGTACAGTATGTACATCACATAGGATACACTGGGGCTGATGTATATACATCGTATAGGATACACTAGGGCTGATGTATATACATCATATAGGATACACTAGGGCTGATGTATATACATCATATAGGATATACAGGTGCTGATGTACAGTATGTACATCACATAGGATACACTGGGGCTGATGTATACACATCATATACAGTAGGATACACTAGGGCTGATGTACATACATTACATGGCCTCAGCTTGTTAACTCATCCATAGCCTGGAGATGAATCAGTGTAGCATGCAGCCCTCCCAGAGCTTGAAGATGAGCCTGCAGGAAAGTAAGGAGCCGGCGCGCAGAGAGCGGTAGCCCCTCCTACCAAGAACATCCTGATAACACTATCTGGCACTAGGCCTGACAAAGAGTACGCCACTGCGGTGTACTGAACGCTGTGCGTGTGCGTCGTGCATGGGCGCGCATGGGCAGCTGCAAAACCACGGCCGATGGCCCACAATGTAGGTGAGGGCTGCAGCCCAGTGAGCATGTGCCTGTTGGGCTTGTAGTAGTGGCATGGTTCTAGAGGTCAATATATCTTTGAACATAAGTATGAGATATACAACCAATACCATTTTAATGGCAACTCTCGTATATATATATAGACAGTGTCGGACTGGGGTGTCTGGGGCCCACAGGAGGAATTGATCCTCAGGGCCCACCCTACAGCTATATGTAAATACCTGATAGCCGATATCCCCGTTATAGTGGAGCGTCTGCTGTAAATCACAGGCGGCTCCTGCACATCTACTGTGCACATGCTATAACTAGGATGTACAATTACGGTAGTTTGCAGTAAAGGGGTTCTTTGGTTAAAACAAGTTATCACCGATCCAAGGGCTCCACGGGATAGGTGATAACTGACTGATCGTTTGGGTCCGAACATTGGAAACCGCACCGATCAGAAGAATGGGGAAGTTTTATCCCTGTCAGGACACTTATCCCCATTTTAAAATGCAGCGGTAGGTGGGACATCTGACTGCAGCTCCCTTCATTCTCTTTGGGGTTTCCAGAAAAAAAACAAGAACAGCCACTGAGGGAATGAATGGATCAGTGGTCAAGTCGCACATGAGCTCCAGTCTAATGGGGATAAAAGCTCCACATTCTACCAATCGGTGCAGGTCCCAGCATTCAGACCCCCACTAATCAATAACTTATCACTTATCCTGTGGAGAGGTGATTACTTGGTTTCATCGGAGAACCCCTGTAAGTGCATCTTGTTCCAAGTATTTAATTAATCACTAATGGAAACAAAGAATCTTCTCCTAATTAATATCAGAGAGAACAGATGACTGCCATACACAACACAATCCACTGTACCAACACAAACAGTACCACATACAAGGGAGAAATACTGCCACACCATGACTGGACTACATATTACCACCACATAGTGACCGAATAATACTATATACAAGGGAGAAATACCACCACACCATGACCAGACCACATATTACACCACATAGTGACCGAATAATAACACATACAAGGGAGAAATACCACTAAACCATGACCAGACCACATATTACCACCACATAGTGACCG
Source organism: Phyllobates terribilis (assembly GCF_046119375.1). NCBI lineage: Eukaryota > Metazoa > Chordata > Amphibia > Anura > Dendrobatidae > Phyllobates > Phyllobates terribilis. The sequence goes on along the minus strand of NW_027363010.1, from coordinate 1,921,450 downwards.
AATAATACTACATACAAGGTAGAAATATCACCACACCTTGACCAGACCAGATATTACCACCCCATAGTAACCGAATATTACTACATACAAGGGAGAAATACCACCATGCCATGACCAGACCAGATATTAACAGCAAATAGCGTCCAAATAATTCCTCATCATTTCTCTCTCCTACCTCCATAATTGCTCTTCCCCATCCATATCATAGCTCTCCCCAACCTTCTCCAACATTGTCATATCTCCCCCACCTTCTCCATCATTGCCATATCTCCCCCCACCACCTCCATCATCATTGCCATATCTCCCCCCACCACCTCCATCATTGCCATATCTCCCCCATCTGCTCCGTCATCATCATTGCCATATCTCCCCCCACCTACTCCATCATCATTGCCATTTCTCCCCCCACCTGCTCCATCACTAATGCCATGTCATATCTCCCCCTACTTCCTCCATCACCATGCCATGCATATCTCCCCCCACCTCCCCCATTGCCATGCCATATATCCCCCACCATGTCATATCTCCACCCACCTCCTCAATCACCATTGCTCTCCCTAAAAAAAAAACAAAACTTATCTCTCAGCGCGCTCCCCCGCAGCACTGTCCTCTGCTTCCTGCCCGGCATCTTTCTCCCTGACAGGCCCATGCTGTATGATGACGTCATCAAGCAGCGCGAGCCTGTGTGAGGGAGGAAACGCCGGGCAGAAAGCAGAGGTGAGGACGGATCCCTGCAGCTACGCTGCCATTTTCCTCCTGTCGGCAGTGGAGCTGGAGGGATCGCTCCTTGCCTGCCGCACAGGATGAGGGCAATCTGCCCATGGGACCGAGAAGCAGGTCCTTGCAGTGCGGAGCATGTTAACCAGGGGCACCCGTATGTCCTGCTCGGGAGCCCGCTGAGGACCCGGGCCCACCGGTGTCCCGGTGCCCCAGTCCGACCCTGTATATAGACACACTTACACATTGGTGTGTACATACAGTACATGTGCATGTGTGTGAGTATATACAGTATGTGTATATGTGTATAGTGGCATTTCTTGAAGTTTACAGGCCCTGTAAGGCAGCGCTAGTCATCATGCTGGGGGACACTCGCTGCATCGGGTCAATTAAAGCACACCAGCCACGTTTTCCAGTATTTCACAATCCAGCAGTTTATTACACTTCACTACTGCTTATCACAGAGTCCAACTCAGTGGCTCGCCGACATACACATATAATGTCCAGGAGCCTTTCAAGTGGCAGACAGGCCCACTTGGCTCCAGTTACAGCCATCAGCAAAGTCACTTATATCAACGTCCATATAATGCAGTGCTTTACCTTTGCCGGGTTTTAGCTGCTTCAGTCAGATTTGTTCTGCCACCACTGTGGCTTTACAGCGGCCCAGATGGGGGTCTCCAGCCCTCGTTCCTTCAAAGGCTACTGGTATGTTTTCTCACCTAACATCCAGCCTCTGCCTTCCAGGACTCTTGCCTTCCAAGCCTCTGGCCCTCCAAGGCTACTGGTATCGCTTACACGTAAGGATCCAGCCTCTGCCTTTCAGGCTTCACTAGGCCTCACTAAGCCTCTCCAGGCTAACGGTGTCCCACACACGGGAACAGGCCTCACGCCTTTCACACCTGTCTCAAATCTACCAGGGTTTATATATCCTCTAGTGCACACACAGGACCTGTGCTGATGTCACAGTCATGTGATCAGACCTTCTGTATGCACAGGACCTGTGCGATGTCACAGTCATGTGATCAGTCACCTCGGGAGGTACATGGTCGGCCAAAACACACCCTGGACCATTACAGTAATGCCGCAAGCCGCTGCATTACAGCCCCAGTGAAAAATTTCCAACATGGCCCCCAACCATTACAGATCTTTAATAGTACTGGTGTTCTCTTATGGGCCAAAAGGATATTTTGGCCCCATAGGCTCCAGGGCTAAGTGCGACTGCAACACATGTACCTACTATAGTTATGTCTCTATGTTTGTATCTGGACAATCAGACAGGCATTTACCATGTAGCCTATAGTTATTCTGTCCTATTCTGTAGTAGATGTGTAGGTACTGTAATAATCTGGCAATTCACCTATATCTCTGCTCTGTACAACAGCTGCATTTGCTCCTTGGTCTGGAATACGTGAGCTGCGGGGACTTTTACAGCTACTTACTGATGAAGGGGCAGCTTGACATCCCCAGTGCAAGGTAAAGTTTTATTTTTATGTAATTATACACGAATAGAAATATACAGTATATATAAACAGCAGTTCTGTCATCAGTATTGATTGCTCTTTGATGGCAATATGGATTAGACTAAAGCAATATATTAGTCATCAGAACCTGGACAGAATCCTGACCGGCCACTTTATTACACTATGGATAGGGCAGGATTTCTTGTATTTCTGTAGACAGTCACTAATTTCTTGTCTCTCTGTCAGATTCTATGCCGCTGAACTCGTCTGTGGAATCCAACATCTCCACTCAAAGGGCGTCATCCACAGAGACCTCAAGCCCGAGAACATCTTGGTGGCTGAAACGGGCCATATTAAGATCACAGATTTCGGTCTCTCAATTGACAACATGCATGGAGACCGAACAGCCACTGGATACGCTGGAACTGCCGGTTACATGGCTCCTGAGGTGAGAAGAACAAGGATTTTCTCTTTTTTTCATACTATAATTGTATGTCTGCCTGGATCACACACATAATCCAACAAATGTTCATTACAGTAAATGGGACATTCTGACATTGACATCTGGCATGCCATGCACATTAGATAGGCAGCTTGCCTCAGCTGAGTGTACATGCGTTCTGAATGGGAGGGGGGAGTATGACCATGCCAGACACAAAGGATCGGGCACTGAAATTCAGCATCCAGTGTTTGAGCTGAATTGGGATGTCTCCATACACAATAGATGATCTCTCCGGAATCTGTGAGTCCGGCCACAATACATGATCATGCTATATGTTTTGCCAGCATTAGAGACCCAAAGAGTTACAAGTCAGCCAACAAAGGTTCTGGAGCTCAGAAGAGCAGCATGGCTCCTTTCAGTCATTAGTGTAGTAATCATAATATTCAAGTGATGCCACAACCAGAGGAATCATCCACTCTCACTATATTACATAGTCTTACAATTATTATGCTGAGAACTTTGTTACACTGAAGATATGGAACTTTTTGACCAACTCTTTATCTATTTTCTTCTTCTTTATGTAGATTTTGGCTGGGAAGGAGTATAACGCCGGAGTAGACTGGTATTCTTTTGGTGTCATCTTAAAAGAAATGGTTACCGATGAGTGCGCCTACCATCAGACACTCAACGATAAATCCTCCGGCATCAGGAACATCATTAAACAGGTCAGTTGTCTTAACAGTCATTAGTACTATGATGTATACAATGTTATAGTTGTAGAGATGAGCAAACCTTTTGAAATTCAAATTAACCAGCTTGTTCCAATTTTTTCCCAAAAATGTTAAAATTGCAAGTACTCAACATAAATGGGTAAACTTGTGGTAACCGTTCTTTACTGCTGTGCTGTCACATACTATCTGTGCAGTCTTTTACTGTTTTATGTCTTTCTCTCTCAATCTCTACTGCTAAGCTGTGATGTGCTCTCCCTATCCAGATTCACCACAAAATGACTCCTACATTCATTGCTTTGGCTTTCATACAGGCTATGATAGTCCCTCCTGATTGTGCTATAACATGTGATGTGACACCTTAAAGCAGGGGTCTCAAACACGCGGCGCGCGGGCCGCATGCGGCCCCTGAGGCTGCTTTATGCGGCCCGCAGGCACAGACCCCTTGATGATCCCGACCTGGTCCAGGAGGAGCCGCCGACAGCAGCGCTGAATTGCCACACAGAGACTGTTTCCCAGCACTGCATTTCCAATGCCAGCCGCTGGCCAATCAGAGGCCAGCAGCTGATATCTGCGTGTCGGCGCAGCGTGTATGACGTCATTGCCATATGCAGATGTCAGCTGCTGGCCTCTGATTGGCCGGCGGCTGACATTGAAAATGCTGTGCTGGGAGACAGTCTCTGTGCGGCAATGCAGCGCTGCTGTCGGCGGCTCCTCCTGGACCAGGTCGGGATCGTCAAGGGGTCGGACTCTGTGCTGCCTGCGGGCCACATCTGCAGGAAGGCCGCCGAGGGAACGGAGGACAGGTGAGAATCATCTTTTTTTTTTTCTATTTTATGTGTGTGAAGAACAGCACAGGGGGCACAGAGCCACAACATGGGGACCGGGATGGGGCACAGAGCCACAAGAGGGGACCTGGATGGGGCACATAGCCACAAGAGGGGACCTGGATGGGGCACATAGCCACAGGATGGGGACCTGGATGGGGCACATAGCCACAGGATGGGGACCTGGATGGGGCACAGAGCCTCAAGATGTGGACCTGGATGGGGCACAGAGCCTCAAGATGTGGACCTGGATGGGGCACATAGCCACAAGATGGGGACCTGGATGGGTCACAGAGCCACAAGATGGGGACCAGAGCCACAACATGGGGACCTGGATGGGTCACATAGCCACAAGATGGGGACCTGGATGGGGCACATAGCCACAAGATGGGGACCTGGATGGGGCACATAGCCACAGGATGGGGACCTGGATGGGGAACATTGCCACAGGATGGGGACCTGGATGGGGCACATAGCCCCAAGATGGGGACCTGGATGAGGCACATTAGTACAAGATGGGCGCCAGGATGGGGAACGTTGCCACAGGATGGGGACCTGGATGGGGCACATAGCCACAAGATGGGGACCTGGATGGGGCACAGAGCCACAAGATGGGGACCTGGATGGGGCACAGAGCCACAAGATGGGGCACAGAGCCACAAGATGGGGACCAGAGCCACAAGATGGGGACCAGGGCCACAAGATGGGGACCTGGATGGGGAACATTGCCACAGGATGGGGACCTGGATGGGGCACATAGCCCCAAGATGGGGACCTGGATGAGGCACATTAGTACAAGATGGGCGCCAGGATGGGGAACGTTGCCACAGGATGGGGACCTGGATGGGGCACAGAGCCACAAGATGGGGACCTGGATGGGGCACAGAGCCACAAGATGGGGCACAGAGCCACAAGATGGGGACCAGAGCCACAAGATGGGGACCAGGGCCACAAGATGGGGACCTGGATGGGGAACATTGCCACAGGATGGGGACCTGGATGGGGCACATAGCCCCAAGATGGGGACCTGGATGAGGCACATTAGTACAAGATGGGCGCCAGGATGGGGAACGTTGCCACAGGATGGGGACCTGGATGGGGCACATAGCCACAGGATGGGGACCTGGATGGGGCACATTAGTACAAGATGGGGACTTGGATGGGGAACATTACTACAAGATGTTTTCCATTATTACTATATGATGCTAATTGTAAGACAATATTACTGTATGTGGCCAATTGGGGGAAATAAAATTGTAAAAAAAATAAAAAATAAAATAAAGCATGAAAAAATATTGGGCACTAAAAATGCTGTTTTATATGTAAACTAAAGTAAACACAAAAAAGTGCACGTTTATTATCGCCACATCCATAACGACCCAAGCCATAAAAAAATAAACACGGCAAAAATGTTCAAAAGGTGTATACAAAAAAAATGGTATCACTAAAAATGTCACATTGAACAAAGAATGCGGCCCCCCAAATTCAAATTTTTTCCATGTGCGGCCCATATACCCAGCCGAGTTTGAGACCCCTGCCTTAAAGCATTATGGTGAAGCCTGGACGGCTTACATCAGAGGTCCTATAAGTCTTCTCTGGCTGATGTAATTTTTAGTAATACTGTATGAAAATTGGCTGCAATTATTTTAGGTGATTCCCAAGAAGCAAATCACAAATTGTTGAAATTCACCAGGTTCATCAGATTCACAAAAATTCAACACAAATTCAGTTTGCATCAAGTGGATTTGCTCATCTCTGCATAGTAGTCATCATTTTCTCTCCAGTTTACATTCATGGATTTTGGTTTTATCTTTAATAGCTCCTTCAGAAAGATCCTGCCAGTCGCTTAGGAGCCAACGGTAACATCAGAAAGCACAGGTTTTTTCAGCGTATCGACTGGGTTTCTGTGGAAGCCCTGAAACTGCCTCCACCATACGTCCCTGTAGTAAGTATATGAGCAGATATGGTTTATTAGTATTAAAATCTTTGTGTCTATTCTTTTACTAGTTTTCAATCAACACAACTTGTTTTTAACGGAGACTCTGATATAAAGTCATAATTTTAATGTTATAATTCCTTTTTTCCTTTATAGCCATCTGAGCCTCCCCGTCGTCATAAACCATTCCATCTGGAGAAACTAGAAGCAGCAGAGGCCACAGAACTTATATCAACAAAGGACCAGGTATTGTTTGAGGGATTTTCATTTGTCAACTTGGAAACCCTTGAGCAGACCCCAGCTCTATAGTCATCAGAGCGAGCGGCCCACCTGAGCCTCCGGAAGACTGAAAATCAGAAGACTGGACATCACTGGAACAAACACTGCAAGAATGAAGGTGACCATGGAGACGTCGAGGGACCCCGAATGAAGACACAGAGAATGACGGAGCCAGCAGATCCACCTATGGGCTGGCGGTAAGAATAAGCGCCATAATATCTGCGCTTTATTCCAATCATAGGCATGTGCCAAACATTTTTCACTGACCGGTAATAGGATTTCCTCCTGCTCATTTTAGCTCCAATTTTTGGTGCTGTCTTGGGCAATGATGAAATACTGAGGTGCGTGATGGCCGGCTATTAAGGGGTGGCAGGAGGCCGGATTTTTTTTTTTAACAACATCTTGCACTTGTGTAGCACCCTGAGGATTCAGCTGCTACAGGGGTATTGCACCTCAAGCCAGAGGTGTGATATTCCACTCCCGGGTAAGGATGGAGTGTGGAACTGAGCTCAGTTAGCTGCATACACTACACACATCCCATTTCCGAGGGACAGACCGATGATACTCCCACCAGTATATGTGCAGGTACGACAGTGTCTGTCCCTGGCTGGAGTGGGAGGGGGGGTGGAACATCCCAGTAGTGTAGGGGCAGATAGGGGGAGCAGTCTGGGTAATGCTAGGAGCTCATTGGGTGCTGGTCACCTGAGCTCACACATAGAGGGAGTATATAAGGTGGGAACCATCTTAGATCAGGGTCAGTCTTCTGTAGAGGGTTAGTCAGTCCTGAGAGAGGTCCAGGAGCGCCTGCAGAGAGAAGAGAGAGAGGAGAAGAGAAGGACCCAGAGGGGGAGAAGAAGGAACCCCAAGAACCCAGAATTAGACCAGAAGGGTGAAGGGTTGGCACGCAAGGGAACCGGATCCCAAATTAGTGGAGAAGAGAAACAACCCTCAGCTAAGAACCGGAGGCTGCGTCATTACAGGTGGAGCAGCCCCTCACTAAGTCCACTAAGAAGGCACACCAGGCATAGGGTCAGGGAACCCCGAAGAGGTGCACCCACCAAGAGGCCCGAGGGAGCCGGATATAAGTGGACCCCTGGTGAGGAAGGCCAGTAGAAAGGACAGTCAGAAAGGGAGCTCAGGACCACGCTCCAGAATTGCTTGGGGGTTGGCCTAGTCCAGGACCTGGTGGACGCAGCACGGCTCGGGCGGTCACTCAAGGCCGGAGTGACCAACAGAACAGCAGTAAGTAAAAACCCTGAACTGCACAGCCCGACTCTGAGTCTTCTTACCATCCACACTGCACCACCACTACCACCATCCTCTACACCTGACCCCCTGAGGCTATACCCCTCCCGTCGGGGGTTATACTACCCGAAGCTGCACACATACCACCAGCCTCAGCGGACCCTGCTGCAGCGGCGGCCGTATTGACCGCAAATCAACGGGTGGCGTAGTCGACACTAAGAACTAATAACATCTGTAAAGACTGCCACACACTGAGTTTGACACCCTGGGCACGGACCGGGTCGCAGCCACTCGGAGACTACAACCCCCATCTGATCCGGCTCCGGGTATCCCTAACAACACTGGCCCAGGGGGCGCGTCACTTGCCTATGATAAATCTACCATTACCGGCAGTTGCATTTCCTCATACTTATGACAGTGTTGTCATAGGAGTGGGGAAAAAGGTGAGAGATGGCCGGCTATTAAGGGGTGGCAGGAGGCCGGATTTTTTATTTTTTTTTAAATAGGGAAAATTTGGCCTATGGAGAACACAAGAGCTTACAGCTAGTGGACTTGTACATCCTCCAGATGTAAGCGTAAAATGAGAGCCGCAGTCCTAAAAAGTACATTTTGTTAAGACGCTGAGGATGGCAGAGCCGGCAGATCCACCTATGAGCTGGAGGTAAGAATGGAGGACTATTTCATCAAAGTCCTGTGAAGACACCCATGCCAATGTCATTCCAGTCCATGACAGGGGTACCCATTCCAGAAGCCATTGAGCCTTCTCATGGAACATCTATATAGTTAAACAAAACAAAAAAACCTGCAAAGCTTTTTAATGCAACTAAAACCTCTTACATTTTTCTTACATCTGTAAATAACAACAGAATGAAGTGGGTTAAAAGTGTATTTTGAATATTCCCATTTTTTAAGGCACCTAAACAGGAAAGGGTTCTTTACAGTCAGAGCAGTGGGACTGTGGAATTCCCTACCACAAGAGGTAGTGATGGCAGACACTATAACAGCTTTCAAAAAAGGGCTGGACGATTTCCTCGATACACATAACATTGAGGGTTACAGTAAAATTAGACAAAATGTTACACCTATAGAAGTACATTTAATACCATAATAGTAATTACATAATTAGTATCATAATTAGGTTTGATCCAGGGTTCCTGGACTGATCGCCTTGTCTCGGGGTCAAGAAGTAATTTTTCCCCTGTGACACAAATTGGCTGAAGGTGTCCTGGGGTTTTTGCCTTCTTCTGGATCAACAATGTAGGCATAGGGCAGTATTATTAGCGATAGGAAAGTAAGAATAATACTGTAATAAGATAGCAGGATGTTAATAATAGTAACGATATCAAATAGTCACATTTATAAAAATAAAAACAAATTAATTAATAACTGCAGTAGTACAATAAGTAGTGTAATATTAAATATATAACTAGTAATAACATAATTAGGTTTGAGCCAGGGTTCTAGGACTGATCGCCTTTTCTCGGGGTCAAGAAGGAATTTTTCCCCGTGATGAAAATTGGCTGAATGTGTCCTGGGGTTTTTGCCTTCTTCTGGATCAACAGATTTAGGCATAGGGATTCTGGTAATACCATTATTAGAATCACAAGAGTAATACAAAATATAAAACTAATTAAAAAATTAAATTATAAACGGGTACATTCTTAATTGTTATAGTGCAGCAATGATAAAAATGGTAATAATAATAATAATAATAATAATAATATTAATAATACATTTGTGAGGCCTAGTGCCAGTTAGTTAGTAAGTTAGTGTAGTGTTAGTGTACGGAGTACAATTGGGGGAGGAAAGTTGAACTTGATGGACCGAGGTCTTTCTTCAACCTACGTTACAATGTTACTAATATCTGCGCTTTATTCCAATCATAGGCATGTGCCAAACATTTTTCACTGACCGGTAATAGGATTTCCTCCTGCTCATTTTAGCTCCAATTTTTGGTGCTGTCTTGGGCAATGATGAAATACTGAGGTGCGTGATGGCCGGCTATTAAGGGGTGGAGGAGGTTGGATTTTTTTTTTTTTTTAAATAGAGAAAGTGTTTGACAAGTCAATGTATTGCTCAACCCGGCCACACAAGGCTTCAATACTTTATAACCCTAGAGACATTGCTTCATCTTCCGGCTCAGCTGTAAATGGAGAAAATCATAATCTTTGAATGGGCGTTAATATACTTTTTTTTTTTTTTTTTAAATCAAAGCAGCAAAAGCATATATAAATATAAGAGCTATAAAATACATACACATTTTGCCAAGACGTTCTTTCTGTAGGCTTTAATTCTGAAAAAGAAGAGGTATAATATAGCAGCACAGGCAGAAATAAGCATGCTGTTACATTGTAACCCAATGAATGAGGTTATGACCCGGAAATATGAGCCCCTAGTCGCCGTCTGCTGTAAAGACTTAATATTCTATTCTGTATTGAATGATCTTAAGGGCAATAAGCACAAGAAGAACAGTTACTCGCTCCAACACTTTTAATGCTCTCACTATTGTAAGACTACAATATGTTTACATGGGGCGTAATTATTGAGGATTCACCATCAAAATCTGCAATAAAGTTCAGTACAGAATTTGTGTTTATAAAGGAAAAATATCTCAGCAGATTTGAGAATTTCTTGTAAGGCATGGATGCTCTTAAAAAATATATATTTAAAAAATAAATCCAACGCAGTTCGCTCTGAGGTCGGTGCTGCCTGCTCCGTTTGGAGGACCCAAGACTGCTAAAGCCTGTGATTGGCAGCAGCGCTCAGGTGACTAGAATTGGATGTTTCTTTATTGTCCCCATCACAGCCTCGGTGCAGGAGATTTTGGGAAGCGAGTGACGTCTTACACTAAAACTATGACAGGGACATTGAACTCTTCTTCAGTCACAAAGAGGGGGCATGATTATAGCACATGAGGCCGGGCTAGTCCCGGCCAATAGATGCCCACCCCCCTCTGGACTAGTATTGGCGGCCAATAGATTGCGCATCCCCACTTCCCCCTCTGGACTAGTCCCAGACAATAGATGCCGCTGCCCCCCCCTCCAGACTAGTCCCAGCCAATAGACCCCCCCCTCTGGACTAGTTCCAGCCAATTTGCATATTGCTAGCAGCGATGTAAGAAATGTTTTTACTGCACGTAGCAATCAACTTTTGGTTCCTGCATCATAATGAAGGATAATAACAGTTTGGGAGACTTGGAAGACATCACAGGTTTCCTTTGATAGGAATATCCCATAAAGTGTCATACATGACAAATCTATAGACTGCGTCTCTTGTTGGGATACCCCTTTCACTTTCCAGTAGAATAGGATTTTATAGCAGAAGTATAAAAAAAAAGTGCTAGAGGACACACATGCTCAGTCTCCACAGCCAGATCTCTGTGTCCGTGCACAGGAAACTATTCCCATTGGTCCTTTACAGTGAACAGAGGATAACTGTGCAGAGGACAGGATGGGGGGACATAGGTCCATTAGCATTAAGCTTATTAGATGGACATGCAATTTGATACACACTTTGAACACTGTTAAATGGTTAATTATGGAAATTCATTTGGAATGTTAATTAATAATGGATATTCATTTTATCCTTAATTTTGAGTTCTATACAAGGATTGCCTCAGCCATTGTGTCTAGTTGACATGCGCTATTTGTGTGTGTATTTTTGGTTCACTACCATATGTAGAACAGGTGTGCCATACGACTGGCTATAAAAGCCCATGGTACAGAAAGGGGGGGCTCTCTTGCTCTTCCCACCCCACAAGAAGAATCTTCATGCTGAGAAGCAGTTGACATGTAGGCCTGGACACGTGCTGGATAAAGACATGATTTACCAGCCAGGATCCAAGGAAAGATGGGTGAATCTCAACCATTAAGCTAATTATGGACAAATGGACAATTACTTTATAACTAATTATTATATGTACCTGCTGCAATTTGATTCTTTTTAATGGACAATCCAAAAATAAATAGATACATTTTTTTATAAGAATATCGTGATATTGATACTTTGCGAAGTCCTCAGTAGGAAAAAATAATACAGGAAGAGTATTATTTTACAATGGTGAGCCAGCCAGTCCTGTTTTTTCATTTTTTTAAATTAAGTAAGTGAATTTCTTCCGTGAACAAGGGGGGGAAGTCCTGACGAGCTGAACAGCTGTTGTTCACGTGTCAGTAAATTCACTAGTTTGTCACGAGAAGCAGAAAGGACCTACAGACTGAGGTACTAACAAGGAACAGAATCACACAGGAAAAGAATCAGACGAACTGAAGACAGGACGTGCTGATAAAGGGAAGCCAAGGAATCTTAAGGTAAGCAAAATATGGATATAATTTCTTCTTTTGCTAAACAAAGTAATATTAATTTCAAAGTTAATGTAGGAGATGACATAGAAGTTTTGTGGCTCAGTTTATACAAAGAATGTGAATTGCAGAATTTACAGTTAACTTCTAAATTGGTAAATAGAGAGAAACAGAAATTGAGAAATATTCTACATTTGGTAGATTTTTTTCATAGTCTTGTGTTAGAGATTTCTAAGCAGGAAAATAGTGTAGAAGTGTCAGATGGTGATACTGATTCTGACTGTAATGTGGAAAATGAACAAGAAGTAAGACACGTGTCTGTAACTGAAGGTGACCTTGGGTCTGACCAAGAGACGGACATACAGAAACCTGACATGGGAGGAGACATGACTGACATACGAGAAACCGACATACTAGGTGATGTGGGAGGAGACGTGAGTGACGTAGGAGGAGCGGACGTACAAGAGCCACTAAAAATATCAGAGAATTCAGGAATTACCCAGGCTCAGCTGCAAATTAAAATGAGGAAAAATTTGCTGAAATTATACAAAATCATGCCAAAATATGATGTCAAAATCCATGCCTGTAGAAATTCAGAGACATTTGAGAGCTTTTCTGATAAGTTTGATCTAACCAATGAGGAGAGGAATCAATTATTTAAAATATGGATTCCTGTGACATTGTCCAGACGTTTACATTTAATGCCCTGTGAAAATGACTCTCCTAATGGATGGGAAAATGATTCGGACAGGTTAAGATATTTGATTTATTGTGTCACAAAGGATTTTCCCAACATAGAAGATCTGCAGAAACTAAGGATTGGTAGGAAGGAATGTACATATACATTCATGTCCATATTTGAACGGTTGTACAAAGCTCTCATCAAAAATGGAAAAGTACAACAAATGGTAACAACTTTTGTACAAAAATTCAAATTCCTAGATCCAGTATCTAGAGTTATAGCGTCACAAAAAGAATCCCTATTCAAATGTGCGCAGTTGCTGGATTCTGTTAGAAAACATGAGAATCGTGAAAAGAAAATAAATCAAGTTAAATTTATAAAACCAGGAAAGGTAAAATCTTACCAAAAGCCAATATCAAACTCTTCTAGACTGAGTCATCCCCATAGTGAACTCTATCAAATACGCAGGAGATTTCATATCTGTTATAAGCCATATCAGATGATTCAAAACTCCATATCTCCACAGAAAGAGTTAAAAATGCAAAGCTGTGACTTTTCCCTAGAAAAGAAAATGGCCGAAATAGACGGACAGAGACAGGTGAGACGACCAGGAGAGAGTGACGTCAGGGAATGTGGACAGAATGACAGGAAGTTCTCTGAGGTTTTGAAGGATAGAAAAATGTCTTTCCTAAATAGGACGTTCCTGGAGATATTTGAGAGAGACAGAAGATTTGGTTTAGGGAGTGGCTAAGGAAAAACTGTAATTATAATGTAGCATAGAAGTGTTATAATGTCTCAATATTTATTTATAATCTTATACAGTAAAATTGTAGTTACATAGTTTCTAATAGTTCATATATATATATATATATATATATATATATATATATATACACTTGTCTAAGTAGAGATTGTGTATAATTGTATTTATATATATATTTATAAAATATATATATATATTAATTAATAAATTAGAACTTCATATATAAATTTAAGTAGCAATATTTTGAATTACATTAGAACCAACCAATATATGTATAAGATATTTAAATAATTCTGTTTCTGTATGAATTTGATATTTAATTTTATCTTCTTATATTTCCTTAGAGGTTTCATTCCAAAGCAGGATTTGATCAAACAACTCTAAAATGGATTTATTTCTTTATTCACACAGGAAGTTGAAAAATTGCAGGATTTTATGTGTATAACATTTTAAAATAATAACAATATAACTAGTTGGATTATTATGTGTAGCACTTATGAATTAATATTTTCTGTGCATGAAGTGTTCGTTATAACAAGTAGCTTTACAGCATGACGTGTGACAGCTGCGGCCTTTGAACTTTGAGCTAATAGTATAGATCCCATTCATTCTATTTTCAGCTGATGTAACTTAAAACCTGGCAGCCAGTGAAAAAAGAATCTAAGTCAAGAGTTTTTTCAAGTGTCTGAAATTCCAGTGACTTACTCTCATATTATATAATATGTACTTGGGGAATATTCAAAGAAATATAAAGATATTCAATTTAACTGATAGTTTACAATGCGCATTAATAAATTGGGATACAATTTTGGGTTAAATATATATATATATATATATAAAACTTCATATGTGGAATGTTTGAGTTGAACAGATCTGTGAATGTCAGAGTGAAGGTGACAGATGAGTAAATCAGCAGCTGCTAAGTGTGATTGATGTGACAGTGGCCTCGTATGTTTGTATGTTTGGAAAGAAAAAAAAATGTTTATGTGAAGGTACAAAAATATATTTAATTCTGAGGAAATTATAATACATAATTAGGTATTATCTACATATATATATTTCTATATTTCTTTAATAATTATTATTTCTTGATTTAACTAATAGTGGATAAGAGCAACCACACATCAAATGGTTTACAAAGCAAATTTACATTTAGAATAATTTTCCACATGATAATATTCTTGAATAACTATAATATTATTTTTAATGGTTACCTAAATAGGTACACACCTCTCTTTAGACAAATCTATGCTACTCATCGATATGAAATTTATGCACAATATTTCTAGAAGAATAATTATTTTTAATTTGGTTCTGATATATACATAAATTTTATAAAATAATATTTTTGATTACATAATCACTTTTGATCAATACTTATTTTCCACACATTTTAATAAAGAAGAAACAATAATAAGGTACAATGATATAATTAAGAAGGGTGTTACATGCAAAGTTGCATAGTTTAATAATTTTTTGGTGATACAAGGTTATGACAAATATGAAATCATCCAGATAATGGAGATATAAGGGTATTTTTTATGGAGAATATAATTACTCTGCATTTGTCATTAAAATGTAAAGGCCTTATTTTTATTTTTATTCTTATTTTTACTCTTAATTTTATTTTTCATTTTTAAAATTTTATTCTTACTTTATACTTCTTATTTTTCTATTTTTTCATTTTTTAATTCTCATTTGATTTTATTTCAGTTCAATATCTCAATTGAGAAAACACATTAATATTTAATAAAGTAATGTCTAATACAAGAGTATTGCTTCATTAAATATATATTGTTAAGGAAAAAAATGTTTACATTTTCTGAGTAAACACAACAATTCATTCATTCATTTATTCATTCATTCATATATTTATTCATTTTGATTCAGGAGTATACATTCTTTGGTATTATTGGTTTAATAAAGATATAAACACTTGTTGTTTCAAAACACACTGACACCTATGGGTTGGAAAAGGTAATTACACCTATGACATAAAAATGTTCTATCATATGGAGAACTTGATTAATAATGAATTATTATCTATTATTGTTTATTATTCCAAACATAATTTATTTTAATGTTTTGATAATAATTAGATGGATATTATTGATTGCTATGGTATGCTGTGATATTATAGGTTAGGAAAAATTGCCAGATTTGGTATCAGATTAGGGAATGAAGACTTCAATCAAGACATCGCAATTATGAATTCTATCTTAATAAAGACTTTTCATATTTATAAATCAAAGAGACTCTCAAAGGTTACAAGAAGAAGCAACCGATATCCGGAAGTCTCAGAAGGTAACAGGTGTGAATGCTGAGTGATAATAGACTGTGTCAGATACAATTCACACCACTGATCACCGGGACGGCAGAGGACGATGATCCTATATGAACTGTGTTGTGTTCAAGTTTCATCACGTTCCAGTGGTTTCTTATCACCTGCAACGCTTCAATGAAAGCTGGTGAACAGGTAATACCTGGCGTATGTGTCCTGTATATAAAGGACTGAGTACTGGTTATGGTGTTATATAAAGCAGGGAAGTGTCAAGTTAACCCTTGCTTTACTGACCAAAGACGTCACATCTGTTCCAAAAGTGACACGAGACCAGTGCGGATGACACGGAAGATTCCAGAACTATCCAACGTAAGTCCAGGTGACATCACACAGATATTAAAGCTACATTTCATCTATGGACTTTGTTTTCTTATCAATTGACACACATGATTTTTCTAATAAAGAGTACAGTTTATAGACTGCACAATAATGAATACAATTATGGACTGTACAATATCTACACGCTGTCATTTATTTCAAAGGAGTTTTCATCTAAAGACTGTGTTATACAAGAACCAAGAAGAAGACGAGACGACGACCCGATGACATCAGACGATGACGATTGGACCCGCGATTACTTCAATTTAGATATAGGGAAGTATAATTATACATATTAAATGAATATTAGTCACGGCTTACCATAACATGAATTCACATCATTATATAAGAATAATCAGATATTGATACTATTATTACTATTATTATTATTATGGAAATTTGATGATATTGCCAAGGAAGAAGGAAAGAAACAATGATTGTTATCCTAATGATGAACCTATCTTCTTTTGAGGATTTTCAGTTGAACTCTGTCATCCTCAAAAAAGGGGGAAATGTTAAATGGTTAATTATGGAAATTCATTTGGAATGTTAATTAATAAAGGATATTCATTTTATCCTTAATTTTGAGTTCTATACAAGGATTGCCTCAGCCATTGTGTCTAGTTGACATGCGCTATTTGTGTGTGTATTTTTGGTTCACTACCATATGTAGAACAGGTGTGCCATACGACTGGCTATAAAAGACCATGGTACAGAAAGGGGGGGCTCTCTTGCTCTTCCCACCCCACAAGAAGAATCTTCATGCTGAGAAGCAGTTGACATGTAGGCCTGGACACGTGCTGGACAAAGACATGATTTACCAGCCAGGATCCAAGGAAAGATGGGTGAATCTGAACAATTAAGCTAATTATGGACAAATGGACAATTACTTTATAACTAATTATTGTATGTACCTGCTGCAATTTGATTCTTTTTAATGGACAATCCAAGAATAAATAGATACATTTTTTTATAAGAATATCGTGATATTGATACTTTGCGAAGTCCTCAGTAGAAAAAAATAATACAGGAAGAGTATTATTTTACATGGTCCTGGAAGCGTACCACGATGGAGCGGGACATTTTGGATGGAAGAAGCTGGAAGTCCTGCTACGTGAACGGTTCTATTGGGTTGGCATGAGGAAAGCAGTCGAGAGGTGGTGTCGAGAATGCGGACCATGCAACCTGAGAAGAAAAGACCGTGACAGCCAGAGGGCTCCCCTGCAGCCCATCATCACCAAGCAGCCACTCGAACTGGTAGCCCTGGACCATGTGAAGCTATCCCTGAGCAGGTCAGGCTAAGTCTACGCTCTCACCATCGTAGACCACTACTCCCGGTTCCTGGTAGTAGTGAGAGTCAAGGACCAAACGGCTCAGACAGCAGCCAGAGCTTTCCAACAGCACTTCTGCCGCCCGCATGGTTACTCAGAACGTGTGCTAACTGACCAAGGTCCGGCCTTCGAAGCAGAAGTATTCCAGGAATTCTGCAACCTGTACGGCTGCAAGAAGATCCGTACAACTCCTTATTATTAGTGTTGAGCCACCCCCGTAGTGTTCGAGTTCGGTTCGGTTCGTCGAACACCCGTGTGTTCGCCGAACTGTTCGTCGAACTGTTCGTCGAACACCTTCGAACACCGTTAAAACCAATGGCAGGCAAACAAAAACACATAGAAACACATAGAAAACACCTTCAAAGGTGTCCAAAAGCTGACAAACTGCTCAGAAGACATAACTAACACATGGAAAAGTGACAAGTACATATAGTCATGCGAAAATAAAAGAGGTGGAGGAGTAAAAGGAGGGGGAGACACAGATATAGGCATGTCATGCCCTTCTAAAATCCAAAAAGTGAGAAGCCGACACGGCCAGTCCGCTCCTGCCCGTGCCACCTCCGTGTCGCCGGGTTTGTGCCAGAGCCGCGGTGAACCCTGACGGCCAGCCCCCCTCTCCCAATACTGGTGCCTGTCCGCTGGTGGGTCGAGCGAGCCCCACTGTGGTGGAGGCAGCTCTAAGCTTTTTAATTTAAATTGTCTCTCTAATTTGAATGAATACACTTTAAATCCATTTACAAGGATCTATTGGAGGGCAAGTCTCATGCCAGCAGCCGCGGTAATTCCAGCTCCAGTAGCGTCCACTAAAGCTGCTGCAGTTAAAAAGCTTTTATAAGGATCGAGCTCGGCTGTCCACCGCAAGGCATCCTACTGCCAGTCCCAGCCCCTATGCCTTGGGGTGCCTCCTGATGCTCTTCACTAAGTATCCCATGGTCCCGAAGCATTTCCTTTGAAAAAATTAAGTGTCTAAACTACAGGTGGTTCAGCTTGCTTAACAGCCGGGATAATCCGCTTACTAGCAGACACTGCTACTAGGCACAAAGTATTTCCTGGGCTAGATGCAGTTAAAAATTTGTAATTAGATACTCTCGTTGGATGCTGAGAAAGCATTCCATAGAGTCTCCTGGCACGCCATATATGATTCTCTTAAAAAGCTTGGGGTAGGGGTCTAGGGGACCCTTTTATAGCCAAAATCACGGCCCTGTATCGCAATACGTCACCTAGGCTGAAGATGAATGGAACTGTAGCACCCTGAGGGCTCGGTTGCTAAAGACGTATTGCACCTCACCCAGAGGTGTGATATCTCACTCTCAGGTAAGGATGGAGTGTGGATCAGGACCCGACACCTGCATGCATTACACCACATTGCCGTGGGGCAGGGCGACCAATATGCCCCTGAGATGGGCACGACAGTTCCTGTCCCTGGCTGGAGTGGGGGGAGGGAACACTGAGGAAGGGGAACCCTGTAGTGCAGGAGCAGGGAGGAAGCAGTTCCTGGGTGCATTGAGAAGGGAGTATAAAAGGTGGGCACCATCTTAGTTCAGTGCAGAGAAGTCTGAGCAGAAGTGGCAGGGAGCAGGGGCTCTGCATGAGCTCTGCTCCGGAGGCGGGCCTAGTAACAGAGGCCCAGGCCTGGAAGAGGGAGAAGGAAGGAAGAGGAGCGGAGAAGGCTCCAGGAACGAGGAATGAAGGGATCCCAGGGGTGCGGACGGGCGAGTCGCCACCGCACGCCCGAATCCACCTGCGTGGAGGGGTCAGGCCAAAGGGGGAGACCGGTCCCCGAACTAGTGGAGGCAGGAAACGACCCTCAGCTAGAAACCGGAGGCTCTGACATTTTATGTGGCGCAGCCCCTCGCTACACCCGCTAGGAAGGCACCACATAGGGTCAGGGAAACTGGCGCCAAGTTTACCAAGAGGAGGCCCGAGGCAGCCGGACAGAAGTGTTGGTAAGAAAGGCCAGACAAAGGACACACAAAGGGGGTCCTGTGAAGTGCTCCAAAGTTATCTGGGAGTTGTCTGAGCCCCTCACCTGGTGAGCACAGTACGACGTGGGCAGCCGTTACCTGCAGACGTGGTCTGGATAATAAGAACTGTGAGTAAAGGCCCTGAACTGCATCACTGACTCCGTGTCGTTACTGCTGCTGCCCTGCACCATCACCCCCATCCTCCGCATACACTGCCCTGAGGCTATACTCCTCCCGTGGGGAGTTATGCTACGCTCTGCTGCACCCACAACACTAGCCTCAGTGGTCTGCCCTGTAGCGGCGGTTCACTCTGACCGCAATCCACGGGTGGCGTAGTCGGACATTTAAACATGAAAACCACATAAATAGTTCCGCCACTGGTTTGACCGCCCTGAGCCACGGAACTGGGTCGCCGCCACGAAGACTGCAACCACCAGCATCCACCAAAAAGGGTCCGGCTCCGGGTGTCCCAAGGCCCAGGGGGTGCGTCAGAACATTTTCATCACCTTTCACAATCACCAATGGGACAAGGCAGTGATGTCCTCTGTCCCCTCTCTTATACATCCTAGTGACGGAGCACCTGCTCTCATCAATTCGCCATAACCCCAATATTAGGTGGATTGAGGTGGGAGGCACCGAGTACAAGTGCTCTCTATTTGCTGATGATGTCCTAGTATATATCACTCAATCACATATATCCATCCATGCTGTTATGGCTGAAATAGATCACTTTGTTACATGGTAAAATTTTAAAATCAATGCAGCGAAGTCTGAGGCCCTCGATGTCTCCCTCCCCAAATCCATATAGGATTCCATCCAGTCCAACTTTCCCTTTGCCTGGCCCTCACAGGGTATCAAATACTTAGGAATTCCTATTCATAGAGACCTCTCCCATCTATGTTATCTTAATTTTGGGCCCTTTATTGAACAACTCCATACAGACCACGGTTGGCAAGTTAGAACTGTAAGATTCACTACGTGAACCACTGGTGTTTTGTGGAAAAGCACATGTACACTGCGTTCCAAATTATTATACAAAAAGTGTTTAGGAGTGATAAGGGAAGAATTTGTTTGTTTGTCAGTTAAACTCATTGATGGTGATGTGTGTCAGGGCTCTTTATATCACTGTAAGCAATTGCAGACACCTGTGCTAATTAGTTTGGCAGGTGTGTCCAATGAAAGGCAAGACTACTTAAGAAGGCTCTCTCACATTATTAAGCAGCCTACATTTTCTGCCAAAATGGGAAAGAAAAAGGATGTGTCGGCTGCTGAGAAGCAACAAATTGTGGAGTGTTTAGGTCAAGGCATGACTACAATCAACATTGTGCGATGATCAGGATGAAGTGTCCTGGCAATCAAGAAGTATGTAGCTGATTCACAGTACACACGTGTGCGTGCTGATAAGGGCAAATTGAGGACTCTTTCCTACAGGCAATTACGTCAGGTTGAAAGAGCAGCGGCAAAAAAGCCTTGTCATAGCAGCAGACAAGTTTTTGAAGCTGCTTGTGCCTCCAACGTCCCCCGAACAACAAGATGCAGGGTCCTTCAGAGGTTTGCAGCTGTGCATGCGCCATCCTGTCGACCTCCTCTATCCACTTCACACAAGCAGAAACGGCTCCAGTGGGCCAAACATTACATGAAGACTGATTTCAAAACTGTTTTGTTCACGGATGAGTGCCGTGCAGCGCTCGATGGTCCAGATGGATGGAGTGGAGGATGGCTGGTTGATGGACACCCCACGCAAACACGGCTACAGCGCCAACAAGGAGGAGGTGGAGTAATGTTTTGGGCTGGAATCATGGGGAGAGAGATTGTCGGCCCCTTTAGGATCCCTGAAGGCGCTAAAGATGAACTCCATAATGTATGTGGATTTTCTCAAACAGCACTTCCTGCCATGGTTCAAGAAGAAGAACCGTGTATTTCACAGCAAGATCATTTTTCTGCATGATAATGCACCATCTCATGCTGCACATAAAACATCTGCATCTCTGGCTGATATGGGCATAAAAGGGGACAAACTTATGGTGTGACCCCCATGCTCCCCTGACCTCTACCCCATTCAGAACCTTTGGAGCATCATTAAAAGGAGTGTCTATGATGGCGGGAGGCAGTTCACATCTAAGCAACAGCTCTGGGAGGGTATTCTGTCCTCATGCAAAACAATTGAAGCAGAAACCATCCAAAACCTGACAAATTCAATGGACGAGAGAGTTCAGAAGCTCCTTTCGAACAAGGGGTCCTATGTGAAAATGTAACATCACCTAGAATAAAGTTTTGAGTTGAAAACTGTTTGATTTCAGTTTCTAACAACCTGCTAATGCTTATAATTTCAAAAATGACCATTTTTTTGGTCTTTATTAAAATGAAAAGGTTGATCGAAAAGTTTGGGGGATCTAAGAGTGTGGCAACCCAGTAGTCATGATTACTTCGAATTCTGACAATATGAGGGTCATGCTGCAGGTAGTGCAGCAAGAAGGCACTTATGTGCCTTGCGCATCTCGGAGCCCCAAAATTATTTTCCGGGCTAGATGCAGCTAAAAATTATTTTTAATTTTAAATCTGGTGAAGCTTTAGTATAGATGGCCTAATAGGATCAGTGCTGCACACTGCTACAAAGCCCAAATTATTTTCCAGTCAAGATACAGATAAACATGATTAGTAATTTGAAAGCTTAAAACGGTTGGTAGGGTGATTTTAACCAATCATCAAGCTTTTACTCTCCCCAGGATGACACAGGGGTAGAAAAGTCGTTTCGGATCCATGATTTGTTCATCTTTATGAACGTGAGTCTGTCTACATTATCAGTGGAGAGCCGCGTGCGCTTATCTGTCAGCACACCATCAGCAGCGCTGAACACACGTTCAGACAGAACGCTGGCTGCGGGGCATGACAAGATCTCCAAGGCATAAGTGGCTAGCTCCGGCCATTTATCCAGATTGGAAGCCCAAAAAGAGCAAGGGTCCAGTGACACAGTCGTGGCTTCAATGTTTACTTGGAGATACTCCTGTACCATCGTCTCTAGGCGTTGACTATGTGTCAGACTTCTTGTCTCCTGTGGCCTTGCAAAGGATGGGCTAAAAAAGTGGTGAAATGATTCCGCAAAATTGATGTTACCAGCAGATACTGTGGTTCTGTTACGGTTTGAGTGCTGAACACTTGACGGTCCCACGGTTGGCAAGTTGGAACTGTGAGATTCACTACGTGCACCACTGGTATTTTGTGGAAAAGCACATGTAAGATTCTGCAACAGTCTCTGCTGATACTCCTGCATGCGTGCATCCCTTTCTATGGCAGGAATAATTTCTGCAAATTTACTTTTGTACCGGGGATCTAACAGTGTGGCAACCCAGTAGTCAGGATTATTTCTAATTCTCACAATTCGAGGGTCATGTTGCAGGTAGTGCAGCAAGAAGGCACTCATGTGTGTTGCGCATCCAGGAGCACCAAGTCCCTGTTGTGTTGGTGGCGAGGTAACAATCATGCTTCCTTCCTCTGTCCTCTCCCCCCAACCTCGCACAACAGAAATGTGATCAAGGTCTCCCTCATCTGATGAGTCTTCCATCAGTTCGTCCTCCACTTCTTCCTGGGCTCCTGCACCTTCCTCACTAGTTTGGCTGCTACCATGCGCCCTGGTAAAACCATCTCCCCCACCCTCACATGCCTGCCGCCTTGGTGCTGCCGACCGACTGGACCTTGCAGATGTTAGCCCTTCCGCATACAACTCCTCCTCCTCTACTTCCTCCACCTCCTCTTGTGCCACCACCTGACTCCGAATTCTGTTTAACATGTGCTCCAGCATGTAAATCACCGGAATAGTCATGCTGATAATGGCATCGTCAGCACTAAACATCTTCGTCGCCATTTCAAAACTGTGCAGAAGGGTGCATAGGTCCCTGATCTGAGACCACTCCTCCAGCGTGATTTGCCCCACCTCTGAATCTCGTTGGCCCAGGCTATACGTCAGAACGTATTGCACCAGGGCTTGTCAGTGCTGCCACAGTCGCTGCAACATGTGCAGAGTTGAATTCCACCGGGTAGGCACATCGCATTTTAGCCAGTGAAGTGGCAGGCCCAACGACTTCTGTAGAGATGTAAGTCGCTGAGCTGCGGGATGCGAACGGCGGAAGTGAGCACACAGTGACCGTGCCCTCTGCAGAAGGCCATCTAGTCTGGGATAGTGGGCTAAAAATTGCTGGACAACCAGGTTCAACACGTGAGCCATACAAGGCACGTGTGTGACATTGCCCCGGCGAAGGGCCGCACCCAGGTTTGCAGCATTGTCGCACACGGCCTTCCCTGGTTTCAGGTCCAGTGGAGACAACCATTCATGAAATTGGTTCTCCAGAGCTGACCACAACTCCTCAGCTGTGTGACTCACATTTCCCAGACATTTCAATGTAAAAACCGCCTGATGACGTTGAGCCCTACTGCCAGCATAGTAAGGAGGTGTGCAGGATCCCTTCTGCGCAGTTAGAAAGCTTGTGGCATGACCAGACAGGCTTTGGGTGCAGGTGGAAGACCGAGAGGAGGTTGAGGAGGCAGAAGCAGTGGAGGAACTTTGACATAAAGAGGATTGACGCACAACTCGTGGGGACGGCAAGACTTGGACAGCAGCCCCTTGTCCTGCTGTCACCATAGTTACCCAGTGCCCAGTCAGCGACATGTAACGCCCCTGTCCATGCCTACTCGTCCAAGTGTCTGTGGTGAAATGCACCCTGTCACACACAGAGTTTCTCAAAGAAGCGGTGATGTTGTGTGCGACATGCTGGTGGAGCGCAGGCACACCTTTCTTTGAGAAGTAGTGCCGACTGGGCATCTGGTACTGGGGCACTGCGACGGACATAAGGTCTCGAAAATCCTCTGTGTCCACCAGGCGGAAAGGCAGCATTTCTGTAGCCAAGAGCTTGCAGATGGTGAAATTCAACCTCTTAGCTTTCTCATGGCTAGGAGGAAATGGTCTTTTACTTGTCCACATCTGAGGGACCGAGGGCTGGCTATTGTGCTTAGACGGGGTTGATAAGGGTGTCCCCGGCAAACTGCCGGTCTGTGAGGAAGATGCAGGCGGACATGTTAGGTTGCCTTGATCCAAAGGTGGTGCTATCGATGTCGGACAGCGCTCAACACCAGCTGGTGTTACCACCTCCAAAGAAAATGATGACCTGCCAATCACGCTGGCTGTTGCGGGTAAAGAGGTGGCAGGTCTGCGCCCCAAAACAGGTGTGACTGCTGTCCCCCCAGTCACAGAGGATGAAGAGGCCGCGGATGCACAAGATATGGCAGACGGTGATTGGCCCGGCCGGCTAGGCCACATTGTAGCACACTGAGCTTCCCACTGCAACTTATGCTTCATGTCCATGTGCCGGTTCATGCATGAAGTACTCAAACTATGTATTTTTTGGCCTCTACTTAGCTTTTGCTGACAAATGTTACAGATAACACGAGTTGGGTCATCTTTATCGATCTGAAAAAATGCCCAGGCTATGCAAGGCTTAGCACCCATGCGACCTGAAGAGCCACCACGACTTGTGGTGAGAGGCAGAGTTGTGTTTGAGGATGCAGTTGTTGACGTGCTTCCAGTACTACGTCTCTGTCCAGGAAGGCGCAACCTGACCTCGTCATCACTAGCATCTTCCTCCACCTCCTCTGCTGACCTCATCTCTTGGCTGACTGTGGGTTGACAGTAAGTGGGATCTCCGACCTCATCATCATCACCCTGTGCGTTATCACACCCGTCGTCCTCAGAGCCAACCTGTTCCTGCCCTGACAAAAAACTAAAGTTGTCGCTCCAATCAGGTATTTGAGTCTTATCATCGTCTTCCTCATTGTCTCCACCAACAGGAGTTACAGTTTGGGAATGAGGGTCTACATTATGGTCAGAACCTTCTGCGTCTGGTCCTGGATCCGACTCATAAAGATTCTGGGCATCAGTGCAGATCATTTCCTCGTCTGGATTCACAGAAGCGCTGGAGTCGACCTCTGATTCCCAGGCTATAGTATGAGTAAACAGCTCTGCAGACTCAACCATCTGTTCTACCTCACACTCAGACGGGCAGCTGGAGATTTGGGAGCTGTGAGGAAGCAAGTGCGATTTGGGTGACACCTTTGAGGACTGGAGTATTTGTGATGTTGAAGTTGATGTGGAGGAGAGCCCACTTAAAGGAGCACTTGATATCCGTTGAAGCACCTGCTGTTTTTGTGCCTCATCTGGAATTTGTAGCGATTGGCGTGGCCGTAAGAAAGGGATCTTATTACATTGTCCGCTAAAAGAAGTAGACATTTTAGTTTGGCTGGAAGATGGTCTTTCTTCTGCACCTACCCCACGGACACAACCTTTTTTCCCCTTCCCAACACGCCTATTCCCCTTTCCACCAGCAGCAGGCCTTTTTCCACTCATTTTGGTGGTTAACTAATTCACAACTCTGGAGTTGTTTGCACAAAAAAACAATGGATGGTAACCGAGCAGAGCTGAGTGGCCAAACTGTGGTATTAGGCCAAAACTATTGGCTGGGTTAGATGCAGAAAAAAATTATTTTTAATTTGCAACCTGATGGAGGTCAGTATAGATGGACTAATAGACCAAGTCCCACACACCGCTAGAAGCCCAAATATTTTTTCAGAGCTAGATGCAGAAAAATTTTTTATTCAATTTGCAACCTGATGGAGGTCAGTATAGATGGACTAATAGACCAAGTCCCACACACTGCTAGAAGCCCAAATATTTTTTCAGAGCTAGATGCAGAAAAAAATTATTTTTAATTTGCAACCTGATGGAGGTCAGTATAGATGGACTAATAGACCAAGTCCCACACACTGCTAGAAGCCCAAATATTTTTTCAGAGCTAGATGCAGAAAAAAATTATTTTTAATTTGCAACCTGATGTAGGTCAGTATAGATGGACTAATAGACCAAGTACCACACACTGCTAGAAGCCCAAATATTTTTTCAGAGCTAGATGCAGAAAAAAATTATTTTTAATTTGCAACCTGATGTAGGTCAGTATAGATGGACTAATAGACCAAGTCCCACACACTGCTAGAAGCCCAAATATTTTTTCAGAGCTAGATGCAGAAAAAAATTATTTTTAATTTGCAACCTGATGGAGGTCAGTATAGATGGACTAATAGACCAAGTCCCACACACCGCTAGAAGCCCAAATATTTTTTCAGAGCTAGATGCAGAAAAAAATTATTTTTAATTTGCAACCTGATGTAGGTCAGTATAGATGGACTAATAGACCAAGTCCCACACACTGCTAGAAGCCCAAATATTTTTTCAGAGCTAGATGCAGAAAAAAATTATTTTTAATTTGCAACCTGATGGAGGTCAGTATAGATGGACTAATAGACCAAGTCCCACACACCGCTAGAAGCCCAAATATTTTTTCAGAGCTAGATGCAGAAAAAAATTATTTTTAATTTGCAACCTGATGGAGGTCAGTATAGATGGACTAATAGACCAAGTCCCACACACTGCTAGAAGCCCAAATATTTTTTCAGAGCTAGATGCAGAAAAAAATTATTTTTAATTTGCAACCTGATGGAGGTCAGTATAGATGGACTAATAGACCAAGTCCCACACACCGCTAGAAGCCCAAATATTTTTTCAGAGCTAGATGCAGAAAATTTTTTTATTCAATTTGCAACCTGATGGAGGTCAGTATAGATGGACTAATAGACCAAGTCCCACACACTGCTAGAAGCCCAAATATTTTTTCAGAGCTAGATGCAGAAAAAAATTATTTTTAATTTGCAACCTGATGGAGGTCAGTATAGATGGACTAATAGACCAAGTCCCACACACCGCTAGAAGCCCAAATATTTTTTCAGAGCTAGATGCAGAAAAAAATTATTTTTAATTTGCAACCTGATGTAGGTCAGTATAGATGGACTAATAGACCAAGTCCCACACACTGCTAGAAGCCCAAATATTTTTTCAGAGCTAGATGCAGAAAAAAATTATTTTTAATTTGCAACCTGATGTAGGTCAGTATAGATGGACTAATAGACCAAGTCCCACACACTGCTAGAAGCCCAAATATTTTTTCAGAGCTAGATGCAGAAAAAAATTATTTTTAATTTGCAACCTGATGGAGGTCAGTGTAGATGGACTAATAGACCAAGTCCCACACACCGCTAGAAGCCCAAATATTTTTTCAGAGCTAGATGCAGAAAAAAATTATTTTTAATTTGCAACCTGATGTAGGTCAGTATAGATGGACTAATAGACCAAGTCCCACACACTGCTAGAAGCCCAAATATTTTTTCAGAGCTAGATGCAGAAAAAAAATATTTTTAATTTGCAACCTGATGGAGGTCAGTATAGATGGACTAATAGACCAAGTCCCACACACCGCTAGAAGCCCAAATATTTTTTCAGAGCTAGATGCAGAAAAAAATTATTTTTAATTTGCAACCTGATGGAGGTCAGTATAGATGGACTAATAGACCAAGTCCCACACACTGCTAGAAGCCCAAATATTTTTTCAGAGCTAGATGCAGAAAAAAATTATTTTTAATTTGCAACCTGATGGAGGTCAGTATAGATGGACTAATAGACCAAGTCCCACACACCGCTAGAAGCCCAAATATATTTTCAGAGCTAGATGCAGAAATTTTTTTTATTCAATTTGCAACCTGATGGAGGTCAGTATAGATGGACTAATAGACCAAGTCCCACACACTGCTAGAAGCCCAAATATTTTTTCAGAGCTAGATGCAGAAAAAAAATATTTTTAATTTGCAACCTGATGGAGGTCAGTATAGATGGACTAATAGACCAAGTCCCACACACTGCTAGAAGCCCAAATATTTTTTCAGAGCTAGATGCAGAAAAAAATTATTTTTAATTTGCAACCTGATGTAGGTCAGTATAGATGGACTAATAGACCAAGTCCCACACACTGCTAGAAGCCCAAATATTTTTTCAGAGCTAGATGCAGAAAAAAATTATTTTTAATTTGCAACCTGATGTAGGTCAGTATAGATGGACTAATAGACCAAGTCCCACACACTGCTAGAAGCCCAAATATTTTTTCAGAGCTAGATGCAGAAAAAAATTATTTTTAATTTGCAACCTGATGGAGGTCAGTATAGATGGACTAATAGACCAAGTCCCACACACCGCTAGAAGCCCAAATATTTTTTCAGAGCTAGATGCAGAAAAAAATTATTTTTAATTTGCAACCTGATGTAGGTCAGTATAGATGGATTAATAGACCAAGTCCCATACACTGCTAGAAGCCCAAATATTTTTTCAGAGCTAGATGCAGAAAAAAATTATTTTTAATTTGCAACCTGATGGAGGTCAGTATAGATGGACTAATAGACCAAGTCCCACACACCGCTAGAAGCCCAAATATTTTTTCAGAGCTAGATGCAGAAAAAAATTATTTTTAATTTGCAACCTGATGGAGGTCAGTATAGATGGACTAATAGACCAAGTCCCACACACTGCTAGAAGCCCAAATATTTTTTCAGAGCTAGATGCAGAAAAAAATTATTTTTAATTTGCAACCTGATGGAGGTCAGTATAGATGGACTAATAGACCAAGTCCCACACACCGCTAGAAGCCCAAATATTTTTTCAGAGCTAGATGCAGAAAAAAATTATTTTTAATTTGCAACCTGATGTAGGTCAGTATAGATGGACTAATAGACCAAGTCCCACACACTGCTAGAAGCCCAAATATTTTTTCAGAGCTAGATGCAGAAAAAAATTATTTTTAATTTGCAACCTGATGGAGGTCAGTATAGATGGACTAATAGACCAAGTCCCACACACCGCTAGAAGCCCAAATATTTTTTCAGAGCTAGATGCAGAAAAAAATTATATTCAGTTTGCAACCTGATGTAGGTCAGTATAGATGGACTAATAGACCAAGTCCCACACACTGCTAGAAGCCCAAATATTTTTTCAGAGCTAGATGCAGAAAAAAATTATTTTTAATTTGCAACCTGATGGAGGTCAGTATAGATGGACTAATAGACCAAGTCTCACACACCGCTAGAAGCCCAAATATTTTTTCAGAGCTAGATGCAGAAAAAAATTATATTCAGTTTGCAACCTGATGGAGGTCAGTATAGATGGACTAATAGAATGATGCTATGCCCAAAAGATTTTACTTCACTAGGTGCAGTAAAAAAATTGGTATTCTATACACAGGTGTTATATCTTGCAACACAGATAGGCTACTCCACTGACTAACACACTCTGCAATAGGCCAAAAAGGATTAGCTTTGCTAGATTCAGCCAAATGCTGTGAAAAAAACTTGCACAGCACTGGCACAGACCTGCCTGGCAAAAACTGATAGGAACTCATGTAACCTAGTCCTGAAAAGGACTCCAATTACAATTAGTCTTTACTCCCACAACCTATCTATTTAAGAGCACAGACCTCCCTGATAAAAGTCGCAGGAAATGCTGTAACCTAGTCCTTAAAAGGACTGCAATCACAACTATTCCCTACTCCCAAGCTATCTGTATATTTGTGCGAAAATTGGCTTGAAATTAACAAGGTATAGCACACACAGCAACAGCGGTGCCGTCTAACACGCAGCTGCAGCAGTGAGAAAATGGTGGCGACGGGGAAAATGGCTTGGTCTTATAGGGCAAGGACATGTGACATACACTGCCAATCACACATGCCCTTGCTTGTGTGAAAAAAAGCACTTCGCTCCGTGTGTGCGCTGCTGATAGGCTGACAGATTGCACCTCCCCACTGCAAATGCGGGAAAGAGAAAAAAAAATGGAGATCTTCATTGTTCCTGCAGAGATCCATCCCCTGCCCCTCCCCCCGCCCCGCTGTACACTCAAACTGCGTATTAACATTAATTTTCATCATTACTGAGAAAAAATCCAGTTATGATTTTGGTGCACGAACAGTTATCGAACATAACCTCGAACAGCCGAATTTTTCTCAAATTGTTCGTGTTCGCCGACCGGCTCGAACACCGACCAAAACAGCTCGAATTTGAGATTGGCGAACAGTTCGAGTAGAACAACGCTCATCTCTACTTATTATCTCCAGACCAACGGGATGTGTGAAAAGATGAATCAGGTGGTGATAGACCTACTGAAGACGTTGCCCCTGGAGGAACGTAGCCTGTGGCCAGAAAAGTTGCCAGACCTGGTGGATCTCTACAATCACATTCCAGTGAATTCCACCAACTGCACACCTGCTTACCTGATGAGAGCAAGACCTGGTAAGCTGCCCATCGATCTGGATATGGCAGTTCTGACACCAGAGGACGCCTCACCAGATGCGGATTGAGATACTGAGCGGAAACTACAATACCGTAAGGTACAGGAAAGTGCTGAAAGAAGTCTGTCCCAAGCAAGAGAAAGGCAAGAGAGGACTTACAATCAACATGCACCAGCAACCCCCTTGTCACCTGGAAAGCAAGTCCTAAAGAGAAAAAGGCGGCTCCATAAATTGGATGACCAGTGGGAAAAAGAGCCGTATACCATTCTACCATCAAGTCATGATAACACCAAGGTGTACATCATAAGTAAGGATGGAGGAGAAACGACAGCAACAGTTTCCAGAGACCACCTGAAGAAATGTCCTGAGCAACTACAGCATGCTGAAGAAGGCCAAGATATCCCTCAACCCGCAGAGGAAGTGGAAGGAATGGTCAGCACAGTACTCGGAGAATTTCCCCGGTCATGGACGCAAGTGAATAATGCCATTGTTGTGCCAGTCCTTACATTTCTCCAACCAGCCCCTCAGGGAGCTGTAGAAGTCCCAGTAGAGTTGGAAGAACCATTGGCCCCAGAGACAGAAGATTCCTCATCGGCAGACCAGGAGAATCTACTCTCTGCTAGTAGCGAACCTGTCATACCCACGGTAAGCCAAAGGATCCATAGGGAGCTGCCCAACCTACCAGAGACACCTCCAAACACCTGTAGTGTGGTGAACATTGAACCCACCACACCAGGGGTAAATATAGGGGACCAAGGTAGAACACAGATAGACAGTGTGTTACGTAGATCTACCAGAAGCACCAGAGGTCAAATCCCTGCTCGCTGGAGGATTTAGATGTAACCCATAACTGTAGTATTGCAAATGTTGAAATGTTTTATATGTGTGTACTGATTATGTTTTTCCAGTTACCCGACAGGGTTCAAAGACTTTCAGGTTATGGACAGTGAGTAACCAAAAACTTGCCCTGTAAATAATTGCACCTATAAAGTGCCCCCCTTGCAACAGACCACGGAACAAAAACCTGTCTGGTGTGGCCCCACTTGTGGTCCAACGGGACTGCCTAAGCCTTGCAGCCACGCCCAAGGCCAACTTTGGGGTTTGTTTTGGACACGTCCCCCATTCTACAACTGTACCTTGTTGGGTGAAATGGACACCTGGTTACGGATGATACCGTGACCTATAAGGACTGTAATGCCTGTAAATATGTTCATGTATTGTTATTGCTATTGTTTATTGTTATCTGTTATATTTTTGCAAAATATGCTCAGTCCCAGAGTATTGAAATTTACTAGGGGGGGAATGTGGCACCCCAGAGGGTCTGGTTGCCACAGTGGTAGTAATACCATGTCTGGGAGCAAAGCAGGAGTTTCCTGGTCAGGAACACATTACATGCAACACCTCCTGCCCCAGACCAGAAAGGGGAGGATCCTGCCCTTTATAACTGGATCTGGAGGCGGTGTTAGGGAGTCTGAGTCTAGAGTTCAGTGTGTGGAGTCAAGTAGGACATGAAGGAGTAAAGAGCCAGGGACTGGAGCTGGAGTTAGCTCGTCCTGGATAGTATCCACATAGGACCGGAGTCCGAGGCTGTGGGCATTGCATATCCAGCAGCAGATACCGCAGGGCAGGAGATTGCAGGTCTCCTGGCCCAACAGAAGCCAGGAGGCTCAGCCACACGAAAGGACCTGTACCGCCACAGAGGAGTGAGGAATACACAAGGCCCGAGTCGCCAGCCATACGGGTGAGCGCAGCACGTTACACTCAGGAACGTGGGCTACAACACGACTATAAGCGGGATAGCCCAAAAAGTATAGTCAGAACGGCAGGCCTACAACTTCACCTGGCCAGGAGGACTCTAAGATTGTTCCCAGACTGATCAGGCCCTCATCACTAGCCGGTACTCCCGTTGGGGCCCATATAATTGCCAACAGTAAAGACCCTGGGACTGCACTGCAAAGACTCCGTGTTGTCATTACTGATACCTTGCACTACCACCACCATCATCCATACACGCTGCCCTGAATCTCCACTCTTCCTGTGGGGAGTTACATCACCTTGCTGCACATACCACCAGCTTCAGCGGACTGCTTCGCAGCGGCGGTTCCCAATAACCGCATTCCACAGGTGGCGTAGTCGGACTATACATAACAGATATACATAAACTACCCTTAGGTTGACCACCTGGGTCACGGACCGGGTCACCGCCACGGTGACTACAACCCCCAGCATCTACAGGCTCCGGGTACCCCACGGCCCAGGGGGCGCATCACCGGCTGTTCATCTATAGAGAGAAGCTGTGCCAGAGGTACGTCAACCCTAAAACCCATGAGATGGTATGGCAGATCGTAGTGCCAAAGACAGACATCCATATGGTTTTGGAAGCCTGCCACGATCAGGCGGGGCACTTTGGCTGGAAGAAGCTAGAAACCCTGCTGAAGTGTTGGTTTTATTGGGTAGGAATGCGCAGTTCCATTGAGAGGTGGTGCTGGAATTGTGGACCCTGTAGCCTCAGAAGAAATGACTACAGCAGCCAGAAGGCACCCCTGCAACCCATCAAGACAACTCGACCTTTGGAGATCGTGGCCATGGATCATGTCAAGCTGTCACCCAGCAGGTCAGGATATTCCTATAGCCTGACCATGGTGGATCGCTACTCTCGGTTCCTGGTGGTCGCCCCCGTCAAGGATCTAACGGCAGAAACTGCGGCGAAGACGTTTCAGGCGTACTTTTGCAGGCCCCATGGAAACCCGGAGCAGGTGCTGACGGCTCAAGGCCCAGCCTTCGAGGATGAATTGTTCAAGGAGTTCTGCCATCTGTACGGGTGTAAAAAGATCCGGACCACACCGTACCACCCCCAAACCAACGGTCTCTGTGAAAAGATGAAGAACATCGTCATCGACCTGCTGAAGACCTTACCACTAGAGGAGAGAAATCAGTGGCCAGACGTACTACTTGACCTGGTAGATCTGTACAACCACATACCTGTGAGTTCCACCAATTGTACTCCAGCATATCTCATGCGAGCCAGACCCGGGAAGTTGCCCATGGACCTGGAGCTAGGTGTAGTGGAACCAGAAGCAGATATGTCCACTGAGGACTGGGACACGACCAGACAAGAGCAGTACAGAAGAGTACAGGCTTGTGTCGAAGACAGTCTCACTCATGTGAGGGACAAGCAGGAAGCAAACTACAATAAAAGTGCGCCCGCAGAACCCTTCACACCAGGAGAAGTGGTGTTAAAAAGAAAAAGGAGAAACCACAAACTTGATGACCAGTGGGAGAGAGAACCCTACATTGTGTTAAATTCAAGATTTGGTAACAGGAAGACCTGTCTAATTAATAAGGACGGAGGAAGAACGACTGCAATGCTATCTAGAGACCATCTGAAGTTGTGTCCAGACCTGCTAAAGCCCCAAGAAGAAGTGCCTCTCACCGTACTGGAGGAGGCTAAAGAAGCAGTACTCCATACTGACTTAGGAGATTTCCCGGCAGATTGGCCTCAACTAGGAGGAGCAGTAATAATACCTGTGATCCACTTATTTCAACAGGCAGAAGACCCTCCACAGCAAGTAGAGCCTGTAAGTGCTTCAGAAGAGCCTGCTCAAGAAGAATCCCTGGTTGGAGCAGAGCAAGAAGGCCCAGCCAATGGTATACTCGCCAGTCCCTTAGAGAGGTTAAGGCAACCCTGCAGTTCCCCAGCACTTAGAACTGACAGAATGGGAGGTAGTGCAAATACTAGTGCCTCATGCATCCCAGTACCACGTAGGTCGACACGTAGCACACGAGGTCAGACCCCTGTCAGATACAGAAAGTAAAGAAGGAAACTCTGACAGTGTAAATAGTGCCCCTGGGGTATTATGTTGTGTATTTTCATGTATGTATTTATTAACTTGTGTTTTGCTTTACAATGGACAATTTAAGTGAAATGGACACTTTTCTTTGTTGCCTTTAGTTACCCGTAAGGGTACATACAGAACTTAGTGGCTGAGGAGTATGTGCAGCCCAAAAACTGATTCTTGTAAATAATTGCACTCCTTGGAGTGCCCCTTTATGTGACCTCAGAAGAAAAACCTGTCTGGAGTGGCACTAACGGAGGTCCAACTCAGGATCGCCATGCCCTGCAGCCACCCCAGGGCCTACGTTGATGGTTTGGGACAGGTCCCTCAAGCTATCAAATACTATGCCCTGTGAGATGGACATCCTGTGAGGGAACCTCACCAAAAGAGACTTGAATTCTGAGGTTGCTTATTGTACATATGTCTATTATTTATAATGTTTATTATGTAACGTTCAAGCAAGTGCCTCCCATAAAGGGAAAATTGTTATTATTGTTGTTATAAAAAGTACTTCACTCTGGGAGTACTGAGCTTTGCTAGTGGGGAATGTGGCGCCCTGCTGTGCATTGGTGCCACAGAGCCTAGAGGGGTGCATGAACAGATTCCTCCACAAGAGGCCCTCATAGCATACACACACCTCCACCTTCCACCTCAGACCACCAGAGGGAGCCGTTAGGTATATAAAAAGGGAAGGTGGAGCTAGGCAGTCAGTCTGGAGAACAGTTTCCTCTGGGACAGAGCTAGTTCCAGTCTTTGAGGATCCAGTCTGTAGAAGGAAGCCTGTTGAGAGGAGCTCCTGCAGTAGCCATCCTGCAGTGGAGCACAGTCCAGACTCATTGAGCTCAGGTAGTGAGCCCAAGGTGTGCCGACGCCATAAGAGCGGTGAAAAGTAGCGAGGCCTACTGCCAGTGTGAAGCCTAGTGAGGGCCCCGAGCAGGCCGAAGGCAAGTGGAGTAAGCGAGCTACATAGGGGGCAGAGGAGCTTAACCATCTCACCCCATAAGAATTTACCGAACGCCGGGTCCGTGTCTGCAAGGATCTCTAGGACCAGCAGAAACAACCGGGATCCCTGGTGAACTACATGTCCCAGGAATACCAAAAGCTGACCGTAATACCAGGGTCAGGAGTCACTGAGGCCCAAGAAACCAGGGAGTGTGAACTCCAACAGAAGGCCCTACCACCAGGTCAGCAGGTGCAAGACAGAGACCAAGTTAGGCCTAGCTTCAGGCAGGTCATAAACTTACTAGGAAAAGGCAAGAAACAGGAGGCCCCACACCCGCTCACTGGGGAGAGTCCTGAAATGCACCCTTCACCCTACAGTACCGCGGATCGTGCCTGAAAACACCACAAGTAAAGGTACTGAAGTGAACTGTCGTGTGTGTGCCTATTCTTCCTTTGACCCGGCTGGGTCCCCTCTGTCCTGCATCCCTTCTCCTACGCTGCCCTGAGGCCCCGCTCCACCTGTGGGGAGCAGAACCAACTAAGCTGCCCAACCACCGGCCTCAGAGGACTGTAGCAGCGCTGGTGAGTCTCACCAGACACCACAGGTGGCGTCACGAACTTTCCCTTTTTCCCATACACCTTTCCCCCAATTCCTTGCTTTTTTTTAAGAGTGACCCCAGGGTACGGCCCCGGGAGCCGGCCACCGCGGCATCCCTCAAAACTAACAGCAAGGCCCGGGCGCTGAGTCCCCATCCCTTGGGGGCGTCACAAATGTTCATCACAATTTTCAGATTTATATTTTTAAAATAATTAGAAAACCATGTGTTATTTCCTTTACACTTCATAAATACTTGCTATTTTATGTTGGTATATCACATATAATCCCAATCAAATACATTTAAGTTTGTGGTTGAAATATGAAAAAATGTGGAAAGGTTTGACTAGCCCAGGGGATGGGGATAAGTCGGTACCCGGGCCTTTGCCTCGCCTTGGTGATGTCGCGGTGGTCGGCTCCCGGGCACGTACCCTGGGGTCACTCTTCAAAAGGGTGGATATTTGTTTATTTTATAAAAGTTTGTGACGCCACCTGTGGTTTCTGGTGAGAATCACCAGCGCTGCGGCAGCCCACTGAGGCCGGTGATAAGGCAGCTCGATGGCATAGCTCCCCACAGGTGGAGCTTGGCCTCAGGGCAGCGTACGGAGAGGGGGATGCAGGACAGGCGAGACTCAGCCGGGTCAGAGCAAGAACGGGGACGGACACGATAGTCACTTCAGTACCTTTTACTGATGGAAAATCAGGCACATCCCGGAGCACTGTAGGGTGAAGGGTGCATATCAGGATCCTCCCCAATGAGCAGGTGTAGGGCCTCCTGTTTCTTGCCTCTGCGTAGTAAGATTTTGACCTGCCTGGAGCTAGGCCTAACTTTGTCTCTGCCCTGCGCTGGCTGACCTTGTAGTAGGGCCTTTTCTCGGAGCTTGCGGGGCCTATGAGTCTCCTGGCTCTGTTACGTATCAGCACTTTAGCGATCCTCGGACTTGTAGTTCTCCAGGGATTCCGGTTATACCTTACTGGGTCGTAGAGATCCCGGCAAGCTTAGGACCCGGTGTCCGGTAAATTATTCGGGGTGAGCTAGGTAAGCTCCTCTGCCCCCTATGTACTAACTCTCCACTCGCCTTCGGCCTACTCGGGCCCTCACTAGGCTACTCACACTAATGGCAGCTTGCCGCGCTTCACCGATCTTATGGTGCCGGCACACCTAAAGCTCACTATTCTGAGCTACAACTGAGTCTGGACTATGCTCCACTGCAGACTGACCTCTCTCAGGATTCTCTTACTGCAGAAACTCTCTCAACAGACTGACTGAGCTCGACTCTGTATTCAGATGTGTACTAGCTGAACTCTCCAGAGGAACTGAACTGCCTGGCTCCACCTTCCCTATTTATATCCCTAATGGGCTCCCCCTGCTGGTCTGAGGTGGAAGGTGGAGATGTGTGAATGTTTATGGGGGCCTCTTGTGGAGGAATCCATCAATGCACTCTTCTAGGATCTGTGATACCAAGCGCAGCTGGGCGTCACAGGTTCACTGGGTATGAATACTTTTTCAAGGCACTGTATATCGGTGACCAGATGTTTTGGGTGACACACAGAATAGCATTGTGGGGTGCATTTGGTTCTCCAGGTCACAGGTTGTGTTCATCTCATTTAAAAAGAAGATAATCATTAGATGATACTAGTCGGTAGAAAGGAACTAGTTGGTAATTGGCAACACATCAACACATTTATTATGTCATTAATTGCAGTGGAGGAGTATGGTTTGGGATGTAAACCCCTATAAAAAAAACTTTGTGTCAGATCAGGCAAATTAGAATATATTTGTCATTCGCATCAGTGATTTCTATGAATGGATGAGATTGCTTAACCAAGACTGTGGCGACTGTGGTGCCTCTGGCTAATGATCAATGTGAAATGATATGACCACCCAAATCAGTGTTTTCTTAGTAGGAGACTGTCCCTAGATATGGGTGTCTCTTAGAGACCTATTAAATTGACAACTTGGCTTTGCAGATACAGTTGAAACCAGAAGTTTACATACAGTACACTATATAAAAAGACACATATGCAGGTTTTTCTCAATATCTGACATGAAATCAGAATAAACATTTCCCGTTTTAGGTCAATTAGGATTACCAAAATTTTTAATATTTGCCAAATGTCAGAATAATGAGAGAGAGAGAATGTTTTAAGGCATTTTTATTACTTACTACAAAGTCAAAAGTTTACATATACTAAGATTACAATGCCTTTAAACAATTCTGGATTGCCCATATGATGATGTCATGTGTTTGGAAGATTCTGATTTTTTTGGCAACATCTGAGTTAATCAGAGACACGCCTGTGTCTTCTTTTCTCATGATGCCATTTATTTTGTGAAGTGCACCAGTCCCTCCTGCAGCAAAACAACCCTACAACATGATGCTGCCACCCTGATGTTTTACAGATGGGATGGTGTTCTTATTTAGAAGATGTGTATAAGGCTGCGTGCACACGATGCGTTTTTCATGCGTTTATGCTGCGGAATTTCCGCAGCGGAAACGCATCAAAAACGCATGGTAATCCGCACCCCATGGTTCCCAATGGCATTCAGCAATGTCAATGCACATGCTGCGGATTTTTCCGCAGCGTTTCTGCAGCGCAAATAAATCCGCAGCATGTTCATTAATTTTGCGGAAGCGCAGCGGAAGCGCCGCTATTGACTTGCATTGAGACGCATAATATCCACGTCTGTACATTTGTACAAGCGGATAACATGCGTCTCAATGTGCGGATGGTACCCAGTTCTGGAGGAGAGAAAACTCTCCTCCAGACCTGGGTACCACAGTACCTGTAAAAAAAAGAATAAAATAAAAAATAAAGTTTATATTCACCTGTCCGGCGGCTTCTCTCTGCTTGCCGGCAGCGCTTCTCCTTCCAGGACCTGAGATGACGTCGCGGTCATGTGACCGCAGGCTGTCTCGCGATGTGCCGGCAACCCGGAAGAAGCCAGGATGAGCGAGGCAGCACACGCTGCGGGGGATCGGGGGTAAGTATAGCTTTATTTTTTTTATTTTTTACGGTCACACTGTATAAATCCATGCCGTTTGCATGGATTTATACAGTGTGACCTAGTTGTCAAGCACTTTCCAAGTGATGCTATCGCCTGGAAAGTGCTTGTCAGTCCGCAAGCGGAAACACATGCGTTAATGCATGTGGATACGCATGTGAATCCGCATGTATTCTGCAGGGAAAACGCATGCACAATCTGCACGCGTTTTTTCTGCCAGGGAGATGCAGAAATGCTGCAGAAATTTTCTGCTTCATTTCTGCATCGTGGGCACTTAGCCTAACAGTTTACACTTTCAACATGTCAAATAATTGTGATCACCTAGGTCTGCTGCCTCTTGAATCTGATGAAGGAGAACAGCAGTAACCATTTCATAACAAAACGCCTGGGTCAGTCCGTTCTGTATATTGCCCTGGATTGTGTTTTTAAAGGTGCCATTTGTATGGCACCGGTAATTCCACTAGTGGAGAACCAAAATGCTGCAAAGGTCACTGATATAAAAATGTTACCTTCTGGTCTGAAACTGCCCCAACTGCAACCTCTTTCATCAGGCGTCACCACTCTTACACTGTGGATGGCACTGTTGATGCAAGTGTGGTGCATGCAT
Source organism: Phyllobates terribilis (assembly GCF_046119375.1). Taxonomy (NCBI): domain Eukaryota; kingdom Metazoa; phylum Chordata; class Amphibia; order Anura; family Dendrobatidae; genus Phyllobates; species Phyllobates terribilis. The sequence goes on along the minus strand of NW_027363010.1, from coordinate 1,881,931 downwards.
CCAAGCATATTAGTGAGGCTGGGGCTGGTGGTGATGTCCAGCTGAAGAGTCTGTGGACCCGGTTCATCAAAGCTAAGCTAAGTGGCTAGCTCCAAGAGTGTTTGTGAGAGCCCTTTTAAAAGTTGCAAAAACTCCATGAACCGTCCCCTGTAACAACTTTTTCTAACTTTGGAAAACCAGAATTGGTTACCTCCATATAATAAAATGTTGAATTCACAGTTTCACTGCCAGTCAAGAGCTCATGTACTATGGTATCTAATTAATACTTTTGAGATATGCTCTGGCATTTTTAAACAGGAGCTGAAAAGGAGCTTACTGTTTTAATATTTTAGCAAAAAAAAATTTTTTGTAAAATCTACTTTAATCATGCCTTAGACTAAGTCCATTGCCCACAGCCATGCTCACTGCAGATGTACTCCTCAGCCCCTCAGCTTCCTACCTCTTCTCCCTGCCCACAGCCCTGCTCACCGCAGCTGTCCTCCTCAGCCCCTCAGCTTCCTACCTCTTCTCCTTGCCCACACCCCTGCCCTGCTCACCGCAGCTGTCCTCCTCAGCCACTCAGCTTTCTACCTCTTCGCCTTGCCCACACCCCTGCTCACCGCAGCTGTCCTCCTCAGCCCCTCAGCTTCCTATTCCTTCCCCTTGCCCGCAGACCTGCTCACCGCAGCTGTCCTCCTCAGCCCCTCAGCTTCCTACCTCTTCTCCTTACCCACAGCCCTGCTCACCGCAGCTGTCCTCCTCAGCCCCTCAGCTTCCTACCTCTTCTCCTTGCCCACACCCCTGCTCACCGCAACTGTCCTCCTCAGCCCCTCAGCTTCCTACCTCTTCTCCTTGCCCACACCCCTGCTCACCGCAGCTGTCCTCCTCAGCCCCTCAGCTACCTACCTCTTCTCCTTGCCAACACCCCTGCTCACCGCAGCTGTCCTCCTCAGCCACTCAGCTTCCTACCTCTTCTCCTTGCCCACAGCCCTGCTCACCGCAGCTGTCCTCCTCAGCCCCTCAGCTTCCTACCTCTTCGCCTTGCCAACACCCCTGCTCACCGCAGCTGTCCTCCTCAGCCCCTCAGCTACCTATCTCTTCTCCTTGCCAACACCCCTGCTCACCGCAGCTGTCCTCCTCAGCCCTTCAGATTCCTACCTCTTCTCCTTTCCCCCTACCCCTGCTCACAGCAGCTGTGATCCTCAGCCCCTCAGCATCCTACCTGTTCTCTTTGCCCACACCCCTGCTCACCGTAGCTGTCCTCCTCAGCCCCTCAGCTTTCTACCTCTTCTCCTTGCCCACACCCCTGCTCACCGCAGCTGTCCTCCTCAGCCCTTCAGCTTCCTACCCCTTCCCCTTGCCCACAGCCCTGCTCACTGCAGCTGTCCTCCTCAGCCCCTCAGCTACCTACCTCTTCTCCTTGCCCACACCCCTGCTCACCGCAGCTGTCCTCCTCAGCCCCTCAGCTTCCTACCTCTTCTCCTTGCCCACAGCCCTGCTCACCGCAGCTGTCCTCCTCAGCCCCTCAGCTTTCTACCGCTTCTCCTTGCCCACACCCCTGCTCACCGCAGCTGTCCTCCTCAGCCCTTCAGCTTCCTACCCCTTCCCCTTGCCCACAGCCCTGCTCACCGCTGCTGTCCTCCTCAGCCCCTCAGCTTCCTACCTCTTCTCCTTGCCCACACCCCTGCTCACCCCAGCTGTCCTCCTCAGCCCATCAGCTTCCTACCTCTTCGCCTTGCCCACACCCCTGCTCACCGCAGCTGTTCTCCTCAGCCCCTCAGCTACCTACCTCTTCTTCTTGCCCACACTCCTGCTCACCGCATCTGTCCTCCTCAGCCCCTCAGCTTCCTACCTCTTCGCCTTGCCAACACCCCTGCTCACCGCAGCTGTCCTCCTCAGCCCCTCAGCTACCTACCTCTTCTCCTTGCCAACACCCCTGCTCACCGCAGCTGTCCTCCTCAGCCCTTCAGATTCCTACCTCTTCTCCTTTCCCCCTACCCCTGCTCACAGCAGCTGTGATCCTCAGCCCCTCAGCATCCTACCTGTTCTCTTTGCCCACACCCCTGCTCACCGTAGCTGTCCTCCTCAGCCCCTCAGCTTTCTACCTCTTCTCCTTGCCCACACCCCTGCTCACCGCAGCTGTCCTCCTCAGCCCTTCAGCTTCCTACCCCTTCCCCTTGCCCACAGCCCTGCTCACTGCAGCTGTCCTCCTCAGCCCCTCAGCTACCTACCTCTTCTCCTTGCCCACACCCCTGCTCACCGCAGCTGTCCTCCTCAGCCCCTCAGCTTCCTACTCCTTCCCCTTGCCCACAGCCCTGCTCACCGCAGCTGTCCTCCTCAGCCCCTCAGCTTCCTACCTCTTCTCCTTGCCCACAGCCCTGCTCACCGCAGCTGTCCTCCTCAGCCCCTCAGCTTTCTACCGCTTCTCCTTGCCCACACCCCTGCTCACCGCAGCTGTCCTCCTCAGCCCTTCAGCTTCCTACCCCTTCCCCTTGCCCACAGCCCTGCTCACCGCTGCTGTCCTCCTCAGCCCCTCAGCTTCCTACCTCTTCTCCTTGCCCACACCCCTGCTCACCCCAGCTGTCCTCCTCAGCCCCTCAGCTTCCTACCTTCCTACCTCTTCGCCTTGCCCACACCCCTGCTCACCGCAGCTGTTCTCCTCAGCCCCTCAGCTACCTACCTCTTCTTCTTGCCCACACCCCTGCTCACCGCATCTGTCCTCCTCAGCCCCTCAGCTTCCTACCTCTTCTTTTTGCCCACTGCCCTGCTCATCACAGCTGTCCTCCTCAGCCCCTCAGCTTCCTACCCCTTCCCCTTGCCCACAGCCCTGCTCACCGCAGCTGTCCCCCTCAGCCCCTCATCTTCCTACCTCTTCTCCTTACCCACACCCCTGCTCACAGCAGCTATTCTCCTCAGCCCCTCAGCTTTCTACCTCTCAGCCTATAGCCTCTCTGTGCAGCTCCTCTGCCCCATCCTCCCTCAGCTGCTCTCTGACTGCTCTCTGACAGCAGCATCCCCTCAATCCCCTTGTGCTCTAGAAGTACTCAGCTCAAGTGCCCTCTCTCCTTGCATCACTTTCCTCTACTTTTCTCATAGCCACACCAAGTGCCAAGCAGCCCAGAATCAGCCTGACGACAGCTACTGGGCTAAGTATCGCACTATTAGGCTGCATGCCCACTATGCGTTTTTCAAGCGTTTTTGCTGCGGAATTTCTGCAGCGAAAATGCTTAAAAAACGCTTGGTAATACGTGCTCCATGGTCCTCAATGACAATCCTCATGTGCTGTGCACATGCTGCGGAAATTTCCGCTGCTTATTATCATTGCGGAAAAATACGCATCAATTGCCGCCATTGACTTTCATTGAAACGCATAATATCCGTGTCAGTACATTTGTATACACGGATATTATGCGTTTCTATGTGCAGATGGTACCCGGGTGTGGATGAGAGGAGACTCATCCAGACCCAGGTTCCATAGAACCTGTTAAAAAAGAATTTAAAATAAAAAATAAAGATTATACTTACCTTCCGATGTCCTCCCGGGGTTTTCTCCCCTCCGTCTGGTCTTCTCTATGGGTCGCGGTGTTGTGAAGGACCGGCCATGATGTCATTGAGTCATGTGACCTGTCACATGACTCATGGACGTCACCGCAGGTCCTTCACACCACCGCGAGCCGCCCAAGACACCAGACCCATCGGAGAGAACATCGGGAGGACATCGGAAGGTGAGTATAAAATAAATTTTTTATTTTTTACCATTCTTATTCTTTTTTTTTAACTAACTTGGTCACACTATATAAAATCCATGCCGGTTGCATGGATTTATATAGTGTGACCAAGTTGTCAAGCACTTTTCCAAGTGATGCTAATGACGCGCCCCCTGGGCCTGTGCTGTGCAGGGGATACCCGGAGCCGGATCGCTGGGGGTTGTAGTCCTCCGTGGCGGTGACCCGGTCCGTGCCCAGGGCGGTCAAACCAGTGGCAGTCTGAGTGTGATAACAAATGTCCGACTACGCCACCCGTGGATTGCGGTCAGTGGGGACCGCCGCTGCGCTGCAGACCGCAGAGGCTGATGTTGTATGCGCAGCCAAGTATGGGATGACTCCCCACGGGAGCAGTATTGCCTCAGGGCAGCTAGTGTGGATGATGGGAGTGATGGTGTGAGCGTCCCAGTACTGATGGTGCTGGTGCGGCGATGAAACACAGAGACGTGTGGTGCAGTTCAGGGTCTTTACTGATGGAATAACGCAGACCCTCCCGGGAGTACTGGTTAGCAGTAGGGGCCTGGTCAGTCTGGGCCGGCTGCTCTTCCAGCTCTACCTGGTCTTCTGTAGGCACTTGAGGGGCTGGGTGGAGAAATGTGAGGACGGGCACCACGATAGCATTGTTTACTTGTGTCCAGGACCGGGGAAAGTCTCCGAGTACGGTGCTGATCATTTCCTCCTTTTCCTCTACGGGTTGAGGGTCTTCCTGATCTTCATCCGTGCTTTGCAACTTCTCCGGGCACTTTTTCAGGTGGTCTCTGGAGACAGTGGCTGTGGTCTCTCCTCCATCCTTGCTGATGACGTACATCTTTGGATTATTGTGGCTTGAGGGCAGTACGGTGTATGGGTCCTTTTCCCACTGGTCGTCCAACTTATGGAGCCGCCTTTTTCTTTTCAAGACCTGCTCTCCAGGTACCAGGGGAACAGCGGGAGCATGTTAGTTATAAGTCCTCTCCTGCCTTTCTCTTGATTGACAGAGACTTCGCTCGACGCTCTCCTGTACTTTCCGGTACTGCTGCTGCCGTTCTGTATCCCAGTCTGCCTCTGGCGAGGTGTCCTCGGGTATCAGGACTCCCATATCCAGGTCAATAGGCAGCTTACCAAGTCTTGCTCTCATTAGGTAAACCGGGGTATAGTTGGTGGAACCTACCGGGATGTGGTTATACAGGTCCACCAGATCGGGCAGTTTCTCAGGCCACAGACTGCGTTCTTCCAGGGGCAATGTTTTTAACAGATCTATCACCACCTGGTTCATCTTCTCACAGAGTCCATTGGTTTGGGGGTGATAGGGCGTTGTTCTTATCTTCTTGCAGCCATACAGGTTGCAGAACTCCTGGAAGACCTCCGCTTCGAAGGCTGGTCCTTGGTCCGTCAGCACTTGGTCCAGGTACCCGTGTGGGCGGCAGAAGTGCAGCTGGAAGGCTCTAGCTGCTGTTTGTGCTGTTAAGTCTTTGACGGGGACCACCACTAGGAATCGGGAGTAGTGATCCACGATGGTTAGGGCGTAGACATACCCGCTTCTGCTTGGAGCCAGTTTAACATGGTCCAGAGCGACCAGTTCCAGCGGCTGCCTGGTGATGATGGGCTGCAGGGGAGTCCTCTGGCTGGCACGGTCCCTTCTTCTTAGATTGCACGGGCCACAGTCTCTACACCACCTCTCAATGGCTCCTCTCATGCCTATCCAGTAGAACCGTGCACGCAGCAGGAACTCCAGCTTCTTCCATCCGAAGTGCCCTGCCCCATTGTGGTAGGCCTCCAGCACCATAGCTGTGTCCCGTCTCGGTACCACCACCTGCCAGATCAGTTCATGTGTCCGAGAATTGACCATTCTGCGGCACAACTTCTCCTTATAGAGAAACAGTCTGCTCTTTTCCGTCCACAGTTGCTTGGTCTCTTCCGGAGCGTCTGGGTCCAGGCGGGCGTCAGCCTGGGTCAGCATCTCCTTCACCAGACGGACTGCAGGGTCACTGTCTTGCGTCTCCGCCCAGTTGTAGTGGGGTAAGGGGTTGAACGTAGCGGACCGCTGGCCCCTCACACGGTGGGAATACTGGGTAATCCCATGACGGTGAAACGCAGGGAGTTCGATCTCTTCCAATTCTTCTGGATCCTCCCCTTCGTCCGGTAGGTTTGGCATCCTGGACAGGGCGTCCGCATTGGTATTGGAGCGCCCTGCCCGGTATTTGATTGTGAACTCATAATTGGACAGGCGGGCCATCCATCTTTGCTCCAGGGCACCCAGTCTTGCAGTGTCCAGGTGTGTCAACGGGTTGTTGTCCGTGTACACGGTGAACCTGGAAGAGGCAAGGTAATGCTTGAAACGTTCGGTTACTGCCCACACCACTGTCAGGAACTCTAGCTTGAACGAGATGTAATTCTCAGGGTTTCTTTCCGTGGGTCGCAGTTTTCGGCTGGAGTAAGCAATTACCCGTTCTCTCCCCTGCTGGATCTGGGACAGTACGGCCCTTAGCCCGATGTTGCTTGCGTCCGTGTGGAGGATAAAGGGCTGGCTGTAATCAGGGTATGCCAGGATTTCATCCCCCGTGAGGGCCATCTTCAGCTGGCGGAAGGACTCCTCTTCCAGCTTTTCCCATTTGAAGGGTGGCTTCTGGTTTTTGGCCTTCCTGGACTGGCCTATCAGGAGGTCCTGCATAGGAGCTGCCTTCTTGGTAAAACCGGGAATGAATCTTCGGTAGTAGCCTACCAACCCGAGGAACTGCCGTACTTCCTTTATGCTGGATGGTCTTGGCCAATCCTTAATCACGGTGATCTTGTCAGGGTCGGGAGCCACTCCGTCAGCACTCACCACGTGTCCCAGGTACTGTACCTTTGGCTTCAGTAGATGACACTTCGAGGGTTTTACCTTTAGGCCATAGTTTGCCAGGGCTTCAAACACTTCTGCCAGGTGTTCCAGATGGTCCTCATAGGTCTTGGAATAGACGATGACGTCGTCCAGGTATAATAGGACCGTCTCGAAGTTCCGGTGTCCCAGACAGCATTCCATCAACCGTTGGAAGGTTCCTGGTGCGTTGCAGAGCCCGAACGGCATACAGTTAAATTCGCTGAGTCCCATCGGGGTGGTGAATGCGGTCTTCTCCCGGTCCGCCTCTGCTACAGGAACCTGCCAGTACCCGCTAGTGAGATCCAAAGTAGAGAAGAAGTTAGCAGATTTTAATGCCGCTAAGGACTCTTCTATCCTTGGTAACGGGTACGCATTTTACTAAGCACTCTCTCTTACTCTTGAACCACCCGATAGACTCCCTGTTTTTGGTGTGAGGGAGTGGAGTCAGTACCCAAATGCAGTTGCTGACACCAGTCCTCCATTGGTTTCTTAGAGCCGTTACCTTCCTCTGGTTGAGATGGAGGCAAGGGTTCCACGGCCTGTACAGAGTTCTGGTTGATGGTGAACAATTTGGCTAGCGTGGCATACCGGGGCAGGTATACTTCTCTCTCCCCGATATTTATGATGTGGACGGGCACCCTCCCATGACGTACATCGACCACCCCCCGTGCTGTCAAAATGGTGGGCCTACTGTCTGAGTAGACGGGTTCTACCATTGCTTGGTAGTCTCTACCTCTTAGACCAATAGCTGCCCGGCACCAAATCATCATCTCACTTTTTGGGGGCATGGCAATAGGGAACGGGTCACACATTCTCACGCTACCTATCTCACCAACAGATAGTTCCACCTGTTGCCGTTTCATCAGTGCCCGGACACGCTGCTGGCTGGAACTGGCGTTCTTGGCAACCTGTTGCAAAATAGGAATCACCTCTGCAAGACAGTTTTCGATTACATTAGTACCTAGGGTTATTTTTGGGTGACTCTCGCGACGGTCAATGTCCACAATGATCAGTCCTTGTGCCGGCAGTTCAACTTTACCGACCTTGATGGTCACTTCCTTAAATCCTATCTGTGGCACGGGCTGACCATTGCTGGCGATAATGCTCAGGTCGTCATCTGGATAGCGGGTTATGTCCGAGTCATTCCAGTACCGCTTGAAGAGCAAGTACGGGATGGTAGTCACCTGTGACCCAGTGTCTAGTAGGGCACTCATAGGAATGCCATCCAGTACCACAGGCAAGACCGGACGTCCCCCTACGTATTTATCATGCCAGTTTGATGGGCCTGATGATCTTATGCCTGGGGGTTGGCCCTCTACCCCAGGTTGTGCCCGTTTAAATGACAGTACCTTGCCATATGTCCGGGTTGATTGCAGCGGCGGCAGATGGGTCGTCCGTCCTCGTTGTATCTGTCGCTGGGTCTCCCTCTGGCCGGTGGGGTCCTCCTCAGTCGGCGCCACGGGACGTCCTCCGGTCCGGATGCCAGCTGGATCTTTCCTGGAGAAGAGACCTGTAAAGACTGCACAGTTCTGGTTAGCGCGGCAAAGCTTTTAGTCAGCTCTTGGACCTGATGGTGCAGGTCTGTAGCGGGGTCATTGTTCAAAGCCTGCGCATCAGCTCCCACAGGCTCTGCAGACAAGGGCGCCGCGTCCTGGTGACAAGTGATAGCAGGGCGCCTGTGGGTCACAGCGCCACCTGGTGCCGGTTCTCGGAGCACCCGGATGGCTCTGTCCTTGAACTGTGCAAAGTCCAGGTCAGGGTCCTGTAAGGCCATTGCTCGCAACTGGGTTCGGTGGGCATTGCAAAGTAGACCCTCAATAAATTGTTCGGTCAACAGCTTGTCTTCATTTCCCACGCTGTCAGGGTCTGCCTGCTTAATGGCTCTCAGGGCCTCTTGTAGGTTTAGAGCATAGTCTCTTATACTTACATGTGCCCGCTGTTTGCACCCGTAAAATCTGAGTTTTATCTCGGTAGAGGTGCGGGTGTCAAATGTGTCTTTCAGCCGGGCTAGTATCTCTCTGACAGTCCTCTTCTTCCCAGGTGACCAGGACTTTACCTCCCTTTGGTCTGCCCCGATTAACTGGGCCACCAGGATGCTCACTTTTTGCTCTTCTGTGAGGGGGTATACCTGGAAGAGGCTATCCAGTCTTTCCCTAAAGTCACTTAGAGTATGTGACTCCCCTGAGTACTGGGGTAGCCAGGTTGCCCCCGGGATATAGGGCATGGTGAATGGCATGACCGCTGCTGTGGTTGCGCTGGCGGCCGGTGTGGCGGTGGAGCTCCCCTCGGTGTCCGACATCCTCCTTCCCCCCTAGTGGACCGTGGCCTACCTTGCGATGCTCTTTTTCCGTAGGCCGCGGCTCCGCAGTCAATCGTCGGGGTAGAGGACCTGGAGTCGCGCTCCGATGACGTCAGCGTCTCTCTCTTCCTACCTTCCAGGACCTTGCGCAGCGTCAGTGTGTGGGGCAGAGCTTCGGATCTCGCGCGCTTTCGGCGTCCACGCCCCTCTTCTTCCCGTGCGGCGTCCCGAAGATAGCGTCCGAAGGCGGGAAGCAGCTGCGGATGGCGGGAAGATGGCGGGAAACGGTCCAAGATGGCGTCCGATGGCGGGAAACGACTGCGGACGGCGGGAAACTTCGCCACAGGTAAGTATAAAAGTCTTTTTTCAGGCACGCAGTACCCGGTGGTTGCGGGCACGAAATCCTGCCGACTACGCCAAAGTTGACGCGCCCCCTGGGCCTGTGCTGTGCAGGGGATACCCGGACCCGGATCGCTGGGGGTTGTAGTCCTCCGTGGCGGTGACCCGGTCCGTGCCCAGGGCGGTCAAACCAGTGGCAGTCTGAGTGTGATGACAAATGTCCGACTACGCCACCCGTGGATTGCGGTCAGTGGGGACCGCCGCTGCGCTGCAGACCGCGGAGGCTGATGTTGTATGTGCAGCCAAGTATGGGATGAAGTATTGCCTCAGGGCAGCTAGTGTGGATGATGGGAGTGATGGCGTGAGCGTCCCAGTACAGATGGTGCTGGTGCGGCGATGAAACACAGAGACGTGTGGTGCAGTTCAGGGTCTTTACTGATGGAATAACGCAGACCCTCCCGGGAGTACTGGTTAGCAGTAGGGGCCTGGTCAGTCTGTAAGCAAGTAGGATCTCCCCTGGCCAGATGGAGTTGTAGGCCTCCCCGTCTATCTGCACTCTTTCCTGGCTACCTTGCTCTATGCGGGTAGAAGTAGCCCACGTCCCTGAGTATACCGTGTGGTGCTCATCCGTATGGCCGGTGACTTGGGCCCTTCCGTTAGCCTCCGCTTCACGATGGCGTTGCTGGTCCCTTGCTTGTGACCGTGTCTCCGGGCTTCTAAGGCCAGAGGACATGAAATCCCCTGCCGGTTGGATTCTGCTGCTGGACCTGGATGTCCCCACAGCCTCGGACTCCGTGTCCGGGTTTAGTGTCTTCAGCCAAGGCGAGCTATCTAGCTTCCAGCCTCTGGCACTCGCTCCTGCTCTTACAGAGCTCCTAGTTCTTGCTTTCCCTCTGTCTGCTGTCCTCCAGACCTGACTGCGTCTCTGTCTGGGACTTCACACTGACTCTGACTGCTCTGCTTGTTCTGCAGGCTCTGTCTGTCTAATCCCGCCCCAGACCCAGTTTATAAGGGCAGATTCCTCCCCTCCCAGGTCTGGGTGGGCCGTGTTGCATGCTTAGGGCTCCTGACCAGAGAAACCTCCCACTTGCTCTCAGACATAATATTTCTATTACTGTGGCAACCAGACCCCTGGGGTGCCACACTAAAATCGCTTGGAAAAGCGCTTGATAACCCGCATGCTGAAATGCTGCAAAAAACGCTCAACAAACGCTTCTACCTGGCTGGAAAAACACATGAAAAAAACGCATGTGTTTTTCCTGCAGGGAGAAGCGTAAAAAATCTGCAGCATTTCTGCATCGTGGGCACATAGCCTCATAAACCCCTTGATTGCTGTAGGGATAGTAGGTGATAGGCGGGTGGTTTGTAATTAATGTTTGTATGCTTTTAGGCAAGTGGGTGGGAAGTATAATTAGGTTATTGGTGGGGTTAATTGTATATCCGTATTGTGTGCTATTGTTAATATTATTGTGTACTGTGGAAATTGGTAGTATATTAACTGTAGACTTGTGTGCAATAAATGTATTTTATTGATACACGGTTTCGTCTCAGTTAGTCGCCGTTAGTATCGCATATAGCAAAGGAATCAGAGTAGTAACAGGTGAGGTATTAGCCGGATACCGATTATTAATAGTCAAGCCTGACATTAATAATTAATATACGGAACACCACCCTGTAACATAAGGGCAGATATTATGGCGCCTATACTTACATGCAGCTCATAGGTGGATCTGCCGGCTCTGCCATCCTCAGGGTCTTAATGAAATGTACTTTTTAAGACTGCGGCTCTCATTTTACACTTACATCTGGAGGATGTGCAAGTCCACTAGTTGTAAGCTCTTGTGTTCTCCATAGGCCAAATTTTCCCTATTAAAAAAAAAAAAAAAAAAAAAAATCCGGCCTCCTGCCACCCCTTAATAGCCGGCCATCTCTCACCTTTTTCCCCACTCCTATGACAACACTGTCATAAGTATGAGGAAATCCAACTGCCGGTAATGGTAGATTTATCATAGGCAAGTGCAAGATGTTATTAAAAAAAAAAATCCAACCTCCTCCACCCCTTCATAGCCGGCCATCACGCACCTCAGTATTTCATCATTGCCCAAGACAGCACCAAAAATTGGAGCTAAAATGAGCAGGAGGAAATCCTATTACCGGTCAGTGAAAAATATTTGGCACATGCCTATGATTGGAATAAAGCGCAGATATTAGTAACATTGTAACGTAGGTTGAAGAAAGACCTCGGTCCATCAAGTTCAACTTTCCTCCCCCAATTGTACTCCCTACACTAACACTACACTAACTTACTAACTAACTGGCACTAGACCTCACAAATGTATTATTATTATTATTATTATTATTATTATTATTATTACTACTACCATTTTTATCATTGCTGCACTATAACAATTAAGAATGTACCCATTTATAATTAAATTTTTTTAATAAATTTTATATTTTGTATTACTCTTGTGATTCTAATAATGGTATTACCAGAATCCCTATGCCTAAATCTGTTGATCCAGAAGAAGGCAAAAACCCCAGGACACATTCAGCCAATTTGCATCACAGGGAAAAATTCCTTCTTGACCCCGAGAAAAGGCGATCAGTCCTAGAACCCTGGATCAAACCTAATTATGTTATTACTAGTTATATATTTAATATTACACTACTTATTGTACTACTGCAGTTATTAATTAATTTATTTTTATAAATGTGACTATTTGATATCATTACTATTATTAACATCCTGCTATCTTATTACAGTATTATTCTAACTTTCCTATCACTACTAATACTACCCTATGCCTACATTGTTGATCCAGAAGAAGGCAAAAACCCCAGGACACCTTCAGCCAATTTGTGTCACAGGGGAAAAATTCCTTCTTAACCCGAGAAAAGGCGATCAGTCCTGGAACCCTGGATCAAACCTAATTATCATACTAGTTATGCAATTACCGTACTCCTCACCACATTACCGCCCTCCTCACCACATCCCCACAGTCACTTCTACCTCCTACCCACGATCTATCCCAAACTCTCGTAACCCTTCTAACCTTATACCCATCCGCCCAGCCCCCGCCTCCCCAGTCCCCCTAACAGGAGCTCTATGGAACGCTCGCTCTCTCTGCAACAAACTTTCCTACATTCACGATCTCTTCATCACTAACAAGCTTTCCTTCCTTGGCATCACTGAAACCTGGCTCACCCCCTCCGACACGGCCTCTCCTGCTGCACTTTCGTACGGCGGATTCCACCTTTCCCATGCCCCCCGACCCACCGGCAAGCATGGTGGAGGAATAGGTTTCCTCCTCTCAGATAACTGCTCCTTCACCCATATCCCTCTGCTGCCCTCAATTACTGTCCCCTCTTTTGAAGTGCACTGCGTGCGCATCTACTCCCCCTCCAACTGGCTGTCATCTACCACCCCCCAGGATCAGCCACCACTTTCTTTGACCACTTCACCACTTGGCTACTTCATTTCCTCTCTGTTGACATCCCCACTATCCTCATTGGCGACTTCAACATCCCCATTGACACTTCCCTCTCAGCTGTCTCTAAGCTCCTATCCCTCACTTCCTCCTTTGGTCTTTCACAGTTTTCTTCCACACCCACCCACAAAGACGGCCACACGCTGGACCTCATCTTCACCCGCCTCTGTTCCCTATCTAACCTCTGTAACTCACCTCTCCCTCTCTCTGACCACAACCTACTTACATTCTATACCCTCTCCTCTCCAGGGCAACAATCCCCACTCCACAAACTTGCATACCTGTGGCACCCCAGGGGTCTGGTTGCCACAGTAATAGAAATATTATGTCTGAGATCAAGTGGGGGGTTTCTCTGGTCAGGAGCCCTAAGCATGCAACACTGCCCGCCCAGACCTGGGAGGGGAGGAATCTGCCCTTATAAACTGGGTCTGGGGCGGCATTAAGTCAGTTAGAGCTGGAGAGGGAAAGCAAGAACTAGGAGCTCTGTAAGAGCAGGAGCGAGTGCTAGAGGCTGGAAGCTAGAAAGTTCGCCTTGGCTGAAGACACTAAACCCGGACACGGAGTCCGAGGCTGTGGGGACATCCAGGTCCAGCAGCAGAATCCAACCGGCAGGGGATTCCATGTCCTCTGGCCATAGAAGCCCGGAGGCACAGTCACAAGCAAGGGACCAGCACCGCCATCGTGAAGCGGAGGCTAACGGAAGGCCCCAAGTCACCGGCCATACGGGTGAGCACCAGACGGTAAACTCAGGGACGTGGGCTACTTCTACCCGCATAGAGCAAGGTAGCCAGGAAAGAGTGCAGATAGTCGGGGAGGCCTACAACTCCACCTGGCCAGGGGAGATCCTACTTGCTTACAGACTGACCAGGCCCCTACTGCTAACCAGTACTCCCGGGAGAGTCTGCGTTATTCCATCAGTAAAGACCCTGAACTGCACCACACGTCTCTGTGTTTCATCGCCGCACCAGCACCATCAGTACTGGGATGCTCACACCATTACTCTCATCATCCACACTAGCTGCCCTGAGGCAATACTTCTCCCGTGGGGAGTTATCCCATACTTGGCTGCACATACAACATCAGCCTCCGCGGTCTGCAGCGCAGCGGCGGTCCCCACTGACCGCAATCCACGGGTGGCGTAGTCAGACATTTGTTATCACACTCAGACTGCCACTGGTTTGACCACCCTGGGCACGGACCGGGTCAGCGCCACGGAGACTACAACCCCCAGCAATCCGGCTCCGGGTATTCCCTGCACAACACAGGCCCAGGGGGCGCGTCAACTTTTGGCGTAGTCGGCAGGATTCAAACCAACCCGCCCCAACGGGTATTGCGTGCCTGAAAAAAAAAGACTTTTATACTTACCTGAGAGAAGTTTCCCGCCGTCCGGAGTCGTTTCCCGCCATCGGACGCCATCTTGGACCGTTTCCCGCCATCTTCATCTGTTTTTCCCGCCCTGGCAGAGCGGACGCCATTATGTGCGCACCAAAAGACAGCAGGAAGCCGCCTCCCATCGTGGGCCAGGTCCCAGAGTGGCGCCAAAGAAGGGGCCTGCCCCCAGCAACTATGAGTGCAGCAGTGGAAATGTCCATCAACGTGGGGGGGCTGCCCCTAAAGGTGATTGTCAGCAGATGCCCCCAAGACCACCCCCCATGGGGGCGGATAGGAAAGAAAACTGTGGGGCCGGGTGCGGCCTGGATCAGTCTGGACCTGCTGCACCCGGAGATGGAGGGAGCAGCGAACCCCACCAGCACCCTGGCCCGCAGCCTGCTGCAAGCTGAGCCACCCTGCAGCTTAACGGAGTTGCTGGCACAGCTGTCCAGAGACCCGGACTGCGCGCGAGCTGCGCTGGAGGACCTAAATAGGAGGATGGTCCGGGCGCAGCGGGATGTGTTTGCCGGGTGGAAGGAGGAGTTGGCCCGGCAGCACGTAACCGGCCAGCAGGAGACACCGCGAGGACCGAGCAGTGAGCTTGCCTCTGAGGGCGGTGAAGATGGACCGGCGGCTGCGGACGCCGCCGCGGAGGAGGCAACGGAGGCCGAGGCAGGTAACGGGGACGCCACCACTCTACGCCCTGAGATCACCAGCCTGCCCCCACCCTCCGTTGCGGGACCCGAAGCCCCGGGGACCGTACCTGACACCACGCCTCCACCGCCGCCAGCTAGGCCTCAGGCTGCAAGCGTCGCTGACACGCCCCGCCCCGCGCTGTGCCCTCTGAACCCGGGCGCCGTAAAGCAGGAGACGTCACAGGCCGGGACGCAGGGCCTGGTACACCCGGGCGCCGCTGCCCCACCAGCGCCCCCTACCGTGACTGTGCCATCCCCGAGCGCGACCATCAGACGACACCGGCCTGGTCGTAAGGCCGAGTGCCCCCGGGCGCTGCTCCCCAAAGGGGGTCCCGAGCCATACCACCCCTGGGTGCGGATCTCTTCGCCCAGCACACGGCCCCTGGTGTGGCCGGCCGAACTGACCAGCGGTCAGCCCTGGAGAGCTCCACCCCCGTGTGAGCTTCTGATACCGGCTCCGGAGCCCGCGGAAGTCGCCCCGCCTGCACTACAAGAAACACAGGCGGACGCAGATCGTCACCTGGACTGCTGCCGTCAACAGCTGGCCACCTATGAAAGGGAGCGGCGGCAGAGGCGCATCAGGGAGGAGCGACTCCAAGCCCGGAGCGCAGAGCAGAAGAGGAGAGCCCGTCAGGACTCCCAAGCCATACGCGGTCCCCGAGCCACCGGGACCGTAGTAAAGTTCCAGCTGGAGCACGGCTGGGGCTTCATAAGAGACCCGGAGGCTGACACCGACGTCTTCGTCACCTGGAGAGACGTGGAAAGCCACTTGCCAGAGGAACATCACGTCCGTGACCTGTACCCCGGCGACGTGGTCACCTACACCCGGCACAAGGGCGCAAAGGGACTGTACGCCCTCCATGTCCACCGTCTAACGGAGGAGGAACTGCGGTACCGCCCAGACATGGACTACCCTGAGGGTCCGGACGGATCTGAAGACTACCCGGAAGAGCGAGGAGGACACCGTTACCAGTGAATGGTAAAGTGGAACTGTGCATAGTTACCCGTAAGGGTACAGAGAACTGTTTATTGTTGTGGAACTGTTGACTGTGTGCAAGTTAACCCCCTCAATCCCTAACCAGGCTGAGGACTGTGAGCAGCCATTCCACTATCCCCACCGGCCGAGGACTGGGAACGGCCAATCCCTTGTAAATAGTTGCGCTTCTTAAAGCGCCCCCTACTGGTTTTATAAAAAGACTGCAACGTCTACCTCGGGACCGAGAGTCCCTCCAGTTTACAAGTTTACTGAAGTTTTTGCACTTAAAAAGAAGATCGAGCACCTGGTCACAAGTTGCACCGCGGCCAGGATTCAAGAATGTGTTTTGAGAATGTTTTCCTTGCGAGT
This sequence comes from Phyllobates terribilis, assembly GCF_046119375.1. Lineage (NCBI taxonomy): Eukaryota > Metazoa > Chordata > Amphibia > Anura > Dendrobatidae > Phyllobates > Phyllobates terribilis. The sequence continues at coordinate 1,865,809 of NW_027363010.1, read as the reverse complement.
GTTTTATAATGAAAAAGTTTTATATGCTGTTAGAGTAATAATGCAAATGTTTTATGTGATGTTATATATGATAAAAGAGTACCAGTAACGTTAAAAGAGAAGAGTGCCTCCCATAAAGGGATGGGTTAATAGTTATTGTCTTATATACGAATGTATTCTAAAATTTTTGTATGTTTTAAATTGTTTTTGCTCTTTTCCAGCCCGAGGACGTGCTGTGATTTACCACGGGGGAATGTAGCACCCCGAGGGCTCGGCTGCTACAGGGGTATTGCACCTCAAACCAGAGGTGTGATATTCCACTCCCGGGTAAGGATGGAGTGTGGACCAGGACTCGTTAGGCTGCATGCACCACACACACCCCATTTCCGAGGGACAGGTCAACGGTGCTCCCACGAGACAGGAGTGCAGGCACGACAGCTTCTGTCCCTGGCTGGAGTGGGGAGGGGGAGGAAAACCCAGTGGTGTAGGAGCAGATAGGGGTGGGTCTCTGGGCATAGGTAGGAGCCCATTGGTTGCTAGTCACCTGGGCTCACACATAGAGGGAGGTATATAAGGTGGGCACCATCTTAGAACAGAGTTCAGTTCAGAGAGGAGTTCAGCCAGAGAGGGCTGACAGGGAGCTGTGGCTCAGTCTGGGCCCAGCTCCATGAGGCGGGCCTGGCGTAGAGGCAAGAAACAGCAGAGAGAACAGGAACAGAAGAGAAAGGAAACAAGGAACAGAACATTAAGAAAGGCCCAGAGACACAAGGACAGAAGGAACCCCATAGGCCCAGGAGATTGCGGGTGAAGGGTTGGCAGAGCAGGGTACCGGGACCCAAATTGGTGGAGGCAACAGATTCCTCAGCCAAAGACCGGAGGTTGTGACCACATCCTGGTGCAAACCCTCACTACATCCACCAGGAAAGCATACCACGTAGGGTCAGGGAAACCGGAGATAGGTTTCGCCAATAGAAGGCCCGAGGAAGCTGGACAAAGGTGGGTCACTGGTGAGGACGGCCAGAGAAGGGAAGAGAAGGGAGCCCTGTGCCAAGCTCTGGAATTGCCTGGGAGTTGGTCGAGCCCCTTGCCTGGTGGACGCAGCACGGCTTGGGCAGTCATCGCCTGCAGGATTGACACGAATAACAACTGTGAGTAAAGCATTGGAAACTGCAGCCCCACGTCTCTGTGTTTCATCGCCGCACATCCCCACTGACCGCAATCCACGGGTGGCGTAGTCGGACATTTGTCACATTACTAATACTGCCACTGGTTTGACCGCCCTGGGCAGGGACCAGGTCACAGCCACGGAGGACTACAACCCCCAGCGATCCGGGTATCCCCTCCCCTACACAGCACAGGCCCAGGGGGCGCGTCATACCCTCGCAGAAATCTCAAACACCTTGACCTACAGTCACTCTCTGAATCCCTTCTCCCTCTTACAGACATTAGTTCCTTACATGATGCAGATGTTGCTGCCACTTTATACAACACCACAACAGCTGCAGCTCTCGATTCAGTCGCCCCCCTCACACATACCAAAGCTCGCACAACCAACAGACAACCCTGGCACACCAGCCTAACTAAAGAACTGCGATGGCCCTCCAGGGTTGCTGAGCGTAGATGGAAAAGGTCCCACTCCAATGAGCACTTCATCGCATTTAAACAGTCCCTCACTACCTTCAAGTCCACACTCACTGCAGCAAAACAAACATACTTCTCATCTCTCATATCCTCCCTGTCTCACAACCCCAAACAACTATTCAACACCTTCAATTCTCTCCTCCGTCCCCCAGTGCCTCCTCCCTCTCCTCTTATTTCAGCCGAAGACTTTGCCTCATTCTTCAAGCAGAAGATTGACACCATCAGACAAAGCTTTTGCCTAAAGCCCCCACAGCCCCTCCCCACACCTACTCAACCCTCCTCCTCCAAAACCACATTCTCCACAATTACAGAAGATCAACTTTTCTCTTTACTCTCCAAATCACACCTCACCGCCTGTAAACTTGACCCAATCCCGTCCCACCTCATCCCAAACCTTACCACTATCTTCATCCCACCCCTAGCCAACCTCTTCAACCTGTCACTAACAACTGGTGTCTTCCCCTCATGCTTCAAACATGCCTCAATCACACCAATCCTCAAAAGCCTTCCCTTGACCCATCCTCTCTGTCTAGCTATCGCCCTATATCACTTCTCCCCTATGCCTCAAAACTACTGGAACAACACGTCCATTCTGAGCTGTCCTCCCACCTCTCCTCCTGCTCCCTCTTCGACAGCCTACAATCTGGTTTCTGACCGCACCATTCTACTGAAACTGCACTGACTAAAGTCACCAATGACCTACTAACCGCGAAATCTATGCGACACTACTCTGTCCTCCTCCTCCTAGACCTGTCATCTGCCTTCGACACAGTGGACCATTCCCTCTTACTACAAACTCTCCCATCTCTCGGCATCACAGACTTGGCCCTATCCTGGATCTACTCATACCTAACAGACAGGACATTCAGTATCTCTCACTCACAGACCACCTCCTCATCTCGCCCCCTATCTGTCGGTGTCCCCCAAGGTTCAGTTCTAGGACCCCTGCTCTTCTCCATCTACACCTTAGGCCTGGGACAGCTCATAGAGTCTCATAGCTTTCATTATCACCTCTGTGCTGATGACACACAGATCTACCTCTCTGGACCCGATATCACCTCCTTACTAAACAAAATCCCACAATGTCTGTCTGCTATTTCATCCTTCGTCTCTGCTAGATTTCTAAAACTTAACATGGACAAAACAGAATTCATCATCTTTCCGCCAATTCATTCGACCCCCCCAACTCACCTATCCATCATAGTCAATGGCTGCCCACTCTCCCCAGTCCCTCAGGCTCGCTGCTTTGGGGTAACCCTGGACTCTGAACTCTTCTTCAAACCACATATCCAAGCCCTTTCCACTTCCTGCCGACTCCAACTCAAAAATATCTCCCGGATCCGCACATTCCTCAACCATGAATCTGCAAAAACACTAGTGCACGCCCTCATCATCTCCCGCCTTGCCTACTGCAACCTCCTGCTCTGTGGCCTCCCTTCCAACACTCTTGCACCCCTCCAATCCATCCTAAACTCTGCTGCCCGACTAATCCACCTGCCCCCCCGCTATTCCCCGGCCTCTCCTCTCTGTCAATCTCTTCACTGGCTCCCCATTGCCCAGAGACTCCAGTTCAAAACCCTAACCATGACATACAAAGCCATTCACAACCTGTCTCCTCCATATATCTCTGACCTAGTCTCCCGCTACATACCCACACGCAACCTCTGATCCTCACAAGATCTCCTTCTCTACTCCCCTCTAATCTCCTCCTCCCACAATCGCATACAAGATTTCTCCCGTGCTTTCCCCCTACTCTGGAACTCTCTACCCCAACACATCAGACTCTCGTCGACCGTGGAAACCTTCAAAAAGAGCCTGAAGACCCACCTCTTCCGACAAGCCTACAACCTGCAGTAACCATCGCTCCACCATACCGCTGCACGACCAGCTCTACCCTCACCTACTGTATCCTCATCCATCCCTTGTAGACTGTGAGCCCTCATGGGCAGGGTCCTCGCTCCTCCTGTACCAGTCGCCGTCACATTGTGTTCAAGATTATTGTAATAGTTCTTGTATGTATACCCCTTCTTGACATGTAAAGTGCCATGGAATAAATGGCGCTATAATAATAAATAATAATAATACTATTACCGTACTACATGTACTACTATAGTTGTAACATTTTGTCTAATTTAACGGTAACCCTCAATGTTATGTGTATCGAGGAAATCGTCCAGACCTTTTTTGAAAGCTGTTATAGTGTCTGCCATCACTACCTCTTGTGGTAGGGAATTCCACAGTCTGACTGCTCTGACTGTAAAGAACCCTTTCCTGTTTAGGTGCCTTAAAAAATGGGAATATTCAAAATCAACTTTTAACCCACGTTATTCATTATTTACAGATATAAGAAACATGTAAGAGGTTTTAGTTGCATTAAAAAGCTTTGCAGGTTTTTTTGTTTTGTTTAACTATATAGATGTTCCATGAGAAGGCTCAATGGCTTCTGGAATGGGTACCCCTGGCATGGACTAGAATGACATTGGCATGGGTTTCTTCATGGGACTTTGATGAAATAGTCCTCCATTTGGCGATCTGGGTTTACATATTATGGCGCCTATACTTACATCCAGCTCATAGGTGGATCTGCCGGCTCTGCCATCCTCAGGGTCTTAACAAAATGTACTTTTTAAGACTGCGGCTCTCATTTTACACTTACATCTGGAGGATGTGCAAGTCCACTAGCTGTAAGCTCTTGTGTTCTCCATAGGCCAAATTTTCCCTATTTAGAAAAAAAAAAAAAAATCCGGCCTCCTGCCACCCCTTAATAGCCGGCCATCTCTCACCTTTTTCCCCACTCCTATGACAACACTGTCATAAGTATGAGGAAATCCAACTGCCGGTAATGGTAAATTTATCATAGGCAAATGCAAGATGTTAAAAAAAAAAAAATCCGGCCTCCTGCCACCCCTTAATAGCCGGCCATCACGCACCTCAGTATTTCATCGCTGCCCAAGACAGCACCAAAAAATGCAGCTAAAATGAGCAGGAGGAAATCCTATTACCGGTCAGTGAAAAATATTTGGCACATGCCTATGATTGGAATAAAGCGCAGATATTAGTAACATTGTAACGTAGGTTGAATAAAGACCTCGGTCCATCAAGTTCAACTTTCCTCCCCCAATTGTACTCCGTACACTAACACTACACTAACTTACTAACTAACTGGCACTAGACCGCACAAATGTATTATTATTATTATTATTATTATTACCTTTTTTATTATTGCTGCACTATAACAATTAAGAATGTACCCGTTTATAATTAAATTTTTTTAATTAATTTTATATTTTGTATTACTCTTGTGATTCTAATAATGGTATTACTAGAATCCCTATGCCTAAATCTGTTGATCCAGAAGAAGGCAAAAACACCAGGACACATTCAGCCAATTTGCATCACAGGGAAAAATTCCTTCTTGACCCCGAGAAAAGGCGATCAGTCCTAGAACCCTGGATCAAACCTAATTATGTTATTACTAGTTATATATTTAATATTACACTACTTATTGTACTACTGCAGTTATTATTTAATTTGTTTTTATTTTTATAAAAGTGACTATTTGATATCGTTACTATTATTAACATCCTGCTATCTTATTACAGTATTATTCTTCTTTCCTATCACTACTAATACTACCCTATACCTACATTGTTGATCCAGAAGAAGGCAAAAACCCCAGGACACCTTCAGCCAATTTGTGTCACAGGGGAAAAATTTCTTCTTGACCCCGAAAATGGGCGATCAGTCCTAGAACCCTGGATCAAACCTAATTATGATTCTAATTATGTAATTACTATTATGGTATTAAATGTACTTCTATAGGTGTAACATTTTGTCTAATTTAACTGTAACCCTCAATGTTATGTGTATCGAGGAAATCATCCAGCCCCTTTTTTTGAAAGCTGTTATAGTGTCTGCCATCACTACCTCTTGTGGTAGGGAATTCCACAGTCCCACTGCTCTGACTGTAAAGAACCCTTTCCTCTTTAGGTGCCTTAAAAATGGGAATATTCAAAATACACTTATAACCCACTTCATTCTGTTGTTATTTACAGATGTAAGAAAAATGTAAGAGGTTTTAGTTGCATTAAAAAGCTTTGCAGGTTTTTTTGCTTTGTTTAACTATATAGATGTTCCATGAGAAGGCTCAATGGCTTCTGGAATGGGTACCCCTGGCATGGACTGGAATGACATTGGCATGGGTGTCTTCACAGGACTTTGATGAAATAGTCCTCCATTCTTACCCCCAGTTCATAGGTGGATCTGCCGGCTCTGCCATCCTCAGGGTCTTAACAAAATGTACTTTTTAGGACTGCGGCTCTCATTTTACACTTACATCTGGAGGATGTGCAAGTCCACTAGCTGTAAGCTCTTGTGTTCTCCATAGGCCAAATTTTCCCTATTTAAAAAAAAAAAAAAAAAAATCCGGCCTCCTGCCACCCCTTAATAGCCGGCCATCTCTCACCTTTTTCCCCACTCCTATGACAACACTGTCATAAGTATGAGGAAATCCAACTGCCGGTAATGGTAAATTTATCATAGGCAAGTGCAAGATGTTGTTAAAAAAAAAAAAAAATCCGGCCTCCTGCCACCCCTTAATAGCCGGCCATCACGCACCTCGGTATTTCATCATTGCCCAAGACAGCACCAAAAATTGGAGCTAAAATGAGCAGGAGGAAATCCTATTACCGGTCAGTGAAAAATGTTTGGCACATGCCTATGATTGGAATAAAGCGCAGATATTATGGCGCTTATTCTTACCGCCAGCCCATAGGTGGATCTGCTGGCTCCGTCATTCTCTGTGTCTTCATTCGGGGTCCCTCGACGTCTCCATGGTCACCTTCATTCTTGCAGCGTTTGTTCCAGTGATGTCCAGTCTTCTGATTTTCAGTCTTCCGGAGGCTCAGGTGGGCCGCTCGCTCTGATGACTATAGAGCTGGGGTCTGCTCAAGGGTTTCCAAGTTGACAAATGAAAATCCCTCAAACAATGCCTGGTCCTTTGTTGATATAAGTGCTGTGGCCTCTGCTGCTTCTAGTTTCTCCAGATGGAATGGTTTATGACGACGGGGAGGCTGAGATGGCTAAAAAGGAAAAAAGGAATTATAACATTAAAATTATGACTTTATATCAGAGTCTCCGTTAAAAACAAGTTGTGTTGATTGAAAACTAGTAAAATAATAGACACAAAGATTTTAATACTAAGAAACCATATCTGCTCATATACTTACTACAGGGACGTATGGTGGAGGCAGTTTCAGGGCTTCCACAGAGACCCAGTCGATACGCTGAAAAAACCTGTGCTTTCTGATGTTACCGTTGGCTCCTAAGCGACTGGCTGGATCTTTCTGAAGGAGCTAATAAAGATAAAACCAAAATCCATGAATGTAAACTGGAGAGAAAATGATGACTACTATGCAGAGATGAGCAAATCCACTTGATGCAAACTGAATTTGTGTTGACTTTTTGTGAATCTGCTGAACCCGGTGAATTTCAACAATTTGTGATTTGCTTCTTGGGAATCACCTAAAATGATTGCAGCCAATTTTCATACAGTATTACTAAAAATTACATCAGCCAGAGAAGACTTATAGGACCTCTGATGTAAGCCGTCCAGGCTTCACCATAATGCTTTAAGGTGTCACATCACATGTTATAGCACAATCAGGAGGGACTATCATAGCCTGTATGAAAGCCAAAGCAATGAATGTAGGAGTCATTTTGTGGTGAATCTGGATAGGGAGAGCACATCACAGCTTAGCAGTAGAGATTGAGAGAGAAAGACATAAAACAGTAAAAGACTGCACAGATAGTATGTGACAGCACAGCAGTAAAGAACGGTTACCACAAGTTTACCCATTTATGTTGAGTACTTGCGATTTTAACATTTTTGGGAAAAAATTGGAACAAGCTGGTTAATTTGAATTTCAAAAGGTTTGCTCATCTCTACAACTATAACATTGTATACATCATAGTACTAATGACTGTTAAGACAACTGACCTGTTTAATGATGTTCCTGATGCCGGAGGATTTATCGTTGAGTGTCTGATGGTAGGCGCACTCATCGGTAACCATTTCTTTTAAGATGACACCAAAAGAATACCAGTCTACTCCGGCGTTATACTCCTTCCCAGCCAAAATCTACATAAAGAAGAAGAAAATAGATAAAGAGTTGGTCAAAAAGTTCCATATCTTCAGTGTAACAAAGTTCTCAGCATAATAATTGTAAGACTATGTAATATAGTGAGAGTGGATGATTCCTCTGGTTGTGGCATCACTTGAATATTATGATTACTACACTAATGACTGAAAGGAGCCATGCTGCTCTTCTGAGCTCCAGAACCTTTGTGGGCTGACTTGTAACTCTTTGGGTCTCTAATGCTGGCAAAACATATAGCATGATCATGTATTGTGGCCGGACTCACAGATTCCGGAGAGATCATCTAATGTGTATGGAGACATCCCAATTCAGCTCAAACACTGGATGCTGAATTTCAGTGCCCGATCCTTTGTGTCTGGCATGGTCATACTCCCCCCTCCCATTCAGAACGCATGTACACTCAGCTGAGGCAAGCTGCCTATCTAATGTGTATGGCATGCCAGATGTCAATGTCAGAATGTCCCATTTACTGTAATGGACATTTGTTGGATTATGTGTGTGATCCAGGCAGACATACAATTATAGTATGAAAAAAAGAGAAAATCCTTGTTCTTCTCACCTCAGGAGCCATGTAGCCGGCAGTTCCAGCGTATCCAGTGGCTGTTCGGTCTCCATGCATGTTGTCAATTGAGAGACCGAAATCCGTGATCTTAATATGGCCCGTTTCAGCCACCAAGATGTTCTCGGGCTTGAGGTCTCTGTGGATGACGCCCTTTGAGTGGAGATGTTGGATTCCACAGACGAGTTCAGCGGCATAGAATCTGACAGAGAGACAAGAAATTAGTGACTGTCTACAGAAATACAAGAAATCCTGCCCTATCCATAGTGTAATAAAGTGGCCGGTCAGGATTCTGTCCAGGTTCTGATGACTAATATATTGCTTTAGTCTAATCCATATTGCCATCAAAGAGCAATCAATACTGATGACAGAACTGCTGTTTATATATACTGTATATTTCTATTCGTGTATAATTACATAAAAATAAAACTTTACCTTGCACTGGGGATGTCAAGCTGCCCCTTCATCAGTAAGTAGCTGTAAAAGTCCCCGCAGCTCACGTATTCCAGACCAAGGAGCAAATGCAGCTGTTGTACAGAGCAGAGATATAGGTGAATTGCCAGATTATTACAGTACCTACACATCTACTACAGAATAGGACAGAATAACTATAGGCTACATGGTAAATGCCTGTCTGATTGTCCAGATACAAACATAGAGACATAACTATAGTAGGTACATGTGTTGCAGTCGCACTTAGCCCTGGAGCCTATGGGGCCAAAATATCCTTTTGGCCCATAAGAGAACACCAGTACTATTAAAGATCTGTAATGGTTGGGGGCCATGTTGGAAATTTTTCATTGGGGCTGTAATGCAGCGGCTTGCGGCATTACTGTAATGGTCCAGGGTGTGTTTTGGCCGACCATGTACCTCCCGAGGTGACTGATCACATGACTGTGACATCGCACAGGTCCTGTGCATACAGAAGGTCTGATCACATGACTGTGACATCAGCACAGGTCCTGTGTGTGCACTAGAGGATATATAAACCCTGGTAGATTTGAGACAGGTGTGAAAGGCGTGAGGCCTGTTCCCGTGTGTGGGACACCGTTAGCCTGGAGAGGCTTAGTGAGGCCTAGTGAAGCCTGAAAGGCAGAGGCTGGATCCTTACGTGTAAGCGATACCAGTAGCCTTGGAGGGCCAGAGGCTTGGAAGGCAAGAGTCCTGGAAGGCAGAGGCTGGATGTTAGGTGAGAAAACATACCAGTAGCCTTTGAAGGAACGAGGGCTGGAGACCCCCATCTGGGCAGCTGTAAAGCCACAGTGGTGGCAGAACAAATCTGACTGAAGCAGCTAAAACCCGGCAAAGGTAAAGCACTGCATTATATGGACGTTGATATAAGTGACTTTGCTGATGGCTGTAACTGGAGCCAAGTGGGCCTGTCTGCCACTTGAAAGGCTCCTGGACATTATATGTGTATGTCGGCGAGCCACTGAGTTGGACTCGGTGATAAGCAGTAGTGAAGTGTAATAAACTGCTGGATTGTGAAATACTGGAAAACGTGGCTGGTGTGCTTTAATTGACCCGATGCAGCGAGTGTCCCCCAGCATGATGACTAGCGCTGCCTTACAGGGCCTATAAACTTCAAGCAACGCCACTATACACATATACACATACAGTATATACTCACACACATGCACATGTACTGTATGTACACACCAATGTGTAAGTGTGTCTATATACAGGGTCGGACTGGGGCACCGGGACACCGGAGAATTCTCCGGTGGGCCCGGGTCCTCAGCGGGCCCCCGAGCAGGACACACGGGTGCCCCTGGTTAACATGGCCGCCGGTGCTCCGCACTGCAAGGGCCTGGAGGGTCAGGGGGGCCCTTGCAGTGCGGCTGATGAAGGCAATCTGGCCTGCTTCTCGGTCCCATGGGCAGATTGCCCTCATCCTGTGCGGCAGGCAAGGAGCGATCCCTCCAGCTCCACTGCCGACAGGAGGAAAATGGCAGCATAGCTGCAGGGATCCGTCCTCACCTCTGCTTTCTGCCCGGCGTTTCCTCCCTCACACAGGCTCGCGCTGCTTGATGACGTCATCATGCAGCATGGGCCTGTGTCAGGGAGAAAGATGCCGGGCAGGAAGCAGAGGACAGTGCTGCGGGGGAGCGCGCTGAGAGATAAGTTTTGGGGTTTTTTGAGGGAGAGCAATGGTGATTGAGGAGGTGGGGGGAGATATGACATAGTGGGGGATATATGGCATGGCAATGGGGGAGGTGGGGGGAGATATGCATGGCATGGTGATGGAGGAGGTAGGGGGAGATATGACATGGCATTAGTAATAGAGGAGGTGGGGGACATATGGCAATGATGGTGGAGCAGGTGGGGGAGAAATGGCAATGATGATGGAGTAGGTGGGGGGAGATATGGCAATGATGACGGCACAGGTTGGGGGAGATATGGCAATGATGACAGAGCAGGTGGGGGAGATATGGCAATGATGACGGAGCCGGTGGGGGGAGATATGGCAATGATGGTGGAGGTGGTGGGGGGAGATATGGCAATGATGGAGAAGGTTGGGCAGATATGACAATGTTGGAGAAGGTGGGGGAGAGCAATGATTGGGATGGGGAAGAGCAATTATGGAGGTAGGAGAGAGAAATGATGGGGAATTATTTGGACGCTATTTGCTGTTAATATCTGGTCTGGTCATGGCATGGTGGTATTTCTCCCTTGTATGTAGTAATATTCGGTCACTATGGGGTGGTAATATCTGGTCTGGTCAAGGTGTGGTGATATTTCTACCTTGTATGTAGTATTATTCGGTCACTATGTGGTGGTAATATGTGGTCTGGTCATGGTTTAGTGGTATTTCTCCCTTGTATGTGGTATTATTCGGTCACTATGTGGTGGTAATATGTGGTCTGGTCATGGTGTGGTGGTATTTCTCCCTTGTATGTAGTATTATTCGGTCTCTATGTGGTGGTAATATGTAGTCCAGTCATGGTGTGGCAGTATTTCTCCCTTGTATGTGGTACTGTTTGTGTTGGTACAGTGGATTGTGTTGTGTATGGCAGTCATCTGTTCTCTCTGATATTAATTAGGAGAAGATTCTTTGTTTCCATTAGTGATTAATTAAATACTTGGAACAAGATGCACTTACAGGGGTTCTCCGATGAAAACAAGTAATCACCTCTCCACAGGATAAGTGATAAGTTATTGACTAGTGGGGGTCTGAATGCTGGGACCTGCACCGATTGGTAGAATGTGGAGCTTTTCTCCCCATTAGACTGGAGCTCATGTGCGACTTGACCACTGATCCATTCATTCCCTCAGTGGCTGTTTTTGTTTTTTTTCTGGAAACCCCAAAGAGAATGAAGGGAGCTGCAGTCAGACGTCCCACCTGCCGCTGCATTTTAAAATGGGGATAAGTATCCTGACAGGGATAAAACTTCCCCATTCTTCTGATCGGTGCGGTTTCCAATGTTCGGACCCAAACGATCAGTCAGTTATCACCTATCCCGTGGAGCCCTTGGATCTGTGATAACTTGTTTTAACCAAAGAAGCCCTTTAATGCAAACTACCGTAATTGTACATCCTAGTTATAGCATGTGCACAGTAGATGTGCAGGAGCCGCCTGTGATTTACAGCAGACGCTCCACTATAACGGGGATATCGGCTATCAGGTATTTACATATAGCTGTAGGGTGGGCCCTGAGGATCAATTCCTCCTGTGGGCTCCAGACACCCCAGTCCGACACTATCTATCTATATATATATATATGTATACGAGAGTTGCCATTAAAATGGTATTGGTTGTATATCTCATACTTATGTTCAAAGATATATTGACCTCTAGAACCATGCCACTACTACAAGCCCAACAGGCACATGCTCACTGGGCTGCAGCCCTCACCTACATTGTGGGCCATCGGACGTGGTTTTGCAGCTGCTGGCCTTTTAATATTTTTTCATGTCCATGTCGTGTGTACCCGCCCATGCGCGCCCATGCACGACGCACACGCACAGCGTTCAGTACACCGCAGTGGCGTACTCTTTGCCAGGCCTAGTGCCAGATAGTGTTATCAGGATGTTCTTGGTAGGAGGGGCTACCGCTCTCTGCGCGCCGGCTCCTTACTTTCCTGCAGGCTCATCTTCAAGCTCTGGGAGGGCTGCATGCTACACTGATTCATCTCCAGGCTATGAATGAGTTAACAAGCTGAGGCCATGTAATGTATGTACATCAGCCCCAGTGTATCCTACTGTATATGATGTGTATACATCAGCCCCAGTGTATCCTATGTGTTGTACATACTGTACATCAGCACCTGTATATCCTATACGATGTATATACATCAGCCCCAGTGTATCCTATACGATGTATATACTGTACATTAGCACCAGTATCTCTTATATGATATATATACATCAGCCCTAGTGTATCCTATACGATGTATATACATCAGCCCCAGTGTATCCTATATGATGTATATACTCTACATTAGCACCCGTATATCCTTTAAGATGTACTATATATACATCAGCCCTAGTGTATCCTATATGATGTACATACTGTACATCAGCACCTGTATATCCTATATGATGTATATACATCAGCCCCAGTGTATCCTATACGATGTATATACTGTACATTAGCTCCAGTATCTCTTATATGATATATATACATCAGCCCTAGTGTATCCTACTGTATATGATGTGTATACATCAGCCCCAGTGTATCCTATGTGATGTACATACTGTACATCAGCACCTGTATATCCTATATGATGTATATACATCAGCCCCAGTGTATCCTATACGATGTATATACTGTACATTAGCTCCAGTATCTCTTATATGATATATATACATCAGCCCTAGTGTATCCTACTGTATATGATGTGTATACATCAGCCCCAGTGTATCCTATGTGATGTACATACTGTACATCAGCACCTGTATATCCTATATGATGTATATACATCAGCCCCAGTGTATCCTATACGATGTATATACTGTACATTAGCTCCAGTATCTCTTATATGATATATATACATCAGCCCTAGTGTATCCTATACGATGTATATACATCAGCCCCAGTGTATCCTATATGGTGTATATACTCTACATTAGCACCCGTATATCCTTTAAGATGTACTATATATACATCAGCCCCAGTGTATCCTATATGATGTTTGTACATCAGCATGTCACAAGGAGGTTTTCTCTAACATCACAAACTGTGATGGCGGCGTCCAAGTCTGTGGATTCCACAGATTCATATACTGCTCCTTGTAACTCCATTGATAGCTATGGTCAGTGCAGGGTGACTAGGGCATCGACTCTTAGAGCTGCAGCTCCTTGGCAGGTGAGCAAAAGTTAGTCTTTGCTGGGCTGAGGTTGTTGACTGCCTTTGATCACATGCTAGAGGAGAACCAGTCGTGTCTGCTGTTTCTCCATTTAAGCCGGCTGTGCTTTGCTGGCAATGCCAGTATAGTTTTTCTCTATCCTGTTCTGGAAAGGTGAACACATACTGGTTTAGTGGTTATTGCTAAAGTTGTTGCAAGCGTTGTTTGGTAACCCTTTCCTTTTTCCCTAGGTGTCTTTATATTACTTTGTTGCCTCTCGGGTTTTAGACTTTATATTCCTTTGTGTATTTCCCTGAGAGCGTGTTGTGTGACTGTGCTTCAGTTCTGTCCTATCTTGTTTTGTATTCCCCCCATACACTGTACAAACTAGTGCTGCTTAGGAGCATAGTAAGGAACGAGGCTCGGGCATCTCCACATTCAGGAGTAATCCTGGGATCAGAAATAGCTAGGGACCCCGAGCCTGAGGGTCAGAATAGGAGCACACTTGCTATCCCACAGTCACACCATGACACAGCCCCAGTGTATTCTATATGATGTATATATATCGGCCCCAGCGTACCCTATATGATCTATGTACATCGCTCCCAAGGTATCCTATATGATGCATATACACTGGCACAAGCATATCCTATATGATGTATATACATAGTCTCCAGCATATCCTATGTAATGTATGTACATCATCACCAGTGTATCCTACATGACGTATATACATCAGCCCCAGTGTATCTTATATTATGTATACTGATCAGCCCCAGCATCCTATATGATGTACAGGTGCATCTCACTAAATTAGAATATCATCAAAAGTTAATTTATTTCAGTTCTTCAATGCAAAAAGTGAAACTCATATATTATATAGAGTCATTACACACAGAGTGATCTATTTCAAGTGTTTATTTCTGTTAATGTTGATGATTATAGCTTACAGCCAATGAACAAAAGTCATTATCTCAGTAAATTAGAATACTTTACAGCAACAACAGCTTGAAAAATGTTTTTAAAATCCGAAATGTTGGCCTACTGAAATGTATGTTCATTAAATGCACTCAATACTTGGTCGGGGCTCCTTTTGCATCAATTACTGCATCAATGCGGCAATGTGGCATGGAGGCGATCAGCCTGTGGCCCTGCTGAGGTGTTATGGAAGCCCAGGTTGCTTTGATAGCAGCCATCAGCTCGTCTGCATTGTTGGGTCTGGTGTCTCTCATCTTCCTCTTGACAATACCCGATAGATTCTCTGGCCAATCAAGCTCAGTGATACTGTTGTTTTTAAACCAGGTATTGGTATTTTTGGCAGTGTGGACAGGTGCCAAGTAGGGTTGAGCGAGTATGTTCTGACCGAGTATGCTCGGGCCGAGCTCCGAGTATTTACAGCTGCTCGGTGATGAGGTTAAATCGCTCCCGTGTGCATGATTTGCAACTGTTTGACTGCTTTATTACATGTGAGGAATGTGTAAGAAATAGACATTCCTCACATGTAATAAAGCTGTCAAACAGTTGCAAATCATGCACACAGGAGCGATTTAACCTTATCACCGAGCAGCTGTAAATACTCGGAGCTCGGCCCGAGCATAGTCGGCGAAAGGGTTAATAGAACATACTCGCTCAACACTAGTGTCAAGTCCTGCTGGAGAATGAAATTTCCATCTCCAAAAAGCTTGTCGGCAGAGGGAAGCATGAAGTGCTCTAAAATTTCCTGGTAGACGGCTGTGCTGACTTTGGTCTTGATAAAACACAGTGGACCTACGCCAGCAGATGACATGGCTCCCCAAACCATCACCGATTGTGGAGACTTCACACTAGACCTCAAGCAGCTTGGATTGTGGCCTCTCCACTCTTCCTCCAGACTCTGGGACCTTGATTTCCAAATGAAAATTGGAACTCTGGGACCTTGTGGAGTGTGTCAATGACTGCCTTCTGGACATCTGTCATGTCAGCAGTCTTCCCTATGATTGTGGAGCCTTCTGAAACAGACTAAGGGACCTTTTAAATGCTTAGGAAGCCTTTGCAGGTGTTTTTTTGTTAATTATTTTAATTCACTGAGATAATGGCTTTTGTGTTTTCATTGGCTGTAAGCCATAATCATCAACATTAACAGAAATAAACACGTGAAATAGATCACTCTGTTTGTAATGACTCTATATAATATACTAGATGGTGGCCCGATTCTAACGCATCGGGTATTCTAGAATATGTCTCCCGACGGTGGCGTACTTATTTTAAATCTGCCGCCAATTGGCCGGAGACCGTGTTTAAATTTGGCGCCACAATCGCAGATTGGTCGCCGCGGGCGGCCGCGAGCAATCAGCAGAGCGGTGTTTAAATTTGGCGCTGAAATAGCTGATTGGTCGCGGCCGGTGGCTGCGACCAATCAGCGAACCGTGTTAGTGAGGACCGGGGAGCATCCACCTGCCTTATAATGCCCCATGCAGGTTGTCACTTCCCCCTCCCCCATATAATGCCCCATGCAGGATGTCACATCGCCCCCTCCCTTATAATGCCCCATGCAGGATGTCACCCCCCCTCCCTTATAATGCCCCATGCAGGATGTCACTCCCCCCCATATAATACCCCATGCAGGATGTCACATCCCCCCCTCCTTTATAATGCCCCATGCAGGATGTCACATCCCCCCTCCCTTATAATGCCCCAAGAAGGATGTCACATCCCCCCCATATAATGGCCCATGCAGGATAATGCCCCATGCAGGATGTCACATCCCCCCTCCCTTATAATACCCCTTGCAGGATGTCACATCCCCCTGTATAATGCCCCATGCAGGATGTCACATCCCCCCCTTCTTTATAATGCCCCATTCAGGAAGTCACATCCCTCCTATAGAATGCCCCATGCAGGAAGTCACATCCACCCTATATAATACCCCATGCAGGAAGTCACATCCCCCCTATATAATGCCCCATGGAGGAAGTCACATCCCCTCCATAGTGCCCCATGCAGGATGTCACATTCCCCCCACCCTTATAATGCCCCATGCAGGATGTCACTCCCCCCCACCATATAAATGCCCCATGCAGGATGTCACCACCCCCCTTATAATGCCCCATGGAGGAAGTCTCATCCCCCCTCCCTTATAATGCACCATGCAGGAAGTGACATCCCCCCTATATAATGCCCCATGGAGGAAGTCACATCCCCCCCTCCCTTATAATGCCCCATGCAGGAAGTCACATCCCCCCTATATAATACCCCATGCAGGATGTCACATCCCCCCCATAGTGGCCCATGCAGGATATCACACCCCCCCTCGCTTATAAGGCCCCTCCACGATGTCACACACCCCCACCCCACCATTTAATGCCCTATGCCCCCATACAATAAAAAAAAATCCAATACTCACCTCAATTCTCAGCTGCTGCTCCGGACTCCAGCGTAGCCGGCATCTTCCCGCTGCGCTCTGTGACCGCTCAGGAGAGAGTGCAGTGTAAAGACGTCACCGAGCCCTCTGACCTGAGACGTCACAGAACGGCAGTGGAAGACACAGGAGCTGCTGCGGAGGCACAGGGAGGGGTAAGTATGGCGCCGGGTGCTGGGGCCCTGAGCAAGCGGGGGGGGGGAGAGGGGAGAGGAGCGGAGAGGAGAGGAGAGGAGAGGGGAGGGGGGGCGTCACACTTGCCGTCGGGAGATAATCGGCCGTAGTCGCTGATCTCCTGACGGTAGCTGCATGGAGGTCAGCGGCGCCTCCGGTCAGGGGACTTATGCTGCGAGCAGCCGGCTGCATCTCCTGGCTGCATCGCCGCTGACCTCCGTGCGGCAGATGAGCCGCTAACGGCCGCCATCTTTTTCTGAAATGCCGCGTTGCTGATTGGCCGCGCCAGACCAATCAGCGACGCGGGATTTCCTGAACAGAAGGACAGGCAGACAGACGGACGGGATCAGACAATTATATTAATGACTCTATATAATATATGAGTTTCACTTTTTGTATTGAAGAACTGAAATAAATTAACTTCTTGATGATATTATAATTTAGTGAGATGCCCCTATATATACATCGGCCCCAGTGTATCCCATGTGATGTATATACATCGTCCCCAACGTATCCTATGTGATGTATATACATTGTCCCCAACGTATCCTATATGATGTATATACACAGGGGTGGATTAAGAGTAGCCAGGGCCCCGGGCAGTTTAAAAGGTGTGCCCCCCCCCCCCGCAGGTAACGGATGTATCACGTGACATGTCACATGATCCCCTTTGATAGATCATGTGATTGGACATGTGATCAACACACAGATGTTCTGATCACATCTATAGACAGAGAATGAGGAAAAAAAATTTCCATAACATAGCACTATATATAGTAGATCAGGGTGGCAGATTAATTTTCCGGAGGGGCCACATGAGAGATCGTGACTGTTATGGAGGCCGATCCAATAGGCTGAAATTAATTCTGGTCCATATTAATATTAACAAAATAATTAAAAAAAATTATATTAATTGTATGACTTAATATTGAGCAGAATTAAGTATGCTGACATCCCTCTATATACAGTATGAGCCCCCGCATAGCTCCCTAGATACAGTATGAGCGCCCGCATAGCTCCCTAGATACAGTATGAGCCCCCGCATAGCCCCTCTATATACAGTATGAGCCCCCACATAGCCTCCTATATACAGTATGAGCCCCGCATAGCTCCCTAGATACAGTATGAGCCCCTGCAGAGCCCTGTACATATAGTATGAGCCCCCACACAGCCCCCTACATACAGTATGAGCCCCCACATAGCCCTGTACATACAGTATGAGCCCACACACTGCCACCTACATACAGTATGAGCCCCTACATAGTTATTTAGATACAAAATGAGTCTGCACATAGCCCCTATATACAGTATGAGCCCGCACATAGCTCCTTATATACAATATGAGCCTGCACATAGCTCCCTATATACAGTGTGAGCCCGCACATAGCTCCTTATATACAATATGAGCCCGCACATAGCTCCCTATATACAGTATGAGCCTGCACATAGCTCCCTATATACAGTATGAGCCTGCACATAGCGGTCTAGATACAGTATGAGCCCCCGCAGAGCCCTGTACATATAGTATGAGCCCCCACACAACCCCCTACATACAGTATGAGCCCCCGCATAGCCCTGTACATATAGTATGAGCCCACACACTGCCACCTACATACAGTATGAGCCCCTACATAGTTACTTAGATACAATATGAGTCTGCACATAGCCCCTATATACAGTATGAGCCCGCACATAGCTCCCTATATACAGTATGAGCCCGCACATAGCTCCCTATATACAGTATGAGCCCGCACATAGCTCCCTATATACAGTATGAGCCCGCACATAGCTCCCTATATACAGTATGAGCCCGCACATAGCTTCCTATATACAATATGAGCCCGCACATAGCTCCCTATATAAAGTATGAGCCCGCACATAGCTCCCTATATACAGTATGAGCCCGCACATAGCTCCCTATATACAGTATGAGCCCGCACATAGCTCCCTATATAAAGTATGAGCCCGCACATAGCTCCCTATATACAGTATGAGCCCGCACATAGCTCCCTATATACAGTATGAGCCCGCACATAGCTCCCTTCTCTGATCGACTGTCGGTTCCACAGCAAGCTCAGAGAATGGTCGATTCCCACTCTGGGGGCGGCAAATTGCAGCTGCCTGGGAGACACCTCTGACCACCGCATGAGGTGGGCCGAAGGCACCCCCCTGACGGCTGTACCCAGGTCACATGCCCCTCCTCTTCCCCTAGGTACGGCCCTGTAGAGTCTATATGAGAATACATGACTATCTATAATATAATCAGGGATGTGTCCGTCTGTCCGAAGCCTCTATAGACTGTGCACGCAATGCGCCTGTACAGTCTGGCCGGAGACAGAAGAACACATCAGATGTTACAGGTGACAGGGAGGAGGACGAGGATAAAGGATTGTAATGACGGAGATCACGTCATACTGCCATCTTCGGCGCCATTAGGACACATACCTTGATGTCCGGCGAGGTTGGAGGAGTGTGGCGTTGTGGTTCATGCATGCGCAGGTGCGAACTCTGGCGCCACACTCCTCCAGCCTTGCCGGTGTTCGAGGATGCGCTGCAAGCGAGAGGGGAAAAGGCGAGTAGGAGTGTTTTTTTTTTTGTATGGATGGAAGAACATCAGAGCAGGCAAGATGGGGGAACATATACCAGGATGGGGGATAAGGATGGGGAGGGAGCATATACCAGGATGGGGAGGGAGCATATACCAGGATGGGGGAGCATTTGGTTTTAGTAATGGGGTCTGGCCCGGCACCGGTTCAGTCATTACTTTGAGTATACAGAGCAACCCCTGTAATCCTGGCCCTGACTGACAGCCGGTCTCAATGTAGAGTCAGTGTCAGTCAGGGCCGGGGGCTCGGTTGCAGAGGACGCTCTGTATACTCAGAGTGGTGACCGAACCGGCACTGCCCTCATGACTGACACCAAATGCTGGCGAGTAGAATAAAGATCATTTTCTCCCCAATGCATTCAGCTACTGGGCAGTATAAAAACGCTGTTTACCTGAACGCAGGTTAATAGCGTTATTTCCGATGAAGGGAACCCTTTAATTTTGTAGCACATTACTTCAATGAAATGGTGCCGGAGTCAGTGCATGCGCTTACCACGCTATCCAGCGCCATTTTATTGAAGTGTTTATGAGAATTCGCAGACACAGTGTCTTAAAAAAAATGGCGCCAGAAATGTACCACTAAAAATGCTTGTGACCAGGGTGTAAAACGGGTTCAATAGCTAGTATAATATACTGTGATACAGACATTAGATGTTATACTATACACATTGTTATATCCCGTCTGATGTCTGTACCACAGTATAATATACACTAATCTGTTTACTGGATGTGACATTTTGTACAGGGATATACACTGTACTGATCACACCTGCCTACAGGACCTCACATATCATATATGGATCAGTACAGTATGTGATGTCCTGCAGGTTCAGGGTTGATCAGTCAGTGCAGGATCCTCTATGCAATGTCTGTGGTCGCTCTGCTGGGGCTCAGTGGGATTTATTACAGGACTCTGAATTTTCCTGCAGATCTGGTGATGCTGGAGCCGATGACCCAGAGTGACCTGATCTGCAGCAACGATGAAAGTCCTGCAATAACTTATACAGAGCCCTATCAGAGCGGCCGCTGAACTGACACTATGGAATCTTATGGAAACTCATCAGGAAGGGAGCAGCATCCTGCAGCCCCCTCCTCACTCCAGACATCCTCTCCAGACCTCATATTTACCGCCATTCACTGACCTGATCCACCAGCTCCTCTCCCGCAGGATAAAGAAGCTCCAGGCGCTGCTGTGTGATGTCAGTCCTGGAGATGCAGCACACAGCGCGCAGGGTGCGTGTCTGCCTCCCTGTGATGTGGCCGGCGTCTAAAAGGTACAGTGCGGTCCCCCTGCCAAACCTACCCCTGCCTCCGCACAAAACATTATAATGAGGGCAATCTGGCCATGGGTTCCCCTGAAGCCTCGGGCCCCGGGCGGTAGCCCAAATTGCCCTCATTATAATCCGTATATACATCAGCCCCAGTGTATCCCATGTGATGTATATACATCGTTCCCAGCGTATCCCATCTGATGTATATACATCGGCCCCAGTGTATCCTATGTGATGTATATAGATCGCCCCCAGCACATCCCCTCAGAAGTATATACATCGGCCCCATTGTATCCTATGTAATGTATACATATCATCCCCAGTGTATCCTATGTAATGTATATGCATCGGCCCCAGATTATACTATCTGATGTAAACAGCATAATTAAGTACTGTATATAGTGTGGACCTGTGTATATAGCATGTAGTGAGGTGCTGTGTGTAATATATAGTGTAGATGTGATGTGAATATAATATGTGTGTATAGCATATAGTGTGGGCTGCACATTTTATATAAAAGGCACATCTCTACACTATATAGTATACACACAGCTCCATACCATGTTTTATAACCCAGTATATAGTGTGGAGCTCTGTATATGGTGTGGACTTCCCACTAAAAGTTATGTACTCAGGCACAGCACCACACTAAATAACTATATACACAGCTCCATAGTTCATACTATAATATATATACTATAATATTTACTACATGTATATACAATGGTCCCAGTGTTTGTGTGGGTATATATATATATATATATATATATATATATTTATTTAGATGTTTGTAGCATATATTTTGGAGCTATGTATGCTGTGTATAATTCTCCCTATGGCCACGGCCCCACTATCAGTATTTGGTCAGTATTCGGTCAGTATTTTTTCTCAGGAGTTGGAGGCAAAACCAGGAGTGGGTGATAAATCCAGAATTGGTGACTTGCTTCTATTATACCTTTTCTCTGATTGTTCCTCACCTGGTTTTGGCTCCCACTCCTAAGAAAAAATACTGACCAAATACTGATAGTGGGGCCGTGGCCTTACACACAGTATATATAGGACATGAGAAGTGGTACTTTGCAGTGTACTGTATATATACAGAATAATACGGATACTGACAATTGCAATCAGCATACAGACAGAAGTGGTACTGTGCAGTGTATACTGTATGTACAGAATAATACAGATACTGCGGAAATAATACTGACCAAATACTGATAGTGAGGCTGTGGCCTAAGTCTCAGTATCTGTATTATTCTGCATATTTACACTGCACAGTACCACTTCTCCTGCCCTGTATACTGGGTGTAATTCTCAGTATCTTTATTATTCTGTATATATACACTGCACAGTACCACTTCTCCTGCCCTGTATACTGATGTAAATCTTAGTATCTGTATTATTCTGTGTATATAAATTGACTGCAATATTCTCAGTATCTGTAGTAATCTGTATATATACACTGCACAGTACTACTTCTCCCGTCTTGTATACTGGTTTTAATTCTCAGTATCTGTATTATTCTGTGTATATACTGTATATAGACTGCACAGTACCACTTCTCCTGTCCTGTATACGGAGTGTAATTTTCAGTATTTGGATTATTCTGTATACATATAGACTGCACAGTGCCATTTCCTCGGTCCTATTCTTGGAGAGGCTGTATTACAGTTAGGTAGAGTCATTATTGGTTTATCATTTTCTACATTCCTATGGGCAAATAAAAATACATTTTGAAATCCTGTTTAAATGGGTTATCCCAAGTTTGGAAGTTATCCCCCTTCTTATAGATAGGGGATGACTTTCTGATCACTGCGGACCTAACCACTGGGACCACCATGATCCAGAGAAACGGAACTGTGAAAAGATAAATGGAGCTGTGGTTGATGATGCGCACTGCTGCGCCATTCACGTGGGGCTCGTCAAATAACTCCTTTAGGCTATGTGCCCACGTTGCATTTATGAAGCAGAAAATTTCTGCTTCATAAATGCAAGTCCTCTCCCGGAAAAACGCATGCGGAATTCCGCACGCGTTTATCGCGCATTTTTCGCGCGTTTATCACGCGTTTTCCACATGCGGAATTGCCTTGCGTTTTTTATGCATTGGACAAAGGCAATTCTGCATGCGGAAACGCAAAATTAAATGACATGCTGCGGATTTTTGAACGCAGCATAAACGCTGCGGAAAAATCCGCAGCATGGGCATTGACATTGCGGAATGCCATTGGGGACCATGGGGTGCGGATATACATGCGTTTTTCAAGCGTTTACGCTGCGGAAATTCCGCAGCATATACGCTTGAAAAATGCTACGTGGGCACACAGCCTTAAGAGAGTGCTGAGGGCATGACCAAGAAAAGTAACACATAGGTGCGCTTGTACACATCTGTAGATGGACAAAGACAGCGGTGCACACAGCGCGCAGCGCAAAGTTTACCCTTATGTACAGCACCATACATAAAATGGCGCTATATAAAATAGAGCAGGGGTGGGAGATTAATTTTCCCAAGGGGCCACATGAGAGACCATGATTGTTGTGGAGACCAAACCAATAGGCTGAAATTAATTCTGCTCAATGTTAATATTAACATATTAATTATAATTATTTTTTATAATATAATATTTAATAATAATAAATAATAATAACTTAATATTGAGCACAATTAAGTATGCTGACATCCCCCTATATACAGTATGAGCCCTCCCACATCACCCCCTACATACAGTATGAGCCACCACATAGCCCCCTACATACAGTAAGAGCCCCACATAGCTCCTTATATACAGTGTGAGCCCCCAGATAGCGCCTTAGATACAGTATGAGCCTCCATATAGCCTCCTATATACAGTATGAGCCTCCACATAGCCTCCCATATACAGTATGAGCCTTGCGCATAGCTCCCTAGATACAGTATGAGCCCCCATATAGCTCTCTAGATACAGTATGAACCCTCGCATAGCTCCCTAGATACAGTAGATACAGTATGAACCCTCGCATAGCTCCCAGGATACAGTAGATACAGTATGAACCCTCGCATAGCTCCCTAGACACAGTAGATACAGTATGAACCCTCGCATAGCTCCCTAGACACAGTAGATACAGTATGAACCCTCGCATAGATCCCTAGACACAGTAGATACAGTATGAACCCTCGCATAGCTCCCTAGACACAGTAGATACAGTATGAACCCTCGCATAGCTCCCTAGACACAGTAGATACAGTATGAACCCTCGCATAGATCCCTAGACACAGTAGATACAGTATGAACCCTCGCATAGATCCCTAGACACAGTAGATACAGTATGAACCCTCGCATAGCTCCCAGGATACAGTAGATACAGTATGAACCCTCGCATAGCTCCCTAGACACAGTAGATACAGTATGAACCCTCGCATAGCTCCCAGGATACAGTAGATACAGTATGAACCCTCGCATAGCTCCCTAGACACAGTAGATACAGTATGAACCCTCGCATAGCTCCCTAGATACAGTAGATACAGTATGAGCCCCCGCATAGCTCCATAGATACAGTATGAGCCCCGTGCATAGCTCCCAAGATACAGTATGAGACCCCGCATAGACTCCTAGATACAGTATGAGACCCCGCATAGCCTCCTAGATACAGTATGAGCCCCGTGCATAGCTCCCAAGATACAGTATGAGCCCCCGCATAGACTCCTAGATACAGTATGACACCCCGCATAGCCTCCTAGAAACAGTATGAGACCCCACATAGCCTCCTAGATACAGTATGAGACCCCACATAGCCTCCTAGATACAGTATGAGACCCCGCATAGCCTCCTAGATACAGTATGAGACCCCACATAGCCTCCTAGATACAGTATGAGCCCCTGCATAGCCTCCTAGATACAGTATGAGACCCCACATAGCCTCCTAGATACAGTATGAGACCCCACATAGCCTCCTAGATACAGTATGAGCCCCCACATAGCCTCCTAGATACAGTATGAGCCCCCACATAGCCTCCTAGATACAGTATGAGACCCCACATAGCCTCCTAGATACAGTATGAGCCCCCGCATAGACTCCTAGATACAGTATGACACCCCGCATAGCCTCCTAGAAACAGTATGAGACCCCACATAGCCTCCTAGATACAGTATGAGACCCCACATAGCCTCCTAGATACAGTATGAGACCCCGCATAGCCTCCTAGATACAGTATGAGACCCCACATAGCCTCCTACATACAGTATGAGCCCCTGCATAGCCTCCTAGATACAGTATGAGACCCCACATAGCCTCCTAGATACAGTATGAGACCCCACATAGCCTCCTAGATACAGTATGAGCCCCCACATAGCCTCCTAGATACAGTATGAGACCCCACATAGCCTCCTAGATACAGTATGAGACCCCACATAGCCTCCTAGATACAGTATGAGCCCCTGCATAGCTTTTTGGTATTAATCTAAATTGAATACATTTTTAATTTTTAAATGGATAAATTTGTTAGCTAGTTATTACTAATCCTCAGATATACATCAGTTTTTTGTACACTGGTCCACACGCACATGTAGACACACACACAGGCAGTCATGCACAAACACACACGCAGTCACACACATACACACACACATGCAGTCACGCACATACACACACATGCAGTCATGCACATACACACACATACACACACATGCAGTCACGCACATACACACACATATGCAGTCACACACATACACACACATGCAGTCACGCACATACACACATGCAGTCACGCACATACACACACATACGCAGTCACGCACATACACACACATGCAGTCACACACATACACACGCATGCAGTCACACACATACACATGCATGCAGTCACGCACATACACACACACATGCAGTCACGCACATACACACACATGCGGTCACACACATACACACACACGCAGTCACACACATACACACACACGCAGTCACGCACATACACACATGCAGTCACACACATACACACACACACGCAGTCACGCACATACACACACATGCAGTCACACACATACACACACATGCAGTCACACACATACACATGCATGCAGTCACGCACATACACACACATGCAGTCATACACACACAGGCAGTCACACACATACACACACACGCAGTCACACACATACACACACACACGCAGTCACGCACATACACACACATGCAGTCACGCACATACACACACATGCAGTCACACACATACACACACATGCAGTCACGCACATACACACACATGCAGTCACGCACATACACACACATGCAGTCACGCACATACACACACATGCAGTCACACACATACACACACATGCAGTCACACACATACACACACATGCAGTCACGCACATACACACACATGCAGTCACGCACATACACACACATGCAGTCAGGCACATACACACACATGCAGTCACGCACATACACACACATGCAGTCACGCACATACACACACACACGCAGTCACGCACATACACACACATGCAGTTACGCACATACACACGCAGTCACGCACATACACACACACGCAGTCACGCACATACACACACACGCAGTCACGCACATACACACACACGCAGTCACACACATACACACACATGCAGTCACGCACATACACACATGCAGTCACGCACATACACACACATGCAGTCACACACATACACACACATGCAGTCACACACATACACACACATATGCAGTCACACACATACACACATGCAGTCACACACATACACAAACACGCAGTCACGCACATACACACATGCAGTCACACACAGACACACACGCGCAGTCATGCACATACACACACATGCAGTCACGCACATACACACACATGCAGTCACGAACATACACACACATGCAGTCACGCACATACACACACATGCAGTCACGCACATACACACACATGCAGTCACGCACATACACACGCGCAGTCATGCACATACACACACATGCAGTCACGCACATACACACACACGCAGTCACACACATACACACACATGTAGTCACGCACATACACACACATGCAGTCACGCACATACACACACATGCAGTCACGCACATACACACACATGCAGTCACACACATACACACACATACGCAGTCACACACATACACACACATGCAGTCACGCACATACACACACATGCAGTCACGCACATACACACACATGCAGTCACGCACATACACACACATGCAGTCACACATACACACACACGCAGTCACACACATACACACATGCAGTCACACACAGACACACACGCGCAGTCATGCACATACACACACATGCAGTCAACACTCAGTCACGCACACACGTAGTCTTGCACACACATGCAGTCTTTTACACAAGCAGTCATACACACGCAGTCACATACACTCACGCGGTCATGCACACAGTCAGACACCAGCAGGCATGCGCACACATGGTCATACACACACGGTCATGCACATGCAGTCACGCATATACGCACACGGAGTCACGTATACACATGCAGACTTGCACATATACGGGTCGCAGAAATGTGCGCACACAAACATATACAGACATATACAAAGACACATACAGACATAAACATATTTGAAGACATACAGAAAAATACATGTAAACAGACATATCACATATTACAACTGTGCTGGTCTCAGAGATGGTCTTCAATGTCCAAGGGCTACTAAATGGATTTGATGCTTACATTCATGTGATAATTTACCCCATACTGTAAATAATACTAATATTAGTGGTTTCCCTGGGAAGAAGCTAAACCACCCTAGCCACCGGTCTGAGGGTCCTTGGGATACTACAATTTAGGGTAAGCGGTCATAGGCCCTCTGGTCCATTATTCTGATACTTATACATTTGCTGATGGTGGCCCTGGGAGTTGGTATTTTAGTGGCACACTTAGTCTTATACTCTCACCACTTGCCCTATATAGATTACCTGGGTCAACCTGTTACCACTAGCCTAAAACACCCCGCTTTTCCCAGCCTATACCTTGCATAGAGCTATATATAATCTCTGATTGGTTTTCCCCTGGGGGGGTTTCCTTACACTTACCCCTATGCACACTGTTTTTGTCTTTATTGTCTATTTGCTATTATGTATACATGTGTATTTAATAAAGATTTTGTCATATCTTTGCATAAGAAACTCCTAGTTTCTCTGTTTTTTTCCAAATTATCCTAATATTAGTGGTTTCACTAGGAGCATCAGGACCTAAGATGTTATTATACAGATGAGGGAACACTGCGAAAAATGTAATAATCTATAGTAAGGGGTATATTGGGCCTCATTTACCCCAAAAATGTCCTTGTTACCCATCCCAAGAAGTCAGAGCTCAGTGTAATGAGTACAATGCCGCACGTTACTAAATCATTGTGACGTCTATAAACATGGACCAGTGCATCCTACTGTAAACTCTAGACATATTAGCTGTCATCCAAAGAGCACCATGACCTAAAGAATCATGGGAATCTTGGGGTGATGGCTGATAAATCTGCTTTTTAAAAATAAAATAAAAAAAATAAAAAAATTGAGGTTTTATTACTATTGATAACAAAGCCAATTTTAATAACAGACAGTATTTCTGAATAAGGCCTAATGTTACCCCTACTATTGTTAAAATATTAGCTGTCACCCCAAAGCCAAAACCAGGTGAGGAACAATCAGAAAAAAGGTATAATAGAAACAAGTCACCAATTCTGCATTTATCACCCACTCCTGGTCTTGGCTCCCACTCCTGAGAAAAATACTGACCGAATACTGACCAAATACTGATAGTGGGGCCGTGGCCTAAGAGCTAAAGTCGGTCTCAGGGGGTAGGTAAGCCTTTTTATCATGCTCTCCCACTGCTAACTTTTAAAGGACGCAGAAAAGCGTTTGCCGACATATGATGTAATAGCTCATCCAGTGTCAGGTCTCTATGTATGGAGCAGGTTCAGGAGCTGAGCCCGCATCATACTGGGCAGATGCCTGTACACATAACACCGACAATGAATGGGGTATAGCTACACATTCAGGAAAAAAAATAGATGTGTAGAATCATTAAGGTCCACTGGACCACAATTCAAGTATGAAATGACCTACAACAATCCAGTAAGGATTAAATAATACAGCAGACATAATGGAGTAAATTCTTTATTTGGATAAATCAGTGATCAGACATGAAAAATACGTTAAAAAACATGTAATTGACAACTATACATTAAAACACACGTGGGGTGTAGAGACACAGCCTATGTATTGAATAGTGGTTCTCCCTAGGACGCACATATATTGGATTTCATCCAGTAAATACATGAATACAAGTAAATTAACACCATCGATATATTAAATACATAAAGTGCATGTGCAGATATATATATGTATATACCAGAATAACATCAAAGAGAAAAACAGTACATCTAATATAATAAATAGGAAAAATCTCATATAATTCTTGTGACACATAACTTGAATATATGGCCGTAATAATGTACATAGTGCAAAAGTCATTGGCCAACATAAGAATAAATATCAGGATATAATGAAGAAATAAAGATGGGATGAGCCAAATCCAGAGGCCGTATGGCATGAGCGGGGTAGGGCTGTGTGACCTCCACCCACAGGCGTTTTGCTCGCGGTTCTACAGGGAGATGCCTGTACACAGCCGGCATCTGTAACCGCAGCCATCAGAGATTGTTCTGATCGCTGCTGTTACACTGATCACTGGCTGCGGATGGGTTATCATGGCAGCTGACTATGAGAACTACTAGGATGAGTGTAAAAATAAATGTTCCTGTGCTGAGATAATCTTATAAATGTGCCCCTGCTGTGTACTGTGTAATGGCCGTGTCTGACCGTGCTGGAGAATGGTCTGATCATACCACAGCTCCTGGGCAGGAGGAAGCAAAAGAGGATACAGACAGGATCACAAATGATTATTTCTTTCAGGAAAAATATTGCTTAAAAACAGACAGCAAAATGTTTTGCCTCACAAAATGAATCAGCTGTGATCCCGTGTTGTAATGTCTGTATACTCTTTTGTCTCCCCCCCTGCCCAGGAGCTGTGGTATGATCAGACCATGGCCCTGTAAGGTCAGACACATCCATTACACAGTACAAACCAGGGGCACATTTATAAGATTATCTCAGCACAGGAACATGTTTTTAACACATCCAATTGTAGAACTTATTTTTACTCCAAGATCTATTAGTTAAAATGTACTTTGTTTGTGGGAAAACCCTTTAAATTCCATAAGAGGACTGAAAAAATAAAGTAAACATATATAAAAACGTGTTAAAAATATAAACCAAATAAAAACTTATAATAATTTGAATCAACCCTTTTCCTTTATTAAGTATAAAAAAAAATAATTATATTATTATCAAAATATTCAATTAAGTGTGTTTTTGGCCGACACACTTTCCTAACAAAAGGCAATAAAATGTGATCAAAACATCTCCCCACCTCACAAAAAAAGAATAAAACATTTGCAGGTCTTAGAAAATGGACGCACAAACCCAATGGTTTTTTATTTACAAATGTTCAAATTTTTTTCATCACTAGTGTTGAGCATTCCGATACTGTAATATCGGGTATCAGCCGATATTCGCGGTATCGGAATTCCGATACTTAATTCCGATACTTTTACAATATCGAATACCGGAATCGGAAGTTCCCATAATGCCTGCGCTCTGCAGTGTCTCTGAAGGATCACAAGCTGGATGGCAGCGCTCAGCTGAGATCCAGCCTGTCATCAGAATGCCATCCCAGCGTGGGAGAATTCTACTGATCGTTTAAAAGCCGGCGGGCGGTAAAAAGCCGCCGGCTTTTAAACAATCACACAGCCCCATACTGCTTCCCTGCAGCCTCCCACCCCGATCCTCCGCTCCCCTCGCCACATCCCATCCCGATCGTAAGTTAGGACCGGGCGGGGAGCGCAGCACCAAGGAGCGGGGAGTGAAGGACCCGGGCGGGGAAGTCGGCAGTGAAAAGACTTCACCGCCGGCTTTCCCGTTCTGTGCTGCGCTTTCCCGCCGGTTATTTCAAATGAACAGCTGAGGTATCAGGTGATGCTGATCAGCTGTTCATTTGAAGTAGCCGCGGTGCCCTCAGAGGGTTCATGTGAGTTCATGCTTGACTGCATTGTATGAACTCACATGAACTTTCCCACGGTCGCACAGGTCAGCCTCACCTCCCAGACGATCAGCCCGTCATGACTGGTGTGTGTGGGTGTCTGTGCGTGTGTCTGCGAGTGTGTGCGGGGTGTCTGTGCGATGTCTGCGGGTGTGTGCGGTGTCTGTGCGATGTGTGCGGGTGTGCGCGGTGTCTGTGCGATGTCTGCGGTGTCTGTGCGATGTCTGCGAGTGTGTGCGGTTTCTGTGCGATGTCTGCGGGTGTGTGCGGTGTCTGTGCGATGTCTGCGGGTGTGTGCGGTGTCTGTGCGATGTCTGCGGGTGTGTGCGTGCAGGCAGACATAGGCCGATGTGACACTACTACTCCCATCGGCCTATGTCTGTCCCCCGTCCACTCGTGCCAGCAGGATCAGCTCGATGGGAGCAGTAGTTCCCATCAGCCTGATCCTGCTATTTAAATTGCCCTACTGTGTCCCCAATAAATTTTAAATACATGTCATTGGTGGCCAGTGGTAGCCTACAATAAATTAGTTCATACATTACCTGTCCCCGCCGATCGCCACCTAAAATAAAGTAAAAAATAAAAAACTACACCTATACTCACCTAGACACCTAATTCCCCGAAGCCATCGATCTCCTGTAATAAAATATAAAATAATAAACCACAACCTTATCCTTACCCCTCCGTAGTAGTCCACGAGTGTCCCACGATGATCTCCAGTTTAGAGCAGCCACATAGAATGTGACCGCTCTAAACCGCTGCCGCCGCTAGAATGACGGGGCCGTAAAGCAGCCGCCGCTAGAATGACGGGGCCGTAAAGCAGCCCCGTCATTGCATAAGCGGGTTCGCCGGAGTTCAGGCAGCGCTGCTCCGGTTAGCTCCTTTACGGCCCTGCTGTATCGTAAGAAATTCCCACGGTACAGCACTGCCGTAAAGGAGGTCTCCGGAGCTGCGCTGCCTGAATGCACTCCGGTGACCTCAGTCAGTGGCTCCCGCTGCCGGGAGCGGACGTGTTCCCGGCAGTGCGAGCTTACAGCAGCCATGCACAGCTGTCACCATCTCCAGATGTGACAGCTGTGCATGGGAGATCAGCGCAGGAACGTGGACAGGTAACTTTTTTTTTTTAGTAAACTAAGAATTAAATAAAATTGTGTGTTTTATTTCAAATAAATTATTTTTTCTGGGTGTAGTGTGTGTTTTTTCTTTTTAACACTTTGTAGGTTAGTAATGGGGGTGTCTTATAGACGCCCATCATTACTAACCTGGGCTTCATGGCAGCTGGCGCTGACATGAACCCCACCACTATTACCCCCTGCCACCGCACCAGGGCAACGTGGAAGAGCGAGGCTAAGTGCCAGAGTTGTCGCATCCTATGGATGCGCCATTTCTGGGGCGGCTGACGGCTGGTGTTTCTAGCCTGGGAAGGGGCCAATATTCATGGCACCCTTCCTGGGCTATTAATATCAGCCCCCAGCTGTCTGCCTAGCCTTTGCTAGCTATTAAATAGGGGGTAAGCCACGTCATTTTTTTGGGGGGGGTCCCCCATTTTAATAGCTAGTAAAGGCTAGGTATTCAGCTGGGGGCTGATATTAGTAGTCTGGGAAGCTCCGTGGGTATTACCCCCTTCCCAGGCTTCAAACATCTGCCCCAGCCGTCTGCTTAACCTCCGCTAGAGACTAAAATTAAGGGGAACCCCACGCCAATTTTTTTTTAAATAAATCCTTTATTTTAACACTAAATGACAAGTACAGTAATCAACACTGTCACTGTACTTCATATATATGTGACTGACATGTTTCTATCTATCTAATCTATGTGTGAAGCTCTATTCTGTCTGTTACAAATTGTCGGGTACCGCTGCTGAATTGCCGGCCGACTTTTTTAAAGAGACGGTGCATGAAAACACTATTATTTTTTAAAATAAATCCTTTACACTAAATGACAAGTACAGTAAGCAACACTGTCACTGTACTTCATATATATGTGACTGACATGTTTCTATCTATCTAATCTATGTGTGAAGCTCTATTTTTTCTGTTGTAAATTGTCGGGTAAAGGTGTATGCCGCTGCTGAATTGCCGGCTTTTCGCGTAATACATTCTACATTATTCTTAGTTGTTTTACTTCATGTAGAATTAACCTACAAGGAAAGAAAGGGTTTATTTTCATTCCGATATTTGTGTCCCATTGACTTGCATTGGTTTCCGGTATCGGAATCGGCGATATTCGATACTTTTTGGGTATCGGTCCGATCCAATCCGATACGATATTTCCTGATATCGGAAGGTATCGCTCAACACTACTGATAAGTCCAAATTTGAGATCTTTTGTTCCAACCACTGTGACTTTGTGCGACGCAGAAAAGGTGAACGGATGGACTCTACATGCCTGGTTCCCACCGTGAAGCATGGAGGAGGAGGTGTGATGGTGTGGGGGTGCTTTGCTGGTGACACTGTTGGGGATTTATTCAAAATTGAAGGCATACTGAACCAGCATGGCTACCACAGCATCTTGCAGCGGCATGCTATTCCAACCGGTTTGCGTTTAGTTGGACCATCATTTATTTTTCAACAGGACAATGACCCCAAACACACCTCCAGGCTGTGTAAGGGCTATTTGACCAAGGAGGAGAGTGATGGGGTGCTACGCCAGATGACCTGGCCTCCACAGTCACCAGACCTGAACCCAATCGAGATGGTTTGGGGTGAGCTGGACCGCAGAGTGAAGGCAAAAGGGCCAACAAGTGCTAAGCATCTCTGGGAACTCCTTCAAGATTGTTAGAAGACCATTTCCCGTGACTACTGTACCTCTTGAAGCTCATCAAGAGAATGCCAAGAGTGTGCAAAGCAGTCATCAAAGCAAAAGGTGGCTACTTGAAAGAACCTAGAATATAATATAATATTTTCAGTTGTTTCACACTTTTTTGTTAAGTATATAATTCCACATGTGTTAATTCATACTTTTGATGCCTTTAGTGTGAATGTACAATTTTCATAGTCATGAAAATGCAGAAAAATCTTTAAATAAACTTTTGGTCTGTACTGTATATATAATATAATGCTACAAGCCTCCCTCTGTCTGAAGCCTTTAAAGACTTGGCAAGTGCTACATGCCTGCGCAGTCTGGCTCTAGACAGAAGAACCTATTACGTTACAGGTAAGAGGAGTGTATGGCGCCGGAGATTGCGGTATGCGTAGACACTGAACACATACCGCGATCTCCGGCGCCATACTTACCTGACCGGGAGGAGCGTTGCAGCGGTGCTTCTCTTCTCGCCGGAGACCAGGGCAGGAGTGAAGGTGTTGGAATCGGCACATGTGCATAACTCTATCCGGCGCCATTTTACTGAAGACATATTTGCAGTGTGTCTTCAGCAAAATGCCGTTGAACAGCACGGTATGGTCACGTGCGTATTCTGGCGCCGCACTGCTCCCCCGGCAGAACAGGATACAGTAGCACTGGAGCACAGGGAAGAAAGGTGAGTATGTGTTTATTTTTTTGTATGTGTGCACCGTGAAAGGGATGAGGGGTGCCATACATACCAGGAATGGGGTGTGACGGGTACCATACATACCAGGAAAGGGGTATGAGGGGTACCATACATACCAGGAAAGGGGTGTGAGGGGACCATGCATACCAGGATTGGGGGATGAGGGGTACAATGCATACCAGGATTTGGGGGGTGACTGAACCATGAAAACCAGGATTGGGGGGTGAGGGGTACCATACATACCAGGATTGGGGGGTGATGGGTGCCATGCATACCAGGATAGGAAAGTGGGGTTCCATGCATACCAGAATAGGGATGAGGGGTACCATGCATACCAGGATTGGGGGATGAGGGGACCATGCATACCAGGATTGGGGGATGAGGGGACCATGCATACCAGGATTGGGGGATGAGGGGACCATGCATACCAGGATTGGGGGATGAGGAGGCCATACATACCAGGATTGGGGATGAGAGAGTCATGCATACCAGGATTGGGGATGAGAGAGCCATGCATACCAGGATGGGGGATGAGGAGGCCATACATACCAGGATTGGGGGATGAGGGGTGCCATACATACCCGGATTGGGATGAGGGGTGCCATGTATACCAAGATGAGGGGTACCATAAATACCAGAATAGGAATGAGGGGTACCATGCATACCAGGATGAGGGATGGGTTGCCATGCATACCAGGATGAGGGGTAACATACATAACAGGATAGGGATGAGGTGTGCCATAAATACCAAGATGAGGGATGGGGTGCCATGCACATCAGGAAGAGGGATTGAGTGCCATACATACCAGGTTTGGGAATGATCGGTGCCATACATACCAGGATGAGAGATGGGGTGCCATGCATACCGGATTGGGATGAGGGGGTGCCATGCATACCCGGATTGAGGAGAGGGGACAGGATGGGGGCAGCACAAATACCAGTGGGGGGCAGCACATACCAGCATGGGAGACCATATACCAATAAAAATGCTCGCCACCCGGGCGTAGAACAGGTTCAATAGCTAGTGTGTGTGTGTGTGTGTGTGTGTGTGTGTGTGTGTGTGTGTGTGTGTGTGTGTGTGTGTGTGTGTGTGTGTGTGTGTGTGTGTGTTTGTGTGTGTGTATATATATATATATTTATAATATGGTTGCCAAAAATAAAAAATCCTAGTGATTGCACAGATACGTAGCACAATGTGAATGTTAATCTATATAATTGACATTAACTAAGGGGAAATGTAAGCGTCT
This sequence comes from Phyllobates terribilis, assembly GCF_046119375.1. Lineage (NCBI taxonomy): Eukaryota > Metazoa > Chordata > Amphibia > Anura > Dendrobatidae > Phyllobates > Phyllobates terribilis. The sequence goes on along the minus strand of NW_027363010.1, from coordinate 1,829,891 downwards.
GTAGAACTACTAAAAGGATATCTTCATAGTGTGACAAAGTCTCTGGTAGTGTGTCAGAAGGGAGGTATGTGTCGCTGAGACTCTTAGACTCAGTGATGTGAAAACATGCAAGTTCTCATGCAGTAGGTGCAGAGAGTTAATAGAACCACATTTACAATGGAATGTTTTCAGTGGATAATGAAAGTGTAGGGAGGAACGTTATCCACCTTCATTCCAATCAGGGGAGTGTCTGGGCTTTAAATAGTCAGCCCTGACACTCAGGTGTGTTCAGTACCTGGGGAAACTTTGTTCTAGGAAGGAGCTAGCACATGCTGTGATGAACCTGTGTGTAGCTAATTGTGAGTGGCCAGACCTTGGCCGAGATAAGGACTCTGCTGAAAGTTCTGAAAGTTTAGCATTTTGTTTTGTCTCTTTAGCTGAATGGGCTGTGTTTTTATTTATGGACTCAAGGGTAGTTTATGACTGCTAAATAAACTAACCTGAGAATTTAAAGAGACAGTATCTTGTATTTTACCTACGCATACAGCCGAGCTTGTCGCTATACCACAATAGACTCACAAGCCCAAGTGGGTACTCATATATAGTATATAATATTAAGCTCTATAAGGAATCTCCTATAAAATAAAACATCCAAAATGGATGTTTTGGGGGCCCCTGATGAAGCAAGGACGAAAGGTACATTGGTGCACATAGGACCACATCCCACATTTACTCACTTGGACATTTAAGTTGCTGTAACTACTGCTCTTCCATTTTGAATGTATTATTTTATAGGAGATTCTTTACAGAGTTTAATATTATATACTATATATGTGTACTCACTTGGGCTTGTGAGTGTAAGAAGCTATCTTCTTAGTAGTTCTAAAGACACTTACATTTCCCCTTGGTTATTGTCAACTATATAGATTAACATTCACATTGTGCTACATATGCGTGCAATCATTAGGATTTTTTTTGGCAAGTTATAGGCATATATCTAATATATATAATTGTCTTATCCCGTCTGTCTGTCTGTCCAGAAAATCCCGCGTCGCTGATTGGTCCGGCCGCGGCCAATCAGTGACGCGGGATTTCAGAAAAAGATGGCGGCCGTTAGCGGCTCATCTGCCGCACGGAGGTCAGCAGGGATGCAGCCGGGAGATGACCGGCGGCGCCGCTGACCTCCATGCGGCTACCGTCGGGAGATCAGCGGCTAGGACCGCTGATCTCCCGACGGTAAGTGTGAAGGGAGGAGCGGCGCCGCCGGTCGGGATACTTCTGCTGCGAGCAGCCGGTCATCTCCCGCAGCGCCGCTCCCCGGTCCTCACTAATACAATTCGCTGATTGGTCGCGGCCGGGACCAATAAGCGATATTGGCGCCAAATTTAAACACCGCTGTGCTGATTGCGCCCGGTGTACCGCATTCATATTCTAGAATACCCGATGCGTTTGAATCCGCACACCATCTAGTATATATATATATATTCACTACTGTCTCTATATATGTGATACTCATGTGTTGGTGACTTGGGGTCCTCCAATGTTATACTCTGTAGAATTGTCTTTTAATTTTTGCAATATTTATTTTAGCATCAATAAGCACCTATTGTTCCATTTTGGTGGTATCTACAGTCATATACATGTATATACATACAGCATATATATACTGTATAAGATCTGATGTCTGTAGTCACAGTATGTCAGCAATGTACAGTATGTACTTTATTGTGCACTGACATTAGATCATATATGCCCTGGACTGATCCTGCACCGACTACCAGACATCACATTGTATAGATGGCAGTATAGATATAATCTGTGATGTCCTGTACAGGGCCGGCTCCAGGTTTTCGTAGGCTCAAAAGAGTCTCAGTGGGCCCCTTTAACACATACCACAATTCATGATGCACAGATAAGGCGGAGAAATATAGATATAGTACAATGCCAAAGATTTCACTTACCGTATTTTTCGGACTATAAAGACGCACTTTTTTCCCTCCAAAATGTTAGCTACGCTGTGTGCCGGCTATGAAGGAGAGTGAAGTCACTGCTCCCCGCGCACACAGTCCCGGCATGGGGAGCAGTGACTTCTGGCAGCTGATCTCTCCTTGTGAGCCACGCATGGCAGTGATGTCATGCGCGGCTCACATGGAGAGATCAGTGCGGGCAGACAGGACGCAGCGCTGGAGGAGAGAAGAAAGGTGAGTATCAGTGGTTTTTGTTTTTTTTATGTGCAGCATGATGGGGATTAGGGGGACCATGCATACCAGGATAAGGATTAGGGGGACCATGCATACCAGGATAAGGATTAGGGGGACCATGCATACCAGGATAAGGATTAGGGGGACCATGCATACCAGGATAAGGATTAGGGGGACCATGCATACCAGGGTAACGCTGAGGGGGCCATACATACCAGGGTAACGCTGAGGGGGCCATACATACCAGGGTAACGCTGAGGGGGCCATACATACCAGGGTAACGCTGAGGGGGCCATACATACCAGGGTAACGCTGAGGGGGCCATGTGCAGCATGATGGGGATTAGAGGTGCCATCCATACCAGGACAGGGATGAGGGGTGCCATGCATACCAGGACAGGGATGAGGGGTGCCATGCATACCACTATACCAGGTGTGGCAAGTCGACTCGCTCGGCTCTCCTGGAGGCAGACTCAGGACACACGTTCTCAGGTTTTCCTTTCTGCTGGTTTAATATCAGCCATAAACTCATGCAGGTTTCACAGGAAAAACAAACATGACCCCTCTGGGTTAAACGAAAAAAACAAAACAAAGTATAACTCAGTCCATAGATGAGCGGGTTCCGCCCGCTCTCGGTAGCATAAACTGCACTGCTAAAGTCCATGTGAAAAGCTCTGCAGCTTCCACAATACTGTCTGGAGACTTCCATCTCCCAGACCACACTCCAGAGAAAAAAAAAAAGGGACTGAGCTTTTACACATTGCTCAGCCACACCCTGAGGGGAGGTAGGGGGAATGGCGTCCCGCCCTCTTTGCCATTCCCATAAAACCGCACACCCTTTAACAAAGTAAGCCTACCAGCATATAACACGCTGGCAGAAAAATAAAGTCGGTCTTAGTTCACACAGGAGAGCATCCTGAGTGACACATACCTCCCCTCACATATAAAACCAGTGACACTGTCACACAGGGTAAGGATGAGGGGTGCCATGCATACCGGGACAGGGATGAGGGGTGCCATGCATACCGGGATAGGGATGAGGGGTGCCATGCATACCGGGATAGGGATGAGGGGTGCCATGCATACCGGGATAGGGATGAGGGGTGCCATGCATACCGGGATAGGGATGAGGGGTGCCATGCATACCGGGATAGGGATGAGGGGTGCCATGCATACCAGGATGGGGATGGGGACCACGTATAAAAGGGGGGGCATATATACCAGGATGGGGGATATTGTCAGAATTGGGGGACATTACCCCTATACCAGTGTCAGCAGAAGACCCCCTCCCCCTTAAAAGTGCATCATGAACACATTTTTGGCTTAAATTTTTTTTTTATTATTTTCCTCCTCTAAAACCTAGGTGCGTCTTATGGTCCGGTGCATCTTATAGTCCGAAAAATACGGTACTTCTTACATTTCATGAGTGATATCTATTGTAAATTCTATAATAGCTCAGAAACCGGCGAATCCTCACAGTGCATGGGGCGTGTCAAGGGGGGATTCAAAAGTTTTCATTTTAGACTGTACATTATAGTCCTCCAAACAGTATTATGGGCACTACATAGTCCTCCATACAGTATTATGGGCACCACATAGTCCTCTATACAGAATGGGCTCCATACTGAATAATGGACCCCATATAATGTTCCATACAGAATAATAGGCCCCATATAATGCTCTATACAGAATAATGAACCCCATATAATGCTCATTACACCATAATTGACCCCATATATTACTCCATGCAGAATAATGGGCGTCATGTAATATGCCATACAGAATAATGGGCCCCATATAATGCTCCATAGAGAATGGGCCCCATATAATGCTCCATAGAGAATGGGCCCCATATAATGCTCCATAGAGAATGGGCCCCATATAATGCTCCATAGAGAATGGGCCCCATATAATGCTCCATAGAGAATGGGCTCCATACATAAAAAAATAAATAAAATACTCACCTCTCCTCATACCCTGCTGGCTACAGGTCCTGTCTCTTCAACACTGAGACGTCACAGAGTCAGAAGACGCAGAGGAGACTGGACCTGCGGCCAGCAGGGTATGACGAGAGGTGAGTATTTCAAACACCGTAAAGCACGGGGGGGGTGGTTACACCGGGCCCCCCCAACTCACAGGCCCAATAGCGTTCCAGTGTCCCCAACTGTGAGTGCCCCCCCCCCCTCTTGCCCAGGGCCCTGGCACTTGCCCTGGTGCAATGGGTGGTTATGCCGGCTCTGGACCTGTAGCTGGTGCAGGATCAGTCTGGGGCAGGGGTCTGTATAGTAAGGTCTGAAGTGTCTCTATCTCAGGTCCGATGTGATTTGAACATTCATACAGATCGAGAGCCGATGATCTCACACTGACAGCACGACCCCAACCTGCTTGAAGGGTCCATCTGCTACAATAAATCTTTCTGATCCTCAGCAGAGCGACCATAGATAACATTCAGGATCTGGCCCTGGACTTGTCAGGAGGTGAGCAGCATCCTGCCACTTCCACACTCTACAAAAAGTATAAATCTCCTGTCCTGACCACTATCCGGAGCTCAGGCTAAGGCCACGGCCCCACTATCAGTATTTGGTCAGTATATTTTCTCAGGAGTGGGAACCAAAACCAGGTCAGTAACAATCAGAGAAAAGGTATAATAGAAACAAGTCACCAATTCTGCATTTATCACCAACTCCTGGTTTTGTCTCCCACTCCTGTGAAAAAATACTGACCGAATACTGACCAAATACTGATAGTGGGGTCGTGGCCTTACAAGAATCAAAGATGTCTGCCCTCTCGTACTGCTCAGCGGCTGAAGCTTCTCTCCGGCAGGCATAAGAACGTGGCCTGTGCCGGCTGTTCTGGGCTGCAGATGCCCAGCTGGCACATGTACACAATGAAAGATACAGGGCCGCCCTGCAGTCTGTAAAGAAGCAGCTGCTTGGCCACCGGCCTGGAGGGCATGTGCCCCTCTGGCCCACCTCGCCCCTGGTCAATATGATACCATCTTTTTCATTACTTGGTGAGGTTAGAAGAAATTTCACTCCAAGACAGTGGATTTTGTACTTTATTCCAGTATATTTATACATAGAAAACATGGCAATGAAAAACAAGTAGATGCACGTGCATAAAAATGTCCCAACATTAATTAAAAAAACCTTTAAGATACAGATAATACTTGTATACAAAAATATTAACACATTTTCAAATTGTATATAAAGTGCACAAAAGTCAATAGCCCTGACATATAGTGTACACAGGGTCCCCCCACATGGTATACACAAAATACAATGTCATCCAGGAAATAACAAAAAATAACAAATACATTTAATCTATTCTGAAATCCCATGTCTATACAAGATAATAATATGTAAAATTCTACAGTGTCAAAGAAATGAGCTAGAGACTACTACATGGCGATGATGCCTACGAACAAGATAATGCCCAGCTAATGCTGTAAATGATACAAATATTACCAGTCACCCAATTAGACACATGAGGTCCGGGCAAGTGATTTTCTACAGTTCATTGACCTCTATGATGACATCTAATATTTTCAATCATTTATACAGCGGGGTACATTGGGCCTCATTAATAAATCTGCTCACTAGAAAACTAGTTGCCCATACTAACCAATTAGAGCTCAGCTAAGGTTGTTTTAACTGACCTGGAAAAGTAAAAGCTGTTCTGTGATTGGCTGGGATAAGTAAAAAGGCTGTTTTAATAAATGATTCCCAATGTACCAAGCCCCGCCATAAATGTTATTGATTACAGTAGGGGCCACAATATCCCATGTGTATAGTCATCACATTCATCTTATTGTCTGCGGTTACCTTGGGACATGCTACATTGAGATGTAAGAAGATGATATCAGTGGGGTCCATGAGGCAGAGCAGTGTGTGGTACGTGTGACATTTCCTAATATCGAGCAATCAATACTGTACCTTGGTCTGGAATGCAAAGTCTGCGTGGACAAGGAAGGGGCTCCCAGATGCCAGCTGTAAAACCCGTCGCTCCACCATCACACGCTCATCACCGTCAGCAAGCAGGGCTCTTTTGCCGATGATCTTAACAGCAAAATGTTTGCGGGTAGATGAATCTTCCGCCAGCAGGACCGTTCCATAGCATCCCCGGCCAAGCACTTGATGGAATAATAATCTCCTCTTGATGGTATCAGAGACTGTGCTTTTGGAGCTAGTTGGCCGAACACCGCTGCTTCCTTCAGCTTCTTCAGCCTTCTGCTTTAGATCCATGGGTTTCTGTCCTAATGTAATTCTTCTTCTTTTCTTCTCCTTTTTGTCCCCTGATGAGATGAAGATGGCTCCTCTCTTCTTGGCTCCCATCTTCTGACTTTCTATCTTCTCCTTTTCTTCCACTTCTTCTTCTTTCTTCTGGACAGGTTGTTTTGTCCTGTTGACTGAAGACTTCCTCTCATCATCAGATGTGTCATGGGAAGGTCTTAGTCTCTTCGCTCCTTCTCTCCTCACCACGTTCTCCTCTACTTCTTCTTTCTTCTGGACTGGTGGTTTTGTCCTGTTGACTGAAGACTTCCTCTCATCATCAGATGTGTCATGGGAAGGTCTTCGTGTCTTCACTCTTTCTCTGCTCACCACAATCTCCTCCTCTTTTGTATCCATATTATTGCTTTGCTTAGAGTTAGCCGACATCTCCTCCACTGTTGTTGGTCAATTCCAACTGTCACTTCCAACTGTCACTCAGTGCACTTCATATGGAATCATCATGCATGCACCACCACTGGTCATGTGATCAGCATCTGACCAATGATATTTAAGAGATAAATGAACATTAGCTGAGATTAAATATTCAGGTAATATTCAGATATTCTGTGGAACACAAGGTCCCACATTTACTAATAGTAATAGTACTGCACTAAGTCGCCAATTTAATTTACATTGTTACTACAGAGCATCAGATGAATGTAATATAATAAATATTAGCAAGATGTATGATTTCCATCCACTCTACGTATCATAGAAATACAGATGTACTATCTTTTTATATAGAGATGTAGCAGAAACCATCCTGATTGTTTGCAGCATGCTATGGTGATAGAGAAGCATGCATGACTGTGCCATGCAAATGGTGAGGAGCACCAAAATGGGACATATGATTCACGTAGCCAGGGGCGTAATGTCCGCGGTCGCAGTGGCAGTCACTGCGACCGGGCCCAGGGGGGGTTGGGGCTTGTAAACGCCAGCAGAAATTTCAACAGGATGTGTGTATCGCAGTGCACAGTCGCTTCGGGTCCGTGCATGACAAATCAGGGGCTGGGGTGTCTGGGGCCCACCAGGGACATTTACTCCAGGGGCCCACCCGGGCCCACCCACCCTTCAGCTATTTGCAAATACCTGTTAGCCGTTATACCCATTATATTGGCGGCTCCTGCCCATCACTGTGCCCTCACCAGAACTGCGATGTACAATTACTGTAGTTTGCATTAAAGGGTTTTTATTGGTGAAAACAAGTTATCAGCGATGCACAGGTTGGGAAGGGGATCACTTATTTATTGGTGGAATCCGCACTGTCAGAAGAATTGTGGCACTTTGAGTATTTGGTGAGATTTTTACCTCTGTATTTATAAGACAAAACCAGGAGTGGAGCAATCCGAGGTCATGTTTTATGCATTTCTCACCCACTCCTGGTTTTGTCTTATAAATACAGAGGTGAAAATCTCACCAAATGCCAACTTGCTTTCTCTGGTGAACCTCTGTAACTGCATCTCTGCTGCTGTGTAATAGTCACAGGGCAGGGAGGGGTTAAACATCCAAGTATTTAATATCTATTGGAAATAAAGAGGTTTCCCCTTATTGATATCAGATAAAACAAATGACCAACCACAATCCACTCTACCAAGACCAATATTACCAGATAGAAGGCAGAAATACCACCACACCGTGACCAGATCACATGTTACCACCACATAGTGCCCAAATAATGCCACATACAAGGCACAAATACCGCCACACCATGACCAAAGCACATAATACCACCACATAGTGATCAAATGCTACCAGATACAAGGTATAAATACTGACACACCATGAGACCACATATTACCACCACATAGTGACTGAATAATACCACATAGAAGGGACAAATATCGTCATGTCATGACCAAAGCACATAATGCCACCACATAGTGACAAATAATGCTAAAATAATAAAAATGTAAAAAAGCTCAGTATATTGGGTCAGTGTACAGGTTATACAGTGATCACCAGTGACATTATGCACAGGAGCTCTGTATATAGTGTACAGGTTATACAGTCATCACCAGTGACATTATACACAGAAGCTCTGTATATAGTGTCAGTGTACAGGTAATGCAATGATGACCATTGATATTATACACAGGAGCTCTGTATATAGTGTACAGGTAATACAGTGATCACCAGTGACATAATACACAGGAGCTCTGTATATAGTGTCAGTGTACAGGTAATACAGTGATCACCAGTGACATTATGCACAGGAGCTCTGTATATAGTGTCAGTGTGTGTGTATAGGTAATACACATACTCACCAGTGATGTCTCTAGGTGAAGTTCTTTATCTGCAGACCGATATATCACATCTTCTATGCAGGACTTATCGCTGCAGAAAATAACATAGTTAGCTATAACTGATCACTTCCAGAGCACAAGCCACACTTTTCCCAAGATTTCTACACTGCATGAAATGACAAAATGCAACATAGTGCCGCACTACACAGTAAAAATAAAACACAAAATACATTTAGGGACTCCATCTTTAATAAAAAAAAAACATCATGAGAGATCAGAGATTATGGGGCCCAGTCAGAGCCGTGCATAGAGATCATGGGGCCCAGTCAGCGGCGTACATAGAGATCATGGGGCCAATCAGGTTAGGGGTGTACATAGAGATCATGGGGCCCCCTCAGCGGCGTACATAGAGATCATGGGACCCAGTCAGCGGAGTACATAGAGATCATGGGGCCTAGTCAGCGGAGTACATAGAGATCATGGGGCCTAGTCAGCGGCGTACATAGAGATCATGGGGTCCAGTCAGCGGCGTACATAGAGATCATGGGGCCCAGTCAGCGGCGTACATAGAGATCATGGGGCCCAGTCAGCGGTGTACATAGAGATCATGGGGCCCAGTCAGCGGTGCACATAGAGATCATGGGGCCCAGTCAGCGGCGTACAAAGAGATCATGGGGCCCAGTCAGCGGCGTACATAGAGATCATGGGGCCGAGTCAGCGGCGTACATAGAGATCATGGGGCCCAGTCAGGGATCGTACATAGAGATCATGGGGCCCTATGAGGTGAGGCTCTCACCTCCTCAGGGAGCTCTCACAGGGCATCAAAGGCCTTAGTATGAAGCAATACTAGAAGACTTGTGGAATTGCTTCATACTAAGGCCTGTGATGCCCTGTGGGAGCTCCTGAGGGCACCATACTGGGGAGGTGAGAGCCTCACTTGGCAGTAGTAGGAGCAGCATCTCCATAGTGTGGCATTCACATCACACTACATGCTGCGCTGTACAGGACTCCCAGCCGGCAGCAGGACAGATGAGGAGGTAACTGTCTGGGACCAGCGCCGGACTGGACTACCTGGGGCCCACCAGGAAAAAATCAATCTTGGGGCCCACCAGCACCATGCAGTTACCGTATATAGGAATAACATAAGTCCACAAACTCTTTCAAAATGAATCAACTTTATTAACCAATAAATCTCTGCTGCTGTGTAGTAGTCACAACACAGGGAGAGGTTAAACATCCAAGTATTTAATATGTATTGCAAATAAAGAATGTTTCCATTCTTAATATCCGAAAAAACAAATGACTGACAACTATCCACTTTACCTAGACTAATAATACCATATAGAAGAGAGAAATACCGCCACACCATGACCAGAACACATACCACCACATAGTGATCAAATACTACCAAGTACAAGGTATATATACTGCCACACCATGAGAAGACCACATATTAGCACAACATAGTGACTGTCTGAATAATACCACATACAAGGGACAAATACCGCCACGCCATGACCATGGCACATAATGGCACCAGATAGTGACTGATAATGAAAATGTAAAAAAGCTCTGTATATAGAGTCAGTGTACAGATAATATAGAGATTATCAGTGACATTATACACAGGAGCTCTGTGTATAGTGTCAGTGTAGAGGTAATACAGTGATCATCAGTGACATTATACACAGGAGCTCTGTATAAAGTGTCAGTGTACAGGTAATACAGTGATCACCAGTGACATTATACATAGGAGCTCTGTATATAGTGTCAGTGTACAGGAAATACAGGGATCACCAGTGACATTATACACAGGAGCTCTGTATATAGTGTCAGTGTACAGGTAATATAGTGATCACCAGTGACATTATGCATAGGAGCTCTGTATATAGTGTCAGTGTACAGGTAATATAGTGATCACCAGTGACATTATGCATAGGAGCTCTGTATATAGTGTCAGTGTACAGGTAATATAGTGATCACCAGTGACATTATGCACAGGAGCTCTGTATATAGTGTGAGTGTACAGGTAATATAGTGATCACCAGTGACATTATACACAGGAGCTCTGTATATAGTGTCAGTGTACAGGTAATATAGTGATCACCAGTGACATTATACACAGGAGCTCTGTGTATGGTGTCAGTGTACAGGTAATACAGGGATCACCAGTGACATTATGCACAGCTTTGTATATAGTGTCAGTGTGTGTGTGTATAGGAAATACAGGGATCACCAGTGACATTATACACAGGAGCTCTGTATATAGTGTCAGTGTACAGGTAATACAGTGATCACCAGTGACATTATGCACAGGAGCTCTGTATATAGTATCAGTGTGTGTGTGTATAGGTAATACAGGGATCACCAGTGACATTATACACAGGAGCTCTGTATATAGTGTCAGTGTACAGGTAATACAGTGATCACCAGTGACATTATACACAGGAGCTCTGTATATAGTGTCAGTGTACAGGTAATACAGTGATCACCAGTGACATTATGCACAGGAGCTCTGTATATAGTGTCAGTGTGTGTGTGTATAGGTAATACACATACTCACCAGTGATGTCTCTAGGTGAAGTTCTTTAACTGCAGACCGATATATCACATCTTCTATACAGGACTTATCTCTGCAGAAAATAACATAGTTAGCTATAACTGATCACTTCCAGAGCACAATCCACACTTTTCCCAAGATTTCTACACTGCATGAAATGACAAAAAAGAAACATAGCACTGCACTACACAGTAACAGTGCTCCAGTGTCATTCTGTGCCTGCTCATCTGTCAGCAGACATATTTGTCTGATGGCAAAGATCTAAGAGAGATGAAGACAGAAGACCTATGGATTCCGTTGGGAGTGAGGATTTTTCTTTATTAAAGATGTAGTCCCTAAATGTGTTTTATTTTTAATAATAATAAAAAAAAAAAAAATTCTGTCTTTTTTTTTCTGTTTACTAGAAATTGATGGTGGTTATGTCTAATTTGGCGTGAAACCATGAATTTCGGGCTTAGTACCAGCTGATAAGGCAAAGCTGGCCTGGTACTAACCCTATTTTTACCCAGGGTGCCACTCACCCCCAGGGCCGCTGGAAGAGCCGGGTAAAGCACCTGGAAATGGTGCCATGATGAATGCGCCATTTTCAGGGGTGGCTGTGGGCTGCGATTTTCAGCGTGGAGGGCCAAGAACGCTTGGGCCTTACCATGCTGCGAATCCCAGCCTCCAGCTGCCTTGTTTTATCTGGCTGGCGATCAACATATGGCGGGAAAAAAAAAAGTTAAGTTTAAAACAAATATTCGGCTTCTCTCTCTTTTGATCGCCAGCCAAGGTAAAGCCAGGCAGCTGGGGGTGGCAGTACGTAGCTGTCTGCTTTATCTGCGGTGAGAATCAAAAATTCATTTTTAAAATTTTCTTTTCACACTTTCATATGTGACAGACCCAACAGTCAATCGCAGATGCTGTCAAAGAGGATGGGCTTCTGTGATTGGCTGTTTGAGTAATGTACAATCAGCCCATACATTCTAGTATGGTACTATGTATGGGCAGCTTTCAGGTTACTCAAGCAGCCAGTCACAGACGCCCATTCTCTGTGTCAGCGTCTGTGATTAGCTGTTGGGACAGTCACACATATAGAAGTGTGAAAATAAATAAATAATAAAACAAAAATGACATAGCGCTCTGCAGAATTTTTGATTCTCAGCGCAGATAGAGGTGGCAGCCCGTACCTGTCTGCTTTATCTGCCTGGTTTTACCTTGACTGGCGATCAAAAGTCAGGAAAGCCCAATGGTTTTTTTAAATTATTTAAAAAAATAATTAAAAAAAAAAAATGCGTGGGCTCCCGCCATATTTTGATCGGGGGGGCTGGGGGCTGGGATTCTCAGCATGGTAAGGCCCAAGCATTCTGGGCCCCCCACGCTGAAAATGGCAGCCTGCAGACACCCCTGGAATTGGCGCATTCATCGTAGCGCCATTTCCAGGCACTTTATCCGGCTCTTCCAACGGCCCTGGTGGGGGGTGGCACGCTGGGTAATAATGGAGTTAATACCAGCTTTGTATTATCAGCTGGCACTAAGCCTGAAATTCATGGCGTCACGCCAAACTAGACATGGCCACCATGAATTTCTAGTAAACAGAAAAAAACACAACACAGAATTTTTTTTTAATAAAAATAAAACACAAAACACATGTAGGGACTCCATCTTTAATTAAAAACAAAACCCTTGCTCTGACGTAATCCACAGATCTTCTGTCTCCAGCTGAGCTACATCTTTGCCATCAGACAAATATGCCGGCTGACAGAGATGAGCAGGCACAGAATGACACTAGAACCCAGTTGTCAGAGAAGTGCTCAGCTGGCCTCCAGCCGCCGACGATGTTTTGCTGTGCGTTGCAAATAATGCATACTTTCAAACACATGCTTATTTTTGCAATGCAAGTCTACGGTACATTGCGTCTGCGCTGATTTACAACGGATGCGTTGTAACGCACAGCATAAACGCAATGTTAACCCAGCCTAACAGCAGCGAGAAGGGGAGACGGAGCCCTGGAGACCGCCTAGTCAGTCTACTGGTGGTACTATCATGCCCATTGCCCAGTATGTACTGCCAGCCTCTGTGGTATTAGCATTCAAGCTCACATGGCATGTCCTGCCAGCCAGCCACTGGTGTTAGTAGTAGCATGATAGTACCACACCACCAGTGGCTGGGCAATGGGCATGCAGGATGGTACCACCAGTGGCTGGCAGGACATGCTGGGCATGATTCATGCCTAGTATGTCCTGCCAGCCTCCTTGGTACTATCATGCCCACCCACTATGTCCTGCCAGCCCCTGGTGATAGTACATGCTGCTGGGCATAGTACCAGTAACCAGAGGCTGGCAGCAGGACATGCTACGCAATGGGCATGATGATAATCATGCCCATTGTCCAGCAGTATTTACTGCCAGCCCCGGCCAGGGGTCCTCCCAGTCACCCCTCCCCCCTATCCCTTCCCCCCACCCCTCCCCGTTTCATACTGACGCGTCGAGATGAGCTGCAGCCGCTGCCTGGAGCGACGCAGGGTCCGTACTCCACAGCGCGCACAGGAAGCAGTCCCAGGGCAATGACGTCATCACCCTGAGACTGACCTCCTGCGCACGCGCCGGCAGTGTCGCTGCCCAGAGGAGGCAGAGGGCCCATCACTAATCATATCGGCAGTGCTGCGAACCGGGGGGGGCCCTCTGTTCTCTGTACAGGGCCCAGGGGGGTAGGGGGCGGGGCCATCGGGACCCGGGGGTTTTCCCGATCCTCCGGTGGGCCAGTCCGCCCTGCAGAGGGGCATATGTATACATGCAGGTCGGCCACATCCCAGTGGTGCAGACACATCCACACTGCACCCTGTATCCTTGTGCACTGCCGTCTGCTGCAGTGGTAGGAGCCGCCTGAATGCATCTTCTTCCTGCCGGAGAGGAGCTTGTGGGCCTGTGCGGTGAGGAGGTGGACGCTGCGCACCTCCTGAGAAGTATATGGCACTCCATGTATCTGTGCACATAGTATACCACTCTAGTGTATAGCAGAAAGGAGACATCGACCAGAAGAGTCCAGGCATGTGGGTGATGCACATAATTATTATATTGATAACCAGGTGGAAGAGGAGGAAATGCAGAAAAAGGGGGGGAATTAAAAACTATACGCAAAGGGGACGTCGAGACAGGAATTACAATTAACACCAGTGGGAATGGATCATGATTAGAACAGCAAAGGGATAATACAGAGAATCAAGCTACAAATTAATCCAGTATATAAAAATATATATACATATCATTAGTTAGATATATCTGTACATATGATTGTTTAATTATCATAAACTTTACATAAAGTGCAAGTGCCTCCAAAGAATAAATCTACATAAATTATATATCTCATATGTGAACAAATACAGGTGTTTCTCACTAAATTAGAATATAATCAAACAGTTATTGTTTATTTCTGTTAATGCTGATGATTATGGCTATACGAGTTTCACTTTTTTGTATTGAAGAACTGAAATAAATTAACTTTTTGATGATATTCTATTTTAGTGAGATGCACCTGTATATGTATATATACAAGGGCTGGTCCCTTATTATTTGGATGTCGGTGTGAATCCTGTAGAGAGTAGTGCACTGACTTGGGCATATGTGCTGTTGACAGATATGTATTTGTATCCACTTTAAGCGTTTTTAAAAAAGGTGACCACATGTGCATTGTACTCACACTATAGCAGATGCAGATCCCACTCCTGATTGGCGTCCACCCGATGTATGTTTCGGCTTCTTGTCTTCGTCAGGGGGTGGCATCATTCGGAAAGAGCTAAGAGTTAAACGGCCAACTATAGCCAATCAGGATGGAGGTATGTCTCCACCAACCAATGGGTGCTGAGGAGGCGCGTCGCGATACACAACGCGCACCAACGCTACGAGGAAACTATGTGACCTGTGATGCTGCGAGCACGTGATGGAGAAACTTGATCGGGAGTCACGGGGCACATATAGATACAGTCGGGGAGGATGATGTGGAGACGTTCATGTGTATTGCCTCTTCAGCAGACATCTAATCTACTGATTGAGTGTAGATATATCGGATAAAGTGGAAAATCTTCTTAATTTATAATGATGGATAACGAGTATAGGTTATATACTACAGCAATACACAGGAATAGGGGGTAGTGAGTGTTACATGTATATAACCATAGGTGGATTATAATGAGGACGATCTGGGCTACCGCCCGGGGCCCCGAACCTCCAGGGGGCCCGGGGCTCCGGGGTGTCTATGGCCAGATTGTCCTCATTATATGTGCTGCGCCACGGCACATACCGGCAGGCAGTGGGGGGGGGGCCCAGGATCGCTCCCCCAGCAGCGGCACACAGCCGCTGCTTCTTCTTCGGCCGGGCCAGCACTGCAGCAGTTAACTTCCCTGTGCTGGCCCGGCCGCGTCACTGCTAGGAGACACGGCCCTGTGCGCGGCCGTGTCTCCTAGCTGTGACGTCACGCAGTGCGCACCCGGCCTGCAGTGCTGCACCGGAAAAGAGCTGGAGCCGAGTCGGGGGATGGTGAGTGTGTGTGTGTGTATGTATATGTATGTATGTGTGTGTGTGTGCAGGCAGATGTCATTGTGTGATGTCTGTTTATATGTATTTTTGTGCTTCAAATGTGTTTATGCGTGTATGTATATGTCTGTATATGTTTGTGTGTGCGTGACTGCGTGCGGCTTCCTGCTGAGTATAGATGGCGCCGTGCGGCCTCCTGCTGTCTCTGGGGGGGCGCCGTGCGGCCTCCCGCTGTGTATAGATGGCGCCGTGCGGCCTCCTGCTGTCTTGGGGGGGGGGGGCGCCGTGCGGCCTCCCGCTGTGTATAGATGGCGCCGTGCGGCCTACTGCTGTCTCTGGGGGGGGGCGCGCCGTGCAGCCTCCCGCTGTGTATATATGGCGCTGTGCAGCCTCCCGCTGTGTATAGATGGCGCCGTGCGGCCTCCCGCTGTGTATAGATGGCATTGTGCGGCCCCCTGTGTATAGATGGCATCGTGCGGCCTTCCGCTGTTTATAGGTGGCGCCGTGGGGCCTCCCGCTGTGTATAGGTGGCGCCGTGCGGCCTCCCGCTGTGTATAGGTGGCGCCGCCCGCTGTGCATAGGTGGCGCCGTGCGGCCTCCCGCTGTGTATAGGTGGCGCCTCCCGCTGTGTATAGGTGGCGCCGTGCGGCCTCCCGCTGTGTATAGGTGGCGCCGTGCTGCCTCCCGCTGTGTATAGGTGGCGCCGTGCGGCCTCCCGCTGTGTATAGGTGGCGCCGTGCGGCCTCCCGCTGTGTATAGGTGGCGCCGTGTGGCCTCCCGCTGTGTATAGGTGACGCCGTACGGCCTCCTGCTGAGTATAGATGGCGCCCTGCGGCCTCCTGCTGTCTTTGGGGTCGGGGGCGCCGTGCAGCCTCCTGCTGAGTATAGATGGTGCCGTGCGGCCTCCTGCTGTCTCTGTGGGGGGGGCGCTGTGCGGCCTCCTGCTGTGTATAGATTGCGCCGTGCGGCCTCCTGCTCTCTCTGGGGGGGGCGCTGTGGGCCTCCCGCTGTGTATAGGTGGCGCCGTGTGGCCTCCCGCTGTGTATAGATGGCGCCGTGCGGCCTCCCGCTGTGTATAGATGGCGCCGTGCGGCCTCCCGCTGTGTATAGATGGCGCCGTGCGGCCTCCCGCTGTGTATAGATGGCGCCGTGCGGCCTCCCGCTGTGTATAGATGGCTACGTGCGGCCTCCCGCTGTGTATAGATGGCTATGTGCGGCCTCCCGCTGTGTATAGATGGCTACGTGCGGCCTCCCGTTGTGTATAGATGGCTACGTGCGGCCTCCCGCTGTGTATAGATGGCTACGTGCGGCCTCCTGCTGTGTATAGATGGCTACGTGCGGCCTCCTGCTGTGTATAGATGGCTACGTGCTGTAGCATCGGCGTCTCTGCCCCGTTCTAGGCAGAGACGCCGTCCCTCTCACCTCCCCGCTCCTGGCGCGGCGTCCTCCAGCGCTGCTCTCCCCGCTGCTTCCGGCACGCGCTCCTTCCCCGGTAGTGTGCTTAGGGCGCGCGCGCGCGCGCTCCCCCTCTCTTAAAGGGACCGCGCGCGCCGTCCTAAGGAGTCCCCGGCCAATTGCCGGAGGACCTCCCATATATAAGGCACTTCCTCCAAAATGGAGGTGCCCGAGCAATGTTGTAGCACTGTTCACTACTCTGCTTCAGCCCTCAGGTCCCGTTGCCAGTTACCTGCCAGATTCCTGCCAGTCTGCTGTCTAATTCCTGCCTGATATCCTGCTACCTGCCTGCTAGCCTGAGGTCCGACGGTCTGCCTTCCAACTTCTGTCAGTCTGTCTAAGGACCAGCTTGCCCGCTCACCTGGGAGCGCACATCTTCTACCTGCCTGCTTGCCTGAGGTCCGACGGTCTGCCTTCCAACTCCTGTCAGTCTGTCTAAGGACCAGCTTGCCCGCTCACCTGGGAGCGCTCATCTGCTGCCTGTCTGCTAGCCTACCAGGAGGCTCTGCCGTCACGTGCTGTGACCACCCGCCTGTCCAGAGACTCCTGCCCGCTCACCTGGGAGCGCTCATCTGCTACCTGTCTGTTGGTCTTCCTGGAGGCTCCGCCGTCACATGCTGTGACCACCCGATTATCCAGAGACTCTCGCCTGCTCACCTGGGAGCTCACGTCTATCATCTGCCGCCACAGGTCGTACCAATCCTTTACCCAGAGACTGCCCCGGTCACTTGCCGTGACCTCCTGCCCGTTCATCCAGAGACTGCCCCGGTCACTTGCCGTGACCTCCTGTCCGTTCATTCAGAGACTGTCCCAGTCACCTGCTGTGACTGCCTGCCCGTCTACCCTGGTCACCACCCGCTCCCTTACAAGGACCGCCCCCTTGTATAGTAGCTCAGAGGTTCCGCCTCCCAGACCCGTTACAGTTTGCTCGGGCCATGGAACCCGGTGGCACCCAAGCTCCCTCGCTCTCGGACCTGTGTCATGAACTTTCCCGTCAGAGGTCCCAACAGGAGTCCATCCTGGGTCACCTGCGGAATGTCAATTCTCGCCTGGACACTCTGACTGCTCTGCCTGCAACCACCGCCAGTGCCATGACTCGCAATCCGGCAGCTCCACTGCCAACTAATAACATGGTATCCTACACCCGGACCCCGGCTTTCTGCACCTCCTCGTTTCGGAGGCGACTCCGCCCAGGCTCGGGGCTTCATAAATCAGTGCACCCTGCACTTTGAACTCCTGTCTCACCAGTTTAACTCCGACAGGGCCAAAATTGCCTTCATCATGTCCCATCTCACCGGAGAGGCCCTGGCCTGGCTAAATCCTCTATGGGAGAGAGGAGACCCCCTGGTGTCCGACTTGCCTGCCTTTCTCACGGCTTTCCGGAAAGTCTTCGACGAACCCGGACGGAAGACCTCATCCGCATCATCTCTGCTACGCCTCCGTCAGGGAAGTCTCACCGTGGGCCAATATGCCATACGGTTCCGTACCCTTGCCTCGGAGCTGGCCTGGGATAATGACGCTCTGGTTTCCGTCTTCTGGGAGGGTCTGTCCGGCCGTATAAAAGATGAACTTGCCGGTCGGGATATTCCTACCACTCTCGATGACCTAATAACTCTTGCCACCCGGATTGACCTGCGGTTCCAGGAGCGTGCCAAAGAGGTCACCCGTGAGAGGAGGTTTCCACGTCTAGCTCCTACTTTTCAGAAACCCGTCACTCCCTCCGTCTCTCCTCAGCTACACTCTCCTGAGCCTATGCAGGTCGACCAGACCAAGATGGTCGGTTCTCGCCAAGAATCTCGCCGAGCCGAGGGAAGCTGTTTCTATTGTGGCAGTATGAAGCACTTCATCCGTTCCTGCCCGGAAAAGCCGGGAAACGCCAGTGTCTAGGACCACTCGGAGAGGTCGTCCTAGACAAAAGTAAGCCCTCTCCGTCTCTGACCTTACCGGTCTCTATTGCTTGGGGAGAAAACCGTCTCTTTGAACTCGCCCATCTGGATTCTGGAGCTGCTGGAAACCTCATCTCCCAGTCTCTGGTAGAGAGATACCATATTCCCACCAAGTCCCTGGCTGAACCATTGTCAGTCGCCTCCGTGGATGGAAGACTTCTCTCGGAGACCATCCTGCTCGTCACCGAACCCATAACCCTGCAGGTGGGAATGCTGCACTCTGAGGAGATCTCATTCCATGTGCTGTCCGGACTTTCTCACTACCTGTTGCTAGGTCTACCTTGGCTCCAGACACATGAACCCGTATTGAACTGGCGGTCCGGTGGAGTACTCCGATGGAGTCCTGACTGCCATAGGACCTGCCTGGTCCCGGTCCGTCCACTTCGCCCTCAGCCTACTCCAGCTAACTTACCTGGTCTCCCGGCTCCCTACTGGCCCTATGCGGACGTCTTCGGTAAGAAGGAAGCTGAGACGTTGCCACCCCATAGGCCATACGATTGCCCGATCGACCTGGTACCTGGCACCACTCCTCCCCGTGGGCGTATCTACCCGTTGTCTGCAGCCGAGACCCGAGCCATGTCTGAGTACATTGAAGAGAATCTGGCTAGGGGATTTATCCGAAAATCTACCTCCCCGGCTGGAGCCGGATTCTTCTTTGTCAAAAAGAAAGACGGCTCGCTACGTCCCTGTATTGACTACAGAGGACTCAATCTCATCACGGTAAAAAACAAATATCCCCTGCCACTCATCTCCGAATTGTTTGACCGTCTCAAGGGCGCCAGGATCTTCTCCAAGCTGGATCTACGAGGAGCGTATAATCTGGTCCGTATCCATCAAGGAGACGAGTGGAAGACAGCATTCAATACCCGGGACGGTCACTACGAGTACCTTGTGATGCCCTTCGGTCTCTGTAATGCTCCCGCTGTCTTTCAGGAACTAGTCAACGACATCTTCCGTGACCTCCTGTACTCCTGCGTAGTGGTATACCTGGACGATATCTTGGTCTTCTCTCCGGATCTCCCCACACACCGGAGGGATGTTCGTCAGGTCCTGCTTAGGCTTCGGCAGAACCACCTTTACGCCAAATACGAGAAGTGCCTCTTCAATCAGACCTCCCTTCCGTTCTTGGGCTATGTCATCTCCCAAACAGGTCTGCAAATGGATCCCGAGAAGCTCTCTTCCGTTCTAAAATGGCCTCGTCCTGAAGGTTTGAAGGCGATACAGCGATTCCTGGGCTTCGCTAATTATTATCGTCTTTTCATCCCACACTTCTCGTCTCGGACTGCTCCCATATCTGCACTTACCCGTAAGGGGGCTAACCCCAGGACATGGTCGCCTGAAGCCGAGGAGGCCTTCCTTTCCCTAAAGAAAGCCTTCGCCTCTACTCCCGTCCTGCACCGTCCAGACTGTAATAAACAATTCTACCTGGAGGTTGATGCCTCCTCCTCCGGAGCCAGAGCGGTGCTCACCCAGAAGTCTTCTACTGGGAGAATGGTAACGTGCGGCTTCTTCTCCAAAATCTTCTCCTCGTCGGAGCGCAACTACTCCATTGGAGACCGGGAATTGCTAGCCATCAAATTGGCACTGGGAGAGTGGCGCTATCTGCTTGAAGGGGCTCTCTACCCGGTAATTATCTACACGGATCACAAAAACCTGGCATATCTCCAAAATGCCCAGAGACTCAATCCTCGCCAGGCCCGGTGGTCGTTGTTTTTTGCCCGCTTCGACTTCATTCTTCATTTCCGTTCGGCGGACAAGAACGTCAAAGCTGATGCCTTGTCCCGGTCCTTCCTGTCCTCCGATCAAGAGGAGGAACCTACGCACATCATCGACTCCTCCAAGGTGATGAATGTGGCCCCCTTGGATCTGACTCGTCTTCCACCCGGTAAGACGTTCGTAGCTGTGCCAGATCGGGAGAGGGTTCGTCGCTGGGGACATTCTTCTAAACTAGCTGGCCATGCTGGCCAAAAGAAGACCTTTCAACTTATTACCCGGCATTACTGGTGGCCTACCCTGTGTAAGGACGTGGTAGACTTCGTCGCGGCCTGTTCATCCTGTGCCCGTAACAAAGTTCCCCGACATCTACCTGCCGGCCATCTCCTGCCCCTTCCCGTACCTGCTGCTCCTTGGCAACACATCGCTATGGACTTTATCACCGACCTTCCAGTTTCTGCCGGTTGTACTGTCATTTGGGTTGTCGCTGACCGTTTTTCTAAGATGGCCCACTTCATTCCCCTGCCTGGTCTTCCGTCTGCACCCGAGCTGGCTAAAGACTTTATCCGCCACATCTTCCGTCTCCATGGTCTGCCCCTCCACATCGTGTCGGATCGTGGGGTTCACTTCACCTCTCGCTTCTGGAGAGCCACATGTAAGCTGCTGGACATTACCCTGGATTTCTCCTCCGCTTACCACCCTCAGTCCAATGGTCAAGTGGAGCGGATCAATCAGATCTTGTCCAGCTACCTCCGGCACTTCGTTGATGCTCACCACTCGGACTGGGTGGATCTCCTACCATGGGCCGAGTTCTCTTATAACAACCATGAGAGCGAGTCCTCTTCCAAATCCCCGTTCTTTATAGTCGGTGGCCAACATCCCCGGATTCCACTTCCTGTCTCCGTTTCTGTGGACAACCCTGCTGCGGAGTCTCTTGTCAGCGAATTTTCTACTATTTGGGAGAGCACCAGGTCCGCTCTTCTTCTCTCCTCTGAGCGGATGAAGAGATATGCTGATAAGAGACGTCTGGATCCGCCCCAATTCCGTCCGGGAGACAAGGTTTGGCTCTCATCCAAACATGTGCGGCTCAAAGTACCCTCCTACAAGTTGGGTCCTCGATTCATTGGCCCCTTCGAAGTCCTCAGGCAAATTAACCCTGTGGCCTACAAATTAAAACTCCCGGCCACCCTACGGATCCCCAACTCCTTCCACGTATCTCTCCTCAAACCCGTTGTCTTTAACTTTTTTTCCAAAAATCCAGGTGCCCCTCCTGCTCCGGTTTCCGCTGATGACATCTTTGAGGTAGAGAGTATTCTGGCCTCCAAGAGGGTAAGAGGAAAAACCTTTTTTCTGGTAGATTGGAAGGGGTTTGGTCCTGAGGAGAGAACTTGGGAACCCAGGGAGAACATCAACGCCCCGCTTCTCCTTGAGAAATTTCTTTCTGGCCAAAAAAAGAGGGGGCCTAAAGGGGGGGGTACTGTAGCATCGGCGTCTCTGCCCCGTTCTAGGCAGAGACGCCGTCCCTCTCACCTCCCCGCTCCTGGCGCGGCGTCCTCCAGCGCTGCTCTCCCCGCTGCTTCCGGCACGCGCTCCTTCCCCGGCAGTGTGCTTAGGGCGCGCGCGCTCCCCTTCTCTTAAAGGGACCGCACGCGCCGTCCTAAGGAGTCCCCGGCCAATTGCCGGAGGACCTCCCATATATAAGGCACCTCCTCCAAAATGGAGGTGCCCGAGCAATGTTGTAGCACTGTTCACTACTCTGCTTCAGCCCTCAGGTCCCGTTGCCAGTTACCTGCCAGATTCCTGCCAGTCTGCTGTCTAATTCCTGCCTGATATCCTGCTACCTGCCTGCTAGCCTGAGGTCCGACGGTCTGCCTTCCAACTTCTGTCAGTCTGTCTAAGGACCAGCTTGCCCGCTCACCTGGGAGCGCACATCTTCTACCTGCCTGCTTGCCTGAGGTCCGACGGTCTGCCTTCCAACTCCTGTCAGTCTGTCTAAGGACCAGCTTGCCCGCTCACCTGGGAGCGCTCATCTGCTGCCTGTCTGCTAGCCTACCAGGAGGCTCTGCCGTCACGTGCTGTGACCACCCGCCTGTCCAGAGACTCCTGCCCGCTCACCTGGGAGCGCTCATCTGCTACCTGTCTGTTGGTCTTCCTGGAGGCTCCGCCGTCACATGCTGTGACCACCCGATTATCCAGTGACTCTCGCCTGCTCACCTGGGAGCTCACGTCTATCATCTGCCGCCACAGGTCGTACCAATCCTTTACCCAGAGACTGCCCCGGTCACTTGCCGTGACCTCCTGCCCGTTCATCCAGAGACTGCCCCGGTCACTTGCCGTGACCTCCTGTCCGTTCATTCAGAGACTGTCCCAGTCACCTGCTGTGACTGCCTGCCCGTCTACCCTGGTCGCCACCCGCTCCCTTACAAGGACCGCCCCCTTGTATAGTAGCTCAGAGGTTCCGCCTCCCAGACCCATTACACGCGCGGCCTCCCGCTGTGTATAGATGGCTACGTGCGGCCTCCTGCTGTGTATAGATGGCTACGTGCGGCCTCCAGCTGTGTATAGATGGTTACGTGTGCTCAATATTGAGTCATGCAATTAATGTAAGGCTATGTGCCCACGATGCAGAAATGCTCCGGATTTTTTTTGAGCGTTTCCGCATCTATCTGGCAGAAAAAACGCATGCGGATTGTACATGCTTTTTTCCTGCCTGGGACTTGCTGATGTGAAGCGTTCTTCACTTGCATTTCCGCATGCGGGTTGACAAGCGCTTTCCAAGCGATTTTAGCATCACTTGGAAAGTGCTTGACAACTTGGTCACACTATATAAATACATGCAACCGGCATGGATTTATATAGTGTGACCATAAAAGAATGGTAAAAAATAAATATATAATTACATTCTGATGGCCTGCCGACGTCAGCGGTCGCGTGACCCGTCACATGACTAAATGACGTCACGGCAGGTCCTTTTCAGACCATCGCGAGCTGCCGGCAAGCCAGGACGCATCGGATAAAGACACCGGGGGCCATCAGAAGGTAAGTATAATATTTATTTTTTATTTTATTCTTTTTTTACAGGTTCTATGGTACCCGAGTCCGGAGGACAGTCTCATCTTCTCCAAACCCGGGTACCATCCGCACATTGAAGCGCATGGATTCTGCATGTACAGATGCAGTGATTCGGATTCCATGTGTTCTAATGCAAGTCAATGGCGGCGAAAGCGCCGTGCTTCCGCAAAATAATTGGTAGTGCAGCGGATTTTTCCGCAATGATAATCCGCAGCGGAAATTTACACAGCATGTGCACAGCACATGCGGATTATCATTGGGGAACATGGCAGGCCTTCTATCAAGCGTTTTTAAGCGTTTCTGCAGCGGAATTGCCACCACGGAAACGCTTAAAAAAAGCATAGTGGGCACACAGCCTAAAAAAATTATTATAATTAATATTGTGTTCTCCCCGCCTCAGCACAACGCAGAACACGAGCTCCTCATCACCAGTCCTCCTGTCCCGGCACAATGTGCGCACTGCTGCAGCAGCAGGTGGAATAGTGTCCACTGGACTGAGAAGGCCCCGCCCCTTCCGGTGACATCATGATTCCATGAAATCACTCCTCCCCCTCAAGAAATCAACTCCAATCTAGACACTCCCTTGTTGCTGGGGCGTGGTGACCCTGTAGCTGGGTGATTGCAGTCAGAGTAGTGGTGTTTGGCGTCTGTACTACAGGTAAGAAGATGGGAATGTGCCAAGGTGATTACTACATTCAGTACAATAAGTAGCTAGCTGTAGGTGTGCAGAATCCCACTCCCAATATTGTCAGGGTCTCGCACCCCCTCGTGTCGTGGGCTGTCAGGCTCCCGCACCCCTTCATGTCGTGGGCTGTCAGGCTCCCGCACCCCCTCGTGTCGTGGGCTGTCTGGCTCCCGCACCCCTCGTGTCGTGGGCTGTCGGGCTCCCGCGCCCCCTCGTGTCGTGGGCTGTCAGGCTCCCGCACCCTTCATGTCGTGGGCTGTCAGGCTCCCGCACCCCCTCGTGTCGTGGGCTGCCAGGCTCCCGCACCCCCTCGTGTCGTGGGCTGCCAGGCTCCCGCACCCCCTCGTGTCGTGGGCTGCCAGGCTCCCGCATCCCCTCGTGTCGTGGGCTGTCAGGCTCCCGCACCCCCTGGTGTCGTGGGCTGCAGGCTCCCGCACCCCCTCGTGTCGTGGGCTGCCAGGCTCCCGCACCCCTTCGTGTCGTGGGCTGTCAGGCTCCCGCACCCCCTCGTGTCGAGGGCTTTCAGGCTCCCGCACCCCCTCGTGTCGTGGGCTGCCAGGCTCCCGCACCCCCTCGTGTCGTGGCCTGTCAGGGTCCCGCACCCCCTCGTGTCGTGGGCTGCCAGGCTCCCGCACCCCCTCGTGTCGTGGGCTGCCAGGCTCCCGCACCCCCTCCTGTCGTGGGCTGTCGGGCTCCCGCACCCCCTCGTGTCGTGGGCTGTCAGGCTCCCGCACCCCCTCGTGTCGTGGGCTGCCATGCTCCCGCACCCCCTCGTGTCGTGGGCTGCCAGGCTCCCGCACCCCCTCGCGTCGAGGGCTGTCAGGCTCCCGCCCCCCGTCTTGTCGTGGGCTGTCAGGCTCCCGCACCCCCTCGTGTCGTGGGCTGTCAGGCTCCCGCACCCCCTCGTGTCGTGGGCTGTCAGGCTCCCGCACCCACTCTTGTCGTGGGCTGCCAGGCTCCCGCACCCCCTCTTGTCGTGGGCTGCCAGGCTCCCGCACCCCCTCTTGTCGTGGGCTGCCAGGCTCCCGCACCCCCTCGTGCCGTGGGCTGTCGGGCTCCCGCGCCTCCCCCCCTCGTGTCGTGGGCTGCCAGGCTCCCGCACCCCCTCTTGTCGTGGGCTGCCAGGCTCCCGCACCCCCTCGTGTCGAGGGCTGTCAGGCTCCCGCACCCCCTCATGTCGTCGGCTGTCAGGCTCCCGCACTCTCCCCTTGTCGTCTGTGGAGAAGATTAATACATATTTTCATTTTTCAGGTTTTCTCTTATAAAACAAGATTCATGAGCTTCTGTCTTTGACCGAAAAAATGGCGTCTGACAAGTCGCTGCTGTCTGCAGAAATGAACACAAACATGGAGGAAGCGCTGTATGAACAGATGCTGATGAAGGTACGAAAGATGAATTGGAGAGGCCAGCAATCACCGGGTGAATGTCTCCTCCGTCAGCCGCTGGGGGCGCGGCAGTCTCCAACATTTACCTAATGTGTATTGTTGGCTTTAGACCCCTCACAGTTGTACTATTTTGGTGCAGGAAAAATCAGTTTGCAGAACCATCCTGTTCATGTTACTCACTGATTCTCACTTGTTGCCTCATTTCAGGCCAAACAGGAGATGCAGAGCAGAATACCGAACTTACCAGAAAGCAGAGATCAGACCCCAGCCGGGTGAGATGGGCGTCCTCTGATTATTATCCAGATTACTTTGTGCATATTATGTGACAGATACCACAGTGGGGTCTTATTGACTGCAACGGTCACATGATGCAACCAACGTGGGGGGTCACATAATTTCTTATGCAGTTGATTACATGTAAATGCTGCTTGGCTTTTGCCGATTTTATTGTGTTTTTGTTCACTTTTTGTTTTTATTTCTGTGTTAGGTTTCAGCATTAAAACTCGCACATCCAAAAATACCAAAATCTTTATTAACATCTGCAAGTCGAACTAGATCCCAGCGGCCCCGGAACTGACGGAGCAGGAGTTAGTCAGCATCCTGGAATCTGATGATCCCTCCGGCTATCGAGTCCCCATGAGCCTTGGAGAGCCCCACGTTGAAGTTGATAATAGTACGTTTTTTTTTAATACAGTGCTTCTCTTTTTAAAGGGATAGTCCAGAGATATCCTTAAAGGGGTTAAAATAGCAAGTATTACAACTTACTAATCCTCAATGGTCAAAGGTGCCATCTCCACAGGTTCTGGTAGGTCCACTTCCAGTCTGCGGACAAAAGTTTGACATCTTGTTGTTGACTTTTGAACTTTTTTGGTTTAGATTTGGGACTTAGAGGGATTGTCCACTACTTGGATTCCCCTTTAAGAACTTATACCACTTATTCATAGCAGCCCTACTAAGGTCAATGGATTGAGTCGGCACCGCAAAGTATCTAAGTCCTGGTGCACTTTGTCCTACAGGTGGAGGCGGCTGCTCGGCGTACGACATAGTGATTAATGGCACCTTCTTTGAGAAAATTACGGTAACTGCAATTGCTTATTCCGACATACGAGCTGTCTGCTCTCCTTTGTGTCAGCTCCTTACTTTGTATTTTTTTATTAGAATAATGAGCTTTTCAGGGAATTTTTTATCACCGTGGCCATGGAGGGACTAGAGAACAAGTACGAAATGGAGCTGTCAAGAGGTAACGACTGCATCACTGATCTTTTCCTTGATTTTTCCATCGACCACACAAGGACTTGTTCTTTCGTGGAGCAAGTTTACCATATAATATATTGAACATTTTTATGTACCAGCCTGTTGTATGGCACCGTATCAAATGCCTTTGAAAAGTCCAGATAGACAACATCCACTAAGTTTCCCTGGTCCAACCTGAACTTACCTCCCCATAGAATCTTTTCAGATTAGTTTGCAGGACAGATCCCTCATAATCATATGTTTAGGTTATTCTTATTGGGGTGCTCCAGGTTAGTATCTCTTAGAAAACCCTCAAAGTTGTTGCCCACAGTACAAGTTAAACTTACGGACCTATAAATTCCAGGCTCAGATGTTATCCCCTTCTTGAATATTGGTACCACATTTGCTATGTGGGTGTAACCCTGGTGGATATGGACCCACTGCCCCACGGGAGGGTTGTGACTAGGCGTCTACTGGTCTCCACTAGAACCTCTGGTGGTGAGGATAGACTGGGCCGCCGGTAGACACCAGGTACCACTTCAGTGCAGTTCTCGGGACTGCAGCAGCATTCCGGAGGTACCAGGGTACCAGACTCAGGAGAGCGAAGACAAGGACTAGGTCAGACAGTCTGAGATCAGGGCAGGAAGCACAGGTTCAGGATAGAGAAAAATGGCAAGGGGGACAGGGGTTTTTGATACCAGAAAACTCCTTTAACGCTTGCAACCTCTGTTGCTTGACTGCTACTCAAACAGTCAAATCAGTCAGTAAGAATTTAGGGAACTTCCATGGCGATATTTTGCATCAGTATTTGTTAGCAGACGCCAGGAGTGGATCCAAAACAGAAGAGGTGAAAGTGTTTCAGTTACTATTTTTCACTGTGTTTGTTCCCCTCTGGTTTTCAGCTTACAAATACTGATGTAAATTAGTGCCCAAAATACTCACTGTGTGAATGAGGCGAGGAAGCTGCTTGTAGTACTGTAATAGAAGTCCTTATTCTGAGGATGAGTTCTGTAATTCTTGTCTTCTCTGCTCCATCAAACTCCCCAGAGCAGGGGCAACCCCTGGAGCAAAACTTCTGGCGACAGATGTCCAGATGTATGACTCAGTGATGTGTGATGGACCCCGACTCCCAAACAAAATGAATCAGACACATACAAAATAAATACACAAATCATTGCAATTAGGTGTCAAACGTTCTCAACTTTATTTAAATTTACATGACACCGAAAATGGCACAACCCTCGACTCACGAAGAGTCACCCTCCAGCGCTCAGGAGAGGAAAACCCCCTGTGGAGGAAACCTCTAGGGAACCATGGCTGGAGGGCTGCCCTTCCCTTGGGCTTAGAGAGTTAGTGCCGATATATGACGGAGTTTTAGAATTTCTACATATTTACAGAGAACGACATAACAAATATAGACTATTAATGTGATAAACTGGATGTGGGAGAGATCTGGCTGCGATATCTGTCACCACATTTATTGCTGGAACGAATTTAGTTGATCTGATTTCCCAGGTGGATCTACCACTTCTCCCTTACAGATCCAGCTCCGTCTCTCAAGATGTTGGGTACTTGGTTACAGGGGTTGCTCATTATGGATAACCCCTAATAGGATGAGTATCCCCTCCCCCTCCCAATTTATCACCCATTAAAGTCAAGGATCCATCCATGAACTCCCAAAGAAGAGCAGCTCTTTGTACATAGTAACAGAAGGGGATCCTGTTTTGGGGACCCCCCCTCTGTTACCTTCCCTTCCCCCCGGGGTGTCTAAGAAGACAACCCCTTTCCCTGCTAGAACCTCCAAATTACACCAACATTGGCACATTACGTGGGGTGGTCAAGCTCAAGGTCCTCAGGCGCATCATCAGTAATGGCGCTGATCATGGCAGCGCGGCATTCTTTTATGGAATCTTCTTTATGACACTTGTTTATGCCCTCACAATAGTTGTCATGGTTACTACAAGGGCTATTACTGATGCAGGGTCCAAGTATTAACCCTTTCATCATTGGTAATTCACTTTCATTATGGAGGCAAATAACTGCACTTGTTACCAAGCAGGAGTCTTATCATTACGGCTTCCCTTAGGCACCATAAGAAATAAAGATTATAGAACATACGTACAAGTGTTTCAGGAGTGTTTTGCACTTTTTAGATCCATAGATTGGGCTTATAACTAGCACTTTACAAAGCGGAAAATTAAGAGGAAATTACTTGTAAAATAATATTATAGGGAATTGCATTTCAAGCATTTTCCTAATGTGCATTCTGCATACTTGCATAGTTACATAGGTTGAAAAAGTTTTAACTTTAATGTCCTTGGTCTATCTCCAAAGTTATACATTTTCTATTACTAGATTATTTATAACCCACAATGTCATGTTTTGTTAAAAAAGTATCCAGCCCTTCTATAAATGCTGTTATACTATCTGCCATTACTATATCTTGTGGTTGGCATTCCACAGTCTGACTGCTCTAACTGTAAAGAATCCTTTCCTATTAATTTGCCAGAATCGCTTCACCTCCGCTTGTTATGAATGTTCCTGGTGCTTTGTAAGGTCCTGGAGAGTGATAAGTCATGTGCCAGTACTATGCATTGACCACATATGTATTTATACATATAAATGTATATTTATGAAGGAGATGATAATTACCCTTTATAGAGGTGTTACGATCATTCATAAATTGCTTTCATTGGTTTGATCTCCAGGATTAGGAGAGATTTGGGGTGTAAACGTAATAAACAATGAGTAAAACATCAAAGCAAACGAAAAAGGGTTTGTGACCCAAACTGGTAGGTGAGACCGGCTAGCCCCATATTATACGAGATCACAACCAGGTTTCGCCTGAGGAGCGCAGCACTAATGAGTCCTCAGGAGCGCATAACCCTGAAATATGCAGCGATTCTACACTACCCATTATAAAAGGGTTTAATATGCTACTTACTACCATGTTTAAGTTAAGATACAAGGCATACTTGTAAGGAGAGATGAAAAAGGTGACGGGGGACAACATATAAATATACTGAGGAACTCTATACACTAGTGGCCAAAATTGAGGCAACACCCCCAAGATTTATGAATTTTTAGCATTTTGCCAATACAAATACAAATTTCATGAATGTTTTTGATTTCACAGTAAAGTTTTTCAGTAGAAATAAAATCTCATATAGAAACTCAATATTTGCTGGAAATTTGTTCATTTGTCAACAAATTGGACACTATTGTCACTCAGATGACTGTGGGAGAAAAGCCATTGATTTGTCCTATTTTCATATCTAACACTAAATGTTAATACTCAGTTGGACAGCCCTCGGCCTTGATGACTGCCTGGCATCTACTTGGCATGCTATCTACCAGTTTGTGTAAATCAGATGGCGTGATGATATGAAGCCATTGATTTGTCCTATTTTCATATCTAACACTAAATGTTAATACTCAGTTGGATAGCCCTCGGCCTTGATGACTGCCTGGCATCTACTTGGCATGCTATCTACCAGTTTGTGTAAATCAGATGGTGTGATGATATGAAGCCATGATGTGATGATGGCTGCAATGAGTTCCTGCTTGTGTGAAGCCCGCTGTTTTGACACCGCTCTTTTGAGCCGAGCCCAGAGATTCTCAATAGGATTGAGATCTGGGCTGTTTCCTGGCCAATTCAATAGCTGGACATTTTTGTCCTTGAACCAAGAGAGACATTTTTTAGCTGTATGGCATGGGGCTCCATCTTAAAATAAACGGTGTCCCTTCACTAAATACATCACGTGCCGAAGGATTGAGTTTAGGCTGAAGGACTTCCTTGATGTACTTTTCAGCATTAACTGTTTCTTCAATTACCTGCAGCCGACCACCTGCATCTCTGGACACGCAGCCCCCCACCATAACACTCAGAGGAGGCTTCATGGTGGGTACTGTACCCTCTGGCAACCAGTCCTCTCCAGGTCGTCGTCGAACGTAGCAGACACCGTCGCTGCCAAAGATGGATATGCGTGTCTCATCGCTCCATACAACATTTCTCCATTGTTCAATGGTCCATTTACAATGTTCTTTGGCCCCTGCAGACGTTTCTGACGCTGTGAGACATTCAGAAATGGCTTTTTACCTGGTATTCTGGCTCTTAACCCCGCGTTTACCAGTCGTCGTCGAACCGTCCGATCGGACACTGTCACTCCGGTGTTGACAAGCTCCTTGTTGATGTTAACAGCCGTTTATTTCCTGTTATTTAGGGCGATTCTAACAATTCTTCTATCAGTCTGAGGAGTTGTAGCCTTCTTCCTTTCTCTACCTGCTTTATTCTTTATCGAACCAGTCTCTTGAAACCGCTTACACACTTTGAGAACGAAAACATGTAATTGCTTACCTTCTGATGACAAACTGGCATTAAAATATAAAAACCGCATTTTAATCGCACAATATCTGTCTTACAACCCACACCCAGGTCACTATAAACCAACATAGAATACATATGGCAGAAGAGGGCGTGTGTACAAGTAAGTAGGTCAGTGAAATCCTCCATTAAATATTGGTGATGGTGAAAAACTGAAAGTGTTGCCTCAATTTTGGCCACTGGTGTATAACACAAAATATAAACAAAAAAGAAAGGGAAGAACATTTCTGCACAAAAAACGTGTCGCTCGGCAGGAAAATCCCCTTGATATTGCGTTTTTTGAGATTTTTTTTTCCCGTTCTTTAGAAACGCTGCAAAAATACTGAAAGAATAGACATGAAACTGCTTCAAATCTGCAAGGATTCACTTTTCCTGGTACTATCAAACATAGCGTTTTTGGGAACTTGGAGCTCTATATTACAAATATGTCCACCCCCCCAGTTGAAAGAAATTAACATTTTCCTGGAGGGAAGTTTATATTTTACATTATGTCAGTTTTTGTCTATCGATGATAAAGTGCAGTTTGCAGCAATTTTTATTGTGACATATACCCATATCATTCACGAAAATATTTTACATTCAACGCGCGTCGGGCGGGCCTGCGTGTTCTCACATGCCAGGGCTGAGTTTCAGTTCCAGTCCGACCCTGTTTATCATCTATGGTTTCCCTTCAGAGTGAAAAATGCTGAAAAATCGGAAGTTCCTGGGATCCATTTTTGAACAGAATATCAGAACCAAATCAAAACCGATGATTCAGGAAATGGACATAATGGGGTAAGTCCCAACTCTAAGGTACAAGTCTATGACATACAGTCTGTAAAAGACGACAGAGTAGGCTGCTGTTGAGCATCGGCGGCTTCTTCTCTGATGTTCCTCGCTCATCCATGCAGTACATGGTCGGCCATTCAATTGATTGAATGTCTTATAATACCACATTTGCCCTAGGGACACAAAGTATGACGAGCGCCACTCCTCCTGGTGATAGGTTATACCCAACAGATGGAGCAGCGCCACTACTCGTGGTGATGGGTTACACCCAACAGATGGGGGAGCGCCACTCCTTGTGGTGATGGGTTACACCCAACAGATGGGGGAGCTCCACTCCTCGTGGTGATGGGTTATACCCAACAGATGGGGGAGCGCCACTCCTTGAGGTGATAGGTTATACCCAACAGATGGGGGAGTTCCACTCCTCGTGGTGATGGGTTATACCCAACAGATGGGGGAGCGCCACTCCTCGTGGTGATGGGTTACACCCAACAGATGGGGGAGCTCCACTCCTTGTGGTGATGGGTTACACCCAACAGATGGGGGAGCGCCACTCCTTGAGGTGATGGGTTATACCCAACAGATGGGGGAGCGCCACTCCTCGTGGTGATGGGTTATACCCAACAGATGGCGGAAGTTGCAGAATGGCTTGTTATGGTGCAAGAACAATGTGGACATGTTTTTTTTTTTTTTGTTTTAACTATTATGCCTTTATGTTCTTTATTTTTTTCCTACAGACCCTCCCAGCTAACTCCAAGCAAGTCCCTAATCTCAGAAGTTGAAAGGTTTGGGTTACTTTGAGGTTTAATGCATGCATTTACTTTTTTTAGAATCCCATCTTACAAAAGATATAGGATATCCAACTTCTTGGACTCCAAGAATAAGGGGGCTGCACCCTGGAAGTAACCCCGCTGCCCTTTTTAAAGAATATGCTGGTGTGGAGCAGCTACCCAGATTTTCACTGTGCAGGAGAACTGCAGCTAAGCCCATTCACTTTGCTGGATCTATGCTGTTGTTCCGCTGCACAGTGGAGGCCATGATGCCAATGTGCAGGGAATGACTGTGAAAGGGGCTGTTCCTCATTACCAGCATCAGTGCCCCTTTATTATATTAGAGATTGACCCCAACAGATCATAAATTGATGGTGTACCCTTGCAATATACTGCTGCCTTCCTTTTTTTATCAGTTTACCTGTGAAACCAGATTACATGATTGTGGCGGAACCTCCTGTAGGACACCCAAGTTTTCTGGTGGCTGAAGTCTCTTTACCTAAAGTGGTGAGACCCTCAGATGTGGTTTAGGATTGTGACCTTTTTGTATTTCATGTGATTTCCAATAGTCTTCCCTTATTAAAAGTCTGTGCCAACCTCGTGCTACCGGTCATCCTCTGCCAACTTTTATCATCACAGCTTTGATGTGTCCACAGTAGCCAATTGCTGGCAGCTGTGACACATTTACTGGATGATGATGATATAATTTTTTTTTTCATACCATGGTGGGTTGTTTGCAAGCTGTTGGAATTGGAAAGAAGATCTCTGTAAACGACTCTGTCAGCGGAGAATGACTGTTCAAACCAAGCACAGACGCCCAGTGCTTCACTGCGGGACCAGTCATTTATATAAGCCTTCCCCCCTGCTTGTTTCCCCTCCATCTCCACCATCACCTCTTCTTTGACAGTTCTGGCTTCATAGATCCAGAGAGGAGATAGAGGGAAAACAAGCTGGTGGGAAGATGTATATATTATTATTGTTATTTAATTATATAGTGCCATTGATTCCATGGTGCTGGTGCATATAAATGATGTTATAATGATGATATAAATGATGAAAGAGGCTTGTTGCAATAGTGTAGAACACGCCGCTCTTTATTTTTTCTATATTAATGTGACATTTGGAGGAATCGCACAGAAAATGCTTTAAATGTATTTATTTTTTAATTTGATTTTTCTCATGTCCATGATTCACATTGCGTTAAATGAGGCATAATGAAGATTAAGAATGTTTCAGCTAATGTAGCCTTCATCAGACAGGATAATGTAGCTTGAGGGGACCCACTTGGTTAAATATAGGGGTCAGTTCTGGTCTTCCCAAAAAGCAGATTAAGTAGTCACCACACGGGAATCTGGTGATTACGGGGTTTGCTTTTGGGGACCCCAGATTTCTTCATATAACCGAGTGGGCCTTCTGCCTAATGAAGGCTACATTATCTGAAATTCTGGTACCATTCATTATGCCTCACTTAAAGGGGTTGTCTGGCACTTTAATATTGATGACCTATCCTAAGGATATTCCATTAGTATTAAAGTGGTGGACAACCCCTTTTAATGCAGTGTGAATCCTAAAAAATATTTTTCAGCATTTTCTGTGAGCAGTTCCTCCACGTGTCAGATTTAATGTAGGAGACGTGTGGAGCTACACAGTAACTTCTAGTTGGCCACGTATCAAGATAAAAGTTTAGATTTTTGTGCACTTGTTGGTTACAACTTTCTTTCCCGTACAGAAGCATTCAGCGACATAAGCGTTGTTACCACGCTGGTCTTCTCTTTACAGTCTTCTGCTAGATCTCTTGTGTTGGACTTGGGTGAAGACAGAATAGTCAGACGTCCCGATTTGTATCATCTAGACGTCTTCATTCCTTACAATATCATCCAAGAACAAAGTGGAGCTCAGTTCAACAAGGACAGTAAGGTGAGACAATTAAGCAAAGCTGGACATGTCTTATAGCCCATTCTGAAATCTCCTTCTTAAAGAGGTTCTCTGAGAAAATGTATAAAATAAAATTTTAAAAAATGTATACATTTATTTAGCAAAAATAAATTCTTTTAATTAGTGGATAATTCTATGTGAATACTTTTATGCCCAAAAATGGCAAAAGTATTCTCGGAGTGATACCTTTATTGGCTAACCAGAAAAAAATATATATGCAAGCTTTAAGAGCACAGAGGCTCCTTCTTCAGGCAATATTACACATGAATTCTTGCCTGAAGAAGGAGCCTTTGTGCTCTGTAAGTTTGCATATATATATTTTTTTTTCTAGTTAGCCAATAAAGGTATCACTCTGAGAAATACTTTTGCCATTTTTGGGCATAAAATTATTTCCATCAAATTTTCTGGCTAACACGGTACCACAATATAAATTTGTACTGTACATCACAATTAGGGGATAATAATTGCGTATGGACATAATGGCCAGCGATGTCAGCAGCCATCCATCCTAGATGGGTGAAGGTAAACTGTTTGAGACGGACTTCTCTGACCTACCTGTCGGAATCAAGAACGTGTATCTATGTCATTGATTGACTGACTGATCACGTCCATGAGTCAACATGTTGTAAACCTGTCATGATGAGTGAGCAGATAGGATGCTGCCCCTCACCCTGACAGGAACTTATCTATCACAACATATAGTTGCACTGAGACATCTGAATGCATCGGCTTTCCTTTATGCCATTCATCAAACATGTCGTATATTTTGTGTATAGCGAGTCACAAGCCTCGCACTGCTCTGCGTCTTATCATTTGGTTCTATGAGCTGCAGTAAAACGTGACGTATATTCCAGGTGCTGACGATCACAATGCCGGTGCAGCCAGCATAGCGGTGGGCTCAGAAGATCAGCTTTGGAAAACGTTCCTCTTATATAGATCCAGTGGATCCTACTTACATTCGCTGCTGTTTACATTGTATGGTTACAATTCTATTTAGACTTCAATATGACTCCAGAATAAATTTTTGTCTTTCTTATACTTGCCGTATATTTTTCCCAAGGAGGGGGTTTAGGTATTGTGCTTTTTTTTTTTATTTCTACTGTAATATTTCATAATATCTGTGAATAAGTCTTGAAAATAATTTGCATTGAAAAGGTTGAGATCCTCTGAATCTACAGGGATTTTTAGGAATTAAAAATCTACAGCAGTAAATCTGCAGCAGAATTTACATTTTGCACCATGTCTGGATTTAGTAGCAGCTGCCCCTTTAAATGGAATATGTCAGCAGGTTTTTGCTATCCCATTTGAGAGCAGCATAATCCGAGGCCCTGATTCCAACGATGTATCACTTACTGGGCTGCTTGGTGTTATTTTGATAAAATTGCAGTTTTTTTTTTCTCATGCAGATCTTTGAATGCTGAGCTCTGTATAATAACCCCACCCACACCACTGATTGGCAGCTTTCTGTGTACACTGTATTTAAACTGCCAATCAGTGGTGGGGGGCGTGGTTGGACTACCTGGCTGCAGGTTTACTAGTCCTCTAGTGATAATCTTCTGCTAATAAAAGTGTGATTTTTATCAAAACTACAACAAGCAGCCCTGTAAGTGAGACGTCCCTAGAATCAGGGTCTTTGTCTCTACATCATGCTGCTCTCAACAACAACCAATATATAGTACATCCGACAAGGGGTCAATGTGTTAAAAAAGACCTTTATTATAACAATTTGGGTACATGGCGGGAAAGAAAAGAGCACACACACATATATATAGTAATACCATATAATAGTGAGGAGGTATAATGTAAATATTTGAATTGCAGAGACACCAGGGCTAAATAGTAGTAGCTCCAATTGTGCTAATGCATACTGATAGTATATCCTAGGTCACATAGTAAAAGGATATAATCCCAAATAATAAAAGCCAATATAGGCATTCCCAAGATAATGACCTTTTGGTATATACATATCAAGGGATGTATTATATCCAAGTAGGTTAATTCCCAAGTAACAATAATGTTGTATTGGATTCATTCATACCTGGTATATATTGTCTGCACGTCTTGCAATAGCTCTGGGCTCGGTGGTCCTACTCCTAGTGTGGCGCTCACCCCATCATGCTGCTCTCAGAATAGCCAAGAAAAACCTGCTGACAGATTTCCTTTACAAATAACTGAAATGGCTCCTAGATACCAGAGAAGGAAAACGTTATTAAAACGGTTTTGTTTCCTCAATAGAAAAGCAAATTAAACACCACTGGATAATGTGGTGTGTGAAACCGTCCATTGGATTGCTGTTTCGGGTGGGCTCAGGAGCAGAGCCCCCATCCTACACAGCTGACATCTTGCTGTAACAGCAGCGGCCAGAGCGGAGCGTCAATCACTGCTGTTTAACCATTTATATGCCGTCAATCACTGATGGCAAGTTAAATAGCGCAATCACCGGTACGCTATGCAATGTTACTAGAATTTTTTTTTTTACTTTTCCATTTCCTTGAATTACTTGTTGTGATTTGCGGATCCATTGACTGGCCACGTGGAAGGGCTGCAGCCGATCATTCATGTCCGTAGCAGATACACATTTACATGTGTAAATAGGCCCTTATAGAAATCAATCAGTAGAACGTATACCTGGATATCCAGGTTTATCCTTTGCATACATTTAAAGAGGTATAAGTCATGGCATATTACTAGGATGTCATTCTTGGGGGTCTGACAGCCTAATTTAGAAAGAAGTGGATGCATTATTTTTTTCGCGCTCCCAATTTAACAATTTGAGTACAGTTGGATCTATTGTTTTTTTATTTTTTGCACTATGGGTGGGTGGTTGGGAGCACAGCTGTGCAGGAAAAAAAAAGCTTATAGGTTCTCAATTCCTTCATTCTTGGGATCGGTGGTGGAACCACAGGTCGGACCATCGCCAATCAAGATATTATATCCCTTCACACTCATCATTGCTCACAATTAACAATTTGAGTACGTGCATTTTTTTAGGGTATTTTTTTTAGGGTACTTTTGCTCAATGGGTGGGAGCACAACTGTGCAGGAAAAAAAGCTGATAGGTTCCCCATTTCTTCATTCTCAGAATCAGTGGCTGGAACATCGCCAATCACAATATTATATCCTTCACACTAATCGTTGCTCCCAATTATCAATTTGAGTACGGTTATACCTATTGTTTTTTTAGGGTTTTTTTTTGCACTGTGGGTGGTTGGGAGCACAGCTGTGCAGGAAAAAAAAAGCTGATAGGTTCCCCATTCCTTCATTCTCAGGATCAGTGGTGGAACCAGAGGGTGGATCATCTCCAATCAAAATATTATATTATTCACAATAATCATTGCTCCTAGTTAACAATTTGAGTACGGTTGAACCCATTGTGTTTTTTTAGGGTTTTTGTTTTTTTTGCACTATGGGTGCAAGTTATAGTAATATGTGTCACCTTAAAAAAAAAACTAATAGAGTCTCCTGATTGTTCAGACACAAATATATCTGTTGAAAATAGTCTGGTATTCACCAGTAAATTATAACTGTGGTTTTGCTGTTCCACGGTAAAAAATCTCTATTATCCTGCTTTTGGCATTTTTTGCCGCAAAGAAAAACAGTAGTAGTGTCTCCTGATTGTTCAGACACAAATATATCTGTTGAAAATAGTCTGGTATACACCACTAAATTATAACTGTGGTTTTGCTGTTCCACGGTAAAACTCTCTATTATCCTGATCTTGGCATTTTTTGCCGTAAAAAAAAACTAATAGTGTCTCCCTGATTTTTCAGACACAAATATATCTGTTGAAAATAGTCTGGTGTGGGCCCGAGAAATACAAGTGTGGTTTTGCAGTTCCACGGGTCAAATCTTTGTATTATCCACTTTTGGGCCATTTTTACCTAAAAATAAACAGTTTGAGTGTGTCGCTCATTGTTCAGCCGCAAATATATCTATTCAAAATTTTCTGGTATACCCCAGTAAACAATAACTGTGGTTTTGCCATTCCACGGTAAAAATCTCTATTATTCACCTTTTGGTATTTTTTCCGTAAAGAAAAACAGTAATAGTTTCTCCCTGATTGTTCTGATTGTTTAAAAGAGTCGGGTGTAGGCCAGAGAAATAGAACTGTGATTTTCCTCTTCCACGGTTCTAATCTACTTTATTACCCTTTTTCCATTGATAGTGCGAGTGTAAGCTATTTTACTTACTTTACAATGGGCAAGGCGCGTGGCAAGGGACATGGAAGTGGACGTTCTGGTGATGGTACATGCAGAGGACGGGGCCGTGGCCAAGGTGAAAATGTGCCACAACCAACAGCCATATCTTCTCGCTCCCACTTCTTGACCGAATTACTAGGGAAGCACAGAACAACACCAGTATTGCGAACTGATCAGTGTGAACAGGTTATTAATTGGATAGCAGACCACCACTTCCGGTCTGTCTTCCACACGGTCAACTCTTAGTAGCCGTGAGTCTCGACCGCATACTCCTCCTCACCCTGATGCTCCTTCCTCCCACCATGCCGAGTATCGTCAGACAGCAACTGATCCCACACTTGGACACTCTGAAGAGCTGTTCACTGGTCCATTTCCAGATTTGTGCCCCTCGCCTGCTCCGCTTGAAGTGGTGGAAGAGGAGATCCCATGTAGAGATGCCCAAATATTTGAACAGCCACGGCCACAGGAAGTCAACGCTGGCAATTTGTCACAAGAGGTTGACGATGACGAAACACAATTGCCAAGAAGTGAGGAGGAGGATCATGGTGCGCAAGTGGAAGAGGAGGAGGTGGTGGATGATCTAGTAACTGACCCAACGTGGCAGGAGGACATGCAGAGCAAGGCCAGCAGCAGACCGGGTGAGGGAGACAGAGTACCCCAACAGGCAGGAAGAAGCAGTGTGGTGGCCGCACACAGAAGGCCGGCAACAGTTCCCCGTAACACCAACACGAGGGACGTTGCCAGTACAACCTGTGGGTCTTCCAGAGTCTGGAATTTTTTTAAAGACTCTGCTGATAACCCCAAAAAGGCCATTTGTACCACCTGCCATGCCAGCATCAGCAGGGGTGACAAAACTACCAGCCTGACCACCACCAGCATGATCAGGCACATGGCAGTAAAGCACCCGACTTTGTGGGGCGAACCCCAGGGTCCACGACCAGTGTCAGCAGGTGTCACCTGTTGTGTGTGCATGGCAATCCCCTGTCCATACTGCATGCAAAGATGCCCCCTCCTCTCAGTCTTTATGGCAGTCTCTCAAGTGTGTGCAAAGCAGTCATCAAAGCAAAAGGTGGCTACTTTGAAGAATCTAGAATATAAGACATATTTTCAGTTGTTTCACACTTTTTTGTTAAGTATATAATTCCACATGTGTTAATTCATAGTTTTGATGCCTTCAGTGTGAATGTACAATTTTCATAGTCATGAAAATACAGAAAAATCTTTAAATGAGAAGGTGTGTCCAAACTTTTGGTCTGTACTGTATGTACCATCTTGACCAACTTTGAGGAGTCCACCAAGATGGTGAGTGGCGATGACTCCATCATTAGCGTCAGCATTCCACTTGTCTGTCTTTTGCAATGCTCTCTGCAGAGAATTAAAGAGGAGGCATTGCAGCCAGAGTATGATGAGATGGATCAAGAAGCCGTAGCGGTCGATTACACACAGCCCAGCCTCATCTCATCCCAACGTGCATTGGGGGACAATGAGGGAGAGGAGGAGGAGGAAGAACAGGAGCTTGTATCATGCGCTGTAGGCGGTAGTACCTGTACAACTGTCATACCGTCGGTTCAGCGTGGGTGGCCTGAGGACAGGGGGGAGGAGGAGGAGGAGAGCATGGTCATTCGTCATCTTGGTGTGGACACGGAAGTCTTGCCCGTTACCAGTCTGGCGCGCATGGCTGACTTTCTTACTCTGCCTTAACCGTGACCCTCGCGTTGTCAAAATGTTGGGTGACAGTCATTACTGGTTGGTGACACTTTTAGACCCCCGCTACAAGGAGAACGTTCACTCTCTTATTCCTGAGGTGGAGAGGTCTACAAAAATGGGGCAGTACCAGAAGGCCCTTGCTGCAGAACTGTTAAAAAAAAATTCCCATCTGAAGACACTAGCGGCAGAGGTCAGAGTTCGTTGACCAACCAAGGCGTACAAGCGAGAGAGAGGCAACTCCAATCCAGCAGAGGCAGGGGAACACTGTCAACATTCTGGGACAGTTTTCTGAGACCTGCCCAGCTTACAGGCCCTGAGGCGCGGGGTACTCTCACAAGGAGTGGAAAGTTTCAAAAGATGGTGAGGGAGTACCTTGCCGACCGTACCAGCGTCCTCCGTGATTCCTCTGTGCCTTTTAATTATTGGGTATCCAAGCTGGACACTTGGAATGAAATCACTCTGTACACCTTGGAGGTCCTGGCCTGCCCTGCCGCTAGCGTGTTATCGGAGCGTGTTTTTAGTGCTGCTGGGGTAATTATAACTGATAAGCGCACTCGCCTGTCAACTGACAATGCTGACAAGCTGACCCTTATCAAAATGAACAAGAGCTGGATTGGGCCAGACTTCTCATCACCACCAAATGACAGCAGAGTAACATAAAGTCAAATCCACTGTGTTATTTCGGGAGGTGTATTCAAATGCACCACTTCACACCCACACATGGGTATACGCTTCCTCATTTCGGCTGTTTTATGTTCTTCTCCTTATCCTCAGCCTCCACCACCACTATACCACCAGGGTGACCGTGGTCCGTGTTGCCATTATTGAAAGTTCCTCAGTCCTTATTTTTGTCAGCTTTTGCTTGGAAGGCATAAGCAAAGACTGTGGGAGACCCACTCCCCAATAATGGGAATAATATATTTAAAATGCTGTACTGTATGGCTCTTGTAAGGGGCATTAAAAGCGTCTTGTTAAGCTACTGCGACCTCCACCACTATTCCGAGGAGCATGAAAAGCATCTTGTTAAGCTACTGTGACCTCCACCACTTTTCCGAGGGCCATTAAAAGCGTCTTAAGCTACTGGAACGTCCACCACTTTTCCGAGGAGCATTAAAACCGTCTTGTTAATCTACTGGGACTTCCACATCTCTTCCAAGGGGCATTCAAACCGTCTTGTTAAGCTACTGCGATCTCAACCACTTTTCCGAGGGGCATTAAAAACGTCTTGTTAAGCTAGTTGGACCTCCACGTCTCTTCCAAGGGGAATTCAAACTGTCTTGTTAAGCTACTGGGACATCCACGTCTCTTCCAAGGGGCATTCAAACCGTCTTGGTAAGCTACTGCGACCTCCACCTCTTTTTCGAGTGGCATTAAAAGCGTCTTATTAAGCTACTGGGACCTCCACCACTTTTCCGAGAAGCATTAAAACCGTCATGCTAAACTACTGGGACCTCCACGTCTCTTCCAAGGGGCATTAAAAGCGTCTTTTTAAGGTACTGGTACCTCCACGTCTCTTCCAAGGGGCATTCAAACCGTCTTGTTAAGCTACTGGGACCTGCAGCACTTTTCCAAGGGGCATTCAAACAGTCTTGTTAAGCTACTGCGAACTCCACCACTTTTCCAAGGGGCATTAAAACCGTCTTGTTAAGCTACTGGGACCTCCACCACTTTTCCGAGGGGCATTAAAAGCATCTTGTTAAGCTATTGGGACCTCCACCACTTTTCTGAGGAGCATTAAAACCGTCTTGTTAAGCTACTGGGACCTCCACGTCTCTTCCAAGGGGCATTCAAACAGTCTTGTTAAGCTACTTAGACCTCCACGTCTCTTCTGAGGACATTAATAGCGTCTTGTTAAGCTACTGTGACCTCCACCACTTTTCCGAGGGGCATTCAAACTGTCTTGTTAAGCTACTGGGACCTCCACGTCTCTTCCAAGGGGCATTCAAACAGTCTTGTTAAGCTACTGGGACCTCCACGTCTCTTCCAAGGGGCATTCAAAGCGTCATGTTAAGCTACTGGGACCTCCACCACTTTTCCGAGGGGCATTAAAAGCATCTTGTTAAGCTACTGGGACCTCCACCACTTTTCCGAGGAGCATTAAAACCATCTTGTTAAGCTACTGGGACCTCCACCACTTTTCCGAGGAGCATTAAAACCATCTTGTTAAGCTACTGTGACCTCCACTTCTCTTCCAAGGAGCATTCTGACCGTCTTGCTAAGCTACTGCGACCTCCACCACTTTGGCGAGGGGCATTAAAACCGACTTGTTAAGCTACTGGGACCTCCACGTCTCTTCAAAGGGGCATTCAAACCGTCTTGTTAAGCTACTGGGACCTAAACGTCTCTTCCAAGGGGCATTCAAACCGTCTTGTTAAGCTACTGCGACCTCCACCACTATTCAAAGGGGCATTAAAACCGTCTTGTTAAGCTACTGGGACCTCCACCACTTTTCCGAGGGACATTAAAACAGTCTTGTTAAGCTACTGGGACCTCCACGTCTCTTCCAAGGGGCATTCAAACCGTCTTGTTAAGCTACTGGGACCTCCACTTCTCTTCTGAGGGGCATTAAAAGCGACGTGTTAAGCTACTGTGACCTCCACCACTTTTCCGAGGGGCATTAAAACAGTCTTGTTAAGCTACTGGGACCTCAACGTCTCTTCCAAGGGGCATTCAAACCGTCTTGTTAAGCTACTGGGACCTCCATGTCTCTACCAAGGGGCATTCAAACCGTCTTGTTAAGCTACTGCGACCTCCACCACTTTTTCGAGGGGCAGTAAAAGCGTCTTATTAAGCTACTGGGTCCTCCACCACTTTTCCGAGAAGCATTAAAACCGTCTTGTTAAGCTACTGGGACCTCCACGTCTCTTCCAAGGGGCATTCAAGCCGTCTTGTTAAGCTCCTGGGACCTCCACGTCTCTTCCAAGGGGCATTCAAACAGTCTTGTTAAGCTACTTAGACCTCCACGTCTCTTCTGAGGACATTAATAGCATCTTGTTAAGCTACTGTGACCTCCACCACTTTTCCGAGGGGCATTCAAACCGTCTTGTTAAGCTACTGGGACCTCCACGTCTCTTCCAAGGGTCATTCAAACAGTCTTGTTAAGCTACTGGGACCTCCACGTCTCTTCCAAGGGGCATTCAAAGCGTCATGTTAAGCTACTGGGACCTCCAC
The DNA here is from genome assembly GCF_046119375.1 of Phyllobates terribilis. Classification (NCBI taxonomy): domain Eukaryota; kingdom Metazoa; phylum Chordata; class Amphibia; order Anura; family Dendrobatidae; genus Phyllobates; species Phyllobates terribilis. Next base: position 1,785,704 of record NW_027363010.1, on the reverse strand, counting down.
CTCTTTTCCGAGGGGCATTAAAAGCATCTTGTTAAGCTACTGGGACCTCCACCACTTTTCCGAAGAGCATTAAAACCATCTTGTTAAGCTACTGGGACCTCCACCACTTTTCCGAGGAGCATTAAAACCATTTTGTTAAGCTACTGTGACCTCCACGTCTCTTCCAAGGGGCATTCTGACCGTCTTGCTAAGCTACTGCGACCTCCACCACTTTGGCAAGGGGCATTAAAACCGACTTGTTAAGCTACTGGGACCTCCACGTCTCTTCAAAGGGGCATTCAAACCGTCTTGTTAAGCTACTGAGACCTAAACGTCTCTTCCAAGGGGCATTCAAACCGTCTTGTTAAGCTACTCCGACCTCCACCACTATTCAAAGGGGCATTAAAACCGTCTTGTTAAGCTACTGGGACCTCCACCACTTTTCCGAGGGGCATTAAAACAGTCTTGTTAAGCTACTGGGACCTCCACGTCTCTTCCAAGGGGCATTCAAACCGTCTTGTTAAGCTACTGGGACCTCCACTTGTCTTCTGAGGGGCATTAAAAGCGACGTGTTAAGCTACTGTGACCTCTACCACTTTTCCGAGGGGCATTAAAACTGTCTTTTTAAGCTACTGGGACCTCAACGTCTCTTCCAAGGGGCATTCAAACCGTCTTGTTAAGCTACTGGGACCTCCACGTCTCTACCAAGGGGCATTCAAACCGTCTTGTTAAGCTACTGCGACCTCCACCACTTTTTCAAGGGGCAGTAAAAGCGTCTTATTAAGCTACTGGGTCCTCCACCACTTTTCCGAGAAGCATTAAAACAGTCTTGTTAAGCTACTGGGACCTCCACGTCTCTTCCAAGGGGCATTCAAGCCATCTTGTTAAGCTCCTGGGACCTCCACGTCTCTTCCAAGGGGCATTCAAACCATCTTGTTAAGCTACTGGGACCTCCACGTCTCTTCTGAGAGGCATTAAAAGCATCTTGTTAAGCTACTGTGACCTCCACCACTTTTCCAAGGGGCATTAAAACCGTCTTGTTAAGCTACTGGGACCTCCATGTCTCTTCCAAGGGGCATTCAAACCGTCTTGTTAAGCTACTGGGACCTCCACCACTTATCTGCGGGGCATTAAAAGCGTCTTGTTAAGCTACTGTGACCTCCACCACTTTTTCGAGGGGCATTAAAATCGTCGTCTTGTTAAGATACTGGGACCTCCACGTCTCTTCCGAGGGGCATTCAAACCGTCTTGTTAAGCTACTGGGACCTCCACGTCTCTTCCAAGGGGCATTCAAACCATCTTGTTAAGCTACTGCAACCTCCACCACTTTTCCAAGGGGCATTAAAACCGTCTTGTTAAGCTACTGGGACCTCCACCACTTTTCCGAGGGGCATTGAAAGCATCTTGTTAAGCTACTGGGACCTCCACCACTTTTCTGAGGAGCATTTAAACCATCTTGTTAAGCTACTGGGACCTCCACGTCTCTTCCAAGGGGCATTCAAACCGTCTTGTTAAGCTACTGGGAACTCCACGTCTCTTCTGAGGGGCATTAAAAGCGTCTTGTTAAGCTACTGTGACCTCCACCACTTTTCCGAGGGGCATTAAAACCGTCTTGTTAAGATACTGGGACCTCCACGTTTCTTCCGAGGGGCATTCAAACCGTCTTGTTAAGCTACTTGGACCTCCACGTCTCTTCCGAGGGGCATTAAAAGCGTCTTGTTAAGCTACTGTGACCTCCACCACTTTTCCGAGGGGCATTAAAACCGTCTTGTTAAGCTACTGGGACCTCCTCAACTTTTCTGAGGAGCATTAAAACCGTCTTGTTAAGCTACTGGGACCTCCACGTCTCTTCCAAGGGGCATTCAAACCGTCTTGTTAAGCTACTGGGACCTCCACGTCTCTTCTGAGGGGCATTAATAGCGTCTTGTTGAGCTACTGTGACCGCCACCACTTTTCCAAGGGGCATTAAAACCGTCTTGTTAAGCTACTGGGACCTCCTCGTCTCTTCCAAGGGGCATTCAAACTGTCTTGTTAAGCTACTGGGACCTCCACTTCTCTTCTGAGGGGCATTAATAGTGTCTTGTTAAGCTACTGTGACCTCCACCACTTTTCCGAGGGGCATTTAAACCGGCCAGTTAAGCTACTGGGACCTCCACGTCTCTTCCAAGGAGCATTCAAACAGTCTTGTTAAGCTACTGGGACCTCTACCACATTTCTGAGGGGCATTAAAATCATCTTGTTAAGCTATTGGGACCTCCACCACTTTTCTGAGGAGCATTAAAACCGTCTTGTTAAGCTGCTGGGACCTCCACGTCTCTTCTGAGGGGCATTAATAGCGTCTTGTTAAGCTACTGCGACCTCCACGTCTCTTCCAAGGGGCATTCAAACCGTCTTGTTAAGGTACTGTGACCTCCACGTCTCTTCCAAGGATCATTCAAACCGTCTTGTTAAGCTACTGCGACCTCCACCACTTTTCCAAGGGGCAATAAAACCATCTTGTTAAGCTACTAGGATCTCCACGTTTCTTCTGAGGGGCATTAAAAGCGTCTTCTTAAGCTACTGTGACCTCCACCACTTTTCTGAGGGGCATTAAAACCGTCTTGTTAAGCTACTGGGACCTCCACATCTCTTTTGAGGGGCATTAAAAGTGTCTTGTTAAACCACTCTGAACTCCACAACTCTTCCAAGGGGCATTGATATGTTGTTTTTAATTAACTCTAACCTCCACGACTCTTCGAACGGGCATTGCATTTCCTCTTAATTTTTGGCTGCTTTTTCTTGGAAGGCATAAGCAAATACTATGGGAGACCCACTCCCCAGTAATGGGAATAATGTTTGTAATATGCTGTACTGCATGGCTCTTGTAAGGGGCACTGCAAGTTCCTCCGTCCTAATTTTTGGCAGCTTTTGCTTGGAAGGCATAAGCAAAGACTATGGGGGACCCACTCCCCAATAATGGGAATAATGTTTGTAATATGCTGTACTGCATGGCTCTTGTAAGGGGCATTGCAAGCTCCTTCGTCCTAATTTTTGGCAGCTTTTGCTTGGAAGGCATAAGCAAAGACTATGGGAGACCCACTCCCCAATAATGGGAATAATGTTTGGAATATGCTGTACTGCATGGCTCTTGTAAGGGGCATTGCAAGTTTCTCCATCCTAATTTTTGGCAGCTTTTGCTTGGAAGGCATAAGCTATGACTATGGGATACACACTCCCCAATAATGGGAATAATGTTTGTACTATGCTGTACTGTATGGCTCTTGGAAGGGGCATTAAAAGCCCCTTTTCCAAGGGGCATTCAAAATGTCTGGTTAAGCTACTGGGACCTCCACGTCTTTTCCGAGGGGCATTAAAACCATCTTGTTAAGCTACTGTGACCTCCACGTCTGTTCAAAGGGACATCAAAAGTCTTCTTAAGCCACTCTGAACTCCACAGCTCTTCCTAGGGGCATTGAAATGTTGTTTTTAATTACCTCTAACCTCCACGACTCTTACAACGGACATTGCATTTCCTTCTAATTTTAGTCAGCTTTTGCTTTTCAATGCAAAGGCGAAAACTAAGGGAGACCCACTCCCCAATAGTGGGTAGAAGGTTTTTAGTACGCTGTAATCCACGTCTGTTTCAAGGGGCATTGCAGTTCCTCATAATTTTTGGAAAGCCTTCCATTCACTGTTTAGGCCAACAGTGTACAGGAGACCCAGTTGATATAAATGGAAAAAACGGTTTAGTTAAGGCCCTCTGACCTCCATGTCATTTCCAAGGTACATTCGAGTGCCTCAAAATTTTTGGTAGGCATTGCACTCACTGTATGCCCTATAACTGTGTAGCCAAACCGCTCCTTTTGTTACAGAAACATATCCTACAAGACATATGTGGTTGACTGGCCTGATATTGATGTGAATGGTCCCTGTTCCTCCTGCTCTTTCTCCTTTGCCACCACCTCATCCATCATTCATCACCTGAAGCTTTGTTTTAATGGGAGTCATAGAACTGGGATAGTAGCAGGAAAACATCCAGCAATCCTCGGAGGAGGTAGGATATGCGCCAAAACGCTGACCACCTCAGGCCTAGTCGCTACTACATACATGCGCTTGCATTCCAAGAAAACAAAGCAGATGCTAACTTGTATCATCATCATCATGGTCCTCACCTTGGCACTCTCAACTCCCCTGATGGAGAAGCCAGGGCCCACCGGAGGAGTCTGGTTCTCTGGTGGGCTCGTCCAATGCTGCCCTAAAGCAGGCCAGGCTAAGAAAAGTGTGTGGGGGGATGTTCCAAGGAGAAATAGGGGCCCCTGGGGACCGTTTATGGACACCCGGCTGCCCCCAGGGGGCTGGGGACCGTGTGTGAACACCCGGCCGCGGGGCGGCTGGGGACCGAGTATGGACACCCGGCCGCCCCCTGGCGGCTGGGGACCGAGTGTGAACACCTGGCAGCCGGGCGGCTGGGGACTGAGTATGGATTCCAGGCCGCCAATGCTGCCATGACTCGGTGGTCAGATTCCGCCTCCACGTGCCTAAAAAGGCCCAATTTCAAGTGCAAGCAAGCAAGCAGTATGGTAATGCAGCCTGGCGGTGGGTGGACTTACGCTTGCATTCCAAGAAAACAAAGCAGATGCTAACTTGTATCATCATCATCATGGTCCTCACCTTGTCACTCTCAACTCCCCTGATGGAGAAGCCAGGGCCCACCGGAGGAGTCTGGTTCTCTGGTGGGCTCGTCCAATGCTGCCCTAAAGCAGGCCGGGCTAAGAAAAGTGTGTGAGGGGATGTTCCAAGGAGAAATAGGGGCGGCTGGGGACCGTTTATGGACACCCGGCTGACCCCAGGCGGCTGGGGACTGAGTATGGACACCCGGCCGCCACCTGGCGGTTGGGGACCGAGTGTGGACACCCCGCCGCCGGGCGGCTGAGGACTGAGTATGGATACCAGGCCGCCAACGCTGCCATGACATGGTGGCCAGATTCCGCCTCCACATGCCTAAAAGGCCCAAGTTCAAGTGCAAGCAAGCAGTATGGTATTGCAGCCTGGGGGTGGGTGGGTGGTTGGCTGCATATTTGCGCTTGTATTGCAAGGAATGGGGGAGGTACAATTGAACCCTGCCCTGGGACAAGAACTTGCACGGGGATAGTTGCAAGTCTGCATCTTCTGATGCGGCAAGGATGACTTCTGATGGGCACACTTTTAGGCAGTGACTGGGGAGTCAGAGATGCTTCCAGGGGTCTTTCCCATGCTGTCCCCATGTCTTTTCAGCACTGTATGCATGTGTCACACAGCACATGGCCAGATAAGGTTGTAAAATGTTAAAATTACATTTCCCAGTGAATGCATTTGTCACGATTGAAGCAAAAGTGCAAAAACGCATTAAAAATGCTACTTGTGAACATAGCCCAAGGTGTGGAGGAGTATTTTTTTTTTTTGGTTATTTATTTTACCTTATACACAAGTCTTTACCCTGGAAAGGAACTTCCTTAACATATTTCACAGGAAAGCAGTTTCAGTATAGTTTTTGAACGTTTTATTGTGAGCCCTTAAAAGTGGCTTAATACCTCTGACCACATTGTTGACAGCAGTGACCTGGGGGTCAGAAATGCTTCCTGGGGCGATCCCCATGCTGTCCCCATGTCATTTCAGCACTGTCACTATCGTTTTGGGCACTTATTAGGCTTTTAAAAGACATCTGGGGATGCCGCCGCGAGAATGCTGGGGTCTCCCATAGACTAACATTGGGCTCGTGGCTCAGGTCGAGCACCCGAGTATCATGGCGAGCTCGGCCCGAACTTCGAGCACCCGAGCATTTTAGTGCTCGCTCTTCACTACTAAATACCCTTCATTATTTATTATTTTTGCACTTTGCGATTTACCCATTTACTTCCGTTTACTTGGGTATTTTGCTTGCCTTTGGTTTTTCTTTGTCTAGTGGCCTTATGTGAACATGCATTTACATTTTGCCTGCAATTTATGTTTCAGTTCAGACTTCTAGGTTTTTTCTTTGTAGTTCAGTGTGCTTTAGTGCATATTAGGGTGTGGCCACCCTTTGTCTGAGCTGAAATGTTTATTCTGCCTCAGGTCTATGCTTCTACTAGGGGGTCAGTCTCTCTGCCCTTATCCATATGTACGTCACTTGACAAATGGTAAGGTTTTAATATTAGAGTTAGGACTGTCCCATAAGGGTTGCCGTGATGTGGCGGGATAGCTTTTGCATTATTTTTATCAAAATTATGTTAACTAAATACCCTTCATTATTTATTATTTTTGCACTTTGCGATTTACCCATTCACTTCCGGTTACTTGGGTATTTTGCTTGTCTTTGGTTTTTCTTTGTCTAGTGGCCTTGTGTGAACATGCATTTACATTTTGCATGCACATCAATTTATGTTTCAGTTCAGACTTCTAGGTTTTTTCTTTATATGCTATATATACTGTATGTGCGGGAAGGGAGCTTGTATGTATACTGCTTGCTATGTGTGGGGGAGGGAAGCTATCGGACAAAGAGGGGTCCTGCAAACATCCAACTAATGGCCCCCCATATATATTACAGGAAGGTAGGTCAAACCCAAGGATTTTTGCTGGAGCAGCCGACCATGTGCTGTGTATGGGGCCATCTCCCCCACACATATAACCACATTCATGTATATGGGGGAGTCGGGATGTGTTGTGTGGACAAGCGTCCGGTCTAAAGCTAACTAGTGTATGGGCACCTGAGACTAAGGCAAGTTATCATCCAGAAAGTAATTCTCCAGCCTGCTGCAAAAATGCTGGATAGAGAAAGGCTTTTATCACCTAAGCCAGATCTCACTGGAGGGGAAGCAAGAAGAAAAAAGGAGAAATGTAAAATAAGACACAAGTCCAGACAGTTGTCATCCAAAACTTTATCTGGTATCGACCAAGAAAATTACAATCAGTAAAAGTATAAACCACATTTAGGAAAAACACAGATGAGCTGCGGGACCATCGCTTCTTCTTCTGGGACTTTTTAGCGGACAGGTTGCTCTGCTGTCGGAGGCCTTTCTTGTTCTTGGACTTCTCCTTCATGTGGATTCTGAAGACTAGGAGGATCCTGAGGGTCCATCTCTCCTGCCGGCAGCTCAGAGTGACTTGGAGATATGTTTCCTTCAGTCCAGGAAAGCAAGAGAGGAAAAAGATGAATGTGATGTAATAACAAGACAAAGCTAAAAAAAAACATGTATAAAAAATCATGTAACTGCAAACTGCACAAAAATGACCCCAATAACATAAGTGCTGTAGTATTAAAGAACCTGCAAAACGAGTGGTGTGAAAAGACCTGGGACTTGTCAGGAATATGTAATGTTTTGTCTAAAATGACAAAAAAAAAGAAAAGATTCAAGGGATGAGCAGCATTTTATAACAGGTAAAAAATATACAAATTTGTGACAAGTGATCGGTATTAAGTATTGTGGATGATAACCAGACGTTTATTTCAAATGAAGAGTTTAATGAACGTCTTGTATTTGGCCAATTGGAACCTTCCCGGAAATGTCTGCGCCGGTGATAAAATCTACTTACTAATAGAGCTCCCGACTGGACACAAAGAACTGCAGCTCATGGAGGAATGAAGCTTCTTTCCTTCTCAGCCAAGAACTTCTTATACCAGTCCCGTACGGCCTCTATCATGTCCTGATATCTAGCAGAAAGAGAAAAAATCAATTATAAACTAAATAAAATTTATTAAAGAAAAAAAAACCTCCTGCGAACATGAAGCATTTGTAGCAAAGCACAGCCATTATTTACAGGGCACAATTGTTTTACTTTATTCTATATTAGTGGCCGCTCTGTGCAAAAACTTGTGGGAAATTACTGCAGCACTAATATTGTCCGTCCAGAGAGCACTCAAGTATTCCCCAATTTCTGACTCCACCGCCCGATTGCCCCCACAAGCACAATGCTGCACCGCTGTCCCCTGCCTGGTACAGGCTCCTTTATAGGGTCCTTTCAGCTGTTGTTCACCAAGATGTGAAGTAATCCGAGTACAGGGTTTCCCATGTCTGAGTGCAGGGGTGGAGAGCAGAGAGGATCAGACAGGGACAGGCCCATACACAGACTGCTGGTATATAGAGGACAAATCTCACTGAACAGCAGCCACAAGAAGCTTCTGGATGGGGGCAGTGGGGGTGAGACAGCACTTCAGCAACGTGTTTGGGAGAGAAGGAAGAAAATAAGCAAATGAAGAAAATTTATAAAGTTCACAAGTCTGCAATGTGAGGAGGATAATTACATGAAGAAAACCCTCTAGGTGTAGCGTCCGCAACCGGAAAACCGCCCCAAGGTCCACCTGTGTCATCAGCGCCCCCCTGCTGGACCCCTAATCAGTTGTACTGCAGACTCTGATGATTGATAGTGACACTAGGTCAGCTCTTTCCCAATGGCGGCATTAGCTGACCATCCTGTGGATAGGACAGGTGCCGGATCATTCAGTCCTTTCCCTCTTCCCCAACGTGAAGCAAACATCCCCCTGAGCAGACAAACATCCCTCTGACCAGACAAACATCCCCCTGACCAGACAAACATCCCCCTGACCAGGCAAACATCCCCCTGACCAGGCAAACATCCCTCTGACCAGGCAAACATCCCCCTGACCAGACAAACATCCCCATGACCAGGCAAACATCCTCCTGACCAGGCAACCATCCCCCTGACCAGGCAAACATCCCCCTGACCAGGCAAACATCCCCCTGACCAGACAAACATCCCCATGACCAGGCAAACATCCCTCTGACCAGGCAAACATACAACCCCTTTTTTTCTTTCCCATTTTACTTGCTTTATTAATTTCACCTCCAACATTACTGACAACTCCAAGTTCAATAGTTTGATAGTCTCATCTCCTGCCTTTGTATGTGGAGGAGGCAATAAACCGCCGTATACATCCTAAACCTGTCACAAGAACTTTCTCTGCAACTCCCTACTCTCAGCTGTCCCCCTGTAACAATCCACCTTTTTCTCTTTCTCGCTCATACATTTCAGACACTTTATTAACATGTTAATCATATTTCCAAACTTACTGCATTCCACTTCATCTGATTATACATCACCGTTTAAAAGAATCACAATCACTTACTTGTCTGCTGCGGTAATTCTTGGATTGTTTTCTTGCTGTTGCTTGGTCTTATTTTGCTGTTTGCTGTCCTTAAACCACCATCTGCCGCACAGTGTCCACATCTTGTTCCACCGGGTCGCTCTTTTGATCCCTGCAACAACAGACACTATGCGAGTATGACTTCACATGTGACATTTCCAAGTCCCTTGACCATAGTGGTGCCAATGGAGTACCCCATTTCTCGTTATCATGCCACCGAAGCACACCATTTCCGGCTAGCATGCCACCGTAGCACACCTTTTCCCGTTAGTATGCCACCGGGCACACCTATTCCCGTTAGCATGCCATCGGAGCACACCTATTCCCGTTAGCATGCCACCGGAGCACACCTTTACCATTAGCATGTGACCGCAGCACACCTTTACCGTTAGAATGCCACTGGAGCACACCTTTACCATTAGCATGCCACCGGAGTACACCTTTTCCTGTTGGCTTGCCACCGGAGTATGCCACTTTCCCATTGGCTTGCCACCGGAGCACGCCACAGTCCCGTTGGCTTGCCACCGGAGCACGCTACTTTCCCGTTGGCTTGCCACCGGAGCACGCCACTTTCCCGTTGGCTTGCCACCGGAGCACGCCACAGTCCCGTTGGCTTGCCACCGGAGCACGCCACAGTCCCGTTGGCTTGCCACCGGAGCACGCCACTTTCCCGTTGGCTTGCCACCGGAGCACGCCACTTTCCCGCTGGCTTGCCACCGGAGCACGCCACAATCCCGCTGGCTTGCCACCGGAGCACGCCACTTTCCCGTTGGCTTGCCACCGGAGCACGCCACTTTCCCGTTGGCTTGCCACCGGAGCACGCCACTTTTCCGTTGGCTTGCCACCGGAGCACGCCACTTTCCCGTTGGCTTGCCACCGGAGCACGCCACTTTCCCGTTGGCTTGCCACCGGAGCACGCCACTGTCCCGTTGGCTTGCCACCGGAGCACGCCACTGTCCCGTTGGCTTGCCACCGGAGCACGCCACTGTCCCGTTGGCTTGCCACCGGAGCACGCCACTTTCCCGTTGGCTTGCCACCGGAGCACGCCACTTTCCCGTTGGCTTGCCACCGGAGCACGCCACTTTCCCGTTGGCTTGCCACCGGAGCACGCCACTTTCCCGTTGGCTTGCCACCGGAGCACGCCACTTTCCCGTTGGCTTGCCACCGGAGCACGCCACTTTCCCGTTGGCTTGCCACCGGAGCACGCCACTTTCCCGTTGGCTTGCCACCGGAACACGCCACTTTTCCGTTGGCTTGCCACCGGAGCACGCCACTTTCCCGTTGGCTTGCCACCGGAGCACGCCACTTTCCCGTTGGCTTGCCACCGGAGCACGCCACTGTCCCGTTGGCTTGCCACCGGAGCACGCCACTGTCCCGTTGGCTTGCCACCGGAGCACGCCACTGTCCCGTTGGCTTGCCACCGGAGCACGCCACTGTCCCGTTGGCTTGCCACCGGAGCACGCCATTTTCCCGTTGGCTTGCCACCGGAGCACGCCACTTTCCCGTTGGCTTGCCACAGGAGCACGCCACTTTCCCGTTGGCTTGCCACCGGAGCACGCCACTTTCCCGTTGGCTTTCCACCGGAGCACGCCACTTTCCCGTTGGCTTTCCACCGGAGCACGCCACTTTCCCGTTGGCTTGCCACCGGAGCACGCCACTTTCCTGTTGGCTTGCCACCGGAGCACGCCATTTTTCCGTTGGCTTGCCACCAGAGCACGCCACTTTCCCGTTGGCTTGCCACCGGAGCACGCCACTTTCCCGTTGGCTTGCCACCGGAGCACACCACTGTCCCGTTGGCTTGCCACCGGAGCACGCCACTGTCCCGTTGGCTTGCCACCGGAGCACGCCACTGTCCCGTTGGCTTGCCACCGGAGCACGCCACTGTCCCGTTGGCTTGCCACCGGAGCACGCCACTTTCCCGTTGGCTTGCCACCGGAGCACGCCACTTTCCCGTTGGCTTGCCACCGGAGCACGCCACTTTCCCGTTGGCTTGCCACCGGAGCACGCCACTTTCCCGTTGGCTTGCCACCGGAGCACGCCACTTTCCCGTTGGCTTGCCACCGGAGCACGCCACTTTCCCGTTGGCTTGCCACCGGAGCACGCCACTTTCCCGTTGCCTTGCCACCAGAGCACGCCACTTTTCCGTTGGCTTGCCACCGGAGCACGCCACTTTCCTGTTGGCTTGCCACCGGAGCACGCCACTTTCCCGTTGGCTTGCCACCGGAGCACGCCACTGTCCCGTTGGCTTGCCACCGGAGCACGCCACTGTCCCGTTGGCTTGCCACCGGAGTACGCCACTGTCCCGTTGGCTTGCCACTGGAGCACGCCACTGTCCCGTTGGCTTGCCACCGGAGCACGCCACTTTCCCGTTGGCTTGCCACCGGAGCACTCCACTTTCCCGTTGGCTTGCCACCGGAGCACGCCACTTTCCTGTTGGCTTGCCACCGGAGCACACCACTTTCCCGTTGGCTTGCCACCGGAGCACGCCACTTTCCCGTTGGCTTGCCACCGGAGCACGCCACAGTCCCGTTGGCTTGCCACCGGAGCACACCACTTTCCCGTTGGCTTACCACCGGAGCACGCCACTTTCCCGTTGGCTTGCCACCGGAGCACGCCACTTTCCCGTTGGCTTGCCACCGGAGCACGCCACTTTCCCGTTGGCTTGCCACCGGAGCACGCCACTTTCCCGTTGGCTTGCCACCGGAGCACGCCACTTTCCCGTTGGCTTGCCACCGGAGCACGCCACTTTCCCGTTGGCTTGCCACCGGAGCACGCCACTTTCCCGTTGGCTTGCCACCGGAGCACGCCACTTTCCCGCTGGCTTGCCACCGGAGCACGCCACTGTCCCGCTGGCTTGCCACCGGAGCACGCCACTGTCCCGTTGGCTTGCCACCGGAGCACGCCACTTTCCCGTTGGCTTGCCACCGGAGCACGCCACTTTCCCGTTGGCTTGCCACCGAAGCAGGCCACTTTCCCGATGGCTTGCCACCGGAGCTCGCCACTTTCCCGTTGGCTTGCCACCGGAGCACGCCACTTTTCCGTTGGCTTGCCACCGGAGCACGCCACTTTCCCGTTGGCTTGCCACCGGAGCACGCCACTTTCCCGTTGGCTTGCCACCGGAGCGCGCCACTGTCCCGTTGGCTTGCCACCGGAGCACGCCACTGTCCCGTTGGCTTGCCACCGGAGCACGCCACTGTCCCGTTGGCTTGCCACCGGAGCACGCCACTGTCCCGTTGGCTTGCCACCGGAGCACGCCACTGTCCCGTTGGCTTGCCACCGGAGCACGCCACTTTCCCGTTGGCTTGCCACCGGAGCACGCCACTTTCCCGTTGGCTTGCCACCGGAGCACGCCACTTTTCCGTTGGCTTGCCACCGGAGCACGCTACTTTCCCGTTGGCTTGCCACCGGAGCACGCCACTTTCCCGTTGGCTTGCCACCGGAGCACGCCACAGTCCCGTTGGCTTGCCACCGGAGCACGCCACTTTCCCGTTGGCTTGCCACCGGAGCACGCCACTTTTCCGTTGGCTTGCCACCGGAGCACGCCACTTTCCCGTTGGCTTGCCACCGGAGCACGCCACTTTCCCGTTGGCTTGCCACCGGAGCACGCCACTGTCCCGTTGGCTTGCCACCGGAGCACGCCACTGTCCCGTTGGCTTGCCACCGGAGCACGCCACTGTCCCGTTGGCTTGCCACCGGAGCACGCCACTGTCCCGTTGGCTTGCCACCGGAGCACGCCATTTTCCCGTTGGCTTGCCACCGGAGCACACCACTTTCCCGTTGGCTTGCCACCGGAGCATGCCACTTTCCCGTTGGCTTGCCACCGGAGCACGCCACTTTCCCGTTGGCTTGCCACCGGAGCACGCCACTTTCCCGTTGGCTTGCCACCGGAGCACGCCACTTTTCCGTTGGCTTGCCACCGGAGCACGCCACAGTCCCGTTGGCTTGCCACAGGAGCACGCCACTTTCCCGTTGGCTTGCCACAGGAGCACGCCACTTTCCCGTTGGCTTGCCACCGGAGCACGCCACTTTCCCGTTGGCTTGCCACCGGAGCACGCCACTTTCCCGTTGGCTTGCCACCGGAGCACGCCACTTTCCCGTTGGCTTGCCACCGGAGCACGCCACTTTTCCGTTGGCTTGCCACCGGAGCACGCCACTTTCCCTTTGGCTTGCCACCGGAGCACGCCACTTTCCCGTTGGCTTGCCATCGGAGCACGCCACTGTCCCGTTGGCTTGCCACCGGAGCACGCCACTGTCCCGTTGGCTTGCCACCGGAGCACGCCACTGTCCCGTTGGCTTGCCACCGGAGCACGCCACTGTCCCGTTGGCTTGCCACCGGAGCACGCCACTGTCCCGTTGGCTTGCCACCGGAGCACGCCACTGTCCCGTTGGCTTGCCACCGGAGCACGCCATTTTCCCGTTGGCTTGCCACCGGAGCACGCCACTTTCCCGTTGGCTTGCCACCGGAGCACGCCACTTTCCCGTTGGCTTGCCACCGGAGCACGCCACTTTCCCGTTGGCTTGCCACCGGAGCACGCCACTTTCCCGTTGGCTTGCCACCGGAGCACGCCACTTTTCCGTTGGCTTGCCACCGGAGCACGCCACAGTCCCGTTGGCTTGCCACAGGAGCACGCCACTTTCCCGTTGGCTTGCCACAGGAGCACGCCACTTTCCCGTTGGCTTGCCACCGGAGCACGCCACTTTCCCGTTGGCTTGCCACCGGAGCACGCCACTTTCCCGTTGGCTTGCCACCGGAGCACGCCACTTTCCCGTTGGCTTGCCACCGGAGCACGCCACTTTTCCGTTGGCTTGCCACCGGAGCACGCCACTTTCCCTTTGGCTTGCCACCGGAGCACGCCACTTTCCCGTTGGCTTGCCACCGGAGCACGCCACTGTCCCGTTGGCTTGCCACCGGAGCACGCCACTGTCCCGTTGGCTTGCCACCGGAGCACGCCACTTTCCCGTTGGCTTGCCACCGGAGCACGCCACTTTCCCGTTGGCTTGCCACCGGAGCACGCCACTATTCCGTTGGCTTGCCACCGGAGCACGCCACTTTCCCTTTGGCTTGCCACCGGAGCACGCCACTTTCCCGTTGGCTTGCCACCGGAGCACGCCACTGTCCCGTTGGCTTGCCACCGGAGCACGCCACTGTCCCGTTGGCTTGCCACCGGAGCACGCCACTGTCCCGTTGGCTTGCCACCGGAGCACGCCACTGTCCCGTTGGCTTGGCACCGGAGCACGCCACTTTCCCGTTGGCTTGCCACCGGAGCACGCCACTTTCCCGTTGGCTTGCCACCGGAGCACGCCACTGTCCCGTTGGCTTGCCACCGGAGCACGCCACTTTCCCGTTGGCTTGCCACCGGAGCACGCCACTTTCCCGTTGGCTTGCCACCGGAGCACGCCACTTTCCCGTTGGCTTGCCACCGGAGCACGCCACTTTCCCGTTGGCTTGCCACCGGAGCACGCCACTTTCCCTTTGGCTTGCCACCGGAGCACTCCACTTTCCCGTTGGCTTGCCACCGGAGCACGCCACTGTCCCGTTGGCTTGCCACCGGAGCACGCCACTGTCCCGTTGGCTTGCCACCGGAGCACGCCACTGTCCCGTTGGCTTGCCACCGGAGCACGCCACTTTCCCGTTGGCTTGCCACCGGAGCACGCCACTTTCCCGTTGGCTTGCCACCGGAGCACGCCACTTTCCCGTTGGCTTGCCACCGGAGCACGCCACTTTCCCGTTGGCTTGCCACCGGAGCACGCCACTTTCCCGTTGGCTTGCCACCGGAGCACGCTACTTTCCCGTTGGCTTGCCACCGGAGCACGCCACTTTCCCGTTGGCTTGCCACCGGAGCACGCCACTTTCCCGTTGGCTTGGCACCGGAGCACGCCACTTTTCCGTTGGCTTGCCACCGGAGCACGCCACAGTCCCGTTGGCTTGCCACCGGAGCACGCCACTTTCCCGTTGGCTTGCCACAGGAGCACGCCACTTTCCCGTTGGCTTGCCACCGGAGCACGCCACTTTCCCGTTGGCTTGCCACCGGAGCACGCCACTTTCCCGTTGGCTTGCCACCGGAGCACGCCACTTTCCCGTTGGCTTGCCACCGGATCACACCACTTTCCCGCTGGCTTGCCACCGGAGCACGCCACTGTCCCGCTGGCTTGCCACCGGAGCACGCCACTGTCCCGCTGGCTTGCCACCGGAGCACGCCACTTTCCCGCTGGCTTGCCACCGGAGCACGCCACTTTCCCGCTGGCTTGCCACCGGAGCACGCCACTTTCCCGTTGGCTTGCCACCGGAGCACGCCACTTTCCCGTTGGCTTGCCACCGGAGCACGCCACTTTTCCGTTGGCTTGCCACCGGAGCACGCCACTTTTCCGTTGGCTTGCCACCGGAGCACGCCACTTTCCCGTTGGCTTGCCACCGGAGCACGCCACTGTCCCGTTAGCTTGCCACCGGAGCACGCCACTGTCCCGTTGGCTTGCCACCGGAGCACGCCACCTTCCCGTTGGCTTGCCACCGGAGCACGCCACTTTCCCGCTGGCTTGCCACCGGAGCACGCCACTTTCCCGCTGGCTTGCCACCGCAGCACGCCACTTTCCCGCTGGCTTGCCACCGGAGCACGCCACTTTCCCGCTGGCTTGCCACCGGAGCACGCCACTTTCCCGCTGGCTTGCCACCGGAGCACGCCACTTTCCCGTTGCCTTGCCACCGGAGCACGCCACTTTCCCGTTGGCTTGCCACCGGAGCACGCCACTTTCCCGTTGGCTTGCCACCGGAGCACGCCACTTTCCCGTTGGCTTGCCACCGGAGCACGCCACTTTCCCGTTGGCTTGCCACCGGAGCACGCCACTTTCCCGTTGGCTTGCCACCGGAGCACGCCACTTTCCCGCTGGCTTGCCACCGGAGCACGCCACTGTCCCGCTGGCTTGCCACCGGAGCACGCCACTGTCCCGCTGGCTTGCCACCGGAGCACGCCACTTTCCCGCTGGCTTGCCACCGGAGCACGCCACTTTCCCGTTGCCTTGCCACCGGAGCACGCCACTTTTCCGTTGGCTTGCCACCGGAGCACGCCACTTTCCCGTTGGCTTGCCACCGGAGCACGCCACTTTCCCGTTGGCTTGCCACCGGAGCACGCCACTGTCCCGTTGGCTTGCCACCGGAGCACGCCACTGTCCCGTTGGCTTGCCACCGGAGCACGCCACTGTCCCGTTGGCTTGCCACCGGAGCACGCCACTTTCCCGTTGGCTTGCCACCGGAGCACTCCACTTTCCCGTTGGCTTGCCACCGGAGCACGCCACTTTCCCGTTGGCTTGCCACCGGAGCACGCCACTGTCCCGTTGGCTTGCCACCGGAGCACGCCACTGTCCCGTTGGCTTGCCACCGGAGCACGCCACTGTCCCGTTGGCTTGCCACCGGAGCACGCCAGTTTCCCGTTGGCTTGCCACCGGAGCACTCCACTTTCCCGTTGGCTTGCCACCGGAGCACGCCACTTTCCCGTTGGCTTGCCACCGGAGCACGCCACTTTCCCGTTGGCTTGCCACCGGAGCACGCCACTTTCCCGTTGGCTTGCCACCGGAGCACGCCACAGTCCCGTTGGCTTGCCACCGGAGCACGCCACTTTCCCGTTGGCTTGCCACCGGAGCACGCCACTTTCCCGTTGGCTTGCCACCGGAGCACGCCACTTTCCCGTTGGCTTGCCACCGGAGCACGCCACTTTCCCGTTGGCTTGCCACCGGAGCACGCCACTTTCCCGTTGGCTTGCCACCGGAGCACGCCACTTTCCCGCTGGCTTGCCACCGGAGCACGCCACTGTCCCGCTGGCTTGCCACCGGAGCACGCCACTGTCCCGCTGGCTTGCCACCGGAGCACGCCACTGTCCCGCTGGCTTGCCACCGGAGCACGCCACTTTCCCGTTGCCTTGCCACCGGAGCACGCCACTTTTCCGTTGGCTTGCCACCGGAGCACGCCACTTTCCCGTTGGCTTGCCACCGGAGCACGCCACTTTCCCGTTGGCTTGCCACCGGAGCACGCCACTGTCCCGTTGGCTTGCCACCGGAGCACGCCACTGTCCCGTTGGCTTGCCACCGGAGCACGCCACTGTCCCGTTGGCTTGCCACCGGAGCACGCCACTTTCCCGTTGGCTTGCCACCGGAGCACTCCACTTTCCCGTTGGCTTGCCACCGGAGCACGCCACTTTCCCGTTGGCTTGCCACCGGAGCACGCCACTGTCCCGTTGGCTTGCCACCGGAGCACGCCACTGTCCCGTTGGCTTGCCACCGGAGCACGCCACTGTCCCGTTGGCTTGCCACCGGAGCACGCCAGTTTCCCGTTGGCTTGCCACCGGAGCACTCCACTTTCCCGTTGGCTTGCCACCGGAGCACGCCACTTTCCCGTTGGCTTGCCACCGGAGCACGCCACTTTCCCGTTGGCTTGCCACCGGAGCACGCCACTTTCCCGTTGGCTTGACACCGGAGCACGCCACAGTCCCGTTGGCTTGCCACCGGAGCACGCCACTTTCCCGTTGGCTTGCCACCGGAGCACGCCACTTTCCCGTTGGCTTGCCACCGGAGCACACCACTTTCCCGTTGGCTTGCCACCGGAGCACGCCACTTTCCCGTTGGCTTGCCACCGGAGCACGCCACTTTCCCGCTGGCTTGCCACCGGAGCACGCCACTGTCCCGCTGGCTTGCCACCGGAGCACGCCACTGTCCCGCTGGCTTGCCACCGGAGCACGCCACTTTCCCGCTGGCTTGCCACCGGAGCACGCCACTTTCCCGTTGCCTTGCCACCGGAGCACGCCACTTTTCCGTTGGCTTGCCACCGGAGCACGCCTCTTTCCCGTTGGCTTGCCACCGGAGCACGCCACTTTCCCGTTGGCTTGCCACCGGAGCACGCCACTGTCCCGTTGGCTTGCCACCGGAGCACGCCACTGTCCCGTTGGCTTGCCACCGGAGCACGCCACTGTCCCGTTGGCTTGCCACCGGAGCACGCCACTTTCCCGTTGGCTTGCCACCGGAGCACTCCACTTTCCCGTTGGCTTGCCACCGGAGCACGCCACTTTCCCGTTGGCTTGCCACCGGAGCACGCCACTGTCCCGTTGGCTTGCCACCGGAGCACGCCACTGTCCCGTTGGCTTGCCACCGGAGCACGCCACTGTCCCGTTGGCTTGCCACCGGAGCACGCCAGTTTCCCGTTGGCTTGCCACCGGAGCACTCCACTTTCCCGTTGGCTTGCCACCGGAGCACGCCACTTTCCCGTTGGCTTGCCACCGGAGCACGCCACTTTCCCGTTGGCTTGCCACCGGAGCACGCCACTTTCCCGTTGGCTTGCCACCGGAGCACGCCACAGTCCCGTTGGCTTGCCACCGGAGCACGCCACTTTCCCGTTGGCTTGCCACCGGAGCACGCCACTTTCCCGTTGGCTTGCCACCGGAGCACGCCACTTTCCCGTTGGCTTGCCACCGGAGCACGCCACTTTCCCGTTGGCTTGCCACCGGAGCACGCCACTTTCCCGCTGGCTTGCCACCGGAGCACGCCACTGTCCCGCTGGCTTGCCACCGGAGCACGCCACTGTCCCGCTGGCTTGCCACCGGAGCACGCCACTTTCCCGCTGGCTTGCCACCAGAGCACGCCACTTTTCCGCTGGCTTGCCACCGGAGCACGCCACTTTCCCGCTGGCTTGCCACCGCAGCACGCCACTTTCCCGCTGGCTTGCCAGCGGAGCACGCCACTTTCCCGTTGGCTTGCCACCGGAGCACGCCACAGTCCCGTTGGCTTGCCACCGGAGCACGCCACTTTCCCGTTGGCTTGCCACCGGAGCACGCCACTTTCCCGTTGGCTTGCCACCGGAGCACGCCACTTTCCCGTTGGCTTGCCACCGGAGCACGCCACTTTCCCGTTGGCTTGCCACCGGAGCACGCCACTTTTCCGTTGGCTTGCCACCGGAGCACGCCACAGTCCCGTTGGCTTGCCACCGGAGCACGCCACTTTCCCGTTGGCTTGCCACCGGAGCACGCCACTTTCCTGTTGGCTTGCCACCGGAGCACGCCACTTTCCCGTTGGCTTGCCACCGGAGCACGCCACTTTCCCGTTGGCTTGCCACCGGAGCACGCCACTTTCCCGTTGCCTTGCCACCAGAGCACGCCACTGTCCCGTTGGCTTGCCACCGGAGCACGCCACTGTCCCGTTGGCTTGCCACCGGAGCACGCCACTGTCCCGTTGGCTTGCCACCGGAGCACGCCACTGTCCCGTTGGCTTGCCACCGGAGCACGCCACTTTCCCGTTGGCTTGCCACCGGAGCACGCCACTTTCCCGTGGGCTTGCCACCGGAGCACGCCACTTTCCCGTTGGCTTGCCACCGGAGCACGCCACTTTCCCGTTGGCTTGCCACCGGAGCACGCCACTTTCCCGTTGGCTTGCCACCGGAGCACGCCACTTTCCCGTTGGCTTGCCACCGGAGCACGCCACTTTCCCGTTGGCTTGCCACCGGAGCACGCCACTTTCCCGTTGGCTTGCCACCGGAGCACGCCACTTTCCCGTTGGCTTGCCACCGGAGCACTCCACTTTCCCGTTGGCTTGCCACCGGAGCACGCCACTGTCCCTTTGGCTTGCCACCGGAGCACGCCACTGTCCCGTTGGCTTGCCACCGGAGCACGCCACTGTCCCGTTGGCTTGCCACCGGAGCACGCCACTGTCCCGTTGGCTTGCCACCGGAGCACGCCACTTTCCCGTTGGCTTGCCACCGGAGCACGCCACTTTCCCGTTGGCTTGCCACCGGAGCACGCCACTTTCCCGTTGGCTTGCCACCGGAGCACGCCACTTTTCCGTTGGCTTGCCACCGGAGCACGCCACAGTCCCGTTGGCTTGCCACCGGAGCACGCCACTTTCCCGTTGGCTTGCCACAGGAGCACGCCACTTTCCCGTTGGCTTGCCACAGGAGCACGCCACTTTCCCGTTGGCTTGCCACCGGAGCACGCCACTTTCCCGTTGGCTTGCCACCGGAGCACGCCACTTTCCCGTTGGCTTGCCACCGGAGCACGCCACTTTCCCGTTGGCTTGCCACCGGAGCACGCCACTTTTCCGTTGGCTTGCCACCGGAGCACGCCACTTTCCCTTTGGCTTGCCACCGGAGCACGCCACTTTCCCGTTGGCTTGCCACCGGAGCACGCCACTGTCCCGTTGGCTTGCCACCGGAGCACGCCACTGTCCCGTTGGCTTGCCACCGGAGCACGCCACTGTCCCGTTGGCTTGCCACCGGAGCACGCCACTGTCCCGTTTGCTTGGCACCGGAGCACGCCACTGTCCCGCTGGCTTGCCACCGGAGCACGCCACTGTCCCGCTGGCTTGCCACCGGAGCACGCCACTTTCCCGCTGGCTTGCCACCGGAGCACGCCACTTTCCCGCTGGCTTGCCACCGGAGCACGCCACTTTCCCGCTGGCTTGCCACCGCAGCACGCCACTTTCCCGCTGGCTTGCCACCGGAGCACGCCACTTTCCCGCTGGCTTGCCACCGGAGCACGCCACTTTCCCGCTGGCTTGCCACCGGAGCACGCCACTGTCCCGCTGGCTTGCCACCGGAGCACGCCACTGTCCCGCTGGCTTGCCACCGGAGCACGCCACTTTCCCGCTGGCTTGCCACCGGAGCACGCCACTTTCCCGCTGGCTTGCCACCAGAGCACGCCACTTTCCCGCTGGCTTGCCACCGGAGCACGCCACTTTCCCGCTGGCTTGCCACCGCAGCACGCCACTTTCCCGCTGGCTTGCCACCGGAGCACGCCACTTTCCCGCTGGCTTGCCAACGGAGCACGCCACTTTCCCGTTGCCTTGCCACCGGAGCACGCCACTTTTCCGTTGGCTTGCCACCGGAGCACGCCACCTTCCCGTTGGCTTGCCACCGGAGCACGCCACTTTCCCGCTGGCTTGCCACCGGAGCACGCCACTTTCCCGCTGGCTTGCCACCGCAGCACGCCACTTTCCCGCTGGCTTGCCACCGGAGCACGCCACTTTCCCGCTGGCTTGCCACCGGAGCACGCCACTTTCCCGCTGGCTTGCCACCGGAGCACGCCACTTTCCCGTTGCCTTGCCACCGGAGCACGCCACTTTCCCGTTGGCTTGCCACCGGAGCACGCCACTTTCCCGTTGGCTTGCCACCGGAGCACGCCACTTTCCCGTTGGCTTGCCACCGGAGCACGCCACTTTCCCGTTGGCTTGCCACCGGAGCACGCCACTTTCCGTTGGCTTGCCACCGGAGCACGCCACTTTCCCGTTGGCTTGCCACCGGAGCATGCCACTTTCCCGCTGGCTTGCCACCGGAGCACGCCACTGTCCCGCTGGCTTGCCACCGGAGCACGCCACTGTCCCGCTGGCTTGCCACCGGAGCACGCCACTTTCCCGCTGGCTTGCCACCGGAGCACGCCACTTTCCCGTTGCCTTGCCACCGGAGCACGCCACTTTTCCGTTGGCTTGCCACCGGAGCACGCCACTTTCCCGTTGGCTTGCCACCGGAGCACGCCACTTTCCCGTTGGCTTGCCACCGGAGCACGCCACTGTCCCGTTGGCTTGCCACCGGAGCACGCCACTGTCCCGTTGGCTTGCCACCGGAGCACGCCACTGTCCCGTTGGCTTGCCACCGGAGCACGCCACTTTCCCGTTGGCTTGCCACCGGAGCACTCCACTTTCCCGTTGGCTTGCCACCGGAGCACGCCACTTTCCCGTTGGCTTGCCACCGGAGCACGCCACTGTCCCGTTGGCTTGCCACCGGAGCACGCCACTGTCCCGTTGGCTTGCCACCGGAGCACGCCACTGTCCCGTTGGCTTGCCACCGGAGCACGCCAGTTTCCCGTTGGCTTGCCACCGGAGCACTCCACTTTCCCGTTGGCTTGCCACCGGAGCACGCCACTTTCCCGTTGGCTTGCCACCGGAGCACGCCACTTTCCCGTTGGCTTGCCACCGGAGCACGCCACTTTCCCGTTGGCTTGCCACCGGAGCACGCCACAGTCCCGTTGGCTTGCCACCGGAGCACGCCACTTTCCCGTTGGCTTGCCACCGGAGCACGCCACTTTCCCGTTGGCTTGCCACCGGAGCACGCCACTTTCCCGTTGGCTTGCCACCGGAGCACGCCACTTTCCCGCTGGCTTGCCACCGGAGCACGCCACTGTCCCGCTGGCTTGCCACCGGAGCACGCCACTGTCCTGCTGGCTTGCCACCGGAGCACGCCACTTTCCCGCTGGCTTGCCACCGGAGCACGCCACTTTCCCGCTGGCTTGCCACCGGAGCATGCCACTTTCCCGCTGGCTTGCCACCGGAGCACGCCACTTTCCCGCTGGCTTGCCACCGCAGCACGCCACTTTCCCGCTGGCTTGCCACCGGAGCACGCCACTTTCCCGCTGGCTTGCCACCGGAGCACGCCACTTTCCCGTTGCCTTGCCACCGGAGCACGCCACTTTTCCGTTGGCTTGCCACCGGAGCACGCCACTTTCCCGTTGGCTTGCCACCGGAGCACGCCACTTTCCCGTTGGCTTGCCACCGGAGCACGCCACTGTCCCGTTGGCTTGCCACCGGAGCACGCCACTGTCCCGTTGGCTTGCCACCGGAGCACGCCACTGTCCCGTTGGCTTGCCACCGGAGCACGCCACTGTCCCGTTGGCTTGCCACCGGAGCACGCCACTTTCCCGTTGGCTTGCCACCGGAGCACGCCACTTTCCCGTTGGCTTGCCACCGGAGCACGCCACTTTCCCGTTGGCTTGCCACCGGAGCACGCCACTTTCCCGTTGGCTTGCCACCGGAGCACGCCACAGTCCCGTTGGCTTGCCACCGGAGCACGCCACTTTCCCGTTGTTTTGCCACCGGAGCACGCCACTTTCCCGTTGGCTTGCCACCGGAGCACGCCACTTTCCCGTTGGCTTGCCACCGGAGCACGCCACTTTCCCGTTGGCTTGCCACCGGAGCACGCCACTTTCCCGTTGGCTTGCCACCGGAGCATGCCACTTTCCCGCTGGCTTGCCACCGGAGCACGCCACTGTCCCGCTGGCTTGCCACCGGAGCACGCCACTGTCCCGCTGGCTTGCCACCGGAGCACGCCACTTTCCCGCTGGCTTGCCACCGGAGCACGCCACTTTCCCGCTGGCTTGCCACCGGAGCACGCCACTTTCCCGCTGGCTTGCCACCGGAGCACGCCACTTTCCCGCTGGCTTGCCACCGCAGCACGCCACTTTCCCGCTGGCTTGCCACCGCAGCACGCCACTTTCCCGCTGGCTTGCCACCGGAGCACGCCACTTTCCCGCTGGCTTGCCACCGGAGCACGCCACTGTCCCGCTGGCTTGCCACCGGAAGCAAGCCACTTTCCCGCTGGCTTGCCAAGGGAGCACGCCATCATCCATTTAATAAAATGGGCCACACTTAGCTTTTTCTTATATAATGGGCCCATATAGTTTTTCATTGAATATATTGGGCCCTACATAACCTTACATTTAATATATATAATCGTCTTATCATGTCTGTCTGTCTGTCCTTCTGTCCAGGAAGTCCTGCGTCGCTGATTGGTCCGACCGTGGTCAATCAGCGACGTGGGATTTCAGAAAAAGATGGCGGCCATTAGCAGCTCATCTGCCGCACGGAGGTCAGCGGCGATGTAGCCGTGAGATGACCGGCGGTAGCCGGTCAACTCCCGGTTGCTCGCAGCAGAAGTACCTCGACCAGCGGCGCCGCTGACCTCCATGCGGCTACCGTCGGGAGATCAGCGGTTAGGGCCGCTGATCTTCCGACGGAAAGTGTGAAGGGAGGACCGGGGAGCGGCGCCACCGGTCGGGATACTTCTGCTGCGAGCAGCCGGTCATTTCCCGGCTGCTCGCAGTGGAAGTACCCGCACAGGCAGCGCCGCTCCCCTGTCCTCACTAATACGATTCGGCGGCCACGACCAATCAGCGATATTGGCTCCAAATTTAAACACCGCTCTGCACAGAGGTCAGTGGCGATGCAGCCGGTCATCTCCCGGCTGCTTGCAGCAGAAGTACCCTGACCTGCGGCGCCGCTGACCTCCATGCGGCTACCGTCGCTAGATCAGCGGCTAGGGCCGCTGATCTCCCGACGGCAAGTGTGAAGGGAGGACCGGGGAGCGGCGCCGCCGGTTGGGATACTTCTGCTGCGAGCAGCCGGTCATCTCCCGGCTGCTCACAGTGGAAGTACCCGCTCCCCGGTTCTCACTAATACGATTCGCTGATTGGTCGCGGCCGCCAGCCGTGACCAATCACCGGTTTTGGCGCCAAATTTAAACATGCTCTCCGGTCCTCACTAACACGGTTCGCTGATTGGTCGCGGCTGGCCGCATACATATTCTAGAATACCCGATGAGTTAGAATCGGGCCACCATCTAGTTTAATATAATGGGCCACAAATTGCCTTCTAGTTATTACAAGAGGTCCTGCATCGTCTTCCATTTATTTTAATAGGCCCCATATAACCTTTCAGCATCTGAAACAACGGATACTGAAAGCCTGTGCTAGCATTTCTTCTGCGGTGTTGCTATCAGTGTGTCAAGAGTGGGAGAAGAGGGTTGCATTGACAATCCAACACAATGGGCAGCACTTTAAACACATTTTATAAGTGGTCATAAACTTGTAAAAAATTCATGAAAGAATAAAGTTATGTTAAAACCAAGCACACCATTGTATTTTCTTATGAAATTCTCAATGAGTTTGATGTGTCACATCACCCTCTTCCCATTGAAAAAAATAAAGTTAGATCCAAAATGGCCGACTTCAAAATGGCCGCCATAGTCACCACCCATCTGGAAAAGTTTCCCCCTCCCATATACTAATGTGCCATAAACAGGAAGTTGACATCACCAACCATTCCCATTTAATTTAGGTGTATCCATATAAATAGCCCACCCTGTATTATTACCATTTTTATTATTGCTGTACATACTGTAGCTTTTCATTTAATTTATTGGGCCCCATATAGGCTTCCATTTAATATAATGGGCCCCACATAGCCTTCCATTTAATTTAATGGGGTCCACATAGCCTTCCATTTAATTTAATGGGGTCCACATAGCCTTCCATTTTATTTAATGGGACCCACATATGTTTTTATTTAATATAAAGAGCCCCACATAAGCCCCTAATTAATATAATGGGCCCCACCTTGCTTTCCATATAAAATAATGGGTCCCACATAGCCCTCCCTTTTGTTATGATGAGCCTTACATATCACACCATTTCCCGATGATCTGCCACCGAAGTACACCATTGGCTGCTGGGGTGCCACTGGAACACACTCTTTACAGTTGGGGTGCTAACAGAGCACACCTTTCACCATTAGCATGCCACCGGAGTACACTTTTTGCCACTGGCATGCCACTGAAGCACACCCTTTACCATTGGAGTACCATCGGGCACTTTACCATTGGAGTACCATCGGGCACACCCTTTACCGTTGGTGTGCCATCGGAGAACTCTATTTCCCGTAGGCCTACCAGAGGGGCCCAATATGTGACCATTTTTGCTTACCACCGGGGCACCCATCTTGGGCTTTTTAGCTTCCACCGGGGTGCACTCTTTGGCCTTTTAGCTTACCACCGGGGCACCCAACTTGGGCTTTTTAACTGCGACCGGGGTACACTCTGACCATTTTGCTTACCACCGGGGCACTCATTTTAGGCTTTTTTAGCCTGCCACCGGGGTGCACTTTTTGGCCTTATTGCTTACCACTGGGGCGCACTCTAGGGCTTTTTAGCCTACCACCAGGGTACATTCTTTGGCCTTATTGCTTATCACTGGGGCGCACTCTAGGGCTGCTCAGTCTGCCACCAGAGTCTACTCTTTGGCCTTTTTGCCATTGGTGTGCCACCAGAGCACACCCTATGACGTTGGAGTGCCACCGGAGCACACCCTTTACCTTTGGAGTGCCACCAGAACACACAATTTGCCATTGGCAAAAGTATAATGGACCCCCACATAGAATTCTATAAAGTATAATGGCCCCCACATAGCCCTCTATATAGTATAATGAGCCGCACATTGCCTTCCATGTACTATAATTTAATTTATTGGGCTCCACATAGCTTTTCATTTAATTTATTGAACCCCACATAACCGTCAATTTAATATAATAGGCCGCACTGGACTCCATTTAATATATTGGACCTGACATAGCCTTCCATTTAATAAAATGGGGCCAAAATATCCCTCTATTTAATATAATGGGCACCAAAAAGCCTTCCATGTTTTATATTGGGCACCACATAGCCCTCTATTTAATACAATTGGCCCCACTTAACCTTCCATTTAAAATATTGGGCCCCACATAGCTTTACATTTAATTTACTGGGCTCCATATAGGCTTCCATTTAATATAATGGGCCCCACATAACCCTCCATTTAATATAATGGTCCCCACATTGCCTTCCATTTATTATAATGGAGCCAAGATACATCTCTATTTAATATAATGGACAAAACACAGGCTTCCATTTAATATAATTGGCGCTACATAGCCCTTTATTTGATAAATGCGCCTCACATAGCCCTCCATATAATATTATGGGCCCCGCAACGCTTTCCATTTAATTTAATAGGCCTCACATAGCCCTCAATTTAATACAGAGGGCCCCACAAAACCTTCCAGATAACATAGTGGGCCCCAATATAGCTTTCTTTTTAATGTATTGGTCCTCACATAGCTCTCTATTTAATATAATGGGCCTCACATAGCCTTCCATTAAATATCATGGGCCCTATATAGAATTTATCATATACGTAGATGTCCCTTTAAGATAACGGGCCCCACATAGCTTTCCCTTTAATATAATGGGCCCCACATAGATTTTATTATTATATAATGGGCCCCACATAGCTTTCCCTTTAATATAATGGGCCCCACATAGCTTTCTCTTTAATATAATGGGCCCCACATAGCTTTCCCTTTAATATAATGGGCCCCACATAGCTTTCTCTTTAATATAATGGGCCCCACATAGCTTTCTCTTTAATATAATGGGCCCCACATAGCTTTCTCTTTAATATAATGGGCCCCACATAGCCATCCATTTAATATAATGGGCCCTACGTAGATGTCCCTTTAAGATAACGGGCCCCACATAGCTTTCCCTTTAATATAATGGGCCCCACATAGCTTTCCCTTTAATATAATGGGCCCCACATAGCTTTCTCTTTAATATAATGGGCCCCACATAGCTTTCCCTTTAATATAATGGGCCCCACATAGCTTTCCCTTTAATATAATGGGCCCCACATAGCTTTCTCTTTAATATAATGGGCCCCACATAGCTTTCTCTTTAATAAAATGGGCCCCACATAGCTTTCTCTTTAATATAATGGGCCGCACATAGCTTTCCCTTTAATATAATGGGCCCCACATAGCTTTCCCTTTAACATAATGGGCCCCACATAGCTTTCCCTTTAATATAATGGGCCCCACATAGCTTTTTCTTTAATATAATGGGCCCCACATAGCTTTTTCTTTAATATAATGGGCCCCACATAGCTTTCTCTTTAATATAATGGGCCCCACATAGCTTTCTCTTTAATATAATGGGCCGCACATAGCTTTCTCTTTAATATAATGGGCCCCACATAGCTTTCTCTTTAATATAATGGGCCCCACATAGCTTTCTCTTTAACATAATGGGCCCCACATAGCTTTCCCTTTAATATAATGGGCCCCACATAGCTTTCTCTTTAATATAATGGGCCCCACATAGCTTTCCCTTTAATATAATGGGCACCACATAGATTTATTATAATATAATGGGCCCCACATATCCGTCCCTTTAATATTATGGACCGCACATAGATTTATTATAATATAATGGGCCCCACATAGATTTATTATAATATAATGGGCCCCACATAGATTTGTTATAATATAATGGGCCCCACATAGATTTATTATAATATAATGGGCCCCACATAGATTTATTATAATATAATGGGCCCCACCTAACCCTCCAGTTTATACACTGCCGTCGCTCTCTTTCTTCTCTTCTTTACCTAGTCCAGTCTTTCGTGACGACTTCCCGCCATGATTCGTCTTTGCAGTTTGCTGTCCAGGTTTCGGCTGCTCCGCACTTTTCAGCAGATCACCGCACTCCTGAAAAACAAAAATGTTACAAATATAAGCGACTTAAATAAATAATGCCGCCCACTGTGCCACCAAATGCAAATATGTGCCACACTGTGCCCATGAGTATATCACTCACCGCAATGAAGTCTGCTCCACTGAGAATATAAATCAGTCACTAGCTTGTGCCCCCGTTATAAATAGTGTTGAGCGAGCACTAAAATGCTCGAAGCTCGGCGCGAGCTCGCCGTGATACTCGGGTGCTCGACCTGAGCAACGAGCCCATGTTAGTCTATGGGAGACCCGAGCATTTTTGCGGAGGCACCCCCGGCAGTCTGTAGAAAGCCTAAAAAGTGCCCAAAATGATAGTGACAGTGCTCAGATGACATGGGGACAGCATGGGGATCGCCCCAGGAAGCATTTCTGACCCCCAGGTCACTGTTGTCAACAACGTGGTCAGAGGTATTAAGCCACTTTTACAGGCTCATAAGAAAATGTTCAAAAACGAAAGTGAAACTTTTTTCCTGTGAAATATGTTAAGGAATTTCTTTTCCAGGGTAAAGACTTGTGTATAAGGTAAAATAAATAACCAAAAACAAAAATACTCCTCCACACCTTGGGCTATGTTCACAAGTAGCATTTTTTATGCGTTTTTGCACGTTTGTATTGCTTTCAACTGTGACAAATGCATTCACCGGGAAATGTCATTTTAACATTTTACAACCTTATCTGGCCATGTGCTGTGTGACACATGCATACAGTGCTGAAAAGACATGGGAACAGCATGGGGAAGACCCCTGGAAGGATCTCTGACTCCCAGGTCACTGCCTAAAAGTGTGCCCATCAGAAGTGATCCTTGCCGCATCAGAAGATGCAGACTTGCAACTATCCCCGTGCAAGTCCTTGTCCCAGGGCAGTGTTCAATTGTACCTCCCCCATTCCTTGCAATGCAAGCGCAAATATGCAGCCAACCACCCACCCACCCCCAGGCTGCAATACCATACTGCTAGCTTGCACTTGAAATTGGGCCTTTTAGTTTTGAGGAGGCCGAAGCTGGCCACTACCTCATGGCTGCTTCGGCAGCGAGGTATCCATACTCAGTCCCCAGCCGCCCGGCGGCCGGGTGTCCACACCTGGTCCCCAGCCGCCTGGGGGCGGCGGGGTGTCCATAGACGGTCCCCAGCCACCCCGATTTCTCCGCGGAACATCCCCATACACTTTTCTTAGACTGGCCTGCTTTAGGGCAGCATTGGACGAGCCCACTAGAGAACCCGACTCCATCAGGGGAGGTGAGAATGCCAAGGTGAGGAGCATGATGATGATAGAAGTTAGCATCTGCTTTGTTTTGTTGGAATGCAAGCATAAGTGTGCAACCTGCCACCAACCCACCCCGAGGCTGCAATACCATACTGCTAGCATGCGTGCACTTGAAATTGGGCGTTTTAGGCATGTGGAGGCCAGAGCTGGCCACTACCTCATGGCTGCTTCGGCAGCGAGGTATCGATACTCAGTCCCCAGCCGCCCGGCGGCCGGGTGTCCATGCTCGGTCCCCAGCCGCCAGGGGGCGGCCGGGTGTCCACACTCGGTCCCTAGCCGCCCCGCGTCCAGGTGTCCATAAACGGTTCCAAGCCGCCCCGATTTCTCCGCGGAACATCCCCACACACTTTTCTTAGACTGGCCTGCTTTAGGGCAGCATTGGACGAGCCCACCAAAGAACCCGACTTCTCCGGTGGGCCCTGGCTTCTCTATCAGGGGAGTTGAGAGTGCCAAGGTGAGGAGCATGATGAGGATGATAGAAGTTAGCATCTGCTTTGTTTTCAAGGAATGCAAGCGCATGTATGTAGTAGCGGCTAGGCCTGAGGTGGTCAGCGTTTTGGCGCATATCCTACCTCCTCCGAGGATTGCTGGATGTTTTCCTGCTACTATCCAAGTTCTATGACTCTCGTTAAAACAAAGCTTCAAGTGATAAATGATGGATGAGGTAGTGGCGAAGGAGAAAGAGCAGGAGGAACAGGGACCATTCACATCAATATCAGGCCAGTCAACCACATATGTCTTGTAGGATATGTTTCTGTAACAAAAGGAGCGGTTTGGCTACACAGTTATAGGGCATACAGTGAGTGCAATGCCTACCAAAACTTTTGAGGCACTCCAATGCCCCTTGGAAATGACATGGAGGTCAGAGGGCCTTAACTAAACCTTTTTTTCCATTTATGGCAACTGGGTCTCCTGTGCACTGTTGGCCTAAGCAGTGAATGGAAGGCTTTCCAAAAATTATAAGGAACTGCAATGCCCCTGGAAACAGACGTGGATTACAGCGTACTAAAAACCTTCTACCCATTATTGGGGAGCGTGTCTCCCTTAGTTTTCACCTTTGCATTGAAAAGCAAAAGCTGACTAAAATTAGGAGGAAATGCAATGCCCGTTGGAAGAGTCGTGGAGATTAGAGGTAAGGTAATTAAAAACAACATTTCAATGCCCCTTGGAAGAGCTGTGGAGTTCAGAGTGGCTTAAGAAGACGCTTTTAATGCCCCTTTGAAGAGACGTGGAGGTCACAGTAGCTTAACAAGACGGTTTTAATGCCCCTTACAAGAGCCATACAGTACAGCATCTTAAAAACATTATTCCCATTATTGGGGAGTGGGTCTCCCATAGTATTTGCTTATGCCTTCCAAGCAAAAGCTTCCAAAAATTATGAGGAAATGCAATGCCCGTTCGAAGAGTCGTGGAGATCCCAGTAGCTTAACAAGACGCTTTTAATGCCCCTCACAAGAGACGTGGAGGTCAGAGTGGCATAACAAGACAGTTTTAATGCCCCTTACAAGACACGTGGAGGTCAGAGTGGTATAACAAGACGCTTTTAATGCCCCTCAGAAGAGACGTGGAGGTCAGAGTGGTATAACAAGACGGTTTTAATGCCCCTTACAAGAGACGTGGAGGTCAGAGTGGTATAACAAGATGGTTTTAATGCCCCTCAGAAGAGACGTGGAGGTCAGAGTGGTATAACAAGACGGTTTTAATGCCCCTCTGAAGAGACGTGGAGGTCAGAGTGGTATAACAAGACGGTTTTAATGCCCTTTACAAGACACGTGGAGGTCAGAGTGGTATAACAAGACGGTTTTAATGCCCCTTACAAGACACGTGGAGGTCAGAGTGGTATAACAAGACTCTTTTAATGCCCCTTACAAGAGACGCTCATTATTCTGGCATTTGGCAAATATTAAAAATGATGGTAATCCTAATTGACCTAAAATGGGAAAGGTTTATTCTGATTTCATGTCAGATGTTGAGAAAAACCTGCAGATGTGTCTATTTATACAGTGTATGGAAACTTCTGATTTCAACTGTGTATGTATATATATATATATATATATATATATATATATGTATAATATATACACGGCGAAGCTCACACAACACAACACCCACAGCAGAGGAACTGGCTGCACACACACCTGCTCCTGTCAGTGCTGTGAGTTCTCCTCATATTGCTGCTGGCTCCGCCCCTCATATCGCTGCTGGCTCCGCCCCTCATATCGCTGCTGGCTCCACCCCTCATATCGCTGCTGGCTCCACCCCTCATATCGCTGCTGGTTCCGCCCCTCACATCGCTGCTGGCTCCGCCCATCAGCCGCTCACAGTCCTCAGCAATATGGAGACATCCGCACTGATCAGAATCCTCGGGGGCGTGGCCTGTCACTGTAGTCACACAAGGGTTGTCATGGAGATCTCAAGGGAAGGCAGGTGGGCGGGGCTTAGAGCAGGAAGTAGAAGCCGTGCAGTGTGATTGGCTCCTTACCTTCTGCCAGTAATGGAGCAGATATATGGCTCCTATATAATGGAGGGGGCTCAGGAGGGGTTCCCCACCCTAAAGGTCAGGGGATAAATAATACTGGACATGAGCGAGGGCAGGAGGACATTATTCTATATTGTAAGAAATCTGATTTCTTCTTTCCTCACAGTTTTTCCTGTGCAAGGCCACATGTATTGTGCGATAATCTGTGAATATGGGGGGGATCTGCTCCTCACATCCACATCAATCCCCCCACGTCTGAGCTCTCCCTTACAGGGGTCTTCTGCTCTGCACATTGATGCCGTATCCATGGAGATGACATCATGGCCGGTACATGCGGATCTCCCCGATGGGACCCTCATGTATCTGGAGGACGAGGCACTGCTGCTCCTCGGGGAGAGGGGGCACAATTCCTGTACACATGATACAGGGGCTTCTGCCATCTCTGGGCTGAGAATAATGCTGGCAGTGCGCAGTCTACATGATGTGAGGATTACAAGTCTGCAGTCACAGAGAGTCACACAGATGACTGCAGGCCTTCAGCTTCACACCGGACAATCCCTTTAAATACATGTATATTGGTCTAAAAAGACTTTTTACTATTTTGCTTCTTGTAACATTTGCTCTGTTCGGCCTTTACCAGCTTATTGTTTCCCAGCAGCACATTGATGGCTTCAGAATGAGTTAACTTGAGATTCAGTCAGTGAGCTCCTTATGATGTGGAGTTTCCAGCGCTTTTATTTCTGCGATGATTTATGACTGCATCAGAGATCAGCCCAACTTTCATGCTGGTCTGTGAACATAATCAGCACAGAGAAGGTCAGAATGAGCTCACTGATAAATTCTCAGTGAGCTCATTCTGCAACTAGCAATGGAAAGGAAATAAAAAAGCCAAATTGTTTATGAAACGTTATTGAAAAAATATTTGTATGTATATATTTAGCCCAAAATGTCTGAGTGTCCATATCCTTAGTACCAGCACAGCTGAGGATTTGGTATAATCAGGGGCGTACATAGGACGCAGAAGTTCTAATTGGGCCCCCCCCAGCAACAAAAATGTAAATAATTGTCGGGGTCGCAGAAGATCAGATCTCACAACCTTCCAGCCTTTACATAGTAATTTTCCTCCTGCTGAAGTCCTAGATCCCTTTTTCATTGCCCATAAAGTGTGGTGCCAACAAAAGTGCCCCCCAAACACGGTATGATACCCCCATGGTGAATTCCTCCATATGCGCAGTATAATGACCCTACTGTACCCGACCTCAACTCCCAGGGTAAAGTATGATCCCCCAACTGCCCCACACCTCTCCACACTCCATAGAGTATAATGCACTCAGTATAAGACTCTCGCCATGGTTCTCCACACAGTATAAGGCACTCACCATGGTCCTCCACGCAGTATAATGCACTCCCTCGTGGTCCTCCACGCAGTATAATGCACTCCCACGTGGTCCGCCACGCAGTATAATGCACTCCCTCGTGGTCCTCCACACAGTACAATGCACTCCCCGTGGTCCTCCACACAGTATAATGCACTCCCCCATGGTCCTCCACACAGTACCATGCACTCCCCCATGGTCCTCCACACAGTACAATGCACTCCCCCATGGTCCTCCACACTGTACAATGTACTCCCCCATGGTCCTCCACACAGTATAAAGCCCCCGTCTCACATAGCGATATCGCTAGCGAGATCGCTGCTGTGTCACAGTTTTGGTGACTCACCAGCGACCTCACCAGCGATGTCGCTATGTGTGACACTTTGCAGCGATCAGGCCCCTGCTGTGAGGTCGCTGATCGCTGCAAAGTGTCCTGGACCATTTTTTGGTCGTTGGCCTCCCGCTGGCCAGCACACATCGCTGTGTGTGACCAGCGGGACCAACGATCTGGCTGGTAACCATGGTAAACATCGGGTTACTAGGGGCACGCGCGCACTTAGTAACCCGCTGTTTACCATGGATACCACTCTGCTACGGTGCGCGGAGGCTACCGTTCACCTTAGCAGAGTCGTATCCATGATAAACAGCGGGTTACTAGGGGCACACGCGCACTTAGTAACCCGATGTTTACCATAGTTACCAGCCTGCTCCTGCTTAAGCAGCAGGCTGGTAACAGGAGCAGGACATCGTGGAACGATTCTTTCCACGATATCGCTGCTCCCCTGATCGCTGGTGAGCCTGCCTGTTTGACAGCTCCCCAGCGATGTATTAGCGATGCAGCAACGATCCCTGACAGGTCGTATCGTTGTCGGGATCGCTGCTGCATCGCTTAGTGTGACGGGGCCTTAAGACACTCGCCATGGTTCTCCACTCAGTATAATGCATTCCCCCATGGTCCTGTACGCAGTATAATGCAGCCCCCCATAGGGTAAAATGCAGCCCCCCCCCCACCCGTAGGGTAAAATGCAGCCCCAGTCCTCCAGTATTATCAGTACACAATGATTTAAAAAATAAATACATACTTACCGCTCCTCGTTCCCCTCTGCTTCAGTCTCTGCAGCTGATCACCTCAGCAGCTGCCAGCTCCACTGTCTGGCACAGCGTGGCGCGTCATCATGCTGCTGCGTCAGACGCAGAGGAGGAATGATGGGAGAGGGAGTGTCACATGATGCTCCCTCCAGATTTTCGTGGGCCCCGGGCGAAAGAGTCTCAGTGGCCCCTTTAACACATCCAACCATTCATGATACACAGATACAGCAGAGAAATTATAGATATAGATATAGTACAATGCCAAAAATTTCACTGACTTCTTACATTTCATGAGTGATATCTTTTGTAAATTCTACAATAGCTCAAAAACCGGTGAATCCTCACAGCGCACAGTGCAGACCGGACAGTATAGTCCTCCATACAGTGTTATGGCACCACATAGTCCTCCATACAGTATTATGAGCCCTATATAATGCTCCATACAAGATACTGGATCCCATATAATTCACCATAGAGAATACTGCCTGGTCCCCATGTAATGCCATATGCAGGCTGGACCTCATACAGAGGCCCCATAAGCCCGCTGCATCCTCCCCGGGGCCCCCACAAGCCGGCTGCATCCCCCCAGGGCCCCCCTCAAGCCTGCATCACCCCCCCCAGAGCCCCCACATGCCTGCAGCATCCCCCCCATAGACCCCACAAGCCTGCAGCATCCCCCCCAGAGCACCCACAAGCCCACAGCATCCCCTCCAGGGCCCCACAAGCCCGCAGAATCCCCTCCAGGGCCCCACAAGCCCGCAGCATCCCCTTAGGGCCCCCACAAGCCCGCAGCATCCCCCCGGGGCCCCCACAAGCCCTGGACCGTACCTGCATCACCACCAGTAAAGGTATTGAAGGTTACCCTTGTGTGTGTGCCTGTACTTCCTCTGGAACCGTCCTGCCATCTCCCTCCTGCTTCCACCATCTTTCTACACCTCCACACTGCCCTGAGGCCTGCTCTACCTGTGGGGAGCCGTCCCATCATAGCTGCCCCTAACATCAGCCTCAGTGGACTGTCGCAGCGCTGGTAACCTCTTACCAGAATCCACAGGTGGCGTCACGACAATTTCCCCTATAAGCATTCCCCCCCCCCTTTGAGTGACCGCCCTGGGCCACGGACTGGGCCAGCCACCGTGATATCCCCCGGCAACCAGAGGCCCGGCTTCCGAGTGCCCCACGGCCCTGGGGGCGAGTCACTATGCACAGTGGTTCATGAATTAATATTCACAGTGACCCTCCATCCTGTGATTAAAAGGGTCCGTACATTTGACACCTCCGTCTGACTCCCACAGTCTCCTCCGCACAGATCGATATTAAGATGGCCACCGCAATGGCATGGGGAGTGCAGCGGTGAGTCCAGAGCGCAGCTCCTCGCTCTAAAATGCCCATCAGAAAGAAGAGGTCAGACATTTATTTTCTATGAGCGCTCTATTATCCTATTTATCAAATATCAGCACTACAAGAATCCGTCCTGAGCCGTGCTGGGATCTTTGAACGTGGGCCCCCGGGAGGATCGGGCCCCTCATGGTGGAGCAGATCACACTCATTATAATCCATCACTGATAGAAGATACATAAACAACAACACAGGATGATTGTAAAACAGTGAGGTAATATTTTATTGAGCCACCAAACACACAATAAACATATCGAACAGTCCCAGCAAATACCTAATATGGTGCAAATTACAGAGTCTCACCCTTCCGCTGACTCGCTGGGATTAAAGCAGCTGCCAATCCGAGGGGCTTCTGGGGCTGACTACCCCCACCAATGGCACCCCCACCAAAGAGCACCCACAAAGAGGAGGTAACAACAAGCTTAGAAAGCTGACAGTCCATTGAGGTACGTGGCCAGGAGACCAGAAAGTTCCAACCTGGCTTCTCCGAACATATCCATGGAACTAGGTGACCGGAAGGTCCCGACTTGGCTTTTTCCGAGCATATTCACGAGTTCCAGGTGGCCGGAGTGTCCCAACCTGGCTACTCCAAACATCTCCATGGGACCAGGTGACTGGTGGGTCCCAACCT
Organism: Phyllobates terribilis; assembly: GCF_046119375.1. Lineage (NCBI taxonomy): Eukaryota > Metazoa > Chordata > Amphibia > Anura > Dendrobatidae > Phyllobates > Phyllobates terribilis. The sequence continues at coordinate 1,749,270 of NW_027363010.1, read as the reverse complement.
GGTTTTCCCAGATGTATCCATGGGTTCTATAGTAGTCAATGGAGCAGATCTGTATTCCTCCAGCCAGGGCTGTGGTCCCTTAAGCTGGCATCCTGTAGAAACCAAATCTATGTCCCTCTTAATGGATTCATGGTGTTCTGTAGAGCTGTCCCATAGAGTGTTCCTGGCAGTGGTTTTGTAAAAAGACTCCTTTATGTAGTTCACAACTGTCCTTCTTCAAGACTTCATCCACAGGTCAAGAGAAAGGGGTGGTGTTACTAATTCCCATTACTGGAGCATCCACAGTTCATCTCCCAATGTTGACTTGCAAACATTGCAAACATTGAAGGATAAACTATAAATTCCGAAACAATGCAAGGCAACAAATTGCATGGACTTATAAAATGGTAATCAACATATTTAGCAAACATCCATTGTTCAAAGAGCCTGCGTCCCTGTATTATAAAGATAACAGTACAATAAACCAGAAGAGTTGATATAAGAGGTAAATAACCATTTATCAGTGAACAAATATCACCTCAACCTAAAAGATGAGTCAACATTCGGACTAATGACAAAAGATCATGTGCGTTGACCAACCGAAGAAAGAAACACATAAATTTAATAGTTAATAATTCAGGCAATAGTCTATCATTCTGGGCCTATGGAATTTACATCTGGATAATTACGATTAAATGCTGTGTCGTCACAGGCCCCTTTAGTTTTAGGGACTGGCAGGGGTCCTTTACAGTTGCTCTCCCACTAGTTCATCCTTCTTTCCTTTACTCCGTTTCAATAAAATATTTGGAAATATACAAAGTAAAAACTCAAATATAATTTTTTTTCTTACATTAAAACTAGATTTTATTAAAATAAACCCCCAAAAAACAAGAACAAAAAAACTAAACCTGATTAACATCGCAGAGAACAACAATCCAAACTGTACAACGATCACATGATTTATCCGGCACGAAAAACAGCATCAAGAATAAAATAGTAATAATTAATGGCAAAATTGTAGCTTTTGTTCATTTTGTCTCTATACTGCACGATAAACGCTGGAAAGAAAAAATATAAGAACCATTCCTGGGGTTTTGCCATTGAATGCTGGAAAAAATAAAAAAACATCAGCAGAATTGTTTTTTATTAATCTCACGCAAAAGAAAAATGGAATAAAAATTATAAAAACGTTGTCTGTTCCCCAAAATGTTCCCAGTGAATCCTATAGCTGCTCCGCATGGACCCAAACTGGTAAACTAAAAACTCCTGCATGCCCCGTGTGTGTATGTATATATATATATATATATATATACATACACATATATATATACTCCTCTGTACTATATACACGGCAGAGCTCACACACCACAACACGCTCCGCTGCGGCGCCACAAAAAGAGCGGACCTGGCTGCACACACACCTGCTCCTGTCACCTGTATACACAGTTGAAACCAGAAATTTACATACACTATATAAATGTTAGAACCCTTCTGTTTGTTTTTTCCATCTTGTGTTTTGCGGTCACAAGACCATCTGCCTTTATATTCCAGCTCCGCCCTTTTGGCTGTGTTGGACTTCAGTGTTGTTTGACTGCTTTTCTAGCCAGGTGCTTCTGTGCCTTTCTCTGTCAGTTCGCTTGGTCCTTCTGGGACCTCTAGTACCTTTTTGTCAGTTTATCTTTTTGTGTTCTGTAACAACTTCTCTGTTTAGGAGATGTCCCATTTTTGTTCCAGTCCTTAGTTCTTTTTGGGACCCCTCTCCTTTATGCTATAGGTCTTCGTTCAGACTAGCCGAGGACTAAGGCGGGTCTGTTCGCTAGGAACAGGCAGCCGCTACATCGTAGGGATTCAGCTTAGTCTTACTGTAGGGATAGCTTTCTCCTTTCTTTCCTTAGTACTTGTTGCAGATCATAACAATAAAAAGACACATATGCATGTTTTTCTCAATATCTGACATGAAATCAGAATAAACCTTCCCGTTTTAGGTCAATTAGGATTACCATAATTTTTAAGATTTGCCAAATGCCAGAATAATAAGAGAGAGAGAGAATGTTTTAAAGCATTTTTATTACTTACTGCAAAGTCATAAGTTTACATACACTAATATTGCTATACCTTTAAACAATTCTGGACTGCCCATATGATGATGTCATGTGTTTGGAAACTTCTGATAGTTTTTTTGGCAACATCTCAGTTAATTAGAGACACACCTGTGGATGTATTTTAATGCACACCTGAAACACACTGCTTCTTTGTGTAGCATCATGGGAAAGTCTAAAGAAATCAACCAAGATATCAGGAAGAGAATTGTGGACTTGCACAAGTCTGGCTCATCCTTGGGTACAATTTCAAGATACCTAAAGGTGCCTCGTTAATCTGTACAAACAATTATATGCAAGTACAAACAAGATGGGAATGTCCAGCCATCATACCGCTCAGGAAGGAGACGGGTTCTGTGTCCCAGACATGAACGTGCTTTGGTCCGATATGTGCATATCAAGGACAAAAGCAAAAGATCTTGTGAAGATGATAGGGAAAGCTGATAAGATTGTGTCTATATCCACAGTGAAATGAGTACTGTATGAATATAGGCTGAAAGGCCACTGTGCCAGGAAGAAGCCATTACTCCAAAAGAAAGATAAAAAAGCCAGATTAATGTTTGCAAATGCACACAGGAACAAAGACCTTAATTTTTGGAGACATGTCCCGTGGTCTGATGAAACTAAAATTGAACTTTTTGGGCATAGTGACCATCGTTACTTTTGGAAGAAAAAAGGAGAAGCTTGGAAGCCTAAGAACACCATCCCAACTGTGAAACACGGGGGAGGCAGCATCATGTGGGGTTGATTTCCTGTAGAAGGGACTGGCGATAGCGCCACTCACAGGCATCACGTGACCTCCCGGCTGCAGCCGGCTCTTTCTTCCGCTGATGTCACGTCAAATGAGGCGTGACATTAGTGTCGCGGACCCCGCGGTGGATGCTGGGCTGTGGGCGGGGGTTACCCCGCGCGTCCCACCCAGCATCCTCCGCGCCCCACTCCCAATGAATGAGGAGAGGGAAAGAGGTAAACTTTTGACTTAGCAGTAAGTAATAAAAATGTCCTAAAACATTCTCTCTCTCTCATTATTCTGGCATTTGGCAAATATTAAAAATGATGGTAATCCTAATTGACCTAAAATGGGAAAGGTTTATTCTGATTTCATGTCAGATATTGAGAAAAACCTGCAGATGTGTCTATTTATACAGTGTATGGAAACTTCTGATTTCAACTGTGTGTAAATATATATATATATGTGTGTATATTATATACACGGCGAAGCTCACACACCACAACACCCACAGCAGAGGAACTGGCTGCACACACACCTGCTCCTGTCAGTGCTGTGAGCGCCCCTCATATCGCTGCTGGCTCCGCCCCTCATATCGCTGCTGGCTCCGCCCCTCATATCGCTGCTGGCTCCGCCCCTCATATCGCTGCTGGCTCTGCCCCTCATATCGCTGCTGGCTCTGCCCCTCATATCGCTGCTGGCTCCGCCCCTCATATCGCTGCTGGCGCCGCCCATCATATCGCTGCTGGCTCTGCCCCTCATATCGCTGCTGGCTCTGCCCCTCATATCGCTGCTGGCTCTGCCCCTCATATCGCTGCTGGCTCTGCCCCTCATATCGCTGCTGGCTCCGCCCCTCATATCGCTGCTGGCTCCGCCCATCATATCGCTGCTGGCTCCGCCCCTCATGTCGCTGTTGGCTCCGTCCCTCATATCGCTGCTGGCTCCGCCCCTCATATCGCTGCTGGCTCCGCCCCTCATATCGCTGCTGGCGCCGCCCATCATATCGCTGCTGGCTCTGCCCCTCATATCGCTGCTGGCTCTGCCCCTCATATCGCTGCTGGCTCCGCCCCTCATATCGCTGCTGGCTCCGCCCATCATATCGCTGCTGGCTCTGCCCCTCATATCGCTGCTGGCTGCGCCCATCATATCGCTGCTGGCTCCGCTCCTCATATCGCTGCTGGCTCCGCCCATCATATCGCTGCTGGCTCCGCCCCTCATATCGCTGCTGGCTCTGCCCCTCATATCGCTGCTGGCTCTGCCCCTCATATCGCTGCTGGCTCCGCTTCTCATATCGCTGCTGGCTCCGCCCATCATATCGCTGCTGGCTCTGCCCCTCATATCGCTGCTGGCTCCGCTCCTCATATCGCTGCTGGCTCCGCCCATCATATCGCTGCTGGCTCTGCCCCTCATATCGCTGCTGGCTCTGCCCCTCATATCGCTGCTGGCTCCGCCCCTCATATCGCTGCTGGCTCTGCCCCTCATATCGCTGCTGGCTCCGCCCATCATATCGCTGCTGGCTCCGCCCCTCATATCGCTGCTGGCTCCGCCCATCATATCGCTGCTGGCTCTGCCCCTCATATCGCTGCTGGCTCCGTCCCTCATATCGCTGCTGGCTCCGCCTCTCATATCGCTGCTGGCTCCGCCCCTCATGTCGCTGCTGGCTCCGCCCCTCATATCGCTGCTGGCTCCGCCCCTCACATCGCTGCTGGCTCCGCCCATCAGCCGCTCACAGTCCTCAGCAATATGGAGACATTCGCACTGATCAGAATCCTCGGGGGCGTGGCCTGTCACTGTAGTCACACAAGGGTTGTCATGGAGATCTCAAGGGAAGGCAGGTGGGCGGGGCTTAGAGCAGGAAGTAGAAGCCGTGCAGTGTGATTGGCTCCTTACCTTCTGCCAGTAATGGAGCAGATATATGGCTCCTATATAGTGGAGGGGGCTCAGGAGGGGTTCCCCACCCAAAAGGTCAGGGGATAAATAATACTGGACATGAGCGAGGGCAGGAGGACATTATTCTATATTGTAAGAAATCTGATTTCTTCTTTCCTCACAGTTTTTCCTGTGCAAGGCCACATGTATTGTGCGATAATCTGTGAATATGGGGGGGATCTGCTCCTCACATCCACATCAATCCCCCCACGTCTGAGCTCTCCCTTACAGGGGTCTTCTGCTCTGCACATTGATGCCGTATCCATGGAGATGACATCATGGCCGGTACATGCGGATCTCCCCGATGGGACCCTCATGTATCTGGAGGACGAGGCACTGCTGCTCCTCGGGGAGAGGGGGCACAATTCCTGTACACATGATACAGGGGCTTCTGCCATCTCTGGGCTGAGAATAATGCTGGCAGCGCGCAGTCTACATGATGTGAGGATTACAAGTCTGCAGTCACAGAGAGTCACACAGATAACTGCAGCCTTCAGCTTCACACCGGACAATCCCTTTAAATACATGTATATTGCTCTAAAAAGACTTTTTACTATTTTGCTTCTTGTAACATTTCCTCTGTTCGGCCTTTACCAGCTTATTGTTTCCCAGCAGCACATTGATGGCTGCAGAATGAGTTAACTTGAGATTCAGTCAGTGAGCTCCTTATGATGTGGAGTTTCCAGCGCTTTTATTTCTGCGATGATTTATGACTGCATCAGAGATCAGCCCAACTTTCATGCTGGTCTGTGAACATAATCAGCACAGAGAAGGTCAGAATGAGCTCACTGATAAATTCTCAGTGAGCTCAATCTGCAACTAGCAATGCAAAGGAAATAAAAAAGCCAAATTCTTTATGAAACGTTATTGAAAAAATATTTGTATGTATATATTTAGCCCAAAATGTCTGAGTGTCCATATCCTTAGTACCAGCACAGCTGAGGATTTGGTACAATCAGGGGCGGACATAGGAATCATGGGGCCCCATAGCAGAAGTTCTAATTGGGCCCCCCCCCCCAACAAAAATATGTAAAAATGTAAATAATTGTCGGGGTCACAGAAGAGCAGATCTCACAACCTTCCAGCCTTTACATAGTAATTTTCCTCCTGCTGAAGTCCTAGATCCCTTTTTCATTGCCCATAAAGTGTGGTGCCAACAAAAGTGCCCCCCAAACACGGTATGATACCCCCATGGTGAATTCCTCCATATGCGCAGTATAATGACCCTACTGTACCCCACCTCAACTCACAGGGTAAAGTATGACACCAACACAGTATGATCCCCCAACTGCCCCACACCTCTCCACACTCCATAGAGTATAATGCACTCGCCATGGTCCTCCACACAGTATAAGACTTTCGCCATGGTCCTCCACACAGTATAAGGCACTCGCCATGGTCCTCCACGCAGTATAATACACTCCCCATGGTCCTCCACGCAGTATAATGCACTCCCTCGTGGTCCTCCACGCAGTATAATGCACTCCCTCGTGGTCCTCCACGCAGTATAATGTACTCCCACGTGGTCCTCCACACAGTACAATGCACTCTCCGTGGTCCTCCACACAGCACAATGCACTCCTCCATGGTCCTCCACACATTACAATGCACTCCCCCATGGTCCTCCACACAGTACAGTGCACTCCCCCATGGTCCTCCACACAGTACAATGTACTCCCCCATGGTCCTCCACACAGTATAAGACACTCGCCATGGTTCTCTACTCAGTATAATGCATTCCCCCATGGTCCTGTACGCAGTATAATGCAGCCCCCCATAGGGTAAAATGCAGCCCCCCCCACCCGTAGGGTAAAATGCAGCCCCAGTCCTCCAGTATTATCAGTACACACTGATTTAAAAATAAATACATACTTACCGCTCCTCGTTCCCTGCTGCTTCAGTCTCTGCAGCTGATCACCTCAGCAGCTGCCAGCTCCACTGTCTGGCACAGCGTGGCGCGTCATCATGCCGCTGCGTCAGACGCAGAGGAGGAATGATAGGAAAGGGGGGTGTCACATGATGCTCCCTCCTCCAGGTTTTCGTGGGCCCCGGGCGAAAGAGTCTCAGTGGCCCCTTTAACACATCCAACCATTCATGATGCACAGATACAGCAGAGAAATTATAGATATAGACATAATACAATGCCAAAAATTTCACTGACTTCTTACATTTCATGAGTGATATCTATTGTAAATTCTACAATAGCTCAGAAACCGGTAAATCCTCACAGCGCACAGTGCAGACCGGACAGTATAGTCCTCCATACAGTGTTATGGCACCACTAAGTCCTCCATACAATATTATGGGCACAACATAGTCCTCCATACAGTATTATGAGCCCCATATAATGCTCCATACAAAATACTGGATCTCATATAATTCACCATAGAGAATACTGCCTGGTCCCCATGTAATGCCATATGCAGGCTGGACCCCATACAGAGGCCCCACAAGCCCCCCACAAGCCTGCAGCATCCCCCCCAGAGCCCCCACAAGCACGCAGCATCCCCCCCCAGAGCACCCACAAGCCGGCAGCATCCCCCCCAGAGCACCCACAAGCCCGCTGCATCCCCCCCAGAGCACCCACAAGCCCGATGCATCCCGCCCAGGGCCCCCACAAGCCTGCTGCATCCCCCCGGGGCCCCCACAAGCCTGCAGCACACCCCCCCAGAGCTCCCACAAGCCCGCAGTATCCCCCAAGGGCCCCCACAAGCCCACAGCATCCCCCCCAGAGCCCCCACAAGCCCACAGCATCCCCCCACCAGAGCCCCCACAAGCTCACAGCACCCCCCCCCAGAGCCCCCACAAGCTCGCAGCATCCCCGCCAGAGCCTCCACAAGCCCGCAGCATCCCCCCAGAGCACCCACAAGCCCGCAGCATCCCCCCCCAGAGCACCCACAAGCCCACAGCATCCCCCCAGGGCCCCACAAGCCCACAGCATCCCCCCAGGGCCCCACAAGCCCGCAGCATCCCCCCCAGGGCCCCACAAGCCCACAGCATTCCCGCCCCAGAGCCCCCACAAGCCCACAGCATCCCCCCCCAGGGCCCCACAAGCCCGCAGCATCCCCCCCCAGAGCACCCACAAGCCCACAGCATCCCCCCAGGGCCCCACAAGCCCGCAGCATCACCCCCAGGGCCCCACAAGCCCACAGCATTCACCCCCCCAGAGCCCCCACAAGCTCGCAGCATCCCCCCCAGAGCCCCCACAAGACCGCAGAATCCCCCTTAGGGCCCCCCTAAGCCCGCAGCATCCCCCCCAGAGCCCTCACAACCCCATAGCATCCCCTTAGGGCCCCCACAAGCACGCATTATCCCTGCATTATTCCCCAGAGCCCCCTAAGATCTCCACAAGCATTAATTAACCCCACCAGACTGCCCTCCAGCATTAACCCCCCCAAATCCCTCACTCGCAAGTATCAAGCCCCCTCACCCCAAAAACAACAAGAAGAAAAGACATCAGACCAGCAATTAATAGAACAATCTCCTGTTTCTCAGCTTAGGATACTGACCTCCTCCTGCAGCTTCACCGGCAGCTCTGTCTCTGCATGAGACTCTGGCGTCTGGTGCTGAACTAGAACACGCCCCCGGAAATGACATCACACCTGGAAGGATCCCATACATTCTAGTGTCTAGGGCACAGGAAGAGGTAATTATTGTGACGGCCGGGGCCCTGAGCAGGCGGGGGGGCCCATAGTGCGCCGGGATGCCCGACGGCGAGTAAGCCCCCCGCCTGCTCAGGGCCCCGCCGCTTCCTGGGTGCAGGAGGGGGACCCGATGCGGGGGTACACAGTGCAGGCGACTGCTATGGGGCCCCCCCAGCTCACGGGCCCCATAGCAGTCGCGTGGCCTGCCGCCATTGGCGGGACGCCACTGGGTACAATGGTGTCTGGCCTGGACAATCCTCTGTAAGGGAAACCAAGTCCGAACTGATAGATTTTCCCTGCACTGATACATTGTAGCAAACGGTCAGGACAGGAGGGGGATCGTCTAGACTGAATACCATTGTAATAAATGCTCCGCTGCTGTCAGGATTAGATTTTTTTCAGGTTCTGGATATTAACAAGAATGATTTTATTCTCAGACAACAAGCAGAGATCTTACAAATGGCAGAAAAGTGGAATAATCCTTCATTGCAGAGAGGAGAACTTTCCTCCTGTATCCGGCGCATCGTCCTGTGGCTGAGAACAGTCTTTGCGGAGCGATTCCTCCCTATGAGGGGAACGTCGGCGCGGTGGAGCTGCTGTATCAGCCACGGAGGGGAATGAAGAGCAAGAAAGATTTATCCCTCATCCTGGAGGATCCGGAGCTGAAGACTGCGGAGATCAAAGCTGAAGGTGAAGCCACATGTGATCTGTATACATCGGCAGAGGGGTCGTCACATGAGGAAATCCCCCCATATATATGGAGATGGCGATCTGTGGGGGCCGGACACAGAATGGGTGTGTGGTGTAACCAAAGAGAACACTAAGTCAGCACAGGAGCTGTGTACACAAAACGGAAGCATTCTGCAAAGTTACTTTATTCTCTTTATCCCCTTCCCGACATCCGCAGAATTTAAGTGTCGCAATTCCAATGAGTTGTGGATTTTTGGTTCAAGTTGCCCAACGGGACCAAAAAATAATGTGATAGAAAAGGATTAAAATTGAAATTTATATATAAAAAAAATCCTTTTAAATTTCCTACCTCCATTTGTCAATACAAAGCAAGACTAAAAGATTATATATATATATTTATTTATTTAGTATTGACACACTGACAAAAAGTCCGATCTATCAAATCATAAATATATTAACCCCTACAGCAAATGCCCAACAGCAAAGATAATCTAAACACCCAATTTTTTTTTCTTTTCGGGTAATTTTACCTCCCAAAAAATGCATCAAAAAGAGATGAAAAGTTTGTAGACAGCAGAGAATGGCATCAATAACCCCCGCAGGTCGGCGAGCAGAAAGCGAACCTCGCCCAGATTCATCAGCAGAAACATGGAACAAATGCAGGGTCTCACAAAATGGTGACACAATACCGGGTTATTTATTACTGTTTGGTGACACCATAATACGGCAATTCTGGCTTCTTCATTTATTTTTCCGCTATTTAACGTGCGGTTTAAATAATTTGGGCTTTGATAGGTTGGACTTTTACAGACACGACAATATAAAATGTTTCTTTTTTAATTTCTTTTTTTCTACCTTGGAAAATAGGGGTGATTTAACATTTTTGTTTATTTTTTTTCCTTTGTAAAACTTTTTTCTTTTTTTTCCATTTTTACTTTATTTTTTTATGTCCCCTTAGGGCACTTGAACCTGCGATCTCTTGAATGCTTATTCTATATACAGTAATCCTCTAGTAATGCAGTATACAGTTTATAAGATTAAGTCCAGACTGTGGATGAACTTCACAGGAGTACCAAGATGGCAGCCATGCCGGCCTTCACCATTCCCCTGACTGCCATTGTCATCCATTTCCTGGTGATAGCGCAATATAAATGCCGCTGTTGGCTCAGGTGGCCACAGTCTACTCAAGTCGCTGCTGTCGGCTCAGGTCACCGCTGTTCTGGGCTGGCTGGCAAATTGCACACAGTAGCAACCCATCCTTACTGAGTTTTATCTGTGGCTGATTCATAAAGTGAGTAAAGGTTACAACGCTTTAAAAAGATAAAGCCGGTGTTATGATGTAATAGTTGAGGTCAAATGCCGACTAGATTCTCATCCACTTCTATCAGTGGGCTACTCAGAGAGGTGTCTGAGACTCTAGTCAGCATGTGACCGGGCTCGGACTGGCCTGCTAGGGAATTCCCCGGTGGGCCCCACTGCAGGGCCAGAACTGACAAGAGAAGGAAGGCTCCTCCCACTCCTACCCTACCACAGCTATGCACTTGTCTATATACCGTATGCTGTGTGTGTGGGGGTGTGTGGTTTGACTTGTCTATATACTGTATGCTGTGTGTGTGTGGGGGGGGGACTAGTCTGTATACCGTGTGTGGGAGGTGGGGGACTTGTCTATATACTGTATGCTGTGTGGGGGACTTGTCTATATACCGTATGCTGTGTGTGGGGGACTTGTCTATATACCGTATGCTGTGTGTGGGGGACTTGTCTATATTCTGTATGCTGTGTGTGGGGGACTTGTCTATATACCGTATGCTGTGTGTGGGGGACTTGTCTATATACTGTATGCTGTGTGTGGGGGACTTGTCTATATACTGTATGCTGTGTGTGGGGGACTTGTCTATATACCGTATGCTGTGTGTGGGGGGGACTTGTCTATATACTGTATGCTGTGTGTGGGGGACTTGTCTTTATACTGTATGCTGTGTGTGGGGGACTTGTCTATATACCGTATGCTGTGTGTGGGGGACTTGTCTATATACTGTATGCTGTGTGTGGGGGACTTGTCTATATACCGTATGCTGTGTATGGGGGACTTGTCTATATACTGTATGCTGTGTGTGTGTGGGGGGGACTTGTCTATATACCGTGTGTGGGAGGTGGGAGACTTGTCTATATACCGTATGCTGTGTGTGGGGGACTTGTCTATATACTGTATGCTGTGTGTGGGGGACTTGTCTATATAATATATGCTGTGTGTGGGGGACTTGTCTATATACTGTATGCTGTGTGTGGGGGACTTGTCTATATACTGTATGCTGTGTGGGGGACTTGTCTATATACCGTATGCTGTGTGTGGGGGACTTGTCTATATACTGTATGCTGTGTGTGGGGGACTTGTCTATATACCGTATGCTGTGTGTGGGGGACTTGTCTATATACTGTATGCTGTGTGTGGGGACTTGTCTATATACTGTATGCTGTGTGTGGGGGGGAGGGGGTGGAGGACTTGTCTATATACTGTATGCTGTGTGGTGGGGGACTTGTCTATATACTGTATGCTGTGTATGGGGGACTTGTCTATATACCGTTTGCTGTGTGTGGGGGACTTGTCTATATACTGTATGCTGTGTGTGGGGGACTTGTCTATATACCGTATGCTGTGTGTGGGGGACTTGTCTATATACTGTATGCTGTGTGTGGGGGACTTGTCTATATACCGTATGCTGTGTGTGGGGGGGGAGGGGGTGGGGGACTTGTCTATATACCGTATGCTGTGTGTGGGGGACTTGTCTATATACCGTATGCTGTGTGTGTGGTTTGACTTGTCTATATACCGCATGCTGTGTGCGGGGGACTCGTCTATATACTGTATGCTGTGTGTGTGTGGGGGGGACTTGTCTGTATACCGTGTGTGGGAGGTGGGCGACTTGTCTATATACCGTATGCTGTGTGTGGGGGACTTGTCTATATACTGTATGCTGTGTGTGGGGGACTTGTCTATATACCGTATGCTGTGTGTGGTGGACTTGTCTATATACTGTATGCTGTGTGTGGGGGACTTGTCTATATACCGTATGCTGTGTGTGGAGGACTTGTCTATATACTGTATGCTGTGTGTGGGGGACTTGTCTATATACTGTATGCTGTGTGTGGGGGACTTGTCTATATACCGTATGCTGTGTGTGGGGGGGGAGGGGGTGGGGGACTTGTCTATATGCCGTATGCTGTGTGTGGGGGACTTGTCTATATACCGTATGCTGTGTGTGTGGTTTGACTTGTCTATATACCGCATGCTGTGTGCGGGGGACTCGTCTATATACCGCATGCTGTGTGCGGGGGACATGTCTATATACCGTATGCTGTGTGTGGGGGGGAGGGGGTGGGGGACTTGTCTATATACTGTATGCTGTGTGGTGGGGGACTTGTCTATATACTGTATGCTGTGTATGGGGGCTTGTCTATATACCGTATGCTGTGTGTGGGGGACTTGTCTATATACTGTATGCTATGTGGGGGTCTTGTCTATATACCGTATGCTGTGTGGGGGACTTGTCTATATACCGTATGCTGTGTGTGGGGGACTTGTCTATATACCGTATGCTGTGTGTGGGGGACTTGTCTATATACCGTATGCTGTGTGTGGGGGACTTGTCTATATACCGTATGCTGTGTGTGGGGACTTGTCTATATACTGTATGCTGTGTGGGGGGGGGAGGGGGTGGCGGACTTGTCTATATACTGTATGCTGTGTGTGGGGGACTTGTCTATATACCTTATGCTGTGTGGGGGACTTGTCTATATACCGTATGCTGTGTGGGGGACTTGTCTATATACTGTATGCTGTGTGTGGGGGACTTGTCTATATACCGTATGCTGTGTGTGGGGGACTTGTCTATATACTGTATGCTGTGTATGGGGGACTTGTCTATATACCGTATGCTGTGTGTGGGGGACTTATCTATATACTGTATGCTATGTGGGGGTCTTGTCTATATACTGTATGCTGTGTGTGGGGAACTTGTCTATATACCGTATGCTGTGTGTGGGGGACTTGTCTATATACCGTATGCTGTGTGTGGGGGGGGAGGGGGTGGGGGACTTGTCTATATACCGTATGCTGTGTGTGGGGGACTTGTCTATATACCGTATGCTGTGTGTGTGGTTTGACTTGTCTATATACCGCATGCTGTGTGCGGGGGACTCGTCTATATACCGCATGCTGTGTGCCTGGGACTCGTCTATATACCGCATGCTGTGTGCGGGGGACTTGTCTATATACCGCATGCTGTGTGCGGGGGACTCGTCTATATACCGCATGCTGTGTGCGGGGGACATGTCTATATACCGTATGCTGTGTGTGGGGGGGAGGGGGTGGGGGACTTGTCTATATACTGTATGCTGTGTGGTGGGGGACTTGTCTATATACTGTATGCTGTGTATGGGGGACTTGTCTATATACCGTATGCTGTGTGTGGGGGACTTGTCTATATACTGTATGCTATGTGGGGGTCTTGTCTATATACCGTATGCTGTGTGGGGGACTTGTCTATATACCGTATGCTGTGTGTGGGGGACTTGTCTATATACCGTATGCTGTGTGGTGGGGGACTTGTCTATATACCGTATGCTGTGTGTGGGGGACTTGTCTATATACTGTATGCTGTGTATGGGGGACTTGTCTATATACCGTATGCTGTGTGTGGGGGACTTGTCTATATACCGTATGCTGTGTGTGGGGGACTTGTCTATATACCGTATGCTGCGTGGGGGGGACTTGTCTATATACAGTATACTGTGTGGGGGGGACTTGTCTATATACCGTATGCTGTGTGTGGGGGACTTGTCTATATACCGTATGCTGTGTGTGGGGGACTTGTCTATATACCGTATGCTATGTATGGGGGAGGGGGTGCTGGACTTGGTTCTCTTTGCTATATGTGGGGGAGGGAGACCTGGATAAATATGCTATACATGGAGGAGGGGAGCTTGGCTATATACTTTGTGTGGGGGAGCGGGGACCTTGGCTATATACTGTGTGTGGGGGAGCGGGGACCTGGCTATATACTTTGTGTGGGGGAGCGGGGACCTGGCTATATACTTTGTGTGGGGGAGCGGGGACCTGGCTATATACTTTGTGTGGGGGAGCGGGGACCTGGCTATATACTGTGTGTGGGGGACCGGGGACCTGGCTATATACTTTGTGTGGGGGAGCGGGGACCTGGCTATATACTGTGTGTGGGGGAGCGGGGACCTGGCTATATACTGTGTGTGGGGGAGCGGGGACCTGGCTATATACTGTATGCTGTGTGGGGGGGATTTGTCTATATACTGTATGCTGTGTGGGGGGGATTTGTCTATATACTGTATGCTGTGTGTGGGGGACTCTTTATAGATCACAGACATCATATGTGCTGATCAGGAGCCTTTCTGTGAATGCTATGTGTCAGGTCAGAGCTGCACTATTGCTAGATGATCTTGTGGGTGAACGTCTCATTCAGACGTCTGTTTTTTTACTTCCATGTTATTGACAGACATAATACGCACCTTTATCATCTATGGGGCAGCTCACATATCCATATATATATATATATATTTTTTATTTGCATATAGTAACAAACATTGATACAATTCGGATCGATCCCTTTGATGAAAATCAGTTTTGTTTTTTTTTGCTTTTTTTTAATGTACCAGAAAACTACAGATGTCTGAATGAGGCCTGAAGATCTGATCAAATGTGGCAGATTGTTCCTGGAGGATTTCCATAGAAAATCAGAGCAAATTAGCAAAAATCCGCAAGAAAATCCACAACAGCAAATTTGCACTCCATGATTTTGGTGCAGATCTTTCTGGTAATTCACTGTGGAAAACAGCAGCGTGTAAAATAAAAAGAAATAAACTTGCTGGGAGTTGTAGTCCCTCACCACATACTGCAGTGTTATCATGACGCAGTGATGGTTTAGTTACATGACCGGTGCCTGCGCTGTCACTTGCTGGGAGTTGTAGTCCCTCACCACATACTGCAGTGTTATCATGACGCAGTGATGGTTTAGTTACATGACCGGTGCCTGCGCTGTCACTTGCTGGGAGTTGTAGTCCCTCAGCACATACTGCAATGCTATTATGGCGCAGTGATGGTTTAGTTACATGATCGGTGCCTGCGCTGTCACTTGCTGGGAGTTGTAGTCCCTCAGCACATACTGCAGGGCTATTATGATGCAGTGATGGTTTAGTTACATGATCGGAGCCTGCGCTGTCACTTGCTGGGAGTTGTAGTCCCTCACCACATACTGCAGTGCTATTATGATGCAGTGATGGTTTAGTTACATGATCGGTGCCTGCGCTGTCACTTGCTGGGAGTTGTAGTCCCTCACCACATACTGCAGTGCTATTATGATGCAGTGATGGTTTAGTTACATGATCGGTGCCTGTGCTGTCACTTGCTGGGAGTTGTAGTCCCTCACCACACACTGCAATGCTATTATGATGCAGTGATGATTTAGTTACATGATCGGTGCCTGCGCTGTCACTTGCTGGGAGTTGTAGTCCCTCACCACACACTGCAATGCTATTATGATGCAGTGATGATTTAGTTACATGATCGGTGCCTGTGCTGTCACTTGCTGGGAGTTGTAGTCCCTCATCACATACTGCAGTGCTATTATGATGCAGTGATGGTTTAGTTACATGATCTGTGCCTGTGCTGTCACTTGCTGGGAGTAGTAGTCCCTCACCACATACCGCTGTGCTATTATGACTCAGTGATAGTGAATTGTGTATCTAATCCTATCCTGTGTGATACTGTCTGCTGAGCCGTGTATCTAATCCCGCCCTGTGCGATTCTGTCTGCTGAGCTGTATCTGTAATCCTCTTCTGTGTGATACTGTCTGCTGAGCTGTGTATCCAATCCTGTCCTGTGCGATACTGTCTGCTGAGCTGTGCATCTAATCCTATCCTGTGTGATACTGTCTGCTGAACAGTGTATCTAATCATCTCCTGTGTGATACTGTCTACTGAGCTGTGTATCTAATCCTCTCCTGTGTGATACTGTCTGCTGAGCTGTATCTCTAATCCCACCCTGTGTGATACTGTCTGCTGAGCCGTGTAGCTAATCCACTCCTGTGTGATACTGTCTGCTGAGCAGTGTATCTAATCCTATCCTGTGTGATACTATCTGCTGAGCCATGTATCTAATCCTCTCCTGTGTGATACTGTCTGCTGAGCTGTGTATCTAATACTCTCCTGTGTGATACTGTCTGCTGAGCAGTGTATCTAATCTTATCCTGTGTGATACTGTCTGCTGAGCTGTGTATCTAATCCTCTCCTGTATGATACTGTCTGCTGAGCTGTGTATCTAATCCCCTCCTGTGTGATACTGTCTGCTGAGCCGTGTATCTAATCCTACCCTGTGTGATACTGTCTGCTGAGCTGTATCTCTAATACTACCCTGTGTGATACTGTCTGCTGAGCCGTGTATCTAATCCTCTCCTGTGTGATACTGTCTACTGAGCTGTGTATCTAATCCTCTCCTGTGTGATACTGTCTGCTGAGCTGTATCTCTAATCCTACCCTGTGTGATACTGTCTGCTGAGCCGTGTATCTAATCCTCTCCTGTGTGATACTGTCTGCTGAGCCGTGTATCTAATCCTCTCCTGTGTGATACTGTCTGCGGAGCCATGTATCTAATCCTCTCCTGTGCGATACCATCTGCTGAGCAGTGTATCTAATCCTCTCCTGTGCGATACTGTCTGCTGGGCTGTGTATCTAATCCTCTCCTGTGTGATACTGTCTGCTGAGCAGTGTATCTAATCTTATACTGTGTGATACTGTCTCCTGAGCTGTGTATCTAATCCCCTCCTGTGTGATACTGTCTGCTGAGCTGTGTATCTAATCCTTTCCTGTGTGATACTGTCTGCTGAGCTGTGTATCTAATCCTATTGTCGTCACTGAATTTTGGGTCTTCTATCCTTTGGATTACGAGCTCGGAGAGAATGAAGACACAGGACAGGATGTTTGTGTCTAAACATACTCTAAAAACTTTATTACAAAACACAGGGCTAATATACACCCTAAAAGGCAGGAAACGGATTTGCCATATATGGTTCGATTATACAGTTTAGCTGAACAAGCGAAAAAAAGCTAGTTTCTGTATGCTTTAAAATATTTAATTAGACTTATCTAGTTAGCAAGGTCATTTCATCTTTCTGCAAGAACACATTATTGCTACAAGAAGAAACATCTGGCCAGGGAGTATACTTTATCTTCTCCCAAGGACACGCTATTGATACAAGAAGGAACATTCATAGCTGTTGTTTTCACCTAAAATAACTGTCAGACTTATATAGCATAGATGGGGCCTTTAAACATGAGGGACTCCATCTTCTGCTATAACATTCCATCCTTTTGTTCCTTCACTTATCAATACGAATTTCTATGTTTTCTTTTAGTACAACGCTGAATACACATTAAAAAAAGCTTAAAAACCAAATAAACCGCAAGACACATTAGCAAAACCTGTAAAATCACTTGTACTATACCAGCCAACCACCCACCAATACCTTTAAACCAATTTGTGGGATTTAGAAAGGAAAATCTCTGTGTGGAATTATTGGCCCAAGTATCTGAACAGTTCACCCAAAAGTTTATCTCTTCCCATGAGACCGGGACAGCGAGAAAGGGTATGCTAGTGGACGTCACAGGGGCATGCGTACATATCCAACAATTAGCAATGGTCTGGTTTTGCTCCTTTAGTCCATCGATTAGAGCAAGATGGTGTCTAATGAATCTATTGTCATCTCCATCCATGGTGCCTAACGTAGTCCATGCACCTGTGGTTGTAAGTATGCAGGTAAGTATAAATGTCATCATTCTTTGTCCGCTGGTTCTCCTAGTATCTTTTTGCAATGGGACGCGTGGATCCAGGTCTCTTTTCCCTCTAGCTTAACGGCTGTACTTGTGGTCAGAAGAACTTGAAAGGGTCCGTCAAACCGTGGATTTAGGCTTTTCCTCACGTGTCTTTTTATAACCACCCAGTCTCCAGGTTGCAGCGTATGGCTGCTAGAGTCTTGATCTGGATCTGGAAGAGAACTGAAGACATTATCATGTACTTGCTTAATCTTTTTGTGTAAAGCCCTCACATAGGAACTTAGCACATGGTTGTTCATTTCTAATGCTTGCGGATAGAAACACCCTAGGCTGGGTACGTTGCCAAACAATATCTCATATGGAGAGAGTCCAGTCTTTCTATTAGGCGTGTATCTTACTGAAAACAGAGCAAGTGGTAAACAGTCCGGCCATGGTTTTCCTGTCTCAGCCATGGCTTTCTGAATTTTTAATTTCAATGTCCCATTCAGTCTTTCCACTTTACCACTACTTTGTGGGTGATATGGGGTGTGGAATGCTTGTTGAATTCCTAGAGCTGACATGACTTCATTCATTATTTCACCTGTGAAGTGTGTACCTCTGTCACTCTCAATTACCTCTGGTACCCCATACCTGCAGACCACCTCCGCAAGCAGTTTCTTTGCGGTTGCCGCAGCCGTGGCTTTGGCAATCGGGAAAGCCTCTGGCCATCCTGAGAACAAATCAATACAGACCAACACATATTCCCATGATCCTGACTTTGGCAGCTGAATATAATCAATTTGCAGTCTCTGGAATGGATAGAGGGGCCGGGGGTGTGTTTGGGTGGTGTTTTAACTACTCTACCCTGATTATGTGTAGCACATATCATGCACCCTTGTACCAGGTTTTCAATACAGGTGGAGAATCCTGGTGCCACCCAATGTTTCTGCATCACACTCATCACACCCGTTTTAGATTGGTGTGTCGGCCCATGTAGTATCTGGGCAGCTGCTGGGTACAGTGCCCTTGGAAGGCATCGTCGTGTCCCTTTCCCCCATACCCCATTTGCTTCATTCAGGCATGCACCTTCCTTTAACCACTTATCAACCTCCTCCTTTTGAGCCTGAGCCTGCATTTGGGATAAGATGTCCTCCGACACAAAGGGGTTTTTAGGGGCACTTAACTGACGTACTGTTGACCCTTGTTGCGGCTTACAGGCTGCTGTTTTTGCAGCTGCATCTGCCATCGCGTTTCCTCTGCTTACCTGGTCGGTGCGTCTGGTATGTGCTCTTACCTTTATGACAGCTACTTGTTTAGGTAGTTGTAGCGCATCAATTAACTGCTGGACCGCATCAGCATTCTTAATGGGGTGTCCTGCTGCCGTCAGGAAACCTCTTGACTTCCATATTGGACCAAAATCATGCGATATACCGAATGCGTACCTAGAATCTGTGTAAATGTTAACAATACTACCTTCCGCTAGTTTACAGGCCTCGGTTAGGGCCCTAAGTTCAACTTCTTGAGCCGACTGGTGTGGGAGCATTGGTTCTGCCTTGATTACTGCATTGAGGGAGACAACTGCATATCCAGTATGGAAGGTACCTGAATCGTCCTGATGACGGGATCCATCTACAAAAAATTCAAAATCTGCATTTTGTAATTCATGTTCAAATACAGTAGGTAAACCTGCTGTTTCTTGTGCCATCATTTGTACACAGTCATGAGGAACTTCCTCTCTTGGATCTTCCTTATAAAGCACAGTACCAGACCCCTCCTTCAGATCCGAGAGAGGTAACAAAGTTGCTGGATTCAGGGTAGTACACCTCTGTAAAGAAACATTGGGAGGCATTAACAGTGCACATTGTAACCTAAGATTGACTAATAGGCCTGATAGAATAACTGAGGTACAGATAGGGGGGCACCTAGGTAATAGCGACCATAATATTATCGACTTCAAAATGCCCCTCAGTAGGGTTATCAATAAGGGAACAACAAAAACATTAAACTTTAGGAGGGCGAAGTTTGATCAGCTGAAAGAAAGCCTTCAACTTATTGACTGGGACAAAGTTCTTAATCAAAGGAATACGAATAGTAAATGGGAAACCTTCAAAAGAATTCTGAATACTCAGTGCGAGAGATATATACCGTATGGGAATAAAAGGGCCAGAAATAAGAGGAAACCAATATGGTTGAACAAGAACGTAAAAGGGGCGTTAAATAGCAAAAAAGAGGCATTCAAGAGATTAAAACAGGAAAACAGTAAGGAAGCAGTAATGTGTTACAAGGAAAAAATGAGAACCTGTAAAAAACAAATAAAAATAGCGAAGGAGGAAACAGAGAGACGTATTGCTAGGGAAAGTAGATCAAATCCCAAACTGTTCTTTACGTATATAAATAGTAAAAGGATTAAATCGGATAATATTGGACCGATAAAAAGTGAGGAAGGCAAAATCATAGAGAAAGATGAGGATAAAGCTAATCTATTAAATAATTTTTTTTCGACAACTTTCACAAAGGAAATCGAACTAACAGGAGAAATGAGAAGTGACAAGCTTAATCCTCCACTAAGTATGACAAATCTAAGCTGGGGTACAGAAACGCCTCAGTAACATTAAAATAAACAAATCACTAGGACCTGATGGCATACACCCACGGGTACTAAGGGAACTAAGTAATGTGATAGACAGACCGTTATATCTTATATTTAAGGACTCTGTTGAGACTGGGTCTGTGCCACTTGATTGGCGACAGGCGAATGTAGTGCCAATATTCAAAAAGGGAGCGAAAAGTGACGCCAGAAACTATCGGCCGGTGAGTCTGACGTCCGTTGTGGGCAAAATTTTTGAAAGCTTCATTAAAGAGGCAATTACGGAGCATCTTGATGCTAATAATCTTTTAATCCCGAACCAACATGGATTCATGAGGAATCGCTCCTGCCAAACAAACCTGATTGACTTCTACGAGGAGGTTAGCTCTCGAGTAGATCAGGGGGAACCAGTGGATGTCGTGTATCTCGACTTCTCAAAAGCGTTCGATAGCGTGCCACATAATAGGTTGGTCTACAAAATGAGAATGATGGGGCTGGGGGAAAATGTCTGCAAGTGGGTAGCTAACTGGCTAAAGGATAGAAGGCAGAGGGTGGTTATAAATGGAATATACTCAGATTGGGTAAGCGTCACTAGTGGGATACCACAGGGGTCTGTACTAGGCCCAATGTTATTTAATATCTTTATTAACGACATAGTCAACGGGATAAATAGTAACATATCAATATTTGCAGATGACACAAAGTTATGTAAAACAATTAATACAAAAGAGGACAGTGCAGACCTACAGAGGGATTTGGATTACCTGGGTAGGTGGAGCATTAAATGGCAAATGAGGTTTAATGAGGAGAAATGTAAGGTCATACATATGGGAAGGAAAAATGGAAGTCACCAGTACTCACTGAATGGGAAATCATTGGGGAATTCAGAGGTGGAGAAGGACTTGGGCATCTTGATTGATAGCAAACTAAATTGGAGTGCCCAAAGTCAGGCCGCTGCTGTAAGGGCAAACAGGGTAATGGGATGTATCAGAAGAGGTATAGCTGCAAAGGATGAGAACATTGTTCTTCCACTGTACAAAGTACTGGTCAGACCACACTTGGAATACTGTGCTCAGTTATGGGCCCCAATATATAGAAAGGATATAAATGAGCTTGAAAAGGTACAAAGGAGGGCAACAAAATTAATAAAGGGAATGGAGGGACTGCAATACCCAGAGAGGTTGGCAAAACTAGAACTATTCAGCTTGGAAAAGAGAAGGTTGAGGGGGGACATAATAAATGTGTACAAATATGTTAGGGGACAGTATAGAGATCCGGGATTTGTTCAAAAGGAGGGATATTACGGTAACAAGAGGGCATTCACTAAGACTGGAAGAGAAAAGGTTTCAGCACCAGCATAGGAAGGGGTTCTTTACGGTAAGAGCAGTGAGAATATGGAATTCACTGAGTGAGGAGACGGTAATGTCGGATTCACTACACCAGTTCAAGCGGGGACTGGATGCATTTCTAGATACCAGGCAGATTTCAGCGTATACTTAAAAATAAAATAAAATAGTAAGTTGATACAGGGATTTATTCTGACTGCTGGTTTCAGAGTCGGGAGGGAATTTTTCCTCAGGTGAAGATTGGCTAAATCATTTGGGGTTTTTGCCCTCCTCTGGATCAACTTTAGCAATTACAGAACTAACAGGTCGAACTTGATGGACGCAAGTTTTTATTCGGCTTTACAAACTATGTTACCACAGGAGGCGTCACGAACTTTCCCCTTTTCCCATACACCTTTCCCTCAATTCTTTGCTTTTTTTTAAGAGTGACCCCAGGGTACGGCCCCGGGAGCTGGCCACCGCGCCATCCCCCAAAACTAACAGCAAGGCCCGGGCGCCGAGTCCCCATCCTTTGGGCTCGTCATCTCTTCCTGGCGTCACGAACAGGATCCTGTGCCCGCTGCAACGACGGAGTGTTGTGTCCGTTGCCACCGGGTAATGTGCGCCTTTAATCAAAAACTGTATATTTAACTGTGGCGAAGATTGCCGCCATTGTTGGGCCGCCGAGCGGGAAGAAGGGCGTAACCGCGGGAAACTGAGAGGCGTACCTGCTAAAGCGAGCGAAGCCCCGGACACGCCTCACGCCTCGACGTCAAACCAGGAAGCGCCAGGTCCTGGAAGGAGCGCCGGTGAACGCTCTGACGTAGGACGCAAGCGACACAAGGTCCTGAAGAAGAACGTCACCTGCGGAGCTGCGGCCTACCGGAAGAAAAGAAGAGAAGGTAGGCCACAGTTAGCTAGGGGAGCGCCAGAATGTCCGAAGAACAGCACAACGCCGGAATACCGGTTAACCGCCCTGATGCTCAACTTGTGCCCGATGCCGAGCAGGCCGAAGCAGCCGCTCCACCAGCAGGGCCTGTAACCCCTGTCATACCCATAGCCCTACCGTACATCCCCGGAGCGAAGTGGCTCCCCCAGTACAGCGGCAAACCAGATACCCTGTCTGGATTTAAGCGGAAAATATGCGGTATACTGGATACGTACTCTATGACAGGCAAGCAAAGAGCCGCTGTGGTATTAGGACAATTAACCGGTGCTGCGGAGCAAGAAGTAGAAACCTGGTCGGCCGCAGACCAAGAGTCAGTGTCCGCAATCTTTAAAAAGTTATAGACTGTCTTTGAGAATCGTACTGAGACAGACCTCCAGATGAGGTTCTACAACTGCTCTCAGCAACCGGAGGACAGTGATCGGGACTATGCCTGGCGTTTACAAGGGGCCCTGCGAGCTCTGAAAGAGGTTAGTCCAACCAGCATCAATAATGAAGATAAAATGCTGAAGGAACAGTTTATCTCCAGAGGAGAGCAGGACTGTGCGTTGGTGGTCCCTGGATCATCCAGATGCCACCTTTGACATCCTTAAGGACATGGCTACAAAAGGACTGCAGCCCCTGGAAACAACTGCTATCCAATGTTACCAGGGTGGGGCCACCCCAGTGCCTGCAGCGTCCACCTTTTCCCCAGTGGCTGCTGATGCCAAGGTGCAAGCAACGTCCCCTAGTGAGCTGGATAGCCTGCGCTCTGAAGTGCGTCAGTTGAGCAAAACCCTGACCACTGTATTGAGAACCCTGCAGCTGCGGCCGGAGCCCGAGGAGGAAGGAAGGATCCTGCTAGCTGACAGCCCTGAGGATGTCCCCTGGATGAGAAGAAGGAAGAGGACAACGCCACCCCCTGGGAGGATCAGCGACCAACGCCGTCCACCGAAGGACCCTGTCTGCCACCGCTGTCACAAGTCAGGTCACACCATCCAGAGCTGTCCTTTAAACGAGAAAACCCTGGGGCCGAGGGCCGACACCCAGGAGTAGACTCCCCAGGCCCAACAGACTGGTACAGCAGGTTTGTGGGAGGAAGACCTTTCCTGTCCTTTGTGCTAGACGGCATTGCGACATCCGCTCTGCTGGACACAGGATCTCAGGTAACCATCATGCCTGACATCCTCTACAAAAGGTTCTGGTCCATGGATGACCTAAGCCCACCAGCTCCAAACCTTTCCGTTTATGCCTCAAACGGCCTCCACCGGCCTCCCCCTTAACCTAGTCGGGGTTAAGGATGTGGCAGTAAAGGTGGGAAGAGTGGAACTGAAGGACCAGGGACTAATTGTAGTAGAGACTAATCCTGATGATACAAATTTGTATATGGTACTTGGCACTAATATTGTTAGTAACTTTCTGGGAGAAGTGGTGTTCTTGCTCCAACAGATAGCTGACACTGCCAGACAAGGGCAGAGAAAGGCGCTCCAGAAAGAGATCCGAACCCTTATGTACCAGCAACAGGTAAAGCTAACAGGTGATGAAATTGGTAATGTACTGGTGACAGACCTGGTACCCATTGTGATTCCCCCGATGAGTGAAATGCTGATATGGTGTAGAGCAGCAATAGGTCTCAAAGGACGGAGCTACCAGGTGGTAGTAGAGCCCCTTAGCTCCGAGCATAGGCCTACATTCTTGACTGCCAGAGGGGTAGTGGATGTACGCAATGGGAGGGTGCCCGTACGCCTCCTAAACTATTGGGAGGACGAGATTAGATTACCTTGCTACGCCACTGTTGCCAAACTGTACACAGTAAATAACAACTCCATACACACGGTGGAGTCCTTAACCTCACCAGACCAAGTGGAGGATAATGACCCGGCAACCCAGGTGGAAGATTGGTGTCAACAGCTCCATGTTGGGACAGACACCACTACTGCTCATCAGAAGCAGGGTGTACACCGGGTGGTTCAAGAATACGAGCAAGTATTCAGTAAGCACCCACTTGACTTTGGGAGGATTAAGGGGGTTCAACACCATATCCCCACAGGTGACCATCCACCCATCAAAGAACGTTACAGGCCTATACCACCAGCACACTACCAGAAGGTGAAGGAGATGTTGCACGACATGAAGAAGGCAGGGGTAGTAAGGGATAGTTGTAGTCCCTGGGCAGCTCCCCTAGTTCTAGTCAGGAAAAAGGACGGAAGCATGAGAATGTGTGTAGATTACAGACAAGTAAATCGCATTACACATAAATTTGCATACCCTTTACCACGTATAGAGGAATCCCTGGCTGCCTTAAAGTCTGCAAATTACTTCTCCACCCTTGACCTCACTAGTGGGTACTGGCAAGTAGCTGTTGCTGAGGAGGATCGGGAGAAGACGGCCTTCACCACCCCGATGGGACTCTGCGAGTTCAATAGTATGCTGTTTGGACTCTGCAACGCCCCCGGAACGATCCAAAGATTGATGAAGTGCTGCCTGGGACACCGCAACTTCGAGACTGTACTACTATACCTGGATGATGTGATAGTATACTCCAAAACGTATAAGGACCACTTGAAGCACCTGGCGGAGGTATTCGAGTCGCTGTCCCATTGTGGGATGAAGTTGAAGCCCTCAAAGTGCCACCTGCTCAAGAGAAAGGTACAGTACCTGGGGCACATCGTCAGTTCAGAGGGAGTAGCACCAGACCCGGAGAAGATCACTGCCATCCAGAAATGGCCGGAGCCGAAGAGCCTCAAGGAGGTACGTCAGTTCCTGGGACTAGTCGGGTATTACCGGAGGTTTGTGAAGGACTATACTAAGAAAGCGGTGCCTCTGCAAGACCTCCTGGTAGGACAGTCCCCCAGAGGCAGAAATCCCCCGTTCCAGTGGGGGAAGGAGCAAGCTGAATCCTTTAAGGTGATGAAGGAGATCCTGACCGGCGAAGAGATCCTTGCCTACCCTGACTACAGCCAACCGTTCCTGCTGTACACTGATGCCAGCAACGAAGGATTAGGAGCTGTACTGAGTCAGAAGCAGAATGGCAAAGAGAAGGTGATCGCCTATGCAAGCAGGAAGCTCCGCCCGACCGAGAGGAACCCAGAGAACTATAGCAGCTTCAAGTTGGAGTTCCTGGCCCTGGTCTGGGCCATCACCGAGCGGTTCAAGCACTATCTAGCCTCCAGTAAGTTCACTGCCTTCACTGATAACAACCCCTTGACTCATCTAGAAACAGCCAAGCTAGGAGCCTTGGAGCAACGATGGATGGCTCGGCTGTCAAATTACCAATTCACTATTAAGTACCGGGCTGGCCGCAAGAACGCCAACGCCGATGCCCTGTCCAGGATGCCTCACCAGTCAGACACTGAAGAAGAAGTGGACGACCTGGAGGAGATTGAACTACCTGCCTTTCATCAGAATGGGATGGTCCACGAGCAACGAGCCTCCAGGAGGCCTCGCGGTAACACGTTAAACCCCCTGCCTCACCACAGCTGGAAGGAGATTCAGGACAGCGACCCGGTTGTCAGCCGTATCAAAGAACTGATAACCCAGGAAGGTTCCTCCCTGGAGAAGAAAGCGTCTCTCCAAGCCAAGCAGCTGTGGAATGAGAAGAGCCGGCTGTTCATCTATAGAGAGAAGCAGTGCCGGAGGTACAGTACGTCAGCCCCAAAACCCATGAGATGGTATGGCAGACAGTGGTGCCCAAGACAGACATCCAGATGGTGTTGGAAGCCTACCACGATCAGGCGGGGCACTTCGGCTGGAAGAAGCTAGAGACCCTGCTGAAGTGTCGATTTTATTGGGTTGTTCCATTGAGAGGTGGTGCCGGAATTGTGGACCCTGTAGCCTCAGAAGAAAAGACTGCAGCAGCCAGAAGGCACCCCTGCAACCCATCAAGACGACTCGTCCCCTGGAGATCGTGGCCCTGGATCATGTCAAGCTGTCACCCAGCAAGTCAGGATATTCCTATGCCCTGACCATGGTGGATCACTACTCCCGGTTCCTGGTGGTCGCCACCGTCAAGGACCTGACGACAGAAACTGCGGCGAAGACATTTCAGGCGTACTTCTGCAGGCCCCATGGATACCCGGAGCAGGTGCTGACAGATCAAGGCCTAGCCTTTGAAGCCGAACTGTTCAAGGAGTTCTGCCATCTGTACAGGTGTAAAAAGATCAGGACTACACCGTACCACCCCCAAACCAACGGTCTCTGTGAAAAGATGAATAACATCATCATCGACCTGCTGAAGACCTTACCACTAGAGGAGAGAAATCAGTGACCAGACCTACTACCTGACCTGATAGATCTGTACAACCAAATACCTGTGAGTTCCACCAATTGTGAGCCAGACCCAGGAAGTTGCCCATGGACCTGGAGCTTGGTGTAGTAGAACCAGAAGCAGATATGTCCACTGAGGACTGGGACACGACCAGACAGGAGCAGTACAGAAGAGTACAGGCCTTTGTCGAAGACAGTCTCACTCGGGTAAGGGACAAGCAGAAAGCCCACTACAATAAAAGTGCGCCCGCAGAACCCTTCACCCCAGGAGAAGTGGTGTTAAAAAGAAAATAGGAGAAACCACAAACTTGATGACCAGTGGGAGAGAGAACCCTACACTGTGTTAAATTCAAGATTCGATAATAGGAAGACTTGCCTAATTAGTAGAGACGGAGGAATAATGACTGCAACGGTATCTAGAGACCATCTGAAGTTGTGTCCAGACCTGCTAAAGCTCCAAGAAGAAGTGCCTCTCACCTTACCGGAGGAGCCTAAAGAAGCAGTACTCCATACTGACTTAGGAGATTTCCCGGCAGATTGGCCTCAACTAGGAGGAGCAGTAATAATACCTGTGATCCACTTCTTTCAACAGCCAGAAAACCCTCCACAGCAAGTAGAGCCTGTAAGTGCTTCAGAAGAGCCTGCTCAAGAAGAATCCACAGAAGAAGGATCCCCGGTTTGAGCAGAGCAAGAAGGCCCAGCCAATGGTATACTTGCCAGTCCTGTAGAGAGGTTAAGGCAACCCTGCAGTTCCCCAACACTTAGAACTGACAGAATGGGAGGTAGTGCAAATACTAGTGCCTCACGCATCCCAGTACCACGTAGGTCGACGCATAGCACACGAGGTCAGACCCCTGTCAGATACAGAGAATAGAGAAGGAAACTCTGACAGTGTAAATAGTTGCCCCTGTGGTATTATATTGTGTATTTTCATGTATATATATTTATTAACTTGTTGTTTTGCCTTATAATGGACAATTTAAGTGAAATGGACACTTTTCCTTGTTACCTTTAGTTACTCGTCAGGGTACATAAAGAACTTTGTGGCTGTGGACTATGTGCAGCCCAAAAACTGCTTCTTGTAAATAATTGCACGCCCTGGAGTGCCCCTTTAGGTGACCTCGGAAGAAAAACGTGTCTGGTGTGGGACTAACGGAGGTCCGACTCAGGATCTCCAAGCCCTGCAGCCACCCCAGGGCCTACGTTGAGGGTTTGGGACAGGTCCCTCAAGCTGCCAAGTACTCTACCCTGTGAGATGGACATCCTGTAGGGAACCTCACCAGAAGAGACTTGAATTCTGAGGTTGCTTATTGTATATATGTATATATTTGTTATTTATAATGTTTTATTATGTAACGTTTAAGCAAAGTGCCTCCCATAAAGGGAAGAGTTATTGTATTGTTGTTATAAAAAGTACTTCAGTCCGGGAGTACTGAGCTTTGCTAGGGGGGGAATGTGGCGCCCCTGCTGCGCATTGGTGCCACAGATCCTAGAGGAGTGCATGGACGGATTCCTCCACAAGAGGCCCTCGTAGCATACACACACACCTCTACCTTCCACCTCAGACCAGCAGAGGGAGCCCGTTAGGGATATAAAAAGGGAAGGTGGAGCTAGGCAGTCAGTTCCTGCAGAAGATGAGCCTGAGAGAGGTCAGCCAGCAGTGGAGCTCAGTCTAGAGAACAGTTTCCTCAGGGGACAGAGGTAGTTCCAGGCCCTCTAGAGAGAGTTCAGACTCATAAAGCTCAGTCAGTGAGCTTAAGGCGTGCCGACGCCATAAGAGCGGTGAAGAGTAGCGTGGTTTACTGCCAGTGTGAAGCCTAGTGAGGGCCCCGAGCGCGACCGAAGGCAAGTGGAGTAAGCGAGCTACGTAGGGGGCAGAGGAGCTTAACCAGCTCACCCCACAAGCATTTACCGGACACCGGGTCCGCGTCTGCAAGGATCTCTAGGACCAGCAGAAACAACCGGGATCCCTGGCGAACTACATGTCCCAGGAGCACCAAAACCTGCCTGTAATACCAGGGTCAGGAATCACCGAGGCCCAAGAGACCAGGGAGTGTGATCTCCAACAGAAGGCCCTACCACCAGGTCAGCCGGTGCAAGACAGAGACCAAGTTAGGCCTAGCTCCAGGCAGGTCATAAACTTAACAGGAAAAGGCAAGAAACAGGAGGCCCCACACCCGCTCACTGGGGAGAGTCCTGAAATGCACCCTTCACCCTACAGTGCCCTTGATCGTGCCTGAAACACCACCAGTAAAGATACTGAAGTGAACTGTCGTGTGTGTGCCTATTCTTCCTCCGACCCAGCTGGGTCCCTCTGTCCTGCATCCCTTCTCCTATGCTGCCCTGAGGCCCCGCTCCACCTGTGGGGAGCCACACCATCTAAGCTGCCTGATCACCGGCCTCAGAGGACTGTAGCAGCGCTGGTGATCCTCACCAAACACCACGGGTGGCGTCACAAACTCTTTCCTATCCCATACACCTTTTCCCCACCATTCCTTCTTTCTTTTAAAGAGTGACCCCAGGGTACGGGCCCGGGAGCCGGCCACCGCGGCGTCCCCCAAAACCAAACAGCAAGGCCCGGGCACCGAGTCCCCATCCCTTGGGCGCGTCACTTCTCTCAGCACTCCCATCATTGCTCTCTCCTAGACGCCTCCATCATTGCGCTCTCCCAGCACCCCCATCATTACTCTGTCCCAGCACCTCCATCATTGCTCTCTCCCAGCCCCACATCATTGCTCTCTCCCAGCCCCCCACCATTGCTCTGTCCCAGCACCCCCATCATTGCTCTCTCCCAGCAACACGTCATTGCTCTCCCCTTCCCCACCATCCCCATCATTGCTCTCCCCAGCTCTATCAGCCCCATTATTGCTCTTCCCAGCCTCATCATTCCTCTCCCCAGCCCAATCAACCCCATTATTGCTCTTCCCAGCCCCATCAGCCCCATTATTGCACCTCCCAGCCCCATCATTCCTCTCCCCAGCCCCATCAGCCCCATTATTGCTCTCTCCAACCCCATCATCCCATCATTCCTCTTCCTAGCCCCATCAACTCCATTATTCCTCTCCCCAGCCCCATCAGCACCATTATTCCTCTCCCCAGCCCCATCAGCCCCCTCTCCAGCACCAATATTTCTCTCCCCAGCCCCATCATTGCTCTCCCCAGTCCCATCAGCCCCATTATTGCTCTTCTCAGCCCCATCATTCCTCTCCCAGCCCCATCCCCTCCCCAGCATTTCAGTAAAAAAAAAACAAAAAAAAAACAACAACTTACCTCAGCTTGCTCCCCTGCAGCAGCATCCTCCTGTTTGCCGGCAGCTTTCTTCCTGACCCAGGGGCGCGCTGCATGATGACGTCATCAAGCTGCGCGTGCCTGGGTCAGGGAGGAAGCAGAGGACGAACCCTCCAGCTCCGCTGCTATTCTCCTCCTGACAGCAGCGGAGCTGCAGGGATCCCTCCCTGACCGCTGCGTGCAGGGAGCAGCTGCACCTTGCGGGCCCCTTGGTGCAGCTGCATGGTCGGGACCCGGCACAGCTGCACCGGCGGCGGTATGTCCACCCCTGGACTGCTATGGGGCCCATAGCAGTCGCGTGGTCTGCCGCCATTGGCAGTACGCCACTGTGTATGGCATATACAGTGGGTGTGTGGTGCGTACGGCGTATACAGTGTGCGTGGTGCGTACGGTGTATACAGAGTGCGTGTGTGTGGTGCGTACGATGTATATGTGTCACCCCAGGCCTGGATGCCACAAATATTAAAGGCTGTGTCTGAGAGCAGGAGGGAGGTTCCCTGGTCAGGGACCATTAGCATGCAGCACCTCCTGTCCCAGGCCAGTAGGGGGAGCAGGCTGCCCCTATAAAAGCTGGAACTGGGGCAGGGTTAGAGAGACCAGAACCCACTTCTGAAGTGTCCAAAAGGGTTCTCAGAGATGAGGGACAGGTCAGCAGCAGCTGAGGAGTCCGTGAGGCAGAGGAGAAGCTGCAAGCCAGGGACAGAGGTGACGTGAGCCGGTCCTGGCTGAGAGAAATACACAACCGGACATTGGGGTCTGAGGCTGTCAGGATTGCAAGCCCAGCAGCAGAGAACCAACCCGCGAGGGATTTCAGGTCCCTTGGCCTAAGAAGCCTGGAGGCTCCGCCACACAGAGGGACCAGTACAGCAAGGAGAAGCAAAAGGTACCCAAGGCCCGAGTCGCAAGCCATACAGGTAAAGTACATGGCCAGCTCAGGGACGTGGGCTATTACACCACGAAAAGGGGGATAGTCAGCAAGAGC
This sequence comes from Phyllobates terribilis, assembly GCF_046119375.1. Lineage (NCBI taxonomy): Eukaryota > Metazoa > Chordata > Amphibia > Anura > Dendrobatidae > Phyllobates > Phyllobates terribilis. Next base: position 1,717,988 of record NW_027363010.1, on the reverse strand, counting down.
ATAGAGAGAGAACGGTAGGCCTACACACTCACCCTGACCAGTGGGGCTCGCCCGAATGCTCTCAGATACCCAGGCCCATTCCTAACCGGTACTCCTGTTGGGTCAGTAATAACATCTGCAATAAAGACCCTGGACTGTTTGAAGCGTAATCTGAACTCTTACTATTGCGGCCTGCACTATCACCCCCAGCATTCACCTACACTGCCCTGAGGCTACACTCTTCCCGTGGGGAGTTGTCCTACCCCTGTGCTGCACACCAACACCAGCCTCAGTGGTCTGCCTCGCAGCGGCGGTTATCTCTGACCGCAATCCACGGGTGGCGTAGTCGGACATTCCCAAATGTATAAATAGACTGCCACAGCATTTGGTCTGACCACCCTGAGCCACGGGATCGGGTTGCCACTACTACCCCCAGCATCGTACAGAAGCCCGGTTCCGGCTGCCCCACGGCCCAGGGGGCGAGTCAGCTTTGGCGTAGTCGGCAGGATTGTGACCAACCCGCCACAAATGGGTATTGCGTGCCTGAAAAATACTTTATACTTACCTGAGTGAAGTTTCCCGCCATTCAGGGCCATTTCCCGCCAATCGGAGCCGTTTCCCGCCATCGGGCGCCATCTTCGGGACGCCGCGCGGGAAGAAGAGGGGCATGGACGTCCAAAAACGCGTGAGACCTGAAGCCCCGCCCTACGCTGAGACGCCGTGCAAGGTCCTGGAAGGAGAGAGAGCGACGCCGACGTCATCACCGAGCGACGCAAGGTCCTCGCCCAGAGCATCGCGAGCGGATCCGCGGCCTACAGAAGAGGATCGTCGGAAGGTAGGCCTCGGTTAACTAGGGGGGAGGAAGATGTCGGACGCGGAGGGACCCTCTACCACCAGCGTAGCCGCTGCAGCTGTGATGCCGTTTTCCATGCCCTATATCCTCGGAGCGGCCTGGCTGCCACAGTATGCCGGCGAGTCACATACCTTGGGCGAATTTAAAGAAAGGCTGTATAGCCTGTTCAAAGTTTATCCCCTGACAGAAGAACAGAAAGTAAGCATACTGATAAGGCAGTTAACTGGTGCGGCCCAGCGGGAGGTAAAGTCTTGGACAGCGGAGGAGAAAAGGACTGTAAGGGGGGTTCTGACCCATCTACAGGACACCTTTGATACCCGTACCTCAGCAGAAATCAAAATGCGGTTCTATGGATGTAAGCAGCCAGCTCAAAATAGCATCAGAGACTATGCCCTAAATTTACAGGAAGCCTTGGGGGCAATTAAGCAAGCTGACCCTGGCAGCGTGCAGGATACCGATAAACTGTTGACTGATCAGTTCATAGAAGGTCTGCTGTCCAGCGCCCACAGAACCCAGCTACGCCTCATGGCCCTACAGAACCCCGATTTGACTTTTGCACAGTTCAAAGATAGGTCCATCCGGGTGCTCCGAGAACCCGCACCAGGGGGCGCTGTAGTTTCCCGGCGCCCTGCCATCACTTACCACCAGGAGGCAGCGCCCTACCCTGCAGACCTTGTGGGGACTGATGCGCAGGCCCTAAAGCCATCCCCGCCTGCAAACATGCACCATCAGGTCCAAGAACTGACAAAGAGTGTTGCTGCATTGACCAGGACCGTACAGCTGTTACAGATGGACCCGTCAGGACCAATCAAGCTGGCTTCCAGTCTGGAGGATGTCCTGTGGCGTTGACGGAGGAGGATCTCGTCGTTCAGAGGGAGACTCGCCGATCGTTACACTGAGGATGGACAGCCGATTTGCCGCCGTTGCAGCCAGCCGGGACACGTAGCCAGGTACTGTACTTTAAATGGGTCCGACCTGGGGCAGAGGGCCAACCCCCAGGCATAAGGTCACCAGGCCCGTCTAATTGGCGTGATAAGTACGTAGGGGGACGCCCGGTTTTACCTGTAGTGCTGGACGGTATCCCTATGAGTGCACTGGTGGACACCGGGTCCCAAGTGACTACCATCCCCTATGTACTTTTCAAGCAGTACTGGAGTGACACTGACATAACCCGCTATCCAGACAGTGACTTGAGCATCATCGCCAGCAATGGCCAGCACATGCCGCAGGTGGGGTTCAGAGAGATGATCATTGTGGACATTGACCGTCGAGAAAGTCACCCTAAAATAACCTTGGGTACTAACGTGATTGAAAATTGTCTTTCAGAAGTGATTGCAATTTTGCAGCAGATGGCGATGAATGCGAGCTCCAGCCAACAGAGGGTCCTCCAGAAGGAGATAAGAGCCCTGATGAGACGGGTAGAACTGTCTGGTGGTGAGATCGGTAGCGTGAGGATGAGCGACCCGTTCCCCATTGCCATGCCTCCCAAAAGTGAAATGATGATCTGGTGTCGGACTGCAATCGGGTTAAGAGGGAGAGACTACCAAGCCATGGTAGAACCCGTGTACTCAGACAGCAGGCCCACCATTTTGACAGTCCGGGGGGTGGTTGATGTCCGCCATGGAAGGGTGCCCGTCCGGATCTTAAACATCGGGGAAAGGGAAGTACACTTGCCCCGGTAAGCTACACTAGCCAAATTGTCTGCTGTCGAACACAATGCTCTCAGGGTCGTGGAACCCTTGCCTCCATCTCCCCCGGTGGAGGGTAATGGCTCCCAGAAACTTAAGGAGGACTGGTGCCAGAAACTCCACGTGGGTGATGACTCCACTCCCTTGCACCAAAAACAAGGAGTCTACCGGGTGGTTCAGGAGTACGAGAGAATCTTTAGTAAGCACTCGCTAGACTTTGGCAGGGTGAAAGGGGTAGAACACCACATCCCCACGGGGAGCCACCCACCAATAAAAGGGAGATACAGTCCTGTACCCCCTGCACATTATCAGAACGCAAAGGGCATGCTGAGAGAAATGAAAGAAGCCGGGGTCATTAGAGACAGCTGTAGCCCCTGGGCAGCCCCCTTGGTTCTGGTAAAAAAGAAAGACGGTACCATGAGAATGTGCGTGGACTATAGACAAATCAATCGTATCACCCATAAAGACGCGTACCCTATTACCTAGGATAGAGGAATCCTTAGCCGCACTGAAATCAGCTAATTTCTTCTCTACTTTGGACCTTACTAGCGGGTACTGGCAGGTTCCTGTGACAGAGGCTGACAAGGAGAAGACTGCCTTCACCACCCCGATGGGATTAAGTGAATTCAACTGTATGCCATTCGGGCTCTGCAACGCACCCGGGACCTTCCAGAGGCTGATGGAATGCTGTCTAGGGCACTGAAACTTTGAGACGGTCCTACTTTACCTGGACGACGTGATTGTCTGTTCAAAGACTTACAAGGACCATCTAAAGCACCTGGCCGAGGTGTTCGAGGCCCTGGCATGCTTTGGTATGAAAGTGAAACCCTCCAAGTGCCATCTGTTAAAGCCGAAGGTACAGTACCTGGGGCACGTGGTGAGTGCAGAAGGAGTAGACCCCGACCCCGACAAGGTCACAGTAATCAAGAGCTGGACAAGCTCCTCAAACATCAAAGAAGTGAGGCAGTTCCTCAGGTTGGTAGGCTACTACCGAAGGTTCATCCCCGGGTTCACAAAGATGGCGGCTCCAATGTAGGTCAGTCTAAATCCAGAAGTCAAAAGCCACCCTTCAAGTGGGACAAGCCGAAAGAGGAGTCCTTCCGCCAGCTGAAGATGGCCCTCACGGGGGATGAGATCCTGGCCTACCCCGATTATGGCCAGCCTTTTATCCTCCACACAGACGCCAGTAATGTGGGGTTAGGAGCCGTACTGTCCCAAAACCAACAGGGCAGAGAAAGGGTGATCGCGTACGCCAGCCGGAAGCTGAGGCCCACTGAAAGGAACCCGGAGAATTACAGCTCCTTCAAGCTAGAATTCTTGGCAGTGGTGTGGGCCGTCACAGAACGGTTCAAGCATTACCTGGCCTCCGCAAAGTTCACTGTGTACACGGACAACAACCAGTTGAAACACCTGGACAATGCAAGACTAGGTGCCCTAGAACAGCGGTGGATGGCCCGGCTATCAAATTATGACTTCACAATCAAATACCGGGCAGGCAGAACCAACGCCAACGCAGACGCCCTATCAAGAGTGCCCCACCTACCCGAAGGAGAAGAAGACTCGGAAGAGCTGGAGGAAGTAGAGCTCCCTGCGTTCCACCGGTATGGGGCCACTCAGTATTCTCACCGGGTAAGAGACGAAGACCTAACCACCGTCATGTTCAACCCCACCACGGCTGGGCTGAAACACAAGATAGTGACCCTGCAGTTCGCCTGGTGAAAGACCTGTTAACCCAGGCAGACGCTAGCCCTGGCCCGGACACTCCAGAGGAAGCCAAGCAGTTCTGGAAGGAGAAAAGCAGGCTATTCCTCTACGAAAGTAAGCTGTGCACGAGGCTTGTCAACCACCGGACGCACGAGCTGGTAGTGACGGGATGCAGCAATGGTCCTGGAGGCCTACCATGACAGAGCGGGACACTTCGGGTGGAAGAAACTGGAGTTCCTACTGAGAGAGTGGTTCTACTGGATCGGTATGAGAGGGGCCATAGAGAAGTGGTGCAGGGACTGCGGCCCATGTCACCTCAAAAGGAACGACCGTACCAGCCAGAAGACACCCTTGAGGCCCATCGTCACCAGGCAGCCTCTTGAGCTGGTTGCTCTGGACCATGTGAAGTTGGCTCCAAGCCGGTCTGGCTACATCTATGCCCTCACGATTGTGGACCATTACTCCCGGTTCTTGGTGGTGGTCCCGGTTAAAGACTTGACAGCCCAAACAGCGGCCAGAGCCTTCCAACAACACTTCTGCCGTCCACACGGGTATCCGGAACAGGTCTTGACAGATCAAGGTCCAGCGTTTGAGGCGGAAGTCTTTCAGGAGTTCTGCAACCTCTACGGCTGTAGGAAGATTCGGACAACGCCTTACCACCCGCAAACCAACGGGCTGTGTGAGAAAATGAACAATATCGTCATTGATCTCCTCAAGACGTTGCCCCTGGAAGAACGCAGCCTGTGGCCGGAGAAGCTGCCAGACCTGATAGACTTGTGCAACCATATCCTGGTGAATGCTACAAATTGCACCCCGGCTTACCTGATGCGAGCAAGACCAGGTAAGCTGCCGGTAGACCTGGAGATGGGAGTCCTGACACCCGAGGACACCTACCCAGACGCGGACTGGGATACGGTACGGCGGCTACAGTACAAGAAGGTACAGGAGAGTGTGGAGAGGAGTCTGGCTCAAGCGAGAGAAAAACAAGAGAGGCTCTTCAACCAACACGCCCCTGCTGGTCCCATGGAACCTGGTGAACAGGTCCTGAAGCGGAAGAGAAGGCTTCACAAGCTAGATGACCAGTGGGAGAGCGACCCGTACACAGTACTGCCGTCCAACCACAACAACCCGAAGGTATGTGTAATTACCAAGGATGGAGGAGAAACCACTAGCACTGTCTCCAGAGACCACCTAAAACGGTGCCCCGAGCAACTGCAGAGTCCAAGAGAAGATCAAGATGACCTTGAACCCGTAGAGGACAAGGAAGAAATGGTCAGCACCATTCTCGGAGAGTTCCCCCGGTCCTGGACTCGGATAAACAATGCCATATTGGTACCCATCCTACACTTCCTTCAACCTACCCAGCAGGAGCCTACAGGAGAGCAGGAAGAACAAGAGGAACAAGCAGCCCGGAGGCAGAAGAACCCATGCCAGCAGCCCAGGAGAGTCAACCCCCTGCTGACAGTGAGCCTGCCATGCCTGCGGTAAGCCAAAGGACCCGCAGACAGCTGCCTGCCCTGCCTGTAAACCCAGCTAGTAGCTGTACCCTAAATGCTAGTGGGTAAAGCCAGGATAGACCACCACCAGACAGTGGGTTACGCAGGTCAACCCGGATCACTAGGGGTCAAATACCAGCTCGCTGGAAAATCTGAATGTAAAGTATGTAGTTAATGTTTTATACTTGTTACCTGGTTATTAATACTGTTTTCCCAGTTTTCCTAGATACAATGGACTGACAGGTCATGGACACTGAATGGCCGGAACTGTCTTGTAAATAGTTGCACTAGGTGCCCTCTTGTGAAGATGGCCACAGTAGATAAACCTGTCCGGCGTGGCTCCCTTGTGGCCCAAAGTAGTTAGCTCGGCCTTGTCGCCACGCCCAAGGCCAGGAGCTTGGGGTTTATGGAGACAGGTCCCCACACTGTGGAAAACGTCACCTTGTTGAGTGATATGGACACCCGGTCACGGAAGCGCCGTGACCTTAAGGACAAAATGTACTTGTATATATGCTATGTTGTCATTTATACCCTGTTTGTTGTTGGCCAAAAAGGCTTAGTCCCAGAGTACTAAATTTTAAAAGGGGGGAATGTGTCACCCCAGGCCTGGATGCCACAAATATTAAAGGCTGTGTCTGAGAGCAGGAGGGAGGTTCCCTGGTCAGGGACCATTAGCATGCAGCACCTCCTGTCCCAGGCCAGTAGGGGGAGCAGGCTGCCCCTATAAAAGCTGGAACTGGGGCAGGGTTAGAGAGACCAGAACCCACTTCTGAAGTGTCCAGAAGGGTTCTCAGAGAAGAGGGACAGGTCAGCAGCAGCTGAGGAGTCCGTGAGGCAGAGGAGAAGCTGCAAGCCAGGGACAGAGGCGACGAGAGCCGGTCCTGGCTGAGAGAAGTACACAACTGGACATTGGGGTCCGAGGCTGTCAGGGTTGCAAGCCCAGCAGCAGAGAACCAACCCGCGAGGGATTTCAGGTCCCTTGGCCTAAGAAGCCTGGAGGCTCCGCCAAACAGAGGGACCAGTACAGCAAGGAGAAGCAAAAGGTACCCAAGGCCCGAGTCGCAAGCCATACAGGCAAAGTACACGGCCAGGGACGTGGGCTATTACACCACGAAAAGGGGGATAGTCAGCAAGAGCATAGAGAGAGAACGGTAGGCCTACACACTCACCCTGACCAGTGGGGCTCGCCCGAATGCTCTCAGATACCCAGGCCCATTCCTAACCGGTACTCCTGTTGGGTCAGTAATAACATCTGCAATAAAGACCCTGGACTGTTTGAAGCGGACTCTGAACTCTTTATTGCGGCCTGCACTATCACCCCCAGCATTCACCTACACTGCCCTGAGGCTACACTCTTCCCGTGGGGAGTTGTCCTACCCCTGTGCTGCACACCAACACCAGCCTCAGCGGTCTGCCTCGCAGCGGCGGTTAACTCTGACCGCAATCCACGGGTGGCGTAGTTGGACATTCCCAAATGTATAAATAGACTGCCACAATTTGGTCTGACCACCCTGAGCCACGGGATCGGGTTGCCACTACTACCCCCAGCATCGTACAGAAGCCCGGTTCCGGGTGCCCCACGGCCCAGGGGGCGAGTCATATACAGAGTGCGTGTGTGTGGTGGTGCGTACGGCGTATACAGTGTGTGTGTGTGTGGTGTGTACGGCGTATACAGTGTGTGTGTGTGTGGTGTGTACGGCGTATACAGTGTGTGTGTGGTGGTGCGTACGGCGTATACAGTGTATGTGGTATGTACAGTGTGTGTGTGTGTGTGTGTGTGGTGTGTACGGCGTATACAGAGTGTGTGTGTGGTGTGTACGGCGTATACAGTGTGTGTGGTATGTACGGCGTATACAATGTGTGTGTGGTGCGTACGGCGTATACAGTGTGTGTGTGTGTGGTGCGTACGGCGTATACAGTGTGTGTGTGTGTGGTGTGTACGGCGTATACAGTGTGTGTGTGTGTGGTGTGTACGGCGTATACAGTGTGTGTGTGGTGGTGCGTACGGCGTATACAGTGTATGTGGTATGTACAGTGTGTGTGTGTGTGTATGTGGTGTGTACGGCGTATACAGTGTGTGTGGTATGTACGGCGTATACAATGTGTGTGTGGTGCGTACGGCGTATACAGTGTGTGTGTGTGTGGTGCGTACGGCGTATACAGTGTGTGTGTGTGTGGTGTGTACGGCGTATACAGTGTGTGTGTGGTGGTGCGTACGGCGTATACAGAGTGTGTGTGTGGTGTGTACGGCGTATACAGAGTGTGTGTGTGGTGTGTACGGCGTATACAGTGTGTGTGGTGTGTACGGCGTATACAATGTGTGTGTGGTGCGTACGGCGTATACAATGTGTGTGTGGTGCGTACGGCGTATACAGTGTGTGTGTGGTGCGTACGGAGTATACAGTGTGTGTGTGGTGCGTACGGCGTATACAGTGTGTGTGTGGTGTGTACGGAGTATACAGTGTGTGTGGTGCGTACGGCGTATACTGTGTGTGTGTGTGGTGTGTACGGCGTATACAGTGTGTGTGTGTGGTGCGTACGGCGTATACAATGTGTGTGAGGTGCGTACGGCGTATACAGTGTGTGTGTGGTGTGTACGGAGTATACAGTGTGTGTGTTGCATGCGGCGTATACAGTGTGTGTGTGTGTGTTGCGTACGCCGTATACAGTGTGTGTGTGTGTGTGTGTGTGTTGCGTACGCCGTATACAGTGTGTGTGTTGCGTACGCCGTATACAGTGTGTGTGTGGTGCGTACGGCGTATACAGTGTGTGTGTGGTGCGTACGGAGTATACAGTGTGTGTGTGTGTGGTGTGTACGGCGTATACAGTGTGTGTGTGTGTGGTGTGTACGGCGTATACAGTATGTGTGTGTTGCATGCGGCGCATACACTGTGTGTGTGTTTGTAAATTAACCTTAAAGAGTAAATCAACTTTTGGGATGTTTTTAATGTGATTTAGGGTCATTAATTCTGAGCAGATTTGTGGGGACCCCAATCCTTTGCTCCTTTGCTTAAAAGACCTCCTAGAAGAGCGCAGCTCAGTAGATAGGAGAGTACACTGAGCAGAGCAAATGCAGCAGAAAGTCATAGTCATGTCTCCTCACCTCTTCACTTCTAAGAGATCTTCTGAGTGATCAGGGTCTCAGATTCACACTAATCTGCTCAAAATTATAGGACCTAAATCATGTAATATATATCCCTAAATGTAAGTTACTTTTTAAACGTTTAATAGTTCCACTGCTTCCATCTAATCAGTACATTGGTTCCTATATGGTCCACAGTCTGATGATGACTGGTAACAACTCCCAGTATCTCCTTACCATTGCTAAGGACATACTGGGAGTTGTAGTTAAGTCCTCCATTCTCTGGAATTCCTATTGTTAGCAATGCCCTTCCTCCACCAATTGCAAATACAAAGGATCCATCCATGGGGTGAGATCTTGGGAATAATTGAATCGTACCTACATTTAAAAAAAAAAAAAATCTCCTATTCTTAATAATAACCGTATTTTTCGGACTATAAGATGCACTTTTTTCCTCCAAAATTTTGGAGGAAAGTGGGGGGTGCGTCTTATAGTCCGAATACTATATTATTGTATGGCCGCGTGGTGGTGGGTGTGGGGGAGCCGCAGTGGGGGATCAGCGGGGCACAGGAGGCAGCAGCCGCCTGCTGCAGCCTAGCTGTGCCCGCTACTAAAGAAAATGAATATTCCCTGCTCCCCATACCCATGGGCGCGGAGAGCAATGAATATTCATTTCTCTTAATAGCCGGCACACTGTAGCCACAGCGCGGCTCCTGCTGCGCTCTGTGGTCAGTGTGCCCGCTATTAAAGCTCATGAATATTCACTAAAACCCACTCCCATGGGTTGTAGTGAATATCTATGGTCTTTAATAGCAGGCACACTGACCCCAGAGCGGCAGCAGAAGCCGCGCTGCGGTACAGTGTGCCGGGTATTGAACAGACTGCTCCCCACGCACAGAGTCCCAGCGTGGGGAGCAGTGACTATTCCAGCACAGCGTCTCACACTGTGTGAGGGCGCACGGCAGGGACACCATGCGCGCCCTGCCATGTGCCGCTCACACAGTGAGAGTGTCAGCAGCAGGGCGGGGCAGCGCTGGAGGAGAGAGGAGGTGAGTATGATTGTTCATTTTTTTTTTGTAGGCAGCGTGATGGAGGCTCAGAGGGTGCCATACATACCAGGATGGGGGGCTCAGAATGTGCCATACATACCAGGATGGGGACTCAGAAGGTGCCATACATACCAGGATGGGGCTCAGAAGGTGCCATACATACCAGGATGGGGCTCAGAAGGTGCCATGCATACCAGGATAGGGGCTCAGAAGGTGCCATTCATACCAGAATGGAGGCTCAGAAGGTGCCATACATACCAGAATGGAGGCTCAGAAGGTGCCATACATACCAGGATGGGGCTCAGAAGGTGCCATACATACCAGGATGGGGCTCAGAAGGTGCCATACATACCAGGATGGGGCTCAGAAGGTGCCATGCATACCAGGATAGGGGCTCAGAAGGTGCCATTCATACCAGAATGGAGGCTCAGAAGGTGCCATGCATACCAGGATGGGGGCTCAGAAGGTGCCATACATACCAGAATGGAGGCTCAGAAGGTGCCATGCATACCAGGATAGGGGCTCAGAAGGTGCCATGCATACCAGGATGGGGGCTCAGAAGGTGCCATGCATAGCAGGATGGGGGCTCACTAGGTGCCATACATAACAGGACGGGGGCTCAGAGGGTGCCATGCATACCAGGATGGGGGATAATGGGGTGCCATGCATTCCAAGATGGGGGATAAAGGGGTGCCATGCATACCAGGATGGGGTATAAAGGGGTGTCATGCATACCAGGATGGGGGATAAAGGGGTGCCATGCATACCAGTATGGGGGATAAAGGGGTGCCATGCATACCAGGATGGGATGGGGGGCACTTATACCAGGAAGGAGGGGCCATACATACCAGGATGGAGGATATTAACAGTATTGGGGGACATTACCCCAATACCAGTGTCAGCAGTAGACCCCTCCCCCATAACAGGGCATCATGACCACATTTTTTGCTTAATTTTTTTCCCTATTTTCCTCCTTTAAAACCTAGGTGCGTCTTATGGTCCGGTGCATCTTATAATCTGAAAAATACAGTAACCCCTTTACCCCCGAGGGTGGTTTGCACGTTAATGACTGGGCCAATTTTTACAATTCTGACCACTGTCACTTTATGAGGTAATTACTCTGGAATGCTTCAACGGATCCCCCTGATTCTGAGAATGTTTTTTCGTGACATATTGTACTTCATGATTGTGGTAAAATTTCTTCAATATCACTTGCGTTTATTTGTGAAAAAAACAGAAATTTGGTGAAAATTTTGAAAATTTTGCGATTTTCAACATTTGCATTTTTATGCCCTTAAATCAGAGAGATATGTTACACAAAATAGTTAATAAATAACATTTCCCACATGTCTACTTTACATCAGCACAATTTTGGAACCAAAATTTTTTTTATTAGGGAGCTATAAGGGTTAAAAGTTGACCAGCGATTTCTCATTTTTCCAACAAAATTTACAAAACCATTTTTTTAGGGACCACATCATATTTGAAGTTACTTTGAGGGGCCTTTATGACAGAAAATATCCAAAAGTGACACCATTCTAAAAACTGCACCCCTCAAGGTGCTCAAAACCACATTCAAGAACTTTATTAACCCTTCAGGTGCTTCACAGGAATTTTTGGAATGTGGAAGAAAAAAATGAACATTTTTTTCACAAAAATGTTATTTTAGACACAATTTTTTTTATTTTCGCAGGGGTAACAGGAAAAAATACGCCAATACCCCATATGTGGGGAAAATACAGTGTTTGGGCGCACGGCAGAGTTCAGAAGGGAAGGAGCACTGTGTGACTTTTTGAACGCAAAATTGGCTGGAATTGAGAGCGGACGCCATGTCGCGTTTGGAGAGCCCCTGATGTGCCTAAATAGTGGAAACCCCCCCACAAGTGACCCCATTTTGGAAACTAGACCCCTCAAGGATTTTATCAAGGGGTATACCCAGAGGTACGACACAGAATTTGATAACATTAGTTCATCAAATTGAATAAGTTGTCATTAGTCTTGAGTGCAAGTGCTCGCTACTTGAGTTTGCATTGGGTACTCGGGTATGCACCATGTATCGTACGTGCTCGAGTGACATTCTCAAGTCCCCCTCGCATGCTTCACGGTTATTAGACACCCAAAAAAAAACATCCAGGGATTGCTCGTGCATGGCAGGCAATCCCTGCAAATTTTTTTTTGGCCACGAAGCATATGGGGCGGAGACTCGAACATGTCACTCGAGCACCCCCGATACTCGGTGCATACCCAAGCACCCGATGAAAACTCAAGTAGCGAGCACTTGCGCTCAACACTAGTCACCATATCGTCATCTTTTTTTTTTTTACTTTTGAAAAAAATCCCAAACCTGATACAACCCTAACCCCAACCCTAACCCTAGCCCAACCCTAACCCTAGCCCAACCCTAGCCCAACCCTAACCCCAACCCTAACCCCAACCCTAACCCCAACCCTAACCCTAGAGTTTATTTTTCACGCCGTTCCTCGTGCGGTATAAGTGATTAGACGGCTTTATTCTTCGGGTCGGTGCGATTACAGCGATACCAGAATCATATCAGGTTTTTATGATTGACAGCTGTCACACACTAAAAGACGCATTTTTTTGTAATATCTAGCTTTTGCATCGCCATATTTTGAGAGCTATAATTTTCCATATTTTGGCCAGCAGAGCCATGTGACAGCTTGTTTTTTGCGGGACGAGTTGACGTTTTTATTGTTGCCATTTTCAGGCACTTGACATTTTTTGATCGCTTTCTATTCCGATTTTTGGAAGGCAGAATAAACAAAAAACAGCAATTCCGGAATTGTTCTTATGGTTTTTTTTTTATGCTTTTCCGCGTGTGGTGAAATTGATAAGGCAGCTTTATTCTTCGGGTCAGTACGTTTACAGCGGTACCACATTTATATTGTATTTCCATGTTTTGGCGTTTTTACACAATAAAAGTTATTTTATAGAAAAAATAATTTTTTGCATCGCTTTATTCTGAGAGCTATAACTTTTTTATTTTTCGGCTGATGGAGCTGTATGGCGGCTTGTTTTTTGCGGGACAAGATGACAGTTTTCAGTGGTACCATTTTTATTTACATTCGTCTTTTTGATCGCGTGTTATTCCATTTTTTTTGGGCGGTATGATGATAAAGCATTGTTTTTTGATTCGCTTTTTTTTTTTTTTACCATGTTCACTAAAGGGGTTAACTAGTGGGACAGTTTTATAGGTCAGGTCATTCCGGACGCGGCGATACCAAATATGTGTTCTTTTATTTTTTTTTTGTTTTTTTCATAATAATATTTATTGATGGGTACATTATATATATTTTTTTTGGTGGATTATTTTTTTAATTTTTTTTTTTATATTTTTACAATTTTTTTTTTCCATTTTTTAACACTTTTTGGACTTTTATTCTGTTTCCCACTATGGGACTTTCACTTTTTTTATTCTGTTTGCCTGTATAGCACAGGGATGGAGCACCATCCCTGTGCTATACAGTCTGTCAACGCTGCAGATGCAGAAGATACTTTGGTCATGCACTGCGCATGACCAAAATATCTTCCTGCTGTCTGATGACCTGGATGTTGTCATGAAGACATCCGGGAAGCTGCGGCAAACTGCGCTGGAGGCCGAGAGAGGAGGTGAGTATTGCGATCACCTCCCCTTGCCCCCGCAATGTTGCGATCGACTTCGATCGCAGCATTGAGGGGGTTAATGTGCTGGGAGCAGTGAGGGACCTCTCCCTGCACATAGTCACAGCTAATACCTGGTGCTATCAGCTGACACCCGGCGGCGATCGCCCCGCACCGCTTGTGTGCGGGCGCGATGGCCATATGACCTAACAGTACGTCATTGGTCCAATCGGCCCAGGTCACCATGACGTACTATTAGGTCACACGTCAGAAAGGGGTTAATTTTTAGTGTGTTATTGGTTTTAATGATTTGTAATCATGAAAATTATATGTAGATTTATTTATTTCTAAAGCCTGTATGCAATTATCAATCACGTCAGTGCCTATCTATTTAAAGCACTCAGCGTGGTATACATTCTGGAATCACCTGATGAAGGGGACAGATCGTCTCTGAAACGCGTTATGTGTTGAATAAATCGACTTCTCTTGCTGGTGGTTCCTAACTCAGAGCGTGGCGACCTGTGGATCTCCACCACCCACTGTTCATTATCTTTCGCTGTATCATGGCTCCTGAGCATGATGCCGGGGAGGGCAGAAGGTGCTGCAGTGCTCCAGGACCGCAGTCATTACCGCTTAGTATCAGCTTTGTGTCTGGCATGCACAACTACCAGAGGTGAGTGGAATACCTCTCACCCTCCATCTATATGCTGGGACATTCTTCACATGGCGCGCCTTCTCTTTTTGGTTTATTTTCTCATTTTTCTGTCTGTGAGCATAGAGCTGATGTGACTTGCCAAAAAGCACAGGTTTGTTTCATCTGTCCAAAGGACATTCTCCCAGAAACTTTGGAAAATTCCTGTCTTGCCTTTTTTCTGATTTGCTTTGAACAATGGTTTCCTCCTCCTCTTCTTCCATGAATTTCACTTTGGTCAAGACAGCGACAAATGGTGCGATCTGACACTAATGTACCCTGACCTTGGAGTTCACCTTTAATCTCTTTGAAAGTTGTTCTGGGCTCTTTTGTAGCCATTCAAATTATCCATCTCTTCAATTTGTCATTAATTTACTCTTGCGGCCACATCCAGGGACATTGGCTGCCGCCTCATAGACCTTAAAGCTCTGAATAATATGTGCAAATGTGGTAACAGGAACATTTGTTTGGAGATGGTCTTATAGCATCTACCTTTAACATGTTTGTCTATAATTTTCTTTCTAATTTCCGGAGACTGCTCTCTCTTTACCTTTCTTTGGTCCATGTTCACACACCATGATACCAAGCAGCACAGAGACTACTTTTTACCCTTTGCAGGAATTGTCTGGTCCAAATTGATAAGTCTGCAGTCACTCTGTGTGACTGCAATAAGATGAAAAACTTGGCACTCAAGATGACTCAATGAATTTTGAGAATTTAATAGTAGAAAAAGTAGTACAAAACAAACGTTTCGGTCATGTAAGACCTTCCTCAGTGTACAGAAATGTTGGTAGTGGACATGAATGAGAGGTGCAGTGTCCATCTTCTATATAAACCACTGTGTGGTATCTTATAACAAGGGTGATGGCGGTGGGAACACGGTGTCTGTATACGTCACTATCAATGCTGATCTGTGTAACATCCCCTCCATCACCTGATGTGAACCTGTTGAGTGTTGCGTCTCACATATTGGAGACTGCACCCACATTCCAACAGGTAAACAGTAAATGACATACCACAGGTTAGATGTTGGTAAAACAGAAAAGCTTCTCCTGTCACCTTCGATTGAAAGTAGGTACATCCATGCTTCAACACTGTAGCATAAACGCTTAATGTTTGAGTTTGGGAGCTATTGGGAGATTGTTAGAAGGTTTATCCCTACTGTTAAAGGAAACCTGTCATCAGGATTTTGCTAAGTAAACTATAGGCATTGTCAGGTTGGTGCTGTTACACTGATTAAAATGATATCTGGTTTGAAGAAATCTGTCTAGTGGTTCTTGTTTAATCTGTTTGCAGTTTGGAGTTAATGAGATGCTTGTGCTTCGAGACCGGCCTGTGGGCAGGTCGTTTTTTTGGTTCTCTGGCCTCATTGTCATCATTCTGGGCTTAAATGACAGGTCACTGAACCTTTAAATACTGCGCTTGCACAGATAGATGCTACTGTGCATGCACCGGCGCCATTTTGTTGGAGGCAATTTTTTTTTTTTAAGACCACAATATTAAATGTGCAGTATTTAAAATAGGAGGAAGGTCATGGAAGGTTATTTAAGCCCAGAGCACAAGCATCTCATTAACTGCAAACACAGATTAAAATGATACCTGGGTTGAAGAAATCTGTCTTATGGTTCTTGTTTAATCAGTGTAACAGTGCCAACCTTTCACTGCCTGTAGTTTACTTATCAAAATCCTGAGACAGATTAACTGACCACCAAGGTCACATACACAATTAGTTCTCAATAGTAGGACAATGAGACTCTGTTCAACGTCTATAATAGCAAATCATATAGAAAAAATGACATATAAGAACATAATTTTGCAAAAAATTCATAAATTTATTAATACACATTAATTAAAAAAACATCCATATTGAAAAAGTGGCATAAATACATAAGTAGTGAGCTATAATAGAGATGCCAAGACCAATACAATCATATAATAAATAGATTAAACCTACATAGTTGAAGAAAATACGGGTATGGGTATGTAAACCACATGCCCTATCCCAGCTGTAAGCATAATATCAAAGCTTCAATGCAAATGCTAAGGTGGACAGTGCATAAATAGTTGATATAAAAGTAAATCCATTTAGCACTTGAAAATAAGTGGGAATGTAGTATTACTCACATATGTATTGTTTATCAGTCCAGGTATCGTCACCCCTACGCGCGTTTCGGCGCTGTGCCTTCTTCTGGGGGTTATAGTATGTCTGGAACCGGTATCCCTTAAGTATTACTTATTGTCCAATGGGTGAAAGTAAGACAGGACGCAGCTATTAGAATAGCCAACCGCTCATCATAATACATACATATAGAGTCACGTGTGCCCCTGTATTACCACTCACATCCGGAAGTATATAGTAGGACCCCTTCGCTTCAGGACGCAATCATCTGCCCCTCGTCCCCCGTGATAACAAACCACACCTCCCAGGTCACATGAGCGGGACTTGCTATGACGCGTCGGGACACAGTCATCCGCCCCTCGCCACACATAAATACAAGCCACACCCCCCCAGGTCACATGGACGAAAATCGCTGTGACATCACAATCTGACCAACGGGGAAAGCCCATAACAGGGGACATAGCGCTATAATGTGGTAAGTATACATTATAAAACGCCCAACAAAAGTGTAGATAAATGAATATAGGAAGTGGACAATCGGATCTAATGAGAAGAGTCGTGGCTAAACCACAGCTATTTAACCCAATAGTGCCCAACTAACGCAATAATGAACCAATCACAGAATAATAAGTGTGAACAGATAACATATCACAACGGAAAGAAATCGCAGATCAAAAGAAGCAGGATATATCTCAGTAGATGCATAGCTGTGGGACCCCTTCCCCCATATAATTGCCATCAGTAGCCAATTATAATCAAAAGACAAAGACATTCTTCATATCAATTGTATGGCTAATGTTAATCCAATATTGTAACTAAATATTACCGAAAAATACTGTCCATGGGGGCAAGCCGCCATTGCCCCAACGGAGAGCACCAGTCAAAAACCACAAAAAATGCGGTGTAATATGTACATATAAAAGATACAGTACACTGTGTAATGGAGAAAAATGATAGAAACATTCAACAATTAAATCCTACACAATAGGTTGTAAGCATAAACATACAAAAAACACAATACACCCATAATACTGCTCAATATCAAGTATATCCAGCAATTAGATGAATTCATTCGTTGCGTAGCTTTTCTTTGTCCCAGTAGATGATAATATCTCTGTGACCTATTGTCAGTAGTCCAGGAGAATCATTGATTAATCAAGATGTATAAATCGTCCACAGCCATCCATCAATAGGAGTAACCAGCAGAAAGAGACACGGAAGGCAGCCGCAACCAAGGACAAAAGAGTATGTACTAAGGAAAAAATGAACATTAATTAGAGGATAAAACAAGGGGGGGGGGATTATAAACATCATTAAAATACCGATAAATCTAGCGGGTGCAGGGGTGGGGGAGAGATAGAGGCAATCAGAGGAATGGTGAAAAGCTTAAGGACTCGTTGAGGCCCTGAGGATGTAATGTTTGCAATAGCCAAATCCATCTGGATTCTTTCTGTGCAAGTAGGCGACTAGCACTACCTCCATGCAACGTACTATACACATGATCGATGCCTTTAACTTGAAGACCTGATGGATCACAGGCATGATAGTTTTTAAAGTGTCTAGGGATTGTTTTCAACAACTCCAAATTATCCTCAGTGGCTGCTGCCATAATATCACGTCCATGTTCCCTCGCTCTGGTCTTTAACATCCTAGTGGTCAGACCTGTGTATACCAAAGAGCAAGGACATAAATGACATTACGTGCTGTACACGTAATGGAGTGTAGGATAGTCAATTCTTTCCCACTAGATGAAAGAAACTTTTTAGTATGTTCGATGTTTGGACACGAAATACATGAACCACATGGGGTACAACCCCACGTTTGTCTTTTTTCAGCCAGTCCTATTTCGCCAATTTTCTTCTGAGTATTAGGTGTAAGGTAGCTCCTTACCAAGTGATCTCGGAGGCTCGGAGATTGACGGGCTGTGACTGACGGATACATAGGCAAATACTGGTGCAACGTCTGATCCGCAAGTAAAATGGGCCAGTGTTTCCTAAGCACATCACACATTTTGCGCCATTGTGAATGGTACCGTGTCACCATCCTGACACAGTTCTCTTGTTTGTGAGCTCGATTAGAATACATTAATTGTTGACGATTACTGGTTTTGGCTCGATTATAGGCATGCTTAATACTTCTTCGACTATATCCGCGATCTAAGAACCTGAGTTTCAATTCCTCCGCTCTCCTTTCAAAATCAACCTCTGTTGAACAAATACTCAAAATTATCAAAATCCTGATGACAGGAGCGCCGCATAAAAGCAGGAATATGCGGCTATTATGCTGCGTGGGAAACTAAGCCTAAGGGACTCCATCTTTAATTTAAAAAAATCCTCGCTCCGACGTCATCCATGGGTCTTCTGTCTTCAGCTCTGCTAGATCTTTGCCATCAGACAAATATGTCTGCTGACAGATGAGCAGGCACAGAATGACACTGGAGCACTGTTACTGTGTAGTGCAGTGCTATGTTTCTTTTTTTGTCATTTCATGTAGTGTAGAAATCTTGGGAAAAGTGTGGATTGTGCTCTGGAAGTGATCAGTTATAGCTAACTATGTTATTTTCTGCAGAGATAAGTCCTGCATAGAAGATGTGATATATCGGTCTGCAGATAAAGAACTTGTGAGTATGTGTTACCTATACATTCACACTGACACTATATACAGAGCTCCTGTGTATAATATCAATGGTGATCATTGTATTACCTGTACACTGACACTATATACAGAGCTCCTGTGTATAATGTCACTGGTGATCACTGTATAACCTGTACACTGACACTATATACAGAGCTTTTTTTACATTTTTATTATTTTAGTATTATTTGTCACTATGTGGTGCCATTATGTGCTTTGGTCATGACATGACGATATTTGTCCCTTGTATGTGGTATTATTCAGTCACTATGTGGTGGTAATATGTGGTCTCATGGTGTGTCAGTATTTATACCTTGTATCTGGTAGCATTTGATCACTATGTGGTGGTATTATGTGCTGTGGTCATGGTGTGGCGGTATTTGTGCATTGTATGTGGCATTATTTGGGCACTATGTGGTGGTAATATGTGATCTGGTCATGGTGTGGTGGTATTTCTGCCTTCTATCTGGTAATATTGGTCTTGGTAGAGTGGATTGTGGTTGGTCATTTGTTTTATCTGATATCAATAAGGGGAAACCTCTTTATTTCCAATAGATATTAAATACTTGGATGTTTAACCCCTCCCTGCCCTGTGACTATTACACAGCAGCAGAGATGCAGTTACAGAGGTTCACCAGAGAAAGCAAGTTGGCATTTGGTGTGATTTTCACCTCTGTATTTATAAGACAAAACCATGACCGTGTACTGCCAACACGGGTTCCATGGATCAACATGCCCCCACCTTCCAGCACTCACCTTCCCCCACCAAATAAAAACACTGCACCTGTATTTCTTTGGATAAATTTGGCCACAGCGGCCATTTTATTAACAAACAACATTAACATATTAACAGTGTTATAAAATAAATAAGAAGGGAGGGTTCTTGGAGTTAAAATTAGATCTGGCATAAATTAAACCGAACTCGAACCACCATATTACCCTCAGCCATCTATCACCAGCTCAAGGGCACCAAAAGCTCCCAGGGTAAAACCCCGTCCAGAGCCCAAAACCAAATGCCAGATCACCCCGGTTAATCAAGGCACTGCCTGTGATTATCCAATATTCTTTCCACCGACACTTCTGTGCCAACTCCAAGAACCCCACCCCCCGCCACCAACGAACAGCCCTGACCACCTCAGGCTTGTGAGCGCCCCAACACCGCAAAAGCCCTTTCGATCCCCTCCGGTATGGCCAATGCCCATAAATCAATGCCAATATCATTCAAATGTACGCCGTCCTTTTCCCAAAAATCTCCAACTCCCGCTTCCAGATCAAGATGCCGCACGCTTACTCCCCCGTTCCTGGTAACAAAAGCTGATATAGCTCTGTTCAACTTTATACGTGCCCTATTAATTCCCTTCAATGATCTGGCCTCCCTCCATTTTCCTCTGGGCACAATGTCAGACCACACTGTCAACACCTCAGGAAAAGATGTCCATAACCTTAACAGATCGATTCGAATGTCCCTCATCAATTCCCTGACCGGCCGAGCCCTCCAAATCATTTCCCCCCATATGCACCACCAAAATATCCGGCGCCCGATCCAAACGAGCTGCTTTATGGAATTCTGGCAGCACCCTTCTCCAAACCATCCCTCGAAAACCCAACCACCGAACCACCGCTTGCTCCCTGCTAAAAAAACAATTGCCTACCGTCCGGCCTCAAGTCCGCCCTCACCGCTCCCAATGGACGAAAGAGTGTCCTAGCATCCAAACTAACAACGGGACGCCACCAGCAACAAGACAACCAAAAGGTATTTGAATCTCAAAAGGCAAATTACCTAAGACCGCATACCTAATGCCTTACATAAGACAGGTAACGATCAGAACTCCACCTCCCAATACGTTTTATCACATCCTTGCCTAACCCCAAGCCATCCGCTTCTGATGCCGCACCAATTCTGAATGAATGCGACCCGTATACCTCAGGGCTAAGGCCCAGCTCAGCAATCCCCTTTTTAAACACCGCTATGAATTGAAAACGTGACAAAGTCTCCATTTTCATGACACAATAATGGGCCCTTCCACCCTGACCAAACCTGCCAATAAGCCAATAAACATCTCCTAGGACAAAGAAAAGATCCCATAACCTCACCCAATATTACTCGTTTACCTTTGCCCAATTGATCCGTCTTTTCCCCACCTAATTCAAAATTCAATACCCCCATCTCGACCACTCATATCCAAACAAACCCCCAACCTTATTCCTGCTTGGTGCCACCAATTCACCTACTCTCAGCGTGCCAAAAAACGCCAATGAAAAAGCCAACCTAAATAGTGTGGCTTCAAAAACTGAACAACAAATCTTATCCAATACAAAACCCAAACGTTCCAAAATACTAAAGGTTACCAGTCTCCGTTTATCCAACTCTTTACCTCTTGTCCTAAAGCCCTTGAGAGCTTGCTTCACTAAAAAGGACTTCGTAACATCCTTCGTACCCAGCAATTTAAAACCAAACGCTAAACCTGCAACAAACTTCCCAACTTTTGAAACCGACCAACCGCTCTCCGCTGCCCTTCCCACGAGAAACAACACCGCCATCTCTCTATCTCCATCACTCTCCATCACACCCCACTGCATAATCCAACTTTGCCATACTCGCCACGATGCCTCGTATGATGCCCAGGTCTGCCTTGTGATGGACTCCCGTATTAACCGTCCCGCTCTTCCATAACCAGCTGCCACAAACGCGAAGGGCATTCCCGTCCCACGTCCTCTGCCTCTGGAGCTAGCGTCCGAAAACGATCCCACTGAAAACGAGACAAGGCATCTGCTATGGAATTTTGTACACCTGGAACATGTACCGCTGTAATCCAAGTGTTCAGCTTAAGACAACAAAGTACTAGTTCCCTCAGCAGCCTAATCACAGGCGGAGACGAGGCCGACAAACTGTTGATGACAGACACCACTCCCATGTTATCGCAGTGAAACCGAATTCTCCTGTTGGCGAAACACTCTCCCCAAATAGTAACCGCAACAACAATAGTTAACAATTCCAAAAATGCCAAGTTCCTCGTAAGACCCCTCTCTTTCCACACCTTCGGCCACTCGCCAACGCTCCACCGCCCTTTCCAGTAGGCCCCGTAACCAGCACCTCCTGCCGCATCCGTAAATATCTCACAATCAAAACTGTTCAAGAACTCCTGCTGGATTACTGACCTGCCGTTATAACTTTCCAAAACAATTTCCAAACTTTTAGATCCTCCTTATGGTCCTTATTAAGGCGAATGAAATGATGCGGCGTGCGCACTCCTGCTGTCGCTCCTGACAATCTGCGACAAAATATTCTGCCCATTGGCATAATCCTGCAAGCAAAATTCAAACGCCCTAACAGCGACTGTAGCTCCCTCAGGGTAACCTTGCGCAACTTCCTGATCCTATCGACCTCCTGCTTAAGCAAACTCAATTTATCATCCGGTAACCGACACTCCATTCTTTCGGTATCAATTACAATGCCCAAAAAACTTAAAATGGTGCCAGGTCCTTCCGTTTTTTCTTCTGCTAACGGCACGCCAAAATGCTCCGCTACCCACACCATAGTACCTAACAAATTCCTACACAACAACGATTGCGGGGGGCCTATAAACAAGAAGTCATCCAAATAATGAATGACTGACTTAACAGAAGCCAGGCCCTTCACTACCCATTCCAAAAAGGAGCTAAACGTTTCAAACAAAGAACACGAAATCGCACAACCCATTGGCAAACACCTATCCACATAGTACTCCCCTTCCCAAAAAGAACCTAACAACGGGATGCTATCCGGGTGAACTGGCAACAACCTAAAGGCTGACTCGATATCAGTCTTAGCTAGCAACGAGCCTGGCCCGTATCTCCGTACCCAATGCACCGCCGCGTCGAATGATGTACAGTATAGACCAAAAGTTTGGACACACCTTCTCATTTAAAGATTTTTCTGTATTTTCATGACTTTTAAAATTGTACATTCACACTGAAGGCATCAAAACTATGAATTAACACATGTGGAATTATATACTTAACAAAAAAGTGTGAAACAACTGAAAATATGTCTTATATTCTAGGTTCTTCCAAGTAGCCACCTTTTGCTTTGATGACTGCTTTGCACACTCTTGGCATTCTCTTGATGAGCTTCTAGAGGTTGTCACCAGAAATGGTTTTCACTTCACAGGTGTGCACTGTCAGGTTTAATAAGTGGGATTTCTTGTCTTATAAATGGGGTTGGGACCATCAGTTCTGTTGTGCAGAAGTCAGGTGGATGCACAGCTGATAGTCTTACTGAATAGACTGTTCGAATTTGAATTATGGCAAGAAAAAAGCAGCTAAGTAAAGAAAAACGAGTGGCCATCATTACTTTAAGAAATGAAGGTCAGTCAGTCCGAAAAATTGGGCAAACTTTGAAAGTGTCCCCAAGTGCAGTTGCAAAAACCATCAAACGCTACAAACAAATTGGCTTACATGAGGACCGCCCCAGGAAAGGAAGACCAAGAGTCACCTCTGCTTCTGAGGATAAGTTTATCTAAGTCACCAGCCTCAGAAATCGCAGGTTAACAGCAGCTCAGATTAGAAACCAGGTTAATGCCACACAGAGTTCTAGCAGCAGACACATCTCTACGACAACTGTTAAGAACAGACTTTGTGCAGCAGGCTTTCATGGTAAAATAGCTGCTAGGAAACCACTGCGAAGGACAGGCAACAAGCAGAAGAGACTTGTTTGGGCTAAAGAACACAAGGAATGGACATTATACCAGTGGAAATCTGTGCTTTTGTCTGAATGAGTACAAATTTGAGCTCTTTGGTTGCAACCACCGTGTCTTTGTGCGACGCAGAAAAGGTGAACGGATGGACTCTACATTCCTGGTTCCCACCGTGAAGCATGGATGAGGAGGTGTGATGGTGTGGGGATGCTTGGCTGGTGACACTGTTGGGGATTTATTCAAAATTGAAGGCATACTGAACCAGCATGGCTACCACAGCATCTTGCAGCGGCATGCTATTCAATCCGGTTTGCGTTTAGTTGGACCATCATTTATTTTTCAACAGTACAACGACCCCAAACACACCTCCAGGCTGTGTGAGGGCTATTTGACAAAGAAGGAGAGTGATGGGGTGCTACGCCAGATGACCTGGCCCCCACAGTCACCAGACCTGAACCCAATCGAGATGGTTTGGGGTGAGCTGGACCGCAGAGTGAAGGCAAAAGGGCCAACAAGTGCTAAGCATCTCTGGGAACTCCTTCAAGATTGTGGGAAGACCATTTCCGGTGACTACCTGTTGAAGCTCATCAAGAGAATGCCAAGAGTGTGCAAAGCAGTCATCAAAGCAAAAGGCTACTTTGAAGAACCTAGAATATGAGACATATTTTCAGTTGTTTCACACTTTTTTGTTAAGTATATAATTCCACATGTGTTAATTCATAGTTTTGATGCCTTCAGTGTGAATGTACAATTTTCATAGTCATGAAAATACAGAAAAATCTTTAAATGAGAAGGTGTGTCCAAACTTTTGGTCTGTACTGTATATTCAACCGAATACAACTCCTGCGCAATACCATCATTAACCGAAAGCCCCTTCGGGTACGACAAATGCTGAATTAAACTAAACTTATTCAGCTCTTTCTTGGGCACAACCCCCAACGGCAAGATAATCACCTTGCTAATAGGCAATTCCTGAAACGGTCCAGCCATCCTGCCCAATTCCACCTCCTTAGCCAACTTCACACTAACCACTTCCGGATGAAGGGAAGCCGACGTCAAATTTTTAACTGAAAAAGGGGACCTCATGATCAGGAGGAGGGATTCTAAACCCTTCCAAAAAAAAAACAAAAAAACATCCGCAATGACCTTAGCCTTCAACTGATCCGGATACCTACTTAGAAAGGGGGCCATCGCGTGAACCCTCACCGGAGTCACCCCTTTGACCGGTACCCACTGTCGGCTTTCCCTTACCCTTCTTAAAGCATTTTGATGCTCCGTGCGAACTTCCGTTACAATGGGAGCACACATGTTTAAATTTACAGGAGGTCCCGAACTTGCATTGGCCGTCATTAAATTGCCAGCATGTTCCCGCTTCCTTTTTTTGTGCTGTGTGCCCCTTGACTACTTCCCCCGTGTCCTGCTGACTGATTCCCGCTACTGTTGCTCCCGTGAAAGGACTGCCCATACCTCAGTGGGGCCATAACCTTCAACCGCAACCCAATGTCCTTTTGATCCCATCTGATCTCCGGGCGGACAGCTTTCCTCTGCCTAAATTGCTCGTCATATCGTAACCACACCTGACCCCCATAAGTACGATGAGCCTCCCCAATAGAATCAAGGTAGCAAAATAAACCTGAGCAATTATCCGGAGCTTTTTCCCCAATAACGCTAGCCAATATTGCAAAAGCCTGTAACCAATTAACAAACGTCTGAGGAATCAACCTCCACCTACGTTTCTCTTCTTCCTCTTTTTTACTATCGTCCTTTTTACCCTTATCCAGATTAAACTTTTCCAGCGGAAGAAGGGAAAAAATTTCAACTTAGTCACCCCGCCAAACTTTTCCTTCACCTCTCTTTTTTTTTTTTTTTTTTTAAGTGTGCCCCCAACGGCCCCTCAAAGCACACATATACCTCCCCTTTTGCCCTATCATCCAGCTTTACGGTATCCGCTTTGTCCTCTGTCTGTACGCAAACCGATGCCCCAGAAGGTGTCCCGGCTGCATTCACCGCCGACCTGGCCGACTCACTCCCCACCTGCGACAACACCGGTTGACTAGGTACCCACGCCGCCGCAGGTAACAAACCTCCTTGATTAACTCCACCACCGTCTATTCTAGCCAAAATTTGCGACATGCTAAACAAAATGTCCCTAAGACCCACTGCATCTGACCCACGACCTCCCCTAGTATTTTCCCTGCTGGGCCCAGCCAACTGCCTATCACCTCCCCCATCCACTAATGACCCAGCGGGCGACAAACAATACATGGACGCATGCTCACCAAGCTGCGCAGGTGCTGTGTCCCTGCCAGCCGAACGTCCCGAGTCCTGATGAATCCTGGATTCGCTTTGATCCTCGCCACACTCCGATTCGCCAGACTCCTGCTGCTGCTCAAGGCCCGCGCCCCTGGCCTCCTCGTCACCAGGGGGGACCTGAGCGCGTGCCGATGTCCCCGCCGATTGTCCCCCGTCAGTCTCGGCTCCGGTCCTCCCCGCCATCCGTGGCACTCCGCGACTTCCAGACCCGGACTCCCTAGCCCGATCCGTGGTGGTCCGTGGGTGACTGCCAGGCAGCCCCATGCTGCTTCCCGCCGCTCCACCGCCCTGGATGTGCCGACTCGAGCCTGGCAGCAGGTCCTCCAATTACTGCTGCCTGCCCGTGCACCTGCGCTGCTGTATCCCTCGGCTGATGTTTCTGGCAGGCACCCCGACTGGTACATCGCCAGGTGTGCCTGCCGTGCTGGTGGTCCCTCTGGTCCCCTCATCCGCTCTGGCACTCCGTTTTCTTATGGGCAAGCGGCGTCATGAATCGCTGACTCCTGCTGCGGGGGGTGTGTCCATGCGCCCACCGCTCACTTCCTGAACGCCCCTGTCACATGACGCCGGGGCCGGAAGTGACGTAGGCCGCACTTCCGGTGAAGCCCCGCCCCCCGGATGATGACGCGGCTGCAGCGCGGGCCTTGCTTCCGGCGCGGCCCGGGCTCTGGTATTGCGGCGCGCCGCCGTAGCTGGCCGCACTACAGCTGAGCGGGGCACTTCAGTCGCGGACCGCGATCCGATGCTGGAGGAGCCCGCAGGCCGGCTGGGCGGATTCCTGCCGCGGCGGGCGCGCTGGCGGGGGGTTCCGCCAGCGTGCTCACCGGACGCAGGGTCCCATGAGGGGCTCCGCAGCCTGCGCCTGCTGCCCGTACTAACCATCTCCGGGGAAAGCCTCTCGGGGGGGGGGGCTGCGTCCTCCTGCCGCTTCTTCCGGATCCCAACGGAGAATCTTCTGCTCCGGCATTCCCCAGCAATCCAGACAGCTGGGACTCAAGCCACCCTCCACGCCTGTATCTGGCAGCCTCCCTCAGCTTGGTGATCAGGGAATCAACGGTTTCCATAAGATTGGTAAGTGTACTCAAACAATGGGAAAGTTGTAGTTTTTTTTTTTTTGAGTTCTGCAACTTTCCCCGCTGACTTCCTTCCTGGACTGACCGTTTTCCCGCACTTTTCCTTATTATATCTCCCCAGCCCCTTCCAATGCCCGCCCCTCCAGGCTTATAACCAATCCGGATATTGGGATTAAAATTACACCCTCCTGGCACATCCCGGTCATGTGGGGCTTCCTTCTAGTTACACTTGCTTCCAGCCCCCTTCTGGAGTGGGTGAGAAATGCATAAAACATGACCTCGGATTGCTCCACTCCTGGTTTTGTCTTACAAATACTGAGGTAAAAATCTCACCAAATACTCAAAGTGCCACAATCTTCTGACAGTGCGGATTCCACCAATAAATAAGTGATCACCTTCCCAACCTGTGCATCGCTGAGAACTTGTTTTCACCAATAAAAACCCTTTAATGCAAACTACAGTAATTGTACATCGCAGTTCTGGTGAGCGCACAGTGATGGGCAGGAGCCGCCAGTATAATGGGTATAACGGCTAACAGGTATTTGCAAATAGCTGAAGGGTGGGCCCGGGTGGGTGGGCCCCTGGAGTTAATTTCCCTGGTGGGCCCCAGACACCCCAGTCCAGTAGGATCGTGTCTGTGTTGTCAGAGGAGAAAAAATATATTTTTTCCCTTCTTCTGGGAATTCTGAGCAGATCTTGCCTTCCTCATCCTGATCAGAATCAAGGGATTGTATGTCCTCTTCTGAGCTTAGCTCCATCTCCCATCTTGGTCTCTTAGCACGGGGACCTGGCTGAGATGTCTGTGGGGGAACGAAATTAGAGATTGAAGTTTGCACCTCCTCTCTAATCATGGACCTCATGTCAGATAGAAAAGTAGACTGTTCATCCCTGATGATTTTAGAGGTCCACCTCTCACATAGCTGTTTCCCAGGCAATTTTATACTGCAGAGAGCACATCTTCTAGATTTCCCTGAGACCTAGACAGCCCTTTTGGGTGCAGATACTGGTGCAGCAGGGGCTCCCTTGTCCTAGAATTGTAAGAATGGGGAAGATACTAAGTATACAGGATTTTTAATAGTGAGTAATTGACGCGCCCCCTCGGCCATGGGGTACTCGGCAGCCGGGCCTCTGTGTATGCCGGTGGGGGATATCACGGTGGCTGGCCCGGTCTGTGACCCAGGGCGGTCAGCAAAAAGGGGAAATATATAGGGGATTTGGAAAGTTCGTGGAACGCGGCAAAAGGGAGCCGCCGCTGTGGAGCAGTCCTCTGAAGCTGATGTTACTGCAGCAGGGATGGTGTGGCTCCAGGGCAGTGTAGGTAGTGTAAGTTGCGCTGGGCGTTGTAGTGCAGGGAAGGAAAGATGGCGCAGATGAAAGGAATGGACGGAGGCAGTGCGGTGCAGTCATCCGAGTCTTTACTCACAGTTCTTATGACAGTTCCACTCGTGCACTTTACAGGTGTCAGCCTCCCACGTCGCGCTGCGTTCACAGGCAGGGGTTCAGCACTTCCTCAGGCAGATTAGGAGTACCTGACAGAACCCCACTTTCTTGTGTTCCTAGCTAGACCGTCTTCACGCTGGGTCTTTCTCCCTCCTGCCCTGCGCTTCCCCACTCTCAATCCCGCTCGGGTGCTCTGAAGTCCTTCCTGTCTCGTCGGAGTTCCCGGACCTGCTTGACCCTCACGGGGATTAGAATGAGGCTTCGGCAACTGACTATATAAGTCAGAAGCCTCCGGTTTTCCCAGCCGAGACTTAGAGTAACACGGCTGGACCAGGGGCCGGTCCCCTTCTTGCGGCCTACGATCCCTCTGTCTTCTGGCAGATTCGGGGCGTACGGGTGCTGTCCTGCACTCGCCGTACCCCCTGGGATCCCTTACTTAGAACGGAGCCTACTCCTCTGCTCCCCACCTGGGCCTCTAGGACTGGGCCCTACTTATGGAGCAGAGGTCCTAAAAAGCCTCTGCTCCCAGGCTGTCCTCACTCACTCACTCCTCTTACTCCACTGCCACCCTAAAATGGCTTCCCTTTATATACCTACTGTCAAAGTGCTCCCTCTAACTACTTCCTCCACCCACACCCACTACTGGTTCCCCCTACCTTTAGGTTCCCCCCACTCCAGCCAGGGACAGGGCTCAGCAGGAAAACACATTGCATCTTGCCCTTCCAGCCGGCCTGGAGTAGTGTAGTGTTGGATGCAGGTTTTGGGGTTCCGGGCAGCACTCCCTCCTTACCTGAGAGAAGGGGATACCACACCTCTGGGTGAGGTGCAGTACCTCTGTGGCGACTGAACCCTCAGGGGCGCCACATAATCTCTTTACCAATTACTCACATGTACCAGGGTCTGCTCTGCAGGGGCATCTGATCGACCAGAATCCAAAAGGAGGAGACAGTTAAGCAAAAGGCATCAATAGGTGGGAAATACAGCTGGGAAGAGCGGAGGCATTGGAAGTGCTTCCACACACCCAAAGTACTTCAGCCTCGTTTGCTTATCGATTCAAATGCAGCTTTCTCTGTAATGGAGGAATAGACTCTAGCAAAAGGAAATACTGTACTTGTATTTGCAAGAGTTACATGTGCATATAAATAGTTTGAGGCGTGTAATCCTTCTGACAGATTCCTTTTAAAGGGTACCTGTCCTTTCAGGTGACTAGTCAGAACAGGCTGTCACTATTTCTGGTTATTATATGACTTGAATCGTGTGTTTTCATCAGTTTCCCCTCTGCAGGCTCTATCTCTGATTTTCAGTCCTCTCTGAGCTAGTGGGTGGAGATTAGCTACTATGATGTCTATACCGTACACGGACATGATGGATTCTTGCTGCTCTTGCTCTGAGCACAAAGACCGTAGCAACAGAAGCAATGTGAACATTATACAGCATTACTGTGCTGTGGCTGTAAATTCATCAAAGAGAAATACATTACCTATAAGCTGTGGCTCCATCCACCTGTGTCTTTTTGTCTCTGCCCCCTCCTCTCTCTTCCCTCTCCTTGCAGTATAAATGCAGGTGTAACCTGACACCTCACTGTTCTGGCAGTCTATCTTGTTTTGTCCAAGACAGACTTGAGTTTGTTTTTATTCCTGAGCAGGGCAGTATTAGCCGCTAGGCACTGGAGGGCGGGTGCCTAGGGTGGCAGGTTGCTGGGGCGCACTAATCAGCTTCTTGTCCAAATGGAAGAAAACACATCTGAGTAGTAAGGGGTGTGGGATAAAGGGGTGCAGGGTGTGTGGTATAGTAGGTCGACTCACTCAGCTTCTTAGAGGTAGATACAGGAACATTTTCTGTTTAAGTTTTCAACTGATTTATTAAAATTGTACTGCATAAACCAGTCCAAAATTAGGAAAAACAAATAGGTTCAGTTCTTTTTAACATGAGCACAGCTCTGGTGCTCTCATCTACAGACACACCAAACACTGAATGAGTCCAAAAGCTTCGTATTTACCTTCTGGCCCATACCCTGGGGTGGAGATATGGTGAACAGCCTCCTACCCACTCTTTAGCTGTTTACTAAACCCAGCCCTTAGCATGGTCGATTAACCCCTCTCAGCACTTAGTATGCTGGAGCATTTTTCCGGGTTCATATCACTGATGGTAACATCCTGATTGACACATAATTCCCCTCCAGTATTTTACCAGTGACCTTCGCACAGTTGATAAGTGTGCATGGATGTGCAGGGTGTGTGGGATAGAGGGATGCAAGGGGGTGCTGTGTGCGTGAGCTAGCGGGGTGCGAGGCGGTGCAGGTTGCTTGAGTTAGTGAGCGAGAGCGGTGCAGACTTTGAGAGGGATGCTCTGCTGATATATATGACGCGCCCCCTGGGCCGTGGGGTACCCGGTGCCGGGCCGGTAGATGCTGGGGGATGTCACAGTGGCGGTGACCCAGTTCGTGATCCAGGGCGGTCAATAAAAGGGGTTATATTTACAGGGGATTTTTATAGTTTATGTTAAAGTTTGTGACGCCACCTGTGGAATGCGGCTAAAGGGAGCGGCCGCTGTGGAGCCGTCCTCTGAAGCTGATGTTACTGCAGCAGGGATGGTGTGGCTCTCCACAGGAAGAGCTAGCTCCAGGGCAGTGTAGATGTTGTTGTAGGTTGCGCTGGGCATTGTAGTGCAGGGAGTGATGGCGCTGCAAGAAACACAGACAAGGTGGTGCAGTCCTCTGGATCTTTACTCACGGTTATTGCAGTCCAAGTTACAGACGTCAAGGTAACTTCCCGTGCCGTGCAGCATTTACTCAGTGAGGGGTTCAGTCCACCCCCAGGTAACTCCGGAGTACATAGCAGGACCCCCTTCTGTGTCCTCTCTCTGGCTGTCTCCCTGAACCTCATACCAAGTGTCCCAGTCCAGTACCTGCGGGCCTTGGCGGGCGACGTCTGTTCCGTCCCCTGGGTCCTATATAGCTACCTTCCTGGTGAGACTGGTATGGAATGTTGGCTACTGGACATGAAATACTGCAGCCTCCGGTTTCTAGTTAAGACGTGCAATCTTCTACTAGTTGAGGGACCAGTTCCCTGTATGCAGCCTGACCCCTCCACCTCCCGGCAGATTCGGGCGTACGGGTGGCCTCTCGCACTGCCTGTACCCCTGGGATCCTTTCTTCTGGTTCCTGGAGCCTTCCTGCTCCCTCTCCTCTCCTTCTCTTCTTCCTCTCAGCCTTGGGCCTCACTGGCTAGGCCCGCCTCTGCAAAAGAGCTCCTACAGAGCCTCTGCTCCTGGCACTTTCCTCCTCAGACTAATCTGTCTTTCTAAGATGGTTTCTCTTTTTATATCTTCCTTCTATGTGCTCCCCTTAACTACGTCCTCCACCCACACCCCTTTACTAGGTTCCCCCCACTCCAGCCAGGGACCAGGGACTGTGCTCTCCCGTAGGAGCAATCTCGCCCTGTCCCCCGGAAATGTGGTGTAATGAATGCAGGTGTTAGGGTCCTGAGCTGTACTCCTTCCTTACCTGAGAGTGAGATACCACAGCTCTGGGTGAGATGCAGTACCTCTGTGGTGACCGAACCCTCAGGGGCGCCACATATATATGTGTGTGTGTATATAATATAATGTGTGTATGTATATAATGTGTGTGTGTATATATCTACATATATCTATATATACACAGCTCATTTTCATTTTCTCTGATTTTTCTCTTTATAGGTCTATTTTTGAGTAAAATGTACATTGTTGTTTTATTCTATAAACTACTGACAACTTGTCTCCGAAATTCAAAGCTAAAAATTTTGTATTTATTTGCAGCAAATGAGAAATCGTCAAAATAATAAAAAAGAAACAGAGAACCAGAGAACCAGTGCTGTCAGACCTCAAATACAGCAAAGAAAACAAGTTCTTATTCATTTAGAAACAACAATACTCATGTTTTAACTCAGGAAGAGTTCAGAAATCAATATTTGGTGGAACAACCATGATTTTTAATCCCAGCTTTCATGCGTCTTGGCTGCTTTCCACCAGTCTTTCACGCTGCTTTTGGGTGACCTTATGCCACTCCTGGCACAAAAATGTAAGCAGTTCTTCTTTGTTTGATGGCTTGTGACTATCCATCTTCCTCTTGATTATATTCCAGAGGTTTTCAATAGGGTTCAGGTCTGGAGATTGGGCTGGCCATGACAGGGTCTTGATGTGGTGCCCCTTCATCCACACATTGATTGACCTAGCTGTGTGGCATGGGGCATTGTCCTGCTGGAAAAACCAGTCCTCAGAGTTGGGGAACATTGCCTGAGCAGAAGGAAGCAAGTGTTTTTTCAAGGATAACCTTGTATGCGGCTTGATTCATACGTCCTTCGCAAAGATTAACCTGCCCAATTCCAGCCTTGCTGAAGCATCCCCAGATCATCACCGATCCTCCACCAAATTTCATAGTGGGTGCAGACACTGTGGCTTGTATGCCTCTCCAGGTCTCCGTCTAACCATTAGACGACCAGGTGTTGGTCAAAGCTGAAAATTAGACTCATCAGAGAAGATTACCTTACTCTAGTCCTCTATGGTCCAATCCTTATGGTCTTTGGCAAACTTCAGCCTGGCTCTCCTTTGCTTCTCATTGATGAAAGGCTTTTTTCTAGCTTTACATGACTTGAGGTCTCTAGGAGCCAGTTATGAACTGTTCTTGCCGTGCACTTCACCTCAGCTGCCATTTGCCATTCCTTCTGTAGGTCACTTGATGTCATCCTGCGGTTGCTGAGTGACATTAGAATAAGATGACGGTCATCCCGGTCAGTGGAGAGTCGCTTTCGCCCTCTGCCGGTCTGTAGCTTTGTTGTCCCCAATGTCTGCTGCTTGACCTTGTTGTAATGGACTGCCGTCTTTGAAATTTTATGGATGGAGGCAACATGACGCTCACTGTATCCCTCTGCTAGAGAAGCCAGAATTGAGCCCTTCTTTTCCTCACTCAAGACTTCTTTTCAACTCCTTTGGCATGGTTAAAAGTTAGTTTTTCATTCAAATTACTTTTGGGCTCTTCCTAGCACTTGTTTTGCCATCCAGCTTGTCCTATTGCAAGAGGATTGTGAAGACCACAGCAGTGTTTTTTATCCTTTCCCTCGTTACATAAGATTTGGTTCAGGTGATCACCTAATCAGAAGCACATTAAGTAGAATGAGGTGGACTGTGGTTGGAATTCAACTGACGCTGGAATAGAATGGCTGTCAGACATGTAGAGATGGGGATTTTTTCCATTGATTTGAACAAAGGCAAACCGAGCCTAAAGTATGAATCTTTAGGCTCCATTTGCTCTGCTTTCAGATGTCTCATTTCAGACAGCACAATCCTGAATTTCAGGGATTCAGTTGTAAGCCTTGTGTAAAGACCTGAATGCAGTGCTGAATGTAGTGTGAATAGGTCCTTACATCCTACACCACCTCAGGGGATTGTTGTTATGGAGTATTGCCCCTGGGTGGCCGCAGTTATGACATCCACCAGGGCTCGCGGTCACCCACCCTAGCTTTGGTATTCTGGGGAGCTGGTATAATGAATATCTGAGAAGAGCCCTAGAGAAGCAAGAACATTGGACAACCAAGATGTGGTGGCCTCAAGTCAGGTGTAGTGTTCAACAGGGCAAGACTTTCTAACTTGTATCTATTGTGTATGGGTATCGTGGTTGTGGGGGACTTCATGTGTCCAGTAACCATAGTGGATGCCCATTCCTAAACTAATCAAGGATTCCTGTGGACCTATTGAGCTAATAGAACCAGCAGTCAAATTAATGTCCCAAATTATCCCCACAAATTAATAACTAATAGGGAATTAGGTAATGCACACGGAGCATGATGCTTCGCACTTGTCTTTGGTTTGCTGCTGATTGCAGGAGGTTTATGGACTAGTTGATGTGCGGCCCTACAACTTGTCTATAGTAGATACCAGCCCCATCATCTTTTTTTCAACCTTTGTATGTGAGGACCCTGCACACGACTGGTCCCATTTCCATACTTTTTCCATTAATAGCCGGTCATAATAGAGTAAACCAGAGATGTGGGTCATCCATTTCAGGTGTTGTAGGTGTTCTCAGTCTTCTGAAATCCCTTTAAAGAGAACCTGTCACTTTCCATAACGATGTAATTTTTTACCTGGTGTAAATGCCCCTGTTCTGAATACGGCGTTGCTTTTCTTGTGTTCCTGCCCCTCTGTCCCTCTTCCCTGGATGTAAATCATCTTTTTAGCCAAGTGGACTAAGAGTGGGATATATCAACCAATTCATCTCCACCCACCTGTCAGGCAGATATGTTACATCTCCTCAGATGGATGCCAGCTCTGCAGGTAATTATTTGACATAAAGAGGTTGTCCGGCGCCACTCACATCTGCATTGGTGGTGAGCGACACTGATGACATTGCTCTGGGAGATACAAAACAGGACATGTACTTTATTAAAGGGAATCTGTCAGCAGATTTTTGCTACTTAATCTGAGAGCAGCATGATGTAGAGCAAGATATCCTGATTCCAGGGATGTGTCACTTATTAGGCTGTGTGTTGTAGTTTCAATACAATCCATGTTTTATCAACAGGAGATGATCACTGCCTGACTAGGTCTCAGGTACAGGCCAGTCAGGCTCATCTGTGTAACCCCGCCCTCACCACTGATTTGCAGTTTGTACACAGGAATCTGCCAGCGTGGGCGGGGTTACACAGGGCTTAACATTCTGAGCACTGCTTCATTTACAACAGAGAAAACAGGGATTCTATCAAAACTGCACCAAGCAGTCTAGTAAGTGATACATCGCTGGAATCAGGCTCTCTGCCCCTACATCATGCTGATCTCGGATTACGTAGCAAAACCTTCTGACAGATTCCCTTTAACTGGAATTGTGTATCTGTCCTATCCTATTGCAATAACTAAAGATGCAAGTCGGAAACGCATTTGCGGTTAAACATTATTCTGGTTAGGATCGCGACGTATGGTGATGTTTTTATATATTTTTTGCTACAAATAAACTCACA
Organism: Phyllobates terribilis; assembly: GCF_046119375.1. Classification (NCBI taxonomy): domain Eukaryota; kingdom Metazoa; phylum Chordata; class Amphibia; order Anura; family Dendrobatidae; genus Phyllobates; species Phyllobates terribilis. Next base: position 1,682,584 of record NW_027363010.1, on the reverse strand, counting down.
AGATTTTTAACCCTATCCTGACCCTGTAACACTATTTTCTTCGTTCTAATAAATAGGTGGAAAATTTGGCACAAATCCCTCCAAGTATCTGCTTTACTACCTATAGCCAGCCTTGGTAAATGGGCTATTGTGTTCATTTCTGAGTGAGGCCCTAGTTTTGTCTTGGGGCCCATGGCTACTTATTGCACCCTGTGACACCTATTTAGCCATTTTCCTGGGTTTCCTGCATTCTGCTTTGCTGTGATCTGGTCATCAGTCTTTCAGGTAGTGTGTTTTATAGGACCAATACAATATAAGTGCCCCCATCACAGAGACCGACCCCCAAAACACTGGTGATGTAACTTGGGCTGGAGTTATGTGTGACCTGCTCTATGTACAGGTGCATCTCACAAAACTAGAATATCATCAAAAAGTTACTTTATTTCAGTTCCTCAATACAAAAAGTGAAACTCCTATATTATATAGAGTCATTACACACAGAGGGATCTATTTCAAGTGTTTATTTCTGATAATGTTGATGATTATGGCTTACAGCCAATGGAAACACAAAAGTTATTATCTCAGTAAATTAGAATACTTTATAACAGCTTGAAAAATTATTTTAAAATCCGAAATATTGGCCTATTGAAATGTATATTCAGTAAATGCACTCAATACCTGGTATGGGCTCCTTTTGCATCAATTACTGCATCAATGCGGTGTGGCATGGAGGCGATCAGCCTGTGGCACTGCTGAGGTGTTATGGAAGCCCAGGTGGCTTTGATAGCAGCCTTCAGCTCGTCTGCATTGTTGGGTCTGGGGTCTCTCATCTTCCTCTTGACAATACCCCAAAGATTCTCTATAATAGATTCTCTATGGGATTAGGTCAGGCGAGTTTGCTGCCAATCAAGCACAGTGATACTGTTGTGTGTAAACCAGGTATTGGTACTTTTGGCAGTGTGGACAGGGGCCAAGTCCTGCTGGAGAATGACATTTCCATCTCCAAAAGTTTGTCTGCAGAGGGAAGCATGAAGTGCTCTAAAATTTCCTGGTAGGCGGCTGCGCTGACTTTGGTCTTGATAAAACACAGTGGACCTACACCAGAAGATGACATGGCTCCCCAAACCATCACTGATGGTGGAAACTTCACACTAGACCGCAAGCAGCTAAACAAATGAAATGAAACAAATTAAAATTGGAAGTCTGGGACCTTGTGGAGTGTCAATGACTGCCTTCTGGACATCTGTCAAGTCAACAGTCTTCCCCATGATTGCGGAGCCTACTGAAACAGACTAAGGGACTTTTTAAATGCTTAGGAAGCCTTTGCAGGTGTTTTTTGTTAATTATTTAAGTTTACTGAGATAATGACTGTTGTGTTTTCATTGGCTGTAAGCCATAACCATCAACATTAACAGAAATAAACACTTGAAATAGATCACTCTGTTTGTAATGACTCTATATAATATATGACTTTGACTTTTTATATTGAAGAACTGAAATTAACTTTTTGATGATATTCTAATTTTGTGAGATGCTCCTGTATGTAGCACCCTCTATACTCCCTGGTCCTGCAGCAGCTGCCATCATGTATACAGCAGATGAGACAGACACTTTATTATATGCCGGATGAGCCAAGTCTGGTTCTAGTTCTGGAATATTGAGCGTCAGCGTTCACTCTCATCATTGTTTCTGTAGGGTGAAGTCCACACAAATAAAACACACAACACAATATATTATTATTAATTTTTTTATTGGAATAGCAATAAGCCACATTGTAATAAAAATATTACTGGCCCTTTAATAAATTAAAGTTCACAATGACTCTCAGGTCAGGCCCGATAGAGACTACAGAACTTGCTGCGGATAGTGCAGACCTGATGAGAGCCACTGGAACCAAAGATCCAGAGGAAGGCGAAGAAAACCCCCTAGGGGGGAAAAAAATTCCTTCCTGACCCCAGTTCTGGCGATCGGATATCTCCCTGGATCTTGTCTCTCCTGCTGCATATTGCTGTATATCTGTACGTCAGGGGCGGACACAGCCAGAAGAGGGCCCCTCTATCAGAACAGTATATCTAGCCCCGTGTCTGAACTATTGGGCGGGCCGCCTCGGGCATGGCCCCGTGTCTGGACTGTTGGGCCGCCCACCTCGGGCCTGGCTTCGTGTCTGGACTGTGGGACTTCCCGCCTTGAGTCTGGACTGTTGGACCTCCCACTTCGGGTCTGGACTGTTGGGCCGCCCGCCTCGGGTCTGGACAGTTCCCCTCTATCAGTATATTGGCATAGCTCATCATAATGCACAATTGACCTGATTAGGAGGTGGTGGTGGCCCCTTTACATCTTGGGTCCCTGTGGAACTGCACATGTTGCACCAATTAGCCACCCTCCTCGGGTCTGGCCCCATGTCTGGACTGTTGGGCCGCCCGACTCGGGTCTGGACTGTTGGGCCACCCGACTCAGATCTGGACTGTTGGGCCGCCCACCTTGGTTCTGGACTGGTGGGCCGCTCGCCTCGGGTCTGGACTGTTGGGCCGCCCGCCTCGGGTCTGGACTGTTGGGCCGCCCGCCCTGGGTCTGGACTGTTGGGCCGCCCGCCCTGGGTCTGGACTGTTGGGCCGCCCGCCATGGGTCTGGACTGTTGGGCCCGTCCGCCCTGTGTCTGGACTGTTGGGCCCGTCCGCCCTGGGTCTAACCCCAGGTCTGGACTGTGGGGCCGCCTGCCCCGGGACTATCCCCGTGTCTGGACTGTGGGGCCCGTCCGCCCCGAGCCTGGACTGTGGGGCCCGTCAGCCCAGAGCCTGGACTGTGGGGCCCGTCCGCCCCGAGCCTGCACTCTGGGGCCCGTCCGCCCCGAGCCTGCACTGTGGGGCCCGTCCGCCCCGAGCCTGCACTGTGGGGCCCGTCCGCCCCGAGCCTGGACTGTGGGGCCCGTCCGCCCCGAGCCTGGAGTTTGGGGCCCGTCTGCCCCGGGCCTGGACTGTGGGGCCCGAGCGTGGACTGTGGGGCCCGACCGCCTCAAGCGTGAACTGTGGGGCTCATCCGCCCCCCAGCGTGGACTGTGGGGCCAGAACGTGGACTGTGGGGCCCGTCCGCCCCGAGCCTGGCCGGTGGGGCCTGTCCGCCCCGAGCCTGGACTGTGGGGCCCGTCCGCCCTCTGTCCGTACTGTGGCCGCCCCATGTCTGGACTGTGAGGTCGCCTGCCCCGGGTCTAGCCCCAGGTCTGGACTGTGGGGCATGCCCACCCCGTGTCAGGACTGTGGGGCCCGTCCGCCCCTTGTCCTAACTATGGGCCCGCCCGCCCCGTGTCCTGACTGTGAGGCCCGCCCACCCCGTATCCAGACTGTTGGGCCTGCCCGCCCAGTGTCCTGACTGTGGAGCCCGCCCGCCCCGTGTCCTCACTTTGGGGCTCGCCCGCCCCAACTCCAGACTGTGGGGCCCATCCGCCCCGAGTCCGAACTTTGGGGCCGCCTGCCCCGGGTCTAGCCCCAGGTCTGGACTGTGGGGCCACCAGTCCCGGGACTAGCCCCGTGTCCGGACTGTGGGGCACGCGCGCCCCGAGCCTGGACTGTGGGGCACGCCCGACCCGAGCGGGAAAGGGGGGCCCGTCCGCCCAGAGCCTGGACTGTGGGGACCATCCGCCCCGAGCCTGGACTGTGGGGCCCGTCCACCCCGAGATTGGACTGTGGGGCCCGAGCGTGGACTGTGGGGCCTGTCCGCCCTGAGCCTGGACTGTGGGGCCCCCCGTCCGCCCAGGGTCTGGACTGTGGGGCCGGCTGCCCCCGGGTCTAGCCCCGAGCCTAGACTGTGGGGCCCGCCCGCCCTATGTCCGTACTGTGGCCGCCCCGTGTCTGGACTGTGGGGCCGCCTGCCCCGGGTCTAGCCCCAGGTCTGGACTGTGGGGCATGCCCACCCCGTGTCAGGACTGTGGGGCCCGTCCGCCCCGTGTCCGGACTGTGGGGCCGCCTGCCCCGGGACAAGCCCTGTCCCCGGACTGTGGGTCCTGCCCCGTGGCCTAACTATGGGCCCGCCCACACTGTGTCCTGACTGTGGGGCCCGTCCGCCCCGAGCCTGGACTGTGGGGCCGGTTGCCCCCGGGTCTAGCCCCGAGCCTGGACTGTGGGGACCGCCCGCCCTATGTCTGGACTGTGGCCGCCTCGTGTCCGTACTGTGGGGCCCGTCCACCCCGTGTCCGGACTGTGGGGCTGCCTGCCCTGGGTCTAGCCCCAACTCTGAACTGTGGGGCATGCCCGCCCCGTGTCAGGACTGTGGGGCCCGTCCGACCCGTGTCCGGACTTTGCGGCCGCCAGCCCCGGGTCTAGCCGCAGGTCTGGACTGTTGGGCCGCCTGCCCCAGGACTAGCACCGTGTCCTAACTATGGGCCCGCCCACCCCGTGTCCTGACTGTGGGGCCCGTTCGCCCCGTGTCCTTACTGTGGGGCTCGCCCGCAGAGTGTCCTGACTGTGGGGCCAGCCCGCCCTGTGTCCTGACTGTGGGGTCCCCCGCCCCGGGTCTGAACTGTGGGGCCGACTGCCCCCGGGTCTAGCCCCGAGCCTGGACTGTGGGGCCCGCCCGCCTTATGTCCGTACTGTGGTCTCCCCCGTGTCCGGACTGTGGGACCGTCCACCCCGTGTCCGGACTGTGGGCCGCCTGCTCCGGGTCTAGCCCCAGGTCTGGACTGTGGGGCATGCCCGCCCTGTGTCCGGACTGTGGGGCCCGTCCACCCCGTGTCCGGACAGTGGGCCGCCTGCCCGGACTGTGGGCCGCCTGCCCCGGGTCTAGCCCCAGGTCTAGACTGTGGGGCCACCTGCCCCGGGTCCTGACTGTGGAGCCCGCCCGTCCCGTGTCCTGACTGTGGGCACCGCACGCCCCGAGCCTGGACTGTGTGGCACGCCCGCCCCGAGCGGGAAAGGGGGGCCCGTCCGCCCCGAGCCTGGACTGTGGGGCCCGTCCGCCCCGAGCCTGGACTGTGGGGCCCGTCCGCCCCAAGCCTGGACTGTGGGGCCCATCCGCCCCGAGCCTGGACTGTGGGGCCCGTCCGCCCCAAGCCTGGACTGTGGGGCCCATCCGCCCCGAGCCTGGACTGTGGGGCCCATCCGCCCCGAGCCTGGACTGTGGGGCCCGTCCGCCCCGAGCCTGGACTGTGGGGCCCGCCCTATGTACGGACTGTGGCCGCACTGCATCTGGACTGTGGGGCCTGTCCACCCCGTGTCCGGACTGTGGGGCCGCCTGCATTGGGTCTAGCCCCTGGAATGGACTGTGGGGCCCCCCACCCCAGGTCCGGATGGTGGGGCCCCCCGCCCGCCCCGAGTCTAGCCCCAGGTCTGGACTGTGGGCCCCCGCGTCAGCCCCGGGCACGGACTGTGGGGCCCCCCACCCGCCCCGGGTCTGAACTGTGGGGCCGGCTGCCCCGGGTCTAGCCCCGAGCCTGGACTGTGGGGCCCACCCTATGTCCGGACTGTGGCCGCCCCGTGTCCGGACTGTGGGGCTCGTCCACCCCGTGTCCGGACTTTGGGGCTGCCTGCCCCGGGTCTATCTCCAGGTCTGGACTGTGGGGCATGTCAAGCCCGTGTCAGGACTGTGGGGCCCATCCTCCCCGTGTCTGGACTGTGGGGCCACCTTCCCATGGTCTAGCCTCAGGTCTGGACTGTGGGGCCGCCAGCCCTGGTACTAGCTCCGTGTCCGGACTGTGGGGCCCGTCCGCTCTGAGCCTGGACTGTGGTGCCCGTCCGCTCCGAGCCTAGACTGCGGGGCCCGTCCGCACCGAGCCTGGATTGTGGGGCCCGCCTCTCCCGGGTCTAGCCCCGAGCCTGGACTGTGGGGCCCGCCCTATATCCGGACTGCGGCCGCCCCGTGTCCGAACTGTGGGGCCGGTTGCCCCGGGTCTAGCCCCGAACCTGGAATGTGCGGCCCGCCCACCCTATGTCCGGACTGTGGCCGCCCCGTGTCCGGACTGTAGGGCTCGTCCACCCCGTGTCCGGACTGTGGGGCATGTCCGCCCCATGTCAGGACTGTGGGGCCGGTTGCCCCGGGTCTAGCCCCGAATGTGGAATGTGCGGCCCGCCCACCCTATGTCCGGACTGTGGCCGCCCCGTGTCCGGACTGTAGAGCTCGTCCGCCCCGTGTCCGGACTGTGGGGCCTGTCCGCCCCGAGCCTGGACTGTGGGGCCCGTCCGCCCCGAGCCTGGACTGTGGGGCCCGTCCGCCCCGAGCCTGGACTGTGGGGCCTGTCCGCCCCGAGCCTGGACTGTGGGGCCCGTCCGCCCCGAGCCTGGACTGTGGGGCCCGTCCGCCCCGAGCCTGGACTGTGGGGCCCGTCCGCCCCGAGCCTAGACTGTGGGGCTCGTCGGCCCCGAGCCTGGACTGTGGGGCCCGTCGGCCCCGAGCCTGGACTGTGGGGCCCGTCCGCCCCGAGCCTGGACTGTGGGGCCCGTCCGACCTGAGCCTGGACTGCGGGGCCCGTCCGCAGCGAGGATGGACTGTGGGGCCTGTCCGCCCTGAGCCTGGACTGTGGGGCCCATCCGTCCCGGGTCTAGCCCCGAGCCTAGACTGTGGGGCCCGTCCGCCCCGAGCCTGGACTGTGGGGCCCGTCCGCCCCGAGCCTGGACTGTGGGGCCCGTCCGACCTGAGCCTGGACTGCGGGGCCCGTCCGCAGCGAGGATGGACTGTGGGGCCTGTCCGCCCTGAGCCTGGACTGTGGGGCCCATCCGTCCCGGGTCTAGCCCCGAGCCTGGACTGTGGGGCCCGCCCTATATCCGGACTGCGGCCGCCCCGTGTCCAGACTGTGGGGCCGCCTGCCCCGGGTCTAGCCCCAGGTCCGGACTGTGGGGCCCCCCGCCCGCCCTGATTCCAGACTGTGGGGCCCCTTGCCTGCCCCGGGTCCAGACTGTGGGATCCCCCGCTTGCCCCGTGTCTGGACTGTGGGGCCGACTGCCCCCGGGTCTAGCCCCGAGCCTGGACTGTGGGGCCCGCCCGCCTTATGTCTGGACTGTGCCCCTCCCGTGTCTGGACTGTGGGGACCGTCCACCCCGTGTCCAGACTGTGGGCCGCCTGCTCCGGGTCTAGCCCTAGGTCTGGACTGTGGGGCATGCCCGCCCCGTATCCGGACTGTGGGGCCCGTCCACCCCTTGTCCGGACTGTGGGCCGCCTGCCCCGGGTCTAGCCCCAGGTCTGGACTGTGAAGCCGCCTGTCCCGGGATTAGCCCCGAGCCTGGACTGTGGGGCACGCCCGCCCCGAGCGGGAAAGGGAGGCCCATCCGCTCCGAGCCTGGACTGTGGGGCCCGTCCGCCCCGAGCCTGGACTGTGGGGCCAGTCCACCCCGAGCATGGACTGTGGGGCCCGAGAGTGGACTGTGGGGCCCGTCCGCCCCGAGCCTGGACTGTGGGGCCCGTCAGCCCCGAGCCTGGACTGTGGGGCCCGTCCGCCCCGAGCCTGGACTGTGGGGCCCGTCCGCCCCGAGCCTGGACTGTGGGGCCCGTCCGCCCCGAGCCTGGACTGTGGGGCCCGTCCGCCCCGAGCCTGGACTGTGGGGCCCGTCCGCCCCGAGCCTGGACTGTGGGGCCCGTCCGCCCCGAGCCTGGACCTGTGGGGCCCCCCCGCCCGCCCCGGTTCTGGACTTTGGGGCCAGCTGCCCCCGGGTCTAGCCCCGAGCCTGGACTGTGGGGCCCGCCCGCCCTATGTCCGGACTGTGGGGCCCGTCCACCCCGTGTCCGGACTGTGGGGCCGCCTGCCCCGTGTCCGGACTGTGGGGCCGCCTGCCCCGGCTCTAGCCCCAGGTCAGGACTGTGGGGCAAGCCCGCCCCGTGTCAGGACTGTGGGGCCCGTCCGCCCCGTGTCCGGATTGTGGGGCCGCCTGCCCTGGGACTAGCCCCGTGTCCGGACTGTAGGGCCCGCCCACCCCGTGTCGTAACTATGGGCCCGCCCGCCCCGAGCCTGGACTGTGGGGCCCGTCCGCCCCGAGCCTGGACTGTGGGGCCCGTCCGCTCCAAGCGTGGACTGTGGGGCCCGTCCATCCAGAGCATGGACAGTGGGGCCCGAGCGTGGACTGTGGGGACTGTTCGCCCCGAGCCAGTACTGTGGGGCCCATCCGCCCCGAGCCTGGACAGTGGGGCCCGTCCGCCCCAAGCCTGGACTGTGTGGCTCCCCGCCCCAGGTCAGAAATGTGGGGCCGGCTACCCCGGGTCTAGCCCCGAGCCTGGACTGTGGGGCCCGCCCACCCTATGTCTGGACTGTGGCCTCCCCGTGTCCGGACTGTGGGGCTCGTCCACCCCGTGTCCGGACTGTGGGGCTGCCAACCCCGGGTCTAGCCCCAGGTCTGGACTGTGGGGCCCGTCCACCCCGTATCTGGACTGTGGGGCCGCCTACCCCGGGTCTAGCCTCAGGTCTGGACTGTGGGGCCTGTCCGCCCCGAGCCTGGACTGTGGGGCCCGTTCGCCCCGAGCCTGGACTGTGGGGCCCGTCCGCCACGAGTCTGGGTTGTAGGGCCCGTCCGCCCCGAGCCTGGACTGTGGGGCCTGTCCGCCTCGAGCCAGGGCTGTGGGGCCCATGCGCCCCGAGCCTGGGCTGTGGGGCCCGTCCGCCCCGAGCCTGGGCTGTGGGGCCCGTCCGCCCCGGGTCTAGCCCCGAGCCTGGACTGTGCGGCCCGTCCGCCCTATATCCGGACTGCGGCCGCCCCGTGTCTGGAGTGTGGGCCCGTCCGCCCGTGTACGGACTGTGGGGCCGTCTGCTTCGGATCTAGCCCCAGGTCTGGACGGTGGAGCCGCCCGCCCCGAGTATAGCCCCAGGTCTGGATTGTGGAGCCCCCCGCCAGCCCCGGGTACGGACTGTGGGGCCCGCCCGCCCCGTGTACGGACTGTGGGGACCCCCCCGCCCACCCCGAGTCTGGACTGTGGGGCCGGTTGCCCTGGGTCTGGCCCCGAGCCTGGACTGTGGGGCCCTCCGCCCCTGGTCTGAAATGTGGGGCCGGCTGCCCCGGGTCTAGCCCCGAGCCTGGACTGTGGGGCCCGCCCACCCTATGTCTGGACTGTGGCCGCCCCGAGTCCGGACTGTGGGGCCGCCTGCCCCGGGTCTAGCCCCAGGCCCGGACTGTGGGGCCCGACGCCCGCCCCGATTCCAGACTGTGGGGCCCCTCGCCTGCCCCTGGTCCGGACTGTGGGATCCTCTGCTTGCCCCGGGTCCGGACTGTGGGGCCACCCGCCCCGGGACTGGACTGTGGGGCCGACTGCCCCCGGGTCTAGCCCCGAGCCTGGACTGTGGGGCCCGTCCGCCTTATGTCCGGACTGTGGCCCCCCCCCGTGTCCGGACTGTGGGCCGCCTGCTCCGGGTCTAGCCCCAGGTCTGGACTGTGGGCCGCCTGCTCCGGGTCTAGCCCCAGGTCTGGACTGTGGGGCATGCCCGCCCCGTGTCCGGACTGTGGGGCCCATCCACCCCGTGTCCGGACTGTGGGCCGCCTGCCCCGGGTCTAGCCTCAGGTCTGAACTGTGGGGCCGCCTGCCCCGGGTCTAGCCCCAGGTCTGGACTGTGGGGCCACCTGCCCCGGGATCCGCCCCGTATCCTGACTGTGGAGCCCGCCCGCCCCATGTCCTGACTGTGGGGCCCGCCCTGTGTCCTGACTGTGGGGCCCGTCCTGTGTCCTGACTGTGGGGCCCGCCCGCCCTGTGTCCTGACTGTGGGGCCCGCCCGCCCTGTGTCCTGACTTTGGGGCCCGCCCGCCCTGTGTCCTGACTTTGGGGCCCGCCCTGTGTCCTGACTTTGGGGCCCGCCCGCCCTGTGTCCTGACTGTCCACCCGGCCCACCCACCCCGTGTCCTGACTGTGGGGCTCGCCCGCCCCATGTCCAGACTGTGGGGCTCATCCGCCCCGTGTCCGGACTTTGGGGCCGCCTGCCCCAGGTCTAGCCCCAGGTCTTGACTGTGGGGCCATCTGCCCCGGGACTAGCCCCGTGTCCGGACTGTGGGGCACGCCCGCCCCGAGCTTGGACTGTGGGGCCCGTCTGCCCCGAGCTTGGACTGTGGGGCCCGTCCGTGCCGGGTCTAGCCCCGAGCCTGGACTGTGGGGCCCGGCCGCCCTATATCCGGACTGCGGCGGCCCCGTGTCCGGACTGTGGGCCCGTCCACCCCGTGTCCGGACTGTGGGGCCGCCTGCATCGGGTCTAGCCCCAGGTCTGGACTGTGGGGCCCCCCGCCCCGAGTGTAGCCCCAGGTCTGGACTGTGGGACCCCCCGCCAGCCCCGGGTACGGACTGTGGGGCCCCCCGCCCGCCCCGTGTCTGGACTGTGGGGCTGGTTACCCCGGGTCTGGCCCAGGGTCTGGCCCAGGGTCTGGCCCCGAGCCTGGACTGTGCGGCCCGCCCACCCTATGTCCGGACTGCGGATGCCCTGTGTCCGGACTGTAGGGCTCGCCCACCCTGTGTCCGGACTGTGGGGCCGCCTGCCCCGTGTCTGGACTGTGGGGCATGTCCGCCCCATGTCAGGACTGTGGGGCTCGTCCACCCCGTGTCTGGACTGTGGGGCCGCCTGCCCCGAGTCGAGCCTCAGGTCTGGACTGTAGGGCCGCCTGCCCCGGGACTAGCCCCATGTCCGGACTGTGGGGCCCGTCCGCCCCGAGCCTGGACTGTGGGGCCCCGCGCCCCGGGTCTGAAATGTGGGGCCGGCTTCCCCGGGTCTAGCCCCGAGCCTGGACTGTGTGTTCCCCCCGCCCCGGGTCTAGCCCTGAGCCTGGACTGTGGGGCCCGCCCACCAGGGGCCCGCCCACCCTATGTCTGGACTGTGGCCACCCCGAGTCCAGACTGTGGGGCTCGCCCTATATCCGGACTGCGGCCGCCACGTGTCCGGACTGTGGGGCCGCCTGCCTCGGGTGTAGCCCCAGGTCCGGACTGTGGGGCCCCCCGCCCGCCCTGATTCCAGACTGTGGGGCCCCTCGCCCGCCCCGGGTCTGGACTGTGGGATCCCCCGCTTGCCCCGGGTCCGGACAGTGGGGCCCCCCTCCCCGGGTCTGGACTGTGGGGCCGACTGCCCACGGGTCTAGCCCCGAGCCTGGACTGTGGGGCCCGGCCGCCTTATGTCCCCACTGTGGCCCGCCCCGTGTCCGGACTGTGGGGCCCGTCCACCCAGTGTCCGGACTGTGGGCCGCCTGCCCCAGGTCTAGCCTTAGGTCTGGACTGTGAAGCCGCCTGCCCCGGGATTAGCTCAGTGTCCGGACTGTGGAGCCCGCCCGCCCCGTGTCCTGACTGTGGGGCCCGCCCTATGTCCGTACTATGGCCGCCCCGTGTCCGGACTGTGGGGCCCGTCCACCCCGTGTCCGGACTGTGGGTCGCCTGCCCCGGGTCTAGCCCCAGGTCTGGACTGTGGGGCATGTCCGCCCCATGTCAGGTCTGTGAGGCCCGTCCACCCCGTGTCTAGAATATGGGACCGCCTGCCCCGTGTCTAGCCTCAGGTCTGGACTGTGGGGCCGCCTGCCCCGGGTCTAGCCCCAGGTCTGGACTATGGGGCATGCCCGCCCTGTGTCCGGACTGTGGGGCCCGTCCACCCCGTGTCTGGACTATGGGCCGCCTGCCCCGGGTCTAGCCCCAGGTCTGGACTGTGGGGCCCGCCCGCCCCATGTCCAGACTGTGCAGCCCGCCCGCCCCATGTCCTGACTGTGGAGCCCGCCCGCCCCATGTCCTGACTGTGGGGCCCGCCCGCCCCATGTCCTGACTGTGGGGCACGCCCGCCCCATGTCCTGACTGTGGGGCCCGCCCGCCCCATGTCCTGACTGTGGGGCCCGCCCGCCCCATGTCCCGCCCCCCCCATGTCCTGCTTGTGGGGCCCGCCCGGGCCCGCCCGCCCCATGTCCTGACTGTGGGGCCCGCCCGCCCCGTGTCCTGACTGTGGGGCCCGCCCGCCCCGTGTCCTGACTGTGGGTCCCGCCCGCCCCGTGTCCTGACTGTGGGGCTCGCCCGCCCCGTGTCCTGACTGTGGGGCCCGCCCTGTGTCCTGACTGTGGGGCCCGTCCGCCCTGTGTCCTGACTGTGGGTCCCGCCCGCCCCGTGTCCTGACTGTGGGGCTCGCCCGCCCCGTGTCCAGACTGTGGGGCTCGCCCGCCCCGTGTCCAGACTGTGGGGCTCGCCCGCCCCGTGTCCAGACTGTGGGGCTCGCCCGCCCCGTGTCCAGACTGTGGGGCTCGCCCGCCCCGTGTCCAGACTGTGGGGCTCGCCCGCCCCGTGTCCAGACTGTGGGGCTCGCCCGCCCCGTGTCCAGACTGTGGGGCTCGCCCGCCCCGTGTCCAGACTGTGGGGCTCGCCCGCCCCGTGTCCAGACTGTGGGGCTCATCCGCCCCGTGTCCGGACTTTGGGGCCGCCTGCCCCGGGACTAGCCCCGTGTCCAAACTGTGAGGCCCGTCCGCCCCGAGCCTGGACTGTGGGGCCCGTCCACCCCGTGTCCGGACTGTGGGGCCTGTCCGCCCCGTTTCCGGACTGTGGGGCCCGTCCACCCCGGGTCCGGACTGTGGGGCCTGTCCACCCCGGGTCCGGACTGTGGGGCCCGTCCACCGCGGGTCCGGACTGTGGGGCCCGTCCACCCCGGGTCCGGACTGTGGGGCCCGTCCACCCCGGGTCCGGACTGTGGGGCCCGTCCACCCCGTGTCCGGACAGTGGGGCCCGTCCACCTCGTGTCCGGACTGTGGGGCCCGTCCACCCCGTGTCCGGACTGTGGGTCGCCTGCCCCGGGTCTAGCCCCAGGTCTGGACTGTGGGGCATGTCCGCCCCATGTCAGGTCTGTGAGGCCCGTCCACCCCGTGTCTAGAATATGGGACCGCCTGCCCCGGGTCTAGCCTCAGGTCTGGACTGTGGGGCCGCCTGCCCCGGGTCTAGCCCCAGGTCTGGACTATGGGGCATGCCCGCCCCGTGTCCGGACTGTGGGGCCCGTCCACCCCGTGTCTGGACTATGGGCCGCCTGCCTCGGGTCTAGCCCCAGGTCTGGACTGTGTGGGGCCCACCCGCCCCATGTCCTGACTGTGGGGTCCACCCGGCCCACCCGCCCCATGTCCTGACTGTGGGGCCCGCCCGCCCCATGTCCTGACTGTGGGGCCCGCCCGCCCCGTGTCCTGACTGTGGGGCCCGCCCGCCCCGTGTCCTGACTGTGGGGCCCGCCCGCCCCATGTCCTGACTGTGGGGCTCGCCCGCCCCGTGTCCTGACTGTGGGGCCCGCCCTGTGTCCTGACTGTGGGGCCCGTCCGCCCTGTGTCCTGACTGTGGGTCCCGCCCGCCCCGTGTCCTGACTGTGGGTCCCGCCCGCCCCGTGTCCTGACTGTGGGGCTCGCCCGCCCCGTGTCCAGACTGTGGGGCTCATCCGCCCCGTGTCCGGACTTTGGGGCCGCCTGCCCCGGGACTAGCCCCGTGTCCGGACTGTGAGGCCCGTCCGCCCCGAGCCTGGACTGTGGGGCCCGTCCGCCCCGTGTCCGGACTGTGGGGCCCGTCCGCCCCGTGTCCGGACTGTGGGGCCCGTCCCCCCCGTGTCCGGACTGTGGGGCCCGTCCACCCCGTGTCCGGACTGTGGGGCCAGTTCACCCCGTGTCAGGACTGTGGGGCCCGTCCACCCCGTGTCCGGACTGTGGGGCCCGTCCACCCCGTGTCCGGACAGTGGGGTCCGTCCACCCCGTGTCCGGACTGTGGGGCCCGTCCACCCCGTGTCCGGACTGTGGGTCGCCTGCCCCGGGTCTAGCCCCAGGTCTGGACTGTGGGGCATGTCCGCCCCATGTCAGGTCTGTGAGGCCCGTCCACCCCGTGTCTAGAATATGGGACCGCCTGCCCCGTGTCTAGAGCAGGTCTGGACTGTGGGGCCGCCTGCCCCGGGTCTAGCCCCAGGTCTGGACTATGGGGCATGCTCGCCGTGTCCGGACTGTGGGGCCCGTCCACCCCGTGTCTGGACTATGGGCCGCCTGCCCCGGGTCTAGCCCCAGGTCTGGACTATGGGGCATGCCCGCCCTGTGTCCGGACTGTGAGGCCCGTCCGCCCCGAGCCTGGACTGTGGGGCCCGTCCGCCCCGTATCCGGACTGTGGGGCCCGTCCGCCCCGTGTCCGGACTGTCTGGCCCGTCCCCCCCGTGTCCGGACTGTGGGGCCCGTCCACCCCGTGTCCGGACTGTGGGGCCCGTCCACCCCGTGTCCGGACTGTGGGGCCCGTCCACCCCGTGTCCGGACTGTGGGGCCCGTCCACCCCGTGTCCGGACTGTGGGGCCCGTCCACCCCGTGTCCGGACAGTGGGGCCCGTCCACCCCGTGTCCGGACAGTGGGGCCCGTCCACCCCGTGTCCGGACTGTGGGTCGCCTGCCCCGGGTCTAGCCCCAGGTCTGGACTGTGGGGCATGTCCGCCCCATGTCAGGTCTGTGAGGCCCGTCCACCCCGTGTCTAGAATATGGGACCGCCTGCCCCGTGTCTAGCCTCAGGTCTGGACTGTGGGGCCGCCTGCCCCGGGTCTAGCCCCAGGTCTGGACTATGGGGCATGCCCGCCCTGTGTCCGGACTGTGGGGCCCGTCCACCCCGTGTCTGGACTATGGGTTGCCTGCCCCGGGTCTAGCCCCAGGTCTGGACTGTGGGGCTCGCCCGCCCCATGTCCAGACTGTGCAGCCCGCCCGCCCCATGTCCTGACTGTGGAGCCCGCCCGCCCCATGTCCTGACTGTGGGGCTCGCCCCCCCATGTCCCGCCCCCCCCATGTCCTGCTTGTGGGGACCGCCCGCCCCGTGTCCTGACTGTGGGGCCCGCCCGCCCCGTGTCCTGACTGTGGGTCTCGCCCGCCCCGTGTCCTGACTGTGGGGCTCGCCCGCCCCGTGTCCTGACTGTGGGGCCCGCCCTGTGTCCTGACTGTGGGGCCCGTCCGCCCTGTGTCCTGACTGTGGGTCCCACCCGCCCCGTGTCCTGACTGTGGGGCTCGCCCGCCCCGTGTCCAGACTGTGGGGCTCGCCCGCCCCGTGTCCAGACTGTGGGGCTCGCCCGCCCCGTGTCCAGACTGTGGGGCTCGCCCGCCCCGTGTCCAGACTGTGGGGCTCATCCGCCCCGTGTCCGGACTTTGGGGCCGCCTGCCCCGGGACTAGCCCCGTGTCCAAACTGTGAGGCCCGTCCGCCCCGAGCCTGGACTGTGGGGCCCGTCCACCCCGTGTCCGGACTGTGGGGCCCGTCCGCCCCGTTTCCGGACTGTGGGGCCCGTCCACCCCGGGTCCGGACTGTGGGGCCCGTCCACCCCGGGTCCGGACTGTGGGGCCCGTCCACCCCGGGTCCGGACTGTGGGGCCCGTCCACCCCGGGTCCGGACTGTGGGGCCCGTCCACCCCGGGTCAGGACTGTGGGGCCCGTCCACCCTGTGTCCGGACAGTGGGGCCCGTCCACCCCGTGTCCGGACTGTGGGGCCCGTCCACCCCGTGTCCGGACTGTGGGTCGCCTGCCCCGGGTCTAGCCCCAGGTCTGGACTGTGGGGCATGTCCGCCCCATATCAGGTCTGTGAGGCCCGTCCACCCCGTGTCTAGAATATGGGACCGCCTGCCCCGGGTCTAGCCTCAGGTCTGGACTGTGGGGCCGCCTGCCCCGGGTCTAGCCCCAGGTCTGGACTATGGAGCATGCCCGCCCCGTGTCCGGACTGTGGGGCCCGTCCACCCCGTGTCTGGACTATGGGCCGCCTGCCCCGGGTCTAGCCCCAGGTCTGTAGCCCGCCCCGTGTCCTGACTGTGGGGCCCGCCCGCCCCATGTCCTGACTGTGGAGCCCGCCCACCCCATGTCCTGACTGTGGGGCCCGCCCCCCCATGTCCTGACTATGGGGCTCGCCCGCCCCGTGTCCTGACTGTGGGGCCTGCCCTGTGTCCTGACTGTGGGGCCCGTCCGCCCTGTGTCCTGACTGTGGGTCCCGTCCGCCCCATGTCCTGACTGTGGGGCTCGCCCGCCCCGTGTCCCGACTGTGGGGCTCATCCGCCCCGTGTCCGGACTTTGGGGCCGCCTGCCCCGGGACTAGCCCCGAGCCTGGACTGTGAGGCCCGTCCGCACCGAGCCTGGACTGTGGGGCCCGTCCGCCCCGTGTCCGGACTGTGGGGCCCGTCCGCCCCGTGTCCGGACTGTGGGGCCCGTCCGCCCCGTGTCCGGACTGTGGGGCCCGTCCGCCCCGTGTCCGGACTGTGGGGCCCGTCCGCCCCGTGTCCGGACTGTGGGGCCCGTCCGCCCCGTGTCCGGACTGTGAGGCCCGTCCACCCCGTGTCCGGACTGTGGGGCCCGTCCACCCCGTGTCCGGACTGTGGGGCCCGTCCCCCCCGTGTCCGGACTGTGGGGCCCGTCCAACTCGTGTCCGGACTGAGGGGCCCGTCCACCCCGTGTCCGGACTGAGGGGCCCGTCCACCCCGTGTCCGGACTGTGGGGCCCGTCCACCCCGTGTCTGGACTGTGGGTCGCCTGCCCCGGGTCTAGCCCCAGGTCTGGACTGTGGGGCATGTCCGCCCCATATCAGGTCTGTGAAGCCCGTCCACCCCGTGTCTAGAATATGGGACCGCCTGCCCCGGGTCTAGCCTCAGGTCTGGACTGTGGGGCCGCCTGCCCCGGGTCTAGCCCCAGGTCTGGACTATGGGGCATGCCCGCCCCGTGTCCGGACTGTGGGGCCCGTCCACCCCGTGTCTGGACTATGGGCCGCCTGCCCCGGGTCTAGCCCCAGGTCTGGACTGTCGCCCGCCCCATGTCCTGACTGTGCAGCCCACCCGCCCCATGTCCTGACTGTGGAGCCCGCCCGCCCCATGTCCTGACTGTGGGGCCCGCCCGCCCGGGGCCCGCCCGCCCCATGTCCCGACTGTGGGGCCCGCCCGCCCCGTGTCCCGACTGTGGGGCCCGCCCGCCCCGTGTCCCGACTGTGGGGCCCGCCCGCCCCGTGTCCCGACTGTGGGGCCCGCCCGCCCCGTGTCCCGACTGTGGGGCCCGCCCGCCCCGTGTCCCGACTGTGGGGCTCATCCGCCCCGTGTCCGGACTTTGGGGCCGCCTGCCCCGGGACTAGCCCCGTGTCCGGACTGTGAGGCCCGTCCGCCCCGTGTCCGGACTGTGGGGCCCGTCCGCCCCGTGTCCGGACTGTGGGGCCCGTCCGCCCCGTGTCCGGACTGTGGGGCCCGTCCGCCCCGTGTCCGGACTGTGGGGCCCGTCCGCCCCGTGTCCGGACTGTGGGGCCCGTCCGCCCCGTGTCCGGACTGTGGGGCCCGTCCGCCCCGTGTCCGGACTGTGGGGCCCGTCCGCCCCGGGTCCGGACTGTGGGGCCCGTCCGCCCCGTGTCCGGACTGTGGGGCCCGTCCGCCCCGTGTCCGGACTGTGGGGCCCGTCCGCCCAGTGTCCGGACTGTGGGGCCCGTCCGCCCCGTGTCCGGACTGTGGGGCCCGTCCACCCCGTGTCCGGACTGTGGGTCGCCTGCCCCGGGTCTAGCCCCAGGTCTGGACTGTGGGGCATGTCCGCCCCATGTCAGGTCTGTGAGGCCCGTCCACCCCGTGTCTAGAATATGGGACCGCCTGCCCCGGGTCTAGCCTCAGGTCTGGACTGTGGGGCCGCCAGCCCCGGGTCTAGCCCCAGGTCTGGACTATGGGGCATGCCCGCCTCTTGTCCGGACTGTGGGGCCCGTCCACCCCATGTCTGGACTATGGGCCGCCTGCCCCGGGTCTAGCCCCAGGTCTGGACTGTGGGGCCCGCCCGGCCCGCCCGCCCGCCCCATGTCCTGACTGTGCAGCCCGCCCGCCCCATGTCCTGACTGTGGAGCCCGCCCGCCCCATGTCCTGACTGTGGAGCCCGCCCGCCCCATGTCCTGACTGTGGGGCCCGCCCGCCCCATGCCCTGACTGTGGGGCCCGCCCCATGTCCTGACTGTGGGGCCCGCCCGCCCCATGTCCTGACTGTGGGGCCCGCCCGCCCCCCATGTCCTGACTGTGGGGCCCGCCCGCCCCATGTCCTGACTGTGGGGTCCGCCCGCCCCGTGTCCTGACTGTGGGGCCCGCCCGCCCCGTGTCCTGACTGTGGGGCCCGCCCGCCCCGTGTCCTGACTGTGGGTCCCGCCCGCCCCGTGTCCTGACTGTGGGGCTCGCCCGCCCCGTGTCCTGACTGTGGGTCCCGCCCGCCCCGTGTCCTGACTGTGGGGCTCGCCCGCCCCGTGTCCAGACTGTGGGGCTCGCCCGCCCCGTGTCCAGACAGTGGGGCTCGCCCGCCCCGTGTCCAGACTGTGGGGCTCGCCCGCCCCGTGTCCAGACAGTGGGGCTCGCCCGCCCCGTGTCCAGACTGTGGGGCTCGCCCGCCCCGTGTCCAGACTGTGGGGCTCATCCGCCCCGTGTCCGGACTTTGGGGCCGCCTGCCCCGGGACTAGCCCCGTGTCCGGACTGTGAGGCCCGTCCGCCCCGTGTCCGGACTGTGGGGCCCGTCCGCCCCGTGTCCGGACTTTGGGGCCGCCTGCCCCGGGACTAGCCCCGTGTCCGGACTGTGAGGCCCGTCCGCCCCGTGTCCGGACTGTGGGGCCCGTCCGCCCCGTGTCCGGACTGTGGGGCCCGTCCGCCCCGTGTCCGGACTGTGGGGCCCGTCCGCCCCGTGTCCGGACTGTGGGGCCCGTCCGCCCCGTGTCCGGACTGTGGGGCCCGTCCTCCCCGTGTCCGGACTGTGGGGCCCGTCCGCCCCGTGTCCGGACTGTGGGGCCCGTCCGCCCCGTGTCCGGACTGTGGGGCCCGTCCCCCCGTGTCCGGACTGTGGGGCCCGTCCACCCCGTGTCCGGACTGTGTGGCCCGTCCACCCCGTGTCCGGACTGTGGGTCGCCTGCCCCGGGTCTAGCCCCAGGTCTGGACTGTGGGGCATGTCCGCCCCATGTCAGGTCTGTGAGGCCCGTCCACCCCGTGTCTAGAATATGGGACCGCCTGCCCCGGGTCTAGCCCCAGATCTGGACAGTGGGGCATGCCCGCCCCGTGTCCGAACTGTGGGGCCCGTCCACCCCGTGTCTGGACTATGGGCCGCCTGCCCCGGGTCTAGCCCCAGGTCTGGACTGTGGGGCCCGCCAGCCCCGTGTCCTGACTGTGGCGCCCGCCCGCCCCATGTCATGACTGTGCAGCCCGCCCGCCCCATGTCCTGACTGTGCAGCCCGCCCGCCCCATGTCCTGACTGTGGAGCCCGCCCGCCCCATGTCCTGACTGTGGGGCCCGCCCGCCCCATGTCCTGACTGTGGGGTCCGCCCGCCCCATGTCCTGACTGTGGGGCCCGCCCGCCCCGTGTCCTGACTGTGGGGCCCGCCCGCCCCGTGTCCTGACTGTGGGGCCCGCCCGCCCCGTGTCCTGACTGTGGGGCCCGCCCGCCCCGTGTCCTGACTGTGGGGCCCGCCCGCCCCGTGTCCTGACTGTGGGTCCCGCCCGCCCCGTGTCCTGACTGTGGGTCCCGCCCGCCCCGTGTCCTGACTGTGGGTCCCGCCCGCCCCGTGTCCTGACTGTGGGGCCCGCCCGCCCCGTGTCCTGACTGTGGGGCCCGCCCCGTGTCCTGACTGTGGGGCCCGTCCGCCCTGTGTCCTGACTGTGGGTCCCACCCGCCCCGTGTCCTGACTGTGGGGCTCGCCTGCCCCGTGTCCAGACTGTGGGGCTCATCCACCCCGTGTCCGGACTTTGGGGCCGCCTGCCCCGGGACTAGCCCCGTGTCCGGACTGTGAGGCCCGTCCGCCCCGAGCCTGGACTGTGGGGCCCGTCCGCCCCGGGTCCGGACTGTGGGGCCCGTCCACCCCGTGTCCGGACTGTGGGGCCCGTCCACCCCGTGTCCGGACTGTGGGGCCCGTCCACCCCGTGTCCGGACTGTGGGGCCCGTCCACCCCGTGTCCGGACTGTGGGGCCCGTCCACCCTGTGTCCGGACTGTGGGGCCCGTCCACCCCGTGTCCGGACTGTGGGTCGCCTGCCCCGGGTCTAGCCCCAGGTCTGGACTGTGGGGCATGTCCGCCCCATGTCAGGTCTGTGAGGCCCGTCCACCCCGTGTCTAGAATATGGGACCGCCTGCCCCGGGTCTAGCCCCAGATCTGGACTGTGGGGCCCGCCCGCCCCGTGTCCTGACTGTGGGGCCCGCCCGCCCCATGTCCTGACTGTGCAGCCCGCCCGCCCCATGTCCTGACTGTGGAGCCCGCCCGCCCCATGTCCTGACTGTGGAGCCCGCCCGCCCCATGTCCTGACTGTGGAGCCCGCCCGCCCCATGTCCTGACTGTGGGGCCCACCCGCCCCGGGCCCACCCGCCCCATGTCCTGACTGTGGGGCCCGCCAGCCCCATGTCCTGACTGTGGGGCCCGCCGGCCCCATGTCCTGACTGTGGGGCCCGCCAGTCCCGTGTCCAGACTGTGGGGCCCGCCCGCCCCGTGTCCAGACTGTGGGGCTCGCCCGCCCCGTGTCCAGACTGTGGGGCTCATCCGCCCCGTGTCCGGACTTTGGGGCCGCCTGCCCCGGGACTAGCCCCGTGTCCGGACTGTGGGGCCCGTCCGCCCCGTGTCCGGACTGTGGGGCCCGTCCGCCCCGTGTCCGGACTGTGGGGCCCGTCCGCCCCGTGTCCGGACTGTGGGGCCCGTCCGCCCCGTGTCCGGACTGTGGGGCCCGTCCGCCCCGTGTCCGGACTGTGGGGCCCGTCCGCCCCGTGTCCGGACTGTGGGGCCCGTCCGCCCCGTGTCCGGACTGTGGGGCCCGTCCGCCCCGTGTCCGGACTGTGGGGCCCGTCCGCCCCGTGTCCGGACTGTGGGGCCCGTCCGCCCCGTGTCCGGACTGTGGGGCCCGTCCGCCCCGTGTCCGGACTGTGGGGCCCGTCCGCCCCGTGTCCGGACTGTGGGGCCCGTCCGCCCCGTGTCCGGACTGTGGGGCCCGTCCGCCCCGTGTCCGGACTGTGGGTCGCCTGCCCCGGGTCTAGCCCCAGGTCTGGACTGTGGGGCATGTCCGCCCCATGTCAGGTCTGTGAGGCCCGTCCACCCCGTGTCTAGAATATGGGACCGCCTGCCCCGTGTCTAGCCTCAGGTCTGGACTGTGGGGCCGCCTGCCCCGGGTCTAGCCCCAGGTCTGGACTATGGGGCATGCCCGCCCTGTGTCCGGAGTGTGGGGCCCGTCCACCCCGTGTCTGGACTATGGGCCGCCTGCCCCGGGTCTAGCCCCAGGTCTGGACTATGGGGCATGCCCGCCCTGTGTCCGGACTGTGAGGCCCGTCCGCCCCGAGCCTGGACTGTGGGGCCCGTCCGCCCCGAGCCTGGACTGTGGGGCCCGTCCACCCCGTGTCCGGACTGTGGGGCCCGTCCACCCCATGTCCGGACTGTGGGGCCCGTCCACCGCGTGTCCGGACTGTGGGTCGCCTGCCCCGGGTCTAGCCCCAGGTCTGGACTGTGGGGCATGTCCGCCCCATGTCAGGTCTGTGAGGCCCGTCCACCCCGTGTCTAGAATATGGGACCGCCTGCCCCGGGTCTAGCCCCAGATCTGGACTGTGGGGCCCGCCCGCCCGCCCCATGTCCTAACTGTGCAGCCCGCCCGCCCCATGTCCTGACTGTGGAGCCCGCCCGCCCCATGTCCTGACTGTGGAGCCCGCCCGCCCCATGTCCTGACTGTGGGGCCCGCCCGCCCCATGTCCTGACTGTGGGGCCCGCCCGCCCCATGTCCTGACTGTGGGGCCCGCCCGTCCCGTGTCCTGACTGTGGGGCCCGCCCGCCCCGTGTCCAGACTGTGGGGCCCGCCCGCCCCGTGTCCTGACTGTGGGGCCCGCCCGCCCCGTGTCCAGACTGTGGGGCTCGCCCGCCCCGTGTCCAGACTGCGGGGCTCATCCGCCCCGTGTCCGGACTTTGGGGCCGCCTGCCCCGGGACTAGCCCCGTGTCCGGACTGTGCGGCCCGTCCGCCCCGTGTCCGGACTGTGGGGCCCGTCCGCCCCGTGTCCGGACTGTGGGGCCCGTCCGCCCCGTGTCCGGACTGTGGGGCCCGTCCGCCCCGTGTCCGGACTGTGGGGCCCGCCCGCCCCGTGTCCGGACTGTGGGGCCCGTCCGCCCCGTGTCCGGACTGTGGGGCCCGTCCGCCCCGTGTCCGGACTGTGGGGCCCGTCCGCCCCGTGTCCGGACTGTGGGGCCCGTCCCCCCGTGTCCGGACTGTGGGGCCCGTCCACCCCGTGTCCGGACTGTGGGTCGCCTGCCCCGGGTCTAGCCCCAGGTCTGGACTGTGGGGCATGTCCGCCCCATGTCAGGTCTGTGAGGCCCGTCCACCCCGTGTCTAGAATATGGGACCGCCTGCCCCGGGTCTAGCCCCAGATCTGGACAGTGGGGCATGCCCGCCCCGTGTCCGAATTGTGGGGCCCGTCCACCCCGTGTCTGGACTATGGGCCGCCTGCCCCGGGTCTAGCCCCAGGTCTGGACTGTGGGGCCCGCCAGCCCCGTGTCCTGACTGTGGCGCCCGCCCGCCCCATGTCATGACTGTGCAGCCCGCCCGCCCCATGTCCTGACTGTGCAGCCCGCCCGCCCCATGTCCTGACTGTGGAGCCCGCCCGCCCCATGTCCTGACTGTGGGGCCCGCCCGCCCCATGTCCTGACTGTGGGGTCCGCCCGCCCCATGTCCTGACTGTGGGGCCCGCCCGCCCCGTGTCCTGACTGTGGGGCCCGCCCGCCCCGTGTCCTGACTGTGGGGCCCGCCCGCCCCGTGTCCTGACTGTGGGTCCCGCCCGCCCCGTGTCCTGACTGTGGGTCCCGCCCGCCCCGTGTCCTGACTGTGGGTCCCGCCCGCCCCGTGTCCTGACTGTGGGTCCCGCCCGCCCCGTGTCCTGACTGTGGGTCCCGCCCGCCCCGTGTCCTGACTGTGGGGCCCGCCCCGTGTCCTGACTGTGGGTCCCACCCGCCCCGTGTCCTGACTGTGGGGCTCGCCTGCCCCGTGTCCAGACTGTGGGGCTCATCCACCCCGTGTCCGGACTGTGAGGCCCGTCCGCCCCGAGCCTGGACTGTGGGGCCCGTCCGCCCCGGGTCCGGACTGTGGGGCCCGTCCGCCCCGTGTCCGGACTGTGGGGCCCGTCCGCCCCGTGTCCGGACTGTGGGGCCCGTCCACCCCGTGTCCGGACTGTGGGGCCCGTCCACCCCGTGTCCGGACTGTGGGGCCCGTCCACCCCGTGTCCGGACTGTGGGGCCCGTCCACCCCGTGTCCGGACTGTGGGGCCCGTCCACCCCGTGTCCGGACTGTGGGGCCCGTCCACCCCGTGTCCGGACTGTGGGGCCCGTCCACCCCGTGTCCGGACTGTGGGTCGCCTGCCCCGGGTCTAGCCCCAGGTCTGGACTGTGGGGCATGTCCGCCCCATGTCAGGTCTGTGAGGCCCGTCCACCCCGTGTCTAGAATATGGGACCGCCTGCCCCGGGTCTAGCCCCAGATCTGGACTGTGGGGCCCGCCCGCCCCGTGTCCTGACTGCAGCCCGCCCCATGTCCTGACTGTGCAGCCCGCCCGCCCCATGTCCTGACTGTGGAGCCCGCCCGCCCCATGTCCTGACTGTGCAGCCCGCCCGCCCCATGTCCTGACTGTGGAGCCCGCCCGCCCCATGTCCTGACTGTGGAGCCCGCCCGCCCCATGTCCTGACTGTGGGGCCCACCCGCCCCATGTCCTGACTGTGGGGCCCATCCGCCCCATGTCCTGACTGTGGGGCCCGCCGGCCCCATGTCCTGACTGTGGGGCCCGCCGGCCCCATGTCCTGACTGTGGGGCCCACCCGTCCCGTGTCCAGACTGTGGGGCCCGCCCGCCCCGTGTGCAGACTGTGGGGCTCGCCCGCCCCGTGTCCAGACTGTGGGGCTCATCCGCCCCGTGTCCAGACTTTGGGGCCGCCTGCCCCGGGACTAGCCCCGTGTCCGGACTGTGGGGCCCGTCCGCCCCGTGTCCGGACTGTGGGGCCCGTCCGCCCCGTATCCGGACTGTGGGGCCCGTCCGCCCCGTGTCCGGACTGTGGGGCCCGTCCGCCCCGTGTCCGGACTGTGGGGCCCGTCCGCCCCGTGTCCGGACTGTGGGGCCCGTCCGCCCCGTGTCCGGACTGTGGGGCCCGTCCGCCCCGTGTCCGGACTGTGGGGCCCGTCCGCCCCGTGTCCGGACTGTGAGGCCCGTCCGCCCCGAGCCTGGATTGTGGGGCCCGTCCGCCCCGTGTCCGGACTGTGGGGCCCGTCCACCCCGTGTCCGGACTGTGGGGCCCGTCCACCCCGTGTCCGGACTGTGGGGCCCGTCCACCCCGTGTCCGGACTGTGGGGCCCGTCCACCCCGTGTCCGGACTGTGGGGCCCGTCCACCCCGTGTCCGGACTGTGGGGCCCGTCCACCCCGTGTCCGGACTGTGGGTCGCCTGCCCCGGGTCTAGCCCCAGGTCTGGACTGTGGGGCATGTCCGCCCCATGTCAGGTCTGTGAGGCCCGTCCACCCCGTGTCTAGAATATGGGACCGCCTGCCCCGGGTCTAGCCCCAGATCTGGACTGTGGGGCCCGCCCGCCCCGTGTCCTGACTGCAGCCCGCCCCATGTCCTGACTGTGCAGCCCGCCCGCCCCATGTCCTGACTGTGGAGCCCGCCCGCCCCATGTCCTGACTGTGCAGCCCGCCCGCCCCATGTCCTGACTGTGGAGCCCGCCCGCCCCATGTCCTGACTGTGGAGCCCGCCCGCCCCATGTCCTGACTGTGGGGCCCACCCGCCCCATGTCCTGACTGTGGGGCCCATCCGCCCCATGTCCTGACTGTGGGGCCCGCCGGCCCCATGTCCTGACTGTGGGGCCCGCCGGCCCCGTGTCCTGACTGTGGGGCCCACCCGTCCCGTGTCCAGACTGTGGGGCCCGCCCGCCCCGTGTGCAGACTGTGGGGCTCGCCCGCCCCGTGTCCAGACTGTGGGGCTCATCCGCCCCGTGTCCAGACTTTGGGGCCGCCTGCCCCGGGACTAGCCCCGTGTCCGGACTGTGGGGCCCGTCCGCCCCGTGTCCGGACTGTGGGGCCCGTCCGCCCCGTGTCCGGACTGTGGGGCCCGTCCGCCCCGTGTCCGGACTGTGGGGCCCGTCCGCCCCGTGTCCGGACTGTGGGGCCCGTCCGCCCCGTGTCCGGACTGTGGGGCCCGTCCGCCCCGTGTCCGGACTGTGGGGCCCGTCCGCCCCGTGTCCGGACTGTGGGGCCCGTCCGCCCCGTGTCCGGACTGTGGGGCCCGTCCGCCCCGTGTCCGGACTGTGAGGCCCGTCCGCCCCGAGCCTGGACTGTGGGGCCCGTCCGCCCCGGGTCCGGACTGTGGGGCCCGTCCGCCCCGTGTCCGGACTGTGGGGCCCGTCCACCCCGTGTCCGGACTGTGGGGCCCGTCCACCCCGTGTCCGGACTGTGGGGCCCGTCCACCCCGTGTCCGGACTGTGGGGCCCGTCCACCCCGTGTCCGGACTGTGGGTCGCCTGCCCCGGGTCTAGCCCCAGGTCTGGACTGTGGGGCATGTCCGCCCCATGTCAGGTCTGTGAGGCCCGTCCACCCCGTGTCTAGAATATGGGACCGCCTGCCCCGGGTCTAGCCCCAGATCTGGACTGTGGGGCCCGCCCGCCCCATGTCCTGACTGTGGGGCCCGCCCGCCCCATGTCCTGACTGTGCAGCCCGCCCGCCCCATGTCCTGACTGTGGAGCCCGCCCGCCCCATGTCCTGACTGTGCAGCCCGCCCGCCCCATGTCCTGACTGTGGAGCCCGCCCGCCCCGTGTCCTGACTGTGGGGCCCGTCCGCCCCGTGTCCGGACTGTGGGGCCCGTCCACCCCGTGTTCGGACTGTGGGGCCCGTCCACCCCGTGTCCGGACTGTGGGGCCCGTCCACCCCGTGTCCGGACTGTGGGGCCCGTCCACCCCGTGTCCGGACTGTGGGGCCCGTCCACCCCGTGTCCGGACTGTGGGGCCCGTCCACCCCGTGTCCGGACTGTGGGGCCCGTCCACCCCGTGTCCGGACTGTGGGTCGCCTGCCCCGGGTCTAGCCCCAGGTCTGGACTGTGGGGCATGTCCGCCCCATGTCAGGTCTGTGAGGCCCGTCCACCCCGTGTCTAGAATATGGGACCGCCTGCCCCGGGTCTAGCCCCAGATCTGGACTGTGGGGCCCGCCCGCCCCGTGTCCTGACTGCAGCCCGCCCCATGTCCTGACTGTGCAGCCCGCCCGCCCCATGTCCTGACTGTGGAGCCCGCCCGCCCCATGTCCTGACTGTGCAGCCCGCCCGCCCCATGTCCTGACTGTGGAGCCCGCCCGCCCCATGTCCTGACTGTGGAGCCCGCCCGCCCCATGTCCTGACTGTGGGGCCCACCCGCCCCATGTCCTGACTGTGGGGCCCATCCGCCCCATGTCCTGACTGTGGGGCCCGCCGGCCCCATGTCCTGACTGTGGGGCCCGCCGGCCCCATGTCCTGACTGTGGGGCCCACCCGTCCCGTGTCCAGACTGTGGGGCCCGCCCGCCCCGTGTGCAGACTGTGGGGCTCGCCCGCCCCGTGTCCAGACTGTGGGGCTCATCCGCCCCGTGTCCAGACTTTGGGGCCGCCTGCCCCGGGACTAGCCCCGTGTCCGGACTGTGGGGCCCGTCCGCCCCGTGTCCGGACTGTGGGGCCCGTCCGCCCCGTGTCCGGACTGTGGGGCCCGTCCGCCCCGTGTCCGGACTGTGGGGCCCGTCCGCCCCGTGTCCGGACTGTGGGGCCCGTCCGCCCCGTGTCCGGACTGTGGGGCCCGTCCGCCCCGTGTCCGGACTGTGGGGCCCGTCCGCCCCGTGTCCGGACTGTGGGGCCCGTCCGCCCCGTGTCCGGACTGTGGGGCCCGTCCGCCCCGTGTCCGGACTGTGGGGCCCGTCCGCCCCGTGTCCGGACTGTGGGGCCCGTCCGCCCCGAGCCTGGACTGTGGGGCCCGTCCGCCCCGGGTCCGGACTGTGGGGCCCGTCCGCCCCGTGTCCGGACTGTGGGGCCCGTCCACCCGTGTCCGGACTGTGGGGCCCGTCCACCCCGTGTCCGGACTGTGGGGCCCGTCCACCCCGTGTCCGGACTGTGGGGCCCGTCCACCCCGTGTCCGGACTGTGGGGCCCGTCCACCCCGTGTCCGGACTGTGGGTCGCCTGCCCCGGGTCTAGCCCCAGGTCTGGACTGTGGGGCATGTCCGCCCCATGTCAGGTCTGTGAGGCCCGTCCACCCCGTGTCTAGAATATGGGACCGCCTGCCCCGGGTCTAGCCCCAGATCTGGACTGTGGGGCCCGCCCGCCCCATGTCCTGACTGTGGGGCCCGCCCGCCCCATGTCCTGACTGTGCAGCCCGCCCGCCCCATGTCCTGACTGTGGAGCCCGCCCGCCCCATGTCCTGACTGTGCAGCCCGCCCGCCCCATGTCCTGACTGTGGAGCCCGCCCGCCCCATGTCCTGACTGTGGAGCCCGCCCGCCCCATGTCCTGACTGTTGGGCCCACCCGCCCCATGTCCTGACTGTGGGGCCCGCCAGCCCCATGTCCTGACTGTGGGGCCCGCCGGCCCCATGTCCTGACTGTGGGGCCCGCCCGTCCCGTGTCCAGACTGTGGGGCCCGCCCGCCCCGTGTCCAGACTGTGGGGCTCGCCCGCCCCGTGTCCAGACTGTGGGGCTCGCCCGCCCCGTGTCCAGACTGTGGGGCCGCCTGCCCCGGGACTAGCCCCGTGTCCGGACTGTGGGGCCCGTCCGCCCCGTGTCCGGACTGTGGGGCCCGTCCGCCCCGTGTCCGGACTGTGGGGCCCGTCCGCCCCGTGTCCGGACTGTGGGGCCCGTCCGCCCCGTGTCCGGACTGTGGGGCCCGTCCGCCCCATGTCCTGACTGTTGGGCCCACCCGCCCCATGTCCTGACTGTGGGGCCCGCCAGCCCCATGTCCTGACTGTGGGGCCCGCCGGCCCCATGTCCTGACTGTGGGGCCCGCCCGTCCCGTGTCCAGACTGTGGGGCCCGCCCGCCCCGTGTCCAGACTGTGGGGCTCGCCCGCCCCGTGTCCAGACTGTGGGGCTCGCCCGCCCCGTGTCCAGACTGTGGGGCCGCCTGCCCCGGGACTAGCCCCGTGTCCGGACTGTGGGGCCCGTCCGCCCCGTGTCCGGACTGTGGGGCCCGTCCGCCCCGTGTCCGGACTGTGGGGCCCGTCCGCCCCGTGTCCGGACTGTGGGGCCCGTCCGCCCCGTGTCCGGACTGTGGGGCCCGTCCGCCCCGTGTCCGGACTGTGGGGCCCGTCCGCCCCGTGTCCGGACTGTGGGGCCCGTCCGCCCCGTGTCCGGACTGTGGGGCCCGTCCGCCCCGTGTCCGGACTGTGGGGCCCGTCCGCCCCGTGTCCGGACTGTGGGGCCCGTCCGCCCCGTGTCCGGACTGTGGGGCCCGTCCGCCCCGTGTCCGGACTGTGGGGCCCGTCCGCCCCGTGTCCGGACTGTGGGTCGCCTGCCCCGGGTCTAGCCCCAGGTCTGGACTGTGGGGCATGTCCGCCCCATGTCAGGTCTGTGAGGCCCGTCCACCCCGTGTCTAGAATATGGGACCGCCTGCCCCGTGTCTAGCCTCAGGTCTGGACTGTGGGGCCGCCTGCCCCGGGTCTAGCCCCAGGTCTGGACTATGGGGCATGCCCGCCCTGTGTCCGAACTGTGGGGCCCGTCCACCCCGTGTCTGGACTATGGGCCGCCTGCCCCGGGTCTAGCCCCAGGTCTGGACTATGGGGCATGCCCGCCCTGTGTCCGGACTGTGAGGCCCGTCCGCCCCGAGCCTGGACTGTGGGGCCCGTCCGCCCCGAGCCTGGACTGTGGGGCCCGTCCACCCCGTGTCCGGACTGTGGGGCCCGTCCACCCCATGTCCGGACTGTGGGGCCCGTCCACCCCGTGTCCGGACTGTGGGTCGCCTGCCCCGGGTCTAGCCCCAGGTCTGGACTGTGGGGCATGTCCGCCCCATGTCAGGTCTGTGAGGCCCGTCCACCCCGTGTCTAGAATATGGGACCGCCTGCCCCGGGTCTAGCCCCAGATCTGGACTGTGGGGCCCGCCCGCCCGCCCCATGTCCTGACTGTGCAGCCCGCCCGCCCCATGTCCTGACTGTGGAGCCCGCCCGCCCCATGTCCTGACTGTGGAGCCCGCCCGCCCCATGTCCTGACTGTGGGGCCCGCCCGCCCCATGTCCTGACTGTGGGGCCCACCCGCCCCATGTCCTGACTGTGGGGCCCGCCGGCCCCATGTCCTGACTGTGGGGCCCGCCCGTCCCGTGTCCTGACTGTGGGGCCCGCCCGTCCCGTGTCCTGACTGTGGGGCCCGCCCGCCCCGTGTCCAGACTGTGGGGCCCGCCCGCCCCGTGTCCAGACTGTGGGGCCCGCCCGCCCCGTGTCCTGACTGTGGGGCCCGCCCGCCCCGTGTCCAGACTGTGGGGCTCGCCCGCCCCGTGTCCAGACTGTGGGGCTCATCCGCCCCGTGTCCGGACTTTGGGGCCGCCTGCCCCGGGACTAGCCCCGTGTCCGGACTGTGCGGCCCGTCCGCCCCGTGTCCGGACTGTGGGGCCCGTCCGCCCCGTGTCCGGACTGTGGGGCCCGTCCGCCCCGTGTCCGGACTGTGGGGCCCGTCCGCCCCGTGTCCGGACTGTGGGGCCCGTCCGCCCCGTGTCCGGACTGTGGGGCCCGTCCGCCCCGTGTCCGGACTGTGGGGCCCGTCCGCCCCGTGTCCGGACTGTGGGGCCCGTCCGCCCCGTGTCCGGACTGTGGGGCCCGTCCGCCCCGTGTCCGGACTGTGGGGCCCGTCCGCCCCGTGTCCGGACTGTGGGGCCCGTCCGCCCCGTGTCCGGACTGTGGGGCCCGTCCGCCCCGTGTCCGGACTGTGGGGCCCGTCCGCCCCGTGTCCGGACTGTGGGGCCCGTCCGCCCCGTGTCCGGACTGTGGGGCCCGTCCGCCCCGTGTCCGGACTGTGGGGCCCGTCCGCCCCGTGTCCGGACTGTGGGGCCCGTCCGCCCCGTGTCCGGACTGTGGGGCCCGTCCGCCCCGTGTCCGGACTGTGGGTCGCCTGCCCCGGGTCTAGCCCCAGGTCTGGACTGTGGGGCATGTCCGCCCCATGTCAGGTCTGTGAGGCCCGTCCACCCAGTGTCTAGAATATGGGACCTCCTGCCCCGGGTCTAGCCTCGGGTCTGGACTGTGGGGCCGCCTGCCCCGGGTATAGCCCCAGGTCTGGACTATGGGGCATGCCCGCCCCGTGTCCTGACTGTGGAGCCCGCCCGCCCCATGTCCTGACTGTGGAGCCCGCCCGCCCCATGTCCTGACTGTGGAGCCCGCCCGCCCCATGTCCTGACTGTGGAGCCCGCCCGCCCCATGTCCTGACTGTGGAGCCCGCCCGCCCCATGTCCTGACTGCCACCCGCCCCATGTCCTATGTCCTGACTGTGGGGCCAGCCCGCCCCATGTCCTGACTGTGGGGCCCGGCGGGCCCACCCCATGTCCTGACTGTGGGGCCCGCCCGCCCCATGTCCTGACTGTGGGGCCCGCCCCGTGTCCTGACTGTGGGGCCCGCCCGCCCCGTGTCCTGACTGTGGGGCCCGCCCGCCCCGTGTCCTGACTGTGGGGCTCATCCGCCCCGTGTCTGGACTTTGGGGCCGCCTGCCCCGGGTCTAGCCCCGTTTCCGGTCTGTGGGGCACGCCCGCCCCAAGCTTGGACTGTGGGGCCCGTCTGTTCCGGGTCTAGCCCCGAGCCTGGACTGTGGGGCCCGGCCGCCCTATATCCGGACTGCGGCCGCCCAGTGTCCGGACTATGGGCCCGTCCGCCCCGTGTCTGGACTGTGGGGCCGCCTGCATCGGGTCTAGCCCCAGGTCTGGACTGTGGGGCCCCCCGCCCGCCCCGTGTCCGGACAGTGGGGCCCGTCCACCCCGTGTCCGGACTGTGGGGCGCGTCCACCCCGTGTCCGGACTGTGGGTCGCCTGCCCCGGGTCTAGCCCCAGGTCTGGACTGTGGGGCCCCCCGCCCGCCCCGTGTCCGGACAGTGGGGCCCGTCCGCCCCATGTCCTGACTGTGGGGCCCGCCCGCCCCGTGTCCTGACTGTGGGTCCTGCCCGCCCCGTGTCCTGACTGTGGGGCTCATCCGCCCCGTGTCTGGACTTTGGGGCCGCCTGCCCCGGGTCTAGCCCCGTTTCCGGTCTGTGGGGCACGCCCGCCCCAAGCTTGGACTGTGGGGCCCGTCCGTTCCGGGTCTAGCCCCGAGCCTGGACTGTGGGGCCCGGCCGCCCTATAGCCGGACTGCGGCCGCCCAGTGTCCGGACTATGGGCCCGTCCGCCCCGTGTCCGGACTGTGGGGCCGCATGCATCGGGTCTAGCCCCAGGTCTGGACTGTGGAGCCCCCCGCCCGCCCCAGGTCCGGACGGTGGGGCCGCCCGCCCCGAGTCTAGCCCCAGGTCTGGACTGTGGGGCCCCCCGCCAGCCCCGGGTACGGACTGTGGGGCCCCCCGCCCGCCCCGGGTACGGACTGTGGGGCCCCCCGCTCGCCCCGAGTCTGGACTGTGGGGAAGCCTGCCCCGGGTCTGGACTGTGGGGCATGTCCGCCCCATGTCAGGACTGTGGGGCCCGTCCACCCCGTGTCTGGACTGTGGGGCCGCCTGCCCCTGGTCTAGCCTCAGGTCTGGACTGTGGGGCCGCCTGCCCTGGGACTAGCCCCGCGTCCGGACTGTGGGGCCCGTCCGCCCCGAGCCTGGACTGTGGGGCCCGTCCGCCCCGAGCCTGGACTGTGCGGCCCGTCCGCCATATGTCCTGACTGTGGCTCCCCTCGTGTCCGGACTGTGGGGACCGTCCACCCCGTGTCCAGACTGTGGGCCGCGTGCTCCGGGTCTAGCCCCAGGTCTGGACTGTGGGGCATGCCTGCTCCGTGTCCGGACTGTGGGGCCCGTCCACCCCGTGTCCGGACTGTGGGCCGTCTGCCCCGGGTCTAGCCCCAGGTCTGGACTGTGGGGCCGCCTGCCCCGGGATTAGCCCTGTGTTCGGACTGTGGGGCCCGCCCGCCCCGTGTCCTGACTGTGGGGCTCGCCCGCCCCGTGTCCTGACTGTGGGGCTCGCCCGCCCCGTGTCCTGACTGTGGGGCTCGCCCGCCCTGTGTCATGACTGTGGGGCTCGCCCGCCCCGTGTCCTGACTGTGGGGCCGCCTGCCCCGGGTCTAGCCCCGTTTCCGGTCTGTGGGGCACGCCTGCCCCAAGCTTGGACTGTGGGGCCCGTCTGTCCCGGGTCTAGTCCCGAGCCTGGACTGTGGGGCCCGGCCGCCCTATATCCGGACTGCGGCCGCCCAGTGTCCGGACTATGGGCCCGTCCGCCCCGTGTCCGGACTGTGGGGCCGCCTGCATCGGGTCTAGCCCCAGGTCTGGACTGTGGGGCCGCCCGCCCGCCCCAGGTCCGGACGGTGGGGCCGCCCGCCCCGAGTCTAGCCCCAGGTCTGGACTGTGGGGCCCCCCGCCAGCCCCGGGTACGGACTGTGGGACCCCCCGCCCGCCCCGGGTACGGACTGTGGGGCCCCCCGCTCGCCCCGAGTCTGGACTGTGGGGAAGCCTGCCCCGGGTCTGGACTGTGGGGCATGTCCGCCCCATGTCAGGACTGTGGGGCCCGTCCACCCCGTGTCTGGACTGTGGGGCCGCCTGCCCCTGGTCTAGCCTCAGGTCTGGACTGTGGGGCCGCCTGCCCCGGGACAAGCCCCGTGTCCTGACTGTGGGGCCCGTCCGCCCCGAGCCTGGACTGTGGGGCCCATCCGCCCCGAGCCTGGACTGTGGGGCCCCCCGCCCGCCCCGGGTACGGACTGTGGGGCCCCCCGCTCGCCCCGAGTCTGGAATGTGGGGCCGCCTGCCCCGGGTCTGGACTGTGCGGCATGTCCGCCCCATGTCAGGACTGTGGGGCCCGTCCACCCGGTGTCTGGACTGTGGGGCCGCCTGCCCCTGGTCTAGCCTCAGGTCTGGACTGTGGGGCCGCCTGCCCCGGGACTAGCCCCGTGTCTGGACTGTGGGGCCCGTCCGCCCCGAGCCTGGACTGTGCGGCCCGTCCGCCATATGTCCGGACTGTGGCTCCCCCCGTGTCCGGACTGTGGGGACCGTCCACCCCGTGTCAGGACTGTGGGCCGCGTGCTCCGGGTCTAGCCCCAGGTCTGGACTGTGGGGCATGCCTGCTCCGTGTCCGGACTGTGGGGCCCGTCCACCCCGTGTCCGGACTGTGGGCCGTCTGCCCCGGGTCTAGCCCCAGGTCTGGACTGTGGGGCCGCCTGCCCCGGGATTAGCCCTGTGTTCGGACTGTGGGGCCCGCCCGCCTCATGTCCTGACTGTGGAGCCCGCCCTCCCCGTGTCCTGACTGTGGGGCCCGCCCGCCCGCCCCGTGTCCTGACTGTGGGGCCCGCCCGTCCTGTGTCCTGACTGTGGGGCCCGCCCGCCCAGTGTCCTGACTGTGGGGCCCGCCCGCCCCGTGTCCTGACTGTGGGGCCCGCCCGCCCCGTGTTCTGACTGTAGGGCTCGCCCGCCCCGAGTCCAGACTGTGGGGCCCATCCGCCCCGTGTCCGTACTTGGGGCCGCCTGCCCCGGGTCTAGCCCCAGGTCTGGACTGTGGGGCCACCTGCCCCAGGACTAGCCCTGTGTCTGGACTGTGGGGCACGCCCGCCCCGAGCCTGGACTGTGGGACATGCCCGCCCCGAGTGGGAAAGGGGAGCCTGTCTGCCCCGGGCCTGGACGGTGGGGCCCGTCCGCCCTGAGCCTGGACTGTGGGGCCCGTCCGCCCCGAGCGTGGACTGTGGGGCCCGAGCGTGAACTGTGGGGCCTATCCACCCCGAGCCTGGACTGTGGGGCCCGTCCGCCCGAGCCTGGACTGTGGGGCCCCCCGCCCGCCCCGGGTCTGGACTGTGGGGCCGGCTGGCCCCGGGTCTAGCCCCGAGCCAGGACTGTGGGGCTGCCTGCCCCGGGACTAGCCCCGCATCCGGACTGTGGGGCCCCCTGCCCACCCCGTGTCCTGACTGTGGGGCCCCCCGCCCGTCCCGTGTCCTGACTGTGGGGCCCCCCGCCCGCCCCGTGTCCTGACTGTGGGGCCAGCCAGCCCCGTGTCCTGACTGTGGGGCCAGCCAGCCCTGTGTCCGGCCTTTGCGGCCGCCTGCCCCGGGTCTAGCTCCAGGTCTGGACAGTGGGGACCCACGCCTGCCCCGGGTCCGGACTGTGGGGCCCCCCACCCGCCCCGACTCCGGACTGTGGGGCCCCCCACCCGCCCCGACTCCGGACTGTGGGGCCCCCCGTCCGCTCCGATCCTGGACTTTGGGGCCTGTTCGCCCGAGCCTGGACCGTGCGGCCCGTCCTCCCCGAGTCTGGACCGTGGGACCCGTCCTCCCCGAGCCTGGACCGAGGGACCCGTCCGCCCCGAGCCTGGACTGTGGGGCCCGTCCAACCCGAGCCTGGAATGTGGGGCCCGTCTCCCCCGAGCCTGGACTGTGGGGCCCGTCCGCCCTGTGTCTGGATTATTAGGCCGCCTGTCCCGGATCTAGCCTCGGGTCCGGACTGTGGGGCCCGCCCGCCCCGGGTCCGGACTGTGGGGCCCGCCCGCCCCGGGTCCGCACTGTGGGGCCCGCCCGCCCCGGGTCCGGACTGTGGGGCCCGCCCGCCCCGGGTCCGCACTGTGGGGCCCGCCCGCCCGCCCCGGGCTACTTTCAGTGGTATGTCAGCCGATTGTGGTTTGTAGGCTTGTTTTCTTTACTGTCTCAATGCTTCATTAACTAGCAATTCTGCTGATATTGGTAAGAATGACTTCCGGGTGATAACGGCTGATCCTATCAAACAACAAGGAGGTGCCTTAATAAAGTACAGTCCTGAGGGTAGCTGGTGAGGCCAACAAATTTCCAGTCCATCCCTCATACTTAGATGATAAAGGCAGACCTGTTCAATGTGCTATCCATGTCCCAGTTTGGCCTCTTGTTGGTAGGAGGTGTAAATGGTTGCTTTAAACAGAATGAAGCTATTTTAAGTCTGATGTCGGGAGTCTCAGAATGGACTGGTCGACATTTTACTTAGCAAAATATTTATGTCCCAGTTATCCTTCTAGTTGAAGTTGGTCATGGTTGTGATTAGTAGGGGAGTAACGACTGCGGTCGCAGCAAGTCACAAAGGCCCGGAGGATCAGGGGCCCGCCGACACCAGCAGAACCTTTAATTAGATGTGTGTCCTCCTACGCACATCCAGTTGAAGTGTATTGCTGTGGACATACCTATTGGGTCCTTTAGCGACAATGCATTCTGTCGGCCAATCATAGGCCAGCACATGACGGGGCGCATCGCAGTAACGTCATGCACTCCCGTCACAGGCCGAAGTCAGCTGCCTGCTTCACAACAGGACTTGCAGAGCGGGAGTGAAGGGAAGGTGGGTAGAGTATTTAAATATTTATTTTAAATAAGTTGCCATACTACTATATGTAGCATCGGCGTCTCTGCCCCCTGCTAGGCAGAGACGCCGTCCCATTCACCTCCTCGCTCCCCGCTCTGCGTTCACCAGCGCTCCTCTTCCTGTTGCCGGCGCGCGCAGCTCCCCGGGCACTGTGCTTAGGGCGCGCTCGCTCCCTCCCTCTTAAAGGGGTCGCGTGCGCCGTCCTAAGGAGTCCTCGGCCAATAGCCGAGGGTCCTCCCATATATAAGGCACCTCCTCCAAAATGGAGGTGCCCGAGCAAAAGTTGTTGCACAGTGTTTCTGACTTCTGCTTCAGCCCTCAGGTCCTGCTGCTAGCCTGACTACCAGTCTTGCCCACCAGCCTGTTACCTGCCGTGCCTGCCAGCCCGCTCACCTGGGAGCACTTGCCTGTTGCCTGCCTGGTACCTGCCGTGCCTGTCAGCCCGCTCACCTGGGAGCACTTGCCTGTGACCTGCCTGTTACCTGCCGTGCCTTCCTGCAGGCTCCTGCCGTCACTTGCCGTGACCACTTGCCAGCCACCTAGAGACTCCTGCCGTCACTTGCCGTGACCACCTGCCAGCCCACCTAGAGACTCCTGCTCGCCAGCCTACCTGCTATTCCGGTCATTCCCTGCCATCTGTACCGTGAAGGTCACCTGCTCCCTTACAAGGTCATCCCCAGAGTAGCACCTGGTCCCTCGGCTCGGTCCCTCCCTGGTCACGGAGTCGTTAACCGCCGTACCAGGGTCGGTCCGGGTTGATACTTAGTTACGCCCCTCTGGGTCCCTCCTTGCACCATAGCACAGAGGTTCTACCCCCCGGACCCGTAACACTATATATGACTATGAGGTGCTTTATACTACTATATATGACTACGGGGTGCATTATACTGCTATATGACTATGGGGTACATTATACTACTATATATGAATATGGGGTATACTATACTACTATATATGGCTATAAGGGTGCATTATACTGTTATATATGACTATGATGTACATTATACTGCTATATATGACTATGGGGGTACATTATACTGCTATATATGACTGAAGTGCAATATAGTGCTATACATGACTATAGGGTGCATTTTACTACTATTTATGACTATGGTGGTGCATTATACTACTATTTATGACTATGAAGGTGCATTACACTACTATATATGACTATGGGGGTTGTATTATACTACTACGGATGACTATTGGGGTTGTATTATACTACTACGGATGACTATAGGGGTGCATTATACTTCTGCATATGACTATGAAGGTGTATTATACTACTATATATGACTATGTGGGTGCATTATACTACTATATATGACTATGGGGGTGCATTATACTGATATGACAGTGGGGTGCATTATACTACTATATATGACTATGGGGGTACATTATACTACTATAAATGACTATGGGGTGCTTTATACTACTATATATGACTATGGGGTGCTTTATACTACTATATATGACTATGGGGTGCTTTATACTACTGTATATGACTATGGGATGCTTTATACTAGTGTATATGACTATGGGGGTGCAGTATACTATTATATATGACTATGGGGGTACATTATACAACTATATATGACCAGGAGGTGCAATATACTGCTATATATGACTATGGGGTGCATTATACTACTATATAAACTATATGGGGGTACATTATACTGCCTTATATGACTATGGAGTGCATTATACTGCTTTATGTGACGATGGGGGTGCATTATACTTCTATGGATGACTATGAAGTGTATTATACTACTATATATGACTATGAGGATGCATTATACTACTGTACATGTCTATGGGGTGCATTATACTACTATATATGACTGGGGGTGCATTATACTGCTATATAGGACTATGGCTTGCATTATACTGCTATATATGACGATGGGGTGCATTATACTGCTCTATATGACGATGGGGGTGCATTATACTGCTATATATGACTATGGAGGTGCATTATACTACTATATATGACTATGGGGTGCATTACACTACTTTATATGACTATGGAGGTACATTATATTACCATATATGACTATGGGGGTGAATTATACTGCTATATATTATGATGTGGTGCATTATACTACTATGTATGACTGTGGAGGTGCTTTATACTTTATTGAAAACTATGGGGTGCATTATACTACATGTATGACTAGGAGCTGTGCATTATACTTTATGGACGACTATGGGCTGTACAGTATATTATATAGAGGAGAATGGGATGCATTATACTATATGGAGGACTATGGGATGCATTATACTATATGAAGGACTATGGGAAGTGCGTTATACTTAAGCTCTGGAGCCCCATGACTTGAATGTACACCCCTGGTGAGTATAATGGCTTAGTTCTTTTTTTATACAATAAAGAACAGCGGCAGAATGGGGGACATATTCGGGATATATATATTCAGACTTTAGTTACGCCACTGGTCATAAGACACATGAAATCATTGTAAGTTCAATTAATATTCGGGGTCTGGAGTCATAAATTGGACTGGTTGGCGTTTAAGTTGGTTAACCATTTAGTTTCCAGGTTATCCTTTAAGTTGGATTTGTAAGTTGGGTATGGCTGAGCTGAGCAAAACCAGTGTAAGTCCAGCTGCTCCTCCTGGTCCGGTGTCATAGGATGGACTGCTCAGCATTTAAGCTGATTAACATCTACATTTCAGTTTACTCTCCTTGTTGGAGGTGCAAGCTGGACATGGCTGCAATAAGCTGAATAAAACCACTGTAAGTCCAGTTAAGGCTCCTAGTTGGAAGAGATGGCCTTGTGGACACAAAGTGATTAAACTGTTAATGCCCCAATCTACCCTCCTGGTATGGAGTGGTAAGATGAGCTTGATGGTGTCATGTTGGACAGCACTACAGTGGAGAAAATAAGTATTTGATACACTGCCGATTTTGCAAGTTTTCCTACCTACAAAGAGCGTAGAGGTCTGTCATTTTTATCGTAGGTCACTTCATCTGTGAGAGACAAAATCTAAAAATCAGAAAATCACATTATATGATTTTTAAATAATTAAATTGCATTTTATTGCATGAAATAAGTATTTGATCACCTACCAACCAGCAAGAATTCTGGCTCTCACATACTTGTTAGTTTTTCTTTAAGAAGCCCTCCTACTCTGCACTCATTACCTGTATTAATTGCACTTGTTTGAACTTATTACCTGTATAAAAGACACAAGGCTGGGATGGGCTACAGGACAATAAGCAAGCAGCTTCACGAGACGCCAACAACTGTTGGCGCAATTATTAGAAAATGGAAGAAACACAAGATGACTAAGTCTTCCTCGGTCTGGGGCTCCATGCAAGATCTCGCCTCGTGGGGTAAGGATGATTCTGAGAAACGTCAGGAATCAGCCCAGAACTACATGGGAGGACCTGGTCAATGACCTAAATAGAGCTGGCACCACAGTCTCAAACATTACCATTAGTTACACACTACGCTATCATGGATTAAAATCCTGCAGGGCACACAAGGTCCAGTGCTCACCCCAGCACATATCCAGGCCTGTTTGAAGTTGCCAATAACCATCTGGATGATCCAGAGGAGGCATGGGAGAAGGTCATGTGGTCAGATGAGATCAAAATAGAACTTTTGGTGTCCACTCCACTCACCTTGTTTGGAGGAAGAAGAAGGATGAGTACAACCCCAAGAACACTCTCCCAACCATGAAGCATGGCGGGGGAAACCTCATACTTCGGAGGTGCTTTTTTTTGCAAAGGGGACAGGACGACTGCAATGTATTGAAGGGAGGATGGATGGGGTCATGTATCTTCCTTCCCTCAGTAAGCACGTTGAAGATGGGTTGTGGTTGGGTCTTCCAGCATGACAATGATCCGAAACACACAGCCAGGGCAACCTAAGGCGTGGCTCGATAAGAAGCATTTCAAGGTCCTGTAGTGGTCTAGCCAGTCTCCAGACCTGATCCCAGTAGAAAAGCTTTGGAGGGAGCTTAACCCCTTAATAACATCTGACGTACTAATACGCGTCTGTGCCCTGGGACTTAAGAGCCAGACCCGTATTAGTACGTCATGGCGATCGCGCGCGCACACAGGCTGTGCGGGCGCGATCGCCGCCGGGTGTCAGCTGATTGTCACAGCTGACACCCGGTACTATGTGCAGGGAGCGGTCACGCACCGCTCCCAGCACATTAACCCCCGCGATGCTGCGATCGAAGTCGATCGAAGTCGATCGCGGCATTGCGGGGGCAAGGGGAGGTGATCGCCGATACTCACCTCCTCTTCCGGCTTCCAGCGCAGTCTGCAAAGGCTTCCCGGGTGTTGCCATGACGACCCGATGTCGTCATGACAACATCCGGGTCACCAGAGAGCAGGAAGATTGCTTGGACATGCGCAGTGCATCTCCAAGCAATCTTCACACTGTGCACTTCTGACAGCCTTCATGGCATAGGGATGGTGCTCCATTCCTGTGCCATGCAGGCGATCAGAAAAAAAAAAGTGAAAGTCCCAGAGTGGGACAAAGTAATAAAGTGTATAAACTGTGTGAAAGTGGAAAAAAAAAAAATGTGCAAAAATATTATAAAAAAATAAAAAAAATAATACACCAAAAATAAAAATATAATGTACCCATCAATAAATATTATTATAAAAAAAATAAAAAAAAAACAATAAAAGTACACATATTTGGTATCGCCGCGTCCGGAACAACCTGACCTATAAAACTGTCCCACTAGTTAACCCCTTCAGTGAACACGGTAAAAAAAAAAAAAAAAAAAACCAAGCAAAAAACAATGCTTTATCACCATACCGCCAAACAAAAAGTGGAATAACACGCGATCAAAAAGACGCATATAAATAAAAATGATACCGCTGAAAACGTCATCTCGTCCCTCAAAAAACAAGCCGCCATATAGCTCCATCAGCCGAAAAATAAAAAAGTTATAGCTCTCAGAATAAAGCGATACTAAAAAATATTTTTTTCTATAAAATAGCTTTTATTGTGTATAAGCGCCAAAACATAGAAAAATTATACAAATGTGGTACCGCTGTAAACGTACTGACCCGAAGAGTAAAGCTGCCTCATCAATTTTACCACACGCGGAACAGAATAAAAAAAAACAAAAAAACAATTCCTGAATTGTTGGTTTTTGTTTATTCTGCCTCCCAAAAATCGGAATAGAAAGCGATCAAAAAATGTCACGTGCCTGAAAATGGCACCAATAACAACGTCAAGTCATCCCGCAAAAAACGAGCCGTCACATGACTGTCTGCCAAAATTTGGAAAAATTATAGCTCTCAAAATATGGCGATGCAAAAACTAGATTTTACAAAAAATGCGTCTTTTAGTGTGTGACAGCTGTCAGTCATAAAAACCCCATATGATTCTGGCATTGCTGTAATCACACCGACCCGAAGAATAAAGTCGTCTAATCACTTATACCGCACAAGGAACGGCGTCAAAAATAAACTCTTGAGTTAGGATTGGGCTAGGGTTAGGGCTGGGTTTGGGGCTAGGGTTGTGCTGGGGCTAGGGTTGTGCTGGGGCTAGGGTTGTGCTGGGGCTAGGGTTGTGCTGGGGCTAGGGTTGTGCTGGGGCTAGGGTTGTGCTAGGGTTAGGGCTGGGGTTGGGATTTTTTTCAAAAGTAAGAAAAAAAGATGACGATATGGCGACTAGTGTTGAGAGCAAGTGCTCGCTACTTGAGTTTGCATCGGGTGCTCTGGTATGCATTTAGTATCGTGGGTATTTGAGTGACATGCTCGAGTCTCTGCCCCATATGCTTCGCGGCCAAAAAACTTTACGGGGATTGCCTGCCATGCACGAGCGATCCCCGCATGTTTTTTTTTGGGTGTCTAATAACCGTGAAACATGCGGAGCAGGGACTCGAGCATGTCACTCGAGCACACGCTGTACATGGTGCATACCTGAGTACCCGATGCAAACTCAAGTAGCGAGCACTTGCGCTCAAGAATAATGACAACTTATTCAATATGATGACCTAATGTAAACAAATAATGTGCCGTACCTCTGGGTTCAAAATGTTCACTATACACCTTAATAAAATCTTTGAGGGGTATAGTTTCCAAAATGGGGACACTTGTGGGGGAGCTCCACTGTTTAGGCACATCACGGGCTCTCCAAACGCGACATGGTGTCCGCTAACAAATTGAATGGAAAATCGGCTCAAATTGTTAGCGGACGCCATGTTGCGTTTGGAGAGCCCCTGTGTGTCCAAACATTGGAGCTCCCCCACAAGTGACCCCATTTTGGAAACTAGACCCCCCAAGGCACCTATCTAGATGCATAGTGAGCACTTAGAACCCCCAGGTGCTTCACAAATTGATTCGTAAAAATGAAAAAGTGAAAATAAAACACTTTTTCATTTTTATGAATCAATTTGTGAAGCACCTGGGGTTCCAAGTGCTCACTATGCATCTAGATAGGTGCCTTGGGGGGTCTAGTTTCCAAAATGGGGTCACTTGTGGGGGAGCTCCAATGTTTGGGCACACAGGGACTCTCCAAATGCAACATGATATCCGCTAACAAATTGTCGGCTCAAATTGTTAGCGGATATCATGTTGCATTTGGAGAGTCCCTGTGTGCCCAAACATTGGAGCTCCTCCACAAGTGACCCCATTTTGGAAACTAGACCCCCCAAGGCACCTATCTAGATGCATAGTGAGCACTTGGAACCCCTAGGTGCTTCACAAATTAATTCGTAAAAATGAAAAAGTGTTTTTTTTTTCACTTTTTCATTATTACGAATCAATTTGTGAAGCACCTGGGGGTTCCAAGTGCTCACTATGCATCTAGAAAGGTGCCTTGGGGGGTCTAGTTTCCAAAATGGGGTCACTTGTGGGGGAGCTCCAAAGTTTGGGCACAGAGGGGCTCTCCAAACGCAATGTGGCGTCCGCTAACAATTTGAGCCGATTTTCCATTCAATTTGTTAGCGGATACCATGTTGCATTTAGAGAGTCCCTGTGTGCCCAAACATTGGAGCTCCCCCATAAGTGACCCCATTTTGGAAACTAGACCCCCCAAGGCACCTATCTAGATGCATAGTGAGCACTTGGAACCCCTAGGTGCTTCACAAATTGATTCGTAAAAATGAAAAAGTGTTTTTTTTTTCACTTTTTCATTATTACGAATCAATTTGTGAAGCACCTGGGGGTTCCAAGTGCTCACTATGCATCTAGAAAGGTGCCTTGGGGGGTCTAGTTTCCAAAATGGGGTCACTTGTGGGGGAGCTCCAAAGTTTGGGCACAGAGAAGCTCTCCAAACGCAATGTGGTGTCCGCTAACAATTTGAGCCGATTTTCCATTCAATTTGTTAGCGGATACCATGTTGCATTTAGAGAGTCCCTGTGTGCCCAAACATTGGAGCTCTCCCACAAGTGACCCCATTTTGGAAACTAGACCCCC
Organism: Phyllobates terribilis; assembly: GCF_046119375.1. NCBI lineage: Eukaryota > Metazoa > Chordata > Amphibia > Anura > Dendrobatidae > Phyllobates > Phyllobates terribilis. The sequence goes on along the minus strand of NW_027363010.1, from coordinate 1,639,902 downwards.
CAAGGCACCTATCTAGATGCATAGTGAGCAGTTGGAACCCCCAGGTGCTTCACAAATTGATTCATAAAAATGAAAAAGTGTTTTTTTTTTCACTTTTTCATTGTTACGAATCAATTTGTGAAGCACCTGGGGGTTCCAAGTGCTCACTATGCATCTAGATAGGTGCCTTGGGGGGTCTAGTTTCCAAAATGGGGTCACTTGTGGGGGAGCTCCAATGTTTGGGCACACAGGGACTCACTAAATGCAACATGGTGTCCTCTAACAAATTTAACGGAAAATCGGCTCAAATTGTTAGCGACACCATGTTGCGTTTGGAGAGCTGCTGTGTGCCCAAACATTGGAGCTCCCCCACAAGTGACCCCATTTTGGAAACTAGACCCCCCAAGGCACCTATCTAGATGCATTGTGAGCACTTGGAACACTCAGGTGCTTCACAAATTGATTCATAAAAATGAAAAAGTGTTTTTTTTTTTCACTTTTTCATTGTTACGAATCAATTTGTGAAGCACCTGGGGGTTCCAAGTGCTCACTATGCATCTAGAAAGGTGCCTTGGGGGGTCTAGTTTCCAAAATGGGGTCACTTGTGGGGGAGCTCCAAAGTTTGGGCACACATGGGCTCTCCAAACACAACATGGCGTCCGCTAATTATTCAAGCAAATTTTACAATCAAAAAGTCAAATAGCGCTCCTTCCCTTCCGAGCCCTGCCGTGCGCCCAAACAGTATTTTTTCCCCAAATATTGGGTATCTGCGTGCCCAGGGGAAATTGCACAACAAATTTTGGGGTCCATTTTTTCTTGTTACCCCTGTGAAAATAAAAAAAATTGGGTCTAAATTAACATTTTTGTGAAAAAAGTTAAATGTTCATTTTTTTCTTCCACATTCAAAAAATTCCTGTGAAGCACCTGAAGGGTTAATAAAGTTCTTGAATGTGGTTTTGAGCACCTTGATGGGTGCAGTTTTTAGAATGGTGTCACTTTTGGGTATTTTCTGTCATAAAGACCTCTCAAAGTGACTTCAAATGTGATGTGGTCCCTAAAAAAATGGTTTTGTAAATTTTGTTGGAAAAATGAGAAATCGCTGGTCAACTTTTAACCCTTATAGCTCCCTAACAAAAAAAAATTTTGGTTTCAAAATTGTGCTGATGTAAAGTAGACATGTGGGAAATGTTATTTATTAACTCTTTTGTGTGACATATCGCTCTGATTTCAGGGCTTAAAAATTCAAATTTTGAAAATTGCAAAATTTTCAAAATTTTCGCCAAATTTCCGTTTTTTTCACAAATAAACGCAAGTGATATCGAAGAAATTTTTCCACAATCATGAAGTACAATATGTCACGAAAAAACAATCTCAGAATCAGGGGGATCCGTTGAAGCGTTCGAGAGTAATTACCTCATAAAGTGACAGTGGTCAGAATTGTAAAAATTGGCCCGGTCATTAACGTGCAAACCACCCGCGGGGCTTAAGGGGTTAAACTCAATATTGCCCAGCAACAGCCCCGAAACTTGAAAGATCTGGAGAAGATCCGTATGGAGGAGAGGGCCAAAATCCCTGCTTTATTATGTGCAAACTTGGTCAAGAACTACAGGAAATATCTGACCTCTGTAATTGCAAACAAAGGTTTCTGTACCAAATATTAAGTTCTATTTTTCTATTGTATCAAATACTTATTTCATGCAATAAAATGCAAATGAATTATGTAATGTTAATCATACAATGTGATTTTTCTGGATTTTATTTTTAAACTCGGTCTCTCACAGGTGAAGTGACCTACGATAAAAATTACAGATCTCTCCATTCATTGTAGGTGGGAAAACGTGCAAAATCGGCAGTGTATTAACTACTTATTTTCCCCACCGTATACCAGTCTGCCCTCCTAATGGAAGTTGGATCTGGATTCGCCAGTGTGGGGCTGATAAACCATCAATATCCCAGTCTATCCTCCTAACTGGAGGAGCATGATGGACATAGTTATACCGGTTCTAGTGAAAATATTCCAAGACCAGCATATCCTCTTGGTTGAAGTTGGAAAATGGACATATTAGAAATTAAGTCAGTGAAGCCATTATACCCAATAAGTATTTCAGGATTGAAGTCCTAAAATTGCTAGATTGAACTAAGTGGTGAGTTGGTTAAATATCCGGTCAATGCGCTTTTTGGGTGATTAAAACGGCAATTCTGCAATAAATCTACAAGGGGAGGAATTGATGGATGAGTTAAAATGTCCACTTACCTGTCAGACTCCTGTAGCAAAGGAGTAACCTCTCCGCTAGTCAAGACGAATGCCTTCTCACTGCGTTTCTTCAGACGACTTAACGTTCCGCCCTATGGGACAAACCAAAAAAAAAAAAGATTGGTGAAGTCTGATTGAAATAAGGTATTAAATATTCTGGTTTCTGGATCCCCTTTGGCATTCTGGGATGCTCAATCTACACTTTATAGCAAAAAGTGGGGTAGATATTTTTGAACCATTAGGTGGTCATTGACACTGGAAGGGTTTCTTACTGTCCAGACCTTCGCCTTATGGGGGCCTTACTTCAATGGAAAATATCAACAATATTGTGTTTGTGATCCAATTCTCTCGTATGCGAGATTCGGATCACAGGTGTGGAGAAGATGGAGCATTTAATTTCTCCATCTTCTCAATTGTGTGAGTCAGCCGGCGTATATTGGACTGCACTCAGATGACATCTGAGTGCAGTCCGATGTTTTTCACGTATCCATAGACTTGTATGGGCGCGTCGTCTGATATACTCTGCCAATTGCAGCATGCAGCAATTTTTTTCTCATGCCGACTTGGCATGAGAAAATAAACACTAGTTGGCACTGCCCCATAGTATAACATTGGAGTGAGTGCTATACTCATCCGAGTTATATGCCGGCTACTCAGCAGTGTCAGCGATCCCTAAAGGCATCACCTTGACAATCACAGCAATAAGCACATGACACAGATGTGTTGGCTCTGATTTTTTGGGGGGCAAAATGGTGCAGTGCTGAACTTCACCACAGACACCCCCAGCTACATGATGTGTAAACAGGACCCCAAGATTGTGTGAAGAGACGCTTACCTGGACCAGTCTCCTTCAAGCTGTCCGGGGTTAAAGACATAAAATGATTCAGGTTTAGAAATGTGGACATTCTATTTCATCTGTGATGTCATGGGATGTCGATGACGTCACGCGCCCGGTGTTGTCATTAAAGCTCTCACTGCTTTTTATGGATCCAGTTTACAACATCAACAAAAAATTAATTCAATAAAAAGACAAAACCCCGACCTCATTTTATAATTCTATGAGGCACATTTAAAAGGAGCCTTTTATTTTATCTATATTACCTACTGCTCTATGTACTAAAATAACACCCAGGACCCCATACTGCCATCCCTGACCCCAGTAACCTACAACTCCAATGTCCCCCCCGAATTCAATAGGAACAAAGGAGCTGACAACAGAGAATGATGGCATACGCTACTAAATTTCTGTTACAAAGTGCTGTAATTCTACCACGTCAATGGCAAAACGATCCAAAAATGGAGCCCCATAAAGATGTCCCAACTTGAGCCCCCCCTATCTCCATGCCTTACTAGAGCCTAGGGGTGACATAGGGGGCGAGCGCCATTGTAGTCGGCCATAGTGGGGAGCCAGTGCAAAGAGCTGGAAGACCCCCAACAAATATGTATCATCACATTGTCATCCTCCTACTATAGGGGGCATGGAAAACGCTGCTTCCCCAGCAATATAGCAGCTCATTGCTGGGGGTTTAGCTGCCATACTTGTTAATATCAACAGATCATCAGTGACTCCTCATTTAGGTAAGGGGTGGTCCTGAAAATGTCTTATTACAGAGTGTTTCTGGCGATCCATGATAAATCCGGGGGATACGCTATAAGTATACCAAAGCTTAAAAGTAATGTGCTCCCTACCTGGACTCGTCCCCTTCCAGCTGTCAGATCCTAGTGACACAAGATGGCTCTGGTGCAGAGCTTCATACATTCTACTCCAGCTGTCATGTCTATGATGTCATGTGCATTGTGATGTCATCATGGCTCTCACTGTTATTTCACATTTACAACCACAAGAAAAAGTTGATATTAATTGTTTAAAAAAACAAAACTAAAAAACATTGTGGGTAATTGCAGCCTGTGATTATTTTACACACTATCATTAATATTTGGGGGTATTAGTCATGTCCTTCGCCTTCCCCTCCTGCACTGCACTTTATATGTTGTATATTATAATAATGGACAATCCACAAGCCCTGCTTGTAGAATATGTAATATATATACAGTACAGACCAAAAGTTTGGACACACCTCATTTAAAGATTTTTCTGTATTTTCATGACTATGAAAATTGTACATTCACACTGAAGGCATCAAAACTATGAATTAACACATGTGGAATTATATACTTAACAAAAAAGTGTGAAACAACTGAAAATATGTCTTATATTCTAGGTTCTTCAAAGTAGCCACCTTTTGCTTTGATGACTGCTTTGCACACTCTTGGCATTCTCTTCATGAGCTTCAGTCACCGGAAATGGTTTTCACTTCACAGGTGTGCCCTGTCAGGTTTAATAAGTGGGATTTCTTGCCTTATAAATGGGGTTGGGACCATCAGTTGTGTTGTGCAGAAGTCTGGTGGATACACAGCTGATAGTCCTACTGAATAGACTGTTAGAATTTGTATTATGGCAAGAAAAAAGCAGCTAAGTAAAGAAAAACGAGCGGCCATCATTACATTAAGAAATGAAGGTCAGTCAGTCTGAAAAATTGGGAAAACTTTGAATGTATCCCCAAGTGCAGTTGCAAAGACCATCAAGCGCTACAAAGAAACTGGCTGACATGAGGACCGCCCCAGGAAAGGAAGACCAAAAGTCACCTCTGCTTCTGAGAATAAGTTTATCTGAGTCACCAGCCTCAGAAATCGCAGGTTAACAGCAGATCAGATTAGAGACCAGGTCAATGCCACACAGAGTTCTAGCAGCAGACACATCTCTACAACAACTGTTAAGAGGAGACTTTGTGCAGCAGGCCTTCATGGTAAAATAGCTGCTAGAAAACCACTGCTAAGGACAGGCAACAAGCAGAAGAGACTTGTTTGGGCTAAAGAACACAAGGAATGGACATTAGACCAGTGGAAATCTGTGCTTTGGTCTGATGAGTCCAAATTTGAGATCTTTGGTTTCAACCACCGTGTCTTTCTGCGACGCAGAAAAGGTGAACGGATGGACTCTACATGCCTGGTTCCCACCGTGAAGCATGGAGGAGGAGGTGTGATGGTGTGGAGGTGCTTTGCTGGTGACACTGTTGGGGATTTATTCAAAATTGAAGGTATACTGAACCAGCATGACTACCACAGCATCTTGCAGCGGCATGCTATTCCATCCGGTTTGCGTTTAGTTGGACCATCATTTATTTTCCAACAGGACAATGACCCCAAACACACCTCCAGGCTGTGTAAGGGCTATTTGACTAAGAAGGAGAGTGATGGGGTGCTACACCAGATGACCTGGCCTCCACAGTCACCAGACCTGAACCCAATCGAGATGGTTTGGGGTGAGCTGGACCGCAGAGTGAAGGCAAAAGGGCCAACAAGTGCTAAGCATCCCTGGGAACTCCTTCAAGATTGTTGGAAGACCATTTCCGGTGACTACCTCTTGAAGCTCATCAAGAGAATGCCAAGAGTGTGCAAAGCAGTCATCAAAGAAAAAGGTGGCTACTTTGAAGAACCTAGAATATAAGACATATTTTCAGTTGTTTCACACTTTTTTGTTAAGTATATAATTCCACATGTGTTAATTCATAGTTTTGATGCCTTCAGTGTGAATGTACAATTTTCATAGTCATGAAAATACAGAAAAATCTTTAAATGAGAAGGTGTGTCCAAACTTTTGGTCTGTACTGTATATACTAGATGGAGGCCCGATGCTATCGCATCGGGAGGGCAGTAATGTCACGATGGGGGCAGGCTTTGCAGTGCTGAGAATCTCTCCCCCCCATGTGCTCACCCACCTATCCACTCTCTCTTTCCCCCATGTGCTGACTTCTCCCGTCTGTGATCTCTTCTTTGACCTGTCTACCCCATGTGCTCTTCCCCTTGTCTGCTGTCTCTCTCCTTCCTGTGCTGTGTTCTCCCTTCATGTGCTGTCCCGTTTGAGCTGTCTCTCCTCTGTGCTCTGTCTCTTTCCCCTCTGTGTGCTTTCTCTCTCCCCCATCTGCTGTCTTCTCCTCTCATGTGATCTCTTCTTTGACCTGTCTACCCCATGTGCTCTCCCCCTTGTCTGCTGTCTCTCTCCTTCCTGTGCTGTGTTCTCCCCTCATGTGCTGTCCCGTTTGAGCTGTCTCCCCCCTGTGCACTGTCTCTTTCCCCTCTGTGCACTTTCTCTCTCCCCCATCTGCTGTCTTCTCCTCTTATGTGATCTCTTCTTTGACCTGTCTACCCCATGTGCTATCCCCCTTGTCTGCTGTCTCTCTCCTTCCTGTGCTGTGTTCTCCCCTCATGTGCTGTCCCGTTTGAGCTGTCTCCCCCCCCTGTGCTCTGCCTCTCTCCCCCTGTGTGCTTTCTCTCTCCCCCATCTGCTGTCTTCTCCTCTTATGTGATCTCTTCTTTGACCTATCTTCTCCATGTGCTCTCCCCCTTGTCTGCTGTCTCTCTCCTTCCTGTGCTGTGTTCTCCCCTCACGTGCTGTCCCGTTTGAGCTGTCTCCCCCCTGTGCTCTGTCTCTCTCCCCCTGTGCACTTTCTCTCTCCCCCATGTGCTGTCTTCTCCTCTCATGAGATCTCTTCTTTGACCTGTGTACCCCATGTGCTCTCCCCCTTGTCTGCTCTCTCTCTCCACCCCTGTGCTGTCTTCTTCCCTCATGTGTTCTCTCGTTTGAGCTGTCTCCCCTCGCAGTAAATCAGACTGCCGCCATCTTTGTGCAGGCAGATAGCGGCGGTCACATTAAAACTGCGCATGCGCTCCTCCTGTACAAAGATGGCGGCAGTCAGTGAATCATTCGGCTGATCCCGGCGGCGGCGTGTTTGCGACAGTGTTCCGCTGGTGTTACCACGCAAGAGGCTGCGTACGGCGTATACCGTGTGTGTGGTGCTAATGTGGCACCCCAGGGGTCTGGTTTCCACAGTAACAGCAATGTTATGTCTGAGAGCAGGTGGGAGGTCTCTTGGTCAGGAATCCTATGCATGCCACACCTCCTGCCCAGTCCTGGGAGGGGAAGAACTTCCCCTATATAAACTTAGGGCTGAGGCAGGGTTAGTGAGTAGAGAAGAAGTAGAGACAGAGAAAAGAAGCAAATATAGGAACAGAACATCAGGAGCTCTGTGGGAGCAGTGTTACAAGGAGTCAGGGGCTGGCAGCTGCAGAGCTCGCCCTGACTGAGAAGATTTCTTACCGGACCCGGAGTCCGAGGCTGTGGGGACTAACTCCTACCCAGCAGCAGAAACCGACCGGCAGGGGATTGCAGGTCCCCTGGCCCAGAAACCCGAAGGCACGGTCACACGCGTGGGACCAGCACCGCCGTCGTGGAGCGGAAGCTACTAGAAGGCCCCGAGTCACCGGCCATACGGGTGAGCACCACACGGCACACTCAGGGATGTGGGCTACTTTTACCCGCCTCTAGCAAGGTAGCCAGAAGAGTACAGTTAGTTTGGGAGGCCTACAACTCCGCCTGGCCAGGGGAGATCCCATCTGCTCAAGGACTGACCAGGCCCCAATCGCTAGCCAGTACTCCGGGAGGGTCTATCTTTGTGACCAGTAAAGACCCTGAACTACACCGTACCGTCTCCGAGTGGTTTCTGCTACCCCCATCATCCACGTCGGCTGCCCTGAGGCCATACCCCTCCCGTTGGGGGTTATACTACCACGCTGCACAATCCTACCACCGGCCTCAGCGGTCTGCCCTGCAGCAGCAGCCCTAAAGCTGCATTCAACGGGTGGCGTAGTCATCTAACATCACTGCTATTGCAGCGCCACTTAGTCTGACTCCCTGGGCACGGAACGGGTCACCGCCACGAGACTACAACCCTCAACAGATCCGGCTCCGGGTAAGCCCCCGCGTGCGCAACGCAGCGCGATACAGGTCCAGGGGCGCGTCAACTTTTGGCGTAGTCGGCAGGATTTCGTGCCCGCAACCACCGGGTACTGCGTGCCTGAACAACAGACTTTCAAACTCACCTGTGGTGAAGATTCCCGCCATCCGGCGCCATTTTCAGCCTTCTTCCCGCCATCTGTGGAGTTTTCCCGCCATTGGACGCCATCTTGAGGACGCCGCGCGGGAAAAAGAGGGGCGTGGACTCCGAAAAGCCCGCGAGAACTGAAGCCCCGCCTCACGTCCGGACGTTGCGTCAGGTCCTGGAAGGAGCCCAGCAGACGCCGACGTCACAGGAGCGCGACGGAAGGTCCTCAACCCTGACGATCCACTGCGGAGCCGCGGCCTACGGAAGAGGATCATCGCAAGGTAGGCCACGGTCCACTAGGGGGGAGAAGGATGTCGGATACGGAGGAGAGCTTCACCGCTCCAACCCCCGCCAGCGCCACCGCTGTTGCGGTCATGCCTTTCACCATGCCCTATATCCCGGGGGCAGCCTGGCTACCCCAGTACTCAGGGGAGTCACATACCCTGCAGGACTTTAGAGAAAAGCTGGATAGCCTCTTCCAGGTGTACCCCCTCACAGAAGAGCAAAAAGTGAGCATCCTGGTGGCCCAATTAACCGGGGCAGCCCGAAGGGAGGTAAAGTCCTGGCCACCTGGGGGGAGGACTGTCGCAGGGATACTAACCCGGCTGAGGGACACCTTTGATACCCGCACCTCAGCCGAGATCAAGCTTAGATTCTACGGGTGCAAACAGCGGGCACATGAGAGTATAAGGGACTATGCCCTGAACCTACAAGAGGCCCTGAGAGCCGTTAAGCAGACCGACCCTGACGGCGTGGGAGACGAGGACAGGCTGTTGACTGAACAATTTATAGAGGGTTTATATTGCAATGCCCACCGAACCCAGTTGCGGGCAATGGCCTTACAGGACCCTCATCTGGGATTTGCACAGTTCAAGGACAGAGCCATCCGGGTGCTCCGAGAACCGGCACCGGGTGGCGTTGTGACCCACAGGCGCCCAGCTATCACTTACCACCAGGAGGCGGCGCCCTTGTCGGCAGGGCCTGTGGGGGCTGATGCGCAGGCTTTGAACAATGACCCGGCCCTAGACCTGCACCATCAGGTCCAAGAGCTAGCTAAAAGCGTTGCTGCGCTAACCCGAACTGTGCAGTCTTTACAGGTTTCTACTCCAGGGAAGATCCAGCTGGCATCCGGACCGGAGGACATCCCGTGGCGTCGACCAAGGAGGACCCCACCGGCCAGAGGAAGACCCAGTGACCGATACGACGAGGACGGACGACCCATCTGCCGCCGCTGCAATCAACCCGGACATATGGCAAGGTACTGTCCTTTAAACTGGCACAACCTGGGGGTAGAGGGCCAACCCCCAGGAAAAAGATCACCAGGCCCATCGAACTGGCGCGACAAATATGTGGGAGGACGTCCAGTCTTGCGTGTGGTACTGGATGGCATCCCTATGAGTGCCCTACTGGACACCGGGTCACAGGTCACCACCATCCCGTACGTGCTCTTCAAGCAGTACTGGAATGACTCGGATATAACCCGCTACCCTGACGACGACTTGAGTATTATCGCCAGCAATGGTCAACCCGTGCCGCAGATCGGATTTAAAGAGATGACCATCAAAATCGGTAGAGTCGAACTGGCAGCACAGGGACTGATCATTGTAGACAATGACAAACACGAGAGTCACCCAAAGATAACTCTAGGAACTAATGTAATTGAAAATTGTCTTGCAGAGGTGATTTTCCTTTTACAGCAGGTTGCCAAGAACGCCAGCTCCGGCCAGCAGCGAGTGCTCCAGAAAGAGATCCGGGCACTGATGCGACGGCAACAGCTAGAACTCTCCGGTGGTGAGATTGGTAGCGTAAGAATGTGTGACCCTTTCCCTATTGCCATGCCCCCAAAAAGTGAAATGATGATTTGGTGCCGGGCAGCTATTGGTCCGAGAGGTAGAGATTACCAGGCAATGGTAGAACCAGTTTACTCAGACAGCAGGCCCACCATTTTGACAGCACGGGGGGTGGTTAATGTACACCATGGGAGGGTGCCCGTTCGCCTAATAAATATCGGGAAGAGGGAAGTATACCTACCCCGGTATGCCACGCTAGCCAAATTATATACCATCAACCAAAACTCTATACAGTCTGTGGAACCCTTGCCTCCATCTCACCCAGAGGAAGGTAACGGCTCTAAGAAAGTAATGGAGGATTGGTGTCAGCAACTACACTTGGGAACTGACTCCACTCCCTCCGACCAGAAACAGGGAGTCTACCGGGTGGTTCAAGAGTATGAGAGAGTGTTTAGTAAACACCCGTTAGACTTCGGGCGAGTCAAGGGGGTAGAACACCACATCCCCACGGGAGATCATCCTCCCATAAAAGAGAGGTATCGACCCGTACCCCCTGCACATTACCAACACGCCAAGGGGATGCTTAGAGACATGAAGGAGGCTGGGGTAATCCGGGATAGCTGTAGCCCCTGGGCAGCCCCACTAGTTTTAGTCAAAAAGAAAGACAACACTATGAGGATGTGTGTAGATTACCGGAAAATCAACCGTATCACACACAAGGATGCGTACCCTTTACCAAGGATAGAGGAGTCTTTGGCTGCTTTAAGATCTGCTAACTTCTTCTCTACCTTGGATCTCACTAGCGGGTACTGGCAGGTTCCTGTAGCAGAGGCGGACCGGGAGAAGACCGCATTCACCACCCCGATGGGACTTAGCGAGTTTACCTGTATGCCGTTTGGACTTTGTAACGCACCAGGAACCTTCCAACGATTAATGGAGTGCTGTCTGGGACACAAAAACTTCGAGACGGTCTTGTTGTACCTGGACGATGTCATCGTATATTCCAAGACTTATGAGGACCACCTGAAACATCTGGCGGAAGTGTTCGAAGCCCTGGCAAGTTACGGCCTGAAGGTGAAACCCTCTAAGTGTCACCTCCTGAAGCCAAAGGTGCAGTACCTGGGACACGTGGTGAGCGCTGATGGAGTGGCTCCCGACCCTGATAAGATCACCGCAATTAAGGAATGGCCAAGTCCCTCCAGTGTAAAGGAAGTGCGGCAGTTCCTTGGGTTGGTAGGCTATTACCGCAGATTCATCCCCGGCTTCACCAAAAAGGCAGCTCCTATGCAGGACCTCCTGATAGGCCAGTCCCGGAAGGCCAAGAACCAGAAGCCGCCCTTCAGATGGGAGAAGTTGGAAGAAGAGTCCTTCCGCCAGCTGAAGATGGCCCTCACGGGGGATGAAATCCTGGCGTACCCGGATTACAGCCAGCCCTTTATCCTCTACACCGACGCAAGTAACATCGGGCTAGGAGCTGTGCTGTCCCAGATCCAGCAGGGGAAAGAACGAGTAATCGCTTATGCCAGCCGAAAACTGCGACCCACCGAGAGAAACCCTGAGAATTACAGCTCATTTAAGCTAGAGTTCCTGGCAGTGGTGTGGGCAGTCACCGAACGCTTTAAGCACTACCTCGCTTCTTCCCGGTTCATCGTGTACACGGATAACAACCCGTTGACACACCTGGACACAGCAAGACTCGGTGCCCTAGAGCAGAGATGGATGGCCCGTCTGTCTAACTACGAGTTCACAATCAAATACCGGGCAGGACGCTCCAATACCAACGCGGACGCCCTGTCCAGGATGCCAAATCTACCGGACGGAGGAGAAGATCCAGAGGGACTGGAAGAAGTCGAACTCCCCGCGTTTCACCGTCATAGGACTATCCAGTGTTCCCACCGGGTAAGGAGTAAGCAAGCCGCTACGTTTAACCCCTTGCCTCACTATAACTGGGCGGAAACGCAAGACAGTGACCCTGCCGTCCGGCTGGTAAAGGAGATGCTGACTCGGCCAGAGGCTCGCCTTGACCCAGACGCTCCGGAGGAAGCCAAGCAACTGTGGGCTGAGAAGAGTCGACTGTTCCTTTATAAGGGGAAGTTGTGCCGCCGAATGGTTAACTCCCGGACACATGAACTAATCTGGCAAGTAGTGGTGCCACGAAGAGACGCAGCCATGGTGATGGAGGCATACCACGACGGGGCTGGACACTTCGGATGGAAGAAGCTGGAGTTCCTGCTGCGCGGGCGGTTCCACTGGGTAGGCATGAGGGGAACCATCGAGAGGTGGTGTAGAGACTGTGGCCCGTGTAACCTAAGAAGGAAGGACCGTGCCAGCCAGAAGACTCCCCTGCAGTCCATCGTCACCCGGCAGCCGTTGGAACTGGTAGCCTTGGATCATGTAAAACTGACCCCAAGCAGAAGTGGCTACGTCTACGCGTTAACCATCGTGGATCATTACTCCCGGTTCTTGGTTGTCGTCCCCGTCAAGGACTTAACGGCTCAAACAGCAGCTAGAGCCTTCCAGCAGCACTTCTGCCGTCCGCACGGATACCCGGACCAAGTGCTGACGGACCAGGGACCTGCCTTTGAAGCGGAGGTCTTCCAGGAATTCTGCAATCTGTATGGCTGCCGGAAGATAAGGACGACACCCTATCATCCGCAAACTAATGGACTTTGTGAGAAAATGAACCAGGTGGTAATGGATCTTCTGAAAACATTGCCCCTGGAAGAACGCAGTCTGTGGCCTGAGAGGCTGCCCGATCTGGTGGACCTATACAACCACATCCCGGTAGGTTCCACCAACTGTACCCCGGCTTACCTAATGAGGGCGAGACCTGGTAAGTTACCTGTTGACCTGGAAATGGGAGTCCTGACACCCGAGGACACTTCACCAGAAGCAGACTGGGACACAGAGAGGCAGCAGCAGTACCGGAAAGTACAGGAGAGTGTGGAGCGAAGTCTCTGTCAAGCTAGGGAAAGACAAGAGAAAACTTACAACCAGTATGCTCCCGCTGTTCCCCTGGTACCCGGAGAGCAGGTCTTGAAGAGGAAAAGACGGCTCCACAAGTTGGACGACCAGTGGGAGAAGGACCCGTACACCGTACTGCCCTCAAGCCACGACAACCCGAAGGTCTGTACCATTAGTAAAGACGGAGGGAAGACCACAGCCATTGTATCCCGGGATCACCTGAAGAAGTGTCCTGAACAGCTACGGAACCCTGAAGAGGAACAAGAAGACCATCGACCCGTAGAGAAAAGGGAAGATATGGTTAGTACTGTGCTCGGGGACTTCCCTCGGTCTTGGACTCAAGTCAATGGTGCAGTTGTGGTACCCGTACTCACCTTCCTCCAGCCAGCATCCCAAGCACCTACGGAGCAACAGGTAGAGCTGGAAGAACAGCCGGTCCAGGAGGCAGAAGACTCCACACAAGCAGAACAGGAGGATCAACCCTCTGCTTATAGTGAGCCTGCCGTACCCCTAGTGAGACAAAGAGCCGGTAGACAGCTGCCCAGTTTACCCTTGACAGCTCCTACACCCTGTAGTTCAGGGCCAGACAGTCAGCTCCGTAGGTCCACTAGGGCCACTAGAGGCCAGTTACCCGCACGTTGGAGGATCTAAATGTTTAAGCTATTTTATAATGTTTACCTGTTTATAGTTGCTTGTGTGTAATTTTGTGTTTCTAGTTATTTATAGGAGTCTTTGGTGGATTTACCGGGAATCCTTTGTGTATAGTTGGAGCGTAACCCAGGACGGACTAAAGACTGTTAAGGACTCGGGGCAGGACAGACCCCTACCTGGTTACGTCTCCCTGTTTTGGTGAAATGGACACCTTGCTTTTCTTCAAAGACTGCACCCGGTTGCGGACACGCCGTGACCATCTTTATGTGTTTTTCTTGTTGTATTATTAATGTTGTACCTTGTTATGTTTTTCTAAAAAAAAAAAAAAAAATATGTTTAGTCCCGGAGTACTAAATTTCACTAGGGGGGAATGTGGCACCCCAGGGGTCTGGTTTCCACAGTAACAGCAATGTTATGTCTGAGAGCAGGTGGGAGGTCTCTTGGTCAGGAATCCTATGCATGCCACACCTCCTGCCCAGTCCTGGGAGGGGAAGAACTTCCCCTATATAAACTTAGGGCTGAGGCAGGGTTAGTGAGTAGAGAAGAAGTAGAGACAGAGAAAAGAAGCAAATATAGGAACAGAACATCAGGAGCTCTGTGGGAGCAGTGTTACAAGGAGTCAGGGGCTGGCAGCTGCAGAGCTCGCCCTGACTGAGAAGATTTCTTACCGGACCCGGAGTCCGAGGCTGTGGGGACTAACTCCTACCCAGCAGCAGAAACCGACCGGCAGGGGATTGCAGGTCCCCTGGCCCAGAAACCCGAAGGCACGGTCACACGCGTGGGACCAGCACCGCCGTCGTGGAGCGGAAGCTACTAGAAGGCCCCGAGTCACCGGCCATACGGGTGAGCACCACACGGCACACTCAGGGACGTGGGCTACTTTTACCCGCCTCTAGCAAGGTAGCCAGAAGAGTACAGTTAGTTTGGGAGGCCTACAACTCCGCCTGGCCAGGGGAGATCCCATCTGCTCAAGGACTGACCAGGCCCCAATCGCTAGCCAGTACTCCGGGAGGGTCTATCTTTGTGACCAGTAAAGACCCTGAACTACACCGTACCGTCTCCGAGTGGTTTCTGCTACCCCCATCATCCACGTCGGCTGCCCTGAGGCCATACCCCTCCCGTTGGGGGTTATACTACCACGCTGCACAATCCTACCACCGGCCTCAGCGGTCTGCCCTGCAGCAGCAGCCCTAAAGCTGCATTCAACGGGTGGCGTAGTCATCTAACATCACTGCTATTGCAGCGCCACTTAGTCTGACTCCCTGGGCACGGACCGGGTCACCGCCACGAGACTACAACCCTCAACAGATCCGGCTCCGGGTAAGCCCCCGCGTGCGCAACGCAGCGCGATACAGGCCCAGGGGCGCGTCACTAACGGCGCATACAGAGTGTGTGTGTGTGTGTGTGTGTGGTGGTGCGTACGCCGTATTCAGTGTGTGTGTGTGTTGCGTATGGAGTATACAGTGTGTGTGTGTGTGGTGCGTACGGCGTATACAGTGTATGTGTGTGTGTGTGTGGTGCGTACGGCGTATACAGTGTATGTGGTGCGTAAGCCGTATTCAGTGTGTGTGTGTGTTGCGTACGGCGTATACAGTGTATGTGTGGTGCGTACGGCGTATACAGTGTATGTGTGGTGCGTACGGCGTATACAGTGTGTGTGTGTGGTGCGTACGGAGTATACAGTGTGTATGTGTGGTGCGTACGCCGTATACAGTGTATGTGTGGTGCGTACGGAGTATACAGTGTATGTGTGGTGCGTACGGCGTATACAGTGTGTGTGTGTGGTGCGTACGGAGTATACAGTGTATGTGTGGTGCGTACGCCGTATACAGTGTATGTGTGGTGCGTACGGCGTATACAGTGTGTGTGTGGTGCGTACGGAGTATACAGTGTGTGTGTGTTGCATGCGGCGTATACAGTGTGGGTGTATGTAAATTAACCTTAAAGAGTAAATCAACTTTTGGGATGTTTTTAATGTGATTTAGGGTCATTAATTCTGTTTGTGGGGACCCCAATCCTTTGCTCCTTTGCTTAAAAGACCTCCTAGAAGAGCGCAGCTCAGTAGATAGGAGAGTACACTGAGCGGAGCAAATGCAGCAGAAAGTCATAGTCATGTCTCCTCACCTCTTCACTTCTAAGAGATCTTCTGAGTGATCAGGGTCTCAGATTCGCACTAATCTGCTCAAAATTATAGGACCTAAATCATGTAATATATATCCCAAAATGTAAGTTACTTTTTAAACGTTTAATAGTTCCACTGCTTGCATCTAATCAGTACATTGGTTCCTATATGGTCCACAGTCTGATGATGACTGGTAACAACTCCCAGTATCTCCTTACCATTGCTAAGGACATACTGGGAGTTGTAGTCCTCCATTCTCTGGAATTCCTATTGTTAGCAATGCCCTTCCTCCACCAATTGCAAATACAAAGGATCCATCCATGGGGGTGAGATCTTGGGAATAATTGAATCGTTCCTACATTTAAAAAAAAAAAAAATCTCCTATTCTTAATAATTACCGTATTTTTCAGACTATAAGATGCACTTTTTTCCTCCAAAATTTTGGAGGAAAGTGGGGGGTGCGTCTTATAGTCCGAATACTATATTATTGTATGGCCGCATGGTGGTGGGTGTGGGGGAGCCGCAGGGGTGGATTAAGAGTAGCAAGTGCCCCAGGCAGTTTAGAAGGCACGGCCCCCACCACACACACACACACATGCACACATACCTGTATGTATGACATGTCACATGATCCCCTGTGATAGATCATGTGATAGTTCACGTGAAATTAATTTGGCACAATATTAATTATAATAATTTTTTTTATGCCGTGTGCCCACTACGCGTTTTTTAAGCTTTTCCGCAGCGGCAATTCCGCTGCAGAAACGCTTAAAAAACGCTTGGTAGAAGGTCTGTCATGTTCCCCAATGATAATCCGCATGTGCTGTGCACATGCTGCGGAAATTTCCGCTGCGGATTATCATTGCGGAAAAATCCGCAGCAATAACAATTATTTTGCGGAAGCGTGGCGCTTTCGCCGCCATTGACTTGCATTGGAACACATGGAATCCGCATCACTGGATCTGTACATGCAGATTCCATGCGTTTCAATGTGCGGATGGTACCCGGGTTTGGAGAAAAGGAGACTCTCCTCCGGACCAGGGTACCATAGAACCTGTAAAAAAAGAATAAAATAAAATATAAAATATTATACTTACCTTCTGATGGCCCCCGGTGTCTTTATCCGATGCGTCCTGGCTTGCCGGCAGCTCACGATGGTCTGAAAAGGACCTGCCGTGACGTCATTTAGTCATGTGACGGGTCACGCGACCGCTGACGTCGGCAGGCCATCAGAAGGTAATTATATATTTATTTTTTACCATTCTTTTACGGTCACACTATATAAATCCATGCCGGTTGCATGGATTTATATAGTGTGACCAAGTTGTCAAGT
Organism: Phyllobates terribilis; assembly: GCF_046119375.1. NCBI lineage: Eukaryota > Metazoa > Chordata > Amphibia > Anura > Dendrobatidae > Phyllobates > Phyllobates terribilis. Next base: position 1,622,867 of record NW_027363010.1, on the reverse strand, counting down.
ACTTTCCAAGTGATGCTAAAATCGCTTGGAAAGCGCTTGTCAACCCGCATGCAGAAATGCATGTGAAGAACGCTTCACATCCGCATGTCCCTGACAGGTAATTTTATGACTCAATATTGAGCACACGTAACCATCTATACACAGCAGGAGCCCGCACTGCGCCATCTATACACAGCGGGAGGCCGCACGTAGCCATCTATACACAGCGGGAGGCCACACGTAGCCATCTATACACAGCGGGAGGCCACACGTAGCCATCTATACACAGCGGGAGGCCGCACGTAGCCATCTATACACAGCAGGAGGCCGCACGTAGCCATCTATACACAGCGGGAGGCCACACGTAGCTATTTATACACAACAGGAGGCTGCATGTAGCCATCTATACACAGCGGGAGGCCACACGTAGCCATCTATACACAGCGGGAGGCCGCACGTAGCTATCTATACACAGCAGGGAGGCCGCACGTAGCCATCTATACACAGCGGGAGGCCGCACGTAGCTATCTATACACAGCGGGAGGCCGCACGTAGCCATCTATACACAGCGGGAGGCCGCACGGTGCCATCTATACACAGCGGGAAGCCACACGGTGCCATCTATACACAGCAGGAGGCCGCACGGTGCCATCTATACACAGCGGGAGGCCGCACGGCGCCACCTATACACAGCAGGAGGCCGCACGGAGCCATCTATACACAGCGGGAGGCCGCACGGCGCCCCCTCCCAGAGACAGCAGGAGGCCACACGGTGCCATCTATACACAGCGGGAGGCCACACGGAGCCATCTATACACAGCATGAGGCAGCACGGCGCCCCCCCCCAGAGACAGCAGGAGGCCACACGGCGCCATCTATACTCAGCAGGAGGCCGCACGCAGTCACGCACACACACAAACATATACAGACATATACATACACGCATAAACACATTTGAAACACAAAAATACATATAAACCGACATCACACAATGATATCTGCCTGCACACACATACATACATACACACACACACAGACAGACTCACACACACACACACACACACACACACACACACACACCATCCCCCGGCTTGGCTCCAGTCCTCCTGGCTCCTGCTCCTCTCCGGTGGTAAGTAGCAGTGCAGGCCGGGCGCGCACTGCGTGACGTCACAGCTAGGAGACACGGCCGCGCACAGGGCCGTGTCTCCTAGCAGTGACGCGGCCGGGCCAGCAGAGGGAAGTTAACTGCTGCAGTGCTGGCCCGGCCGAAGAAGCAGCGGCTGTGCACCGCTGCTGGGGGAGTGGTCCGGGGCCCCCCCCCACTGTCTGCCGGTATGTGCCGCGGGGCTGCACATATAATGAGGGCAATCCGGCCATAGAGACCCGAGGCCCCGGGCGGTAGCCCGGATTGCCCTCATTATAATCCACCTGTGGGGAGCCGCAGCGGGGGATCAGCGGGGCACAGGATTTTACAAATCGCAGAAAACCCTTTTGATGTTAATTGTTTGGGCTTTTCTCATGCGCCGAGCATCACTCACGAGAAAATCAAGCTTCAAAGAACAAATGAGAGGAGACAGTCCATGCATTATGTGTCACGGTGGCGTGTCATTACCAACCCCACAATGTAGAAAAACCTTGTCCACACGTCACGGCTCTGAGCTGACTAGTCCTGGAGGATCGTGAGGTTCCTTCCTTACATCTCTCCTCAATTATCTCGGCTTCTGTAAAATAGGCCGAGTCTAATGGGATGAAAAATGCGGCTGCAGAATAAAGGTTCTCTGGCATTTATCTACTCTGTGATCACCGCTCCTAATCCAATCATGGAGGCGTTCCTGGCTGTTACAAGGAATTAGTAGGATTACTAAAGACAGACGAGGGTACAGCGCCTGTGCCGGTCATGGATTCTCAATAGAGGTGGCTGGGAATGGTCGCTCTCCACTGAAATGATCGGGAGGTGCACATACTTCCCACAAGAAAGCACTTGAATTGTCAAGGTCAATCTATTCTATAGCTGTAACTTTAGCCTTAAAGGAATGGATACAGTGGGTTACATCTGGTGCCCGGGGGGCAGTGTTTGGTATACTCTGTGTCCCTCTGAAGAAGCTAAAAAAGTGAAACGCGTGTTTAGGAGAGTGGCAGGCACATAATGGGTAAGGATCTCCTCATTACTGGTACTCAGGCGCAAAATATGTAGAATTTACACTACACTAGGGATGAGCGAACCCCGTGGATGTTCGGTTTCGACCAAACTTTAGTCCAAAGTTCGGTTCGGGTACCAGAACTTGAACCCAAACACCATAGAAGTCAATGGAGACACAAACTTTGATGCTGTAAAATGGTCGTAGTAAGGGCTAGGAGGTCTCTCTCTCTTAAAACGGACTTGTCAGTGTTCGGAGTTCAGCATTGGACACTAGGTGTACGGTATGAACCCCAAACTTTACAGTTCGGGTTCGCTCATCTCTACACAACACTCGTTATACTGTTGTACTGATCCATTACACGTCTAGTCCCTGTGATTGACTATATATTCATTGTTGAGGACGCTCTTGCAGATGGGTCTAATCTCTGATGTCACGCCATCTGGAGGCTGAATCTTGAACTAAGTGCTCTTGTAATACAGGTTTTAATATTACGCTAATAAAATATATACTGTATACTGTACAACAGCTTTCCGACCCCGTTACACAGTTTTTGAGCACTTGAGCTGAAGTTGTTAAAGCTCAATTGGTGTTTTGCATAGTCTGAGGGGGCTATAGGTGTAATTCTGCCGAGATTTTGACTTCGATGCGTGTTGCAGTTACATTGGCATAATACTCTGTTCCATGTACAATATTATGTAGAACAGAGTTTTGAGTCTAAATGGACTGTAGATAAAACAGTATGTCCTGGAACAGTACCAATACACATGCTCTGTAACTTGCCATCCACTCTTTTGGAGTGGACGATTCCTCGTTATCAGCATTCTGTCAGCACTATAGGTCCCGGGACATCCTTTCTCTCATTACTCAGCATGCATTGCTTCCGACATTGCTTAATGAGATGCCTACAATTAACTGAAAGGCCGCATCTCTGTTATGCCTGCATATACAGTTTGACAGGCAGGAGCAAAGAGACAAAGGCCAAGCCCCACTTCCGGTAATCCATATAGGGGGGTTTCTGCTGCTAGAGACAAATTACACTTAGACAGAAGGGAGACCCTACCGGCCGACACTTTTAGGTTATCTAACCCCTGAAAAGTAACTCCAACTTAATTGAACTTTATAAAGGGATTTTGCACATTATCTATCGAATGAGATCAAGTACAGCGACCATTTAATTTGTATTAGGGTTCAACTCACCTGCAAACACCATGGGTTTCGCAGGCTTAAAGCCGGGCAGAGCCACTGGCTGCTTCAGTAAATGCAGAGTGTCTCCTATTTGTGCTTCCTGTGCGTCCTTCATCCCAGCCATTAGATAACCTACTTGCCCAGCATATCTTAGAAGCAATGAGAGTAATATATATTCACAATTAGTGCAGATTCATCAAATTCTACATTGAATATCAGGTACAAATCAGCCATAAAAGAAGGTAGCAACGGCTCTGAGACCCAGCACTGCATGAGTTCACTACAGCTATATACAGCTGGCACTAGAGGGCGCTCACTGGAGACAGACTTCTACTGCTGCGGGTGGGTCCAATACTAGCTGTACATAATCACATGTCAACAGCTCCCCCTGGTGGTGGCTGCATGCAGCAAAAATAGTATTTCATCTAGTTACATTCATTTAAGTCAGAAATGCTGTGACATTAGTCAGCACTGAATTTTGGATGTAAAACTATTTTGGATCTATCAACATATATGTTATAACTTCCCAGAGCCTAAATACCACATCAGAGAGCTCTGCTAATCGCACTGTAACAAGCTGAGAACCATCATGCGGCCACAACAGATTTGTATTGAATGGCAATAAAAACACAAAATTGTATTTTAATTTGCAGAACTTTCCATAACACAATATTGGCATTTTATTTGATTTAATAACAGAATCCCCTTTCAGCTCTGCACTCTCCTGGGCTCCAAACACACATGTATATTCATAGAAAGCAGCACCGACAGGAGCATCAGTACTGCATGCAGGATTAGAGCGCCATCTAGTGGCACTATAAGAATATTCCTAGTGTGCTAAAATGTCGCTCTATTATATCCTGCACAGGGTCGTACACAATTTTAAATGCTTTGGATATCGGAAAAAATTACTTTAAAAAAATGATGGAAAAACCCTTTTAAAAAGACACAGAAAGCAATAAGGAAAAAGCACAAACAAAAGAAGTGGTGCTGATATGGGCCGGCTGCAGTTTATGCAGATCCTTGGGTGACAAAGTGCATGTGGGATAATCTTCACTTTTACAATTGTTTTTTATCCTTGCCTTCTAAAAGCTATAAAACTTTTTTTCCAGTAGATTCGTTGTATCTGGGCTTTTTTTCCAGTAGATTCGTTGTATCTGGGCTTTTTTTCCAGTAGATTCGTTGTATCTGGGCTTTTTTTCCAGTAGATTCGTTGTATCTGGGCATTTTTTCCAGTAGATTCGTTGTATCTGGGCTTTTTTTCCAGTAGATTCGTTGTATCTGGGCATTTTTTCCAGTAGATTAGTTGTATCTGGGCTTTTTTCCCAGTAGATTCGTTGTATCTGGGCTTTTTTTCCCAGTAGATTCGTTGTATCTGGGCTTTTTTCCCAGTAGATTCGTTGTATCTGGGCTTTTTTTCCCAGTAGATTCGTTGTATCTGGGCTTTTTTTCCCAGTAGATTCGTTGTATCTGGGCTTTTTTCCCAGTAGATTCGTTGTATCTGGGCTTTTTTTCCCAGTAGATTCGTTGTATCTGGGCTTTTTTTCCCAGTAGATTCGTTGTATCTGGGCTTTTTTTCCCAGTAGATTCGTTGTATCTGGGCTTTTTTTCCCAGTAGATTCGTTGTATCTGGGCTTTTTTTCCCAGTAGATTCGTTGTATCTGGGCTTTTTTTTCCAGTAGATTCGTTGTATCTGGGCTTTTTTTTCCAGTAGATTCGTTGTATCTGGGCTTTTTTTTCCAGTAGATTCGTTGTATCTGGGCTTTTTTTTCCAGTAGATTCGTTGTATCTGGGCTTTTTTTTCCAGTAGATTCGTTGTATCTGGGCTTTTTTTTCCAGTAGATTCGTTGTATCTGGGCTTTTTTTCCCAGTAGATTCGTTGTATCTGGGCTTTTTTTCCAGTAGATTCGTTGTATCTGGGCTTTTTTTCCAGTAGATTCGTTGTATCTGGGCTTTTTTTCCAGTAGATTCGTTGTATCTGGGCTTTTTTCCCAGTAGATTCGTTGTATCTGGGCTTTTTTTTCCAGTAGATTCGTTGTATCTGGGCTTTTTTCCCAGTAGATTCGTTGTATCTGGGCTTTTTTTCCAGTAGATTCGTTGTATCTGGGCTTTTTTTCCAGTAGATTCGTTGTATCTGGGCTTTTTTTCCAGTAGATTCGTTGTATCTGGGCTTTTTTCCCAGTAGATTCGTTGTATCTGGGCTTTTTTCCCAGTAGATTCGTTGTATCTGGGCTTTTTTTTCCAGTAGATTCGTTGTATCTGGGCTTTTTTCCCAGTAGATTCGTTGTATCTGGGCTTTTTTTCAGTAGATTCGTTGTATCTGGGCTTTTTTCCCAGTAGATTCGTTGTATCTGGGCTTTTTTTCCCAGTAGATTCGTTGTATCTGGGCTTTTTTTCCAGTAGATTCGTTGTATCTGGGCTTTTTTTCCCAGTAGATTCGTTGTATCTGGGCTTTTTTTCCAGTAGATTCGTTGTATCTGGGCTTTTTTTCCAGTAGATTCGTTGTATCTGGGCTTTTTTTTTCCAGTAGATTCGTTGTATCTGGGCTTTTTTTCCAGTAGATTCGTTGTATCTGGGCTTTTTCCCAGTAGATTCGTTGTATCTGGGCTTTTTTTCCAGTAGATTCGTTGTATCTGGGCTTTTTTTTGCAGTTAGAGCTGTAGTTTTTATAAATATTTTCTGATCTCTTTTTATTACTTTTCTTGGTGAGGCAAAGTGAACAAAATAAACTCCAGAGATTCTGCCGCTTCATCTTTTTTTTCTTTTTCATTCCATCATCCACTCGATAGGATTTCTAGAAGATATTTTTTTTAGTTTTAACACGAACAGATGTGGTGAAGCCAAAAATGATGTAACGGGAGAATTTAACTTTGCAGGCTCAGGTCACCGAAAACATCCAATGGCTTTACCGCTACAGTGTAGAGTAAAATGACCAATCTGATATTAATCCCAGTTATGGGACGGGCTTCATAGTTGTACAATCATGGAAGACATGGAGGCCTTCAGTAGGATCCTTGGCTGTCAAGACAATGCCATTGCCACATAACACTCATATGACTGATGATATGACATGGCTTTATAACTGATGGGGGGCCGTACCCCTTCAAGCCCCACTGATTCTCAGAAAGAGGGGGATGCAGTCTTTGCCTGCACAGCGGCACTCTAAGGCTATGTGCCCACGATGCAGAAATGCTCCGTTTTTTTCCTGAACGTTTCTGTATCTCCCTGGCATGTGGATTTTACATGCGTTTTTTTCAGCCAGGGACAAGCGTTTGTCACGCGTTTTGCACATGCGATTTCGCATGCGGGTTGTCAAGCGCTTTCCAAACGATTTTAGCATCACATGGAAAAGTGCTTGACAACTTGGTCACACTATATAAATCCATGCAACCAGCATGGATTTATACAGTGTGACCAAGTTAGTTAAAAAAAAGAATAAAAATGGTAAAAAATAAAAAAAAACATTATACTCACCTTCCGATGGCCCCCGGTCTCCTTATCCGATGCGACCTGTCACATGACTAAATGACGTCATGAAAGGTCCTTTTAGACCATCGCGAGCCGCCGGGGAGCCAGGACGCATCACTAAGGAGACCGGGGGCCATCAGAAGGTGAGTATAAGGTTTATTTTTTATTTTAAATTCTTTGTTTTTTAACAGGAACTATGGTACCCGGGTCTGGAGGAGAGTCTCCTCTTCTCCAGACCCGGGTACCATCCGCACATTGAATCGCTTAATATCCGCATGTGCACATGTAGTCATGCGGATATTAAGCGATTCAATGCAAGTCAATGGCGGCAAAAACGCCGCGCTTACGCAAAATAATTGGTAGTGCTGCGGATTTTTCCGCAATGATAATCCGCAGCGGAAATTTCCGCAGCATGTGCACAGCACATGTGGATTATCATTGGGGAACATTGCAGACCTTCTACCAAGTGTTTAAGCGTTCCTGCGGCGGAATTGCCGCTGCGGAAACGCTTAAAAAACGCATAGTGGGCACATAGCCTTACGCGGTGAAATGAGCTGCATCTGGATCTCGTCCACCTAAAGGGACTGTCAGCACAGAATGACTGTTCAAACTAAGTCCCAACTCTCGGTGCTTCATGACGGGGCCAATCATTTATATACACCCTCCCACCTGCTTGTTTGCCCTCTATCCACACCCTCCTCTTCATTGATTGACAGCTCTGGCTTCATAGAACCAGAGAAGGAAGGAGACAGAGGTAAAACAAGCAGGTGGGAAGGTGTATATAAAGGATTGGCCCACGCCGTGATCCACGGAGCGCTTGTACTTGGTTTCAACAGTCATTCTGTGCCGACAGTCCCTTTAAAATCAGTGTTTCCCAAACTCCAGTCCTCACGGCCCCCCACAGGTCATGTCTTCAGGATTTCCATAGTATTGCACAGGTGAGAGAATTCCTGATTCCTTGATACTTTCATCACATGTGTAATACTGAGGAAATCCTGAAAACCTGACCTGTTGGGGGGAAAACCTGACCTGTTGGGGGCCATGAGGACTGGAGTTTGGGAAACACTGCTTTAAATGGAGCGGTGCTGCAGTTTTATTATTCAGCAATTAGCAGGATCCCCCAACAATTTCTTAAGCAATGAGAAAATGCAGTCCCTAATGATGTCCTCTGACAATAAGCGGATCACGGACAGCAGATGCATTGGGTTCTGCATTTCTTGGAGAATGGGATGGGGCAGCTTCTGTCTTCTCAGTGATACAATCAGGAAGGAGATGCAGCGTGAGACAATCCCTGTCTACATCTTTGATCTGATCATCAATACAGAGGGCTGATTGGTGAAGACAGAGGGAAAGGCTAATAAAATTATTTAAAAAAACTTAGTTTTTTGTCTGGCACTTCCTCTGGGGTCAGTATGCCAACCTCATTGACTTCATAGCACTTGCCAGAGTGGGCAGACACGATTTTATTGCCTTTACACACGTCACCTCCACACAGGGCGATGCTGCTACGACGCCTCTGTAGTGATCAAACGTGGAGTCAAACAGCAGGGCTTTAAGAGGGCTGCCCTTTTCAATCTTGGGACTAAAACACAAAAATAAGACATCCTGTTAAGGGGTATAAAGGTAAGTAAACCGCGTTCAGTCCAGAGTGATGAATTCCAAAAGACAAAGTTTATTCCGCCATCACATAACGTTTCGACCTGTTATAGGTCTTTATCAAGTATATACAAAGACATACAGGGATACTGATCCCCTTTAAGGAAAATCAGTGGCCAGAACCCTTTAAATTCCCCTTAAATGGTCCAAAACTGAAACTGTGGGAACAATATAATCCACTTAGGGTTCAGCAAACTTACAGTCAAGGGTTTGATAAAATTATCTACACCCTTGTGTCTCCAGAAAGCATAGCGTACGTTCACGTGCTGAAAATGCCGACCAGTGCTGGAGTGAGCAGAGGTCCGCAGCTTGTGACACTCCTGCTGTAGTGAAACTACAGGTCCCAGCAGACTGACGGTCTCTCATCAAGTTATGCTGGGAGCCGCAGTTTCACAAATAGTGCTAGAGGATCCATGTCAGAAATAGGAGGCTGCCACTAGGGTTTCTCCCACAAATATGTAATCGGACGTGGAGCGGATCTGCACGTGGATGAGCCATATTCTCTATCTGTGAACATACTACTCCTTCACTCAGATTCTAAGTGGTTCTGCAGCGCATCTGTGCAGAGCAAGCTGTCAATCAAAATCCGGGCCGGGTTTACAGCCGTCGCCCCTGATATAGCGAGCGGTGCTGTGATCCAAGACTGTAGCCGCTCCGTGCACAACGATGAGTGAAGGCCGGCGGCTGCAGGGAGGAAAGAAGTTAATTTTCTCCCGGTACCTACACTATCAATAAGGCGGCCGGGCAGCATTGTAACAATATTTATCTGCAGATTAACCCTATACCTGCAGGTACATAGCATTTTCCAAGGTGACAGGTTCCCTTTAATAAAGAGAAGATGGATAGAGCCGCATTAGTCCGTACTCACGGTGGAAGCCTCCTGACAACTTCTTGAAGAACACTTTCCACATTTGTTCCAAGCTTCCCCAACATCTAATAGAAATAAACAGAGAAATGAATTTCTTAATACAGTTTAGAACTCGGCTACAACGAATCAGAAGAAATGAAACCTGTTTGAAGCTGACAAGCAATCAAGCCCCTCCGTAAGCCACACAGAACATGGCTACTTATGTCATCTGCAGGTGATTAAAGGAACCTGTCATGTTGAAATGGTATAAGATCTGTAGGGGATGTTGTAGAGCAGAGAAGTTGATCAGACTGATAGACATATCTGTGGGAAGAGAGTCAGCAAAACTGGCATTTTATGCAGTGAAAAGTCCTGCCGTATGTACACTAGTCCAGTGGGCGGTCCTACTAAGTGATTGACAGTTCCCTGTATGACCATGCAGGCAAAGATAGCTGTCAATCACTAGTAGGACCGCCCACTGGACTCATCTGTACAAACCGCAGGATTCCACTGAATAAATTGATACAGGAAAAACATCTATCTTTGTACCGTATTAGCCAGTAGATAGAAGAGTATTTAGATTTGAGAGTCCTCAGTGGTTGATACCATCTTTTCCGTTAGCCATTAAAAGGTAACAAATTGCAGGCTTTCCAGACTACTCAGGTCTCAGGTCTGCCTGATGAAGAAGCCTGAGTCGTCTGGAAAGCTTGCAATTTGTTACCATCTTTTCAGTTAGCCATTAAAGGTATCAACCACTGAGGACTCTCAAATCTAATGAGTAAATTACAATTTATACTGAATCTTCTCCCACAAACCTATATATCGTTCTGCTCAGTTTCTCACGGATAAAACCTGTACATCTGAATGGGGCTTTAATGTTGTTATTACAATCATGTAACCGCAGATCACAAAATCTTTCATATGATCATTTTTTTAACACCTAAAACCCCAATGGGTCGTTCTTACACCTGTGTAGCTTACCAAGCCCAATTTCTAAAAGTTGCAAGAGTGCTGTAAAATAGGAAGCTGCACATTTTTACGCAAAAATGATGCATCAGAAAAGTTTTTTTTTTTTTTTTTTAACACCAAAAATTGATGTCAATTCCTCGCTACATTGCCCCTTTTCCAGCCACATTTTGTAGAAAAAAATAAAAAGACAAGGTACAGACAGCGGAGTTAAATTTGCCTACAGGAATGATTTTGATCTGGAGCGCATCGTACCCGGATACAGTCACTAGCGGGAACGTCAAACATCTTCTCAATTTGTTTCTCCACCCTTTCCGGATCTGCATTCTTCAAGTCTATCTAAAAGCAAAAGTATAAATACTAATTATTTATCAAAGCTGGACAACATCTAGAAATCATATAATAAAACTGGCTTAAAATATAGTGTGAACAAGAGTTTAGGGAGAGATGTACAACTGGCACTGGCCTATAAAAGGGATTGTGTAATCATACAAAACTAGCAAAAATGTAAAGTGCCTGGAAAACAAGGAACGTGCAATTTACCTCTTAGTAAAATCCTATGCTTTCTCAAGAACAGAGGAATTTTAATTTCATTTTTTTTTTAATCAAATCATTTTTATTGAAAAACTCCAACTACAAATATTCCATCTTTCAAATAACATACATGACATAGTAATTCCATAGTAAAAATATGAACAAAGTATCTGAACTTCAATTCCCATAACCCACCCTAAACCCAAATCCCAACACTCCAGAGAGAACCATTTTCAGAGCAGTTCTAGAATAACGGACTATAGCATTCGTAGAAGGGGGAAGAAGATAAAAAAGTGACTAACAAAGGGGTAGCAGCGTTTTAATGTTATCATTTACTGCTTGATGCCTGAGCCGGGGAGTGCACGCTTGAAAACTGTTGCAGGCTGCTGTAATCACAGGACACAAGCAAACAGCATGGCATTTCCTATCAGCAGGGAGGAAGTAAAGGGAACAGTAATGAAAGTCTCCTCCTACTCCGCTCCATATTGAAATGAATAGTGTGCATCCTACAAATGAGATGCATACAGCAAACAATTGATTTTCCATACATAGGTTTTGAGTTGACCACTGGATATACACATGTGTATCACTAATTACCAGAACTGGAAATCGAAAAAAAAGACGAGCAAGTTTGGGGTGAATCCTGCCTTCATTACTGCACAGCCGCTCAGAGGGATCGGTACTAGGAACAGCAGGAGTGCCGGCGATGTTCACAGATTTACCTGCTGCGGGACTGAAGGAGTCTGATCGTGCTCGGCTCGAAGCTTTTTACCTTGTTTATGACAGGAATAATTGAAAGCTGTGCTTCAAAGGCCAGGAAGAAGTTTGCCACCATCTATTAGAAAATAGACAAACTTAGGATAGAAACAATATGAACATATACCCTGCTATAAGTAAGTAAAAAGCAATAGGAAATATATATAATATAGGGTACTTAGTAAACATATTGTTTGATTTAAAAAAAAAAAAGCCATCCCACCAGCACCAAGGTGTACCCAGTCAGTTATGTGAAGTATATAATAAAATACACTTTAGTACAATATTAGTATCTTGTCCCTTTAAATCTGCAGCTACTTCTGTCACCATGGTGACTGCATTCATACTCAGCCAATAGGATTGCTCGGTTTGAATTTGAAGAAAAAAAAAAAAAGTTCTATATGGTCAGTTTGTTCCATCTCATCTGAGTGTGAAGACAGACACCTGCGATCAGCGAGATTATAGGTATAAGACGTGATATAATATAACGGACGGAGCCACATCCCATCACACGCACTCAGCGACCACAACTGACAGGAATCAGCACATTTATCAGAGGAGAAGTCATTATTCCCCAACACATGATAAGTGACAACTTCTAGATCTGCTGGGAACCCAACTAATCCCTGCTAGTACCTCCCCGGCCACCGCTCCATTCATTCTCTATGCAGGAGAAAGCTGAGTACAGCGCCCCCTATAGAGAATGAACGGACCGGCGGTTGAACATTTGCACTTCGCTCACTTCTATCTATAAGTGCTGTTCTGCTGATTGGGTCATAGCGGCCAAACCCACCGATCTAAGAGTCATCACCTATCCAGAGATCAGTGAGAACTTGTTCCAACTAGACATCCCCTTTAATTGAAGAGATCACATATCTAACAGCCAATCCTATTCATTCCCAATCTTCCCTGTGCCCAGCAATGCCCCTGGGTATATCGCCAATATGAGCCAATCACCAAACCCTCTGCTGACTGTTCCCCATGTTTTATAGATTTTGGATACGTTTCTACAAGAGAAGATCTCAGCGGCCTCCATGGGGATGGGTTACTCTGCCAGCGATGGAGCAGGTAGTATCCACCAGCCTGTGATATCTCACCTTCCTCCATATTCTGCTGTTACATGCGTTTCTTCAGCTTTACCCCTTCCCAACAGAACCAATTGATGGTTTTTTCTGTTTTTTCCTCCGCTTTTTCCAAGGGCTATAACTTTTTCATGTCTGTCCACATAGTGTGAGGTCTTGTTATTTTGCAGGACGAGCGGTACTTATAAATCCCACCATTCATTTACCACATAGTACTAGAAAACGGGGAAAAACATTCCAAGTGCAGTAAAAGTGCGAGGAAAAAAAAGCCTGACACTGTTTATCTGGGAACGGTTTTAACGGCGTACATAGTGTGGTAAAAATGACCTGGTAATAGGATCCTACTCCTCAGTGTGATTACAGCAACACCAAACTTCTCCAATAGTTTTGGCAAAAGAAAAAAAACTTTTTTTTGATGGTGTCACCATTTTTTCTGAGACCCGTAACATTTTCGTTTTTCGGGTTGATGGAGCTGTGTGGGGGCTTATTTTTTGAAGGGCAAGGACTTTATTGATAACATTTTGGGACACATATGACATGGTCATCGCTTCTTACAGGGTTTTCTGTAGTATTGTGGCGAACGAAAAAAATGCAATTTTGGCTTTTTGAATTTTTTTCTGTGTTCTCTGATCGTTTGTTTTTTATATTTGGATAGATTGTATTTCTCTGAAAGAGACCATACCACAAATGTGTATATTTTTATTATCTTTATTTTTAGTGGGAGGTGAGCTGAACGTGTGGGGTTTTAATATTTTAAACTTTTTTTTTTTTTTTTTTAATTTTCACTGCATTTGTATACATTATCTGATTGCTTGTGCTATATACAGCGATACCACAGTAATGCTCCATATAGCAAAATCACGGTCTTCTTTACAGCCCAAATGAAGCTTTATGATGACAGGCACGGAGACCCCCGGATGTCATAGCAGTCCATCTGCGCCCTGTGATCGCGTCACTGGAGCGCCGGTGGGCGCATGGAACGATGCGTCCCAATGCCGGCGCGCTGTTAATGCTGCTGTTAGAGATTGACAGCAGCACTGAACAGGTTAACAGTGGTGGGCAGATCTTCGCTCCACTCGCAGCTCTTAGAGGCAGGTCCTGGTTGTTTGTCACAGCCATTATCTGCCATGTACAGGGCGAGCTGACTCTGCTCCATACACCCGCTACTGACTTATACCAGACACGTACGGCAGATGTTGGTAAGGAGTTAAAGCGGTTGTCCAGATTTTGGGTCATTTGTTTTTTTTTACTTTAATGCAAGTATTTGGGGCTAAAATTGATTTCTGTAATTGAGTTTCATTAAAAATGTTGCCTTCTGTAGCATCTGTGCTGCACTGTCTATTCCTGGCTGCAAAATTAGCTAACTGAGAATCTATCAGTGAGCTCCTTCTGACAGTCTTAAGGAGGATCATTTGTGGCCTGCTGGAGGTCATTTTGCAGGGCTCTGGCAGTGCTCCTCCTGTTGCTCCTTGCACAAAGGCGGAGGTAGCGGTCCTGCTGCTGGGTTGTTGCCCTCCTACGGCCCCCCTCCATGTCTCCTGGTGTACTGGCCTGTCTCCTGGTAGCGTCTCCAGCCTCTGAACACTACGCTGAGACACAGCAAACCTCCTTGCCACAGCTCTCACTGATGAGCCATCCTGGATGAGCTGCACTACCTGAGCATCTTCTGTGGGTTGTAGAGTCCGTCTCATGCTACCACGAGTGTGAAAGCACAACCAACATTCAAAAGTGACCAAAACATCAGCCAGAAAGCACTGGTACTGAGATGTGGTCTGTGGTCCCCACCTGCAGAACCACTCCTTTATTGAGTGTGTCTTGATAATTGCCAATAATTTCCATCTATTGTCTATTCCATTTTCACAACAGCATGTGAAACTGATTGTCAATCAGTGTTGTTTCCTAAGTGGACAGTTTGATTTCACAGAAGTTTGATTTACTTGGAGTTATATTCTGTTGTTTAAATGTTCCCTTTATTTTTTGAGCAGTGTACATAAAAAAATTACTGCAGCTTTAATGCTATTTATTACGTCTCAGGTAACTTTGTGACTAATACAGCATCAAAAATACCAAAAAGCTTAAATCTCCAATGGAAGCCAATAGCACCAGTGAGAACACGGCATAAGCGTAATCCAAAGGAAGAGGAGGACATTATTCACTCCAGTTTCCTGCGGCCCCTCGGGAGTATAGGTTGCTGCACGGTAGTCTGCATTCTGTGTAAAACAGGAAAAACACTTTTACTTAGCGGGATGAGGTCAGTAATGGCGCTCTGTCAGTTGAGGGTTGCGTTTCCTGAGAAGAGGAGGACAGAAGAGGAGGACAGAAGAGGAGGACAGAAGAGGAGGACAGAAGAGGAGGACAGAAGAGGAGGACAGAAGAGGAGGACAGAAGAGGAGGACAGAAGAGGAGGACAGAAGAGGAGGACAGAAGAGGAGGACAGAAGAGGAGGACAGAAGAGGAGGACAGAAGAGGAGGACAGAAGAGGAGGACAGAAGAGGAGGACAGAAGAGGAGGACAGAAGAGGAGGACAGAAGAGGAGGACAGAAGAGGAGGACAGAAGAGGAGGACAGAAGAGGAGGACAGAAGAGGAGGACAGAAGAGGAGGACAGAAGAGGAGGACAGAAGAGGAGGACAGAAGAGGAGGACAGAAGAGGAGGACAGAAGAGGAGGACAGAAGAGGAGGACAGAAGAGGAGGACAGAAGAGGAGGACAGAAGAGGAGGACAGAAGAGGAGGACAGAAGAGGAGGACAGAAGAGGAGGACAGAAGAGGAGGACAGAAGAGGAGGACAGAAGAGGAGGACAGAAGAGGAGGACAGAAGAGGAGGACAGAAGAGGAGGACAGAAGAGGAGGACAGAAGAGGAGGACAGAAGAGGAGGACAGAAGAGGAGGACAGAAGAGGAGGACAGAAGAGGAGGACAGAAGAGGAGGACAGAAGAGGAGGACAGAAGAGGAGGACAGAAGAGGAGGACAGAAGAGGAGGACAGAAGAGGAGGACAGAAGAGGAGGACAGAAGAGGAGGACAGAAGAGGAGGACAGAAGAGGAGGACAGAAGAGGAGGACAGAAGAGGAGGACAGAAGAGGAGGACAGAAGAGGAGGACAGAAGAGGAGGACAGAAGAGGAGGACAGAAGAGGAGGACAGAAGAGGAGGACAGAAGAGGAGGACAGAAGAGGAGGACAGAAGAGGAGGACAGAAGAGGAGGACAGAAGAGGAGGACAGAAGAGGAGGACAGAAGAGGAGGACAGAAGAGGAGGACAGAAGAGGAGGACAGAAGAGGAGGACAGAAGAGGAGGACAGAAGAGGAGGACAGAAGAGGAGGACAGAAGAGGAGGACAGAAGAGGAGGACAGAAGAGGAGGACAGAAGAGGAGGACAGAAGAGGAGGACAGAAGAGGAGGACAGAAGAGGAGGACAGAAGAGGAGGACAGAAGAGGAGGACAGAAGAGGAGGACAGAAGAGGAGGACAGAAGAGGAGGACAGAAGAGGAGGACAGAAGAGGAGGACAGAAGAGGAGGACAGAAGAGGAGGACAGAAGAGGAGGACAGAAGAGGAGGACAGAAGAGGAGGACAGAAGAGGAGGACAGAAGAGGAGGACAGAAGAGGAGGACAGAAGAGGAGGACAGAAGAGGAGGACAGAAGAGGAGGACAGAAGAGGAGGACAGAAGAGGAGGACAGAAGAGGAGGACAGAAGAGGAGGACAGAAGAGGAGGACAGAAGAGGAGGACAGAAGAGGAGGACAGAAGAGGAGGACAGAAGAGGAGGACAGAAGAGGAGGACAGAAGAGGAGGACAGAAGAGGAGGACAGAAGAGGAGGACAGAAGAGGAGGACAGAAGAGGAGGACAGAAGAGGAGGACAGAAGAGGAGGACAGAAGAGGAGGACAGAAGAGGAGGACAGAACAATCGATCCTACAACATAAAGGAAGAAGCAGAACAACATCTGCCATTACATCAAAAGGTATTTGAGAGGAAAGAGGAACACCATGTGGACCATCCTGCTGGGACCTCTCTGCCGATATCATCATACGGCAATACCGGCTGGTAAGTAGAAATCCACCAAAGTAATAATCGCAGGATAGTAGTAATCTAGTGGTAGTATATCAGTATTAGTGTAATTTGAGTAATAATACTAGTGATAATAGTAAGAAAGTAATAAAATAACAGTAGTAATAGTAGTAGGTAGAATAACAGTGTGATCCAGGGTTCTAGGACTGATCGCCTTTTCTCGGGGTCAAGACGGAATTTTTCCGCTGTGACACAAATTGACTGAAGGTGTCCTGAGGTTTTTGCCTTCTTTTGGATCAACACTGTAGGTATAGGGTAGTATTAGTAGTAATAGGAAAGAAGAATAATACAGTAATAAGATAGCAGGATAATAATAATATAAACTAGTTATATCTCTAGAAAGAACAAAGAGTAAATAAAAATTATAGACGTAGTTCAATCAATACTGTAATATTAAATAGTTATAGAAAAGTTAGAGTAGTACTTTAATAAGAAAGCAGGACATAAGACAAAATATATAAAAAAAATTATATTAAAAACTGTAGAAGTACATTTAGTACAGTAATAGTAATTACATAACTAGTAACATAATTAGGTTTGATCTAGGGTTCTAGGACTGATCGTCTTTTCTCGGGGTCAAGAAGGACTTTTTCCCCTGTAACACAAATTGGCTGAAGGTGTCCTGGGGTTTTTGCCTTCTTCTGGATCAACACTGTAGGTATAGGGCAGTATTAGTAGTGATAGGAAAGAAGAATAATACTGTAATAAGATAGCACAATGTTAATAATAACCATCTCAAATAGTTAGATTTATAAAAACAAATTAAAATAACTCCAGTAGTACAATAATTAGCGTAATATTATATAACTTGTAATAACATTATTAGGTTTGATCCAGGGTCCTAGGACTGATCGCCTTTTCCATAGGTCAAGAAGGAATTTTTTCCCCTAAGAAACATATTGCCGTTAGGTGTCCTGGGGTTTTTGCCTACTTCTGGATCAACAGCTTTAGGCAAAGGGATTTTAGTAATACCATTATTAGAATCACAAGTATAATAAAAAAAATTTAATTAAATTTTTTTAATTAGTGTTATAACAGTTACAATTAATTGCATTACGGCAATAATAATAAATAGTAAACATGGTGGTAATAATAATACAAAAAACTAGTCCCAGTTACTAAGTTAGTGTAGTGTTAGTGTAGGGACCCATCTGAAGAGGTCGCCTTGACGTTGGCAGATGGGCTCGCACAATTTGCTCAAAATGTGCGCTAAGAACCTCATATTTCTATGTACAGGAGATCTAGCAGTAATTCCATTCAGGAGATAGATATCTGTGTATACACACACACACTTTGTTATATAATTTTGTGCAGCACACAGGGCAGGGATACAGGTACAGGGCGAGAGTGTTACAGTGATATTATAACTCGGCTTTAAGGATAAAATGCTGATAACTACAGATTCTGGAAACACATCCGAAACTAGACCTTGTAAGTAACTGGTTCCCAGCTAGTGGTGAATATGTACAGGGCAGTCCGGTACCAGGACCCGCTCTATAGGACACATTATCATCAGGCAGGTCCTGTCAGGGCTCTTACAAGATCTGCGGCAGAAGTGTGGCTGTATAACACAGTCCTGCTCCTGCCTCAGCCACCGACAGTGGAGCCAACCTTGATCCTGGCAGCTTAATCCACTGTATGACACAGTAGGGGGCTTCCACAGCATTTAGGCACTTTAGACAGGAGAGGGAGGTGCGATCATGGTGCCGATGAGTTTCTATGGCAGCCGAGATCTAACAATGGACCCCATGACGGCCATCTTACTGCTCCTATTAGACCCCGGCTGAGGAAAGGTCTATGAGGACACCGGTCAGACTTATGTCGCCTGCTCTGCACATATTAGAAATGCCTAGGGCTGATTAGTTTGCCATTTGTAAATCTGATCCAGCAGCGCTGGGCTACCACTGACGTGATCAGGGCTATTGAGCTCCTAGATTGGACAGAGGAGCTCAGTCTTCAGCAGGAGCTGGCCGAGGAGAGCGGAGCAACTTGCATGGGGCTGCTGCACAAGAAGTAACTCAAAAGGTGGAGATTTACCCGGAGACGTGGTGCCCGGGCTGTGATCGGCTGTGCAGGCTGCATAGACGATGCCTCCTAGGACCCGAACTTCACCCCAAACAGGCACAGCAGAGCTCGGACCGACAGAAGTTCTTTTGCATTGGAGGAGAGACCCTTTTCGATATCTGACCAGGTCCCCTGGGCTCCCCACCCTCTGGGACTCGCATCTGTGGTAATTGTGCTAGTGACCCCAAGTACCCAGAGAACCCCTCGAGATTGGTGGCAGGATGAGCCTAACCTCTATAAAGATTTTACTGACCGGGGTGATAAGGACATCTTCCCTTCCAAGTGCCCCTTAAGAGAAACTTCATTATGTAGCAGATCCCACTGTAAAACCCTGGAATGGTATTGTGCTCACAGAACCCACGATATCAGGGTACCCAACAGGTACATTGCACCTCCAAGGGACATGACCGAATTTGCTATGGCTTTCTTCACCGGGCCCCTCATTTATCGTATTTTAGCTTCCGGGAGGTAGCATTCTTGAGATTCGCAATCCCCAAAAACTGCTGAACTGTCGAAGTAATCTGGATCGTGTGCTCGCGATTCCAGACGAAATCCATGACACAGTGACGGCAGGGTGAGATATTGCGTGATCACCCCGGTGTCGTCTGAGGAATCCCTGACGCTGCGCATTAAAAAGAATATTGCACAGTGACAAGATCCTGCTGAGCAACTGAGAGTTAGAATTGACAACCGACACATGCGCAGAGTAGCAGGGACTAGCCCAGCCCCTGAAACAGGCATCACTGATGACGCTTCATTCAGGGTGGGGAAAGAGGCAGCAGCAGTGACCGCAGCCTCTGCTCCCTGATCACGTCCATCTTCATATCCCAGGATGCACTGGGGATTTTCAAACTAAATGTTATCAAACAGGAAGTTGGTAAAAAAAACAAATGTATACACACATACAAACACACCCCAGTTAGATAAATTTAGATTAACTTTTAATTAAAGTATATTAGAAAAGCAATTACCATATTTTTCGGACCATAAGACGCACCTAGGTTTTAGAGGAAAAAAAAAAAAAAATTAAGCAAAAAATTGTTCATGATGCACTTTTAAGGGGGAGGGGGTCTTCTGCTGACACTGGTATAGGGGTAATACCCAATTTTGACAATATCCCCTATCCTGGTATATATGCCCAACCCCCTTCCTTTTATACGTGGCCATCATCCCCGTCCAGGTACGCACGGCGGCCATCATCCCCGTCCAGGTATGTATGGCCCCCTCATCTTTATCCTGTTTTGTATGGCCCCCTCATCCATACCCTAATATGCATGGTCCCCCTAATCCCCATCAGGCTGCACATAAAAAAAATAAACACTTATACTCACCTTTCTTCTCTCTCCTCCTGTCTGCCCGCACTGATCTCTCCATGTGAGTCGCACGTCACTGCCATGCGCGGCTCACATGGAGAGATCAGCTGCCGGAAGTCACTGCTCCCCACGCCGGGTCTGTGTGCACGGGGAGCAGTGACTTCACTCTCCTTCATAGCCGGCACACAGCTTGGCCGCGCTGCGGTTCCTGCTGCTGCCGGGCTATAGCGTGTGCCCGCTTATTAAAAGGCATGAATATTCACCCCCTCCCCACGCCCATGGGCGTGGAGAGAGGTTGAATATTCATGCCCTTTAACAGAGGGCACAGGCGATTCCGGCAGCAGCAGGAGCCGCAGCGCGGCTACACTGTGTGCTGCTATTAAGGAGCAGTGAATATTCATTTTCTTTAGCAGCAGGGACAGTGTAGGCTGCACCGCTGCCTCCTGTGCCCCGCTCCTCCACAGCTACCACTCCCCTCACACCCCACATCTATAATATAACCGGGAATGCGGGTCTCTGTCCAAAGCCTCGATAGACTGCGCATGCGTGACGTGCAGTCTGGCTCCAGACAGAAGACCGCATCCAGCCGTTACAGGTAAGAGGTGTATGGCGTCGGACATTGCGGTGTGTGTAGGCACTGAACACACACTGCGATCTCCGGCGCCATACTTACCTGACCAGGAGGAGCGTTGCCGCGGCGCCTCTCTTCAGCGGAGACCGGGGGCGGAGTGAGACGTCGGATCGGCGCGTGCGCATAGCGCTATCCGGCGCCATTTTTATGAAGACACATTTACAGTGTGTCTTCAGCAAATTGGCGCCGGTCGGCGCTGTGCTCTGTCGCCGCACTCCTCCCCCGGCCTCCGGCAGAACAGGACGCTGCAGCGCTGGAGTACAGAGAAGAAAGGAGAGTATAACTGTTTATTTTTTTGGGGATGAGGGGTGACACGCATACCAGGATTGGGGATGAGGGGTGACACGCATAATGGCATTGGGGATGAGGGGAGCCACGCATACCGGGATTGGGGATGAGGGGAGCCATGCATTCCAGGATAGGATGGCGGGGGCAGCACAAATACCAGGAATATATATACATACACACACACACACACACACACACACACACATACACACCCCCCCCCATTCGGACTATAAGACGCACCCTCCATTTTCCTCCAAAATTTTGGAGGAAAAAAAGTGCGTCTTATAGTCCGAAAAATACGGTAGATTATTAAATTAAATAGAGATTTAGGATTAAATCAGTGTAGGGTACGGACAACCCCTTTAATGTTAATTGAAATCAAAACAGTTCCCCGTTGTATTAATAAGGCAGTGATTCCAACTGTATTACCACTGGGAGACCCCCCCAACTCACACTCCTATTTCTTATGTCTTCATCGATCCCCCAGAACACAGCCCTGCATTACAGCCCTGCATTACAGCGTCCTTCAGGCTTTGTCCAATTATTTTCTCCAAATTTGTTTGCCGATCAGTGGCAAGAGGCTGTTGAGCTACTCAATCTCCTTGTTCCTTTGGAAAATTGGCACACTCTTGCATATAACAGTAGAGAATGGCCAAATCTTACGGAGACACTGGTAGATCGCAACGAAACATGGAGAGAGCAGATGTTCAGCGGTGAACTTGGAGTCTCCCTCCTCTATGAAGCTTTGCCGTACACATGGATAAAGATAGATAAAAGGCACATTACCTGTGGGTAGCCCAAGTGTGAAGTAATTGTCAGGTCCAGGATTGAACTGGGCGATGCGATTACTTATGTATTTTGCTGCCCATTCGCTGGCCAGGGCATAGTCATCAAGAATCACCAGCCGCATGATTGTGCCCACAAGCTCTCGCCTGGCAGCATGTGGCTAACAAACTGAAAAGAGAAGCGATACACAAGATAAGAGGTGACAATAATATACAAAAGAGGTAACACAATAATACACAGTCGGCAAGTTTGGAGACTGAAACACATTCTGGCTTTCATAAAGTTTGCTGCTTCAGTTTTTATAGTGTCAATTTGCATTAACTGTAGATTGTTATGAAGAATGATCAGATGAATTGTTAAAAAAAAAAAAAAAATGCATATTAATTTTTTCCCAAGGAAATTACTTAACCACAAAACCCCCATTTCCACAGTCATGCTTACTGAATTACAAGAGCAGGCTGGTGCTTCAAATCATGGTCTTCTGATTACCTTCAAGAAAACATGTGCAGTCATCATTGCTTTGCAGGCAAGGCCATTGCTGCTTGTAAGATTGCCCCTAGATCAACCATTTATGGGATCATTAAGAATTTAGTCTGCGGTGCATCATATACGTGTTGTGACGGATCAGCTCTTGGGTAGGCGCAGGTTCACACAGGAATGCAGTCCGCAGGTTCCAAAACAAACTGGTGGTTTATTAAATGTCCATAAACCAACCAGGAAACCAAAACATAACAGCTCTTTCAGCTGCTCGTAAAACTCGGCCCTTTAATCCGGGCCCACTAACTCCCTACACTATGTGTGCTGGAGCCTGCTTCTCCGGGTCCTACATCACCAAAGCTTGGCACTTCGGGGACACATACCTCCTGTCCACGACCTGTCCGGCAGCAACCTTACATACCCCCCCCCTCTGCCCAAAGCAGGGGGTGCATGGCACCTTCTGCCACCATACAACAGATACACAAAAGGTATAACGCAGTATTTCCCAAATACTAAGGAGATTCTGAAAACATGACCTATGGGGGTCCGTGAGGATGGGGTTTGGGAAACACTGCTATAACAGAACAAAACTAAAAATAACCAGTCCATACAGCACGGCATCAGCCGTTTAAATCTAGTGCTTTTCTCTGCCTCCAGCAGACTGAGCAGCACATGCAAGGTTTGCTCACGATGCACAACATACAGCACCACTGAGACAGGCGCAGCTGTCTTAAATCAGGCCTTCCAAGACCTGGACTGGAGGTAAGTGAGCAGCTGTTTCCCCCCCCAACTCTTTCAGCTGCTCTTGAAACCCGGCCCTTTAATAAGGCCCATTAACTCCCTCCCAGCACTATGTGTTCTGGAGCCTGCTTCTCCATGTCCTACATCACCGAAGTTTGGTACTTCGGGGACACATACCTCCCGTCCACGACCTGTCTGGCAGCCACCTTACAGTGTGCTGCACTGAGTTAGACCAGAATTGAACCAGAAGATAACTGAAGGTAACTGCACAGCCAGAGTAAAAAATGTTTCTCTTTGTTTTCACTCTCACCCCTATAGTCCTACACGTTCTACTAACCCTTCTCATCCCTACACCTAGTAATGAACTGGTCATCTCTCCCTCCATCTCACCTCCTCCTCAGATCTGTTCCTCAACATACAATCCTCTGTCTCCAAACACAGACAGCCACCTCACGCTCTCTCCTGCTGCTCCTCACTGCTGGCGATATCTCTCCAAATCATGGCCCTCCTCACCACATCCCCACAGTCACTTCTACCTCTCATCCACAATCTATCAAATTTCCACAACCTTTCTAACCCTATACCCATTGCCCATCCCCCGCTTCCCCAATCCCACTAACAGGAGCTCTATGGAACGCTCTCTCCGTCTGCAACAAACTTTCCTACATCCATGACCTTTTCATTACTAACAAACTTTCCTTCCTTGGCATCAATGGTACCTGACTCACCCCCTCTGACATGGCCTCTCCAGCTGCACTTTCATACGTTGGATTCCACCTTTCCCACACCCCTCGCCCCATCGGCAAGCATGACAAAGGAGTTTGTTTTCTCCTGTCAGATAACTGTACTCTGCTGGCCGACTAATCCAGCTGTCCCCCCCTCTATTCCCTGGCCTCTCCCCTCTGTCAATCCCTTCGCTGGCTCCCCATTATCCAGAGACTCCAGTTGAAAACCCTAACCATGACATACCAAGCCATCCACAACCTGTCTCCTCCATATAACTGTGACTTAGTGTCCCGGTACTTACCTGCACGCAACCTCCAATCCTCACAAGATCTCCTTCTCTACTCCCCTCTTATCTCCTCTTCCCACAATCACACGCAAGATTTCTCCCATGCATCCCCCTACTCTAGAACTCTCTACCCCAATATATCAGACTGTTGCCAACCGTGGAAACCTTCAAAAGGAAGCTGAAGATTCACCTCTTCTAACAAGCCTACAATCTGCAGTAACCACCGCTCCATCATACCACTGCACGACCAGCTCTACCCTCACCTACTGTATCCTCACCCATTCATTGTAGACTGTAAGCCCTCGCGGGCAGGGTCCTCGCTCCTCCTGTACCAGTCGGTGATTCGTTTTGTTCAAGATTATTGTACTTGTTTTTTGCTGTGTATATCCCTTTTCACATGTAAAGCTCCATGTAATAAATGGCACTATAATAAATAATAACTTAATAGGGGGAGGTTAATTTGCTGTGAAGACTTCAGGACTCCGAAGAAAGTCCAGCAAGTCCCTGTATCATCTCCTACATAGGATTCAGCTATGGAATTGGTTGAACATCAGTGCAGAGCTTGCTCAAGAATGGCAGCAGGCAGGCGTCAGTGCATCTGTACACACCGTGAGGAGAAGGATTTTGGAGGCTGTGCTGGTGTCAAGTAGGGCAGCAAAGAAACCACTTTTCTCCATGAAAAAGATTAAGAACAGGATTATAAAATGCAGTAAACTACAGTGATTGGATTACAGAGGACTGGGGTAAAGTTATTTCCCTGATGAAGGCCCCCTTCAAACTGTTAGGGACATATGGAAGAATGAATGTCCGGAGAAGAAAAGCTGAGCGCTACTTTGAGTCCTGTGTTATGCCAACCGTAAAGCACCCGAGACGAGTCATGTGTGGAGTTATCCATCATCAAAAGGGAGTGGGCTCACTCACAATTATACCTAAGAACACAGCAGGAGCATTTTGGTGATTAACAATGCATATATCAGCACGACGGAGAATATGTCACAAGGCAAAAGTGACAACTAAGTGTCTGGGTAACATTGACATTTTGGGTTCATGGCCAGTAAACTCTCCAGATCTCAATTCGATTGTGGTCACTCCTCAAAAAGCGGGTGGACAAACAGAAATGTATGTAGTGAGCTCCTAGCACTGATTAGACAAAAATTGTCCGTCGTCAGTCAGGATTTGGCCCAGCAGCCGATATCCAGCTGCCAAGGCGAAGGGAACGAGTCTTGAAAAATAAGGGTCAACACTGTGAATATTGAATCTTTCCATAAACTTGATGTATTTGTCAATAAAAGTGTAAAACTTATAAAATGCTGATAATTGTACTACAGTAACCACAGAAACATCTGACTAAAAGATCTAAAAACACTGAAGTGAACACCAAAATTTCTATCAGTCACAAGACTTTTGGCCAGAACTGTACATAAAGTGACACAAAACAAGATACAAGACATAGGTCAAAAAAAATTCTCCATCTTCTTCGTTACGTCAATCTGTGAAAAATGGGACTGCACTCAGATGTCATCTGAGTGCAGTGCGATCTTTTCCAAGAACTCATTAACTTGTATGGCCGAGCGTGATCCGAATATTAGATGAAACTCAAGCATAGTGATTTTTGTCCTCGGACAGACTGTCTATCGGGCCGTGCACATGTCCGATTTTTCTTCTTGGACAAACACTAGTCACAGTGCGATTCAATGTTTTGTCAGATCGCACTCCGACCGAAAACACTGCTATCTGCACCTGCCTTAACATTGCAACGCTAACAATAGTGATCTCAGCAAGGACTGCTGGGAGATTTCAGCTCAGAAGCCTGCAGATCTCTGAACGCAGCTCTAGACTATCACTGGCTGTAACTCCGGATTAGTAATCGATACGTTTTTCGAAAGTTACACAATAAACTATAATAAATTACTCTCATGTGAACACAAATTCTAAAGGAGAACTCTAACACTAAGATATTAACTTAAGGAGGA
Source organism: Phyllobates terribilis (assembly GCF_046119375.1). Lineage (NCBI taxonomy): Eukaryota > Metazoa > Chordata > Amphibia > Anura > Dendrobatidae > Phyllobates > Phyllobates terribilis. Next base: position 1,596,908 of record NW_027363010.1, on the reverse strand, counting down.
ATTCACACATCCGTGGTGGGATCCGAGGACCCGGCCCGTCTCTCCGGACCTGATCAGTGCCTCATCCATTCCTAGGAGGTAATCACAGATCAGCACTGGTGACCCAGCGGTTGTCAGATCTGAGCTCGCTCCGTGGAGCACAGATGTGTGAATTCAGCCTTACAGAAGTTGTCCCAGAGTAGAAAGCCAGAGCTGTTGGATTACAGCGCCACCCCTGAGCACAGGCTGTGTGTGGCATTACAGCTCAGCACCTGTCACGTCACTAGACCGGAGCTGTAGTACCAGACACAACCTGTGGCCAGGACTGGCGCTCTGTGTTCCTTTTTCTCATGGACAAACCCTGTGCAGAAAAATACAGAATCCAGGAACCTCCAAACATGGCAGAAATCACCAAGTTCTAACAGTGCATAATGGGCGCAGCTCCAGCCGTACTGTCAGTGACTGGAAACCTGGTTTATAGTCCAACTGCTGACAGGTGAGAGGCTGCGGCTCCCTGTAATCACCGGCTCTGACCCGTCACCGACCATTGCTGCTCTACAGCAGTCTATGAGCCGCTCTCTATAGTGCAGGGGACTAACCACATCCACAGGAAGCCAGGGTGCCCCCCCCGGACTGAGACTGCCCCCCGGGAGCTCAGTGTGGGGTGCGCAGTCATCCGCCATGTCTCCCCAATACTCAGCAGCCTCACCACCCACCACTCGCTCTGCAGCCTCCTCCCTGGTAAACGCTAGAATGTATGGGCTCCTTCCAGGTATGACGTCGTTTCCGTGGGCGTGTCCTGACTGCATTATGGGCGTGTTCTAGTTTAGCACCAGACGCCATAGATTCATGCAGAAAGTGATACGGTGAAGCTTCAGGAGGAGGTCAGTGCTGGGCTCTGGGGGGGGTGCTGTGGGCTTTGGGTGGTCTGGGATGATGATGATTGATGATGATGATGATGCACGCGTGTGGGGGCTCTGGGAGCTCTGTGGGGATGCTGCCGGCTGTGGTGGCATGTCTATGGCTCTGGTGGGGGCTCTGTGGGCATGCTACGAGCTGGTGGTGGCTCTGGAGGGATGCTGCTTGCTTGTGGGGGCTCTGTGGGGATGCTGGGGGCATGCTGCTGGCTGGTGGGGGCTCTGGAGGGATGCTGCGGGCTCATGGTGGCTCTGGAGGGATGCTGCGGGCTCATGGTGGCTCTGGAGGGATGCTGCGGGCTCATGGTGGCATGTCTATTGCTCTGGTGGGGGCTGTGTGGGCATGCTGCGGGCTGGTGGTGGCTCTGGAGGGATGCTGCGGGCTTGTGGGGGCTCTGGAGGGATGCTGGGGGCATGCTGGCTGGTGGGGGCTCTGGAGGGATGCTGCGGGCTGGTGGTGCCTCTGGGGGGGATGCTGCGGGTCTGTGGGGGATGGTGGGGGCATGCTGTGGGCTGGTGGGGGCTGATGATGCACGCGTGTGGGGGCTCTGGGAGCCCTGTGGGGATGCTACGGGCTGTGGTGGCATGTCTATGGCTCTGGTGGGGGCTCTGTGGGCATGCTGCGGGCTGGTGGTGGCTCTGGAGGGATGCTGCGGGCTTGTGGGGGCTTTGGAGGGATGCTGGGGGCATGCTGCTGGCTGGTGGGGGCTCTGGAGGGATGCTGCGGGCTCATGGTGGCTCTGGGGGGATGCTGCGGGTCTGTGGGGGATGGTGGGGGCATGCTGTGGGCTTGTGGCTCTGGGGGCATGCTGCGGGCTCGTGGGTGCTCTATGGGGCTGGTGCGGGTTCTGTGGGAGCATGTTGCGGGCTCTGGAGGTAATCTGCGGGGGGGGGGATGATGCACCCGTGTGGGGGCTCTGGGGGGGGGTCAGATGATGCACGCGTGTGGGGGCTCTGTGGGGATGCTGCAGGCTGTGGTGGCATGTCTATGGCTCTGGTGGGGGCATGCTGCGGGCTGGTGGTTGCTCTGGAGGGATGCTGCAGGCTTGTGGGGGCCCTGGGTGCATGCTGCGGGCTCTGTGGGGATGCTGCGGGCTCTGGAGGTATTCTGGGGGGGGATGCTGCGGGCTTGGTGATGCACGCTTGTGGGGGGGGGCGGATGATGCACGCTTGTGGGGGGGGGGGGCGGATGATGCACGCTTGTGGGGGCTCTGGGGGGGATGATGCACGCGTGTGGGGGCTCTGGGGGGGATGCTGCGGGCTGTGGTGGCATGTCTATGGCTCTGGTGGGGGCATGCTGCGGGCTGGTGGTTGCTCTGGAGGGAAGCTGCAGGCTTGTGGGGGCTCTGGGTGCATGCTGCGGGCTCTGAGTGCTCTGTGGGGATGCTGAGGGCATGCTGCGGGCTCTGGAGGTATTCTGGGGGGGATGCTGCGGGCTTGGTGATGCACGCTTGTGGGGGGGGCGGATGATGCACGCTTGTGGGGGGGGCGGATGATGCACGCTTGTGGGGGGGGCGGATGATGCACGCTTGTGGGGGGGGGCGGATGATGCACGCTTGTGGGGGGGGGGCGGATGATGCACGCTTGTGGGGGGGGGCGGATGATGCACGCTTGTGGGGGGGGGCGGATGATGCACGCTTGTGGGGGGGGGCGAATGATGCACGCTTGTGGGGGGGGGGCGAATGATGCACGCTTGTGGGGGGGGGCGAATGATGCACGCTTGGGGGGGGCGAATGATGCACGCTTGGGGGGGGGGCGGATGATGCACGCTTGGGGGGGGCGGATGATGCACGCTTGGGGGGGGCGGATGATGCACGCTTGGGGGGGCGGATGATGCACGCTTGGGGGGGGGCGGATGATGCATGCTTGTGGGGGCTCTGGGGGGGGGGGATGATGCACGCGTGTGGGGGCTCTGGGAGCTCCGTGGGCATGCTACGGGCTGGTGGTGGCTCTGGAGGAATGCTGCAGGCTTGTGGGGGCATGCTGCGGGCTGGTGGGGGCTCTGGGGGGATGCTGCGGGCTGGTGGTGGCTCTGGGGGGGATGCTGCGGGCTGGTGGGGATGCTGGGGGCATGCTGCGGGCTGTGGTGGCATGTCTATTGCTCTAGTGGGGGCTGTCTAGGCATGCTGCGGGCTGGTGGGGGCTCTGGAGGGATGCTGCGGGCTCGTGGTGGCTCTGGGGGGATTCTGCGGGCTGGTGGTGGCTCTGGGGGGATGCTGCGGGCTGGTGGGGATGCTGAGGGCATGGTGGGGGCTCTATGGGCATGCTACGGGCTGGTGGTGGCTCTGGAGGGATGCTGCGGGCTGGTGGGGATGCTGGGGGCATGCTGCGGGCTGTGGTGGCATGTCTATTGCTCTGTTGGGGGCTGTGTGGGCTGGTGGTGGCTCTGGAGGAATGCTGCGGGTTTGTGGGGACGCTGGGGGGGGCTGATGATGCACGCATGTGGGGGCTCTGTGGGGATTCTGCGGGCTGTGGGGCATGTCTATGGCTCTGGTGGGGGCATGCTGCGGGCTGGTGGTTGCTCTGGAGGGATGCTGCAGGCTTGTGGGGGCTCTGGGTGCATGCTGCGGGCTGTGGTGGCATGTCTATGGCTCTGGTGGGGGCATGCTGCGGGCTGGTGGTTGCTCTGGAGGGATGCTGCAGGCTTGTGGGGGCTCTGGGTGCATGCTGCGGGCTCTGGGTGCTCTGTGGGGATACTGAGGGCATGCTGCGGGCTCTGGAGGTATTCTGGGGGGGATGCTGCGGGCTTGATGATGCACGCTTGTGGGGGGGCGGATGATGCACGCTTGTGGGGAGGCAGATGATGCACGCTTGTGGGGAGGCAGATGATGCACGCTTGTGGGGAGGCAGATGATGCACGCTTGTGGGGAGGCAGATGATGCACGCTTGTGGGGAGGCAGATGATGCACGCTTGTGGGGAGGCAGATGATGCACGCTTGTGGGGAGGCAGATGATGCACGCTTGTGGGGAGGCAGATGATGCACGCTTGTGGGGAGGCAGATGATGCACGCTTGTGGGGAGGCAGATGATGCACGCTTGTGGGGAGGCAGATGATGCACGCTTGTGGGGAGGCAGATGATGCACGCTTGTGGGGAGGCAGATGATGCACGCTTGTGGGGAGGCAGATGATGCACGCTTGTGGGGAGGCAGATGATGCACGCTTGTGGGGAGGCAGATGATGCACGCTTGTGGGGAGGCAGATGATGCACGCTTGTGGGGAGGCAGATGATGCACGCTTGTGGGGAGGCAGATGATGCACGCTTGTGGGGAGGCAGATGATGCACGCTTGTGGGGAGGCAGATGATGCACGCTTGTGGGGAGGCAGATGATGCACGCTTGTGGGGAGGCAGATGATGCACGCTTGTGGGGAGGCAGATGATGCACGCTTGTGGGGAGGCAGATGATGCACGCTTGTGGGGAGGCAGATGATGCACGCTTGTGGGGAGGCAGATGATGCACGCTTGTGGGGGGGGCGGACGATGCACGCTTGTGTGGGGGGCGGACGATGCACGCTTGTGTGGGGGGGCGGACGATGCACGCTTGTGTGGGGGGGGGCGGACGATGCACGCTTGTGTGGGGGGGGGCGGACGATGCACGCTTGTGGGGGGGCGGACGATGCACGCTTGTGGGGGGGGGCGGACGATGCACGCTTGTGGGGGGGGCGGACGATGCACGCTTGTGGGGGGGGCGGACGATGCACGCTTGTGGGGGGGGGCGGACGATGCACGCTTGTGTGTGGGGGGGCGGACGATGCACGCTTGTGGGGGGGGGCGGACGATGCACGCTTGTGGGGGGGGGCGGACGATGCACGCTTGTGGGGGGGGGCGGACGATGCACGCTTGTGGGGGGGGGGCGGACGATGCACGCTTTTGGGGGGGGCGGACGATGCACGCTTGTGGGGGGGGGCGGACGATGCACGCTTGTGGGGGGGGGCGGACGATGCACGCTTGTGGGGGGGGGGCGGACGATGCACGCTTGTGGGGGGGGCGGACGATGCACGCTTGTGGGGGGGGGCGGACGATGCACGCTTGTGGGGGGGGGCGGACGATGCACGCTTGTGGGGGGGGGCGGACGATGCACGCTTGTGGGGGGGGGGCGGATGATGCACGCTTGTGGGGGGGGGGGCGGATGATGCACGCTTGTGGGGGGGGGACGACGGATGATGCACGCTTGTGGGGGGGGGGGGGGGATGATGCACGCTTGTGGGGGGGGGTCGTCCCAGCAAATGGCCCCCTGCAAACATTATATCCCCCCAGAGACCCCATAAGGAGAGTGTGCCCGCCCCCCTGCAGCCCCCTATTCAGCCCTGGCAGCCGGCAACATCACCATCCCCATGGCCTCATAGCTGAAATCATGGAACTTGTATTCAGCTTCCAAAAAGTCCACCAGCCTCACCTTCCAGGGCTCCTGCCTTTTTGAATAGCTAGATAAGATGATCTCTAATGCCATGGGGAGTAAGAGTATTTTGTTTCTGCAACAGAGGGACAAATGCCCTCCTCCCAAGAGACGCACAGTCCAGTTTTGGTCCTTTCGGAAATTTTCAGTGTAGAAAAGCAACCAAAAGGACAACACTCCGGCCCACCAGGAAAAGAAGAGACCTTCCTTTAGGCTAGCCCCCTCCTGGCATCAACGAACCCACCAGCGCTGGTCTGCCAGACCCGGATCTAGAAGATTCCCACCTGGGATGTTTCTCAGGGTGGGCGGCCGTCTCCTTTGGTTCCGGGATGAGTGGCTCTCGGTAGTCAACAACGCTTGGGTCTGAGATGTTGTCGACTACAGCCACAAAATAGATTTTTCCACGCTGCCTTGTTTTCGAGACCACTTTCCACAAAGACCCCCTTCCCTTATTCCTGGGTTTTTCAAGGCTATTGATTTGCTATCCAAAGCAGCATCATGATCTCAGTTCCAGGACGCTGAGACATCAGACGCCGGAGGCCGGCCGAGGGGTCGGGGCAAAGCCAAAGACCTTACCCACAATCCTCCCATAAATGCACTTTTATTAAATTAGAATTATTTCTATACATAATGGTAAAATGTTATTTCTATAATATTTCTACAATTAAACGTTTGAGATTTCTGTGGTAATGGTTATTTTGTTTCTTTTAAACCTGTTCTGAATGTAAATAAAACATTTCTCTGATTAAGTTTCCACATTGTATTTTAGCCTTTCATTTTACTCATAGGGCAGGAAAAGCCCATGATGCACCTGTGTAAACCATATAAAAGGTACTATAATAACATGGCTTAGACAGGTAAACCACTTTTCAAACAATGAAGTTCACTTGTACAAGCTGCATAGATGAAAACCTGCTTTAGGCTGTGTGCCCACGATGCAGAAATGCTCAGGATTTTATCCTGTGAGTTTCTGCAACTCCCTGGCAGAAAAAACGCATGCGGATTGTGCATGCGGATTGTGCATGCTGTAAGGCAGCGCTAGTCATCATCCTGGGGAATACTCGCTGCAGCGCGTCAATTAATGCACACCAGCAATGTCTTTCCGGTTTTCACACTTCAGCAGTTTATTATACTTCATAAACCGCAGTTCACACATATAATGTCCACGAGCTCAAGTGGCAGACAGGCCCACTTGGCTTCAGATACAGCCTTCAGCAAGGCAATACTATAGCAATGTCCATATAACAAAGTGTATTACCTTTGTCAGGTTTTAGCTGCTTCAGTCCATTTGGTTCCGCCACCACTGTGGCTCTAGAGCTTACCACACGTGGTCTCCAGCCCTTGTCCCGTCCAAGGCCACTGGCATCTCTCACACACACAGATCCAGGCTCTGCCCTCCAGGACACTTATCCTCCAAAGCCTCTGGCTCTCCAAGGCTTACTGGCATCACTTACACACACAAGGATCCAGGCTTCACCCTCCAGGAGTCCACCAAGCTTCATCAGGCCTCACACGGTGCCACACACACGGGTAACAGGCCTCAGGCCTATCACACCCCTTGCACCCCTGCATACTTCTGTCTAAAATTACCAGGGTTTTTATATCCTATAGAAACAGCCACAGGACCTGCGCTTATCTCACAGTCACATGTCCAGACCTTCTGTTGTGCAAAAGGACCTGTGTGATGTCACAGTCATGTGACCAGTCAGCTGAGGGAGGTACGTGGTCCGTCAAAACACACACTGAACCATTAAAGGGATGCCTGCTGCATCATAATGCGGATTGTGCATGCGGATTGTACATGCGGATTATGCATGCGGATTGTACATGCGTTTTGCTGCCAGGGACAAGCGGAAGTGAAGCGTTCTTCACTTGCATTTCCGCATGCGGGTTGTCAAGCGCTTTCCAAGCGATTTTAGCATCACTTGGAAAGTGTTTGACAACTTGGTCACACTAAATAAATCCATGCAAACGGCATGGATTTATATAGTGTGACCGAAAGAATGTTAAAAAAATAAATATATACTTACCCTCTGATGGCCCCCGGTGTCCTGCTTTCCCTCCGTTCTCCCTTGCCAGCAGCGATACACTGAAGGACCTGCCGACGTCAGCGTCGCGTGAGCTGTCACATGACTATAATGTCAGCACAGGTCCTTCAGTACATCGCGAACTGCCGGCATGAGAGGAGGAGTGCAGCGGGGGGCCGCCAGAAGGTAAGTATATATTTATTTTTTATTTTATTCATTTTTTTTTCTTTGCAGTTTTCTATGGTACCCTGGTCCGGAGGAGTCTTCTCTCCTCTATACCTGGGTACCATCCGCACACTAGAACGCATGGAATGCGCATCTACATATACAGTGATGCGTAATCCATGCGATCTAATGCAAGTCAATGGCGGCGAAAATGCAGCACTTCCGCAAAATAATTGGTAGTGCTGTGTTTTTTTCCGCAATGATGATCCGCAGAGGAAATTTCCGCAGCATGTGCACAGCACATGCGGATTATCATTGGGGAACATGGCAGGCCTTCTACCATGCGTTTTTTAAGCGTTTCTGCAGCGTTTTTGCTTAAAAAATGCATCGTGGGCACACAGCCTTAAGGGAACCTGTCACCTGTTTTTCCCCATATAAAGTACGACCACCACCTGTATGCCCTAGAGTGCTGTAAAGAAGTCGGACGGTACTAGATTGTGCCTGCCGTGCCTCAGACCGCACGGGAGGACGGTACTAGATTGTGCCTGCCGTGCCTCAGACCGCACGGGAGGACGGTACTAGATAGTGCCTGCCGTGCCTCAGACCACACGAGAGGACGGTACTAGATTGTGCCTGCCGTGCCTCAGACCACACGGGAGGATGGTACTAGATTGTGCCTGCCGTGCTTCAGACCACACGGGAGGACTGTACTAGATTGTGCCTGCCGTGCCTCAGACCACATGAGAGGACTGTACTAGATTGTGCCTGCCGTGCTTCAGACCACACGGGAGGACTACTAGATTGTGCCTGCCGTGCTTCAGACCGCACGGGAGGACGGTACTAGATAGTGCCTGCCATGCTTCAGACCACACGAGAGGACGGTACTAGATTGTGCCTGCCGTGCCTCAGACCACACGAGAGGACGGTACTAGATTGTGCCTGCCGTGCCTCAGACCACACGGGAGGACGGTACTAGATTGTGCCTGCCGTGCCTCAGACCACACGAGAGGACGGTACTAGATTGTGCCTGCCGTGCCTCAGAGCACACGGGAGGACGGTACTAGATAGTGCCTGCCGCTCTTCAGACCACACGAGAGGACTGTACTAGATAGTGCCTGCCGCTCTTCAGACCACATGCTGCAGATAAAAAAATAAATCAAAATATGACTGAAAGAGCACCACAGCAACAAAATATAGTACATTGATAAACAGTGTTATAATTATATCTATAATATAATCGGCTAAGCGTCCCTCTGTCTGAAGCCTCGATAGACTGCGCATGTGCGACGCGCAGTCTGGCTCTAGACAGAAGAACGCATGGAGCCGTTACAGGTAAGAGGAGTGTATGGCGCCGGAGATCGCGGTATGCTTAGACACTGAATGCATACTTATATATTTACCTGACCGGGAGGAGCGTTGTCGCGGCGCCTCTCTCTTCGCCGGAGACCGGGGCAGGAGTGAGGCGTCGGATCGGCGCATGCGCATAGCGCTATCCAGCGCCATTTTACTGAAGACACATTTGCAGTGTCTCTTCAGCAAAGTGGTGCCGGACAGCGCAGTATGGGCACGCACGTACTCCGGCGCTGCACTCCTCCCCCGGCAGAGCAGGACACAGCAGCGCTGGAGCACAGGGAAGAAAGGTGAGTATAAGTGTTTATTTTTTTGTATGTGTGTGCAGCGTGAAAGAGATGAGGGGGCCACACATACCAGGATTGGGGGGTGAGGGACGCCATGCATACCAGGATTGGGGGGTGAGGGACGCCATGCATACCAGGATTGGGGGATGAGGGACGCCATGCATACCAGGATTGGGGGATGAGGGACGCCATGCATACCAGGATTGGGGGATGAGGGACGCCATGCATACCAGGATTGGGGGATGAGGGATGCCATACATACCAGGATTGGGGGGTAAGGGGCCCATACATACCAGGATTGGGGGGTGAGGGGCCCCATCCATACCAGGATTGGGGGATGAGGGGCCCTATGCATACCAGGATTAGAGGATAAGGGATGCCATACATACCAGGATTGGGGGATGAGGGGTGCCATGCATACCAGGATTGGGGGATGAGGGGTGCCATGCATACCAGGATTGGGGATGAGGGGTGCCACGCATACCAGCATTGGGCAATGAGGGGGGCCACGCATACCAGGATTGGGGGATGAGGGGTACCATGCATACCAGGATTGGGGGATGAGGGGGCCACACATACCAGCATTGGGGGATGAGGGGGGCCACGCATACCAGGATTGGGGGGTGAGAGGTGCCATGCATCCCAGTATAGGATGATGGGGGCAGCACAAATACCAGGAGGGGGGCAGCACATACCAGCATGGGAGACCATATACCAATAAAGATGCTCGCCACCCGGGTGTAGAACGGATTCAGTAGTGTGAGAGAAAAGAATCCATCTTGTTTGTCTGTGGTATCCATTTTGTTTTCACTCTTATGTAATGGTCATCAGGTAACACTGATGGGTAGTGAGGTTTCACATTACTATTCACTCCCTTAAGGTTACTATTGGTTCATAGGTCAGAGGGAAACATTCCTTTGTCTCTGACCCTATTTAAAGTGCCACATGTGCTAATAAAGCAGAAGTCTTTTCTAGTACACCATACAAGGCTGTGCTGTATTGATTTCCCGAGCGCTCGTAAAACAAATCTTATTAATTTGGAGTTCGGAAGGCATAGAAGAGAGCGTATTTCGCTCACAGTAGCTAGTTTATTTATACGGGGCTGTTCACCGTATCCGGGACAGTTGGAACTAGAGCCGAGAGGATCAATTCTTGGGACGCTGGACAGGAGGCCACGAATCTCTTATCTATAGTGTTGCACGAGCATGCTCGGTTTACCCTTTCACCGTGCACGCTCGGTTGCTGCCCGAGTATTTTCGGCGTGCTCGGTATCTATGCTCGGGCCGCTGGGGCTGTTAGACAGCTGTGACACATGCAGGGATTGCCTAACAAACATGCAATCCCTGCATGTGTCACAGCTGTCTAACAGCCGCGACACATGCAGCCGCGGCGGCTCGAGCATAGATGCCGAAAATACTCAGGCAGCACCTGAGCGTGCTCTGTGAGAGGGTTAAGAGAACACGCTCATGCGTCACTACTAACCTTGCCTCATCCGGCGTGACTTTTGATGAAGCTGGCATGGTGTCATCTGTGCGTCGTGCTTCTTTCACTTGGGATTTATGGATTTATTTTCTGTCCATTCCACTTTCTCATCTTTATGTAGCTTCACTATTTGACATTGGCTTTTTTGTGTCTGCAAGGCCGTGTTCACATGTTGAATAAATACTGTATTTTTTTTGGTTTTCTGCAGATGTCCACACCAAACTACACAATAACAATCTTCTCTGATTATTACGTACTTGCTGCATTTTTTTATGCCTTTTCCCCCTTATTTGATGTTTTTTGGTGCAGATGTGAAGCCGCATTGTTCATTTTTTGTTATAATACAGAATGGCTTTGATTCTGCTCTTAAGGTAACTGCAGTCTTTTTACCTGCGTTTTCTCTCTTTTTCCACATAGAAGCCTCTAGACGTAAAATAAACCATAACCGTACAGATCAGCAGCGTCTTCAGACCACAGAGCCGTTTTCATGAAATCACATCCACTTTTCTTGGCCATTTAAATGCTGCAAAATGACTGTTCCAAAAAAGCAGCTGAAAAAACACAGCACTTATGCTACATCTGAACACGGCCTAAATGTGCAAGTGCAGTGGATGTGATTTAATGAAATCTACGCCTGCAGTGAGTCTAAAGACGCTGCTGAACTGTGCGGATTTCATGCATTTTATTATATATATATATATAAGCCTCTGTGGAGCCTGTAAAAAAAAACAACATTTTTAAGCTCAAAAATCTAAGTTTTTCTGTAGTATTAAAAATGTAGATTCACAGCTTCACCAAAACACATTTTAAGGGGGAAAACTCAAAAGAAACTCAGCAAACACACAATAATAAGATTGTTATTTTGTTGTATGGTGCGGACATAAAAAAATGCAGTCTTCATGTTGTGTGAACTTGGCTTTAGTGTTACATTTTATTCAACTTTTTATTTATTTTTTATGGCTTTAATAAAGACTAGCATACCTTTTCATTTTGTGGGATTGAAATTCAGCTGTTATACAGAGCTGAGTGCAGAACACAAAATATATTTTTATAATTTGCCAGTGTGATAGCGCAAGCTATAGTAGCCCACCTTATCATTTTTTGGGGGTGAAATTGATTTGTATGCACAGTAAAAAAAATATAATTTTTTTTCTGTTGCTAGCCAGAGTCCACCTAGTCCTTTTGTGGTGGTAAAATTCAGCTGTATGCAGAGACACCTCGTAAACGTGCGGCTCCGCTCGGTACACCTCGTACACGGGCGGCTCCGCTCCACACACTCGTACACGCGCGGCTCTGCTTCGTACACCTCGTACACGTGCAGCTCTGCTTTGTACACGCGTGACTCTGCTCCGTACACCTCGTACACACGCGACTCCGCTCCGCACACTCGTACACACGCGGCTCCGCTCTGTACACCTCGAACACGCGCGGCTCTGCTCCGTACACTTCGTAAACGCGTGGCTCCGGTCCGTACTCTTCATACAAGCGTGGCTCCACTCCGTACACCTCGTACATGCGCAGCTCCGCTCCACTCTGAACACTCGTACACGCGCTGCTCTGCTCTGCACACCTTGTACACGCACGTCTACGCTCCGTACACCTCGTACTTGCGCAGTTTTGCTCCGTACACCTCGTACTTGGCGGCGTCTCTCCGTACACCTTGTACACGTGCGGCTCCACTCCGCTCCGCACACATCGTAGACGTGCGGTTCCGCTCCGTACACCTCGTACACGCGCTGCTCTGCTCACCTTGTAAATGCGCGACTCTGCTCCGCACACCTCATACACGCACGGTTTCGCTCCATCTCGTACACGCGTGGCTCCGCTCCTTACACGTCGTACATGCGCTGCTCTGCTCTGTACACCTCGTACACGTATGGCTCTGCTTTGCACACCTCGTACATGCGCGGCTCCGCTCTGCACACCTCATACACGTGCGGCTCCGCTCCATACACCTCGTACACGCGTGGCTCCGCTCCTTACACGTCGTACACTCGCTGCTCTGCTCTGTACACCGCGTACACGTGCGGCTCTGCTCTGCACACCTCGTACATGCGCGGCTCCGCTCTGCACACCTCATACACGGGCGGCTCCGCTCCATACACCTCGTACACGCGTGGGTCCGCTCCTTACACGTCGTACACTCGCTGCTCTGCTCTGTACACCTCGTACACGTGCGGCTCTGCTCTGCACACCTCGTACATGCGCGGCTCCGCTCTGCACACCTCATACACGGGCGGCTCCGCTCCATACACCTCGTACACGCGTGGGTCCGCTCCTTACACGTCGTACACTCGCTGCTCTGCTCTGTACACCTCGTACACGTGCGGCTCCGCTCTGCACACCTCATACACGGGCGGCTCCGCTCCATACACCTCGTACACGCGTGGGTCCGCTCCTTACACGTCGTACACTCGCTGCTCTGCTCTGTACACCTCGTACACGTGCAGCTCTGCTCTGTACACCTCGTACACGCGTGGCTTCACTCCGCACACTCGTACATGGGCGGCTCCGCTTCGCACACTCGTACACGCGCGGCTCTGCTCCGTACACCTCGTACACGTGCAGCTCTGCACCGTACACCTCATACACGCGTGACTGCTCCGAACACCTCGTACACTCGCGGCTCCGCTCCGCACACTCATACACGCGCAGCTCTGCACCTTACATCTCGTACACACGCGGCTCCGCTCCGCACACTCGTACACGCGCGGCTCTGCTCTGTACACTTCGTACACCCGCGGCTCCGCACACTCGTATACGCGCGGCTCTGCTCCGTACACCTCGTACACGCGCGTCTCTGCTCCGTACACCTCGTACACTCGCGGCTCCGCTCCGCACACTCGTACACGCGTGGCTCCGCTCCGCACACTCGTACATGCGCGGCTCTGCTCCGTACACCTCGTACATGCGCAGCTCTGCTCCGTACCCCTCATACACGTGTGACTCTGCTCTGTACACCTCGTACACTCGCGGCTCCGCTCCGCACACTCGTACATGCGCTGCTCTGCTCCTTACATCTCATACACACGCGGCTCCGCTCCGCACACTCGGAGACTGGAGACTCTGCTCCATACACCTCCTACACGCGTGGCTCCGCTTTGTACACCTCGTACAAGCGTGGCTCCGCTCCGTACACCTCGTACACGCACGGTTCCGCTCCGTACAGCTCGTACACGTACGGCTCTGCTCCTTACACCTTGCACACGCGCGGCTCCGCTCCGTACACCTTGTACACGTGCGAATCCGCTCCGCTCCGCGCACCTCATACACGCGCGGCTGTGCTTCACACACCTCGTACACGCACGGCTCAGCTCCACACACCTCGTACACGCGCTGCTTTGCTCTGCACATTTCGTACACGCGCGGCTCCTCTGCGCACACTCGGACACGCGCGGATCCGCTCCGCACACTCGTACACGCAGTGCTCTGCTCTATGCACCTCGAACACGCACGGCTCCGCTCCACACACCTCGTACACGCGCGGCTCCGCTCCGCACACCTTGTACACGCGCGGCTCCGCACGCCTTGTACACGTGCGGCTCTGCTCCGTACACCTCATACACGCTCGGCTCCGCTCCGTACACCTCGTACACGCGCGGCTCAGCTCCACACACCTCATACACGCGTGTCTCCGCTCCACACACATCGTACACGCGCGGCTCCGCTCTGCACACCTCGTACATGCACGGCTCCGCTCTGTACAGCTTGTACACGTGCGGCTCTGGTCCGTACAGCTCGTACACGCGCGGCTCCGCTCCATACAGCTCGTACACGCGCAGCTCCGCTCCGTACACTTTGTAGACGCGCGGATCCGCTCCACTCTGCACACCTCGTACACGCGCGGCTCCGCTCCGTACACCTCGTACACGATTGTCTCCTCTCCGTACACCTCGTACACGCGTGTCTCCGCTCCACACACCTCGTACAAGCGTGTCTCCACTCCACACACCTCGTACACGCGCGGCTCCACTCCGCACACCTCGTACACGCGCAGCTCCACTCCGCACACTCGTACACGCGCGGCTCCGCTCTGCACACCTCATACACGCTGGCCTCCACACACTCGTACACGCACAGCTCCGCACACCTCGTACACGCACAGCTCCGCTCCATACACTTCATACACGCGCGCCTCCGCTATGCACACCTCGTACACGCACGGCTCTGCTCCATACAGCTCATACACTCGCTGCTCCGCTCCATACTCCTTGTACACGCGTGGATCCACTCCGCACACCTCATACACGCGTGTCTCCGCTCCATACATCTCGTACACGCGAGGTTCCGCTCCAGCTCCGCACACTCGTACACGCGCTGCTCTGCTCTGTACACTTCGTACACGCGCGGCTCCGCTCTGCACATCTCGTACACGCGCGGCTCCGCTCTGCACATCTCGTACACGGGCGGCTCCGCTCCGCATACTCGTACACGCGCGTCTCTGCTCCGCACACATCGTACACACACGACGCTGCTCCATATGTCTTGTACACGCGCGGCTCAGCTTCGTACAAATCGTACATGCGCGGCACCACTCATGCTCCTATTTCTTGCGTGTCTACCATCTTAGACCTCAGTTCACATTGCTTGTTTTTTTGTCTTGTTTGCATTCTGTGCAACTTAAGGGTGTGGCATCCCCTTTGTTGAGCTGATTGGTATATATGTAGCTTACCACGGGCCTGGGTGGTCTGGAGTTGGGACCCGGTCCTATTTGTCTACCCTTTTATATGCATTACTTCAACTTTGATATACAGTAAGGTTTTTAATATAGGCAGTATAGGTACCGTCCCAATTTAGGGTCACCTTGCCGCTGGTGGGACGGCTTGTATACTTTTTTTGATCAAAAATAGTTCACTAAGTACCCTATATTTATTATGCAACTTTGCTTTACATTTATATATAATGATGGTAGGGTATGAGATATATTTTTGTCTTTTGTAGGTTTTGCTTCTTTTTGCTAGTGTGAACATGCTCCTATTTCTTGCATGTCTACCATCTTAGACCTCAGTTCACATTGCTTGTTTTTTTGTCTTGTTTGCATTCTGTGCAATTTAAGGGTGTGGCATCCCCTTTGTTGAGCTGATTGGTATATATGTAGCTTACCATGGGCCTGGGTGGTCTGGAGTTGGGACCCGGTCCTATTTGTCTACCCTTTTATATGCATTACTTCAACTTTGATATACAGTAAGGTTTTTAATATAGGCAGTATAGGTACCGTCCCAATTTAGGGTCACCTTGCCGCTGGTGGGACGGCTTGTATACTTTTTTTGATCAAAAATAGTTCACTAAGTACCCTATATTTATTATGCAACTTTGCTTTACATTTATATATAATGATGGTAGGGTATGAGATATATTTTTGTCTTTTGTAGGTTTTGCTTCTTTTTGCTAGTGTGAACATGCTCCTATTTCTTGCATGTCTACCATCTTAGACCTCAGTTCACATTGCTTGTTTTTTTGTCTTGTTTGCATTCTGTGCAATTTAAGGGTGTGGCATGCCCTTTGTTGAGCTGATTGGTATATATGTAGCTTACCACGGGCCTGGGTGGTCTGGAGTTGGGACCCGGTCCTATTTGTCTACCCTTTTATATGCATTACTTCAACTTTGATATACAGTAAGGTTTTTAATATAGGCAGTATAGGTACCGTCCCAATTTAGGGTCACCTTGCCGCTGGTGGGACGGCTTGTATACTTTTTTTGATCAAAAATAGTTCACTAAGTACCCTATATTTATTATGCAACTTTGCTTTACATTTATATATAATGATGGTAGGGTATGAGATATATTTTTGTCTTTTGTAGGTTCTGTACACCTCCTACACACGCGGCTCCGCTCCGTACACCTCCTACACGCGTGGCTCCGCTCCGTACACCTCGTACACGTCCGACTCTGCTCTGCACACTCGGACACGCGCTGCTCTGCTCTGTATACCTCGTACACGCGTGGCTCCGCTCCGCACACCTCGTACACGCGCGGCTCCGCTCCGCAGACTTGTAATTGTGCAGCTCTGCTCCATACACCTCGTACACGCGTGGCTCCGCTCCGCACACATCATACAAGCACGACTCCGCTCCGTACACCTTGTACACACTCGGCTCCACTCTGTACACTCGTACACGCGCAACTCAGCTCCGTACACGCTCGGCTCTGCTCCGTGCAGGTCGTACACGCGCGGCTCCGCTCCGTACACCTCGTACACGCGTGGCTCCGCTCCGTACACCTCGTAAACGCGTGGCTTCGCTCCGTACATCTCGTACACGTGCGGCTCCGCTCCAGCTCTGCACACTCGTACACGCGCTGCTCTGTACACCTCGCACACGCGCGGCTATGCTCTGCACAAATCATACAAGCGCGACTCAGCTCCGTACACCTCGTACACACTCGGCTCCACTCTGTACACCTCGTACACACGCAGCTCCGTTTCGCACACTCGTACACGCGCGACTCTGCTCCATACAGTTCGTACACGCGCGACTCTGCTCCGCACACTCGTACAAGCGCGACTCAGCTCCGTACACACTCGGCTCCACTGTGTACACCTCTTACACACGCAGCTCCGCTTCAAACACTCGTACATGCGCGACTCCGCTCCGTACAACTCGTACACGCTCGGCTCCGCTCCGTGCAGCTCGTACACGCGCGGATCTGCTCTGTACACCTCGTACATGCATGTCTCTGCTCCATACACCTCGTACACGTGCGGCTCCGCTCTGCACACCTCGTACACGCACGGTTCCGCTCCGTACAGCTCGTATACGCGCGGCTCTGCTCCGTACACCTTGTACACGTGCGGATCCGCTCAGCTCCGCGCACCTCATACATGCGCGGCTGTGCTCCACACACCTCGTACACGCGCGGCTCAGCTCCACACACCTCGTACACGCGCTGCTCTGCTCTGCACATTTCGTACACGTGCGGCTCCGCTGCGCACACTCGTACACGCAGTGCTCTGCTCTGTACACCTTGTACACGCGCGGCTCCGCTCCGCACACCTTGTACACGCACGGCTCCGCTCCACACACCTCATACACGTGCGGCTCTGCTTTGCACACCTTGTACACGTGCGGCATCGCACACTCGTACACGCGCAGCTCTGCTCCGCACACCTCGTACACGCACGGTTCCGCTCCATACACTTTGTACACGCGCAGCTCCGCTCTGCACACGTCGTATACGCACGGCTCCGCTCCATACAGTTCGTACATGCGCGGCTCCGCTCCTTACAGCTCCTACACGCGCGGCTCCACTCCGTACACCTTGTACACGCATGGATCCGCTCCGCACACCTCATACACGCGTGTCTCCGCTCCATACACCTCGTACATGCGCGGCTCCGCTCCGTACACCTCGTACACGAGCGGCTAAGCTCCACACACTCGTACACGTACGGCTCTGCTCCGCACACCTCGTACACGCGTGGCTCTGCTCAACACACCTCGTACACGCGCGGCTCCGCTCTGCACACCTCGTACATGCACGGCTCCGCTCTGTACAGCTTGTACACGTGCGGTTCTGGTCCGTACAGCTCGTACACGCGCAGCTCCGCTCCGTACACTTTGTAGACGCGCGGATCCGCTCCACTCTGCACACCTCGTACACGCGCGGCTCCGCTCCGTACACCTCGTACACGATTGGCTCTGCTCCATAGACCTCGTACACGCGTGTCTCCGCTCCACACACCTCGTACACGTGCGGCTCCACTCCGCACACCTCGTAGACGCGCAGCTCCACTCCGCACACTCGTAAAAGCGTGTCTCCGCTCCACACACCTCGTAAAAGCGTGTCTCCGCTCCACACACCTCGTACACGTGCGGCTCCACTCCGCACACCTCGTAGACGCGCAGCTCCACTCCGCACACTCGTACACGCACAGCTCCGCTCCATACACCTCATACACGCGCGCCTCCGCTCTGCACACCTCGTACACGCACGGCTCTGCTCCGTACAGCTCATACACTCGCTGCTCCGTACAGCTCATACACTCGCTGCTCCGCTCCATACTCCTTGTACACGCGTGGATCCATTCCGCACACCTCATACACGCGTGTCTCCGCTCCATACATCTCGTACACGCGAGGTTCCGCTCCAGCTCCGCACACTCGTACACGCGCGGCTCCGCTCTGCACATCTCGTACACGCGCGGCTCCGCTCTGCACATCTCGTACACGCGCGGCTCCGCTCTGCACATCTCGTACACGCGCGGCTCCGCTCTGCACATCTCGTACACGCGCGGCTCCGCTCTGCACATCTCGTACATGGGCGGCTCCGCTCCGCATACTCGTACACGCGCGTCTCTGCTCCGCACACATCGTACACACACGACGCTGCTCCGTACGTCTTGTACACACGCGGCTCAGCTTCGTACAAATCGTACATGCGCTGCACCACTCTGTACACCTAGTACACGCGCGGCTCCGCTCCGTACACCTCCTACACGCGTGGCTCCGCTCCGTACACCTCGTACACGTCCGACTCTGCTCCGCACACTCGGACACGCGCGGCTCCGCTCTGTACACCTCGTACACGCGTGGCTCCTCTCCGTACACCTCGTAAACGCGTGGCTTCGCTCCGTACATCTCGTACACGTGCGGCTCCGCTCCAGCTCTGCACACTCGTACACGCGCGGCTATGCTCTGCACACATCATACAAGCGCGACTCAGCTCCGTACACCTCGTACACACTCGGCTCCACTCTGTACACCTCGTACACACGCAGCTCCGTTTCGCACACTCGTACACGCGCGACTCTGCTCCATACACTTCGTACACGCGCGACTCTGCTCCGCACACTTCGTACAAGCGCGACTCAGCTCCGTACACCTCGTACACACGCAGCTCCGCTTCAAACACTCGTACATGTGCGACTCCGCTCCGTACAACTCGTACACGCTCGGCTCCACTCCGTGCAGCTCGTACACGCGCGGATCTGCTCTGTACACCTCGTACATGCGCGGCTCCGCTCTGCACACTTCGTACACGCGCGACTATGCTCCTTACACGTAGTACACGTGCGGCTCCGCTACGTACACCTCATACACTCGTGGCTCCGCTCCGTACACCTCGCACACGCACGGCTCCGCTCCGCCCACCTCGTCCACGCGCGGCTCCGCTCCGCACACCTCGTACACGTGTGTTTCTGCTCCACAACCTCGTACACGCACGGCTCCGCTCTGCACACTCGTACACGTGCGGCTCTGCTCCGTACACCTCGTACATGCACAGCTATGCTCCGTACAGCTAGTACACGTGCGGCTCCGCGCCGTACACCTAGTACAAGCGCGGATCTGCTCCGCACACTCGTACACTCACTGCTCTGCTCTGTACACCTAGTACACATGTGGCTCCGCTCCGTACACATCGTACACGCGTTGCTTCGCTCCGTACATATCGTACACGCGCGGCTCCTCTCCAGCTCTGCACACTCGTACACATGCTGCTCTGCTCTGTACACCTCGTACATGGGTGGCTCTGCTCCGCACACATCGTACACACGCGACGCTGCTCTGTACGCCTTGTACATGTGCGACTCAACTCCGTACAACTCGTAGAAGCGCGGCTCCGCTCTATACACCTCGTACACGCGCGGCTCTGCTCCGTACACCTCATAGACGCGCAATACCCCTCCGTACACCGCGTACACGCGTGGCTCTGCTCCGTACACCTCATACACGCGCGACTCCGCTCCGCACACTCGTACACGCGCTGCTCTGCTCTGCTCTGTACACCTTGTACACGCGTGGCTCCGCTCCGCACACCTCGTACAAGCGCAGCTCTGCTCCGCACACCTCGTACATGCAAGGTTCCGCTCCGTACAGCTCGTACACGCGTGGCTCCGCTCCGTACACTTTGTACACGCGCAGCTCCGTTCTGCACATCGTACATGCGCGGCTCCGCTCCGTACAGCTCGTACATGCGCGGCTCCGCTCCGTACAGCTCGTACATGCGCGGCTCCGCTCCGTACAGCTCGTACATGCGCGGCTCCGCTCCGTACACCTTGTACACGTGCGGATCTGCTCCACACACCTCATACACGCTTGTCTCCACTCTGCACACCTCGTACACGCGCGGCTCCGCTCCGCACACCTCGTACACGTGCGGCTCAGCTCCACACACCTCGTACATGCGTGTCTCCGCTCCACACACCTCGTACATGCGCGGCTCCGCTCTGCACATTTCGTACACGCGCAGCTCCGCTCGTACATGCGCGGATCCGCTCCACACACTCGTACACGCGCTGCTCTGCTGTGTACACCTCATACACACACGGCTCCGCTCCGCACACCTCGTACATTCGCGGCTCCGCTCCGCACACCTTGTACATGCGCGGCTCCGCTCCGCACACCTTGTACACGCACAACTCCGCTTTGCACACCTCGTACACGCGTGACTCCGCACACTCGTACATGCGCAGCTCTGCTCCGCACATCTCGTACATGCACGGTTCCGCTCCATACACTTTGTACACGCGCAGCTCCGTTCTGCACATCGTACATGCACGGCTCCGCTCCGTACAGCTCGTACACGCACGGCTCCGCTCCGTACAGCTCCTACACGCGCGGCTCCACTCCGTACACCTTGTACACACACGGATCCGCTCCACACACCACATACACACGCGGCTCTGCTCCGTACACCTTGTACACGAGCGGCTAAGCTCCGCACACTCGTACACTTGCGGCTCTGCTCCGCAAACCTCGTACACGCGTGGGTCCGCTTAGCACACCTCGTACACGCATGTCTGCGCTCTGCACACCTTGTACATGCACGGCTCCGCTCTGTACAGCTCGTACACGTGCGGCTCCGCTCCGTACAGCTCGTCCACGCGCGGCTCCGCTCCGTACACTTTGTACACTCGCGGATCCGCTCCGCATACCTCGTACACGCGCGGCTCCGCTCCATACACTTTGTACACGCGCAGCTCTGCTCTGCACACCTCGCACATGCACGGCTCCGCTCCGTACAGCTCATACACGCGCGGCTCCGCTCCATACACTTTGTACACGCGCGGATCCGCTCCGCACACCTCGTACACGATTGGCTCCGCTCCGCACACTCGTACATGTGCGGCTCTGCTCTGCACACCTCGTACACGCGCGACTCCGCTCCGCACACTTCGTACACGCGCGGCTGTACTCCACACACCTCGTACACGCGTGTCTCCTCTCCACACCTTGTACTTGCGCGGCTCTGCTCCACATACCCCGTACACGCACGGCTCCGCTCTGCACACCTCGTACACGCTAAGCTCCGCTCCGTACACCCTGTACACGCGTGGATCCGCTCCGCACACTCGTACATGCGCTGCTCTGCTCCGTACACCTCGTACACGCGCGGCTTTTCTCTGTACACTTTGTACACACGCGGATCCGCTCCGCACACCTCGTACACATGCGGCTCCGCTCCGTACAACTCATACACGATTGGCTCTGCTCCGTACACCTTGTACACGCATGGTTCCGCTCCATACACTTTGTACAGGTGCAGCTCCGCTCTGCACACCTCGTACATGCACGGCTCCGCTCTGTACAGCTCATACACGCGCGGCTCCGCTCCGTACACTTTGTACACGTGTGGATCCGCTCCACTCCGCACACTTTGTACACCAATGGCTCCCCTCTGCACACTCGTACATGTGCGGCTCTGCTCCGCACACCTTGTACACGCACGGCTCTGCTCCACACACCTCTTACACACGCGGCTCTGCTCCACACACCTCGTACACGCACGGCTCTGCTCCACACACCTCGTACACGTACGGCTCTGCTCTGCACACCTTGTACACGCGTGTCTCCGCTCCATACACCTCGTACACACGCGGCTCCGCTCCGCACACCTCGTACACGCGCAGCTCCACTCTGCACACCTTGTACACGCGCAGCTCCACTCCACACACCTAGTACACGCGCGGCTCTGCTCTGCACACCTCATACATGCTCGGCTCCGCACACTCTTACACGCGCGGCTCCGCTCCGCACACTTGTACACGCGCTGCTCTGCTCCGTACAGCTCGTACACGCGCAGCTTTTCTCTGTACACTTTGTACACGCGCGGCTCCGCACAACTCGTACACGCACAGTTCCGCTCTATACACCTCATACACGCGTGCCTCCGCTCTGCACACCTCGTACACGCACAGCTCCGCTCAGTATACCTTGTACAAGCGCGGATCCGCTCCGCACACTCGTAAATGCGCAGCTCTGCTCCATACACCTCGTACACGCGCGGCTCCGTTTCGCACACATCATACACGCTCGGCTCCGCTCCGTACAACTCGTACATGCGCGTCTCCATTCCGTAAAACTCGTACACGCGCGGCCCCTCTCCGCACACCTCGTGCACGCGCGGCTATGCTCCGTACACGTCGTACACACGCGGCTCCGCGCTGTACACCTCGTACTTGCGCAGCCTCGCTCCGTACACATTGTACACGTGCGGCTCCACTCCGCTCCGCACACCTCGGACACGTGCGGCTCCGCTCCGTACACCTCGTACATTCACGGCTCTGCTCTGCACACCTCGTACACGCGCGTCTCCGCTCCTTACACGTCGTACATGCGCTGCTCCGCACACCTCGTACACGCGCGTCTCCGCTCCTTACACCTCGTACATGCGCTGCTCTGCTCTGCACACCTCGTACACGCGCGGCTCCGCTCCGCACACCTCGTACACGTGTGGCTCTGCTCCGCACACCTCGTATACGCGTGGTTCCGCACACCTCGTACACGCTCGACTCCGCTCCGCATACCTCATACATGCGCGGCTCTGCTCTGTACACCTCGTACACGAGCGGCTCCGCTCCATACACCTCGTACACGCGGGGCTCCGCTCCGTACACCTAGTACACGCGCGGCTCCGCTCCGTACACCTAGTACACGCGCAGCTCCGCTCCGTACACCTAGTACACGTGCGGCTCTGCTCCGCACACCTCGTACACGCGGGGCTCTGCTCCGCACACCTCGTACACGCGCGGCTCCACTCACCTCGTACATGCGCGGCTCCGCTCCACACACCTCGTACACGCGCAGCTCCGCACACCTTGTCCTCGCGCGGCTCCGCTTCATATACCTCGTACATTATTGAGTTGATCAAAAATGTTGTGACGTTTGGTGTTTTCACGTCAGTTTTGCCCAGCTTCACCAAAATGGGCAGAGTTGGGGCAGGATGGAAGTGTGGCACCACAGCTTGTCTAATTCATAGCGAACTGTGGCTTCCCTTACACCAGAAATCTTACTCCAGTCCGTGACTGGAGTAAGATTTGTGGCAAGGTGCACACACCACTTGTCAGAAGCGCATAATTCATGCGCCACTTAATGAATCTGGACCGTCTGACTCCAGCACGCTCCCTCATCAAGAGCAGCTTGAATATGGCCAGTCTTAATGAATCCGTGTCCTAAGTGCTTTATTAGTTAAAGAATAACCGTTGTTTTAATTTTTGTTTTGTAAATTAATATTACACATGAAAATAAGTAATTTTATAATCTTATCAGAGAAGTCTTCTTTTTCCTGCTGGATTGATCTTTCAGTCTCAATTCGCGGTAACATCTGTAAAATCTGTATTCAGTGAAGACAAACTTTCCTATTAGTGAGATAGATGACAGTTAGTGCTATTAATACTCTTTAAAGAAGGAAGGGGGAGGAGCTAGCGGAAGGGGGAGGAGCTAGCGGAAGGCACAGACCTTCTGCTGCAAGTTCTCCTGAAACCACAGTTACTTCTCCATGGAAGATTGCAGCTGGTGTTTATACATAGAATCCTAGAACATTAGAATTGGAGGAACCTCCAGGGTCCTAGTGTCCAACCCCTGCTCAATGCAGGATTCACTAAACCATCTCAGACAAATGTCTGTCCAGCCTCTGTTTGAAGACTTCCATTGAAGGAGAATTCACCACCTCTCGTGGCAGCCTGTTCCATTGAAAAACGCACCAAATCTGCAGCGTGTGCACACAGCCTTGTTGTTCTTTTGGTCACATGCAGGTCTTTGCACAGTCCTGAATGATAAGTACAGCACATACACGCTAAGGCTATGTGCACACGTAGCAGATTTGATGCAGAGCGTTTTTGCCTCTCTCTGGCAGAAAAAAACATATGCAGATTTACATGCAGATTTTCTGCCAGAGAGAAGTGTTTTTTTCAGCGTTTTTTCAAGCACTTTTCCAAGTGATTTTGAGCATCACTTGGAAAAGTGCTTGACAAGTTGGTCACACAATATAAATCCATGCAACCGGTATGGATTTATATTGTGTGACCAACTTAGATGCTTTAAATGCTGCATCTATAGTAAAAAAAAAAAAGAATTAAAAAGTTAAAAATAAAATAAACCCTGTATACTCATCTCTCCAGTCTCCTCCCGGCGGCGTTCTCTCTCTTCAGCGTCCCGCGGTATACTGGCAGGACCTGCGGTGACGTCATCTAGTCAGCTGATGGTCACGCGACCATCACCTGACCTCTGACGTCAGCGGTCGCGTGACCATCAGCTGTCTAGATGACGTCACCGCAGGTCCTGCCAGTACACCACTGGACGCCGAGGAGAGAGGATCGCCGCCGGGAGCAGACCGGAGAGGGGAGTATACAGGGTTTTTTATTTTTAACTTATTTATTTCTTTTTTTCACCGCTTGGTAGCCGGGATGAAGAGGAGTTGTAGTCTCTTCTTTATCCTGGGTACCACATGCACCCCGATTACGCTGCAAATTCTCGGCCATTGAATTTAATTGAAACGCAGCAAATCCACATATACCTGCGGGTTTGCTGCTTTTCAATGGACGTGTAATCGCGGTAGAAATGGTCATGCTGCGTGTTACAACGCAATGCAATTTCGGCGCGCTAATTAGCGCATCATGTGCACAGCACATCCCAATTCACATTGCTTTGCATGGCAGACGGTTTTACATGGGCACATAGCCTAAGAGCGGGGAGCGGCTCTAGTGTCACCTGCTGGGATGGCACAATCACTGTCAGCAGGATACAGGTGACATTATCAGAAAGGAGGAGATGACGTCTCTTCCCTCTCGCCTATCAGAGAATAGATTGCTGTATACGGGGGGCCTTATCCTCCTCTATTACACAGCACTCAGTTCCTAAAGGGAATGATTTGACCACAATACAATATATTTGAGTGGGACCAGTGCTCCAGTTTTACGTTCATAATGTTGAATGGAGATTGATCAGTTCCAGTGTGTCTGAACAGGGTCCGAGCCCACATCTCCTGAGCTCAGGCTTTACACTGAGCATCACTGTCACGGAGGTCAGATTAGAAGGGCATGGAGCATGATGTGGATGGTTGCCTCCGTATCCGCCATTACCTAGACTGCTAGCTTTCCCTGGACACTCTGGATCAGCTCCTCCGTCTTGTCGAGACCTCTAAGGGCCTGTTCACACAAGCAGATAAAATATCATTCAGAGTTTCATCCAGAAAAGTGGGAGAATTCTTTTCTCACTTGTCGTCCATGTGCAGTCCAGATCTAATCTGGCTTTTTAACCATTTACAGTTTCCAGGGCTACAGGATTGCAATGTATCTGTATAAAGCAGATTTTTTTCTGTACCCATAGACTTGAATGGGTGAATCTTGTCTGACGGATGAAACGAGGACATGCTGCCATTTTCTTTCTTTATTTTTTGCTCACACACAGATTCGATCAGTGACAAAAAAAAAAAATGACTCCTCTGCACTTTCCCATTGAATACCATTGGTCTGAGTGCCGTCCATTTGTTCCACAGACAACTTTCCTACTGAAAATACATTCGTGTGAACGAGTCCTAAGAAAGACATTGTAATTGGTTATTAGATGTTGACTGAAGTTTGGCTCTGAAAATGCAGGGCTCTTAAAGACGTTCTCTAATACTTTAATGCAGATGATTTATGCATAAAATAGGTGGTCTATATCAGATCGTTGTAGGTCCGACTCTTGGCTCCGCACCAATAAGCTGTTTATAGCTCTGGCAACGGCCGGATGTAACTTGTGAACAGAGCGCACCCCAGTGGCCACTGCCTGGTGCTGCAGATCACCTCCGGTACTCCTCAATAGCTGGTCTGCACCCGGCAGCGGCCGCAGTGTACGGAGCGGTTTTGTTCCACTTTGAACATTGCCTGCATCTTGCCAGAGGTGATGACAGCTGATCATCGGGGGGCCGATGGTTGGACCCCCACCTATCTTATATTAATGACCTATCCAGTGGAGTATAAAAGTGTTTGATAACTCCTTTTAAAATCTTGTTTCCATCCCATTGTCTTATACAGCGTGTATCTGTGTTCTTTCTGTAACCAGATGGGCCTGACCTCTGATGGTTCTTCTAGGCTTCTATTACAGCTCTTACAGCCCCAGCATGCATCATTTGTGCTGGAGAGGAATATGAAGACGCAGGAGCAAATGGAAGAACAATTAGGAAAGCTTGGATTATTAGAAGAGCAAAAAATGCTCATAGTGGAGGTGAGACTATTATTATTTTTATTTTTTTTTTTCTTAACTTTCATTTTTATATTTTTTTATTTTTAGGACATTTGTTTCCTCTCTTCAGAAAATAACAGCAGATAAGATTGATTAAAGCTTCTGGAAAGGTGTTCAATAACGTCTGATCAGGTGGCTGGTTTGTAATGGTTGTCCCATCTTACCAATCCCTCTCTTCTACCATGAATGTCACATTGTGGGATGAATATATATATATGTATATGTGTATGTGTGAAAAGTTGTTTGCCCCTTCCTGATTTCTCATTCTTTTGCATGTTTGTCATACTTAAATATTTCAGATCTCAAAACAAATTTTAATATTAGACAAAGATAACACAAGTAACCACAAAATGCAGTTTTTAAATGAAGATCCTAATTATTAAGGGAAAAAGAAATCCAAACCTACAGGGCCCTGTGTGAAAAAGTGATTGCCCTCTAAACCTAATAACTGGTTGAAGCACCCTCAGCAACAACAACTACAATCAAGTGTTTGGGATAATTGGCAATGAGTCTTTTACAACACTCTGGAGGAATTTTTGCCCACTCATCTTTGCAAAATTGTTGTAATTTAGCCACATTGGAGGGTTTCCGAGGATGAACCGCTTTCTTAAGGTCAGGACTTTGACTAAGCCACTGCAAAGTCTTAATTTAGTTTTCCTTAAGCCATTCAGAGGTGGACTTAATAGTGTGTTTTGGATCATTGTCCTGCTGCATAACCCAAGTGCACTTCAGCTTGAGGTCATGAACAGATGGCCGAACATTCTCTTTCAGGATTTTTTG
Source organism: Phyllobates terribilis (assembly GCF_046119375.1). NCBI lineage: Eukaryota > Metazoa > Chordata > Amphibia > Anura > Dendrobatidae > Phyllobates > Phyllobates terribilis. The sequence goes on along the minus strand of NW_027363010.1, from coordinate 1,569,082 downwards.
GTTAACCAGCAGAATTCATGGTTCCATTTACCACAGCAAGTCTTCCAGGTCCTGAAGCAGCATAACAGTCCCAGACCATCACGCTACCGCCACCATATTTTACTGTTGGTATGATGTTCCTTTTTTGAAATACAGTGTTACTTCTACGCCAGATGTAATGGGACATACACCTTCCAAAAAGTTCAACTTTTGTCTTGTCAGTCCGCAGAGTATTTTCCTAAAAGTCTTGGCGATCATCAAGATGTTTTCTGCCAAAACTGAGATGAGTCTTTGTTCTTATTGCTCAGCAGTTGTTTTTGTCTTGGAACTCTGCTATGCGTGTCATTTTTGCCCAGTGTCTTTCTTATGGTGTAGTCATGAACACTGTCCTTAACTGAGGCAAGTGAGACCCTCAGTTCTCTGGATGTTGTTGTGGGGTCTTTTGTGACCTCTTGGATGAGTCGTTGCTGCGCTCTTGGGGTAATTTTGATCAGCCGGCCACACCTAGGAAAGTTCACCATTGTTCCATATTTTGCCTATTGTGGATAATGACTCCCACTGTGGTTCGCTGGAGTCCCAAATCTTTAGAAATGGCTTTAGAACTTTTTCCAGACTGATAGATCTCAATTACTTTGTTTCTCATTTGGTCCTGAATTTCTTTGGATCGCAGCATGATGTCTAGCTTTAGAGGATCTTTTGTTCTACTTCACTTTGTCAGGCATGTCCTATTTAAGTGATTTCTTGATTGAGAACACGTGTGGCAGTAAACAGGGCTGTGTGGGGCTACGGAAATTGAACTCAGCTTCCCAAAGATGTGACAAATCACAGTTAATTTATGTTTTAAGGAGGGAGGGGCATCACTTTTTCACACAGGGCCCTGTAGGTTTGTATTTCCTTTTCCCTTAATCATAAAAACCTTCCTTTTAAAAACTGCATTTTGTGTATACTTGTGCTATCTTTGTCTAATAGGAGTCTGCTGCTGACATTGGTATTGGGGTAATGTCCCCCAATTCTGTTAATATCCTCCATCCTGGTATGTATGGTCCCTCCTTCCTGGTATATGTGGCCCCCATCCCATCTTGGTATATGTGGCCCTCATCCCCATCCTGGAATGCATGGCACCCCTTGATCCCCCATCCTGGTATGAATGGCACCCCTTTGATCCCCCATCCTGGTATGCATGGCATCCCTTGATCCCCCATTCTGGTATGCATGACACCCCTTGATCTCCCATTCTGGTATGTATGACACCCCGTGATCACACATCCTGGATACATACAGTAACAGACCAAAAGTTTGGACACACCTTCTCATTTAAAGATTTTTCTGTATTTTCAATGACTATGAAAATTGTACATTCACTCTGAAGGCATCAAAACTGTGAATTAACACATGTGGAATTATATACTTAACAAAAAAGTGTGAAACAACTGAAAATATGTCTTACATTCTAGGTTCTTCAAAGTAGCCACCTTTTGCTTTGATGACTGCTTTGCACACTCTTGGCATTCTCTTGATGAGCTTCAAGAGGTAGTCACCGGAAATGGTTTTCACTTCACAGGTGTGCCCTGTCAGGTTTAATAAGTGGGATTTCTTGCCTTATAAATGGGGTTGGGACCATCAGTTGTGTTGTGCAGAAGTCTGGTGGATACACAGCTGATAGTCCTACTGAATAGAATTTGTACTATGGCAAGAAAAAAAGCAGAAAAACACGTCCCCAGCATGAGACACCCATTCAGGGTCCGGCGTAAGGGCAAGCAGACAAGGCATCTGCCTAGGGCCTCCAGCCCGTGGCGTGCCGCTATAGGGCCCGTGAGTTCGTCCCCCCGCATCGCGCATTGAACTGTATCGGTAGCGGGGGAATGACTGTGCCTGCAGAGTGGAGCTGCTGAGACGCTCTGCAGAGCATGGAGCAGCTGGAGAACGAGGAGAGGTGAGTATTGTATGCATTTGTTTTTTATACGTGGTGACCATAATACTGCAGAACTGGGGGGCTGCATTATACTGTATGGAGTGGCTGAATTATACTCTATGGTTGGGGCCGAATTATACTTTACGAGGACTATGGGTTGCATTATATTATATGTACTATATGTTTGGCTGCATTATACTATAGGGAGGCTGCATTATACTCTATTAAGGACTGAGGAGAATGCATTATACTATATGAAGGACTATGGGCAGTGCATTATACACTATGAAGGACTATGGAGAGTGCATAATACTATAGGGAGGGTTATGGGGAGTGCATTATACTATAGGGAGGGCTATAGGGAGTGCATTATACTATATGGAGGGCTATAGGGAGTGCATTATACTATATGGAGGACTATGAGGTGCATTCCATTATATGGAGGACTATGGGGAGTATATTATACTATATGGAGGGCTATGGGGAGTGTATTATACTATATGGAGGGCTATAGGGAGTGCATTATACTATATGGAGGGCTATAGGGAGTGCATTATACTATATGGAGGACTATGAGGTGCATTCCATTATATGGAGGACTATGGGGAGTATATTATACTATATGGAGGGCTATGGGGAGTGTATTATACTATATGGAGGACTATGAGGTGCATTATACTATATGGAGGGCTATGGGGAGTGTATTATACTATATGGAGGACTATGAGGTTCATTATACTATATGGAGGGCTATGGGGAGTGTATTATACTATATGGAGGGCTATGGGGAGTGTATTATACTATATGGAGGACTATGAGGTGCATTATACTATATGGGGGGGCTATGGGGAGTGTATTATACTATATGGAGGGCTATGGGGAGTGTATTATACTATATGGATTGCTATGGGGAATGCATTATACTATATGGAGGACTATGAGGTGCATTCCATTATATGGAGGACTATGGGGAGTAAATTATACTATATGGAGGGCTATGGGGAGTGTATTATACTATATGGAGGACAATGAGGTGCATTATACTATATGGAGGGCTATGGGGAGTGTATTATACTATATGGAGGGCTATGGGAAGTGTATTATACTATATGGAGGACTATGGGGAATGTATTATACTATATTGAGGAATATGGGCCACATTATACAATATGGAGGGCTGTGGGGCACATTATACTACAGTTATATGAAAAAGTTTGGGCACCCCTATTTATCTTAAGCTTATTGTTTTATAAAAATTGGTGTTTTTGCAACAGCTATTTCAGTTTGATATATGTAATAACTGTTGGACACAGTAATGTTTCTGCCTTGAAATGAGGTTTATTGTACTAACAGAAAATGTGCAATCTGCATTCAAACAAAATTTGACAGGTGCATAAGTATGGGCACCTCACCAGAAAAGTGACATTAATATTTAGTAGATCTTCGTTTTGCAAAAATAACAGCCTCTAGTCGCTTCCTGTAGCTTTTAATGATTTCCTGGATCCTGGATGAAGGTATTTTTGACCATTCCTCTTTACAAAACAATTCCAGTTCAGTTAAGTTTGATGGTCGCCGAGCATGGACAGCCCTCTTCAAATGATCCCACAGATATTCAATGATATTCAGGTCTGGGCACTGGGATGGCCATTCCAGAACATTGTAATTGTTCCTCTGCATGAATGCCTGAGTAGATTTGGAGCTGTGTTTTGGATCATTGTCTTGCTGAAAGATCCATCCCCTGCGTAACTTCAACTTTATCACTGATTCTTGAACATTATTGTCAAGAATCTGCTGATGCTGAGTGGAATCAATGCGTCCCTCAACTTTAACAAGATTCCCGGTGCCGGCATTGGCCACACAGCCCCAAAGCATGATGTAACCTCCACCAAATTTTACTGTGGGTAGCAAGTGTTTTTCTTGGAATGCTGTGTTTTTTTGCCGCCATGCATAATGCCTTTTTGTATGACCAAAGAACTCAATCTTGGTTTCATCAGTCCACAGGACCTTCTTCCAAAAAGAAATTGGCTTTTGCATACCTCAGCCGACTCTGTTTGTGGCGTGCTTGCAGAAACGGCTTCTTTCGCATCACTCTCCCATACAGCTTCTCCTTGTGCAAAGTGCATTGTATAGTTGACCGATGCACAGTGACACCATCTGCAGCAAGTTGATGCAGCAGCTCTCTGAAGGTGGTCTGAGGATTGTCCTTGACTGATCTCACCATTCTTCTTCTCTGCCTTTCTGATGTTTTTCTTGGCCTGCCACTTCTGGCCTTAACAAGAACTGTACCTATGTTCTTCCATTTCCTTACTATGTTCCTCACAGTGGAAACTGACAGGTTAAATCTCTGAGACTGCTTTTTGTATCCTTCCCCTGAACAACTATGTCGAATAATCTTTGTTTTCAGATCATTTGACAGTTGTTTTGAGGAGCCCATGATGCCGCTCTTCAGAGGAGATTCAAACAGGAGAACAACTTGCAAGTGGCCACTTTAAGTAGCTTTTCTCATGATTGCATACACCTGGCTATGAAGTTCAAAGCTCAATGAGGTTACAAAACCAAAAAAGGTGCTTTAGTAAGTCAGTAAAAAGTAGGTAGGAGTATTTAAAACAAGAAAATGATAAGGGTGCCCATACTTATGCACCTGTCAAATTTGTTTGAATACAGATTGCACATTTTCTGTTAGTACAATAAACCTCATTTCAAGGCAGAAACATTACTGTGTCAAACAGTTATTACATATATCAAACTGAAATAGCTGTTGAAAAAACACCAATTTTTATAAAACATTAAGCTTAAGATTAATAGGGGTGCCCAAACTTTTTCATATAACTGTATATGGAGGACTATTGGGAGTGCATTATACTATATGGAGGACTATGGGGAGTATATTATACTATATGGAGGACTTTGGGGAGTGCATTATACTATTTAGAGGGCTATAGGGAGTGTATTATACTATATGGAGGACTATGAAGTGCATTATACTATATAGAGGGCTATGGGGAGTGTATTATACTATATGGCGGACTATGAGGTTCATTATACTATATGGAGGACTATGAGGTGCATTATACTATGTGGAGGGCTACGGGGAGTGTATTATACTATTTGGAGGAATATGGGTCACATTATACAATATGGAGCTCTGTGGGGCACATTATACAATATTGAAGACTTTGGGGAGTGCATTATACTATAGGGAGTGTATTATACTATATGGAGGGCTATGGAGCAGTATATTATACTATATAGAGGGCTATGGGGGCAGTGTATTATACTATATGGAGGGCTATGGGGCAGTGTATTATACTATATGGAGGGCTATGGGGCAGTGTATTATACTATATGGAGGGCTATGGGGAGTGTACTATACTATATGGAGGATTATGAGGTGCATTATACTATATGGAGGGCTATGGGAAATGTATTTACTATATTGAGGAATATGGGCCACATTATACAATATGGAGGGCTGTGGGGCACATTATACAATATGAAAGACTATGGGGAGTGCATTATACTATATGAAGGACTATGGGGAGTGCATTATACTATATGGAGGACTATAAGGTGCATTATACTATATGGAGGACTATGAGGTGCATTATGCTATATGGAGAACTATGAGGTGCATTATACTATATAGGGAGCTATGGGGAGTGTATTATACTATTTGGAGGAATATGGGCCACATTATACAATATGGAGGGCTGTGGGGTACATTATACAATATGGAGGACTATGAGGAGTATATTATACTATATAGAGGGTTATGGGGCAGTGTATTATACTATATGGAGGGCTATGGGGCAGTGTATTATACTATATGGAGGGCTATGGGGAGTGTACTATACTATATGGAGGACTATGAGGTGCATTATACTATATGGAGGGCTATGGGGAATGTATTTACTATATTGAGGAATATGGGCCACATTATACAATATGGAGAGCTGTGGGGTACATTATACAATATGAAAGACTATGGGGAGTATATTATACTATATGGAGGGCTATGGGGTGCATTATACTATATGGAGGACTATGAGGAGCATTATACTATATGGAGGACTATGGGGTACATTATACTATATGGAGGGCTATGGGGAATGAATTTACTATATTGAGGAATATGGGCCACATTATACAATATGGAGGGCTGTGGGGCACATTATGCAATATGAAAGACTATGGGGAGTGCATTATACTATATGAAGGACTATGGGGAGTATATTATACTATATGGAGGGCTATGAGGTGCATTATACTATATGGAGGGCTATGAGGTGCATTATACTATTTGGAGGAATATGGGCCACATTATACAATATGGAGGGCTGTGGGGCACATTATACAATATGGAGGGCTATGGGGAGTATATTATACTATATAGAGGGTTATGGGGAGTGCATTATACTATATGGAGGGCTATCGGGAGTGTATTATACTATATGGAGGACTATGGGCCTCATTATACAATATGGGGGGCTGTGGGGCACATTATAAAATATGGAGGACTATGGCATGTATTATACTAAACAAGCAAAATGCTGCCTATTCATCGAGTAATTGGATTGTTTATGCCAGAACAAAAATCCTTGTTCTCAGCAGCACATCGCCCGGTGTAACCTGCAGATGTGCTGCTGATAACATGATGCTGTATGGGGACAGATTGATCTATTAGTGATTGTTCTGTATCCATCATTCTTCCTCAGCTGGTGTAAAGAGGTCGGGAAACAAGCGTCGAACGGCTTCAGTATTGTGGATTGCGCTCGTTTAGCGGCCTGATCTCAGCGCATGTAAATACAAGCTAAATGTTTGTGTGGTGCTGTATGTCAGCATTTGGGACCCCACTTTAAACTTTTCCCCAGGGCCCCACTTTATCTAAAATCGGCCCTGCACCCATTTAAATGGTTCCCGTCCGCTGCACAGACTGGGAGAGAGAGGGGAGACTATTTGTGGCTTATGTAGTGGCGCTCAGTTTTGTGGACATCGGAGGGAAAGTTTTCTTTTAATTTATGAAATTCAATTCATGTGCTAAATGTAAAAAAATATTAGTAACAATTCAACTTTATTTTAATCCTTAGGTTATGGGTGAGGATCTTTTGGCAGAAAGAACAGAGGAAGGACAAATGGACACAAAAACCACTCAGACATTGGCCTCTTACATAATGCCGTCTGACGCCGAGTTCAGAGTCAAATGGTTTCAGAAAGCGACCACTTTCCTAATGAGCAGCGAGTAAAGATGATCAGCTCTCCGCCATCACTGACTGTCTGCCAACTGGAGCTTGTCCATCTCTAATCATTCCTGCTCAATGGGGGCCACAATATTTTGACTTCACAGTAATCACTGACATCTTTTCGGAGTATATTGTATACATAGTGATCTTTATACGGCTGGAGCACTTACAGTAGCCAATCAGATGGCATGCAGGTAGCGTTGTGCGAGATCCAGTATGCCGTCCTGCTTCTATCATTAGAGGGTCCTGCTAGAGAACAGCGGCCACACTATTATACTGTGTCCAGAGTTAGGCTATGTGCCCACGTTGCATTTATGAAGCAGAAAATTTCTGCTGCATAAATGCAAGTCCTCTCCCGGAAAAACGCAAGCGGAATTCCGCACGCGTTTATCGCGCATTTTTCGCGCGTTTATCACGCGTTTTCCACATGCGGAATTGCCTTGCGTTTTTTATGCATCGGACAAAGGCAATTCCGCTTGCGGAAACGCAAAATTAAATGACATGCTGCGGATTTTTGAACGCGGCATAAACGCTGCGGAAAAATCCGCAGCATGTGCATAGAACTTGCGGAATCCCATTGGGGACCATGGGGTGCGGATATACATGCGTTTTTCAAGCGTTTACGCTGCGGAAATTCCGCAGCATATACGCTTGAAAAATGCTACGTGGGCATACAGCCTTACAGGAGTCTGTCAGATGTGGACTGCTACGTTGCAAAAAATGCTTAATGAGTTATTTTTTTTCAAACTGGATTGATATGCAAAATATTTTTAATAAAATCATTTTCTTATACTTGCAGGGTTTCTGTTTATTCAGTAATGTTGTAGCTGTTTTCTCTCACGCTGTGGATGATTGTAAATGAATACAGTTTCCTACATAATCATTGCAGCGGATCAGTTAAAAACGGGTGCCGTATGTGTTGTACCCAGGGCCGGCATCACCACCCGGGCAAGTGCCTGGGCCCTGAGCGAGCAGGGGGCCCACTCACCCTCTGGGACACCAGCGCGCTATGGGGCCCATGAGTCAGCGGGGCCTGATGCCAGCGAATGGGCACTTGCACTGGGCCTTCCCCAGTGCTTTAAACTGTTTGCAATACTTACCTCTCCCTGTTCCTCTGCTGCTCCTCTGTCTTCTGCGTCTTCTTACTCTGTGACATCTCAGGGCAGAGGGCGCAATGACGTCACTACAGAGCGCCCTCTGCTGAGCAGTCCCAGTGCAGAGAGTCGGAAGACGCTGATGAGACAGGCCTGCTTCCAGCAAGGAGCGGTGAGTGTTTGATTTTTTTTTTTTATGTTATGAGTATTATATGGGGCTCATTATCTATTGAACAATATATGGGGCCCATTATGTATGGAGTATTATATAGGGCTTATTATCTATTGAACAATATATGGGGCTCATTATGTATGTAGTATTATATGGGGCTCATTATCTATTGAACAATATATGGGGCCCATTATGTATGGAGTATTATATAGGGCCCATTATCTATGGAGCATTATATGGGGCCTATTCTTTATGGAGCAATATATTGGTCCCACTATTTATGGAGCAATATATAGGGCCCATACTGTATGGAGCAATATTTGGGCTCCATTATTCTGTATGGAGCATTATATGGTACCCATTATGTATGGAGCAATATATGGGGCTCATTTTACTTTATGGAGCAATATATGGGATCCATTATACTGAATGGAGCAATATATGGGGATCATACTGTATGGAGCATTATATACGGTCCGTTATTCTGTATGGAGCAATATATGGTGCCCATAGTACTGGATGCAGGATCATGTGGTGCCCATAATACTGTATATGGAGGACCACGTGGTGCCCATAATACTGTATGGAGGACCACGTTGTGCCCATAATACTGTATATGGAGGACCACGTGGGGCCCATAATACTGTATATGGAGGACTACGTGGGGCCCATAATACTGTATAGAGGACTATATTGTCTGGTCTGAACTGTGCGCTGGGAGGATTGGCCGGTTTCTGAGCTGTTGTAGACTTTACAATAGATATCACTCATGTAATGTGAGAAGTGAAATCTTTAGCATTGTACTATACCTATATTTCTGTGCATCATGAATCGTGGTAGGTGTGAAAGGGGCCCACTGAGACTTTTGCCCGGGGCCCATGAAATCCTGGAGCCGGCCCTGGTTGTGGCATCTATTTCTTTTTGTACTGGATGCATGAGTTTTAATGGCGAATTTCTTTAAAAAAACAGTGGGATAAACAGTCATCTGAACTTGTCCCTTAACTTACATTGGTCTGTGAGGTGATCTGAAAGCAGAAAATCCAATGCTGACTTCTAGAACATTTGGGGTAACTTTCCCGCATTGGTCTCTACATAATCTGTGAATTCAGGGAACTGCTAGATCTGCAGCAGATAAAAGAGGGATTATATCAAAATGCCATCATGCAGACCAGCAAGTGACACATCGCTGGCATAAGGTCCTCTGCCCCGACTTGTTGCTTTTAGATTACATAGCAAAAACCTGATGACAGTTTCCCTGTAATAAAATCCCAGAGCTTCTCCCATGGGAAATCCAGCGGGTGGCAGATACTGGCCTGGAATCCTGCAGATACACAGCACTGCCGTCACCTATACACTGCATTGTGAAAGGATTTGGCCCCCTTGAACTTTTCTACCTTTTGCCACATTTCTGGCTTTAAACATAAAGATATAAAATTCTATTTTTTGGGGGAAGAATCAACAACAAGTGGGACACAATCGTGAAGTGGAATGAAATTTATTTGCTATTTTAAACTTTTTTAACAAATTAAAAACTGAAAAGTGGGGGGTGCAATATTATTCGGCCCCCTTGAGTTAATACTTTGTAGCGCCACCTTTTGCTGCGATTACAGCTGCAAGTCGCTTGGGGTATGCCTCTATCAGTTTTGCACATCGAGTGGCTGAAATTCTTGCCCATACTTCCTTGCAAAACAGCTCGAGCTCATTGAGGTTGGATGGAGGGCGTTTGTGAACAGCAGTTTTCAGCTCTTTCCACAGATTCTCGATTGGATTCAGGTCTGGACTTTGACTTGGCCATTCTAACACCTGGATATGTTTATTTTTGAACCATTCCATTGTAGATTTTGCTTTATGTTTGGGATCATTGTCTTGTTGGAAGATAAATTTCCGTCCCAGTCTCAGGTCTTTTGCAGACTCCAACAGGTTTTCTTCCAGAATGGTCCTGTATTTGGCTCCATCCATCTTCCCATCAATTTTAACCATCTTCTCTGTCCCTGCTGAAGAAAAGCAGGCCCAAACCATGATGCTGCCACCACCATGTTCGACAGTGGGGATGGTGTTTTGAGGGTGATGAGCTGTGTTGCTTTTACGCCAAACATATCGTTTTGCATTGTGGCCAAAAAGTTTGATTTTGGTTTCATCTGACCAGAGCACCTTATTCCACATGTTTGGTGTGTCTCCCAGATGGCTTGTGGCAAACTTCAAACGAGACTTTTTATGGATATCTTTGAGAAATGGCTTTCTTCTTGCCGTTCTTCCATAAAGCCCAGATTTGTGCAGTGTACAACTGATTGTTGTCCTATGGACAGACTAACCCACCTCAGCTCTAGATCTCTGCAGTTCATCCAGAGTGATCATGGGCCTTTTGGCTGCATCTCTGATCAGTCTTCTCCTTGTTCGAGATGAAAGTTTAGAGCAGTGTTTCCCATACTCCAGTCCTCACAGACCCCACAGGTCATGTTTTCAGGATTTCCATGGTATTGCACAGGTGAGAAAATTCCTGATGCCTTGATGATACTTCCATCACCTATGCAATACTAAGGAAATCCTGAAAACATGACCTGTGGTGGTCCGTGAGGACTGGAGTTTGGGAAACACTGGTTTAGAGGTACGGCCGGGTCTTGGTAGATTTGCATTAGTCTGATACTCCTTCCATTTCAATATGATCGCTTGCACAGTGCTCCTTGAGATGTTTAAAACTTGGGAAATCTTTTTGTATCCAAATCCGGCTTTGAACTTCGCCACAACAGTATCTCGGACCTGCCTGGTGTGTTCCTTGGTCTTCATGGTGCTCTCTGCACTTGAAACAGAACCCTGAGACTATCACAGAGCAGGTGCATTTATACAGAGACTTGATTACACACAGGTGGATTCTAGTTATCGTTACCAGTCATTTAGGACAACATTGGATCAGTGGATTCTAGTTATCGTTACCAGTCATTTAGGACAACATTGGATCATTCAGAGATCCTCACTGAACTTCTGGAGTGAGTTTGCTGCACTGAAAGTAAAGGGGCCGAATAATATTGCACGCCCCACTTTTCATTTTTTATTTTTAAGTTTAAAATATCCAATAAATTTCATTCCCACTTGTTGATTCTTCCCCAAAAAATTTGAATTTTATATCTTTATGTTTGAAGCCAGAAATGTGGCAAAAGGTGGAAAAGTTCAAGGGGGCCAAATCCTTTCACAATGCGCTGTATCTACCACTCGCTGACCTCCCTCTGTGAGAAGCTGATGGTTATTAATGATGGAATACAATGTTTTATTATAGCGGTGAGTGCTGCATTCACTTCTTACACTCATTCATGTGGATTTGTCTGATTAGTGACCTGCACCAGCTTATATCATGGGGCTGCTCAGAGTATAAAAATTTACCAAAAAGGTGTGTTCTGTTTATTTTCTTTTGGTTTCCATTTTTTTTTACTTTTCTTCTTTTTTTTCTTTACGTGGATCTTTCTGTAAAAAATAAATAAATAAAAAATAAAATATAGTCAACCTCTGGTATGCTCTACTACCATGAGATCCCCATAATAAAGGCAGAATTTAATAAAGGGTTACACATTTATCCAAGACATTGAAAGTTATGGTTAAAAAGGTAAAAAGACTTTTCTTTTTTTGCAGCAAAATTGGCTACAATTGCCCAGACAGGTTATATTTGCCCACAGCGTCGGACTGGGGAGACTGGGGCCCACCCTACAGCTAGATGCAGATACCTGATAGCCGTTATCCCCGTTATAGTGGGACCTCGACTGTAAAACACAGGCGGCTCCTGCACATCTACTGTGCGCACAGCACAACTGGGATGGACAATTACGGTAGTTTGCATTAAAGGGCTTCTTTGGTGAAAACAAGTTATCACCGATCCATGGGCTCCTCAGGATTGGTGATAACTTAATGATCGTTTGGGTCCGACCATTGGAAACTGCACTGATCAGAATTGGGAAGTTTTATCCCTGACAGGACACTTTTATCCCCATTTTAAAATGCAGTGGCAGGTGGGATGTCTGACCTCAGATCCATTCATTCTCTTTGGGGCTTCCAGAAAAAAACAAGAGCAGCGCTCGCAGCCATTGAGGAAATCAATGGATCAGTGGTGAAGTCGCACATGCTGCTCCAGTCTAGTGGGGATAAAAGCTCCACATTCTACCAATCGGTGCAGGTCCCAGCAGTCAGACCCCCACCAATCAATACCTTATCACTTATCCTTTGGAAAGGTGATTACTTGTTTTCACAGTAGAATTCCTGTAAGTGCATCTTGTTCCAAGTATTTAATCACAAATCTAAATAAAGATTATTCTCCTAATATCAGAGAGAACAATTGACTGCTGTACACAACACACTCCACTTTTTCAAGACCAATAATACCACATTCAAGGGAGAACTAACGTGACACTGTGACCAGACCACATATTACCAGCATAAAGCGACCGAATAATCCCACGTAGAAGGGAGAAATACAGCCACACCGTGACCAGACCACATATTACCACCACATAGTGACCGAATAATACCACATATTGTATAAGGGACAAATATTGCCACACCATGATCAGACCAGATTTTAGCAGCATATAGCGACCAAATTATTCCACATAGAAGGGAGAACTACCGTCACACCGTGAGCAGACCACATATGACCACCACATAGTGACCGAACAATACCACATATTGTATAAGGGACAAATATCGCCACACCATGACCAGACCAGATTTTAGCAGCATATAGCGAGCAAATTATTCCACATAGAAGGGAGAACTACCGTCACACCGTGAGCAGACCACATATGACCACCACATAGTGACCGAACAATACCTCATACTGTAAAAGGGACAAATAGTGCCACACCATGACCAGACCAGATTTTAGCAGCATATAGCGACCAAATAATTCCAAATACAAGGGAGAAATACCACCACACCATGTCCACACCACATAGTGACCAAATAATAACACATACAGGGATAAATACCACACCATGACCGGACCAGATATTACAACATAGTGACCGAATATTACAATACTGATCATTAATGAAATGTCCTCGGACGCACATTCAGTTGAAACCAGTGGGCCCCCTCTACGTCCTGCTCAGGGTCCTGCCAAGGACCCTGGCCCACCGGATAATCGTCCAGTGTCCCGGTGCTCCAGTCAGACCCTGTTTGCCCACCAAACTCATCCATTTAAATGTCTGATTTTAGAGTTTGCATTGTGTTCCTTTTCTTTGCTTATAAAAACATAATAATTATAGTCTATGGACCTTTTCTGATGCTGATGGTTCACAAAAGAAATTTGAGACATGTTTGATTATAATCTGATTTGCAGATAAAACTGGCCCATTCAAATGATTGGATTGCCAAAAAAAGATCCATTTGCATCCTTGTTCTGTATGTTTTTCACTGACTAATGTTAGAAGTTTGTAAATCTTCATCACTTTTTTTCTCTCATCAATAGGTGGCAGAAAATGTCATTTTTCAACATGAGGAGAGAAAACTTCATTCCACCACTTTACCTGATGGGCCCATGCAGGGTCGGACTGGCCTGGTGTGATAAATTCCCGGTGGGCCCCGATGAGAGAGTGAGAGAATTGGTAGCGGGGGCTCTTAAAAAGTGCGGGCCCTTTAAAAGCGCAGCCGAAGGAAATGTAGCGTCGCGTGCGGCTCTCATACTATTCAGTGGTGACAGCGGGTGACGCGCATAGTCACATGACAGGAGGACGTGATCTTGGTGGGCGGTGACACGCACCGCGCTCTGCTTTCCCGCTGGTGGCTGGCAGTTGTGTGGTGTCAGGTGACACGCTGACGTCACGCTCTCCTCTCCCTGCTCCCCTGCCGGTTTTTGATACGCCGACGCCGCGCTCTGCTCTCCAGTCCCGGCTCCTGCTCCCTTGGAATTGGCCTTGTAACACCGGCTCCCGTCCGGGTATGTAACACCGCACCAGCACCGCGCACCGCCCTCTTCTCTCCTGCTCTCTTGGCCTTTTAAGCCGGCTCCTGGGCTGAGTATGCGGTGACCTGCACTCTGCTCTCTCACCATCACCCTGGAAACAAGGCTGCCGGCCCCGGCTACAGCTCTCCCTGCTTCAACTTCAAGTCAAGTGCAATATCCACATTTTTCTGGGTGAGTGTTACCAGCATTGGTCATCATCCATATATGGAGGGGTCGCAGGCTGGTCACATGGGGACATGTATGGAGACATGGGGCTGAAGGGCGGTGCTGGATGGACCCGTCGGGACATGTATGGAGACATGGGGCTGAAGGGGGGGGCTGGATGGACCCGTGGCGACATGGATGGAGACATGGGGCTGAAGGGGGGGCTGGTTGGACCCATGGGGACATGGATGGAGACATGGGGCTGAAGGGGGGGCTGGTTGCACCCGTGGGGACATGGATGGAGACATGGGGCTGAAGGGGGGGCTGGCTGGACCCATGGGGACAGGGATGGGGACATGGGGCTGAAGGGGGGGCTGGCTGGACCCATGGGGCTGAAGGGGGGGCTGGATGGACCCATGGGGACATGGGGCTGAAGGGGGGGATGGCTTTACCCATGGGGACATGGGGCTGAAGGGGGGGCTGGCTGGACCCATGGAGACATGGATGGAGACATGGGGCTGAAGGGGGGGCTGGCTGGACCCAAGGGGCCATGGATGGAGACATGGGGCTGAAGGGGGGGCTGGCTGGACCCAAGGGGCCATGGATGGAGACATGGGCCTGAAGGGGGGGCTGGCTGGACCCGTGGCGACATGGATGGAGACATGGGGCTGAAGGGGGGGCTGGTTGGACCCGTGGGGACATGGATGGAGACATGGGGCTGAAGGGGGGGCTGGTTGGACCCGTGGGGACATGGATGGAGACATGGGGCTGAAGGGGGGGCTGGTTGGACCCGTGGGGACATGGATGGAGACATGGGGCTGAAGGGGGGGCTGGTTGCACCCGTGGGGACATGGATGGAGACATGGGGCTGAAGGGGGGGCTGGTTGCACCCGTGGGGACATGGATGGAGACATGGGGCTGAAGGGGGGGCTGGCTGGACCAATGGGGACAGGGATGGGGACATGGGGCTGAAGGGGGGGGCTGGCTGGACCCATGGGGACATGGGGCTGAAGGGGGGGGGCTGGCTGGACCCATGGGGACATGGGGCTGAAGGGGGGGGGCTGGCTGGACCCATGGGGACATGGGGCTGAAGGGGGGGCTGGCTGGACCCATGGGGACATGGGGCTGAAGGGGGGGCTGGCTGGACCCATGGGGACATGGATGGGGCTGAAGGGGGGGCTGGCTGGACCCATGGGGACATGGATGGGGCTGAAGGGGGGGCTGGCTGGACCCATGGGGACATGGATGGGGCTGAAGGGGGGGCTGGCTGGACCCATGGGGACATGGATGGGGCTGAAAGGGGGGCTGGCTGGACCCATGGGGACATGGATGGGGCTGAAGGGGGGGCTGGCTGGACCCATGGGGACATGGATGGGGCTGAAGGGGGGGCTGGCTGGACCCATGGGGACATGGATGGGGCTGAAGGGGGGGCTGGCTGGACCCATGGGGACATGGATGGGGCTGAAGGGGGGGCTGGCTGGACCCATGGGGACATGGATGGGGCTGAGGGGGGGCTGGCTGGACCCATGGGGACATGGATGGGGCTGAAGGGGGGGCTGGCTGGACCCATGGGGACATGGATGGGGCTGAAGGGGGGGCTGGCTGGACCCATGGGGACATGGATGGGGCTGAAGGGGGGGCTGGCTGGACCCATGGGGACATAGATGGGGCTGAAGGGGGGGGCTGGCTGGACACATGGGGACATGGATGGGGACTTGGGGCTGAAGGGGGGGGCTGGATGGACCCATGGGGCTGAAGGGGGGGGCTGGATGGACCCATGGTGACATGGATGGGGACATGGGGCTGAAGGGGGGGCTGGCTGGACCCATGGGGCTGAAGGGGGGGCTGGCTGGACCCATGGGGACATGGATGGGGCTGAAGGGGGGGCTGGCTGGACCCATGGGGACATGGATGGGGCTGAAGGGGGGGCTGGCTGGACCCATGGAGACATGGATGGGGACTTGGGGCTGAAGGGGGGGCTGGCTGGACCCATGGGGCTGAAGGGGGGGGCTGGATGGACCCATGGTGACATGGATGGGGACATGGGGCTGAAGGGGGGGCTGGCTGGACCCATGGGGACATGGGGCTGAAGGGGGGGCTGGCTGGACCCATGGGGACATGGATGGGGCTGAAGGGGGGGCTGGCTGGACCCATGGGGACATGGATGGGGCTGAAGGGGGGGGCTGGCTGGACCCATGGAGACATGGATGGGGACTTGGGGCTGAAGGGGGGGGCTGGCTGGACCCATGGGGCTGAAGGGGGGGGCTGGATGGACCCATGGGGACATGGATGGGGACATGGGGCTGAAGGGGGGGCTGGCTGGACCCATGGGGACATGGGGCTGAAGGGGGGGCTGGCTGGACCCATGGGGACATGGAGCTGAAGGGGGGGCTGGCTTTACCCATGGGGACATGGGGCTGAAGGGGGGGCTGGCTTTACCCATGGGGACATGGGGCTGAAGGGGGGGCTGGCTGGACCCATGGGGACATGGATGGAGACATGGGGCTGAAGGGGGGGGCTGGCTGGACCCATGGGGACATGGATGGAGACATGGGGCTGAAGGGGGGGGGCTGGCTGGACCCATGGGGACATGGATGGAGACATGGGGCTGAAGGGGGGGGCTGGCTGGACCCATGGGGACATGGATGTAGACATGGGGCTGAAGGGGGGGGCTGGCTGGACCCATGGGGACATGGATGGAGACATGGGGCTGAAGGGGGGGCTGGCTGGACCCATGGGGTCATGGATGGAGACATGGGGCTGAAGGGGGGGCTGGCTGGACCCATGGGGTCATGGATGGAGACATGGGGCTGAAGGGGGGGCTGGCTGGACCCGTGGGGACATGGAAGGAGACATGGGGCTGAAGGGGGGCTGGCTGGACGCATGGGGAGACATGGATTGAGGCATGGGGCTGAAGGGGGGGGCTGGCTGGACGCATGGGGGGACTTATGGATGGAGGCTCGGGGCTGAAGAGGGGGCTGGCTGGACGCATGGGGAGACACATGGAGGTGAAGGTGGCCAAGTTGGGGACCTGGATGGACACATGGAGGTGAAGGGCGGCAAGCTGGACACATGGGGACCTGGATAGATATATGGGGTGGGGTGGGATGCATATATGGGGGGGACAGGATGGATATATGAAGGGGGCGGGCTGGACACATGGAGGCCCGGATGGATATATGGGAGGGGCAGGCTGGACACATGGAGACCAGAATGGATATATGGGTGGGGGGGGTCAGGATGGATAGATGGGTGGCCTCGCTGGAACATTATTACTTTAAAGTCTAATTAGGAACATTATTACTTCTGTAATATAATTTACTTTTTAGGAAACTGTTTTCCATAAGAGGGGACAAAAGGGGGGTCCTGTTACTGTGCAGGGCGCCACTATGTCGCTTTATTTCTTCAACTGGTGTAGTGTAGAAGCCTGGGGAAAAGTGGGAATGTGCTCTAAAAGAGATCAGTTATTGATAACTGTGTGTTATTTTCTGCAGAGATGATTCCTCGCTGGAAGAAGTGATGGCGGACTGTGCCAGATGAAGAAAAGCGAAGATGAAGAACTTCACCTAGAGACATCACTGGTGAGTCAGTGTATTACTGTACACTTACACTATATAGTATATTCAGAGCTCCTGTGTATGTCACTGGTGACCAGTGTATTACCTATACACTATATACAGAGCTCCTGTGTATAATGTCATCGGTAATCACTGTATTACCTGTACACTATATACAGAGCTCCTGTGTATAATGTCACCGGTGATCACTGTATTACCTGTACACTGACACTTTATACAGAGCTCATATGTATAGTGACAGTGTTGTTAGTATTGTGGTTTGTATTCCTGATCAGTATTGTAGTATTTGGTCACTATGTGGTGGTAATATGTGGTCTGGTCATGGTGTGGTGATATTTGTCCCTTTTGTATGTGGTATTATTGGTGTTATTATAGTGGATTATGTTGTGTATGGCGGTCATTTGTTCTCGCTGAGATTAACTAGGAAAAGATTTTTTTCCATGAGGCCACGGCTTCACTATCAGTATTTGGTCAGTATTTTTTCTCAGTAGTGAGAGGCAAAAGCAGGAGTGGGTGATAAATCCAGAATTGGTGACTTGTTTCTATTATTCTCTTTCTCTGATTGTTCCTCACCTGGTTTTGGCTCCCACTCCTGAGAATAATCCTGAGTGAATACTGATAGTGGGGCTGTGGCCTTAGAGATGAAATACTTGGAGCAGAGCGTCAGAGATGCACTTACAGGGGTTCTCTGGTGAAAACAAGTAATCACCTCTCCACAGGATCAGTGATAACTTATTGATTGGTGGGGGTCTGACTACTGGGACCTGCACCGATCGGCAGAATGTGGAGCTTTTCTCCCCATTAGACTGGAGCTCATGTGCGACTCGACCACTGATCCATTCATTCCCTCAGAGGCTGCGAGCGCTGCTCTTTTTTGGAAGCCCCCAAGAGAACGAATGTGCACAGTAGATGTGAGGAGCCGCCGGTCACTGCTCCACTATAACAGGGAGAGCAGAGAAAAGAGATCTGCATATTGCTGTAGGTGGCCCCTAGAGTCACTGTCCCCTGTGGGCCCCAGACACCCCAGTCCAACCCTGCTGACATCTGATTAAGGCCTAAGGCCCCGTTCACATGTCAGGTTTTAATCAGTGTTTTTTTCTCATTTTCATCTGATTTTGGTCAGTGTGGCAGTTTTTCTCCTCAGTGGGGCATATTTTTTTATATGTAAAGTAAAAAGCTAAAGGTTTCCTAGCCTCGCTTGCCCGGCCTATAGACCCTGGAGAACAGGCAGTACAGGCAACATGGTTGGTTCTGGCCATTTTTCTGACCGACTCATTGACTTCAATAGATGATCTCTATCTACAAATCGGATGGAAATCGGACCGGTCTCAGTTCTGATCTACAGATCAATCGTCCACAAAAAATAGAGCTGTAAACCTGTCCCCGGTCTATAACGGAGCATATTCTACCTGTTAGACAAATAACCAGACGTGAAAAGAGCCGTGTGCTATTCTTACAGGGAAGGGGCCACCATTTTATGTTTTGTATTAATAATTATGTAATCAATTATTTTTAATACAAAATTAAATGTTCCACTTTATTAGTTTTTTATTTATTTATGTTGACATTGGCCACTGGGGGCTGCCATTTTTATTTGGGGGGTGTGTAAGAAGCGCTCTTACACACCTCATTTACGGCAGCCCTGGCCATAAGAGACAGTAGTCTGTCACCGACCCTATCTCTAACATTAGAGGCCGCTCCTCCTGCCTCTAGCTGTGACCTGGGCACGTACCCTTGGCTGTTCAGGTCGCAGCCGTGGGAGGAGATTGCAGCCATCTTTGTGGAGCCTGCAGTGTAAGCTGTACATTCCCCCTGTCATCGCACGCACTGCTCAGTCAGAGCGTGCCATGACAGGAGCTGCCGGGGAGGAAATGCCTGGGAGTGGACGTCCCGAGTGAGTATCTGCGGCGGCGCCGTGCGGTGATCTCAGCTTCTCTGCTGTTATCACTGCCGACATCTTCAGGCAACACAGACACAGCGCTGCGTGGGAACGTGGAAGGTGAGTAGAAGCGTTTATTGTTTTTTGTTTTTTTTTCCTTTGCAGTGAATATATGGGGGCATATACACACAAGGGTGGAGTTGGAGGCATATACCCACCAGGGTGGAGGGGGAGGCATATACCCACCAGGATGGATGGAAGAGGCATATACCCACCAGGATGTAGGGAGTGTGCATATACCCACCAATGAAGGGGGGCATTTACCCACCAGGATGGATGAAGGGGGGCATTTACCCACCAGGATGGATGAAGGGGGCATATATCCACCAGGATGGATGGAGGGGGGGCATACACCCACAAGGATGGAGGGGGGGTGTATACCCACAAGGATGAAGGTGGGGCATATACCGACAAGGATGGAGGGGGGCATATACCCACCAGGATGGATGGAGGGGGGCATATACCCACCAGGATGGATGGAGGGGGGGCATATACCCACCAGGATGGATGGAGGGGGGGCATATACCCACCAGGATGGATGGAGGGGGGGCATATACCCACCAGGATGGAGAGGTGGCATATACCCACCAGGATGGAGAGGTGGCATATACCCACCAGGATGGAGAGGTGGCATATACCCACCAGAATGGAGAGGTGGCATATACTCACCAGAATAGAGGGAGGGGGCATATACACCTTCCCAGGCTGGATGAATGGAGGGGCATATACACCTTCCCAGGATGGATGGATGGAGGGGCATATACACCTTCCCAGGATGGATGGATGGAGGGGCATATACACCTACCCAGGATGGATGGATGGAGGGGCATATACACCTACCCAGGATGGATGGATGGAGGGGCATATACACCTACCCAGGATGGATGGATGGAGGGGCATATACACCTACCCAGGATGGATGGATGGAGGGGCATATACACCTACCCAGGATGGATGGATGGAGGGGCACATACACCTACCCAGGATCGATGGATGGAGGGGCACATACACCTACCCAGGATCGATGGATGGAGGGGCATATACACCTACTCAGGATGGATAGATGGAGGGGCACATACACCTACCCAGGATGGATGGATGGAGGGGCATATTCTCCTGCCTAGGATGGATGGAGGGGCATATTCTTCTACCAAGGATGGATGGAGGGGCATATACTCCTACCCAGGATGGATGGATTGATAAAGGGGCATCTACACCTAACCAGGATGGATAGATGATGGAGCATATATACTTATCCAGGATGGATGGAGGGGCATATACACCTACCCAGGATGGATGGAGGAGCATATACACCTACCCAGGATGGATGGAGGGACATATACACCTACCCAGGATGGATGGAGGGGCATATACACCTACCCAGGATAGATGGAGGGGCCGATACACCTACCCAGGATGGAGTTATGGATGGAGGGGCATCTACACCTACCCAGGATGGATGGATGGAGAAGCATCTACACCTACCCAGGATGGATGGATGGGGAAGCATATACACCTACCCAGGATGGATGGATGGATGGAGGGGCATATACACCTACCCAGGATGGATGGATGGAGGGGCATATACACCTACCCAGGATGGATGGATGGAGGGGCATATACACCTACCCAGGATGGTTGGAGGGGAATATACACCTACCCAGGATGGATGGATGGATGGAGGGGAATATACACCTACCCAGGATGGATGGATGGAGGGGCATCTACACCTACCGAGGGTGGTTGGATGGAGGGGCATCTATACCTAACCAGGATGGATGGAGGGGCATATACACCTACCAGAATAGACTACCCAGGATGGATGGAAGGGCATCTACGCCTACCCAGAATGGATGGATGAAGGGGCATATACACCTACCCAGGATGGATGGATGGAGAAGCATATACACCTACCCAGGATGGATGGATGGAGGGGCATATACACCTACCCAGGATGGATGGATGGAGGGGAATATACACCTACCTAGGATGGGTGGAGGGGAATATACACCTACCTAGAATAGATGGGTGGAGGGGAATATACACCTACCCAGGATGGATGGATGGAGGGGCATCTACACCTACCCAGGGTGGATGGATGGAAGGGCATCTATACCTAACCAGGGTGGATGGATGGAGGGGCATTTTCACCTAACCAGGATGGATGGAGGGGCATATACACCTACCAGAATAGACTACCTAGGATGGATGGATGGATGGAGGGGCATCTACACCTACCCAGGATGGATGGATGAAGGGGCATATACACCTACCCAGGATGGATGGATGGATGGAGGGGCATATACACCTACCTAGGATGGATGGATGGAGGGGGATATACACCTACCTAGGATGGATGGATGGAGGGGGATATACACCTACCTAGGATGGATGGATGGAGGGGGATATACACCTACCCAGGATGGATGGATGGAGGGGGATATACACCTACCCAGGATGGATGGATGGAGGGGGATATACACCTACCCAGGATGGATGGATGGAGAGGCATATACACCTACCCAGGATGGATGGATGGAGGGGGATATACACCTACCCAGGATGGATGGATGGAGGGGCATATACACCTACCCAGGATGGATGGATGGAGGGGGATATACACCTACCCAGGATGGATGGATGGAGGGGGATATACACCTACCCAGGATGGATGGATGGAGGGGGATATACACCTACCCAGGATGGATGGATGGAGGGGGATATACACCTACCCTGGATGGATGGATGGAGGGGGATATACACCTACCCAGGATGGATGTATGGAAGGGGATATACACCTACCCAGGATGGATGGATGGAGGGGCATATACACCTGCCCAGGATGGATGGAGGGGCATATACACCTACCCTGGATGGATGGATGGATGGAGGGGCATCTACACCTACCCAGGATGGGGACCATATTCCATATACCAGGATGGGGCATATAGAAGGATGAGGGGCATATACTGTAGGGCGTATATGGTGTCATTACGCTTTGGCTCTTTTGATACCTGTGATACGTCTGACCTCATAGTATGTCCCCCCTTTTTACTCTTTTGAAGGAGGCTGTTTTACACTTGAAGCATATATGTGTTACAATCCATAACTAAATCGTGTGTATTTTTTATTTTTCCTCTTTAGTGGTTAACTCTGGAATGAAGCACCGCTTTGTATTCATTTATATGAGATATTTTCATGTGCTGAGTGTCGGCTTATTTGTTACCCCCGCTCTTTTTCTCAGATATGATTGTAATTTGATTTATCTTGAGACGATGGATTTTCGTTTTTTATACAGTTCTTCCCATTTTTGTATTGTTTTAGATAAACCTTGATAAAGGCTGAGGCTGAAGTGTTGGTCATACATCTGTCTCATGAACAATTTATTGTCTGAATAAATACCTTGATTTGCATCAATATCCATTGTGCCTAAAGGTTTATATATATATATATATATATATATATATATATATATATATATATATATATATATAAAATAAGTATTTTTCCATGTGAGTTTTCTTATAATGTTTTAAACAGAAGACCGTATTGCGATATCATTGAGATACAAATGTTTCTGTTGCGATCCTCAGCTCTACCTGAGAACACAATCTGCGTGGGACTGGGTCGAGTGGGGGGCATCTGGCCAACATATAGCGGTGGGCACTCTGCAGCAACTCAGCACTGTTGACTTTGGAGGTCCTCTTCATTCCCTGGTGGTCAGCGGCTGCATGCATCCCCTAGAACTGGATATGCTAAGACTGTTTGCTGTGGAGCCCTCTAGTTTCGATCAGATAAATGTGGAGGACAGCTCAACATATCTGTCATCATAGACAATCTGTACCGAATCCGCACCCCTCACTGCTGAGCAGCTACCCTGTCTAGGTGGCAGCACACGGTGCTTTGTGTGTGTCCCATTGTGTTACTAGTGATATAGCAGTATACTAGGGATGCACCAACTCCACATTTTTATTAATATTACTCCAGATATGGACGAAACCCTCCAAGATGCAGGCTTTATTATACTACAGAATTTTGGTGCATCCATAATATATGCTCAAGCACTTTAATAGAAACCTGTTCCACCATGTCCATCCTTCACTGCGCTACTGGTATTTATTTGGAAACACAGGGATATTCCAGGAAAGCGTGTTTTATGCTTAATAGAAATAAACTGATAACATTTTCAAAGAATTTCCATTGGTGTTCATCTCCTTTTTTGTAATTTACCTGTCTGGTTAATTCATACTTTTCATGTTTTTTTGTACAACCAGTTAATGGGGGGGTCTCAGTTTCTTAAAGGGAGTCTGTCACCCCAATACTCAAATCATTTATGGATTTGTATAAGAATCTTGGCCCCTATAAAAAAAAATATACTTTAGGTACAGATGATATTTTTATGCAAAAACAGCATTTACACCCCACGCTTAATTACCATCCTCTGCCCCTCCCCTTACGATGATTGACAGCACTGCCTATATTGAATCCTCATCCCTGCACACACTGACACTGCAGGAGCTGAAAACTCAGTGTCACGAGCTTGCGGGCATCCTCTGATCCCCTTGTCCAGTCTACAGTTGTCTCGTTCAGTGGGCAGAAAAAAGCTTTTACTTAAAAATTGTAAGTCTCGATTTGAGTTTGCCAAAAAACATGTGGGAGACTCCCAAAATATATGGAGGAATGTGCTGTGGTCAGATGAGACCAAAATTTAACTTTTGGCCACCAAGGTAAATGCTATGTCTGGCACCAAACCAACAGCTCATCACTCCAAGAACACCATCCCCACAGTGAAACATGGTGGTTGCAGTATCATGCTGTGGGTATGTTTTTCTGCAGCAGTCACCTCCATTATCTGAATGCAAGGAAGATTGTGAACTTGTGCTACTTGCGCAGTAACACTTTGTCATTTCTGCTCCATTCTGTCTTCAAGCACAGGGTTAACAATGCTCTGACTCCATATCCGGCTTCATGGCTTGATCATAGATGCTGGATCCTGATTCCCAAGAAAATCCCACCAACCCAAGATTGTGAAAGAAATGCACAAAACACTTTTAGTGAATGTTAAATAGACCAAATTTTATTACAAATCATATTATTTCATTCAGTGTCTGAAATTTAGAATCAGCCAATTGCTATGAAAAAGACACTGAAAATGGCAAACCTCCGACTCACGAAGAATCATCCGTCAGCACTCAGGAGAGGAAAACCCCCTGTGGAGGAAACCTCTAGGGAACCATGGCTGGAGGACTTGCCCATCCCTCGGGCTTAGAAGGATAGTGCCAACAAGTAACAGCACAGTGAGACATGATATACATCCACTATAGATATGATAGCAGTGACATCACATAGTCACACAAGTTACACATTACATCATGAGAAAACAGACAGTAATGGAAAAGGTCAAAGTAGGTGCTCTGTGCGAGCACCATATGGAGAAGTCTAATGCGACATCTCCAGGCCGTACACATAAAGGTGAAGGCAACTAGTACCGGACGTGAGGGAGATCTGGCTGCAACATCTGTCACCCCATTGATCGCTAGGGTTAGTTTGATCTGGCTGGCTAGGCGATATGGCTGATCTGGCTGGCTAGGCGGTATGGCTGATCTGGCTGGCTAGGCGGTATGGCTGATCTGGCTGGCTAGGCGGTATGGCTGATCTGGCTGGCTAGGCCGTATCCCCTTCCTCCCTTACATGTTGTGGAGTGATGAAGCTCCAGGTCTCCAGACACATCAAGTACGGCGCTTCATACGGCTGAATGACCTGTGGTTCCGGAATCATCTTCTATATCATAGATGTAAGTGTTTATGACATCAGCACAGTTTCCGTAGTTACCACAGGTGTTCATTACTGGTGTTTCACTGGCTAGAAAGTCTCTCTCAGTGTTCCAAAGAATTAACCCTTGAATAACTGGCACTGTACATTTGTCCAGAATCCTGTAACATAATCTTGTCACTGTGCAGGACCGTTATCAATATTATACTTTAAAATTCCCTTAAACAAAGTCTAATTAGTGAGCGCATCTACAGATTTGATGGATAACAAGCACAATAATCCCCTTAAGCCCTACTAAATGCATAAATGTCCAATATGAGTACAGAGCAGTCCATACAGAATGGATGATATAGAGGGCAATACAGTTAGATAAAGAAGTAGAAAGCCAAACCAAGCAAATGTCTCCTGAGATCTCGGCTACTGAGGTCTCAATTGCGCATCTGCTGCCTCAGGCGGCCATTTGTGTAACACAAGCGATCGGAAGATCACAGCTTCTAGTCTGCTAAGGAGACTATTGAAGCATGTAAAAAGTAAAAAAAAATATTTAAAAGTTCAAATCACCCCCCTTTTACCCCATTCAAAATAAAACAATCAAAAATACACGTTTGGTATCTCCGCATTTAGAATCGCCCGATCTATCAATATATAAAAAGAATGACTTCCATCAGTAAACTGTATAACGAGAAAAAAAAGAAAACTCCAGAATTAAGTTGTTTTGGTCGCCGCAACATTGCATTAAAATGTAATAACAGGCGATGATAGCATCATATCTACACCAAAACGGTATCAATAAAAATGTCAGCTCAGTGCGCAAAAAATAACCCCTGACCCGGCTCTAGATCACGAAAAATGGAGACGCTACGGGTCTCGGAAAAATGATTATTTTTTTTACAAGCTTTGAATTTTGATTTCACCACTTAAATAAAATAGAAGCTCCACATGTTTGGTAACTACGAACTCGTAATGACCTGGAGAATCATAATGGCAGGTCAGTGTTAGCATTTACTGAACATGGTAAAAAAAAAACTTTTGTGGAATTGCACTTTTTTGCCATTTCACTGCACTTGGATATTTTTCCCATTTTCCAGTGCACAATATGGTAAAATCAATGGTGGTGTTCAAAAGAATAACTCATCCCACAATAAAACAAGCCCTCACATGGCCATATTGACGGGAAAATAAAAAAGTTATGGCTCTGGGAAGAAGGGGAGCAAAAAATGAAAGCGCAAAAACGGAAAAACCTGAGGTGATAAAGGGGTTAACTGGAATTTTCTGCCATGGACTCATTGGCAAATCTGAAATAGATATTTCTCGCTCCCTTATCAGTGTGGAAACATATATCTTTAGCCTCATTCAGACGCCTGTTTTTCATGTTTGTGTCCTCTCCATATTTGTTACGGATAGATCACATACACAATATAATCTGTGGAGTCGTCCACATGTCATTTTTTTTTTAAAACCGCGTAGTGTCCGTTTTTTATCCTAGTGGTTGATGAAAATTCTCCAGTCAGATCTATGGGTCCATGACATCGCTGACAGCTGGCATTGCCATCCATGTGCTGTCTGTGATAACACTGTTACCAGAGGAGAAGCTTCTCAATTTATGGATTTATTTTGCATACAAGAAAAGCTGATGAAACGCTGAAGAAAAAACTGACCACGTTCAGACATTTTTTGCATATACGATAAGTCACTGACATCTGATTAAGGCCTAAGGCCCCGTTCACATGTCAGGTTTTAATCAGTGTTTTTTTCTCATTTTCATCTGATTTTGGTCAGTGTGTCAGTTTTTCTCCTCAGTGGGGCATATTTTTTTATATGTAAAGTAAAAAGCTAAAGGTTTCCTAGCCTCGCTTGCCCGGCCTATAGACACTGGAGAACAGGCAGTACAGGCAACATGGTTGGTTCTGGCCATTTTTCTGACAGACTCATTGACTTCAATAGATGATCTTTATCTACAAATCGGTTGAAAATCGGACCGGTCTCAGTTCTGATGTACAGATCAATCGTCCACAAAAAATAGAGCTGTAAACCTGTCCCCGGTCTATAACGGAGCATATTCTACCTGTTAGAGAAATAACCAGACGTGAAAAGAGCCATGTGCTATTCTTACAGGGAAGGGGCCACCATTTTATGTTTTGTATTAATAATTATGTAATCAATTATTTTTAATACAAAAATTAAATGTACCACTTTATTAGTTTTTTATTTATTTATTTTTACATTGGCCACTAGGGGCTGCCATTTTTATTTGGGGGGTGTGTAAGAAGCGCTCTTACACACCTCATTTACGGCAGCCCTGGCCATAAGAGACAGTAGTCTGTCACCGACCCTATCTCTAACATTACAGGCCGCTCCTCCTGCCTCTAGCTGTGACCTGGTCACGCCCCCTTGGCTGTTCAGGTCGCAGCCGTGGGAGGAGATTGCAGCCATCTTTGTGGAGCCTGCAGTGTAAGCTGTACATTCCCCCTGTCGTCGCACGCACTGCTCAGTCAGAGCGTGCCATGACAGGAGCTGCCGGGGAGGAAATGCCTGGGAGTGGACGTCCCGAGTGAGTATCTGCGGCGGCGCCGTGCGGTGATCTCAGCTTCTCTGCTGTTATCACTGCCAACATCTTCAGGCAACACAGACACAGCGCTGCGTGGGAACATGGAAGGTGAGTAGAAGCGTTTATTGTTTTGTTTTTTTTTTCCTTTGCATTGAATATATGGGGGCATAAACCCACCAGGATGGAGGAGGAGGCATAAACCCACCAGGATGGAGGAGGAGGCATAAACCCACCAGGATGGAGGAGGGGGCATATACCCACCAGGATGGAGGAAGGGCATATACCCACCAGGATGGATGGGGGGGGGGCATATACCCACTAGTATGGAGGGGGGGCATATACCCACCAGGATGGATGGAGGGGGGGCATATACCCACCATGATGGATGTAGGGGGGGCATATACAAGCCAGGATGGAGGGGGGCATATACCCACCAGTATGGAGTGGGGGATATACCCACCAGGATGGATGGATGGAGGGGGGCATATACACCTAACCAGGATAGATGGAGGTACATATACACCTACTCAGGATGGATGGATGGAGGGGCATATACACTTGCCCAGGATGGATGGATGGAGGGGCATATACACCTACCCAGAATGGATGGATGGAGAGGCATATACACCTAACCAGGATGGATTGAGGGGCATATACACATACCCAGGATGGATGGATGGAGGGGCATTAACACCTACGCAGGATGGATGGATGCAGGGGCATTTACACCTACCCAGGAAGGATGGATGGAGGGGCATTTACACCTACCACGGATGGATGGAGGGATGGAGGGGCATTTACACCTACACAGGATGGATGGATGGAGGGGCATATACACCTACCCAGGAAAGATGGAGGGGCAGATAATCCTACCCAGGATGGATGGAGGGGCATATACACCTATCCAGAATGGATGGAGGGGCATATACACCTACCCAGAATGGATGTATGGAGAGGCATATACACCTACCCAGGATAGATGGATGGAGGAGGGGCATGTACACCTACCCAGGATGGATGGAGGGGCATATACACCTACCCAGGATGGATGGATGGAGGGGCATATACACCTATCCAGGATGGATGGATGGAGGGGCATTTACACCTACCCAGGATGGATGGATGGAGGGGCATTTACACCTACCCAGGATGGATGGATGGATGGAGGGGCATTTACAACTACCATGGATGGATGTATGGATGGAGGGGCATGTACACCTACCCAGGATAGATGGATGGATGAAGGGGCATGTACACCTACCCAGGATGGATGGATGGATGGAGGGGCATTTACACCTACCCAGGATGGATGGATGGAGGGGCATTTACACCTACCCAGGAGGGATGGATGGATGGAGGGGCATTTACACCTACCCAGGAGGGATGGATGGATGGAGGGGCATTTACTCCTACCCAGGAGGGATGGATGGATGGAGGAGCATTTACACCTACCCAGGATGGATGGATGGATGGAGGGGCATTTACACCTACCCTGGATGGATGGATGGATGGATGGATGGAGAGGCATATACACCTACCCAGGATGGATGGATGGATGGAGGGGCATTCACACCTACCCTGGATGGATGGACGGGCATTTACACCTACCCAGGATGGATGGATGGAGGGGCATTTACACCTACCCAAGATGGATGGGTGGAGGGGCATTTACACCTACCATGGATGGATGGATGGATTTAGAGGCATGTACACCTACCCAGGATGGATGGATGGATGGATGGAGGGGCATTTACACCTACCCAGGATGGATGGATGGATGGAGGGACATTTACACCTACCCAGGATGGATGGATGGAGGGTCATTTACACCTACCCAGGATGGATGGATGGAGGGGCATTTACACCTACCCAGGATGGATGGAGGGGCATTTACACCTACCCAGGAGGGATGGATGGATGGAGGGGCATTTACTCCTACCCAGGATGGATGGATGGATGGATAGAGGGGCATTTACTCCTACCCAGGATGGATGGATGGATGAAGGGGCATATGCATTTATCCAGGATGGATGGATGGAGGGGCATATACACCTACCCAGGATGGATGGAGGGGCATCTACACCTGTCCAGGATGGATGGATGGAGGGGCATCTACGCCTACTCAGAATGGATGGATCAATGGAGGGACATATACGCCTACTCAGAATGGATGGATCGATGGAGGGGCATATACATCTACCCAGGATGGATGGATGGGGTGACATATAAACCTACCCAGCATGGATGGATGGAGGGGCATTTACACCTACCCAGGATTGATGGATGGATGAAGGGGCTTATACACCTACCCAGGATGAATGGATGGAGGCGCATCTACACCTAACCAGGATGGATGAATGGAGGGGCATCTACACCTAACCAGGATGGATGGAGGGGCATATACACCTATCCAGGATGGATGGATGGAGGGGCATTTACACCTACCCAGGATGGATGGATGGAGGGGCATTTACACCTACCCAGGATGGATGGATGGATGGAGGGGCATTTACACCTACCATGTATGGATGGAGGGGCATGTACACCTACCCAGGATAGATGGATGGATGGAGGGGCATGTACACCTACCCAGGATGGATGGATGGATGGAGGGGCATTTACACCTACCCAGGATGGATGGATGGAGGGGCATTTACACCTACCCAGGATGGATGGATGGAGGGGCATTTACACCTACCCAGGAGGGATGGATGGATGGAGGGGCATTTACTCCTACCCAAGATGGATGTATGGATGGATAGAGGGGCATTTACTCCTACCCAGGATGGATGAATGGATGAAGGGGCATATGCATTTACCCAGGATGGATGGATGGAGGGGCATATACACCTACGCAGGATGGATGGAGGGGCATCTACACCTGCCCAGGATGGATGGATGGAGGGGCATCTACGCCTACTCAGAATGGATGGATCGATGGAGGGGCATATACGCCTACTCAGAATGGATGGATCGATGGAGGGGCATATACACCTACCCAGGATGGATGGATGGGGTGACATATAAACCTACCCAGCATGGATGGATGGAGGGGCATTTACACCTACCCAGGATTGATGGATGGATGAAGGGGCATATACACCTACCCAGGATGAATGGATGGAGGGGCATCTACACCTAACCAGGATGGATGGATGGAGGGGCATCTACGCCTAACCAGGATGGATGGAGGGGCATATACACCTACCAGAATAGACTATCCAGGATGGATAGATGGATGGAGGGGCATCTACGCCTACCCAGAATGGATGAAGGGGCATATACACCTACCCAGGATGGATGGATGGCTGGAGGGGCATATACAGCTACCCAGGATGGATGGATGGAGGGGCCGATACACCTACCTAAGATGGATGGAGGGGCATATACACCTACCTAGGATGGATGGAGGGGCATATACACCTACCCAGGATGGATGGAGGGGCATATACACCTACCCAGGATGGATGGAGGGGCATTTACATCTATGCAGGATGGATGGAGGGGCACATACACCTACCCAGGATGGATGGAGGGGCACATACACCTACCTAGGATGGATGGAGGGGCATATACACCTACCTAGGATGGATGGAGGGGCATATACACCTACCCAGGATGGATGGAGGGGCATATACACCTACCCAGGATGGATGGAGGGGCATTTACATCTACGCAGGATGGATGGAGGGGCACATACACCTACGCAGGATGGATGGAGGGGCATATACAGCTACCCAGGATGGATGGAGGGGCATATACAGCTACCCAGGATCGATGAATGAAGGGGCATATACAGTACAGACCAAAAGTTTGGACACACCTTCTCATTTAAAGATTTTTATGTATTTTCATGACTATGAAAATTGTACATTCACACTGAAGGCATCAAAACTATGAATTAACACATGTGGAATTATATACTTAACAAAAAAGTGTGAAACAACTGAAAATATGTCTTATATTCTAGGTCCTTCAAAGTAGCCACCTTTTGCTTTGATGACTGCTTTGCACACTTTTGGCATTCTCTTGATGAGCTTCAAGTGGTAGTCACCGGAAATGGTTTTCACTTCACAGGTGTGCCCTGTCAGGTTTAATAAGTGGGATTTCTTGCCTTATAAATGGGGTTGGGACCATCAGCTGTGTTGTGCAGAAGTCTGGTGGATACACAGCTGATAGTCCTACTGAAAAGACTGTTAGAATTTGTATTGTGGCAAGAAAAAAGGAGCTAAGTAAAGAAAAACGAGTGGCCATCATTACTTTAAGAAATGAAGGTCAGTCAGTCCAAAAAATTGGGAAAACTTTGAAAGTGTCCCCAAGTGCAGTTGCAAAAACCATCAAGAACTACAAAGAAACTGGCTCACATGAGGACCACCCCAGGAAAGGAAGACCAAGAGTCACCTCTGCTTCTGAGGATAAGTTTATCCGAGTCACCAGCCTCAGAAATCGCAGGTTAACAGCAGCTCAGATTAGAGACCAGGTCAATGCCACACAGAGTTCTAGCAGCAGACACATCTCTTCAACAAATGTTATGAGGAGACTTTGTGCAGCAGGCCTTCATGGTAAAATAACTGCTAGGAAACCACTGCTAAGGACAGGCAACAAGCAAAAGAGACTTGTTTGGGCTAAAGAACACAAGGAATGGATATTAGACCAGTGGAAATCTGTGCTTTGGTCTGATGAGTCCAAATTTGAGATCTTTGGTTCCAACCACTGTGTCTTTGAGCGATGCAGAAAAGGTGAACGGATGGACTCTGCATGCCTGGTTCCCACTGTGAAGCATGGAGGAGGAGGTGTGATGGTGTGGGGGTGCTTTGCTGGTGACACTGTTGGGGATTTATTCAAAATTGAAGGCATACTGTACCAGCATGGCTACCACAGCAGCGGCATGTTATTCCATCCGGTTTGCGTTTAGTTGGACCATCATTTATTTTTCAACAGGACAATGACCCCAAACACACCTCCAGACTGTGTAAGGGATATTTGACCAAGAAGGGGAGTGATGGGGTGCTACGCCAGATGACCTGGCCTCCACAGTCACCAGAACTGAACCCAATCGAGATGGTTTGGGGTGAGCTGGACCGCAGAGTGAAGGCAAAAGGGCCAACAAGTGCTAAGCATCTCTGGGAACTCCTTCAAGATTGTTGGAAGACCATTTCTGGTGATTACCTCTTGAAACTCACCAAGAGTGTGCAAAGCAGTCATCAAAGCAAAAGGTGGCTACTTTGAAGAACCTAGAATATAAGACATATTTTCAGTTGTTTCACACTTTTTTGTTAAGTATATAATTCCACATGTGTTAATTCATAGTTTTGATGCCTTCAGTGTGAATGTACAATTTTCATAGTCCTGAAAATACAGAAAAATCTTTAAATGAGAAGGTGTGTCCAAACTTTTGGTCTGTACTGTACACCTGCCCATTATGGATGAAGGGGCATATTCTCCTACCAAGGATGGATGGATGGAGGGGCATAAACACCTACCCAGGATGGATGGATGGAGGGGCATATACACCTACCCAGGATGGATGGAGGAGCATATACACCTACCCAGGATGGATGGATGGAGGGGGATATACACCTACCCAGGATGGATGGATGGAGGGGGATATACACCTACCCAGGATGGATGGATGGAGGGGGATATACACCTACCCAGGATGCATGGATGGAAGGGTATATACACCTACCCAGGATGGATGGATGGAAGGGTATATACACCTGCCCAGGATGGATGGAGGGGCAAATACTGCTACCCAAGATGGATGGATGGATGGAGGGGCATATACACCTACCCATAATGGATGGAAGGATGGATGGAGGGGTATCCACATCCATCATGGATGGATGGAGGGGCATCTACACCGACCAAGGATGGATGAATGGAGGGGCATCTACACCTACCTAGAATGGATGGATGGAGAGGCATATACACCTACCCAGGATGGATGGATGGAGGG
This sequence comes from Phyllobates terribilis, assembly GCF_046119375.1. Lineage (NCBI taxonomy): Eukaryota > Metazoa > Chordata > Amphibia > Anura > Dendrobatidae > Phyllobates > Phyllobates terribilis. The sequence continues at coordinate 1,534,798 of NW_027363010.1, read as the reverse complement.
GCATATACACCTACCCAGGATGGATGGATGGAGGGGCATATACACCTACCCAGGATGGATGGATGGAGGGGCATTTACACCTACCCAGGATGGATGAATGGAGAGGCATCTACACCTACCTAGAATGGATGGATGGAGAGGCATATATGACGCGCCCCCTGGGCCAGTGTTGTTGGGGATACCCGGAGCCGGATCAGATGGGGGTTGTAGTCTCCGAGTGGCTGTGACCCGGTCTGTGCCCAGGGTGTCAAGCTCAGTGTGTGGCAGTCCTTATGATGTTACTAGATGTTCTTTTGTGTCGACTACGCCACCCGTTGAATTGCGGTCAATACGGCCGCCGCTGCAGCAGGGTCCACTGAGACTGGTGATGTGTGTGCAGCTTAGGTAGTATAACCCCCAACGGGAGGGGTATAGCCTCAGGGGGTCAGTTGCAGAGGATGGGGGTTGTGGTGGTGCAGCGGGGATGGAAATGAGACTCAGAGTCGGGCTGTGCAGTTCAGGGTTTGTTTACTTACTGCAGTTGTTCTGGTCACTCCGGCCTTAAGTGACCACCCGAGCCGTGCTGCGTCCACCAGGTCCTGGACTCGGCCAACCCCCAGGTGATTCTGGAGCGTGGTCCTGAGCTCCCTTTCTGTCCTGTCCTCTTCTCTGGCCTTCCCCACCAGGGATCCACCTATGTCCGGCTCCCTCGGGCCTCTTGGTGGTAAACCCTTGTCTCTGGGTTCCCTGACCCTATTCCTGGTCTGCCTTCCGGGTGGATTTAGTGGGTGATCGTGGCAGATCGATCCTGCCCACGACCTCCGGTTCCTGGCTAAGGTGTGCTGTAGCCTCTGCCAGCTTGGGATCCGGTACCCTGTTGCCAACTCTTCACCCTCTGGTCTAATTTGGGCTCTTGGAGTTCCTTCTTTCTCCCCCTCTGGATCTTTCTTTCTCCTCTCTCTCTCTTGGCCTTGGAGCTGCTCTTCTCCTCTGCTCTCTTCCTCTACAAAGACTGACGTCTCACTGACTGACCCTGATCTAAGATGGTGCCCACCTTATATACTCCCTCTATGTGTGAGCTCAGGTGACCAGCACCCAATGAGCTCCTAACTTTACCCAGGCTGCTCCCCCTATCTGCCCCTACACTACTGGGATGTTCCACCCCCCTCCCACTCCAGCCAGGAACAGACTCTGTCGTACCTGCACATTTCTCTAGTGGGAGTACCATCGGTCTGTTCCTCGGAAATGGGATGTGTGTAGTGCATGCAGCTAACTGAGCTCAGTTCCACACTCCATCCTTACCCGGGAGTGGAATACCACACCTCTGGGTTGAGGTGCAATACCCCTGTAGCAGCCGAATCCTCAGGGTGCTACATATACACCTACCCAGGATGGATGGATGGAGGGGCATATACACCTACCCAGGATGGATGGATGGAGGGGCATTTACACTTACCCAGGATGGATGGATGGAGGGGCATATACACCTACTCAGGATGGAAGGATGGAGAGGCTTATACACCTACTCAAGATGGATGGATGGAGGGGCATATACACCTACTCAGGATGGATGGATGGAGGGGCATTTACAGCTACCCAGGATGGATGGAGGGGCATATACACCTACCCTGGATGGATGGGGGGGGTGTATACACCTACCCAGGATGGATGTAGGGGAATAAACACCTATCCAGGATGGATGGATGGAGGGGCATATACACCTACCCAGGATGGATGGATGGAGGGGCATATACACCTTCCCAGGATCGATGGATGGAGGGGCATATACACCTACCCAGGATGGATGGAAGGAGGGGCATATACACCTACCCAGGATGGATGAATGGAGGGGCATATTCTCCTACCAAGGATGGATAGAGGGGCATATACTCCTACCCTGCATGGATGGATGGAGGGGCATATACTCCTACCAAGCATAGATGTATGGAGGGTCATCTACACCTAACCAGGATGGATGGAGGGGCATAAACACATACTAGAATAAACTACCCAGGATGGATGGATGGAGGGTCATCTACGCCTACCCAGAAAGGATGGATGGAGGGGCATATACACCTACCCAGGATGGATGGAGGGGCATATACACCTACCCAGGATGGATGGAGGGGCCAATACATCTACCCAGGATGGATTGATGGATGGAGGGGTATCTACAACTACCCAGAATTGATGGATGGAGAGGCATATACACCTACCCAGGATGGATGGATGGAGAGGCATATACACCTACCCAGGATGGATGGATGGCGGGGCATATACACATACCCAGGATGGATGGTTGGGGCATATACACCTACCCAGGATGGATGGATAGAGGGGAATATACACCTACCGAGGATGGATGGATGGATGAATGGAAAAGAATATACATCTATCCAGGATGGATGGCTGGAGGGGCATTTACACCTAGCTAGGATGCATGGATAGATGGATGGAGGTGCATATACACCCACCCAAGATGGGGACCATATTCCATATACCAGGATGGGGCATATACAAGGATGAGGGGCATATACTGTAGGGCGTATATTGGGCCATTACGCTGTAATGCATTATATAGGGCCATTGCTCTGTGGCTCACCATATGGTGTCATTACGCTTTGGCTCTTTTGATACCTGTGATACGTCTGACCTCATAGTATGTCCCCCCCTTTTTACTCTTTTGAAGGAGGCTGTTTTACACTTGAAGCATATATGTGTTACAATCCATAACTAAATCGTGTGTATTTTTTATTTTTCCTCTTTAGTGGTTAACTCTGGAATGAAGCACCGCTTTGTATTCATTTATATGAGATATTTTCATGTGCTGAGTGTCGGATTATTTGTTACCCCCCCTCTTTTTCTCAGATATGATTGTAATTTGATTTATCATGAGACGATGGATTTTCGTTTTTTATGCAGTTCTTCCCATTTTTGTATTGTTTTAGATAAACCTTGATAAAGGCTGAGGCTGAAGTGTTGGTCATACATCTGTCTCATGAACAATTTATTGTCTGAATAAATACCTTGATTTGCATCAATATCCATTGTGCTTAAAGGTTTATATATATATAAAATAAGTATTTTTGCTTGTGAGTTTTCTTATAATGTTTTTAAATAGAAGACCGTATTGCGATATCATTGAGATACAAATGTTTCTGTTGCGATCCTCAGCTCTACCTGAGAACACCATCTGCGTGGGACTGGGCCGAGTGGGGGGCATCTGGCCAACATATAGCGGCGGGCACTCTGCAGCAACTCAGCACTGTTGACTTTGGAGGTCCTCTTCATTCCCTGGTGGTCAGCGGCTGCATGCATCCCCTAGAACTGGATATGCGAAGACTGTTTGCTGTGGAGCCCTCTAGTTTCGATCAGATAAATGTGGAGGACAGCTCAACATATCTGTCATCATAGACAATCTGTGCCGAATCCGCACCCCTCACTGCTGAGCAGCTACCCTGTCTAGGTGGCAGCACACAGTGCTTTGTGTGTGTCCCATTGTATTACTAGTGATATAGCAGTATACTAGAGATGTACCAACTCCACATTTGTATTAATATTACTCCAGATATGGACGAAACCCTCCAAGATGCAGGCTTTGTTATACTACAGAATTTTGGTGCATCCATAATATATGCTCAAGCACTTTAATAGAAACCTGTTCCACCATGTCCATCCTTCACTGCGCTACTGGTATTTATTTGGAAACACAGGGATATTCCAGGAAAACGTGTTTTATGCTTAATAAAAATAAACTGATCACATTTTCAAAAAATTTCCATTGGTGTTTATCTCCTGTTTTGTAATTTACCTGTCTGGTTAATTCACACCTTTCATGTTTTTTCTACAACCAGTTAATGGGGTGGTCTCAGTTTCTAAAAGGGAGTCTGTCACCCCCAATACTCAAATCATTTATGGATTTGTATAGGAATCTTGGCCCCTATAAAAAAAATTCTACTTTAGGTACAGATTATATTTTTATGCAAACAAACCATTTACACCCCTCCCTTACTTTCCATCCTCTGCCCCGCCCATTATGGTGATTGACAGCACTGCCTATATTGAATCCTCAGCCCTGCACACACTGACACTACAGGAGCTGAAAACTCAGTGTCCGAGCTTGCGGGCATCCTCTGATCCCCTTGTCCAGTCTATAGTTGTCTCTTTCAGTGGGCAGAAAAAAAGCTTCTGCTTAAAAATTGTAAGGCTCGATTTGAGTTTGCCAAAAGACATGTTGGAGACTCCCAAAATATATGGAGGAATGTGCTGTGGTCAGATGAGACCAAAATTGAAGTTTTTGGCCACCAAGGTAAATGCTATGTCTGGCACCAAACCAACAGCTCATCACCCCAAGAACACCATCCCCACAGTGAAACATGGTGGTTGCAGTATCATGCTGTGGGTATGTTTTTCTGCAGCAGCCACCTCCATTATCTGAATGCAAGGAAGATTGTGAACTTGTGCTACTTGTGCAGTAACACTTTTTCATTTCTGCTCCATTCTGTCTTCAAGCAGAGGGTTAAAAATGCTCTGACTCCATATCCGGCTTCATGGCTTGATCATAGATGCTGGATCCTGATTCCCAAGAGAATCCCACCAACCCAAGATTGTGAAAGAAATGCACAAAACACTTTTAGTGAATGTTAAGTAGACCAAATTTTATTACAAATCATATTATTTCATTCAGTGTCTGAAATTTAGAATAAGCCAATTGCTATGAAAAAGACACTGAAAATGGCAAACCTCCGACTCACGAAGAATCATCCGTCAGCACTCAGGAGAGGAAAACCCCCTGTGGAGGAAACCTCTAGGGAACCATGGCTGGAGGACTTGCCCATCCCTCGGGCTTAGAAGGATAGTGCCAACAAGTAACAGCAAATTGTACTAGAATTTGTACATTGTATCATATTTACAGTGAGACATAATATACATCCACTATAGATATGATAGCAGTGACATCACATAGTCACACAAGTTACACATTACATCATCAGAAAACAGACAGTAATGGAGAAGGTCAAAGTAGGTGCCCTGTGCGAGCACCATATGGAGAAGTCTAATGCGACATCTCCAGGCCGTACACATAAAGGTGAAGGCAACTAGTACTGGACGTGAGGGAGATCTGGCTGCAACATCTGTCACCCCATTGATCGCTAGGGTTAGTTTGATCTGGCTGGCTAGGCGATATGGCTGATCTGGCTGGCTAGGCGGTATCCCTTCCTCCCTTACAGGTTATGGAGTGATGAAGCTCCAGGTCTCCAGACACATCAAGTACGGCGCTTCATACGGCTGAATGACCTGTGGTTCCGGAATCATCTTTTATATCATAGATGTATGTGTTTATGACATCAGCACAGTTGCCGTAGTTACCACAGGTGTTTATTACTGGTGCTTCACTGGCTAGAAAGTCTCTCTCAGTGTTCCATAGAATTAACCCTTGAATGACTGGCATTGTACATTTGTCCAGAATCCTGTAACATAATCTTGTCAGTGTGCAGGACCGTTATCAATATTATACTTTAAAATTGCCCTAAACAAAGTCTAATTAGTGAGCGCATCTACAGATTTGATGGGTAACAAGCACAATAATCCCCTTAAGCCCTACTAAATGCATAAATGTCCAATATGAGTACAGAGCAGTCCATACAGAATGGATGATATAGAGGGCAATACAGTTAGATAAAGAAGTAGAAAGCCAAACCAAGTAAATGTCTCCTGAGATCTCGGCTACTGAGGTCTCAATTGCGCATCTGCTGCCTCAGGCGGCCATTTGTGTAACACAAGCGATCGGAAGATCACAGCTTCTAGTCTGCTAAGGAGACTATTGAAGCATGTAAAAAGTAAAAAAAAATATTTAAAAGTTCAAATCACCCCCCTTTTACCCCATTCAAAATAAAACAATCAAAAATCCACGTTTGGTATCGCCGCATTTAGAATCGCCCGATCTATCAATATATAAAAAGAATGACTTCGATCAGTAAACCGTATAACGAGAAAAAAAACAAAACTCCAGAATTAAGTTGTTTTGGTCGCCGCAACATTGCATTAAAATGTAATAACAGGCGATCATAACATCATATCTACACCAAAACGGTATCAATAAAAATGTCAGCTCAGTGCGCAAAAAATAACCCCTGACCCGGCTCTAGATCACGAAAAATGGAGACGCTACGGTCTCGGAAAAATGATTATTTTTTTTTACAAGCTTTGAATTTTGATTTCACCCCTTAAATAAAATAGAAGCTCCACATGTTTGGTAACTACGAACTCGTAATTACCTGGAGAATCATAATGGCCGGTCAGTGTTAGCATTTACTGAACATGGTAAAAAAAAACCTTTTGTGGAATTGCACTTTTTTTGCCATTTCACTGCACTTGGATATTTTTCCCATTTTCCAGTACACAATATGGTAAAATCAATGGTGGTGTTCAAAAGAATAACTCATCCCACAATAAAACAAGCCCTCACATGGCCATATTGACGGAAAAATAAAAAAGTTATGGCTCTGGGAAGAAGGGAGCAAAAAATGAAAGCGCAAAAATGGAAAAACCTGAGGTGATAAAGGGGTTAACTGGAATTTTCTGCCATGGACTCATTGGCAAATCTGAAATAGATATTTCTCGCTCCCTTATCAGTGTGGAAACATATATCTTTGGCCTCATTCAGACGTCTGTTTTTCATGTTTGTGTCCTCTCCATATTTGTTACGGATAGATCACATACACAATATAATCTGTGGAGTCGTCCACATGTCATTTTTTTGTTGAAAACCGCGTAGTGTCCGTTTTTTATCCTAGTGGTTGATGAAAATTCTCCAGTCAGATCTATGGGTCCATGACATCGCTGACAGCTGGCATTGCCATCCATGTGCTGTCTGTGATAACACTGTTACCAGAGGAGAAGCTTCTCAATTTATGGATTTATTTTGCATACAAGAAAAGCTGATGAAACGCTGAAGATAAAACTGACCACTTTCAGACATTTTTTGCATATACGATAAGTCACTGACATCTGATTAAGGCCTAAGGCCCCGTTCACATGTCAGGTTTTAATCAGTGTTTTTTTCTCATTTTCATCTGATTTTGGTCAGTGTGGCAGTTTTTCTCCTCAGTGGGGCATATTTTTTATATGTAAAGTAAAAAGCTAAAGGTTTCCTAGCCTCGCTTGCCCGGCCTATAGACCCTGGAGAACAAGCAGTACAGGCAACATGGTTGGTTCTGGCCATTTTTCTGACAGACTCATTGACTTCAATAGATGATCTTTATCTACAAATCGGATGGAAATCGGACCGGTCTCAGTTCTGATTTACAGATCAATCATCCACAAAAAATAGAGCTGTAAACCTGTCCCCGGTCTATAACGGAGCATATTCTACCTGTTAGACAAATAACCAGACGTGAAAAGAGCCGTGTGCTATTCTTACAGGGAAGGGGCCACCATTTTATGTTTTGTATTAATAATTATGTAATCAATTATTTTTAATACAAAAATTAAATGTACCACTTTATTAGTTTTTTATTTATTTATTTTTACATTGGCCACTAGGGGCTGCCATTTTTATTTGGGGGTTGTGTAAGAAGCGCTCTTACACACCTCATTTACGGCAGCCCTGGCCATAAGAGACAGTAGTCTGTCACCGACCCTATCTCTAACATTAGAGGCCGCTCCTCCTGCCTCTAGCTGTGACCTGGGCACGTCCCCTTGGCTGTTCAGGTCGCAGCCGTGGGAGGAGATTGCAGCCATCTTTGTGGAGCCTGCAGTGTAAGCTGTACATTCCCCCTGTCGTCGCACGCACTGCTCAGTCAGAGCGTGCCATGACAGGAGCTGCCGGGGAGGAAATGCCTGGGAGTGGAGGCCCCGAGTGAGTATCTGCGGCGGCGCCGTGCGGTGATCTCAGCTTCTCTGCTGTTATCACCGCTGACATCTTCAGGCAACACAGACACAGCGCTGCGTGGGAACGTGGAAGGTGAGTAGAAGCTTTTATTGTTTTGTTTTTTTTTCCTTTGCATTGAATATATGGGGGCATATACACACAAGGGTGGAGGAGGAGGCATAAACCCACCAGGATGGAGGAGGAGGCGTAAACCCACCAGGATGGAGGAGGAGGCATATACCCACCAGGATGGAGGGGGCATATACCCACCAGGATGGAGGGGGGGCATATACCCACCAGGATGGAGGGGGGGCATATACCCACCAGGATGGATGGAGGGGGGGCATATACCCGCCAGGATGGAGGGTGCATATACCCACCAGGATGGAGGAAAGGCATATACCCACCAGGATGGATGGAGGCGGGGGCATATACCCACCAGTATGGAGGGGGGGCATATACCCATCAGGATGGATGTAGGGGGGGCATATACCCACCATGATGGATATAGGGGGGCATATACCCACCAGTATGGAGGGGAAGCATATACCCACCAGGATGGATGGAGGTGGGACATATACCCACCAATATGGAGGGGGGGATATACCCACCAGGATGGATGGATGGAGGGGGGCATATACTGACCGGGATGGATGGAGGGGCATATACACCTACCCAGGATGGATGGAGGGGAATATACACCTACCCAGGATGAATGGATGGAGGGGAATATACACCTACCCAGGATGGATGGGTGGAGGGGCATATACACCTAACCAGGATGGATGAAGGTACATACGTTCCTCTCCCAAAACTCCAAAAATTGGTCTCCTCACTACCCAGAGGTTTCCTGACTGCTGTACAAAGAGGAGGAGATGCCACACAGTGGTAGACATGACCATGACCTTATTTTGAGTTGTGTTGCTGCCGTCAATTTCTACATTAGGTAAGTTTTTCAAATGAAATGGAAAATGTCTGATGTTCACCCTCTGATCTGTGATCTATGTTCTGTTGTGAATAAAATGTGGCTATAAGAGATTTCCCAATCATTGCATTCTTGTTTTCTTTCCATTTTTACACACAGCCCCAACTTTTTGGGAATTGGGGCTGTAATTTATGGTCATGTTCACAATGTCCACAAAGATAAAACATGGATATATCCATTTTCCATCGGATTTGCAGATAAAACTCGCCCCTTCGAGTGAAAGTTTGTAAGGAAAATGCACAGCACTCGGATGCTATCCACGTCATTTGAGCGATGTTTGTCTTTTAGGGTTTAATGGGCAGAAGACGCTTGGAAACGCTAAAGGGACGTCACATAAATGTGTCACATACATTGACATGATGCAGATTTTAATTCTACATTGCAAACAATTTCTGCATGAAATCAGCAGAGACATTTATTTTCAGCGTGCAGATTACATTTTGTAAACTTCCATCCGCTTTCCTGCTGCTATAATACGCTGCGGCTTTTCCACAGAGAGAGGACCCTGGTCCACAACATTTTGCTTATTTTGTTGGGAATTGGGCCCTCCGGAGTATGGGAGCTGACACTGATATGGGAGGTTTTATGCTGTTTGTGCAGTATTTGAGACATTAATTTATCAATTATTCGGCCAGGGTATAACAGTATTTTTAGGTAATGATTTGTATTGTACTAATATTTAAAACTTGAATACAATAAACTTTACGGTGTGATGTCAGGACTATGGCACAGTTATTTGGCCGGTGTATTTCAGTATTGTACAGCACTATTATTTGGGGACTTTCTGACGTGTATTTATGGACTGTGGGGTAGAATTATTTTGTGCGCTGTATTGCACTATTTTCCATAGAACTGTGTGGCTATATTATTTGGCCAGCATATGGCAGTAGTTTTTGGCACTATGGATACTATTATTCTGAAACTTTGTGTCATCATTTTATGGACTGTACAATTCTGTTCATACTAATGTAATTGCTTCTATTTTTATAGTCTATGTAACATTTTGAACACCGTACGGTATTATTTTATGACAGAATTATTTGACCACTTTATGGAATTATTTTCTTATGGACTGTATGGCGCCATTATTTAGTTATTGTATCGTCGTTTTTAGTAATTATGTGTTACTATTCTTTAGAGTTTCATATGGTGGGTATTTAGGGATTGTTTGGTGGAATTAATTTGACCACTGTATGGCAGTATTATTGAGGCATTATAATAGGCCCATTGTGTGACTGTTGAAAGTATATCCAGCGGAGCCGTCACCACAGGGAGTCTCACATGTAGACCCAGGTGATGTGTTTGACCTGAGAAAAATACCTCCACTAGCTTTGGGGGGGAGGGTGAGAGCAGTTCTGTCCATTCAGAGGGCTGATCCCAGTGAAGGAGAAAAGAAGCCACATGGTTAGAGTTGGTGGAATGTCGTTGAAGGGATAGTATCTAGTCTGAGGATCTGGACCATGGATGAATCGATGGCTTATGGCGTAGAGATCAGCTACCACCTGAGCTGAATAAATGTGCTACAGTTGTGGGATCCGGGATCCATTGTCTGGATTTGATACATTTTCTTAAAGGACTGTTGCTACTGGATACCTTTGCTTCTATGGTTTTATGTGTCATATGGAGGATCGTGGACTGTGACTACAGACTATACTTGCTGGAGATACGAAATATGTGGGCCAACCAAAAGTTGGGGGATAGTGAGTATCGCTTGGCACAAAGGCAGTGGAATTACCTCCCCGGGGAGGGGATCTTGTGGACTGAGACAATTGTATTTTGAACATTTACCTGGAATTGCTGTATTACCATGGATGTAAGGAATAAAATAGTGTTTCTTGTAGATGGTAAGCTTAGGAGCAGGGACCTCTCTCCTCATGTAACAGTTTAAACTGTCTTACCGTGTATTGAACTTATTGTATGTACATGTCCCTGCTTAATTGTAAAGTGCTGCTGAATATGTTGGCGCTATATAAATAAAAATCATTATTATTATTATTAACCTGCCTAAGTAATTATTGAAATGCACCATCTCAGATCTTCACAGTATGGACCCCAAAATAGTAAGGATAAAAACTACAGCAAACACTGCAAATAAAAAAAATAAGAAAGTTGGAAAGCAAAGAGGAAGCAATAGGACTATGAGACCCAGGACCTGGTGCAGCCATCTACTAATGTGCAGGACACCCTGGGGACAATGTCTTCCCCATCCATTAGAACTACAAGGTCCAGCAGACAAGCAACAGAGCTCCTTCCCTCCAAGTTCCGCTGCAAGTCCAACGCCGACATTACCGCACATGGCCGCTAGATGGCGGGGCACCTCTGCTGTTGCAGCCAATACTAGCGTGCAGGTGAAGTCGCTGGCCCCTAGGTGGAGGGGCATCTCTGCTGTTGCTTCCATTACAATTGCTGGGTGCAGTCGCTGGCCACTAGGTGGCGGCAGACTTTTCCAGGCTGGAATGTTGCTCTCCTCTGCTCTTGCAGTCTGATATAACGCTGGGGATTGTGGGCAGCAGAGATCACAGCCGCCTTGTCTCCTCCACACTCCGCGGAGAGATCCTGTCAGTGAGCCGCCCCTCCTGTCAGGGAGCCAGGGAGAGCCTGACCGCTGCCTCCATCCATCACCGGCCGCTGCTGCGGGCTCAGGTAAGTAGCAGCCCCGTGCCCGCAGCCCATGTCCCGGGCTGAGAAGCCTCCGGCTGCTGATTGCTGCTGGCAGAGGCGATGGCATCCGGGACTGGCAGCAGGTGATGGGTCCTGTGTGATGTGGGCACATACTGGTCAGATGGGGGCGCAGCAGTGCCAGGGAAGCTGGCAGGAGGAGATGCCCATAGTGTGTGGTGTCTGGGGTGATGGGGTGAGACTGGCACCTGCCCTGATAACGCTGCCAGTGCCCGGGAGACTTGTGCCGCTCACTGTGCCCGGGGAGACTCGATCACCTGCTGATCTGCCAGTATTCTACAGCTGGGATTGGCTGTAAGAAGCGGATTGTAACCAAGTCCTAGTGATTAGCTGCAGCGTCGCTATGTTCCATTGTGATCATTATATACCAGGGATTAGCTGCAGCATCGCTATGTGCCATTGTGATCGTTATATACCAGGGATTAGCTGCAGCGTCGCTATGTGCCATTGTGATCGTTATATACCAGGGATTAGCTGCAGTGTCGCTCTGTGCCATTGTGATGTTATATACCAGGGATTATCTGCAGCGTCGCTCTGTGCCATTGTGATCGTTATATACCAGGGATTAGCTGCAGTGTCGCTCTGTGCCATTGTGATAGTTATATACCAGGGATTAGCTGCAGCGTCGCTCTGTGCCATTGCGATCGTTATATACCAGGGATTAGCTGCAGCGTTGCTCTGTGCCATTGTGATCGTTATATACCAGGGATTAGCTGCAGTGTCGCTATGTGCCATTGTGATCGTTATATACCAGGGATTAGCTGCAGCGTCGCTCTATGCCATTGTGATCGTTATATACCAGGGATTAGCTGCAGCGTCGCTATGTGCCATTGTGATCGTTATATACCAGGGATTAGCTGCAGCGTCGCTCTGTGCCATTGTGATCCTAATATTCCGGGTTACAATGTGACCCTATAAGATGTGAGTAGCCCCTGAGTAATAGACACGAGGAGGTGAAGGACCCTCCTGCTGTTCCTCCTGGCCCGGTGGCCGTGGCACATAAGGGCGTCCACTCCAGTGATGGGTATCAATGTTATTATATTATTTTCTGATAACTGAATATTTTATCAACGGTATTTTCTGCCGTTAATGTTAGTGTTGGTGAGGTCCCAGTGTGCTATGAGATATTCCCCAGCGCCTTCTCTCCTGCTGATCCCCCCCCTCCACAGTCCTCCGTGCTGCTGATCTCCCTCCCCTCAGTCCTGCGCCCTGCTGATATCCCCCTTCCATTCCTCCGTGCTGCTGATATCCCCCCCTCCATTCCTCCGTGCTGCTTCTATCCCCCCCCTCCATTCCTCCGTGCTGCTGCTATCCCCCCCTCCATTCCTCCGTGCTGCTGCTATCCCCCCTTCCATTCCTCCGTGCTGCTGCTATCCCCCCTCCATTCCTCCGTGCTGCTGCTATCCCCCACTCCATTCCTCCTTGCTGCTGCTATCCCCCCTCCATTCCTCCGTGCTGCTGATACCCCCCCTCCATTCCTCCGTGCTGCTGCTATCCCTCCTTCCATTCCTCCGTGCTGCTGCTATCCCCCCTCTATTCCTTCGTGCTGCTGCTGATATCTCCCCCTCCATTCCTCCGTGCTGCTGCTGATATCCCCCCTCCATTCCTCCGTGCTGCTGCTGATATTCCCCCCTCCATTCCTCCGTGCTGCTGCTGATATTCCCCCCTCCATTCCTCCGTGCTGCTGCTGATATCCCCCCCTCCATTCCTCCGTGCTGCTGCTGATATCCCCCCTCCATTCCTCCGTGCTGCTGCTGATATCCCCCCTCCATTCCTCCGTGCTGCTGATATCCCCCCCTCCATTCCTCCGTGCTGCTGATACCCCCCCCTCCATTCCTCCGTGCTGCTGCTGATATACCCCCTCCATTCCTCCGTGCTGCTGATATCCCCCCCCCCTCCATTCCTCCGTCCTGCTGACCGGGTCCCCGCTACTTTCTTCTCTTCTTCCATTGTTGGCTCGTGCCTTTCCCATTCAAGTAGTGGTGGTAGCAGGTATGGCCACTGAATTGGCTGCAGCAGTCACATGCCAACAGTACTGGGAAAGGAGCCTGGTGGGACCCGACCAGCAGCATGGAGGACTAGGGGGGGATCAGCAGGGGCTGTTCAGTATTTCCATCCCACACTCAGCCCATACCTACATATAGAATGTGATGTCTGCAGCCGATCTATAGGTACTGATTGTCTGCAGCGTTCCTCGGTGCACTTCACTATTGAGGGCGCTGTCCGGGATCGTCCTCACCCACTGGGATTCTGGCAATAATGAGAAGCGATAAATGACGGGTGAGGAAAATCCTGGAGAAAAGCCGCAAAGAGAAACCTTCAGGGTGTTTCCTACTGATTCTATAGAAATCCTTTTCTCCGCCAGTAACATAGTCCATTAGCCCCCATAGTGACCGCCTGGTGGTCAGGGAGTCCGGGGTGTTGTGCCCTGGTGGTCAGGGGGTCCGGGGTGTTGTGGTCAGGGGGTCAGGTGTGTTGCACCTGTGGCCTCTGTACATTTATAAGGGTGGAGTCGCTGATATCAGCCACAATATAGTGAGACATAAAGATGGAGAAATGCTGGAGATCTCCGGATCCACTGTGATCTCCTAGAAGAGATCTGCCGGTGACGCCCCAGAAACGATGACTGTTCGGAGCTCCGCACCTTGGATACGAGTGGGGTCTCATTCACACCTCCGTGATCTTCACGTGTACAAGAAAAATGCTCCCGTGGTCCTCAGTGTTCTGGATATAAGTATAAGGGTCTGTGCGCACCACGTCTTGTAGATGCCGGCGACCCGCTCAGCTTTACTACAGGAAGAAGCTGCAGAAACCGAGACAGGGAGAACTCCGAGCAGAAACCGCCTGGAGAACGGAGCGGTCACTTCTAACCGTGTGGCCTCTTCATAAACGTGAAACGGTTAAAGGACTGACCATGTGCACAGCGAGGCGGATTACATTGCAGGGTATATGGTCATTCTATCTATTTATTGGGTGGTTGTTCTTCAGACGGGTTGTGGAGCGTACCGGCCTGATAAAGGCGCTGTGTGCACAGAGCCTAAACCTGCAGTGGGAATCATAGGGTCAGCCATGAATCTCTGCTCGTAGATCACATTGCAAATGCACAAGGGATTTATTAGTGTGAACTCCCGGTAACAATGCTCACACTCACTGGGTGGATGTGGACCAAGCCTGCTCATATTCACCACCTAACTTGTATGGTGTTTCTTCATGTCTGGGAAGGAAAGATCAGGCATATTGGATAGCAGCATGCCCAATCCTTTTCTTCTGAGAGAAGCTGTCATCAGTAAATATATTTCTAAAGGTGCTATTGCCATGAAATTCTCACCAGATGTCGGTAACAGCCCATCCAATCCACACAGGCATAGAAATCACCATAGATGTCCATAAATGAAGTTTTGTGTAATGAGAAATGACAATTTCTCAGCTGGAGGACTACGAGGCATCGAGTGATATCATTGCTACTAATGGAGACAAGTGTAGAGAATTCTGCTACTTCTGGGCTTAGGACCATTACGTGCAAAAAGTGTATGGTGTGTGTTACCAAAATAGGAATACCTCTTTAAAGGGGTTGTCCGAGCTTTTATACTTTTCAATGTGTGTGTCTAAGTTGCAGAATGCTGCCCCCTTGTAATATACTCACTGTCAGCATTCTGCACCGTTGCCTACATACTATACTTCAGCATGTGACCAGCCTCACTCCTGATTTTGGAGGACCTGGTCACATCCTGACTAGTCTTTTCGTGTTCTGTTCGGAGACTAGTCATGAAGTCACAACTAACACCACACCCAGTTTCTGCCAGACCCTCCTCCTTCAGCCTCCTGTGCCTGCACACAGTGCAAGGCGGCAGTGGCATGTCACAGCTGGTGGCACTAACCAGTCCAATCAGCTGTTAGCAGAGACATACGGGTGAACTGAATGGTGGAACAAGGAACTGAAAGCTTCTTCCTCCACTGATCAATCTCAGGAAAGGCTGGAGGTCCTGTCACTGATGATGATGGGAAAACAGTGCTGCTGTAGGTGCAGCGCAAAATCACATTTTGCAAATGGGAAAGTAATCAGACCTAGGTATTTCTAATAGCTGCAGAGCAGGGGACATTACTTTGACCGATGTCCTAATAGACCTTTCTTCAGTCAAGGTCTAATAGGAGCAGTAAGATGTCAGTCATGGGGGTCACTGTTAGGACCCCAACTTCTATAGAAACTCATCTGCACCGTAATCGTATCTCCCTCTCCTTCTGTCCAAACCATCTAGATGCTGTGGTTGCTACTGACGGTAGGGTATAAGGGGTTAAACTGCCAGGATCAGGAATAGCTCCTCCAGCAGCGGGACTGTGTAATACAGCTGTACGACTGCTGCAGATCTCGTAGGTGCCCTGACGACACCTGCCTGATGAAAATGTGCACTATTGAGCGGGTGCTGGATCCTGACTGTGAAGTAGATTTTCGATGCTTCTCGGGAACCAGTTATTCTTAATCTTTCAGCAGGTTAAGGGTAGAGAGTCTGATTCCAGTGATGTGTCAATTACTGGGTGTGTTTTGCTGTTTTAATACAATCAGTATTTTATCAGCAGGACGTTATCACTACAAGACTAGGTGTCTCGTGTCTCCTAGTCCAACCACACCGCCATCACTGGTTAGCGGCTTTCTGTCAATATACAGTGTACATAGAAAGCTGCCAATCAATGGTGTGTTCAGGGTTATACAGGGCTCAACATCTGAGCTCTGCTACAGAGAAAAGTGTGATTCTATCACAATTGCTGCACCCAGTAAGTGGCACATCGCTGGAATCAGGGTCTCTGTCCCTACATCATGCTGCTGTCAGATTACATAGCAAAAACCTGCTGACAGATTCCCATTAAGGCCCGGCTATAATATCACTGTAACACTATCATTAGATGTGAGCTCCCTATACCTGTATACCTGCTGCTGTGGTGCTGCACAAAAAGTTATTCACAAAACGAGTGTATACATGTATATCTATATCTCCTGAATGGTATTACTGCTAGATTTACTATAGATATACAGTACAGACCAAAAGATGAAGCTCATCAAGAGAATGCCAAGAGTGTGCAAAGCAATCATCAAAGCAAAAGGTGGCTACTTTGAAGAACCTAGAATATAAGACATATTTTCAGTTGTTTCACACATTTTTGTTAAGTATATAATTCCACATGGGTTAATTCATAGTTTTGATGCCTTCAGAGTGAATGTACAATTTTCATAGTCATGAAAATACAGAAAAATCTTTAAATAAGAAGGTGTGTCCAAACTTTTGGTCTGTACTTTATATGATTGTGAACTAAAAGTAAACGACACAAAGTGAATAACAATTGATCATACTTTCCATACACTAATGAAAGTGCTACAGTGCATATATGAACAATAAAAAATGTGTATATAATTTATTTAAAACAATAATAAATATATAAGGATTGAGAGGAACCACTAATTTTAAAAACCTCTATATCAAAAAAGCTCTTGTATTAATATCCAGCCGCCTGTCACTGGTATTTATTCAGATAAGTATGATGAACAGAACCTGGAATGTGAAGACCAATTCCTCGTTGGCGAAATATCATCAATTCAGATGTATTTTTATTGTGTAAAAGCGCCAAAACCTAAAAAAACTATATAGATGTAGTATAGCAGTAAATGTACTGACCCGAAGACTAAAGCTGCCATATCAATTTTACCACACGTGGAACAGCGTAAAAAACAATTCCTGAATTGTTGATTTTTGTTTGTTCTGCCTCCCAAAAATAGGAGTAGAAAGCGATCAAAAAATGTCACGTGCCCGAAAATGATACCAATAAAACCGTCAACTTGTCCAGCAAAAAACAAGCCCTGACATGACTCTCTCGGCCGAAATATGGAAAAATTATAGCTATCAAAATATGGGGATGCAAAAACTAGTCTTTGCAAAAAAAGCGTCTTTTATGAATATGAATCTGGTATCGTTGTAATCGCACCAACCCGAAGAATAAAGTCGTCTAATCACTTATACCACACGAGGAACAGCGTAAAAAATAAGCTCTAGCATTAGAGTTACGGTTAGACCACGGCCTCATTATCAGTATCTGGTCAGTATTTGGTCAGTATTCAGTCAGTATTTTTTCTCAGGAGTGGGAACCAAAACCAGGAGTGGGTGATAAATGCAGAGTTGGTGACTTGTTTCTATTATACCTTTTCTCTGATTGTTCCTCTCCTGGTTTTGTCTCCCACTCCTGAGAAACAATACTGACCCAATACTGATAATGGGGCCCTGGCCTTAGGGTTGTTTTAGGGTTAGGGTTGTGTTGAGGTTGGGATTTTTTCAAAAGAAAAGAAAAAAAAAAATTATGACGATATGGTGACTAGTCTTGAGAGCAAGTGCTCGCTACTTGAGTATGCATCGGGTGCCGGGTATGCACTGAGTATCGCAGGTGCTCAGGTGACATGCTCGAGTCTCTGCCCCATATGTTTCACCGCTGTTATACAGCCAAAAGAAAAAAACACATGGGGATTGCCTGCTATGCATCGGCAATCCCTGCATGGTTTTTTTTTGTTGTTGTTTTTTTGAGTGTCTAGAAACCGTGAAACATGCGAGGCGGGGACTCGAGCATGTCACTCGAGCTCCCGCGATACTTGTTTCATACCTGAGTACCTGATGCAAACTCAAGTAGCGAGCACTTGCGCTTAAGACTAATGACAACATATTCAATATGATGACATAATGTTATCAAACTCTGTGTTCTGTGTCGTACCTCTGGGTTCAAAATGTTCACTATACCCTGTGACAAAGTCACTGGCAAAGTACTGGAGGGAAGATGTGTAGCACTGAGATTGGGAGCTCCAGTAATTAAATATAGGAAAAAGGTTCCAGCACACGAAGGGGTTACTCAGCCATCTTTAGTTCTAAGGTGGTTAAACACCTGTAGAAAGGAAGGAGGTCAGAGGATAAAATCCCAGCCTTTTAGAGCATTTGTGTGTAGGGTGGGTTTGGAGGTGAAAGCTCTGAGCTGTTTTGTCATGTGAAGGAAAGACAAACCTTGAGTTGTTTGTTCCTGAAGCGGGCGGTTACTCGTAGCAACAAGGACTGTGCCATACGTTATGTTTTGTTTTTCCTGTTAGGCCAGGAAGGCCGTGTTTGTTTTTGCTATCTGTGCGGTGGTTTATGCAGCATTCTTAATAAACCCAGCAGATTTAAAGAGACAATGTTCTTGTGTACCGCTGTATGCAACCAAGTGAGCCGATCTACAACAACCCCTTGATAAAATCCTTGGGGGGGTCTAGTTTCCAAAATGGGGTCACTTGTGGGGGATGTCCACTGTTTAGGTGCATCAGGGGCTCTCCAAATGCGACATGGCGTCCGCTCTCGATTCCAGCCAATTTTGCGTTCAAAAAGTCACACAGTGTTCCTTCCCTTCTGAACCCTGCCGTGCGCGCAAACAGTGGTTTTTCCCCACATATCAGGCATCGGCATACTCAGGAGAAATTGCACAACAAGTTTTGGGGTCCATTTTCTCCTCTTACCCTTGTGAAAATAAAAAATTTGGGGCTAAAAGATCATTTTTGTGAAAAATGTTAAATGTTCATTTTTTTCTTCCACATTCCAAAAATTCCTGTGAAGCACCTGAAGGGTTAATAAACTTCTTGAATGCTGTTTTGAGCACCTTGAGGGGTGCAGTTTTTAGAATGCTGTCACTGTTGGGTATTTCTGTCATATAGTCACTTCCACCTCCTATCCACGATCTGTCACAAACTCTCGCAACCCTTCTAACCCTTCTATTCCCATCCGCCCAGCCCCCGCCTCCCCAGTCCCACTAACAGGAGCTCTATGCAATGCTCGCTCCGTGTGCAACAAACTTTCCTACATCCATGAGCTTTTCATTACTAACAAACTCTCCTTCATCGGCATCACCGATACCTGGCTCACCACCTCTGACACGGCGTCCCCAGCTGCACTTTCGTACGGTGGATTCCATCTTTCTCACACACCCCGCTCCAATTTCAAGCATGGTGGAGGAGTAGGTTTTCTCCTGTCAGGCAACTGCTCCTTCACCCATATCCCACTGCCACCCTCCATTACTCTCCCCTCCTTTGAAGTACACTGTGTGCTCATCTACTCCCCCCTCCAACTGGCCGTCGTTTACTGCTCCCCAGGACTAGCCACCACCTTCTTTGACCACTTCAACACCTGGCTGCTTAATTTCCTTTCCGATGACATCCCCACTATCATCATGGGTGACTTCAACATCCCCATTGACACTTCCCACTCATCTGTCTCGAAGCTTCTATTCCTCACTTCCTCCTTCAGCCTTGCTCAATTGTCTTCAGCCCCCACTCACAAAGATGGCCACACACTGGACCTCATCTTCACCCTCCTCTGTTCCCTATCTAACCTCTCAAGCTCACCTCTCCCTCTTTCTGACCACAACTTACATTCTCTTACCTCTCCTCTCCAGGTACACAAGCCACACTCCACAAACTTGCACACCTTCACAGAAATCTCAAACACCTTGACCTACACTCAATCTCTGAATCCCTTCTCCCTCTCACAGGCATAAATTCATTACACAATGCAAATGCTGCTGCCACTTTATATAACACCTCAATAGCTGCAGCTCTCAAATCGGTCGCCCCCTCACACTTATCACAGCTCGCCCATTCAACCGGCAACCCTGGCACACCAACCTGACTAAAGAACTGCGAAGGGCCTCCAGGGTTGCTGAGTGAAAATGGAAAAGGTCCCACTCCAACGAGCACTTCATTGCATTCTAACAGTCCCTCACTACCTTCAAGTCCACACTTACTGCAGCAAAACAAACATACTTCTCATCTCTCATATCATCCCTGTCTCACAACCCTAAACAGCTATTCAAAACTTTCAGTTCTTTCCTCCGTCCCCCAGCGCCTCCTTCATCTTCTCTCATCTCAGCCGAAGACTTTGCCACATTCTTCAAGCAGAAGGTTGACACCATCAGACAAATCTTTTGACTAAAGTCCCCACAGCCCCTCCTCACACCTACTCAACCATCCTCCTCCAAAACCAGCTTCTCCACCATTACAGACAATCAACTCTCCTCTTTACTCTCCAAATCACACCTCACCACCTGCAAACTTGACCCAGTCCCGTCCCACCTCATCCCTAACCTTAACACTATTCTCATCCCAACCCTAACCCACCTTTTCAACCTGTCACTAACAACTGGTGTCTTCCCCTCATGCTTCAAACATGCCTCGATCACACCCATCCTCAAAAAGCCATCCCTTGACCCATCCTCTCTGTCTAGCTATCGCCGCATATCACTTCTCCCCTGTGGCTCAAAACTATTGGAACATCACGTCCATTCTGAACTGTCCTCCCACCTCTCCTCTTTGACAGCCTCCAATCTGACTTCCGACCGCACCACTCCACTGAAACTTCCCTGACTTAAGTCACCAACAACCTACTAACTGCTAAATCCAAGAAACACTACTCTGTCCTCCTCCTCCTGGACCTGTCATCTGCCTTTGACACAGTCGACCATTCCCTCTTACTACAGACTCTCATCTTTTGGCATCACGGACTTGGCCCTATCTTGGATCTCTTCATACCTAACTGACCGGACATTCAGTGTCTGCCACTCACACACCACCTCCTCATCTCGCCCCCTATCTGTCAGTGTCCCCCAAGGTTCAGTCCTAGGACCCCTGCTCTTCTCCGTCTACACCATCGGCCTGGGACAGCTCATAGGGTCCCATGGCTTTCAGTATCACCTCTATGCTGATGACACACAGATCTACCTCTCTGGATCCGATTTCTCCTCCCTACTAACCAAAATCCCACAATGTCTGTCCGCTATTTTATCCTTCTTCTCTGAAGTTTCTAAAACTTAACATAGACAAAACTGAATTCATCATTTTTCCACCGTCTCACTAACCCCCCCCCCCAACTGACCTATCCATTAAAGTCAATGGCTGCCCAATCTCCCTAGTCCCGCAAGCCCGCTGCCTCAGGGTAACCCTGGACTCTAACCTCTCCTTTAAACCACATATCCAAGCCCTTTCCACTTCCTTCCGACTCCAGCTCAAAAAATATCTCCCGGATCCGCACATTCCTCAACCACGAATCTGCAAAAACACTAGTGCACGCCCTCATCATCTCCTGCCTTGACTACTGCAACCTCTTGCTCTGTGGCCTCCCTTCTACCACTCGCACACCTCCAATCTATCCTAAACTCTGCTGCCCGACTAATCCGCGTGTCCCCCGCCTCGCCTCTCTGTCAATCCCTTCACTGACCCCCCATTGCCCAGAGACTCCAGTGTAGGGCCAGCAATGGCAGCCCTGGGAGCAGCAGTACAGTATATCACTATAACCATAGTGAGCATCCAGGAGATGTGTGGCTGGCATGGAAGTGCTGTTTATGTGGCAGAAGCCACATGATATAAAGACAAAGTAGCACTAAAGCATGGAAACATGAAATACATGGAATTTGAATGTCATTACTGCTTTAGATAATAAGAAAAAATGGAGATGTTTAGCACATAATTTGGCCAATTCATGCAAACCCAGCAGCCAACGACAAGGCACTTTCCGGTTTGCTGGGAACTGATGTAATGTGAATCCTCTGCTAGGCTAAAGCCTGCATTTATGGGTAGCTAGGATCCTGCTGCAATTAAATCCGCCACAGGCTGGAGGGTGGAGCGCTCGGTCAGAGAGACCATATACAAATAGCAAAAAACTGACTGTCACTTCCAAATCAGAAGACTGGTGTGTACAAGTCCCCTCTGGAGCGGGGCTGCGCCCACTAGTCGGGTTCTGCCCGGGAGTATGTATAATGCATATATCCCCGCCGTCCCCGGGTCAGAAACCAGCGACTCCGCACAGTGCACAGTCTCTGCGCTGGAGGGTTTATAAGTCTGCAGTTACACACTGACCCCACAACCCCTTACAGCAAGCCAACCATTTGCTTTGTGTGTAATACCAGGGTGAACCCAAGGCTATGGAATGATTTGTACTCACAGAACTATAATAAAACAATATATTTCTCACTTAGTTGATTTCCTTATAGAATGATCAGACTCGCAGAATTGCAAGAAATCAGTTCTACAGTTTTGTAGGAAAGACTTTGCCCATAAATCCAAAAGACTTTGCTAAACCATCTGAAAAGACTTCTGCCACCATCCCTTTCTTTTAGGAAGGATAATGGCCGTTCTCTTTCTTCCCTTTCAGAAGGCGTTTAATGTGTCCAGCGCCTGCTCTGCACTTATACCGCTGGCAAACACCGCAATGAGGAGCGACGTCCAGGAAAGTCAGGCGCGCGGCTTACTACGTCTGGGGAGGCGCAAAGAAGCGCTGGAGAGCGCAGAACTGCTGGGAATGGAATTGGAGACATTATAGGAAACATTATTTCTCCAACTTGAGAAGAAAAAGTTGCTTTATTATGTTTAAAAGTAAAAATGGATGAAACTTACCTTTTTTTCTTAACTAGAGCATAATAGTATGGAAAAGTTGTCATATTTGCATTGGTCCAGGATCTCCTTCTGCCAGTGCCACCTATGTGAGAATGGAGCTGCCAACACCTGGGACCAGCGCTGATATAGTGTTGTGGGAAAACGCTGCAAAGTCAGAATGCTTTACAAAATAAGTGTTGTGTAGGGGGGGCATGTCCGGCAGCCATTGGGTGCGTATGTGTCCAAGGGGGCTCCGAGCTACACAGAGGGCTCATCCCGGCATGGAGGGCCATCAGTGTGACTCCTCTTGTTTACAAGAAGCTTATGGGCCCATTTTCAGATGAGTTTGGCTGTGCTCCATTAGCATGGCCTACGCGATGCTCAGAGTTGCGGCCTCACTTGAGCTGAGGTGGGAGACCAGAGGACCTTGTCTGCCATTGTCCTGTTACGAATGGGCCCCAGACTGTGAGACCCGACTCAGAAACACATGGCCCCTTACTGTCCCTTACCACAAGATGGCGTAGTTGGCCCAGACCAAGGGTGCAGTTCTAGGTAGACATTGTTCCCCCTGATACCATCACCTATTTACCAGCGCTCAGAGGGAGAGCGAGAGGAGACTGAGGAACAGGGCACAGATACGCCCTCACAGACATTATCGGGTGCACGTACAGTCTGATGTCAGCCATACCAGTGCAAGTGGCAGTATCTTTCATTAGTCAGCAGCACATGTAATATGCAGGTACTGTTACGTCTGACCTTATTCTGAGCATAGTACTCTGCTGCCCTCATGTGGTGAATGTGAAAACTGAAACATCTCTGCACATATAAATAAAAATGATTATTCTATCATAGCACCAACATATTCTGTAGCACTTTCCAATTAAGTAAGGAGCTGTACAGACAATAAAAACAATACAATGTAACACATTTTACAGGAGGAGTGAGGGCCCTGCTCGCAAGCTTACAATTTATATACTGAACTATCTCAGCATCTTAAAGAAGGAAGGGGGAGGAGCTAGCAGAAGGGGGAGGAGCTAGCGGAAGGCACAGACCTTCTGCTGCAAGTTCTCCTGAAACCACAGTTACTTCTCCATGGAAGATTGCAGCTGGTGTTTATACATAGAATCCTAGAACATTAGAATTGGAGGAACCTCCAGGGTCCTAGTGTCCAACCCCTGCTCAATGCAGGATTCACTAAACCATCTCACACAAATGTCTGTCCAGCCTCTGTTTGAAGACTTCCATTGAAGGAGAATTCACCACCTCTCGTGGCAGCCTGTTCCATTGAAAAACGCACCAAATCTGCAGCGTGTGCACACAGCCTTGTTGTTCTTTTGGTCACAGGCAGGTCTTTGCACAGTCCTGAATGATAAGTACAGCACATACACGCTAAGGCTATGTGCCCACGTAGCAGATTTGATGCAGAGCGTTTTTGCCTCTCTCTGGCAGAAAAAAACGCATGCAGATTTACATGCAGATTTACATGCAGATTTACATGCAGATTTACATGCATTTTTTCTGCCAGAGAGAAGTGTTTTTTCAGCATTTTTTCAGCGTTTTTTCAAGCACTTTTCCAAGTGATTTTGAGCATCACTTGGAAAAGTGCTTGACAAGTTGGTCACACAATATAAATCCATGCAACCGGCAACCGGCATAGACTTATATTGTGTGACCAACTTAGATGCTTTAAATGCTGCATCTATAGTAAAAAAAAAGAATTAAAAAGTTAAAAATAAAAAAACCCTGTATACTCACCTCTCCAGTCTCCTCCCAGCAGCGTTCTCTCTCTTCAGCGTCCCGCGGTATACTGGCAGGACCTGCGGTGACGTCATTTAGTCAGCTGATGGTCATGCGACCATCACCTGACCTCTGACATCAGCGGTCGCGTGACCATCAGTTGACTAGATGACGTCACTGCAGGTCCTGCAAGTACACCGCTGGACGCCGAGGAGAGAGAACGCCGCCGGGAGCAGACCGGAGAGGGGAGTATACAGGTTTATTTATTTTTAACTTATTTATTTCTTTTTTTCACCGCTTGGTAGCCGGGATGAAGAGGAGTTGTAGTCTCTTCTTCATCCTGGGTGCCACACGGGTTTGCTGCTTTTCAATGGACGCGTAATCGCGGTAGAAATGGTCATGCTGCGTTTTGCAACGCAATGTGAATTCGGCGCGCTAATTAGCGCATCATGTGCACAGCACATCCCAATTCACATTGCTTTGCATGGCAGACGGTTTTACATGGGCACATAGCCTAAGAGCGGGGAGCGGCTCTAGTGTCACCTGCTGGGATGGCACAATCACGGTCAGCCGGATACAGGGGACATTATCAGAAAGGAGGAGATGACGTCTCTTCCCTCTCGCCTATCAGAGAATAGATTGCTGTATACGGGGGGCCTTATCCTCCTCTATTACACAGCACTCAGCTCCTAAAGGGAATGATTTGACCATAATGCAATATATTTGAGTGGGGCCAGTGCTCCAGTTTTACGTTCATAATGTTGAATGGAGATTGATCAGTTCCAGTGTGTCTGAACAGGGTCCGAGCCCACATCTCCTGAGCTCAGGCTTTACACTGAGCATCACTGTCACGGATGTCAGATTAGAAGGGCATGGAGCACGATGTGGATGGTTGTCTCTGTATCCGCCATTACCTGGACTGCTAGCTTTACCTGGACACTCTGGATCAGCTCCTCCGTCTTGTTGAGACCTCTAAGGGCCTGTTCACACAAGCAGATAAAATATCATTCAGAGTTTCATCCAGAAAAGTGGGAGAATTCTTTCCTCACTTGTCGTCCATGTGCAGTCCAGATCTAATCTGGCTTTTTAACCATTTACAGTTTCCAGGGCTACAGGATTGCAATGTATCTGTATAAAGCAGATTTTTTTCTGTACCCATAGACTTGAATGGGTGAATCTTGTCTGACGGATGAAACGAGGACATGCTGCCATTTTCTTTCTTTATTTTTTGCTCACACACAGATTCGATCAGTGACAAAAAAGAAAAATGACTCCTCTGCACTTTCCCATTGAATCCCATTGGTCTGAGTGCTGTCCATTTGTTCCACAGACAACTTTCCTACTGAAAATACATTTGTGTGAACGAGTCCTAAGAAAGACCTTGTAATTGGTTATTAGATGTTGACTGAAGTCTGGTTCTGAAAATGCAGGGCTCTTAAAGACGTTCTCTAATACTTTAATGCAGATGATTTATGCATAAAATAGGTGGTCTATATCAGATCGTTGTAGGTCCGACTCTTGGCTCCCCACCAATAAGCTGTTTATAGCTCTGGCAACGGCCGGATGTAACTTGTGAGCAGAGCGCACCCCAGTGGCCACTGCCTGGTGCTGCAGATCACCTCCGGTACTCCTCAATAGCTGGTCTGCACCCGGCAGCGGCCGCAGTGTACGGAGCGGTTTTGTTCCACTTTGAACATTGCCTGCATCTTGCCAGAGGTGATGACAGCTGATCATCGGGGGGCCGAGGGTTGGACCCCCACCTATCTTATATTAATGACCTATCCAGTGGAGTATAAAAGTGTTTGATAACTCCTTTTAAAATCTTGTTTCCATCCCATTGTCTTATACAGCGTGTATCTGTGTTCTTTCTGTAACCAGATGGGCCTGACCTCTGATGGTTCTTCTAGGCTTCTATTACAGCTCTTACAGCCCCAGCATGCATCATTTGTGCTGGAGAGGAATATGAAGACGCAGGAGCAAATAGAAGAACAATTAGGAAAGCTTGGATTATTAGAAGAGCAAAAAATGCTCATAGTGGAGGTGAGCCGATTATTTATTTTTATTTTTTTAACTTTCATTTTTATATTTTTTTATTTTTAGGACATTTGTTTCCTCTCTTCAGAAAATAACAGTAGATAAGATTGATTAAAGCTTCTGGAAAGGTGTTCAATAACGTCTGATCAGGTGGCTGGTTTGTAATGGTTGTCCCATCTTACCAATCCCTCTCTTCTACCATGAATGTGACATTGTGGGATGAATATATATATGTGTATGTGTGAAAAGTTGTTTGCCCCTTCCTGATTTCTCATTCTTTTGCATGTTTGTCATACTTAAATATTTCAGATCTCAAAACAAATTTTAATATTAGACAAAGATAACACAAGTAACCACAAAATGCAGTTTTTAAATGAAGACCCTAATTATTAAGGGAAAAAGAAATCCAAACCTACAGGGCCCTGTGTGAAAAAGTGATTGCCCTCTAAACCTAATAACTGGTTGAAGCACCCTCAGCAACAACAACTACAATCAAGTGTTTGGGATAATTGGCAATGAGTCTTTTACAACACTCTGGAGGAATTTTTGCCAACTCATATTTGCAAAATTGTTGTAATTTAGCCACATTGGAGGGTTTCCGAGCATGAACCGCTTTCTTAAGGTCAGGACTTTGACTAAGCCACTGCAAAGTCTTAATTTTGTTTTCCTTAAGCCAATCAGAGGTGGACTTAATAGTGTGTTTTGGATCATTGTCCTGCTGCATAACCCAAGTGCACTTCAGCTTGAGGTCATGAACAGATGGCCGGACATTCTCTTTCAGGATTTTTTGGTTAACCAGCAGAATTCATGGTTCCATTTACCACAGCAAGTCTTCCAGGTCCTGAAGCAGCATAACAGTCCCAGACCATCACGCTACCGCCACCATATTTTACTGTTGGTATGATGTTCCTTTTTTGAAATGCAGTGTTACTTCTACGCCAGATGTAATGGGACATACACCTTCCAAAAAGTTCAACTTTTGTCTTGTCAGTCCACAGAGTATTCTCCCAAAAGTCTTGGCGATCATCAAGATGTTTTCTGCCAAAACTGAGATGAGCCTTTGTTCTTATTGCTCAGCAGTGGTTTTTGTCTTGGAACTCTGCTATGCGTGTCATTTTTGCCCAGTCTCTTTCTTATGGTGGAGTCATGAACACTGTCCTTAACTGAGGCAAGTGAGACCTGCAGTTCTCTGGATGTTGTTGTGGGGTCTTTTGTGACCTCTTGGATGAGTCGTTGCTGCGCTCTTGGGGTAATTTTGATCAGCCGGCCACGCCTAGGAAAGTTCACCATTGTTCCATATTTTCGCCTATTGTGGATAATGACTCCCACTGTGGTTTGCTGGAGTCCCAAATCTTTAGAAATGGCTTTAGACCTTTTTCCAGACTGATAGATCTCAATTACTTTGTTTCTCATTTTGTCCTGAATTTCTTTGGATCGCAGCATGATGTCTAGCTTTAGAGGATCTTTTGTTCTAGGGTTAAGATAATTGTGTAAATTCGCGCTAATGGTAGTGGGTTTGGAGAAAGAAAACCAGAGGTGGATAACTTAATTTGCTTGAAGCTTTTATTAAGATATAAAATATATGGGGGTGGGAAAAAAAAAAGTTTTAAAAGGGTGATATGTATCACCAGGATTAGTGTACAAATTTCTTTAAAAATGCTCCAGGCTAATATGATAAAAACATAAAACATAGAAAGAAATTTGATGATTGAAATTAATCTTCCTTCTCAGGTGCGACGGGTAGGTTAGATCGGCTGGGCCTGTTGTTGAGTACTTGTAGAATGTGGATAGGGACTCTCGTACGAGAGGATTAGATACACAGCTCAGCAGACTGTATCACACAGGATAAGATTAGATACACAGCTCAGCAGACAGTATCACACAGGAGAGGATTAGATACACGGCTCAGCAGACAGTATCACACAGCATAGGATTAGATACACAGCTCAGCAGACAGTAGAACACAGGAGAGGATTAGATACACAGTTCATCAGACAGTATCACATAGGAGAGGATTAGATACACGGCTCAGCAGACAGTATCACACAGCATAGGATTAGATACACAGCTCAGCAGACAGTATCACACAGCATAGGATTAGATACACAGCTCAGCAGACAGTATCAAAAAGGAGTGGATTAGATACACAGCTCAGCAGACAGTATCACACAGGAGAGGATTAGATACACAGTTCATCAGACAGTATCACATAGGAAAGGATTAGATACACGGCTCAGCAGACAGCATCACACAGCATAGGATTAGATACACAGCTCAGCAGACAGTATCACACAGCATAGGATTAGATACACAGCTCAGCAGACAGTAGAACACAGGAGAGGATTAGATACACAGTTCATCAGACAGTATCACATAGGAGAGGATTAGATACACGGCTCAGCAGACAGTATCACACAGCATAGGATTAGATACACAGCTCAGCAGACAGTATCACACAGCATAGGATTAGATACACAGCTCATCAGACAGTATCACACAGGATGGGATTAGATACACAGCTCAGCAGATGGTATCACACAGGATAGGATTAGATACACAGCTCAATAGACAGTATCACACAGGATAGTGTTATAGCAGAAGATGGAGTCCCTCAAGTTTAAAGGCCCCATCTATGCTATATAAGTCTGACAGTTATTTTAGGTGAAAACAACAGCTATGAATGTTCCTTCTTGTATCATTGTGAGAAGATAAAGTATACTCCCTGGCCAGATGTTTCTTCTTGTAGCAATAATGTGTTCTTGCAGAAAGATGAAATGACCTTGCTAACTAGATAAGTCTAATTAAATATTTTAAAGCATACAGAAACTAGCTTTTTTTCGCTTGTTCAGCTAAACTGTATAATCGAACCATATATGGCAAATCTGTTTCCTGCCTTTTAGGGTGTATATTAGCCCTGTGTTTTGTAATAAAGTTTTTAGAGTATGTTTAGACACAAACATCCTGTCCTGTGTCTTCATTCTCTCCGAGCTCGTAATCCAAAGGATAGAAGACCCAAAATTCAGTGACGACAATAGGATTAGATACACAGCTCAGCAGACAGTATCACACAGGAGAGGATTAGATACACAGCTCAGCAGACAGTATCACACAGGAGGAGATTAGATACACAGCTCAGGAGACAGTATCACACAGTATAAGATTAGATACACTGCTCAGCAGACAGTATCACACAGGAGAGGATTAGATACACAGCTCAGCAGACAGTATCTCACAGGAGAGGATTAGATACACTGCTCAGCAGACGGTATCGCACAGGAGAGGATTAGATACATGGCTCCGCAGACAGTATCACACAGGGTAGGATTAGAGATACAGCTCACCAGACAGTATCACACAGGAAAGGATTAGATACATAGCTCAGCAGACGGTATCACACAGGACAGGATTAGATGCATAGCTCAGCAGACAGTATCACACAGGATAGGATTAGATACACAGTTCATCAGACAGTATCACACAGGAGTGGATTAGATACACGGCTCAGCAGACAGTATCGCACAGGGCGGGATTAGATACACGACTCAGCAGACAGTATCACGCAAGATAGGATTAGATACACAGTTCATCAGACAGTATCACACAGGATGGGATTAGATACACAGCTCAGCACACAGTTTCACACAGAAGAGGATTAGATACACGGCTCAGCAGACAGTATCACACAGGAGAGGATTAGATACACAGCTCAAAAGACAGTATCGCACAGGAGAGGATTAGATACACAGCTCAGCAGAAGGTATCACACAGCTTAGATACACTGCTCAGCAGATGGTATCACACAGGAGAGGATTAGATACACGGCTCAGCAGACAGTATCACACAGGAGAGGATTAGATACACTGCTCAGCAGACAGTATCACACAGGGTAGGATTAGAGATACAGCTCAGCAGACAGTATCACACAGGAGAGGATTAGATACACAGCTCAGCAGACAGTATCACACAGGAGAGGATTAGATACACGGCTCAGCAGACAGTATCACACAGGAGAGGATTAGATACACGGCTCAGCAGACAGTATCACACAGGAGAGGATTAGATACACAGCTCAGCAGACAGTATCACACAGGAGAGAATTAGATACATGGCTCAGCAGAAAGTATCACACAGGAGAGGATTAGATACACAGCTCAGCACACCAGTATCACACAGGAGAGGATTAGATACACGGCTCAGCAGACAGTATCACACAGGAGAGGATTAGATACACAGCTCAGCAGACAGTATCACACAGGATAGGATTAGATACACTGCTCAGCAGATGGTGTTACACTGGATAGGATTAGATACACAGCTCAGCAGACAGTATCACACAGGATAGGATTAGATACACGGCTCCGCAGACAGTATCACACAGGAGAGGATTAGATACATGGCTCAGCAGACATTATCACAAAGGAGAGGATTAGATACACAGCATAGGATTAGATACATAGCTCAGCAGACAGTATCACACAGCATAGGGTTAGATACACGGCTCAGCGGACAGTATCACACAGGAGGGGATTAGATACACAGCTCAGCAGATAGTATCGCACAGGAGAGGATTAGATACATGGCTCAGCAGACAGTATCACACAGCATAGGGTTAGATACACGGCTCAGCAGACAGTATCACACAGGAGTGGATTAGATGCATAGCTCAGCAGACAGTATCACACAGGAGAGGATTAGATACACAGCTCAGCAGACAGTATCACACAGGAGAGGATTAGATACACAGGAGAGGATTAGATACACAGCATAGGATTAGATACACAGCTCAGCAGACGGTATCACACAGCATAGGATTAGATACATGACTCAGCAGACAGAATCACACAGGAGGGGATTGGAGACACAGCTCAGCTGACAGTATCACACAGGAGGGGATTAGATACACAGCTCAGCAGACAGTATCACACAGGAGAGGATTAGATACACTGCTCTGCAGACAGTATCACACAGGAGAGTATTAGATACACAGCTCAGCAGACAGTATCACACAGGAGAGGATTAGATACACAGCTCAACACACAGTATTACACAGGAGAGGATTAGATACACAGCTCAGCACACAGTATCACACAGGAGAGGATTAGATACACATCTCAGCAGACAGTATCACACAGGAGAGGATTAGATACACAGCTCAACTCACAGTATTACACAGGAGAGGATTAGATACACGGCTCAGCAGACAGTATCACACAGGAGAGGATTAGATACACAGCTCAGCTGACAGTATCACACAGGAGAGGATTAGATACACGGCTCAGCAGACAGTATCACACAGGAGAGGATTAGATAGACACCTCAGCAGACAGTATCACACAGGAGAGGATTAGATACACGGCTCAGCAGACAGTATCACACAGGAGAGGATGAGATACACGGCTCAGTAGACAGTATCACACAGGAGAGGATTAGATACACAGCTCAGCAGACAGTATCACACAGGGTAGGATTAGATACACGGCTCAGCAGACAGTATCACACAGGAGGGGATTAGATACACAGCTCAGCAGACAGTATCATACAGGAGGGGATTAGATACACAGCTCAGCAGACAGTATCACACAGGATAAGATTAGATACACAGCTCAGCAGACAGTATCACACAGGAGAGGATTAGATACACGGCTCAGCAGACAGTATCACACAGGAGAGGATTAGCTACACAGCTCAGCAGACAGTATCACACAGGAGAGGATTAGATACACAGCTCAGTAGACAGTATCACACAGGAGATTATTAGATACACTGCTCAGCAGACAGTATCACACAAGATAGGATTAGATACACAGCTCAGTAGACAGTATCACACAGGAGAGGAT
Source organism: Phyllobates terribilis (assembly GCF_046119375.1). Classification (NCBI taxonomy): domain Eukaryota; kingdom Metazoa; phylum Chordata; class Amphibia; order Anura; family Dendrobatidae; genus Phyllobates; species Phyllobates terribilis. Next base: position 1,502,255 of record NW_027363010.1, on the reverse strand, counting down.
TAGATGCACAGCTCAGCAGACAGTATCACACAGGAGAGGATTAGATACACAGCTCAGTAGACAGTATCACACAGGAGAGGATTAGATGCACAGCTCAGCAGACAGTATCACACAGGAGAGGATTAGATACACAGCTCAGTAGACAGTATCACACAGGAGAGGATTAGATGCACAGCTCAGCAGACAGTATCACACAGGAGAGGATTAGAGATACAGCTCAGCAGACAGTATCGCACAGGACAGGATTGGATACACAGCTCAGCAGACAGTATCACACAGAAGAGGATTAGAGATACAGCTCAGCAGACAGTATCGCACAGGGCGGGATTAGATACACGGCTCAGCAGACAGTATCACACAGGATAGGATTAGATACACAATTCACCATCACTGAGTCATAATAGCTCAGCGGTATGTGGTGAGGGACTACTACTCCCAGCAAGTGACAGCGCAGGCACCGATCATGTAACTAAACCATCACTGCGTCATAATAGCACTGCAGTATGTGGTGAGGGACTACAACTCCCAGCAAGTGACAGCGCAGGCACCGATCATGTAACTAAACCATCACTGCATCATAATAGCACTGCAATATGTGGTGAGGGACTACAACTCCCAGCAAGTGACAGCGCAGGCACCGATCATGTAACTAAACCATCACTGCATCATAATAGCCCTGCAGTGTGTGGTGAGGGACTACAACTCCCAGCAAGTGACAGCGCAGGCACCGATCATGTAAATAAACCATCACTGCGTCATAATAGCACTGCAGTATGTGGTGAGGGACTACAACTCCCAGCAAGTGACAGCGCAGGTACCGGTCATGTAACTAAACCATCACTGCGTCATAATAGCACTGCAGTATGTGGTGAGGGACTACAACTCCCAGTGACAGCGCAGGCACCGATCATGTAACTAAACCATCACTGCGTCATAATAGCACTGCAGTATGTGGTGAGGGACTACAACTCCCAGCAAGTGACAGCGCAGGCACCGATCATGTAACTAAACCATCACTGCATCATAATAGCACTGCAGTATGTGGTGAGGGACTACAACTCCCAGCAAGTGACAGCACAGGCACCGATCATGTAACTAAATCATCACTGCATCATAATAGCATTGCAGTTTGTGGTGAGGGACTACAACTCCCAGCAACTGACAGCGCAGGCACCGATCATGTAACTAAACCATCACTGCATCATAATAGCACTGCAGTATGTGGTGAGGGACTACAACTCCCAGCAAGTGACAGTGCAGGCACCGATCATGTAACTAAACCATCACTGCATCATATAGCACTGCAGTATGTGGTGAGGGACTACAACTCCCAGCAAGTGACAGAACAGGCACCGGTCATGTAAGTAAACCATCACTGCATCATAATAGCACTGCAGTATGTGGTGAGGGACTACAACTCCCAGCAAGTGACAGCGCAGGCACCGATCATGTAACTAAACCATCACTGCATCATAATAGCCCTGCAGTATGTGGTGAGGGACTACAACTCCCAGCAAGTGACAGCGCAGGCACCGATCATGTAACTAAACCATCACTGCATCATAATAGCACTGCAGTATGTGGTGAGGGACTACAACTCCCAGCAAGTGACAGCGCAGGCTCCGATCATGTAACTAAACCATCACTGCATCATAATAGCACTGCAGTATGTGGTGAGGGACTACAACTCCCAGCAAGTGACAGCACAGGCACCGATCATGTAACTAAATCATCACTGCATCATAATAGCATTGCAGTGTGTGGTGAGGGACTACAACTCCCAGCAAGTGACAGCGCAGGCACCGATCATGTAACTAAACCATCACTGCATCATAATAGCACTGCAGTATGTGGTGAGGGACTACAACTCCCAGCAAGTGACAGTGCAGGCACCGGTCATGTAACTAAACCATCACTGCATCATATAACACTGCAGTATGTGGTGAGGGACTACAACTCCCAGCAAGTGACAGAACAGGCACCGGTCATGTAACTAAACCATCACTGCATCATAATAGCACTGCAGTATGTGGTGAGGGACTACAACTCCCAGCAAGTGACAGCGCAGGCACCGATCATGTAACTAAACCATCACTGCATCATAATAGCCCTGCAGTATGTGGTGAGGGACTACAACTCCCAGCAAGTGACAGCGCAGGCACCGATCATGTAACTAAACCATCACTGCATCATAATAGCACTGCAGTATGTGGTGAGGGACTACAACTCCCAGCAAGTGACAGCGCAGGCTCCGATCATGTAACTAAACCATCACTGCATCATAATAGCACTGCAGTATGTGCTGAGGGACTACAACTCCCAGCAAGTGACAGCGCAGGCACCGATCATGTAACTAAACCATCACTGCGCCATAATAGCATTGCAGTATGTGCTGAGGGACTACAACTCCCATCAAGTGACAGCGCAGGCACCGGTCATGTAACTAAACCATCACTGCGTCATAATAGCACTGCAGTATGTGGTGAGGGACTACAACTCCCAGCAAGTGACAGCGCAGGCATCGGTCATGTAACTAAACCATCACTGCGTCATGATAACACTGCAGTATGTGGTGAGGGACTACAACTCCCAGCAAGTTTATTTCTTTTTATTTTACACGCTGCTGTTTTCCACAGTGAATTACCAGAAAGATCTGCACCAAAATCATGGAGTGCAAATTTGCTGTTGTGGATTTTCTTGTGGATTTTTGCTAATTTGCTCTGATTTTCTATGGAAATCCTCCAGGAACAATCTGCCACATTTGAACAGATCTTCAGGCCTCATTCAGACATCTGTAGTTTTCTGGTACATTAAAAAAAAAGCAAAAAAAAAACAAAACTGATTTTCATCAAAGGGATCGATCCGAATTGTATCAATGTTTGTTACTATATGCAAATAAAAAAAATATATATATATGGATATGTGAGCTGCCCCATAGATGGTAAAGGTGCGTATTGTGTCTGTCAATAACATGGATGTAAAAAAACAGACGTCTGAATGAGACGTTCACCCCACAAGATCATCTAGCAATAGTGCAGCTCTGACCTGACACATCGCATTCACAGAAAGGCTCCTGATCAGCACATATGATGTCTGTGATCTATAAAGAGTCCTCCACATTGTACCCACTACATATACATTCACAATAAAGCTGCCCCCGTAACATCAACTGCCCCACACCTACCACATATAGCCAGGTCCCCGCTCCCCCACACACAGTATATAGCCAGGTCCCCGCTCCCCCACACACAGTATATAGCCAGGTCCCCGCTCCCCCACACACAGTATATAGCCAGGTCCCTGCTCCCCCACACAAAATATATAGCCAAGATCCCCGCTCCCCCACACACAGTATATAGCCAGGTCCCCGCTCCCCCACACAAAGTATATAGCCAGGCCCCCGCTACCCCACACAAAGTATATAGCCAGGTCCCCGCTCCCCCACACAAAGTATATAGCCAAGGTCCCCGCTCCCCCACACACAGTATATAGCCAAGCTCCCCTCCTCCATGTATAGCATATTTATCCAGGTCTCCCTCCCCCACACAAAGTATATAGCCAAGATCCCCTCCTCCATGTATAGCATATTTATCCAGGTCTCCCTCCCCCACACAAAGTATATAGCCAAGATCCCCTCCTCCATGTATAGCATATTTATCCAGGTCTCCCTCCCCCACACAAAGTATATAGCCAAGGTCCCCTCCTCCATGTATAGCATATTTATCTAGGTCCCCGCTCCCCCACATATAGCAAAGAGAACCAAGTCCAGCACCCCCTCCCCCACCACACAGCATACGGTATATAGACAAGACCCCCACACACAGCATACGGTATATAGACAAGTCCCCCACACACAGCATACAGTATATAGCCAAGATCCCCTCCTCCATGTATAGCATATTTATCCAGGTCTCCCTCCCCCACACAAAGTATATAGCCAAGCTCCCCTCCTCCATGTATAGCATATTTATCCAAGTCCCCGCTCCCCCACACAAAGTATATAGCCAAGCTCCCCTCCTCCATGTATAGCATATTTATCCAGGTCCCCGCTCCCCCACACAAAGTATATAGCCAAGATCCCCTCCTCCATGTATAGCATATTTATCCAGGTCTCCCTCCCCCACACAAAGTATATAGCCAAGCTCCCCTCCTCCATGTATAGCATATTTATCCAGGTCCCCGCTCCCCCACACAAAGTATATAGCCAAGGTCCCCTCCTCCATGTATAGCATATTTATCCAGGTCTCCCTAACCCACATATAGCAAAGAGAACCAAGTCCAGCACCCCCTCCCCCACCACACAGCATACGGTATATAGACAAGACCCCCACACACAGCATACGGTATATAGACAAGTACCCCACACACAGCATACGGTATATAGACAAGTCCCCCACACACAGCATACAGTATATAGACAAGTCCCCCACACAGCATACGGTATATAGACAAGTACCCCACACAGCATACGGTATATAGACAAGTCCCCCCCACACAGCATACGGTATATAGACAAGTCCCCCACACACAGCATACGGTATATAGACAACACCCCCACACACAGCATACAGTATATAGACAAGACCCCCACACACAGCATACGGTATATAGACAAGACCCCCACACACAGCATACGGTATATAGACAAGTCCCCCCCACACAGCATACGGTATATAGACAAGTCCCCCCCACACAGCATACGGTATATAGACAAGTCCCCCACACACAGCATACGGTATATAGACAAGTCCCCCACACACAGCATACAGTATATAGACAAGTCCCCCACACACAGCATACGGTATATTGACAAGTCCCCCATACACAGCATACAGTATATAGAAAAGTCCCCCACACACAGCATACGGTATATAGACAAGTCCCCCTCACACAGCATACAGTATATAGACAAGTCCCCCATACACAGCATACGGTATATTGACAAGTCCCCCACACACAGCATACGGTATATAGACAAGTCCCCCATACACAGCATACAGTATATAGACAAGTCCCCCACACACAGCATACGGTATATAGACAAGTCCCCCACACACAGCATACGGTATATAGACAAGACCCCCACACACAGCATACGGTATATAGACAAGTCCCCCCCACACAGCATACGGTATATAGACAAGTCGCCCCCACACAGCATACGGTATATAGACAAGTCCCCCACACACAGCATACGGTATATAGACAAGTCCCCCATACACAGCATACAGTATATAGACAAGTCCCCCACACACAGCATACAGTATATAGACAAGTCCCCCACACACAGCATACGGTATATAGACAAGTCCCCCACACACAGCATACGGTATATAGACAAGTCCCACATACACAGCATACGGTATATAGACAAGTCCCCCACACACAGCATACAGTATATAGACAAGTCCCCCACACACAGCATACAGTATATAGACAAGTCCCCCGCACACAGCATACGGTATATAGACAAGTACCCCACACAGCATACGGTATATAGACAAGTCCCCCACACACAGCATACAGTATATAGACAAGTCCCCCACCACACAGCATACGGTATATAGACAAGTACCCCACACAGCATACGGTATATAGACAAGTCCCCCCCACACAGCACACGGTATATAGACAAGTCCCCCACACACAGCATACGGTATATAGACAAGTCCCCCACACACATCATACGGTATATAGACAAGACCCCCACACACAGCATACAGTATAAAGACAAGACCCCCACACACAGCATACAGTATATAGACAAGTCACCCACACACAGCATACAGTATATAGACAAGTCCCCCACACACAGCATACAGTATATAGACAAGTCCCCCACACACAGCATACAGTATATAGACAAGTCCCCCACACACAGCATACAGTATATAGACAAGTCCCCCATACACAGCATACAGTATATAGACAAGTCCCCCACACACAGCATACGGTATATAGACAAGACCCCCACACACACCATACGGTATATAGACAAGTCCCCCCCACACAGCATACGGTATATAGACAAGTACCCTACACACAGCATACGGTATATAGACAAGTACCCCACACACAGCATACGGTATATAGACAAGTCCCCCACACACAGCATACGGTATATAGACAAGTCCCCCACACACAGCATACGGTATATAGACAAGTCCCCCACACACAGCATACGGTATATAGACAAGTCCCCCACACACAGCATACGGTATATAGACAAGTCCCCCACACAGCATACGGTATATAGACAAGTCCCCCACACACAGCATACGGTATATAGACAAGTCCCCCAGACACAGCATACAGTATATAGACAATACCCCACACAGCATACGGTATATAGACAAGTCCCCCACACAGCATACGGTATATAGACAAGTCCCTCCCACACAGCATACGGTATATAGACAAGTCCCCCCCACACACAGCATACAGTATATAGACAAGTCCCCCACACACAGCATACAGTATATAGACAAGTCCCCCACACACAGCATACAGTATATAGACAAGACCCCCACACAGCATACGGTATATAGACAAGTCCTCTACACATACAGTATATAGACAAGTCCCCCACACACAGTATACGGTATATAGACAAGTCCCCCACACACACAGCATATGGTATATAGACAAGTCCCCCACACACAGCATACAGTATATAGACAAGTCCCCCCCACACAGCATACAGTATATAGACAAGTCACCCACACACAGCATACAGTATATAGACAAGTCCCCCACACACAGCATACGGTATATAGACAAGTCCCCCATACACAGCATACAGTATATAGACAAGTCCCCCACACACAGCATACGGTATATAGACAAGTCCCCCCCACACAGCATACGGTATATAGACAAGTCCCCCCCACACACAGCATACGGTATATAGACAAGTCCCCCCCACACAGCATACAGTATATAGACAAGTCACCCACACACAGCATACAGTATATAGACAAGTCACCCACACACAGCATACAGTATATAGACAAGTCCCCCTCACAGCATACAGTATATAGACAAGCCCCCACACACAGCATACGGTATATAGACAAGTCCCCCACACACAGCATACAGTATATAGACAAGACCCACACACAGCATACAGTATATAGACAAGTCCCCCACACACAGCATACGGTATATAGACAAGACCCCCACACACAGCAAACAGTATATAGACAAGACCCCCACACACAGCATAAGGTATATAGACAAGACCCCCACACACAGCATACGGTATATAGACAAGTCCCCCCCACACAGCATACGGTATATAGACAAGTCCCCCCCACACAGCATACGGTATATAGACAAGTCCCCCACACACAGCATACGGTATATAGACAAGTCCCCCACACACAGCATACAGTATATAGACAAGTCCCCCCCACACAGCATACGGTATATAGACAAGTCCCCCACACACAGCATACAGTATATAGACAAGACCCACACACAGCATACAGTATATAGACAAGTCCCCCACACACAGCATACGGTATATAGACAAGACCCCCACACACAGCAAACAGTATATAGACAAGACCCCCACACACAGCATAAGGTATATAGACAAGACCCCCACACACAGCATACGGTATATAGACAAGTCCCCCCCACACAGCATACGGTATATAGACAAGTCCCCCCCACACAGCATACGGTATATAGACAAGTCCCCCACACACAGCATACGGTATATAGACAAGTCCCCCACACACAGCATACAGTATATAGACAAGTCCCCCCCACACAGCATACGGTATATAGACAAGTCCCCCACACACAGCATACGGTATATAGACAAGTCCCCCACACACAGCATACGGTATATAGACAAGTCCCCCACACACAGCATACAGTATATAGACAAGTCCCCCACACACAGCATACAGTATATAGACAAGTCCCCCACACACAGCATACGGTATATTGACAAGTCCCCCATACACAGCATACAGTATATAGACAAGTCCCCCACACACAGCATACGGTATATAGACAAGTCCCCCTCACACAGCATACAGTATATAGACAAGTCCCCCATACACAGCATACGGTATATTGACAAGTCCCCCACACACAGCATACAGTATATAGACAAGTCCCCCATACACAGCATACAGTATATAGACAAGTCCCCCTCACACAGCATACGGTATATAGACAAGTCCCCCTCACACAGCATACAGTATATAGACAAGTCCCCCATACACAGCATACAGTATATAGACAAGTCCCCCATACACAGCATACAGTATATAGACAAGTCCCCCATACACAGCATACGGTATATAGACAAGTCCCCCATACACAGCATACAGTATATAGACAAGTCCCCCACACACAGCATACGGTATATAGACAAGTCCCCCACACACAGCATAAAGTATATAGACAAGACCCCCACACACAGCATACGGTATATAGACAAGTCCCCCCCACACAGCATACGGTATATAGACAAGTCGCCCCCACACAGCATACGGTATATAGACAAGTCCCCCACACACAGCATACGGTATATAGACAAGTCCCCCATACACAGCATACAGTATATAGACAAGTCCCCCACACACAGCATACAGTATATAGACAAGTCCCCCACACACAGCATACGGTATATAGACAAGTCCCCCACACACAGCATACGGTATATAGACAAGTCCCCCATACACAGCATACGGTATATAGACAAGTCCCCCACACACAGCATACAGTATATAGACAAGTCCCCCACACACAGCATACAGTATATAGACAAGTCCCCCGCACACAGCATACGGTATATAGACAAGTACCCCACACAGCATACGGTATATAGACAAGTCCCCCACACACAGCATACAGTATATAGACAAGTCCCCCACCACACAGCATACGGTATATAGACAAGTACCCCACACAGCATACGGTATATAGACAAGTCCCCCCCACACAGCATACGGTATATAGACAAGTCCCCCACACACAGCATACGGTATATAGACAAGTCCCCCACACACATCATACGGTATATAGACAAGACCCCCACACACAGCATACAGTATAAAGACAAGACCCCCACACACAGCATACAGTATATAGACAAGTCCCCCACACACAGCATACAGTATATAGACAAGTCCCCCACACACAGCATACAGTATATAGACAAGTCCCCCACACACAGCATACAGTATATAGACAAGTCCCCCACACACAGCATACAGTATATAGACAAGTCCCCCATACACAGCATACAGTATATAGACAAGTCCCCCACACACAGCATACGGTATATAGACAAGTCCCCCCCACCACACAGCATACGGTATATAGACAAGTCCCCCACACACAGCATACGGTATATAGACAAGTCCCCCACACACAGCATACGGTATATAGGCAAGTCCCCCACACACAGCATACGGTATATAGAAAAGTCCCCCACACACAGCATACGGTATATAGACAAGTCCCCCCCACACAGCATACGGTATATAGACAAGACCCCCACACACAGCATACGGTATATAGACAAGTCCCCCCCACACAGCATACGGTATATAGACAAGTACCCTACACACAGCATACGGTATATAGACAAGTACCCCACACACAGCATACGGTATATAGACAAGTCCCCCACACACAGCATACGGTATATAGACAAGTCCCCCATACACAGCATACGGTATATAGACAAGTCCCCCACACACAGCATACGGTATATAGACAAGTCCCCCACACACAGCATACGGTATATAGACAAGTCCCCCACACAGCATACGGTATATAGACAAGTCCCCCACACACAGCATACGGTATATAGACAAGTCCCCCAGACACAGCATACAGTATATAGACAATACCCCACACAGCATACGGTATATAGACAAGTCCCCCACACAGCATACGGTATATAGACAAGTCCCTCCCACACAGCATACGGTATATAGACAAGTCCCCCCCACACACAGCATACAGTATATAGACAAGTCCCCCACACACAGCATACAGTATATAGACAAGTCCCCCACACACAGCATACAGTATATAGACAAAACCCCCACACAGCATACGGTATATAGACAAGTCCTCTACACATACAGTATATAGACAAGTCCCCCACACACAGTATACGGTATATAGACAAGTCCCCCACACACACAGCATATGGTATATAGACAAGTCCCCCACACACAGCATACAGTATATAGACAAGTCCCCCCCACACAGCATACAGTATATAGACAAGTCACCCACACACAGCATACAGTATATAGACAAGTCCCCCACACACAGCATACGGTATATAGACAAGTCACCCATACACAGCATACAGTATATAGACAAGTCCCCCATACACAGCATACGGTATATAGACAAGTCCCCCCCACACAGCATACGGTATATAGACAAGTCCCCCCCACACACAGCATACGGTATATAGACAAGTCCCCCCCACACAGCATACAGTATATAGACAAGTCACCCACACACAGCATACAGTATATAGACAAGTCACCCACACACAGCATACAGTATATAGACAAGTCACCCACACACAGCATACAGTATATAGACAAGTCCCCCACACAGCATACGGTATATAGACAAGTCCCCCACACAGCATACGGTATATAGACAAGCCCCCACACACAGCATACAGTATATAGACAAGTCCCCCTCACAGCATACGGTATATAGACAAGCCCCCACACACAGCATACGGTATATAGACAAGTCCCCCACACACAGCATACAGTATATAGACAAGACCCACACACAGCATACAGTATATAGACAAGTCCCCCACACACAGCATACGGTATATAGACAAGTCCCCCACACACAGCATACAGTATATAGACAAGTCCCCCACCACACAGCATACGGTATATAGACAAGTACCCCACACACAGCATACAGTATATAGACAAGTCCCCCACACACAGCATACAGTATATAGACAAGTCCCCCATACACAGCATACAGTATATAGACAAGTCCCCCACCACACAGCATACGGTATATAGACAAGTACCCCACACAGCATACGGTATATAGACAAGTCCCCCCCACACAGCATACGGTATATAGACAAGTCCCCCACACACAGCATACGGTATATAGACAAGTCCCCCACACACATCATACGGTATATAGACAAGACCCCCACACACAGCATACAGTATAAAGACAAGACCCCCACACACAGCATACAGTATATAGACAAGTCCCCCACACACAGCATACAGTATATAGACAAGTCCCCCACACACAGCATACGGTATATAGACAAGTCCCCCATACACAGCATACAGTATATAGACAAGTCCCCCACACACAGCATACAGTATATAGACAAGTCCCCCATACACAGCATACGGTATATAGACAAGTCCCCCCCACACAGCATACGGTATATAGACAAGTCCCCCAGACACAGCATACAGTATATAGACAATACCCCACACAGCATACGGTATATAGACAAGTCCCCCACACAGCATACGGTATATAGACAAGTCCCTCCCATACAGCATACGGTATATAGACAAGTCCCCCCCACACACAGCATACAGTATATAGACAAGTCCCCCACACACAGCATACAGTATATAGACAAGTCCCCCACACACAGCATACAGTATATAGACAAAACCCCCACACAGCATACGGTATATAGACAAGTCCTCTACACATACAGTATATAGACAAGTCCCCCACACACAGTATACGGTATATAGACAAGTCCCCCACACACACAGCATATGGTATATAGACAAGTCCCCCACACACAGCATACAGTATATAGACAAGTCCCCCCCACACAGCATACAGTATATAGACAAGTCACCCACACACAGCATACAGTATATAGACAAGTCCCCCACACACAGCATACGGTATATAGACAAGTCACCCATACACAGCATACAGTATATAGACAAGTCCCCCATACACAGCATACGGTATATAGACAAGTCCCCCCCACACAGCATACGGTATATAGACAAGTCCCCCCCACACACAGCATACGGTATATAGACAAGTCCCCCCCACACAGCATACAGTATATAGACAAGTCACCCACACACAGCATACAGTATATAGACAAGTCACCCACACACAGCATACAGTATATAGACAAGTCACCCACACACAGCATACAGTATATAGACAAGTCCCCCACACAGCATACGGTATATAGACAAGTCCCCCACACAGCATACGGTATATAGACAAGCCCCCACACACAGCATACAGTATATAGACAAGTCCCCCTCACAGCATACGGTATATAGACAAGCCCCCACACACAGCATACGGTATATAGACAAGTCCCCCACACACAGCATACAGTATATAGACAAGACCCACACACAGCATACAGTATATAGACAAGTCCCCCACACACAGCATACGGTATATAGACAAGTCCCCCACACACAGCATACAGTATATAGACAAGTCCCCCACCACACAGCATACGGTATATAGACAAGTACCCCACACACAGCATACAGTATATAGACAAGTCCCCCACACACAGCATACAGTATATAGACAAGTCCCCCATACACAGCATACAGTATATAGACAAGTCCCCCACCACACAGCATACGGTATATAGACAAGTACCCCACACAGCATACGGTATATAGACAAGTCCCCCCCACACAGCATACGGTATATAGACAAGTCCCCCACACACAGCATACGGTATATAGACAAGTCCCCCACACACATCATACGGTATATAGACAAGACCCCCACACACAGCATACAGTATAAAGACAAGACCCCCACACACAGCATACAGTATATAGACAAGTCCCCCACACACAGCATACAGTATATAGACAAGTCCCCCACACACAGCATACGGTATATAGACAAGTCCCCCATACACAGCATACAGTATATAGACAAGTCCCCCACACACAGCATACAGTATATAGACAAGTCCCCCATACACAGCATACGGTATATAGACAAGTCCCCCCCACACAGCATACGGTATATAGACAAGTCCCCCCCACACACAGCATACAGTATATAGACAAGTCCCCCACACACAGCATACGGTATATAGACAAGTCCCCCACACACAGCATACGGTATATAGACAAGTCCCCCCCACACAGCATACAGTATATAGACAAGTCACCCACACACAGCATACAGTATATAGACAAGTCACCCACACACAGCATACAGTATATAGACAAGTTCCCCACACACAGCATACAGTATATAGACAAGTCCCCCTCACAGCATACGGTATATAGACAAGCCCACACACACAGCATACGGTATATAGACAAGTCCCCCACACACAGCATACGGTATATAGACAAGTCCCCCAGACACAGCATACAGTATATAGACAAGTCCCCCACACAGCATACGGTATATAGACAAGTCCCTCCCACACAGCATACGGTATATAGACAAGTCCCCCCCACACACAGCATACGGTAAATAGACAAGTCCCCCATACACAGCATACAGTATATAGACAAGTCCCCCACACACAGCATACAGTATATAGACAAGTCCCCCACACACAGCATACAGTATATAGACAAGACCCCCACACAGCATACGGTATATAGACAAGTCCTCTACACATAGAGTATATAGACAAGTCCCCCACACACAGTATACGGTATATAGACAAGTCCCCCACAAACACAGCATATGGTATATAGACAAGTCCCCCACACACAGCATACAGTATATAGACAAGTCCCCCCCACACAGCATACAGTATATAGACAAGTCACCCACACACAGCATACAGTATATAGACAAGTCCCCCACACACAGCATACGGTATATAGACAAGTCCCCCATACACAGCATACAGTATATAGACAAGTCCCCCACACACAGCATACAGTATATAGACAAGTCCCCCACACACAGCATACGGTATATAGACAAGTCCCCCCCACACAGCATACGGTATATAGACAAGTCCCCCCCACACACAGCATACAGTATATAGACAAGTCCCCCACACACAGCATACGGTATATAGACAAGTCCCCCACACACAGCATACGGTATATAGACAAGTCCCCCCCACACAGCATACAGTATATAGACAAGTCACCCACACACAGCATACAGTATATAGACAAGTCACCCACACACAGCATACAGTATATAGACAAGTTCCCCACACACAGCATACAGTATATAGACAAGTCCCCCTCACAGCATACGGTATATAGACAAGCCCACACACACAGCATACGGTATATAGACAAGTCCCCCAGACAGCATACGGTATATAGACAAGTCCCTCCCACACAGCATACGGTATATAGACAAGTCCCCCCCACACACAGCATACGGTAAATAGACAAGTCCCCCATACACAGCATACAGTATATAGACAAGTCCCCCACACACAGCATACAGTATATAGACAAGTCCCCCCCACACAGCATACAGTATATAGACAAGTCACCCACACACAGCATACAGTATATAGACAAGTCCCCCACACACAGCATATGGTATATAGACAAGTCCCCCATACACAGCATACAGTATATAGACAAGTCCCCCACACACAGCATACAGTATATAGACAAGTCCCCCACACACAGCATACGGTATATAGACAAGTCCCCCCCACACAGCATACAGTATATAGACAAGTCCCCCATACACAGCATACAGTATATAGACAAGTCTCCCACACACAGCATACAGTATATAGACAAGTCCCCCACACACAGCATACAGTATATAGACAAGTCCCCCTCACAGCATACGGTATATAGACAAGCCCACACACACAGCATACGGTATATAGACAAGTCCCCCACACACAGCATACAGTATATAGACAAGTCCCCCACACACAGCATACGGTATATAGACAAGTCCCCCACACACAGCATACGGTATATAGACAAGTCCCCCCCACACAGCATACAGTATATAGACAAGTCACCCACACACAGCATACAGTATATAGACAAGTCACCCACACACAGCATACAGTATATAGACAAGTTCCCCACACACAGCATACAGTATATAGACAAGTCCCCCTCACAGCATACGGTATATAGACAAGCCCACACACACAGCATACGGTATATAGACAAGTCCCCCACACACAGCATACAGTATATAGACAAGTCCCCCACACACAGCATACGGTATATAGACAAGTCCCCCACACACAGCATACGGTATATAGACAAGTCCCCCACACAGCATACAGTATATAGACAAGTCCCCCACACACAGCATACAGTATATAGACAAGTCCCCCACACACAGCATACGGTATATAGACAAGTCCCCCACACAGCATACGATATATAGACAAGTCCCCCACACACAGCATACGGTATATAGACAAGTCCCCCTCACACAGCATACGGTATATAGACAAGTCCCCCACACAGCATACGATATATAGACAAGTCCCCCACACACAGCATACGGTATATAGACAAGTCCCCCACACACAGCATACGGTATATAGACAAGTTCCCCACACACAGCATACAGTATATAGACAAGTCCCCCACACAGCATACAGTATATAGACAAGTCCCCCACACAGCATACAGTATATAGACAAGTTCCCCACACACAGCATACAGTATATAGACAAGTTCCCCACACAGAGCATACAGTATATAGACAAGTCCCCCACACAGCATACAGTATATAGACAAGTCCCCCACACAGCATACAGTATATAGACAAGTTCCCCACACACAGCATACAGTATATAGACAAGTCCCCCACACAGCATACAGTATATAGACAAGTCACCCACACAGCATACAGTATATAGACAAGTCCCCCACACACAGCATACAGTATATAGACAAGTCCCCCACACAGCATACGGTATATAGACAAGTCCCCCATACACAGCATACAGTATATAGACAAGTCCCCCATACACAGCATACGGTATATAGACAAGTCCCCACCACACAGCAAACAGTATATAGACAAGTCCCCCACACACAGCATACGGTATATAGACAAGTCCCCCACACACAGCATACGGTATATAGACAAGTCCCCCACACAGCATACAGTATATAGACAAGTCCCCCAAACAGCATACAGTATATAGACAAGTCCCCCACACACAGCATACAGTATATAGACAAGTTCCCCACACAGAGCATACAGTATATAGACAAGTCTCCCACACACAGCATACAGTATATAGACAAGTTCCCCACACACAGCATATAGTATATAGACAAGTCCCCCTCACAGCAAACGGTATATAGACAAGCCCCCACACACAGCATACAGTATATAGACAAGTCCCCCACACACAGCATACGGTATATAGACAAGTCCCCCACACACAGCATACAGTATATAGACAAGTCCCCCACACACAGCATACAGTATATAGACAAGTCCCCCACACACAGCATACAGTATATAGACAAGTTCCCCACACAGCATACAGTATATAGACAAGTCCCCCACACACAGCATACGGTATATAGACAAGTCCCCCCACACAGCATACAGTATATAGACAAGTCCCCCACACACAGCATACGGTATATAGACAAGTCCCCCCACACAGCATACAGTATATAGACAAGTTCCCCACACAGAGCATACGGTATATAGACAAGTCCCCCACACACAGCATACAGTATATAGACAAGTCCCCCACACACAGCATACAGTATATAGACAAGTCCCCCATACACAGCATACAGTATATAGACAAGTCCCCCATACACAGCATACAGTAGATAGATAAGTCCCCCATACACAGCATACGGTATATAGACAAGTCCCCCACACACAGCATACGGTATATAGACAAGTCCCCCACACACAGCATACAGTATATAGACAAGACCCCCACATAGCATACAGTATATAGACAAGTCCCCCACACACAGCATACAGTATATAGACAAGTCCCCCACACACAGCATACAGTATATAGACAAGTCCCCCACACACAGCATACAGTATATAGATAAGTCCCCCACACACAGCATACGGTATATAGACAAGTCCCCCACACACAGCATACAGTATATAGACAAGTCCCCCACACACAGCATACGGTATATAGACAAGTCCCCCACACACAGCATACAGTATATAGACAAGACCCCCACATAGCATACAGTATATAGACAAGTCCCCCACACACAGCATACAGTATATAGACAAGTCCCCCACACACAGCATACAGTATATAGATAAGTCCCCCACACACAGCATACGGTATATAGACAAGTCCCCCACACACAGCATACAGTATATAGACAAGACCCCCACATAGCATACAGTATATAGACAAGTCCCCCACACACAGCATACAGTATATAGACAAGTCCCCCACACACAGCATACGGTATATAGACAAGTCCCCCACACACAGCATACAGTATATAGACAAGACCCCCACACAGCATACAGTATATAGACAAGTCCCCCCCACACAGCATACGGTATATAGACAAGTCCCCCACACACAGCATACGGTATATAGACAAGTCCCCCACACACAGCATACGATATATAGACAAGTCCCCCACACACAGCATACGGTATATAGACAAGTCCCCCACACACAGCATACGGTATATAGACAAGTCCCCCATACACAGCATACGGTATATAGACAAGTCCCCCACACACAGCATACAGTATATAGACAAGACCCCCACACAGCATACAGTATATAGACAAGTCCCCCCCACACAGCATACGATATATAGACAAGTCCCCCACACACAGCATACGGTATATAGACAAGTCCCCCACACACAGCATACAGTATATAGACAAGTCCCCCACACACAGCATACGGTATATAGACAAGTCCCCCACACACAGCATACGGTATATAGACAAGTCCCCCATACACAGCATACGGTATATAGACAAGTCCCCCACACACAGCATACAGTATATAGACAAGTCCCCCACACACAGCATACGATATATAGACAAGTCTCCCACACACAGCATACGGTATATAGACAAGTCCCCCACACACAGCATACGGTATATAGACAAGTTCCCCACACAGAGCATACAGTATATAGACAAGTCCCCCACACACAGCATACGGTATATAGACAAGTCCCCCCACACACAGCATACAGTATATAGACAAGTCCCCCACACACAGCATACGGTATATAGACAAGTCCCCCACACACAGCATACGGTATATATACAAGTCCCCCACACAGCATACGGTATATAGACAAGTCCCCCACACAGCATACGGTATATAGACAAGTCCCCCACACAGCATACGGTATATAGACAAGTCCCCCACACAGCATACGGTATATAGACAAGTCCCCCACACAGTATACAGTATATAGACAAGTCCCCCACACACAGCATACGGTATATAGACAAGTCCCCCACCTCCCACACACGGTATACAGACAAGTCCCCCCCACACACAGCATACAGTATATAGACAAGTCCCCCACCTCCCACACACGGTATACAGACAAGTCCCCCCCACACACACACAGCATACAGTATATAGACAAGTCAAACCACACACCCCCACACACACAGCATACGGTATATAGACAAGTGCATAGCTGTGCTAGGGTAGGAGTGGGAGGAGCCTTCCTTCTCTTGTCAGTGCTGGCCCTGCAGTGGGGCCCACTAGGGAATTCCCCAGCAGGCCAGTCCGAGCCTGGTCACATGCTGGCTAGAGTCTCAGACACCTCTCTAAGTAGCCCACTGATAGAAGTGGATGAGAATCTAGTCGGCATTTGACCTCAACTATTACATCATAACACCGGCTTTATCTTTTTAAAGCTTTGTAACCTTTACTCACTTTATGAATCAGCCACAGATAAAACTCAGTAAGGATGGGTTGCTACTGTGTGCAATTTGCCAGCCAGCCCAGAACAGCGGTGACCTGAGCCGACAGCAGCGACTTGAGTAGACTGTGGTCACCTGAGCCAACAGCGGCATTTATATTGCGCTATCGCCAGGAAATGGATGACAATGGCAGTCAGGGGAATGGTGAAGGCCTGCATGGCTGCCATCTTGGTACTCCTGTGAAGTTCATCCACAGTCTGGACTTAATCTTATAAACTGTATACTGCATTACTAGAGGATTACTGTATATAGAATAAGCAGTCAAGAGATCGCAGGTTCAAGTGCCCTAAGGGGACATAAAAAAAGAAAGTAAAAATGGAAAAAAAAGAAAAAAGTTTTACAAAGGAAAAAAAATAAACAAAAATGTTAAATCACCCCTATTTTCCAAGGTAACAAAAAAAGAAATTAAAAAAGAAACATTTTATATTGTCATGTCTGTAAAAGTCCGACCTATCAAAGCCCAAATTATTTAAACCGCACGTTAAATAGCGGAAAAATAAATGAAGAAGCCAGAATTGCCGTATTATGGTGTCACCAAACAGTAATAAATAACCCGGTATTGTGTCACCATTTTGTGAGACCCGGCATTTGTTCCATGTTTCTGCTGATGAATCTGGGCGAGGTTCGCTTTCTGCTCGCCGACCTGCGGGGGTTATTGATGCCATTCTCTGCCGTCTACAAACTTTTCATCTCTTTTTGATGCATTTTTTGGGAGGTAAAATTACCCAAAAAGAAAAAAAAAACTGGGTGTTTAGATTATCTTTGCTGTTGGGCATTTGCTGTAGGGGTTAATATATTTATGATTTGATAGATCGGACTTTTTGTCAGTGTGTCAATACTATATATATAGTGTTGCTTTGTTTTGACAAATGGAGGTAGGAAATTTAAAAGGATTTTTTTTATATATATAAATTTCAATTTTAATCCTTTTCTATCACATTATTTTTTGGTCCCGTTGGGCAACTTGAACCAAAAATCCACAACTCATTGGAATTGCGACACTTAAATTCTGCGGATGTCGGGAAGGGGATAAAGAGAATAAAGTAACTTTGCAGAATGCTTCCGTTTTGTGTACACAGCTCCTGTGCTGACTTAGTGTTCTCTTTGGTTACACCACACACCCATTCTGTGTCCGGCCCCCACAGATCGCCATCTCCATATATATGGGGGGATTTCCTCATGTGACGACCCCTCTGCCGATGTATACAGATCACATGTGGCTTCACCTTCAGCTTTGATCTCCGCAGTCTTCAGCTCCGGATCCTCCAGGATGAGGGATAAATCTTTCTTGCTCTTCATTCCCCTCCGTGGCTGATACAGCAGCTCCACCGCGCCGACGTTCCCCTCATAGGGAGGAATCGCTCCGCAAAGACTGTTCTCAGCCACAGGACGATCCGCCGGATACAGGAGGAAAGTTCTCATCTCTGCAATGAAGGATTATTCAACTTTTCTGCCATTTGTAAGATCTCTGCTTGTTGTCTGAGAATAAAATCATTCTTGTTAATATCCAGAACCGGAAAAAAATCTAATCCTGACAACAGCGGAGCATTTATTACAATGGTATTCAGTCTAGACGATCCCCCTCCTGTCCTGACCGTTTGCTACAATGTATCAGTGCAGGGAAAATCTTTCAGTTTGGACTTGGTTTCCCTTACAGAGGCCAGACACCATTGTACCCAGTGGCAGCCCGCCAATGGCGGCAGGCCACGCGACTGCTATGGGGCCCGTGAGCTGGGGGGGCCCCATAGCAGTCGCCTGCACTGTGTACCCCCGCATCGGGTCCCCCTCCTGCACCCAGGCAAGCGGCGGGGCCCTGAGCAGGCGGGGGGCTTACTCGCCATCGGGCATCCCAGCGTACTATGGGCCCCCCGCCTGCTCAGGGCCCCGGCCGGCACAATACTTACCTCTTCCGGTGCCCTAGACGCTAGAATGTATGGGATCCTTCCAGGTATGATGTCATTTCCGGGGGCGTGTTCTAGTTCAGCACCAGACTCCGGAGTCTCATGCAGAGACAGAGCTGCCGGTGAAGCTGCAGGAGGAGGTCAGTATCCTAAGCTGAGAAACAGGAGATTGTTCTATTAATTGCTGGTCTGATGTCTTTTCTTCTTGTTGTTTTTGGGGTGAGGGGGCTTGATACTTGCGAGTGAGGGATTTGGGGGGGTTAATGCTGGAGGGCAGTCTGGTGGGGTTAATTAATGCTTGTGGAGATCTTAGGGGGCTCTGGGGAATAATGCAGGGATAATGTGTGCTTGTGGGGGCCCTAAGGGGATGCTGTGGGCTTGTGAGGGCTCTGGGGGGGATGCTGCGGGCTTGTGGGGGCCCTAAGGGGGATTTTGCGGTCTTGTGGGGGCTCTGGGGGGGATGCTGCGAGCTTGTGGAGCCCTGGGGGAGATGCTGCGGGCTTGTGGGGCCTTGGGGGGGATGCTGTGGGCTTGTGGGTGCTCTGGGGGGGATGCTGCGGGCTTGTGGGGCCCTGAAGGGGTGCTGTGGGCTTGTGGGGGCCCTGGGGGGATGCTGTGGGCTTCTGGGGCCCTGGGGGGGATGCTGTGGGTTTGTGGGGGCCCTTGGGGGGATACTGTGGGCTTGTGGGTGCTCTGTGGGGGATGCTGCTTGCTTGTGGGGCCCTGGGCGGGGATGCTGTGGGCTTGTGGGTGCTCTCGGGGGGATGCTGCAGGCTTGTGGGTGCTCTGGGGGGGATGCTGTGGGCTTGTGGGGGTTCTGGGGGTATGCTGCAGGCTTCTGGGTCCTCTGCGGGGGGGGTGCTGCAGGCTTGTGGGGGCCCCGGGGGGAAGCAGAAGGCTTGTGGGGGCCCCGGGTGGGATGCAGCGGGCTTGTGGGGCCTCTGTATGGGGTCCAGCCTGCATATGGCATTACATGGGGACCAGGCAGTATTCTCTATGGTGAATTATATGGGATCCAGTATTTTGTATGGAGCATTATATAGGGCTCATAATACTGTATGGAGGACTATGTGGTGCCATAACACTGTATGGAGGACTATACTGTCCGGTCTGCACTGTGCGCTGTGAGGATTCACCGGTTTCTGAGCTATTGTAGAACTTACAAAAGATATCACTCATGAAATGTAAGAAGTCAGTGAAATGTTTGGGATTGTACTATGTCTATATCTATAATTTCTCTGCTGTATCTGTGCATCATGAATGGTTGGATGTGTTAAAGGGGCCACTGAGACTCTTTCGCCCGGGGCACACGAAAACCTGGAGGAGGGAGCATCATGTGACACTCCCTCTCCCATCATTCCTCCTCTGCGTCTGACGCAGCGGCATGATGACGCGCCACGCTGTGTCAGACAGTGGAGCTGGCAGCTGCTGAGGTGATCAGCTGCAGAGACTGAAGCAGCGGGGAACGAGGAGCGGTAAGTATGTATTTATTTTTTAAATCAGTGATTTAAAAGTGACTCATACTGAGTGGAGAACCATGGCGAGTGTCTTATACTGTGTGGAGGACCATGGGGGAGTGCATTGTACTGTGTGGAGGACCATGGGGGAGTGCATTGTACTGTGTGGAGGACCATGGGGGAGTGCATTATACTGTGTGGAGGACCACGGGGAGTGCATTGTACTGTGTGAAGGACCATGGGGGAGTGCATTATACTGAGTGGAGATCCATGGCGAGTGTCTTATACTGTGTGGAGGACCATGGGGGAGTGCATTGTACTGTGTGGAGGACCACGTGGGAGTGCATTATACTGTATGGAGGACCACGAGGGAGTGCATTATACTGCGTGGAGGACCATGGGGACTGTATTATACTGCGTGGAGGACCACGGAGAGTGCCTTATACTGTGTGGAGGACCATGGCGAGAGTCTTATACTGTGTGGAGGACCATGGCGAGTGCATTGTACTCTATGGAGTATGGAGAGGTGTGGGGCAGTTGGGGGATCATACTGTGTTGGTGTCATCATACTTTACCCTTGGAGTTGAGGTGGGGTACAGTAGGGTCATTATACTGAGCATATGGAGGAATTCACCATGGGGGTATCATACCGTGTTTGGGGGGCACTTTTGTTGGCACCACACTTTATGGGCAATGAAAAAGGGATCTAGGACTTCAGCAGGAGGAAAATTACTATGTAAAGGCTGGAAGGTTGTGAGATCTGCTCTTCTGTGACCCCGACAATTATTTACATTTTTACAATTTTTTGTTGGGAGGGGGGGTGGGCCCAATTAGAACTTCTGCTATAGTGCCCCATGATTCCTATGTACGCCCCTGATTGTACCAAATCCTCAGCTGTGCTGGTACTAAGGATATGGACACTCAGACATTTTGGGCAAAATATATACATACAAATATTTTTTCAATAACGTTTCATAAACAATTTGGCTTTTTTATTTCCTTTGCATTGCTAGTTGCAGAATGAGCTCACTGAGAATTTATCAGTGAGCTCATTCTGACCTTCTCTGTGCTGATTATGTTCACAGACCAGCATGAAAGTTGGGCTGATCTCTGGATTCAGTCATAAATCATCGCAGAAATAAAAGAGCTGGAAACTCCACATCATAAGGAGCTCACTGACTGAATCTCAAGTTAACTCATTCTGCAGCCATCAATGTGCTGCTGGGAAACAAAAAGCTGGTAAAGGCCGAACAGAGCAAATGTTACATGAAGCAAAATAGTAAAAAGTATTTTTAGACCAATATACATGTATTTAAAGGGATTGTCCGGTGTGAAGCTGAAGGCTGCAGTCATCTGTGTGACTCTCTGTGACTGCAGACTTGTAATCCTCACATCATGTAGACTGCGCGCTGCCAGCATTATTCTCAGCCCAGAGATGGCAGAAGCCCCTGTATCATGTGTACAGGAATTGTGCCCCCTCTCCCCGAGGAGCAGCAGTGCCTCGTCCTCCAGATACATGAGGGTCCCATCGGGGAGATCCGCATGTACCGGCCATGATGTCATCTCCATGGATACGGCATCAATGTGCTGAGCAGAAGACCCCTGTAAGGGAGAGCTCAGACGTGGGGGGATTGATGTGGAGGTGAGGAGCAGATCCCCCCCATATTCACAGATTATCACACAATACATGTGGTCTTGCACAGGAAAAACTGTGAGGAAAGAAGAAATCAGATTTCTTACAATATAGAATAATGTCCTCCTGCCCTCGCTCACGTCCAGTATTATTTATCCCCTGACCTTTTGGGTGGGGAACCCCTCCTGAGCCCCCTCCATTATATAGGAGCCATATATCTGCTCCATTACTGGCAGAAGGTAAGGAGCCAATCACACTGCACGGCTTCTACTTCCTGCTCTAAGCCCCGCCCACCTGCCTTCCCTTGAGATCTCCATGACAACCCTTGTGTGACTACAGTGACAGGCCACGCCCCCGAGGATTCTGATCAGTGCGGATGTCTCCATATTGCTGAGGACTGTAAGCGGCTGATGGGCGGAGCCAGCAGCGATGTGAGGGGCGGAGCCAGCAGCGATATGAGGGGCGGAGCCAGCAGCGATATGAGGGGCGGAGCCAGCAGCGATATGAGGGGCAGAGCCAGCAGCGATATGAGGAGCGCTCACGGCACTGACAGGAGCAGGTGTGTGTGCAGCCAGTTCCTCTGCTGTGGGTGTTGTGGTGTGTGAGCTTCGCCGTGTATATAATATACACATATATATATATATATATATACATACACAGGTGAAATCAGAAGTTTCCATACACTGTATAAATAGACACATCTGCAGGTTTTTCTCAATATCTGACATGAAATCAGAATAAACCTTCCCATTTTAGGTCAATTAGGATTACCATCATTTTTAATATTTGCCAAATGCCAGAATAATGAGAGAGAGAGAGAATGTTTTAGGACATTTTTATTACTTACTGCTAAGTCAAAAGTTTCCCTCTTTCCCTCTCCTCATTCATTGGGAGTGGGGCGCGGAGGATGCTGGGTGGGACGCGCGGGGTAACCCCCGCCCACAGCCCAGCATCCACCGCGGGGTCCGCGACTCTAATGTCACCCCTCATTTGACGTGACATCAGCGGAAGAAAGAGGCGGCTGCAGCCGGGGGGTCACGTGATGCCTGTGAGTGGCGCTATCGCCAGTCCCTCCTACAGGAAATCAACCCCACATGATGCTGCCACCCCCATGTTTCACAGTTGGGATGGTGTTCTTAGGCTTCCAAGCTTCTCCTTTTTTCTTCCAAAAGTAACGATGGTCACTATGCCCAAAAAGTTAAATTTTAGTTTCATCAGACCACGGGACATGTCTCCAAAAATTAAGGTCTTTGTTCCTGTGTGCATTTGCAAACATTAATCTGGCTTTTTTAGCTTTCTTTTGGAGTAATGGCTTCTTCCTGGCACAGTGGCCTTTCAGCCTATATTGATACAGAACTCATTTCACTGTGGATATTGACACAATCTTATCAGCTTCCCCTATCATCTTCACAAGATCTTTTGCTTTTGTCCTTGATATGCACATATCGGACCAAAGCACGTTCATCTCTGGGACACAGAACCCGTCTCCTTCCTGAGCGGTATGATGGCTGGACATTCCCATCTTGTTTGTACTTGCATATAATTGTTTGTACAGATTAACGAGACACCTTCAGGTATCTTGAAATTGTACCCAAGGATGCGCCAGACTTGTGCAAGTCCACAATTCTCTTCCTGATATCTTGGTTGATTTCTTTAGACTTTGCCATGATGCTACACAAAGAAGCAGTGTGTTTCAGGTGTGCATTAAAATACATCCACAGGTGTGTCTCTAATTAACTGAGATGTTGCCAAAAAAGCTATCAGAAGTTTCCAAGCACATGACATCATCATATGGGCAGTCCAGAATTTTTTAAAGGTATAGCAATATTAGTGTATGTAAACTTATGACTTTGCAGTAAGTAATAAAAATGCTTTAAAACATTCTCTCTCTCTTATTATTCTGGCATTTGGCAAATCTTAAAAATTATGGTAATCCTAATTGACCTAAAACGTGAAGGTTTATTCTGATTTCATGTCAGATATTTAGAAAAACATGCATATGTGTCTTTTTATTGTTATGATCTGCAACAAGTACTAAGGAAAGAAAGGAGAAAGCTATCCCTACAGTAAGACTAAGCTGAATCCCTACGATGTAGCGGGCTGCCTGTTCCTAGCGAACAGACCCGCCTTAGTCCTCGGCTAGTCTGAACGAAGACCTATAGCATAAAGGAGAGGGGTCCCTAAAAGAACTAAGGACTGGAACAAAAATGGGACATCTCCTAAACAGAGAAGTTGTTACAGAACACAAAAAGATAAACTGACAAAAAGGTACTAGAGGTCCCAGAAGGACCAAGCGAACTGACAGAGAAAGGCACAGAAGCACCTGGCTAGCAAAGCAGTCAAACAACACTGAAGTCCAACACAGCCAAAAGGGCGGAGCTGGAATATAAAGGCAGATGGTCTTGTGACCGCAAAACACAAGATGGAAAAAACAAACAGGAGGGTTCTAACATTTATATAGTGTATGTAAATTTCTGGTTTCAACCGTGTATACAGGTGACAGGAGCAGGTGTGTGTGCAGCCAGGTCCGCTCTTTTTGTGGCGCCGCAGCGGAGCGTGTTGTGGTGTGTGAGCTCTGCCGTGTATATAGTACAGAGGAGTATATATATATGTGTATGTATATATATATATATATATATACATACACACACACGGGGCATGCAGGAGTTTTTAGTTTACCAGTTTGGGTCCATGCGGAGCAGCTATAGGATTCACTGGGAACATTTTGGGGAACAGACAAAGTTTTTATAATTTTTATTCCATTTTTCTTTTGCGTGAGATTAATAAAAAAACAATTCTGCTGATGTTTTTTTATTTTTTCCAGTATTCAATGGCAAAACCCCAGGAATGGTTCTTATATTTTTTCTTTCCAGCGTTTATCGTGCAGTATAGAGACAAAATGAACAAAAGCTACAATTTTGCCATTAATTATTACTATTTTATTCTTATGCTGTTTTTCGTGCCGGATAAATCATGTGATCGTTGTACAGTTTGGATTGTTGTTCTCTGCGATGTTAATCAGGTTTAGTTTTTTTGTTCTTGTTTTTTGGGGGTTTATTTTAATAAAATCAAGTTTTAATGTAAGAAAAAAAATTATATTTGAGTTTTTACTTTGTATATTTCCAAATATTTTATTGAAACGGAGTAAAGGAAAGAAGGATGAACTAGTGGGAGAGCAACTGTAAAGGACCCCTGCCAGTCCCTAAAACTAAAGGGGCCTGTGACGACACAGCATTTAATCGTAATTATCCAGATGTAAATTCCATAGGCCCAGAATGATAGACTATTGCCTGAATTATTAACTATTGAATTTATGTGTTTCTTTCTTCGGTTGGTCAACGCACATGATCTTGTGTCATGAGTCTGAATGTTGACTCATCTTGTAGGTTGAAGTGATATTTGTTAATTGATAAATGGTTATTTACCTCTTATATCAACTCTTCTGGTTTATTGTACTGTTATCTTTGCAATACAGGGACGCAGGCTCTTTGAACAATGGATGTTTGCTAAATATGTTGATTACCATTTTATAATTCCATGCAATTTGTTGACTTGCATTGTTTCGGAATTTATAGTTTATCCTTCAATGTTTGCAATGTTTGCAAGTCAACATTGGGGGATGAACTGTGGATGCTCCAGTAATGGGAATTAGTAACACCACCCCTTTCTCTTGACCTGTGAATGAAGTCTTGAAGAAGGACAGTTGTGAACTACATAAAGGAGTCTTTTTACAAAACCACTGCCAGGAACACTCTATGGGACAGCTCTACAGAACACCATGAATCCATTAAGAGGGACACAGATTTGGTTTCTACAGGATGCCAGCTTAAGGGACCACAGCCCTGGCTGGAGGAATACAGATCTGCTCCATTGACTACTATAGAACCCATGGATACATCTGGGAAAACCAGGTTGGGACCACCAGTCACCTGGTCCCATGGAGATGTTTGGAGTAGTCAGGTTGGGACACTCCGGCCACCTGGAACTCGTGAATATGCTCGGAAAAAGCCAAGTCGGGACCTTCCGGTCACCTAGTTCCATGGATATGTTCGGAGAAGCCAGGTTGGAACTTTCTGGTCTCCTGGCCACGTACCTCAATGGACTGTCAGCTTTCTAAGCTTGTTGTTACCTCCTCTTTGTGGGTGCTCTTTGGTGGGGGTGCCATTGGTGGGGGTAGTCAGCCCCAGAAGCCCCTCGGATTGGCAGCTGCTTTAATCCCAGCGAGTCAGCGGAAGGGTGAGACTCTGTAATTTGCACCATATTAGGTATTTGCTGGGACTGTTCGATATGTTTATTGTGTGTTTGGTGGCTCAATAAAATATTACCTCACTGTTTTACAATCATCCTGTGTTGTTGTTTATGTATCTTCTATCAGTGATGGATTATAATGAGTGTGATCTGCTCCACCATGAGGGGCCCGATCCTCCCGGGGGCCCACGTTCAAAGATCCCAGCACGGCTCAGGACGGATTCTTGTAGTGCTGATGTTTGATAAATAGGATAATAGAGCGCTCATAGAAAATAAATGTCTGACCTCTTCTTTCTGATGGGCATTTTAGAGCGAGGAGCTGCGCTCTGGACTCACCGCTGCACTCCCCATGCCATTGCGGTGGCCATCTTAATATCGATCTGTGCGGAGGAGACTGTGGGAGTCAGACGGAGGTGTCAAATGTACAGACCCTTTTAATCACAGGATGGAGGGTCACTGTAAATATTAATTCATGAACCACTGTGCATAGTGACTCGCCCCCAGGGCCGTGGGGCACTCGGCAGCCGGGCCTCTGGTTGCCGGGTGGCTGGCCCAG
Source organism: Phyllobates terribilis (assembly GCF_046119375.1). Lineage (NCBI taxonomy): Eukaryota > Metazoa > Chordata > Amphibia > Anura > Dendrobatidae > Phyllobates > Phyllobates terribilis. The sequence continues at coordinate 1,473,551 of NW_027363010.1, read as the reverse complement.
TCCGTGGCCCAGGGCGGTCACTCAAAGGGGGGGGGAATGCTTATAGGGGAAATTGTCGTGACGCCACCTGTGGATTCTGGTAAGAGGTTACCAGCGCTGCGACAGTCCACTGAGGCTGATGTTAGGGGCAGCTATGATGGGACAGCTCCCCACAGGTAGAGCAGGTCTCAGGGCAGTGTAGAGGTGTAGAAAGATAGTGGAAGCAGGAGGGAGACAGCAGGACGGTTCCAGAGGAAGTACAGGCACACACACAAGGGTAAACTTCAATACCTTTACTGGTGGTGATGCAGGTACGGTCCAGGGCTTGTGGGGGCCCCGGGGGGATGCTGCGGGCTTGTGGGGCCCTGGGGGGGATTCTGCGGGCTTGTGGGGCCCTGGAGGGGATGCTGTGGGCTTGTGGGTGCTCTAGGGGGGATGCTGCAGGCTTGTGGGGTCTATGGGGGGGATGCTGCAGGCATGTGGGGGCTCTGGGGGGGGTGATGCAGGCTTGAGGGGGGCCCTGGGGGGATGCAGCCGGCTTGTGGGGGCCCCGGGGAGGATGCAGCGGGCTTGTGGGGCCTCTGTATGGGGTCCAGCCTGCATATGGCATTACATGGGGACCAGGCAGTATTCTCTATGGTGAATTATATGGGATCCAGTATTTTGTATGGAGCATTATATAGGGCTCATAATACTGTATGGAGGACTATGTGGTGCCATAACACTGTATGGAGGACTATACTGTCCGGTCTGCACTGTGCGCTGTGAGGATTCACCGGTTTCTGAGCTAATGTAGAACTTACAAAAGATATCACTCATGAAATGTAAGAAGTCAGTGAAATGTTTGGCATTGTACTATGTCTATATCTATAATTTCTCTGCTGTATCTGTGCATCATGAATGGTTGGATGTGTTAAAGGGGCCACTGAGACTCTTTCGCCCGGGGCACACGAAAACCTGGAGGAGGGAGCATCATGTGACACTCCCTCTCCCATCATTCCTCCTCTGCGTCTGACGCAGCAGCATGATGACGCGCCGCGCTGTGTCAGACAGTGGAGCTGGCAGCTGCTGAGGTGATCAGCTGCAGAGACTGAAGCAGCGGGGAACGAGGAGCGGTAAGTATGTATTTATTTTTTAAATCATTGTGTACTGATAATACTGGAGGACTGGGGCTGCATTTTACCCTACGGGTGGGGGGGGGCTGCATTTTACCCTATGGGGGGCTGCATTATACTGCGTACAGGACCATGGGGGAATGCATTATACTGAGTGGAGAACCATGGCGAGTGTCTTAAGGCCCCGTCACACTAAGCGATGCAGCAGCGATCCCGACAATGATACGACCTGTCAGGGATCGTTGCTGCATCGCTAATACATCGCTGGCGAGCTGTCAAACAGGCAGGCTCACCAGCGATCAGGGGAGCAGCGACATCGTGGAAAGAATCGTTCCATGATGTCCTGCTCCTGTTACCAGCCTACTGCTTAAGCAGGAGCAGGCTGGTAACCATGGTAAACATCGGGTTACTAAGTGCGCGTGTGCCCCTAGTAACCCGCTGTTTATCATGGATACCACTCTGCTAAGGTGAACGGTAGCCTCCGCGCACCGTAGCAGAGTGGTATCCATGGTAAACAGCGGGTTACTAAGTGCGCGCGTGCCCCTAGTAACCCGATGTTTACCATGGTTACCAGCCAGATCGTTGGTCCCGCTGGTCACACACAGCGATGTGTGCTGGCCAGCGGGAGGCCAACGACCAAAAAATGGTCCAGGACACTTTGCAGCGATCAGCGACCTCACAGCAGGGGCCTGATCGTTGCAAAGTGTCACACATAGCGACATCTCTGGTGAGGTCGCTGGTGAGTCACCAAAACCGTGACACAGCAGCGATCTCGCTAGCGATATCGCTATGTGAGACGGGGGCTTTATACTGTGTGGAGGACCATGGGGGAGTACATTGTACAGTGTGGAGGACCATGGGGGAGTGCATTGTACTGTGTGGAGGACCATGGGGGAGTGCATTATACTGTGTGGAGGACCATGGGGGAGTGCATGGTACTGTGTGGAGGACCATGGGGGAGTGCATTATACTGTGTGGAGGACCACGGAGAGTGCATTGTACTGTGTGGTGGACCACGAGGGAGTGCATTATACTGCGTGGAGGACCACGTGGGAGTGCATTATACTGCGTGGAGGACCACGAGGGAGTGCATTATACTGCGTGGAGGACCATGGCGAGTGCCTTATACTGTGTGGAGAACCATGGCGAGAGTCTTATACTGAGTGCATTATACTCTATGGAGTGTGGAGAGGTGTGGGGCAGTTGGGGGATCATACTTTACCCTGGGAGTTGAGGTGGGGTACAGTAGGGTCATTATACTGCGCATATGGAGGAATTCACCATGGGGGTATCATACCGTGTTTGGGGGGCACTTTTGTTGGCACCACACTTTATGGGCAATGAAAAAGGGATCTACGACTTCAGCAGGAGGAAAATTACTATGTAAAGGCTGGAAGGTTGTGAGATCTGATCTTCTGCGACCCCCGACAATTATTTACATTTTTGTTGCTGGGGGGGGGGGGCCCAATTAGAACTTCTGCGTCTTATGTACGCCCCTGATTATACCAAATCCTCAGCTGTGCTGGTACTAAGGATATGGACACTCAGACATTTTGGGCAAAATATATACATACAAATATTTTTTCAATAACGTTTCATAAACAATTTGGCTTTTTTATTTCCTTTGCATTGCTAGTTGCAGATTGAGCTCACTGAGAATTTATCAGTGAGCTCATTCTGACCTTCTCTGTGCTGATTATGTTCACAGACCAGCATGAAAGTTGGGCTGATCTCTGATGCAGTCATAAATCATCGCAGAAATAAAAGAGCTGGAAACTCCACATCATAAGGAGCTCACTGACTGAATCTCAAGTTAACTCATTCTGCAGCCATCAATGTGCTGCTGGGAAACTAAAGGCTGGTAAAGGCCGAACAGAGCAAATATTACATGAAGAGAAATAGTAAAAAGTCTTTTTAGAGAAATATACATGTATTTAAAGGGATTGTCCGGTGTGAAGCTGAAGGCTGCAGTCATCTGTGTGACTCTCTGTGACTGCAGACTTGTAATCCTCACATCATGTAGACTGCGCGCTGCCAGCATTATTCTCAGCCCAGAGATGGCAGAAGCCCCTGTATCATGTGTACAGGAATTGTGCCCCCTCTCCCCGAGGAGCAGCAGTGCCTCGTCCTCCAGATACATGAGGGTCCCATCGGGGAGATCCACATGTACCGGCCATGATGTCATCTCCATGGATACGGCATCAATGTGCAGAGCAGAAGACCCCTGTAAGGGAGAGCTCAGACGTGGGGGGATTGATGTGGAGGTGAGGAGCAGATCCCCCCCATATTCACAGATTATCGCACAATACATGTGGCCTTGCACAGGAAAAACTGTGAGGAAAGAAGAAATCAGATTTCTTACAATATAGAATAATGTCCTCCTGCCCTCGCTCACGTCCAGTATTATTTATCCCCTGACCTTTTGGGTGGGGAACCCCTCCTGAGCCCCCTCCATTATATAGGAGCCATATATCTGCTCCATTACTGGCAGAAGGTAAGGAGCCAATCACACTGCACGGCTTCTACTTCCTGCTCTAAGCCCCGCCCACCTGCCTTCCCTTGAGATCTCCATGACAACCCTTGTGTGACTACAGTGACAGGCCACGCCCCCGAGGATTCTGATCAGTGCGGATGTCTCCATATTGCTGAGGACTGTGAGCGGTTGATGGGCGGAGCCAGCAGCGATGTGAGGGGCGGAGCCAGCAGCGATATGAGGGGCGGAGCCAACAGCGACATGAGGGGCGGAGCCAGCAGCGATATGAGGGGCGGAGCCAGCAGCGATGTGAGGGGCGGAGCCAGCAGCGATATGAGGGGCGGAGCCAGCAGCGATATGAGGGCCGGAGCCAGCAGCGATATGAGGAGCGCTCTCAGCACTGACAGGAGCAGGTGTGTGTCCAGCCAGTTCCTCTGCTGTGGGTGTTGTGGTGTGTGAGCTTCGCCGTGTATATAATATACACATATATATATATATATATATACACAGTTGAAATCAGAAGTTTCCATACACTGTATAAATAGACACATCTGCAGGTTTTTCTCAATATCTGACATGAAATCAGAATAAACCTTCCCATTTTCGGTCAATTAGGATTACCATCATTTTTAATATTTGCCAAATGCCAGAATAATGAGAGAGAGAGAATGTTTTAGGACATTTTTATTACTTACTGCTAAGTCAATAGTTTACCTCTTTCCCTCTCCTCATTCATTGGGAGTGGGGCGCGGAGGATGCTGGGTGGGACGCGCGGGGTAACCCCCGCCCACAGCCCAGCATCCACCGCGGGGTCCGCGACTCTAATGTCACCCCTCATTTGACGTGACATCAGCGGAAGAAAGAGGCGGCTGCAGCCGGGGGGTCACGTGATGCCTGTGAGGGGCGCTATCGCCAGTCCCTCCTACAGGAAATCAACCCCACATGATGCTGCCACCCCCGTGTTTCACAGTTGGGATGGTGTTCTTAGGCTTCCAAGCTTCTCCTTTTTTCTTCCAAAAGTAACGATGGTCACTATGCCCAAAAAGTAAAATTTTAGTTTCATCAGACCACGGGACATGTCTCCAAAAATTAAGGTCTTTGTTCCTGTGTGCATTTGCAAACATTAATCTGGCTTTTTTAGCTTTCTTTTGGAGTAATGGCTTCTTCCTGGCACAGTGGCCTTTCAGCCTATATTGATACAGAACTCATTTCACTGTGGATATTGACACAATCTTATCAGCTTCCCCTATCATCTTCACAAGATCTTTTGCTTTTGTCCTTGATATGCACATATCGGACCAAAGCACGTTCATCTCTGGGACACAGAACCCGTCTCCTTCCTGAGCGGTATGATGGCTGGACATTCCCATCTTGTTTGTACTTGCATATAATTGTTTGTACAGATTAACGAGACACCTTCAGGTATCTTGAAATTGTACCCAAGGATGCGCCAGACTTGTGCAAGTCCACAATTCTCTTCCTGATATCTTGGTTGATTTCTTTAGACTTTCCCATGATGCTACACAAAGAAGCAGTGTGTTTCAGGTGTGCATTAAAATACATCCACAGGTGTGTCTCTAATTAACTGAGATGTTGCCAAAAAAGCTATCAGAAGTTTCCAAGCACATGACATCATCATATGGGCAGTCCAGAATTTTTTAAAGGTATAGCAATATTAGTGTATGTAAACTTATGACTTTGCAGTAAGTAATAAAAATGCTTTAAAACATTCTCTCTCTCTTATTATTCTGGCATTTGGCAAATCTTAAAAATTATGGTAATCCTAATTGACCTAAAACGGGAAGGTTTATTCTGATTTCATGTCAGATATTTAGAAAAACATGCATATGTGTCTTTTTATTGTTATGATCTGCAACAAGTACTAAGGAAAGAAAGGAGAAAGCTATCCCTACAGTAAGACTAAGCTGAATCCCTATGATGTAGCGGGCTGCCTGTTCCTAGCGAACAGACCCCCCTTAGTCCTCGGCTAGTCTGAACGAAGACCTATAGCATAAAGGAGAGGGGTCCCTAAAAGAACTAAGGACTGGAACAAAAATGGGACATCTCCTAAACAGAGAAGTTGCTACAGAACACAAAAAGATAAACTGACAAAAAGGTACTAGAGGTCCCAGAAGGACCAAGCGAACTGACAGAGAAAGGCACAGAAGCACCTGGCTAGCAAAGCAGTCAAACAACACTGAAGTCCAACACAGCCAAAAGGGCGGAGCTGGAATATAAAGGCAGATGGTCTTGTGACCGCAAAACACAAGATGGAAAAAACAAACAGGAGGGTTCTAACATTTATATAGTGTATGTAAATTTCTGGTTTCAACTGTGTATACAGGTGACAGGAGCAGGTGTGTGTGCAGCCAGGTCCGCTCTTTTTGTGGCGCCGCAGCGGAGCGTGTTGTGGTGTGTGAGCTCTGTCGTGTATATAGTACAGAGGAGTATATATATATGTGTATGTATATATATATATATATATACATACACACACACGGGGCATGCAGGAGTTTTTAGTTTACCAGTTTGGGTCCATGCGGAGCTGCTATAGGATTCACTGGTAACATTTTGGGGAACAGACAAAGTTTTTATAATTTTTATTCCATTTTTCTTTTGCGTGAGATTAATAAAAAAAACAATTCTGCTGATGTTTTTTTATTTTTTCCAGCATTCAATGGCAAAACCCCAGGAATGGTTCTTATATTTTTTCTTTCCAGCGTTTATCGTGCAGTATAGAGACAAAATGAACAAAAGCTACAATTTTGCCATTAATTATTACTATTTTATTCTTGATGCTGTTTTTCGTGCTGGATAAATCATGTGATCGTTGTACAGTTTGGATTGTTGTTCTCTGCGATGTTAATCAGGTTTAGTTTTTTTGTTCTTGTTTTTTGGGGGTTTATTTTAATAAAATCAAGTTTTAATGTAAGAAAAAAAATTATATTTGAGTTTTTACTTTGTATATTTCCAAATATTTTATTGAAACGGAGTAAAGGGAAGAAGGATGAACTAGTGGGAGAGCAACTGTAAAGGACCCCTGCCAGTCCCTAAAACTAAAGGGGCCTGTGACGACACAGCATTTAATCGTAATTATCCAGATGTAAATTCCATAGGCCCAGAATGATAGACTATTGCCTGAATTATTAACTATTGAATTTATGTGTTTCTTTCTTCGGTTGGTCAACGCACATGATCTTTTGTCATGAGTCTGAATGTTGACTCATCTTGTAGGTTGAAGTGATATTTGTTAATTGATAAATGGTTATTTACCTCTTATATCACCTCTTCTGGTTTATTGTACTGTTATCTTTGCAATACAGGGACGCAGGCTCTTTGAACAATGGATGTTTGCTAAATATGTTGATTACCATTTTAGAAGTCCATGCAATTTGTTGACTTGCATTGTTTCGGAATTTATAGTTTATCCTTCAATGTTTGCAATGTTTGCAAGTCAACATTGGGGGATGAACTGTGGATGCTCCAGTAATGAGAATTAGTAACACCACCCCTTTCTCTTGACCTGTGAATGAAGTCTTGAAGAAGGACAGTTGTGAACTACATAAAGGAGTCTTTTTACAAAACCACTGCCAGGAACACTCTATGGGACAGCTCTACAGAACACCATGAATCCATTAAGAGGGACACAGATTTGGTTTCTACAGGATGCCAGCTTAAGGGACCACAGCCCTGGCTGGAGGAATACAGATCTGCTCCATTGACTACTATAGAACCCATGGATACATCTGGGAAAACCAGGTTGGGACCACCAGTCACCTGGTCCCATGGAGATGTTTGGAGTAGCCAGGTTGGGACACTCCGGCCACCTGGAACTCGTGAATATGCTCGGAAAAAGCCAAGTCGGGACCTTCCGGTCACCTAGTTCCATGGATATGTTCGGAGAAGCCAGGTTGGAACTTTCTGGTCTCCTGGCCACGTACCTCAATGGACTGTCAGCTTTCTAAGCTTGTTGTTACCTCCTCTTTGTGGGTGCTCTTTGGTGGGGGTGCCATTGGTGGGGGTAGTCAGCCCCAGAATCCCCTCGGATTGGCAGCTGCTTTAATCCCGGCGAGTCAGCGGAAGGGTGAGACTCTGTAATTTGCACCATATTAGGTATTTGCTGGGACTGTTCGATATGTTTATTGTGTGTTTGGTGGCTCAATAAAATATTACCTCACTGTTTTACAATCATCCTGTGTTGTTGTTTATGTATCTTCTATCAGTGATGGATTATAATGAGTGTGATCTGCTCCACCATGAGGGGCCCGATCCTCCCGGGGGCCCACGTTCAAAGATCCCAGCACGGCTCAGGACGGATTCTTGTAGTGCTGATGTTTGATAAATAGGATAATAGAGCGCTCATAGAAAATAAATGTCTGACCTCTTCTTTCTGATGGGCATTTTAGAGCGAGGAGCTGTGCTCTGGACTCACCGCTGCACTCCCCATGCCATTGCGGTGGCCATCTTAATATCGATCTGTGCGGAGGAGACTGTGGGAGTCAGACGGAGGTGTCAAATGTACGGACCCTTTTAATCACAGGATGGAGGGTCACTGTGAATATTAATTCATGAACCACTGTGCATAGTGACTCGCCCCCAGGGCCGTGGGGCACTCGGCAGCCGGGCCTCTGGTTGCCGGGGGATATCACGGTGGCTGGCCCGGTCCGTGGCACAGGGCGGTCACTCAAAAGGGGGGGAATGCTTATAGGGGAATTTGTCGTGACGCCACCTGTGGATTCTGGTAAGAGGTTACCAGCGCTGCGACAGTCCACTGAGGCTGATGTTAGGGGCAGCTATGATGGGACGGCTCCCCACAGGTGGAGCAGGCCTCAGGGCAGTGTAGAGGTGTAGAAAGATGGTGGAAGCAGGAGGGAGACGGCAGGACGGTCCCAGAGGAAGTACAGGCACACACACAAGGGTAAACTTCAATACCTTTACTGGTGGTGATGCAGGTATGGTCCAGGGCTTCTGGGGGCCCCGGGGAGATGCTGCAGGATTGTGGGGGCCCTAAGGGGATGCTGTGGGCTTGTGGGTGCTCTGGGGGGGATGCTGCAGGCTTGTGGGGTCTCTGGGGGGGATGCTGCAGGCTTGTGGGGGCTCTGGGGGGTGCTGCAGGCTTGTGGGGGCCCCGGGGGTATGCAGCCGGCTTGTGGGGGCCCCGGAGAGGATGCAGCGGGCTTGTGGGGCCTCTGTATGGGGTCCAGCCTGCATATGGCATTACATGGGGACCAGGCAGTATTCTCTATGGTGAATTATATGGGATCCAGTATTTTGTATGGAGCATTATATGGGGCTCATAATACTGTATGGAGGACTATGTGGTGCCCATAATACTGTATGGAGGACTTAGTGGTGCCATAACACTGTATGGAGGACTATACTGTCCGGTCTGCACTGTGCGCTGTGAGGATTCACCGGTTTCTGAGCTATTGTAGAATTTACAGTAGATATCACTCATGAAATGTAAGAAGTCAGTGACATTTTTGGCATTGTACTATATCTATATCTATAATTTCTCTGCTGTATCTGTGTATCATGAATGGTTGGATGTGTTAAAGGGGCCACTGAGACTCTTTCGCCCGGGGCCCACGAAAACCTGGAGGAGGGAGCATCATGTGACACTCCCTCTCCCATCATTCCTCCTCTGCGTCTGACGCAGCAGCATGATGACGCGCCACGCTGTGTCAGACAGTGGAGCTGGCAGCTGCTGAGGTGATCAGCTGCAGAGACTGAAGCAGCGGGGAACGAGGAGCGGTAAGTATGTATTTATTTTTTAAATCAGTGTGTACTGATAATACTGGAGGACTGGGGCTGCATTTTACCCTACGGGGGGGGGGGGGGCTGCATTTTACCCTACGGGTGGGGGGGGGGCTGCATTTTACCCTACGGGTGGGGGGGGGGCTGCATTTTACCCTATGGGGGACTGCATTATACTGCGTACAGGACCATGGAGGAGTGCATTGTACTGTGTGAAGGACCATGGGGGAGTGCATTGTACTGTGTGGAGGACCATGGGGGAGTGCATTGTACTGTGTGGAGGACCACGTGAGAGTGCATTATACTGCGTGGAGGACCACGAGGGAGTGCATTATACTGCGTGGAGAACCATGGCGAGAGTCTTATACTGTGTGGAGGACCATGGCGAATGCATTATACTCTATGGAGTGTGGAGAGGTGTGGGGCAGTTGGGGGATCATACTTTACACTGGGAGTTGAGGTGGGGTACAGTAGGGTCATTATACTGTGCATATGGAGGAATTCACCATGGGGGTATCATACCGTGTTTGGGGGGCACTTTTGTTGGCACCACACTTTATGGGCAATGAAAAAGGGATCTAGGACTTCAGCAGGAGGAAAATTACTATGTAAAGGCTGGAAGGTTGTGAGATCTGCTCTTCTGTGACTCCGACAATTATTTACATTTTTTAAAAAATTTTTTTTGGGGGGGCCCAATTAGAACTTCTGCTATGGGGCCCCATGATTCCTATGTACGCCCCTGATTGTACCAAATCCTCAGCTGTGCTGGTACTAAGGATATGGACACTCAGACATTTTGGGCTAAATATATACATACAAATATTTTTTCAATAACGTTTCATAAACAATTTGGCTTTTTTATTTCCTTTGCATTGCTAGTTGCAGAATGAGCTCACTGAGAATTTATCAGTGAGCTCATTCTGACCTTCTCTGTGCTGATTATGTTCACAGACCAGCATGAAAGTTGGGCTGATCTCTGATTCAGTCATAAATCATGGCAGAAATAAAAGAGCTGGAAACTCCACATCATAAGGAGCTCACTGACTGAATCTCAAGTTAACTCATTCTGCAGCCATCAATGTGCTGCTGGGAAACAAAAAGCTGGTAAAGGCCGAACAGAGCAAATGTTACATGAAGCAAAATAGTAAAAAGTCTTTTTAGACCAATATACATGTATTTAAAGGGATTGTCCGGTGTGAAGCTGAAGGCCTGCAGTCATCTGTGTGACTCTCTGTGACTGCAGACTTGTAATCCTCACATCATGTAGACTGCGCGCTGCCAGCATTATTCTCAGCCCAGAGATGGCAGAAGCCCCTGTATCATGTGTACAGGAATTGTGCCCCCTCTCCCCGAGGAGCAGCAGTGCCTCGTCCTCCAGATACATGAGGGTCCCATCGGGGAGATCCGCATGTACCGGCCATGATGTCATCTCCATGGATACGGCATCAATGTGCAGAGCAGAAGACCCCTGTAAGGGAGAGCTCAGACGTGGGGGGATTGATGTGGATGTGAGGAGCAGATCCCCCCCATATTCACAGATTATCGCACAATACATGTGGCCTTGCACAGGAAAAACTGTGAGGAAAGAAGAAATCAGATTTCTTACAATATAGAATAATGTCCTCCTGCCCTCGCTCATGTCCAGTATTATTTATCCCCTGACCTTTTGGGTGGGGAACCCCTCCTGAGCCCCCTCCATTATATAGGAGCCATATATCTGCTACATTACTGGCAGAAGGTAAGGAGCCAATCACACTGCACGGCTTCTACTTCCTGCTCTAAGCCCCGCCCTCCTGCCTTCCCTTGAGATCTCCATGACAACCCTTGTGTGACTACAGTGACAGGCCACGCCCCCGAGGATTCTGATCAGTGCGGATGTCTCCATATTGCTGAGGACTGTGAGCGGCTGATGGGTGGAGCCAGCAGCGATGTGAGGGGCAGAGCCAGCAGCGATATAAGGGGCGGAGCCAGCAGCGACATGAGGGGCGGAGCCAGCAGCAATGTGAGGGGCGGAGCCAGCAGCGACATGAGGGGCGGAGCCAGCAGCGACATGAGGGGCGGAGCCAGCAGCGATATGAGGGGCGGAGCCAACAGCGACGTGAGGGGCGGAGCCAGCAGCGATATGAGAGGCGGAGCCAGCAGCGATGTGAGGGGCAGAGCCAGCAGCGATATGAGCGGCTGAGCCAACAGCGACACGAGGGGCGGAGCCAGCAGCGATGTGAGGGGCAGAGCCAGCAGCGACATGAGGGGCGGAGCCAGGAGCGATATGAGGGGCGGAGCCAGCAGCGACATGAGGGGCGGAGCCAGCAGCGATATGAGGGGCAGAGCCAGCAGCGATATGAGGGGCGGAGACAGCAGCGATATGAGGGGCAGAGCCAGCAGCGATATGAGGGGCGCTCACAGCACTGACAGGTGCAGGTGTGTGTGCAGCCCGTTCCTCTGCTGTGGGTGTTGTGGTGTGTGAGCTTCGCCGTGTATATATTATATATATATATATATATATATATATATATATATATACAGTTGAAATCAGAAGTTTCCATACACTGTATAAATAGACACATCTGCATGTTTTTCTCAACATCTGACATGAAATCAGAATAAACCTTTCCCATTTTAGGTCAATTAGGATTACCATAATTTTTAATATTTGCCAAATGCCAGAATAATGAGCGTCTCTTGTAAGGGGCATTAAAAGCGTCTTGCTATACCACTCTGACCTCCGCGTCTCTTCTGAGGGCCATTAAAAGAGTCTTGTTATACCACTCTGACCTCCACGTCTCTTGTAAGGGGCATTAAAACCGTCTTGTTATACCACTCTGACCTCCACGTGTCTTGTAAGGGGCATTAAAACCATCTTGTTATACCACTCTGACCTCCACGTCTCTTCTGAGGGGCATTAAAACCATCTTGTTATACCACTCTTACCTCCACGTCTCTTGTAAGGGGCATTAAAACCGTCTTGTTATACCACTCTGACCTCCACGTCTCTTCTGAGGGGCATTAAAAGCGTCTTGTTATACCACTCTGACCTCCAGTTGTCTTGTAAGGGGCATTAAAAGCGTCTTGTTATACCACTCTGACCTCCACGTGTCTTGTAAGGGGCATTAAAAGCGTCTTGTTATACCACTCTGTCATCCACGTCTCTTCTGAGGGGCATTAAAAGCATCTTGTTAAGCTACTGGGACCTCCACGACTCTTCGAACGGGCATTGCATTTCCTCATAATTTTTGGAAGCTTTTGCTTGGAAGGCATAAGCAAATACTATGGGAGACCCACTCCCCAATAATGGGAATAATGTTTTTAAGATGCTGTACTGTATGGCTCTTGTAAGGGGCATTAAAACCATCTTGTTAAGCTACTGTGACCTCCACGTCTCTTCAAAGGGGCATTAAAAGCGTCTTCTTAAGCCACTCTGAACTCCACAGCTCTTCCAAGGGGCATCGAAATGTTGTTTTTAATTACCTTACCTCTAATCTCCACGACTCTTCCAACGGGCATTGCATTTCCTCCTAATTTTAGTCAGCTTTTGCTTTTCAATGCAAAGGTGAAAACTAAGGGAAACACACTCCCCAATAATGGGTAGAAGGTTTTTAGTACGCTGTAATCCACGTCTGTTTCAAGGGGCATTGCAGTTCCTCATAATTTTTGGAAAGCCTTCCATTCACTGCTTAGGCCAACAGTGTACAGGAGACCCAGTTGCTATAAATGGAAAAACGGTTTAGTTTAGGCCCTCTGATCTCCATGTCATTTCCAAGGGGCATTGCAGTTCCTCATAATTTTGGAAAGCCTTCCATTCACTGCTTAGGCCAACAGTGCACAGGAGACCCAGTTGCTATAAATGGAAAAAAATGTTTAGTTAAGGCCCTCTGACTTCCATGTCATTTCCAAGGGGCATTGGAGTGCCTCAAAAGTTTTGGTAGGCATTGCACTCACTGTATGCCCTATAACTGTGTAGCCGAACCGCTCTTTTTATTACAGAAACATATCCTACAAGACATATGTGGTTGACTGGCCTGATATTGATGTGAATGGTCCCTGTTCCTCCTGCTCTTTCTCCTTTGCCACTACCTCATCCATCATTTATCACTTGAAGCTTTGTTTTAACGAGAGTCATAGAACTTGGATAGTAGCAGGAAAACATCCAGCAATCCTCAGAGGAGGTAGGATATGCACCAAAACGCTGACCACCTCAGGCCTAGCCGCTACTACATACATGCGCTTGCATTCCTTGAAAACAAAGCAGATGCTAACTTCTATCATCCTCATCATGCTCCTCACCTTGGCACTCTCAACTCCCCTGATAGAGAAGCCGGGGCCCACCGGAGAAGTCGGGTTCTCTGGTGGGCTCGTCCAATGCTGCCCTAAAGCAGGCCAGTCTAAGAAAAGTGTGTGGGGATGTTCCGCGGTGAAATCGGGGCGGCTGGGGACCGTTTATGGACACCTGGCCGCGGGGCGGCTGGGGACCGAGTGTGGACACCCGGCCGCCCCCTGGCGACTGGGGACCGTGCGTGGACACCCAGCCGCCGGGCGGCTGGGGACTGAGTATGGATACCTCGCTGCAGCCATGAGGTAGTGGCCAGCTTCGGCCTCCACATGCCTAAAAGGCCCAATTTCAAGTGCACGCAAGCTAGCAGTATGGTATTGCAGCCTGGGGGTGGGTTGGTGGCAGGTTGCACACTTATGCTTGCATTCCAACAAAACAATGCAGATGCTAACTTCTATCATCATCATGCTCCTCACCTTGACACTCTCACCTCCCCTGATGGAGTCGGGTTCTCTAGTGGGCTCGTCCAATGCTGCCCTAAAGCAGGCCAGTCTAAGAAAAGTGTGTGGGGATGTTCCGCGGAGAAATCGGGGTGGCTGGGGACTGTCTATGGACACCCCGCTGCCCCCAGGCGGCTGGGGACCAGGTGTGGACACCCAGCCGCGGGGTGGCTGGGGACCGAGTGTGGACACCCGGCTGCCGGGCGGCTGGGGACTGAGTATGGATACCTCGCTGCCGAAGCAGCCATGAGGTAGTGGCCAGCTTCGGCCTCCTCAAAACTAAAAGTCCCCATTTCAAGTGCAAGCTAGCAGTATGGTATTGCAGCCTGGGGGTGGGTGGTTGGCTGCATATTTGCGCTTGCATTGCAAGGAATGGGGGAGGTACAATTGAACACTGCCCTGGGACAAGGACTTGCACGGGGATAGTTGCAAGTCTGCATCTTTTGATGCGGCAAGGATCACATCTGATGGGCACACTTTTAGTCAGTGACCTGGGAGTCAGAGATCCTTCCAGGGGTCTTCCCCATGCTGTTCCCATGTCTTTTCAGCACTATATGCATGTGTCACACAGCACATGGCCAGATAAGGTTGTAAAATGTTAAAATGACATTTCCTGGTGAATGCATTTGTCACAGTTGAAAGCAATACAAAAGTGCAAAAACGCATAAAAATGCTACTTGTGAACATAGCCCAAGGTGTGGAGGAGTATTTTTGTTTTTGGTTATTTATTTTACCTTATACACAAGTCTTTACCCTGGAAAGGATGTTCCTTAACATATTTCACAGGAAAAAAGTTTCACTTTCGTTTTTGAACGTTTTCTTATGAGCCTGTAAAAGTGGCTTAATACCTCTGAACACATAGTTGACAACAGTGACCTGGGGGTCATAAATGCTTCCTGGGGCGATCCCCATGCTGTCCCCATGTCATCTGAGCACTGTCACTATCATTTTGGGCACTTTTTAGGCTTTCTACAGACTGCCGGGGGTGCCGCCGCAAAAATGCTCGGGTCTCCCATAGACTAACATGGGCTCGTTGCTCAGGTCGAGCACCCGAGTATCACGGCGAGCTCGGGCCGAGCTTCGAGCACCCGAGCATTTTAGTGCTCGCTCAACACTATTTATAACGGGGGCACAAGCTAGTGACTGATTTATATTCTCAGTGGAGCAGACTTCATTGCGGTGAATGATATACTCATGGGCACAGTGTGGCACATATTTGCATTTGGTGGCACAGTGGGTGGCATTATTTATTTAAGTCGCTTATATTTGTAACATTTTTGTTTTGCAGGAGTGCGGTGATCTGCTGAAAAGTGCGGAGCAGCCGAAACCTGGACAGCAAACTGCAAAGACGAATCATGGCGGGAAGTCGTCACGAAAGACTGGACTAGGTAAAGAAGAGAAGAAAGAGAGCGACTGCAGTGTATAAACTGGAGGGTTAGGTGGGCCCATTATATTATAATAAATCTATGTGGGGCCCATTATATTATAATAAATCTATGTGGGGTCTATAATATTAAAGGGACGGATATGTGGGGCCCATTATATAATAATAAAATCTATGTGGTGCCCATTATATTAAAGGGAAAGCTATGTGGGGCCAATTATATTAAGGGGAAAGCTATGTGGGGCCCAATATATTAAAGATAAAGCTATGTGGGGCCCATTATATTAAAGGGAAAGCTATGTGGGGCCCATTATATTAAAGAGAAAGCTATGTGGGGCCCATTATATTAAAGAGAAAGCTATGTGGGGCCCATTATATTAAAGGGAAAGCTATGTGGGGCCCATTATGTTAAAGAGAAAGCTATGTGGGGCCCATTATATTAAAGAGAAAGCTATGTGGGGCCCATTATATTAAAGAGAAAGCTATGTGGGGCCCATTATATTAAAGAGAAAGCTATGTGGGGCCCATTATATTAAAGGGATAGCTATGTGGGGCCCATTATATTAAAGAGAAAGCTATGTGGGGCCCATTATATTAAAGGGAAAGCTATGTGGGGCCCATTATATTAAAGGGATAGCTATGTGGGGCCCATTATATTAAAGAGAAAGCTATGTGGGGCCCATTATATTAAAGAGAAAGCTGTGTGGGGCCCATTATATTAAAGTAAAAGCTATGTGGGGCCCATTATATTAAAGGGATAGCTATGTGGGGCCCATTATATTAAAGGGAAAGCTATGTGCGGCCCATTATATTAAAGAGAAAGCTATGTGGGGCCCATTATATTAAAGAGAAAGCTATGTGGGGCCCATTATATTAAAGGGAAAGCTATGTGGGGCCCATTATATAATAATAAAATCTATGTGGTGCCCATTATATTAAAGGGAAAGCTATGTGGGGCCCATTATATTAAAGAGAAAGCTATGTGGGGCCCATTATATTAAAGGGAAAGCTATGTGGGGCCCATTATATTAAAGAGAAAGCTATGTGGGGCCAATTATATTAAAGGGAAAGCTATGTGGGGCCCATTATATTAAAGAGAAAGCTATGTGGGCCCATTATATTAAAGGGAAAGCTATGTGGGGCCCATTATATTAAAGAGAAAGCTATGTGGGGCCTATTATATTAAAGGGAAAGCTATGTGGGGCCCATTATATTAAAGGGAAAGCTATGTGGGGCCCGTTATCTTAAAGGGACATCTACGTAGGGCCCATTATATTAAATGGATGGCTATGTGGGGCCCATTATATTAAAGAGAGAGCTACGTATGGCCCATTATAATAAATGTATGACTATATGGGGCCCATTATATTAAATGGATGACTATGTGTGTTCCATTATATTTAATGGAAGGCTATGCGGGGCCCATTTAATTATGATAAATTCTATGTGGGGCACATGATATTAAATGGAAGGCTATGTGGAGCCCATTATATTTAATAGAGGGCTATGTGGGGACCAATACATTAAAAAGAAAGCTATATTGGGGCCCACTATGTTATCTGGAAGGTTTTGTGGGGCCCTCTGTATTAAATTGAGGGCTATGTGAGGCCTATTAAATTAAATGGAAAGCGTTGCGGGGCCCATAATATTATATGGAGGGCTATGTGAGGCACATTTATCAAATAAAGGGCTATGTAGCGCCAATTATATTAAATGGAAGCCTATGTTTTGTCCATTATATTAAATAGAGATGTATCTTGCCTCCATTATAATAAATGGAAGGCAATGTGGGGACCATTATATTAAATGGAGGGTTATGTGGGGCCCATTATATTAAATGGAAGCCTATATGGAGCCCAGTAAATTAAATGTAAAGCTATGTGGGGCCCAATATTTTAAATGGAAGGTTAAGTGGGGCCAATTGTATTAAATAGAGGGCTATGTGGTGCCCAATATAAAACATGGAAGGCTTTTTGGTGCCCATTATATTAAATAGAGGGATATTTTGGCCCCATTTTATTAAATGGAAGGCTATGTCAGGTCCAATATATTAAATGGAGTCCAGTGCGGCCTAGTATATTAAATTGAAGGTTATATGGGGTTCAATAAATTAAATGAAAAGCTATGTGGAGCCCAATAAATTAAATTATAGTACATGGAAGGCAATGTGCGGCTCATTATACTATATAGAGGGCTATGTGGGGGCCATTATACTTTATAGAATTCTATGTGGGGGTCCATTATACTTTTGCCAATGGCAAATTGTGTGTTCCGATGGCACTCCAAAGGTAAAGGGTGTGCTCCGGTGGCACTCCAACGTCATAGGGTGTGCTCTGGTGGCACACCAATGGCAAAAAGGCCAAAGAGTAGACCCTGGTGGCAGACTGAGCAGCCCTAGAATGTGCCCCAGTGGTAAGCAATAGGGGCCAAAGAATGCACCCTGGTGGCAGGCTAAAAAGCCCTAGAGTGCGCCCCAGTGGTAAGCAATAAGGCCAAAAAGTGCACTCCGGTAGCAGGCTAAAAAAGCCTAAGAGTGCCCCGGTGGTAAGCAAAATGGTCAGAGTGTACCCCGGTCGCAGTTAAAAAGCCCAAGATGGGTGCCCCGGTGGTAAGCTAAAAGGCCAAAGAGTGCACCCCGGTGGAAGCTAAAAAGCTCAAGATGGGTGCCCCAGTGGTAAGCAAAAAAGGTCACATATTGGGCCCCTCTGGTAGGCCTACGGGAAATAGAGTTCTCCGATGGCACGCCAACGGTAAAGGGTGTGCCCGATGGTACTCCAATGGTAAAGGGTGTGCTTCAGTGGCATGCCAGTGGCAAAAAGTGTACTCCGGTGGCATGCTAATGTTGAAAGGTGTGCTCTGTTGGCACCCCAACTGTAAAGAGTGTGTTCCAGTGGCACCCCAGCAGCCAATGGTGTACTTCGGTGGCAGACCATCGGGAAATGGTGTGATATGTAAGGCTCATGATAACAAAAGGGAGGGCTATGTGGGACCCATTATTTTATATGGAAAGCAAGGTGGGGCCCATTATATTAATTAGGGGCTTATGTGGGGCTCTTTATATTAAATAAAAACATATGTGGGCCCCATTAAATTAAATGGAAGGCTATGTGGACCCCATTAAATTAAATGGAAGGCTATGTGGACCCCATTAAATTAAATGGAAGGCTATGTGGGGCCCATTATATTAAATGGAAGGCTATGTGGGGCCCATTATATTAAATGGAAGCCTATATGGGGCCCAATAAATTAAATGAAAAGCTACAGTATGTACAGCAATAATAAAAATGGTAATAATACAGGGTGGGCTATTTATATGGATACACCTAAATTAAATGGGAATGGTTGGTGATGTCAACTTCCTGTTTATGACACATTAGTATATGGGAGGGGGAAACTTTTCCAGATGGGTGGTGACTATGGCGGCCATTTTGAAGTCGGCCATTTTGGATCTAACTATTTTTTTCAATGGGAAGAGGGTCATGTGACACATCAAACTCATTGAGAATTTCATAAGAAAATACAATGGTGTGCTTGGTTTTAACATAACTTTATTCTTTCATGAATTTTTTACAAGTTTATGACCACTTATAAAATGTGTTCAAAGTACTGCCCATTGTGTTGGATTGTCAATGCAACCCTCTTCTCCCACTCTTGACACACTGATAGCAACACCGCAGAAGAAATGCTAGCACAGGCTTTCAGTATCCGTTGTTTCAGATGCTGAAAGGTTATATGGGGCCTATTAAAATAAATGGAAGACTATGCAGGACCTCTTGTAATAACTAGAAGGCAATTTGTGGCCCATTATATTAAACTAGATGGTGGCCCGATTCTAACTCATCGGTTATTCTAGAATATGTATGCGGCCGGCCGCGACCAATCAGCGAACCGTGTTAGTGAGGACCGGAGAGCATGTTTAAATTTGGCGCCAAAACCGGTGATTGGTCACGGACGGCGGCCGCGACCAATCAACGAATCGTATTAGTGAGAACCGGGGAGCGGGTACTTCCACTGTGAGCAGCCGGGAGATGACCGGCTGCTCGCAGCAGAAGTATCCCAACCGGCGGCGCCGCTCCCCGGTCCTCCCTTCACACTTGCCGTCGGGAGATAAGCGGCCCTAGCCACTGATCTAGCGACGGTAGCCGCATGGAGGTCAGCGGCGCCGCC
The DNA here is from genome assembly GCF_046119375.1 of Phyllobates terribilis. Taxonomy (NCBI): domain Eukaryota; kingdom Metazoa; phylum Chordata; class Amphibia; order Anura; family Dendrobatidae; genus Phyllobates; species Phyllobates terribilis. The sequence continues at coordinate 1,453,909 of NW_027363010.1, read as the reverse complement.
GGTCGGGGTACTTCTGCTGCGAGCAGCTGGGAGATGACCGGCTGCATCGCCACTGACCTCTGTGCAGAGCGGTGTTTAAATTTGGAGCCAATATCGCTGATTGGTCGCGGCCGCCGAATCGTATTAGTGAGGACAGGGGAGCGGCGCTGCCTGTGCGGGTACTTCCGCTGCGAGCAGCCGGGAGATGACCGGCTGCTCGCAGCAGAAGTATCCCGACCGGTGGCGCCGCTCCCCGATCCTCCCTTCACACTTGCCGTCGGAAGATCAGCAGCCCTAACCGCTGATTTCCCGATGGTAGCCGCATGGAGGTCAGCGGCGCCGCCGGTCGGGGTACTTCTGCTGCGAGCCGGAAGTTGACCGCTAGCGCCGGTCATCTCCCGGCTGCATCGCCGCTGACCTCCGTGCGGCAGATGAGCCGCTAATGGCCGCCATCTTTTTCTGAAATCCCACGTCGCTGATTGACCACGGTCGGACCAATCAGCGACGCAGGACTTCCTGGACAGAAAGACAGACAGACAGACATGATAAGACGATTATATATATTAAATGTAAGGTTATGTAGGGCCCAATATATTCAATGAAAAACTATATGGGCCCATTATATAAAAGAAAAAGCTAAGTGTGGCCAATTTTATTAAATGGATGATGGTGTGCTCCGGTGGCAAGCCAGCGGGAAAGTGGTGTGCTCCGGTGGCAAGCCAACGGGAAAGTGGCGTGCTTCAGTGTCAAGCCAACGGGAAAGTGGCGTGCTCCGGTGGCAAGCCAACGGGAAAGTGGCGTGCTTCGGTGGCAAGCCAACGGGAAAGTGGCGTGCTCCGGTGGCAAGCCAACGGGAAAGTGGCGTGCTCCGGTGGCAAGCCAACGGGAAAGTGGCGTGCTCCGGTGGCAAGCCAACGGGGAAGTGGCGTGCTCCGGTGGCAAGCCAACGGGAAAGTGGCGTGCTCCGGTGGCAAGCCAACGGGAAAGTGGCGTGCTCCGGTGGCAAGCCAACGGGAAAGTGGCGTGCTCCGGTGGCAAGCCAACGGGAAAGTGGCGTGCTCCGGTGGCAAGCCAACGGGAAAGTGGCGTGCTCCGGTGGCAAGCCAACGGGACTGTGGAGTGCTCCGGTGGCAAGCCAACGGGACTGTGGCGTGCTCCGGTGGCAAGCCAACGGGACTGTGGCGTGCTCCGGTGGCAAGACAACGGGAAAGTGGCGTGCTCCGGTGTCAAGACAACGGGAAAGTGGCGTGCTCCGGTGGCAAGCCAACGGGAGAGTGGCGTGCTCCGGTGGCAAGCCAACGGGAAAGTGGCGTGCTCCGGTGGCAAGCCAACGGGAAAGTGGCGTGCTCCGGTGGCAAGCCAACGGGAAAGTGGCGTGCTCCGGTGGCAAGCCAACGGGAAAGTGGCGTGCTCCGGTGGCAAGCCAACGGGAAAGTGGCGTGCTCCGGTGGCAAGCCAACGGGAAAGTGGCGTGCTCCGGTGGCAAGCCAACGGGACTGTGGCGTGCTCCGGTGGCAAGCCAACGGGAAAGTGGCGTGCTCCGGTGGCAAGCCAACGGGAAAGTGGCGTGCTCCGGTGGCAAGCCAACGGGGAAGTGGCGTGCTCCGGTGGCAAGCCAACGGGGAAGTGGCGTGCTCCGGTGGCAAGCCAACGGGGAAGTGGCGTGCTCCGGTGGCAAGCCAAGGGGAAAGTGGCGTGCTCCGGTGGCAAGCCAACGGGAAAGTGGCGTGCTCCGGTGGCAAGCCAACGGGAAAGTGGCCTGCTCCGGTGGCAAGCCAACGGGAAAGTGGCGTGCTCCGGTGGCAAGCCAACGGGACTGTGGCGTGCTCCGGTGGCAAGCCAACGGGACTGTGGCGTGCTCCGGTGGCAAGCCAACGGGACTGTGGCGTGCTCCGGTGGCAAGCCAACGGGACTGTGGCGTGCTCCGGTGGCAAGCCAACGGGACTGTGGCGTGCTCCGGTGGCAAGCCAACGGGACTGTGGCGTGCTCCGGTGGCAAGCCAACGGGACTGTGGCGTGCTCCGGTGGCAAGCCAACGGGAAAGTGGCGTGCTCCGGTGGCAAGCCAACGGGAAAGTGGCGTGCTCCGGTGGCAAGCCAACGGGAGCGTGGCGTGCTCCGGTGGCAAGCCAACGGGAGAGTGGCGTGCTCCGGTGGCAAGCCAACGGGAAAGTGGCGTGCTCCGGTGGCAAGCCAACGGGAAAGTGGCGTGCTCCGGTGGCAAGCCAACGGGAAAGTGGCGTGCTCCGGTGGCAAGCCAACGGGAAAGTGGCGTGCTGCGGTGGCAAGCCAACGGGAAAGTGGCGTGCTGCGGTGGCAAGCCAACGGGAAAGTGGCGTGCTGCGGTGGCAAGCCAACGGGAAAGTGGCGTGCTCCGGTGGCAAGCCAACGGGAAAGTGGCGTGCTCCGGTGGCAAGCCAACGGGAAAGTGGCGTGCTCCAGTGGCAAGCCAACGGGAAAGTGGCGTGCTCCGGTGGCAAGCCAACGGGAAAGTGGCGTGCTCCGGTGGCAAGCCAACGGGAAAGTGGCGTGCTCCGGTGGCAAGCTAACGGGACTGTGGCGTGCTCCGGTGGCAAGCCAACGGGACTGTGGAGTGCTCCGGTGGCAAGCCAACGGGACTGTGGCGTGCTCCGGTGGCAAGCCAACGGGACTGTGGCGTGCTCCGGTGGCAAGCCAACGGGAAAGTGGCGTGCTCCGGTGGCAAGCCAACGGGAAAGTGGCGTGCTCCGGTGGCAAGCCAACGGGAAAGTGGCGTTCTCCGGTGGCAAGCCAACGGGAAAGTGGCGTGCTCCGGTGGCAAGCCAACGGGAAAGTGTCGTGCTCCGGTGGCAAGCCAACGGGAAAGTGGCGTGCTCCGGTGGCAAGCCAACGGGAAAGTGGCGTGCTCCGGTGGCAAGCCAACGGGAAAGTGGCGTGCTCCGGTGGCAAGCCAACGGGAAAGTGGCGTGCTCCGGTGGCAAGCCAACGGGACTGTGGCGTGCTCCGGTGGCAAGCCAACGGGACTGTGGAGTGCTCCGGTGGCAAGCCAACGGGACTGTGGCGTGCTCCGGTGGCAAGCCAACGGGACTGTGGCGTGCTCCGGTGGCAAACCAACGGGAAAGTGGCGTGCTCCGGTGGCAAGCCAACGGGAAAGTGGCGTGCTCCGGTGGCAAGCCAACGGGAAAGTGGCGTGCTCCGGTGGCAAGCCAACGGGAAAGTGGCGTGCTCCGGTGGCAAGCCAACGGGAAAGTGGCGTGCTCCGGTGGCAAGCCAACGGGAAAGTGGCGTGCTCCGGTGGCAAGCCAACGGGACTGTGGCGTGCTCCGGTGGCAAGCCAACGGGAAAGTGGCGTGCTCCGGTGGCAAGCCAACGGGAAAGTGGCGTGCTCCGGTGGCAAGCCAACGGGGAAGTGGCGTGCTCCGGTGGCAAGCCAACGGGGAAGTGGCGTGCTCCGGTGGCAAGCCAACGGGGAAGTGGCGTGCTCCGGTGGCAAGCCAACGGGAAAGTGGCGTGCTCCGGTGGCAAGCCAACGGGAAAGTGGCGTGCTCCGGTGGCAAGCCAACGGGAAAGTGGCGTGCTCCGGTGGCAAGCCAACGGGACTGTGGCGTGCTTCGGTGGCAAGCCAACGGGACTGTGGCGTGCTCCGGTGGCAAGCCAACGGGACTGTGGCGTGCTCCGGTGGCAAGCCAACGGGACTGTGGCGTGCTCCGGTGGCAAGCCAACGGGACTGTGGCGTGCTCCGGTGGCAAGCCAACGGGACTGTGGCGTGCTCCGGTGGCAAGCCAACGGGAAAGTGGCGTGCTCCGGTAGCAAGCCAACGGGAAAGTGGCGTGCTCCGGTGGCAAGCCAACGGGAGAGTGGCGTGCTCCGGTGGCAAGCCAACGGGAGAGTGGCGTGCTCCGGTGGCAAGCCAACGGGAGAGTGGCGTGCTCCGGTGGCAAGCCAACGGGAAAGTGGCGTGCTCCGGTGGCAAGCCAACGGGAAAGTGGCGTGCTCCGGTGGCAAGCCAACGGGAAAGTGGCGTGCTCCGGTGGCAAGCCAACGGGAAAGTGGCGTGCTCCGGTGGCAAGCCAACGGGAAAGTGGCGTGCTCCGGTGGCAAGCCAACGGGACTGTGGCGTGCTCCGGTGGCAAGCCAACGGGAAAGTGGCGTGCTCCGGTGGCAAGCCAACGGGAAAGTGGCGTGCTCCGGTGGCAAGCCAACGGGGAAGTGGCGTGCTCCGGTGGCAAGCCAACGGGGAAGTGGCGTGCTCCGGTGGCAAGCCAACGGGGAAGTGGCGTGCTCCGGTGGCAAGCCAACGGGAAAGTGGCGTGCTCCGGTGGCAAGCCAACGGGAAAGTGGCGTGCTCCGGTGGCAAGCCAACGGGAAAGTGGCGTGCTCCGGTGGCAAGCCAACGGGAAAGTGGCGTGCTCCGGTGGCAAGCCAACGGGACTGTGGCGTGCTCCGGTGGCAAGCCAACGGGACTGTGGCGTGCTCCGGTGGCAAGCCAACGGGACTGTGGCGTGCTCCGGTGGCAAGCCAACGGGACTGTGGCGTGCTCCGGTGGCAAGCCAACGGGAAAGTGGCGTGCTCCGGTGGCAAGCCAACGGGAGAGTGGCGTGCTCCGGTGGCAAGCCAACGGGAGAGTGGCGTGCTCCGGTGGCAAGCCAACGGGAGAGTGGCGTGCTCCGGTGGCAAGCCAACGGGAGAGTGGCGTGCTCCGGTGGCAAGCCAACGGGAAAGTGGCGTGCTGCGGTGGCAAGCCAACGGGAAAGTGGCGTGCTGCGGTGGCAAGCCAACGGGAAAGTGGCGTGCTGCGGTGGCAAGCCAACGGGAAAGTGGCGTGCTGCGGTGGCAAGCCAACGGGAAAGTGGCGTGCTGCGGTGGCAAGCCAACGGGAAAGTGGCGTGCTGCGGTGGCAAGCCAACGGGAAAGTGGCGTGCTCCGGTGGCAAGCCAACGGGAAAGTGGCGGGCTCCGGTGGCAAGCCAACGGGAAAGTGGCGTGCTCCGGTGGCAAGCCAACGGGACTGTGGCGTGCTCCGGTGGCAAGCCAACGGGAAAGTGGCGTGCTCCGGTGGCAAGCCAACGGGAAAGTGGCGTGCTCCGGTGGCAAGCCAACGGGAAAGTGGCGTGCTCCGGTGGCAAGCCAACGGGAAAGTGGCGTGCTCCGGTGGCAAGCCAACGGGACTGTGGCGTGCTCCGGTGGCAAGCCAACGGGACTGTGGCGTGCTCCGGTGGCAAGCCAACGGGACTGTGGCGTGCTCCGGTGGCAAGCCAACGGGACTGTGGCGTGCTCCGGTGGCAAGCCAACGGGAAAGTGGCGTGCTCCGGTGGCAAGCCAACGGGAAAGTGGCGTGCTCCGGTGGCAAGCCAACGGGAGAGTGGCGTGCTCCGGTGGCAAGCCAACGGGAAAGTGGCGTGCTCCGGTGACAAGCCAACGGGAAAGTGGCATGCTCCGGTGGCAAGCCAACGGGAAAGTGGCGTGCTCCGGTGGCAAGCCAAGGGGAAAGTGGCGTGCTCCGGTGGCAAGCCAACGGGAAAGTGGCGTGCTCCGGTGGCAAGCCAACGGGACTGTGGCGTGCTCCGGTGGCAAGCCAACGGGAAAGTGGCGTGCTCCGGTGGCAAGCCAACGGGGAAGTGTCGTGCTCCGGTGGCAAGCCAACGGGGAAGTGGCGTGCTCCGGTGGCAAGCCAACGGGGAAGTGGCGTGCTCCGGTAGCAAGCCAACGGGGAAGTGGCGTGCTCCGGTGGCAAGCCAACGGGAAAGTGGCGTGCTCCGGTGGCAAGCCAACGGGAAAGTGGCGTGCTCCGGTGGCAAGCCAACGGGAAAGTGGCGTGCTCCGGTGGCAAGCCAACGGGACTGTGGCGTGCTCCGGTGGCAAGCCAACGGGACTGTGGCGTGCTCCGGTGGCAAGCCAACGGGACTGTGGCGTGCTCCGGTGGCAAGCCAACGGGAAAGTGGCGTGCTCCGGTGGCAAGCCAACGGGAAAGTGGCGTGCTCCGGTGGCAAGCCAACGGGAAAGTGGCGTGCTCCGGTGGCAAGCCAACGGGAAAGTGGCGTGCTCCGGTGGCAAGCCAACCGGAGAGTGGCGTGCTCCGGTGGCAAGCCAACGGGAGAGTGGCGTGCTCCGGTGGCAAGCCAACGGGAAAGTGGCGTGCTCCGGTGGCAAGCCAACGGGAAAGTGGCGTGCTCCGGTGGCAAGCCAACGGGAAAGTGGCGTGCTCCGGTGGCAAGCCAACGGGAAAGTGGCGTGCTGCGGTGGCAAGCCAACGGGAAAGTGGCGTGCTGCGGTGGCAAGCCAACGGGAAAGTGGCGTGCTGCGGTGGCAAGCCAACGGGAAAGTGGCGTGCTCCGGTGGCAAGCCAACGGGAAAGTGGCGTGCTCCGGTGGCAAGCCAACGGGAAAGTGGCGTGCTCCGGTGGCAAGCCAACGGGACTGTGGCGTGCTCCGGTGGCAAGCCAACGGGAAAGTGGCGTGCTCCGGTGGCAAGCCAACGGGAAAGTGGCGTGCTCCGGTGGCAAGCCAACGGGAAAGTGGCGTGCTCCGGTGGCAAGCCAACGGGAAAGTGGCGTGCTCCGGCGGCAAGCCAACGGGAAAGTGGCGTGCTCCGGCGGCCAGCCAACGGGAAAGTGGCGTGCTCCGGTGGCAAGCCAACGGGAAAGTGACGTGCTCCGGTGGCAAGCCAACGGGAAAGTGGCGTGCTGCGGTGGCAAGCCAACGGGAAAGTGGCGTGCTGCGGTGGCAAGCCAACGGGAAAGTGGCGTGCTGCGGTGGCAAGCCAACGGGAAAGTGGCGTGCTCCGGTGGCAAGCCAACGGGAAAGTGGCGTGCTCCGGTGGCAAGCCAACGGGAAAGTGGCATGCTCCGGTGGCAAGCCAACGGGAAAGTAGCGTGCTCCGGTGGCAAGCCAACGGGAAAGTGGCGTGCTCCGGTGGCAAGCCAACGGGAAAGAGGCGTGCTCCGGTGGCAAGCCAACGGGAAAGTGGCGTGCTCCGGTGGCAAGCCAACGGGAAAGTGGCGTGCTGCGGTGGCAAGACAACGGGAAAGTGGCGTGCTGCGGTGGCAAGCCAACGGGAAAGTGGCGTGCTCCGGTGGCAACCAAACGGGAAAGTGGCGTGCTCCGGTGGCAAGCCAACGGGGAAGTGGCGTGCTCCGGTGGCAAGCCAACGGGGAAGTGGCGTGCTCCGGTGGCAAGCCAACTGGGAAGTGGCGTGCTCCGGTGGCAAGCCAACGGGAAAGTGGCGTGTTCCGGTGGCATGCTAATGGTAAAGGTGTGCTCCAGTGGCATGCTAACGGTAAAGGTGTGCTCCGGTCACATGCTAATGGTAAAGGTGTGCTCCGGTGGCATGCTAACGGGAATAGGTGTGCCCGGTGGCATACTAACGGGAAAAGGTGTGCTACGGTGGCATGCTAGCGGGAAATGGTGTGCTTCGGGGGCATGATAATGAGAAAAGGGGTACTCCATTGGCACCACAATGGTAAAGGGACTTGGAAATGTCACATGTGAAGTCATACTCGCATAGTGTCTGTTGTTGCAGGGATCAAAAGAGCGACCCGGTGGAACAAGATGTGGACACTGTGCGGCAGATGGTGGTTTAAGGACAGCAAAGAAGCAAAATAAGACCAAGTAACAGCAAGAAAACAATCCAAGAATTACAGCAGCAGACAAGTAAGTGATTGTGATTCTTTTAAACGGTGATGTATGATCAGATGAAGTGGAATGCAGTAAGTTTGGAAATATGATTAACATGTTAATAAAGTGTCTGAAATGTATGAGCGAGAAAGAGAAAAAGATGGATTGTTACAAGGGGAAAGCTGAGAGTAGGGAGTTGCAGAGAAAGTCCTTGTGACAGGTTTAGGATGTATACGGCTGTTTATTGTCTCCTCCACATACAAAGGCAGGAGATGAGACTATCAAACTATTGAACTTGGAGTTGTCAGTAATGTTGGAGGAGAAATTAATAAAGGAAGTAAAATGGGAAAGAAAATAAGGGGTTGTATGTTTGCCTGGTCAGAGGGATGTTTGCCTGGTCAGAGGGATGTTTGCCTGGTCAGGGGGATGTTTGCCTGGTCAGGGGAATGTTTGCCTGGTCAGGGGGATGTTTGCCTGGTCAGGGGGATGTTTGTCTGGTCAGAGGGATGTTTGCTTCACGTTGGGGAAGAGGGAAAGGACTGAATGATCCAGCACCTGTCCTATCCACAGGATGGTCAGCTAGCGCTGCCATAGGGAAAGAGCTGACCTAGTGTCACTATCAATCATCTGAGTCTGCAGTACAACTGATTAGGGGTCCAGCAGGGGGGCGCTGATGACACAGGTGGACTTTGGGGCGGTTTTCCGGTTGCCGATGCTGCACCTAGAGGGTTTTCTTCATGTAATTATCCTCCTCACATTGCAGACTTGTGAACTTTATAAATTTTCTTCATTTGCTTATTTTCTTCCTTCTCTCCCAAACACGTTGCTGAAGTGCTGTCTCACCCCCACTGCCCCCATCCAGAAGCTTCTTGTAGCTGCTGTTCAGCGAGATTTGTCCTCTATATACCAGCAGTCTGTGTATGGGCCTGTCCCTGTCTGATCCTCTCTGCTCTCCACCCCTGCACTCAGACATGGGAAACCCTGTACTCGGATTACTTCACATCTTGGTGAACAACAGCTGAAAGGACCCTATAAAGGAGCCTGTACCAGGCAGGTGACAGCGGTGCAGCATTGTGTTTGTGAGGGCAATCGGGCGGTGGAGTCAGAAATTGGGGAATACTTGGGTGCTCTCTGGACGGACAATATTAGTGCTGCAGTAATTTCCCACAAGTTTTTGCACAGAGCGGCCACTAATATAGAATAAAGTAAAACAATTGTGCTCTGTAAATAATGGCTGTGCTTTGCTACAAATGCTTCATGTTCGCAGGAGGTTTTTTTTTCTTTAATAAATTTTATTTAGTTTATAATTGATTTTTTCTCTTTCTGCTAGATATCAGCACATGATAGAGGCCGTACGGGACTGATATAAGAAGTTATTGGCTGAGAAGGAAAGAAGCTTCATTCCTCCATGAGCTGCAGTTCTTTGTGTCCAGTCGGGAACTCTATTAGTAAGTAGATTTTATCACCGGCGCAGACATTTCCGGGAAGGTTCCAATTGGCCAAATACAAGACGTTCATTAAACTCTTCATTTGAAATAAACGTCTGGTTATCATCCACAATACTTAATACCGATCACTTGTCACAAATTTGTATATTTTTTACCTGTTATAAAATGCTGCTCATCCCTTGAATCTTTTCTTTTTTTTTGTCATTTTAGACAAAACATTACATATTCCTGACAAGTCGCAGGTCTTTTCACACCACTCGTTTTGCAGGTTCTTTAATACTACAGCACTTACGTTATTGGGGTCATTTTTGTGCAGTTTGCAGTTACATGAGTTTTTATACATGTTTTTTTTTTAGGTTTGTCTTGTTATTACATCACATTCATCTTTTTCCTCTCTTGCTTTCCTGGACTGAAGGAAGCATATCTCCAACTCATTCTGAGCTGCCGGCAGGAGAGATGGACCCTCAGGAGCCTCCTAGTCTTCAGAATCCACATGAAGGAGAAGTCCAAGAACAAGAAAGGCCTCCGACAGCAGAGCAACCTGTCCGCCAAAAAGTCCCAGAAGAAGAAGCGATGGTCCCGCAGCTCATCTGTGTTTTTCCTAAATGTGGTTTATACTTTTACTGATTGTAATTTTCTTGGTCGATACCAGATAAAGTTTTGGATGACAACTGTCTGGACTTGTGTCTTATTTTACATTTCTCCTTTTTTCTTCTTGCTTCCCCTCCAGTGAGATCTGGCTTAGGTGATAAAAGCCTTTCTCTATCCGGCATTTTTTCAGCAGGCTGGAGAAAGACTTTCTGGATGATAACTTGCCTTAGTCTCAGATGCCCATACACTAGTTAGCTTTAGACCGGACGCTTGTCCACACAACACATCCCGACTCCCCCATATACATGAATGTGGTTATATGTGTGGGGGAGATGGCCTCATACACAGCACATGGTCGGCTGCTCCAGCAAAAATCCTTGGGTTTGACCTACCTTCCTGTAATATATATGGGGGGCCATTAGTTGGATGTTTGCAGGACCCCTCTTTGTCCGACAGCTTCCCTCCCCCACACATAGCAAGCAGTGTACAGACAAGCTCCCTTCCCGCACATACAGCATATATAGCATATAAAGAAAAAACCTAGAAGTCTGAACTGAAACATAAATTGATGTGCATGCAAAATGTTAATGCATGTTCACACAAGGCCACTAGACAAAGAAAAACCAAAGACAAGCAAAATACCCAAGTAACCGGAAGTGAATGGGTAAATCGCAAAGTGCAAAAATAATAAATAATGAAGGGTATTTAGTTAACATAATTTTGATAAAAATAATGCAAAAACTATCCCGCCACATCACGGCAACCCTTATGGGACAGTCCTAACTCTAATATTAAAACCTTACCATTTGTCAAGTGACGTACATATGGATAAGGACAGAGAGACTGACCCCCTAGTAGAAGCATAGACCTGAGGCAGAATAAACATTTCAGCTCAGACAAAGGGCGGCCACACCCTTATATGTACTAAAGCACACTACAAAGAAAAAACCTAGAAGTCTGAACTGAAACATAAATTGATGTGCATGCAAAATGTAAATGCATGCTCACACAAGGACACTAGACAAAGAAAAACCAAAGGCAAGCAAAATACCCAAGTAACTAGAAGTAAATGGGTAAATCGCAAAGTGCAAAAATAATAAATAATGAAGGGTATTTAGTAGTGAAGAGCGAGCACTAAAATGCTCGGGTGCTCAAAGCTCGGGCCGAGCTCGCCATGATACTCGGTTGCTCGACCTGAGCCACGAGCCCAATGTTAGTCTATGGGAGACCCGAGCATTTTCGCGGCGGCATCCCCGGCTGTCTTTTAAAAGCCTAACAAGTGCCCAAAACGATAGTGACAGTGCTCAAATGACATGGGGACAGCATGGGGATCGCCCCAGGAAGCATTTCTGACCCCCAGGTCACTTCTGTCAACAACGTGGTCAGAGGTATTAAGCCACTTTTAAGGGCTCACAATAAAACGTTCAAAAACTAAACTGAAACTGCTTTCCTGTGAAATATGTTAAGGAAGTTCCTTTCCAGGGTAAAGACTTGTGTATAAGGTAAAATAAATAACAAAAAAAAAAAATACTCCTCCACACCTTGGGCTATGTTCACAAGTAGCATTTTTAATGTGTTTTTGCACTTTTGTATTGCTTCAACCGTGACAAATGCATTCACCGGGAAATGTCATTTTAACATTTTACAACCTTATCTGGCCATGTGCTGTGTGACACATGCATACAGTGCTGAAAAGACATGGGGACAGTATAGGGAAGACCCCTGGAAGCATCTCTGACTCCCCGGTCACTGCCTAAAAGTGTGCCCATCAGAAGTCATCCTTGCCGCATCAGAAGATGCAGACTTGCAACTATCCCCGTGCAAGTTCTTGTCCCAGGGCAGGGTTCAATTGTACCTCCCCCATTCCTTGCAATGCAAGCGCAAATATGCAGCCAACCACCCACCCACCCCCAGGCTGCAATACCATACTGCTTGCTTGCACTTGAAATTGGGCCTTTTAGGCATGTGGAGGCGGAATCTGGCCACCATGTCATGGCAGCGTTGGCGGCCTGGTATCCATACTCAGTCCCCAGGTGTCCATATTCGGTCGCCAGCCGCCTGGGGGCAGCCGGGTGTCCATAAACGGTCCCCAGCCGCCCCTATTTCTCCTTGGAACATCCCCCCACACACTTTTCTTAGCCTGGCCTGCTTTAGGGCAGCATTGGACGAGCCCACCAGAGAACCAGACTCCTCCGGTGGGCCCTGGCTTCTCCATCAGGGGAGTTGAGAGTGCCAAGGTGAGGACCATGATGATGATACAAGTTAGCATCTGCTTTGTTTTGTTGGAATGCAAGCGCATGTATGTAGTAGCGGCAAGGCCTGAGGTGGTCAGCGTTTTGGCGCATATCCTACCTCCTCTGAGGATTGCTGGATGTTTTCCTGCTACTATCCCAGTTCTATGACTCCCATTAAAACAAAGCTTCAGGTGATGAATGATGGATGAGGTGGTGGCAAAGGAGAAAGAGCAGGAGGAACAGGGATCATTCACATCAATATCAGGCCAGTCAACCACATATGTCTTGTAGGATATGTTTCTGTAACAAAAGGAGCGGTTTGGCTACACAGTTATAGGGCATACAGTGAGTGCAATGCCTACCAAAAATTTCGAGGCACTCCAATGTACCTTGGAAATGACATGGAGGTCAGAGGGCCTTAACTAAACAGTTTTTTCCATTTATAGCAACTGGGTCTCCTGTACACTGTTGGCCTAAACAGTGAATGGAAGGCTTTCCAAAAATTATGAGGAACTGCAATGCCCCTTGAAACAGACGTGGATTACAGCGTACTTAAAACCTTCTACCCACTATTGGGGAGTGGGTCTCCCTTAGTATTCGCCTTTGCATTGAAAAGCAAAAGCTGACTAAAATTAGGAGGAAATGCAATGTCCGTTGGAAGAGTTGTGAAGGATAGAGGTAATTAAAAACAACATTTCAATGCCCCTAGGAAGAGCTGTGGAGTTCAGAGTGGCTTAAGAAGACTGTTTTAATGTCCCTTTGAAGAGACATGGAGGTCACAGTAGCTTAACAAGATGGTTTCAATGCCCCTCGGAAAAGACGTGGAGGTCCCAGTAGCTTAACCAGACGGTTTGAATGCCCCTCGGAAGAGGGGCTTTTAATGCCCCTTCCAAGAGCCATACAGTACAGCATAGTACAAACATTATTCCCATTATTGGGGAGTGTGTATCCCATAGTCATTGCTTATGCCTTCCAAGCAAAAGCTGCCAAAAATTGGGACGGAGGAACTTGCAATGCCCCTTACAAGAGCCATGCAGTACAGCATATTCCAAACATTATTCCCATTATTGGGGAGTGGGTCTCCCATAGTCTTTGCTTATGCCTTCCAAGCAAAAGCTGCCAAAAATTAGGACGAAGGAGCTTGCAATGCCCCTTACAAGAGCCATGCAGTACAGCATATTACAAACATTATTCCCATTATTGGGGAGTGGGTCTCCCATAGTATTTGCTTATGCCTTCCAAGAAAACGCTGCCAAAAATTAAGAGGAACTGCAATGCCCGTTCGAAGAGTCGTGGAGGTTAGAGTTAATTAAAAACAACATATCAATGCACCTTGGAAGAGCTGTGGAGTTCAGAGTGGTTTAACAAGACGCTATTAATGCCCCTCAAAAGAGATGTGGAGGTCCCAGTAGCTTAACAAGACGGTTTTAATACCCCTTGGAAAAGTGGTGGAGGTCCCAGTAGCTTAACAAGACGGTTTTAATACCCCTCGGAAAAGGGGTGGAGGTCACAGTAGCTTAAGAAGACGCTTTTAATGCCCCTCAGAAGAAACGTGGAGATCCCAGTAGCTTAACAAGATGGTTTTAATGCCCCTTGGAAAAGTGGTGGAGGTCGCAGTAGCTTAACAAGACGCTATTAATGCCCCTCAGAAGAGACGTGGAGGTCCCAGCAGCTTAACAAGACGGTTTGAATGCCCCTTGGAAGAGACGTGGAGGTCACAGTAGCTTAACAAGACGCTATTAATGCCCCTCAGAAGAGACGTGGAGGTTCCAGCAGCTTAACATGACGGTTTTAATGCTCCTCAGAAAAGTGGTGGAGGTCCCAGTAGCTTAACAAGATGGTTTTAATGCCCCATAGAAACGTAGTGGAGGTCCCAGTAGCTTAACAAGACTGTTTGAATGCCCCTTGGAAGAGACGTGGAGGTCCCAGTAGCTTAACTGGCCGGTTTAAATGCCCCTTGGAAAAGTGGTGGAGGTCACAGTAGCTTAACAAAACGCTATTAATGCCCCTCAGAAGAGACGTGGAGGTCTTAGTAGCTTAACAAGACGGTTTTATTGCTCCTCAGAAAAGTGGTGGAGGTCCCAGTAGCTTAACAAGACGGTTTTAATGCCCCTTGGAAAAGTGGTGGAGGTCGCAGTAGCTTAACAAGATGGTTTGAATGCCCCTTGGAAGAGACGTGGAGGTCCCAGTAGCTTAACAAGACGGTTTTAATGCTCCTCAGAAAAGTGGTGGAGGTCCCAGTAGCTTAACAAGACGGTTTTAATACCCCTTGGAAAAGTGGTGGAGGTCGCAGTAGCTTAACAAGACGGTTTGAATGCCCCTTGGAAGAGACATGGAGGTCCCAGTAGCTTAACAAGACGGTTTGAATGCCCCTTGGAAGAGACGTGGAGGTCCCAGTAGCTTAACAAGATGCTTTTAATGCCCCTCGGAAAAGTGGTGGAGGTCACAGTAGCTTAACAAGACGCTTTTAATGCCCCTCGGAAGAGACGTGGAGGTCCAAGTAGCTTAACAAGACGGTTTGAATGCCCCTTGGAAGAGACGTGGAGGTCCCAGTAGCTTAACAAGACGGTTTGAATGCCCCTTGGAAGAGACGTGGAGGTCCCAGTAGCTTAACAAGACAGTTTTAATGCCCCTCGGAAAAGTTGTGGAGGTCACAGTAGCTTAACAAGATGCTTTTAATGCCTCTCAGAAGAGACGTGGAGGTCCCAGTAGCTTAACAAGATGGTTTGAATGCCCCTTGGAAGAGAAGTGGAGGTCCCAGTAGCTTAACAAGACGGTTTTAATGCTTCTCGGAAAAGTGGTGGAGGTCCCAGTAGCTTAAAAAGACGCTTTTACTGCCCCTTGAAAAAGTGGTGGAGGTCGCAGTAGCTTAACAAGACGGTTTGAATGCCCCTTGGTAGAGACGTGGAGGTCCCAGTAGCTTAACAAGACAGTTTGAATGCCCCTTGGAAGAGACGTGGACGTCCCAGTAGCTTAACAAGACGGTTTTAATGCCCCTCGGAAAAGTGGTGGAGGTCACAGTAGCTTAACAAGTCGCTTTTAATGCCCCTCAGAAGAGAAGTGGAGATCCCAGTAGCTTAACAAGACGGTTTGAATGCCCCTTGGAAGAGACGTGGAGGTCACAGTAGCTTAACAAGACGGTTAGAATGCCCCTTGGAAGAGACGTGGAGGTCCCAGTAGCTTAACAAGATGGTGTTAATGCTCCTCGGAAAAGTGGTGGAGGTCCCAGTAGCTTAACAAGATGCTTTTAATGCCCCTCGGAAAAGTGGTGGAGGTCCCAGTAGCTTAACAAGACGCTTTGAATGCCCCTTGGAAGAGACGTGGAGGTCACAGTAGCTTAACAAGATGGTTTTAATGCTCCTCGGAAAAGTGGTGGAGGTCCCAGTAGCTTAACAAGATGCTTTTAATGCCCCTCGGAAAAGTGGATGTCCCAGTAGCTTAACAAGACGGTTTTAATGCCCCTTGGAAAAGTGGTGGAGGTCGTAGTAGCTTAACAAGACTGTTTGAATGCCCCTGGGAAAAGTGGTGCAGGTCCCAGTAGCTTAACAAGATGGTTTGAATGCCCCTTGGAAGAGACGTGGAGGTACCAGTAGCTTAAAAAGACGGTTTTAATGCCCCTCGGAAAAGTGGTGGAGGTCCCAGTAGCTTAACAAGACGGTTTTAATGCCCCTCGGAAAAGTGGTGGAGGTCCCAGTAGCTTAACAATACGCTTTTAATGCCTCTCAGAAGAGACGTGGAGGTCCCAGTAGCTTAACAAGACGGTTTGAATGCCCCTTGGAAGAGACGTGGAGGTACCAGTAGCTTAAAAAGACGGTTTTAATGCCCCTCGGAAAAGTGGTGGAGGTCCCACTAGCTTAACAAGACGTTTTTAATGCCCCTCGGAAAAGTGGTGGACGTACCAGTAGCTTAATAAGACGCTTTTAATGCCCCTCAGAAAAGTGGTGGAGGTCCCAGTAGCTTAACAAGACGGTTTGAATGCCCCTTGGGAGAGATGTGGAAGTCCCAGTAGATTAACAAGACGGTTTTAATGCTCCTCGGAAAAGTGGTGGAGGTCGCAGTAGCTTAACAAGACGCTTTTAATGCCCCTTACAAGAGCCATACAGTACAGCATTTTAAAAATATTATTCCCATTATTGGGGAGTGGGTCTCCCACAGTCTTTGCTTATGCCTTCCAAGCAAAAGCTGACAAAAATAAGGACGGAGGAACTTTCAATAATGGCAACACGGACCACGGTCACCCTGGTGGTATAGTGGTGGTGGAGGCTGAGGATAAGGAGAAGAACATAAAACAGCCGAAATGAGGAAGCGTATACCCATGTGTGGGTGTGAAGCGGTGCATGTGAATACACCTTCCGAAATAACACAGTGGATTTGACTTTATGTTACTCTGCTGTCATTTGGTGGTGATGAGAAGTCTGGCCCAATCCAGCTACTGTTCATTTTGATAAGGGTCAGCTTGTCAGCATTGTCAGTTGACAGGCGAGTGCGCTTATCAGTTATAATTACCCCAGCAGCACTAAAAACACGCACCGATAACACGCTAGCGGCAGGGCAGGCCAGGACCTCCAAGGCGTACAGAGCGATTTCATTCCAAGTGTCCAGCTTGGATACCCAATAATTAAAAGGCACAGAGGAATCACGGAGGACGCTGGTACGGTCGGCAAGGTACTCCCTCACCATCTTTTGAAACTTTCCACTGCTTGTGAGAGTACCCCGCGCCTCAGGGCCTGTAAGCTGGGCAGGTCTCAGAAAACTGTCCCAGAATGTTGACAGTGTTCCCCTGCCTCTGCTGGATTGGAGTTGCCTCTCTCTCGCTTGTACGCCTTGGTTGGTCAACGAACTGTGACCTCTGCCGCTAGCGTGTTCAGATGGGAATTTTTTTTAACAGTTCTGCAGCAAGGGCCTTCTGGTACTGCCCCATTTTCGTAGACCTCTCCACCTCAGGAATAAGAGAGTGAAAGTTCTCCTTGTAGCGGGGGTCTAAAAGTGTCACCAACCAGTAATGACTGTCACCCAACATTTTGACAACGCGAGGGTCACGGTTAAGGCAGAGTAACATAAAGTCAGCCATGCGTGCCAGACTGGTAACGGGCAAGACTTCCGTGTCCTCACCAAGATGACGACTGACCATGCTCTCCTCCTCCTCCCCCCCCCCCTGTCCTCAGGCCACCCACGCTGAACTGACAGTATGACAGTTGTACAGGTACTACCGTCTACAGCGCATGATACAAGCTCCTGTTCTTCCTCCTCCTCATCTCCCTCATTGTCCCCCAATGCACGTTGGGATGAGATGAGGCTGGGCTGTGTGTAATCGACCGCTACGGCTTCTTGATCCATTTCATCATACTCTGGCTGCAATGCCTCCTCTTTAATTCTCTGCAGAGAGCATTGCAAAAGACAGACAAGTGGAATGCTGACGCTAATGATGGCGTCATCTCCACTCACCATCTTGGTGGACTCCTCAAAGTTTGTCAAGATGGTACATACAGTACAGACCAAAAGTTTGGACACACCTCATTTAAAGATTTTTCTGTATTTTCATGACTATGAAAATTGTACATTCACACTGAAGGCATCAAAACTATGAATTAACACATGTGGAATTATATACTTAACAAAAAAGTGTGAAACAACTGAAAATATGTCTTATATTCTAGGTTCTTCAAAGTAGCCACCTTTTGCTTTGATGACTGCTTTGCACACTCTTGAGAGACTGCCATAAAGACTGAGAGGAGGGGGCATCTTTGCATGCAGTATGGACAGGGGATTGCCATGCACACACAACAGGTGACACCCGCTGACACTGTCATGGACCCTGGGGTTCGCCCCACAAAGTCGGGTGCTTTGCTGCCATGTGCCTGATCATGCTGGTGGTGGTCAGGCTGGTAGTTTTGTCACCCCTGCTGATGCTGGCATGGCAGGTGGTACAAATGGCCTTTTTGGGGATATCAGCAGAGTCTTTAAAAAAATTCCAGACTCTGGAAGACCTACAGGTTGTACTGGCAACGTCCCTCGTGTTGGTGTTACGGGGAACTGTTGCCGGCCTTCTGTGTGCGGCCACCACACTGCTTTTTTCTGCCTGTTGGGGTACTCTGCCTCCCTCACCCTGTCTGCTGCTGGCCTCGCTCTGCATGTCCTCCTGCCACATTGGGTCAGTTACTAGATCATCCAACACCTCCTCCTCTTCCACTTGCGCACCACGATCCTCCTCCTCACTTCCTGGCAATTGTGTCTCGTCATCGTCAACCTCTTGTGACAAATTGCCAGCGTTGACTTCCTCTGGCCGTGGCTGTTCAAATATTTGGGCATCTCTACATGGGATCTCCTCTTCCACCACTTCAAGCGGAGCAGGCGAGGGGCACAAATCTGGAAATGGACCAGTGAACAGCTCTTCAGAGTGTCCAAGTGTGGGATCAGTTGTTATCTGACGACACTCGGCATGATGGGAGGGAGGAGCATCAGGGTGAGGAGGAGTATGCGGTCGAGACTCATGGCTACTAAGAGTTGACCGTGTGGAAGACAGACCGGAGGTGGTGGTGCCCAGGTAACTGGAAGTATTATCTGCTATCCAATTAATAACCTGTTCACACTGATCTGGTGTTGTTCTGTGCTTCCCTAGTAATTCGGTCAAGAAGTGGGAGTGAGAAGATATGGCTGTTGGTTGTGGCACATTTTCACCTTGGCCACGGCCCCGTCCTCTGCATGCACCATCACCAGAACGTCCACTTCCATGTCCCTTGCCACGCGCCTTGCCCATTGTAAAGTAAGTAAAATAGCTTACACTCGCACCATCAATGGAAAAAGGGTAATAAAGTAGATTAGAACCGTGGAAGAGGAAAACCACAGTTCTATTTCTCTGGCCTACACCCGACTCTTTTAAACAATCTGAACAATCAGGGAGAAACTATTACTGTTTTTCTTTACGGAAAAAATACCAAAAGGTGAATAATAGAGATTTTTTACCGTGGAATGGCAAAACCACAGTTATTGTTTACTGGGGTATACCAGAAAATTTTAAATAGATATATTTGTGTCTGAACAATCAGGAGACAGTACTGTTTTTCTTTACAGCAAAAAATGCAAAAAAGCAGGATAATACAGAGATTTGACCCGTGGAACTGCAAAACCACACTTGTATTTCTCGGGCCTACACCAGACTATTTTCAACAGATATATTTGTGTCTGAACAATCAGGAGACACTACTACTGTTTTTCTTTGCGGCAAAAAATGCCAAAAGCAGGATAATAGAGATTTTTTACTGTGGAACAGCAAAACCACAGTTATAATTTACTGGTGTATACCAGACTATTTTCAACAGATATATTTGTGTCTGAACAATCAGGAGACACTATTAGTTGTTTTTTTTTACGGTGACACATATTACTATAACTTGCACCCATAGTGCAAAAAAAACAAAAACCCTAAAAAAACACAATGGGTTCAACCGTACTCAAATTGTTAACTAGGAGCAATGATTAGTGTGAATAATATAATATTTTGATTGGAGATGATCCAACCTCTGGTTCCACCACTGATCCTGAGAATGAAGGAATGGGGAACCTATCAGCTTTTTTTTTTCCTGCACAGCTGTGCTCCCAACCACCCACAGTGCAAAAAAAAACCCTAAAAAAACAATAGGTATAACCGTACTCAAATTGATAATTGGGAGCAACGATTAGTGTGAGGGATATAATATTGTGATTGGCGATGTTCCATCCACTGATTCTGAGAAAGAAGGAATGGGGAACCTATCAGCTTTTTTTCCTGCACAGCTGTGCTCCCACCCATTGCGCAAAAATACCCTAAAAAAATGCACGTACTCAAATTGTTAATTGGGAGCAATGATGAGTGTGAAGGGATATAATATCTTGATTGGCGATGGTCCGACCTGTGGTTCCGCCACCGATTCCAAGAATGAAGGAATTGAGAACCTGTAAGCTTTTTTTTTCCTGCACAGCTGTGCTCCCAACCACCCACCCATAGTGCAAAAAATAAAAAAACAATAGATCCAACTGTACTCAAATTGTTAAATTGGGAGCGTGAAAAAAATAATGCATCCACTTCTTTCTAAATTAGGCTGTCAGACCCCCAAGAATGACATCCTAGTAATATGCCATGACTTATACCTCTTTAAATGTATGCAAAGGATAAACCTGGATATCCAGGTATACGTTCTATTGATTGATTTCTATAAGGGCCTATTTCCACACGTAAATGTGTATCTGCTACGGACATGAATGATCGGCTGCAGCCCTTCCACTTGGCCAGTCAATGGATCCGCAAATCACAACAAGTAATTCAAGGAAATGGAAAAGTAAAAAAAAAATTCTAGTAACATTGTATAGCGTACCGGTGATTGCGCTATTTAACTTGCCATCAGTGATTGACGGCATATAAATGGTTAAACAGCAGTGATTGACGCTCCGCTCTGGCCGCTGCTGTTACAGCAAGATGTCAGCTGTGTAGGATGGGGGCTCTGCTCCTGAGCCCACCCGAAACAGCAATCCAATGGACGGTTTCACACACCACATTATCCAGTGGTGTTTAATTTGCTTTTCTATTTAGGAAACAAAACCGTTTTAATAACGTTTTCCTTCTCTGGTATCTAGGAGCCATTTCAGCTATTTGTAAAGGGAATCTGTCAGCAGGTTTTTCTTGGCTATTCTGAGAGCAGCATGATGGGGTGAGCGCCACACTAGGAGTAGGACCACCGAGCCCAGAGCTATTGCAAGACGTGCAGACAATATATACCAGGTATGAATGAATCCAATACAACATTATTGTTACTTAGGAATTAACCTACTTGGATATAATACATCCCTTGATATGTATATACCATAAGGTCATTATCTTGGGAATGCCTATATTGGCTTTTATTATTTGGGATTATATCCTTTTACTATGTGACCTAGGATATACTATCAGTATGCATTAGCACAATTGGAGCTACTACTATTTAGCCCTGGTGTCTCTGCAATTCAAATATTTACATTATACCTCCTCACTATTATATGGTATTACTATATATATGTGTGTGCGCTCTTTTCTTTCCCGCCATGTACCCAAATTGTTATAATAAAGGTCTTTTTTAACACATTGACCCCTTGTCGGATGTACTATTTATTGGTTGTTCTTGAGAGCAGCATGATGTAGAGACAAAGACCCCTTACAGGTCTTTTATTAGCAGAAGATTATCACTAGATGACTAGTAAACCTGCAGCCAGGTAGTCCAACCACGCCCCCCACCACTGATTGGCAGTTTAAATACAGTGTACACAGAAAGCTGCCAATCAGTGGTGTGGGTGGGGTTATTATACAGAGCTCAGCATTCAGAGATCTGCATGAGAAAAAAAAACCTGCAATTTTATCAAAATAACACCAAGCAGCCCAGTAAGTGATACATCGTTGGAATCAGGGCCTCGGATTATGCTGCTCTCAAATGGGATAGCAAAAACCTGCTGACATATTCCATTTAAAGGGGCAGCTGCTACTAAATCCAGACATGGTGCAAAATGTAAATTCTGCTGCAGATTTACTGCTGTAGATTTTTAATTCCTAAAAATCCCTGTAGATTCAGAGGATCTCAACCTTTTCAATGCAAATTATTTTCAAGACTTATTCACAGATATTATGAAATATTACAGTAGAAATAAAAAAAAAAAAAAGCACAATACCTAAACCCCCTCCTTGGGAAAAATATACGGCAAGTATAAGAAAGACAAAAATTTATTCTGGAGTCATATTGAAGTGTAAATAGAATTGTAACCATACAATGTAAACAGCAGCGAATGTAAGTAGGATCCACTGGATCTATATAAGAGGAACGCTTTCCAAAGCTGATCTTCTGAGCCCACCGCTATGCTGGCTGCACCGGCATTGTGATCGTCAGCACCTGGAATATACGTCACGTTTTACTGCAGCTCATAGAACCAAATGATAAGACACAGAGCAGTGCGAGGCTTGTGACTCGCTATACACAAAATATACGACATGTTTGATGAATGGCATAAAGGAAAGCCGATGCATTCAGATGTCTCTGGGCAACTATATGTTGTGATAGATAAGTTCCTGTCAGGGTGAGGGGCAGCATCCTATCTGCTCACTCATCATGACAGGTTTACAACATGTTGAGTCATGGACGTGATCAGTCAGTCAATCAATGACATAGATGCACGTTCTTGATTCCGACAGGTAGGTCAGAGATGTCCGTCTCAATCAGTTTACCTTCCATCTAGGATGGATGGCTGCTGACATCGTTGGCCATTATGTCTATACGCAATTATTATCCCCTAATTGTGATGTACAGTACAAATTTATATTGTGGTACCGTGTTAGCCAGAAAATTTGATGGAAATAATTTTATGCCGAAAAATGGCAAAAGTATTCTCGGAGTGATACCTTTATTGGCTAACCAGAAAAAAAATATATATATATATGCAAACTTACAGAGCACAGAGGCTCCTTCTTCAGGCAGGATTACAAATGTTAAGAATTCATTTGTAATATTGCCTGAAGAAGGAGCCTCTGTGCTCTGAAAGCTTGCATATATATTTTTTTTCTGGTTAGCCAATAAAGGTATCACTCCAAGAATACTTTTGCCATTTTTGGGCATAAAAGTATTCACATAGAATTATCCACTAATTAAAACAATTTATTTTTGCTAAATAAATGTATACATTTTTTAAAATTTTATTTTATACATTTTCTCAGAGAACCTCTTTAAGAAGATGATTTCAGAATGGGCTATAAGACATGTCCAGCTTTGCTTAATTGTCTCACCTTACTGTCCTTGTTGAACTGAGCTCCACTTTGTTCTTGGATGATATTGTAAGGAATGAAGACGTCTAGATGATACAAATCGGGACGTCCGACTAAGACTATTCTGTCTTCACCCAAGTCCAACACAAGAGATCTAGCAGAAGACTGTAAAGAGAAGACCAGCGTGGTAACAACGCTTATGTCGCTGAATGCTTCTGTACGGGAAAGAAAGTTGTAACCAACAAGTGCACAAAAATCTAAACTTTTATCTTGATACGTGGCCAACTAGAAGTTACTGTGTAGCTCCACACGTCTCATACATTAAATCTGACACGTGGAGGAACTGCTCACAGAAAATGCTGAAAAATATTTTTTAGGATTCACACTGCATTAAAAGGGGTTGTCCACCACTTTAATACTAATGGAATATCCTTAGGATAGGTCATCAATATTAAAGGGCCAGGCAACCCCTTTAAGTGAGGCATAATGAATGGTACCAGAATTTCACATAATGTAGCCTTCATTAGGCAGAAGGCCCACTCGGTTATATGAAGAAATCTGGGGTCCCCAAAAGCAAACCCAGTAATCACCAGATTCCCGTGTGGTGACTACTTAATCTGCTTTTTGGGAAGACCAGAACTGACCCCTATACTTAACCAAGTGGGTCCCCTCAAGCTACATTATCCTGTCTGATGAAGGCTACATTAGCTGAAACATTCTTAATCTTCATTATGCCTCATTTAACGCAATGTGAATCATGGACATGAGAAAAATCAAATTAAAAAATAAATACATTTAAAGCATTTTCTGTGCGATTCCTCCAAATGTCGCATTAATATAGAAAAAATAAAGAGCGGTGTGTTCTACACTATTGCAACAAGCCTCTTTCATCATTTCTATCATCATTATAACATCATTTATATGCACCAGCACCATGGAATCAATGGCACTATATAATTAAATAACAATAATAATATATACATCTTCCCACCAGCTTGTTTTCCCTCTATCTCCTCTCTGGATCTATGAAGCCAGAACTGTCAAAGAAGAGGTGATGGTGGAGATGGAGGGGAAACAAGCAGGGGGGGAGGCTTATATAAATGACTGGTCCCGCCGTGAAGCACTGGGCGTCTGTGCTTGGTTTGAACAGTCGTTCTCTGCTGACAGAGTCGTTTACAGAGATCTTCTTTCCCATTCCAACAGCTTGCAAACAACCCACCATGGTATGAAAAAAAAAATGATATCATCATCATCCAGCAAATGTGTCACAGCTGCCAGCAATTGGCTACTGTGGACACATCAAAGCTGTGATGATAAAAGTTGGCAGAGGAGGACCGGTAGCACGAGGTTGGCATAGACTTTTAATAAGGGAAGACTATTGGAAATCACATGAAATGCAAAAAGGTCACAATCCTAAACCACATCTGAGGGTCTCACCACTTTAGGTAAAGAGACTTCAGCCACCAGAAAACTTGGGTGTCCTACAGGAGGTTCCGCCACAATCATGTAATCTGGTTTCACGGGTGAACTGATAAAAAAAGGAAGGAAGCAGTATATTGCAAGGGTACACCATCAATTTATGATCTGTTGGGGTCAATCTCTAATATAATAAAGGGGCACTGATGCTGGTAATGAGGAACAGCCCCTTTCACAGTCATTCCCTGCACATTGGCATCATGGCCTCCACTGTGCAGCGGAACGACAGCATAGATCCAGCAAAGTGAATGGGCTTAGCTGCAGTTCTCCTGCACAGTGAATATCCGGGTAGCTGACCCACACCAGCATATTCTTTAAAAAGGGCAGTGGGGTTACTTCCAGGCTGCAGCCCCCTTATTCTTGGAGTCCAAGAAGTTGGATATCCTATATCTTTTGTACGATGGGATTCTAAAAAAATTAAATGCATGCATTAAACCTCAAAGAAACCCAAACCTTTCAACTTCTGAGATTAGGGACTTGCTTGGAGTTAGCTGGGAGGGTCTGTAGGAAAAAAATAAAGAACATAAAGGCATAATAGTTAAAACAAAAAAAAAAAAAACATGTCCACATTGTTCTTGCACCATAACAAGCCATTCTGCAACTTCCGCCATCTGTTGGGTATAACCCATCACCACGAGGAGTGGCGCTCCCCCATCTGTTGGGTATAACCCATCACCTCAAGGAGTGGCGCTCCCCCATCTGTTGGGTGTAACCCATCACCACAAGGAGTGGAGCTCCCCCATCTGTTGGGTGTAACCCATCACCACGAGGAGTGGCGCTCCCCCATCTGTTGGGTATAACCCATCACCACGAGGAGTGGAACTCCCCCATCTGTTGGGTATAACCTATCACCTCAAGGAGTGGCGCTCCCCCATCTGTTGGGTATAACCCATCACCACGAGGAGTGGAGCTCCCCCATCTGTTGGGTGTAACCCATCACCACAAGGAGTGGCGCTCCCCCATCTGTTGGGTGTAACCCATCACCACGAGGAGCGGCGCTCCCCCATCTGCTGGGTGTAACCCATCACCACGAGTAGTGGCGCTGCTCCATCTGTTGGGTATAACCTATCACCAGGAGGAGTGGCGCTCGTCATACTTTGTGTCCCTAGGGCAAATGTGGTATTATAAGACATTCAATCAATTGAATGGCCGACCATGTACTGCATGGATGAGCGAGGAACATCAGAGAAGAAGCCGCCGATGCTCAACAGCAGCCTACTCTGTCGTCTTTTACAGACTGTATGCCATAGACTTGTACCTTAGAGTTGGGACTTACCCCATTATGTCCATTTCCTGAATCATCGGTTTTGATTTGGTTCTGATATTCTGTTCAAAAATGGATCCCAGGAACTTCCGATTTTTCAGCATTTTTCACTCTGAAGGGAAACCATAGATGATAAACAGGGTCGGACTGGAACTGAAACTCAGCCCTGGCATGTGAGAACACGCAGGCCCGCCCGACGCGCGTTGAATGTAAAATATTTTCGTAAATGATATGGGTATATG
Source organism: Phyllobates terribilis (assembly GCF_046119375.1). Lineage (NCBI taxonomy): Eukaryota > Metazoa > Chordata > Amphibia > Anura > Dendrobatidae > Phyllobates > Phyllobates terribilis. The sequence goes on along the minus strand of NW_027363010.1, from coordinate 1,428,327 downwards.
TCACAATAAAAATTGCTGCAAACTGCACTTTATCATCGATAGACAAAAACTGACATAATGTAAAATATAAACTTCCCTCCAGGAAAATGTTAATTTCTTTCAACTGGGGGGGTGGACATATTTGTAATATAGAGCTCCAAGTTCCCAAAAACGCTATGTTTGATAGTACCAGGAAAAGTGAATCCTTGCAGATTTGAAGCAGTTTCATGTCTATTCTTTCAGTATTTTTGCAGCGTTTCTAAAGAACGGGAAAAAAAAATCTCAAAAAACGCAATATCAAGGGGATTTTCCTGCCGAGCGACACGTTTTTTGTGCAGAAATGTTCTTCCCTTTCTTTTTTGTTTATATTTTGTGTTATACACCAGTGGCCAAAATTGAGGCAACACTTTCAGTTTTTCACCATCACCAATATTTAATGGAGGATTTCACTGACCTACTTACTTGTACACACGCCCTCTTCTGCGATATGTATTCTATGTTGGTTTATAGTGACCTGGGTGTGATTTAAGACAGATATTGTGCGATTAAAATGCGGTTTTTATATTTTAATGCCAGTTTGTCATCAGAAGGTAAGCAATTACATGTTTTCGTTCTCAAAGTGTGTAAGCGGTTTCAAGAGACTGGTTCGATAAAGAATAAACCAGGTAGAGAAAGGAAGAAGGCTACAACTCCTCAGACTGATAGAAGAATTGTTAGAATCGCCCTAAATAACAGGAAATAAACGGCTGTTAACATCAACAAGGAGCTTGTCAACACCGGAAGAGAGCTTCTCGGGATCCATTTGCAGACCTGTTTGGGAGATGACATAGCCCAAGAACGGAAGGGAGGTCTGATCGAAGAGGCACTTCTCGTATTTGGCGTAAAGGTGGTTCTGCCGAAGCCTAAGCAGGACCTGACGAACATCCCTCCGGTGTGTGGGGAGATCCGGAGAGAAGACCAAGATATCGTCCAGGTATACCACTACGCAAGAGTACAGGAGGTCACGGAAGATGTCGTTGACTAGTTCCTGAAAGACAGCGGGAGCATTACAGAGACCGAAGGGCATCACAAGGTACTCGTAGTGACCGTCCCGGGTATTGAATGCTGTCTTCCACTCGTCTCCTTGATGGATACGGACCAGATTATACGCTCCTCATAGATCCAGCTTGGAGAAGATCCTGGCGCCCTTGAGACGGTCAAACAATTCGGAGATGAGTGGCAGGGGATATTTGTTTTTTACCGTGATGAGATTGAGTCCTCTGTAGTCAATACAGGGACGTAGCGAGCCGTCTTTCTTTTTGACAAAGAAGAATCCGGCTCCAGCCGGGGAGGTAGATTTTCGGATAAATCCCCTAGCCAGATTCTCTTCAATGTACTCAGACATGGCTCGGGTCTCGGCTGCAGACAACGGGTAGATACGCCCACGGGGAGGAGTGGTGCCAGGTACCAGGTCGATCGGGCAATCGTATGGCCTATGGGGTGGCAACGTCTCAGCTTCCTTCTTACCGAAGACGTCCGCATAGGGCCAGTAGGGAGCCGGGAGACCAGGTAAGTTAGCTGGAGTAGGCTGAGGGCGAAGTGGACGGACCGGGACCAGGCAGGTCCTATGGCAGTCAGGACCCCATCGGAGTACTCCACCGGACCGCCAGTTCAATACGGGTTCATGT